>NC_069678.1:56033797-57306713 GCF_023699985.2 Odocoileus virginianus
GAATCTGGAAAACAAAGAAAAATATAGAGAAGAAAATAGAAATGACCCTAACTTCCTACTCCAAGTTAACTATTTCTAGTATTTTTCTATATATATACACACAGAGTTGTTTTTTTCCTTTTGGATTATGTTATGTAATAAACATTTGTTTTCACTTTTAAATATTGAACATTTCTTTGTATTGTTAATTATTCTTCAAAAACATGATTTTAAATTTTAGCATTGGGATGCATACTGATATATATTTAGCATGCTGATAGATGTTCCATAATTTGAACAATGTCCTTTTATTGGTCACTTGTTTTTAATTTTCTGTTATATTTATATTGAGTAAAATATCCCTGCCCACAAAACCTAGCCCACACCTCTGATTCCTTCCTTAACCACTTAGCTGCTTTTGTCACTAACTGTGGTTTTCTGAGTGTAAGACAGTAGTAGGATAGAGTACTTGGGATTTAAAGGAAACTATACTTTGGCACAAAAAAAAAACCTGCCTTAACTCTAAATATTTTTAGATTAATGTTCCTTACACTTTGACAAAGACATATTGTCTAGACTTTCTCTTGACACCTGGGATACAAAAGTTTGAAATACAATAAAGTACCTCTTCTGACATGTATTACAAAGCTAATTCATCATCTATAATCCAAGGAATGAATATTTTTATAAAGTAGATTTTGCCTTGCTCTTTTGAGCCAGAGTTTGTATACTTGTTACTGACATTTTTGGACTATTCTAATAGAAAGATAAAAATTTATCTAGACATAACACATGTACCCAGTTATACTGAGCCACACCAGTTTTACAATTCATACTAGCTGAGAGGAGAGAGTAATTCCTTGGTACCAAATAATGTGGTGGCAGACTTCAAGCTTCTTTATAATTTTGAGGCCCCTCCTATATAATGATTGAATAATAATAACGTATTTTCAAATATTTTTAAGGTGCGAATTTGGAAGTTTTGGGGGTTTTTTTGAAAGGGCTCTATTAGGTAGAATTTTAAGGAAAGCAGACCTGTAGATCATGCATTCATTTCCTTGCACTTCTCCCCATAAGCCTTCCTGTTCTTTCTCTGAACATCAAAGCATTCTGTTTTGGAAGCCTATGCAATAGTACCATAGCCTGGGGCTGGGGAGAGGTATGCTGTGTAGATTCAAGGTGCCAATTATCCTTATCTCATTTTAACTTCCACAACTGCACTACTAGGTGAGAAGATGTTCAGTAAGCGTGAATGAATGGTGTTTTAGAGAAGAGGAGAAATCAAGATCCAAAGTTAGGTAACTGGACCCCAGACTAGAAACAGAGCTGAGTCAGGTTCATGGCAGGCCTTGAACTCCGATCTGTGTGTTTGCCTACGTCTGCAGCTTCTGTAGTATCTCCCCTTGGAGCTTCATGACTCTTGTCCCTGTCTTCTTATACTGTCCACTTTCTAACTTTGTAGTTTTCCTCTCTCCTCAATTTCCCAAAAATCACATGTGGAGTTTTCCTACAGAAAAGTTTTGTCTTTGGTTCTACACCTTTTACCTTTTGGTTTCTTTTTCTTTCTTTTTTTTCTTCTCCAAATTAAACCCTTATTCATTTTCCAGCTTTGCCCCAGAATTCATCAGAACAAATTTAGCCATAGAAGAGTATGTAAGAGACCATCCAGTCCAGCCCCAGGGTTTAATATTAAGTTTAATAAAGCACAGAGAGTAAGTGACATGCCTAAAGTCATAAATGCTGGCAGAGCCAGGGTAAGATTTGCTTTTGCTGATTCTTGGCTTGTTGTTGTTTTGAAACATTTAATAAAATTACACATTAGTGAAGATGAAATAATGCCACTTCTAGTAACTTTTCTTAATGTGTGTGAACTGTTTATTTCCAAAGTTTTGAGATTAGATAAAGCTTCTGAAACAGAGTCTAGAATGCTGAGATGATTTGGCAACCTGAGAACAGGGTTGTAATCAAACCAGAAAGACTACAGTTATTTCTTAAATCTACAGTGAAGCTTCCTCCCATGAAAGTCCTTCAAATTATGTAATTAAGTGGTTCAAAGGGCCCAGGCTGGTTTGAGTGTATTATAACGTAGCACATTTATCACACTGTACCGGGAGTTTCCAGTAAAGCAGGTTTATTCTCCTGTAGCCTGACAACAGAGAATTACAGAAAACAAAGAAGCATAGATGAAATTGGCTGTAAGGAAAGTTCTTTTAGGCACTTAGATTAGGAATAATCTGGAAATCATAAAAACCACATAATAGAGCATAAGGGAAAAATAAAAGTTTTATTCCCTCCCCACAAGTTAATTTTTCTGGATTTTCTTATGTATCATCTTCAATAGATACATGTAGTCTATCACCCAAGGCATTTTTGAACCAGGAAATAAAGTACTGAAGGTTTTTAAATGTGTGTTTAAAAATCCTACTGCAGTAAAATAAAATCCAAATGCAGAATATTAAAAATGGTCTTCCAGGGACCCTCTGGAGATTCAGTGGTTAGGATTCTATGCTTTCCCTGCTGGGGCTGGTTCAATCTCTGGTAGGGAGCTAAGATACTGCAAGCCATGCAGCGTGATTAAAAAAAAAAAAAAAAAAAAACCCAAAGAACAGTTTCCATTTTAGTGTTTTGTACATTTAAAAGATCATTCTCACTGGGGAAGGGACAGATCTTGTTTTTTTCTTTAGGATGAAGAAAAGTAATTGCCCTTGACACTAGGCAGGGATGGAGAATTTAAGGGTTACTAATGTGGTTGTGTACATTCTTATCATGGTACAAAAAGAACTCTCTCTTCCTGCTGATAACCAGAGGAGAGGCAAGAGGCCTGTCTGGGAGAGTCATATGAAGCCTGGGGAAGATTCAGGCAGAAAAGTAACTGCTCCCTTCAACCAGAGTTGGTCTCACAGCTCTCTTGACCAGACTGTCATTTTGAAGGAGCAATTGTGTGGTGTATTTCCTAAAATAATAGCTTCCATGGTGGCCAAGCATCCTGTTTTTGTTTTTTTTTTAATTTTTAAATTTTTTTTCCATTTATTTTTATTAGTTGGAGGCTAATTACTTTACATCATTACAGTAGTTTTTGTCATACATTGAAATGAATTAGCCATGGATTTACATGTATTCCCCATCCCGGTCCCTCCTCCCACCTCCCTCTCCACCCGATCCCTCTGGGTCTTTCCAGTGCACCAGGCCCGAGCACTTGTCTCATGCACCCAACCTGGGCTGGTGATCTGTTTCACCCTAGATAATATACATGTTTCAATGCTGTTCTCTTGAAACATCCCACCCTCGCCTTCTCCCAGAGTCCACAAGTCAGTTCTATACATCTGAGTCTCTTTTAATCAGTTCTAATGAGATGGATGAAACTGGAGCCCATTATACAGAGCGAAGTAAGCCAGAAAGATAAAGACCATTACAGTATACTAACACATATATATGGAATTTAGAAAGCATCCTGTTTTTTGTTTGTCCCTTGTCCCTGGTAGAATGGGACTAATAGGAATAATTAATCTACCAGAAATCTACATATTGATGTCAGAGTTTTTCTCCTGAAGTCTGATCATTTAAAAAATATTTGCAAAAATTGTAATTTCTGTTTAGCTCCGTAAATAGAAGGAAGTCTAATATAGGACACCTACAGGACACCAAGGTGTCCACAGGGCTGGATTCCGTGCTGGAAGCTCTGAAGGAGTGTTGAAGACTCATTTCCTTGCTATATCCATGGATGCTAACTTGCATTTTGGCTTCCCTGGTGGCTCAGTGGTAAAGTGAGAGTGCAGGAGATGTGGGTTCGATCCCTGGGTCGGGCATATCCCATGGAGAAGGAAATAGCAACCCACTCCAGTATTCTTGCCTGGGAAATCCCATGGACAGAGGAGCCTGGAGGGCTACAGGCTATGGGGTCACAAAGAATCAGACACAACTGAGCGACTAAATAACAACTTGCATTTATGTTCACAATTAGACAAGAAATTAGGAGTTCTATTTCCATCCCTGCTGCCATTTGGAAATAGTAATATCACACTCACTGCCTCTAATTCCAATTATCTTCATACTGTACATGTCATGAATTCTGGGAAAAGCTAGAGTGTCTCTCCCCATGTGCCAGATATTGCTTCCAAGGCTTGGTTTCATAATTTCATAATCACTGCATTGTCAATAGGAAATTATGGGAAATTACAGTAGACTAACCAATATTAGGCATATGAAACCTGTATTAGCCTAATGAAATAATTTTAAATTATTAGCCTCATAAAAATTAATTTTAGAATAATCAAGGAAGACTATAAAATGACTGAAATTCCATCTTAATAAGTAATTTTGTGAATTTTCCTGATTATACAAAGTGGGAGAAATTCAATATTTTATTTTGTAAAAAAAAATGAAGATGTAACTTATATGAGTTCTTAAATCATTTTAGATGAGGTTCAGAACACTTCCTGAAAAGTAGTAAATGGCCAAACATATTTAATTATTGGCTCCATCTCCCTCTGACCACAGCTGGAAAGGTTCTCAGATTTTAAGGACCCATGTGGTTACATTGAACCTACCCAGATAATTCAGGATAATCTCCCCATCTTGAGGCCGTAACATTAATCACATGTGGGAGGTAGTGTTCAGTTCACAGGGCTATGAGTCAGCATCAGAAGATACTAGTTAGATTATTCATTTTAAATAAATTTGGTTATAATAATTCATATTTATTAATGAAGGGGATAATTCATTTCCTTTAAACAGAAGGCTTTCCTAAATTGTTTGAAATGTTCTTATACAGATAAAAATGTTTAAATAATTGAATAATTATTTAATAGTAATAATTCCATTGCCTTCCACAAATCAAAATACATATTTTACATTTAATTGTAATAGCAATATAACTTTATATTCATACTACCTTACATTCTTTTTTTCACTTAACTCAATACATATATGTAATTATGCAACCACCTGTATTTTATTAAGCTTTATTCCTGATACTAGAGATTTATATGTTTGCAGTTTCTTACTAGATTATTCTTTATTGACCATTCACTTCTTTGTCCAATTTATTTTTCCTTTTATTGGAAAAAATTTGAAAGAAGTGACAGACTATATGTCTACACATTTTTCTCTTCTTTTTGTTTATAGAGCCATAATTTTGTTCAGATAGTGGGTGTAAATTGGTCAAGGACTGAAGCAAGCCACAGAGAACGGTTTTGTCTTATAAGCTAGTGGACCCCAGCCTTTTTGGCACCAGGGACCAGTTTTGTGGAAGACAGTTTTTCCACTGCCAGGCCAGGGGTAGGGGGTGTGTGGGGGGCAGGTAGGGGACATGGAGGGGGTTGGGGAAATGAATGGTGCAGGTGATAATGCGAGTGTGGGGAACTGTGAGTGTGGGGAGCTCAGGGGAGTGGCAGGTGAAGCTTGGCTCCCTTGCCCACCACCCACCTCCTGCTGTGCAGTCTGGTTCCTAAAAGGCCATGGACTGGTACTGGTCCATGATCTGGGGGTTGAAAAGTGAAAGTCACACAGTCATGTCCAACTCTTTGCCATCTCATGGACTATAGCCTGCCAGGCTCCTCTGTCCATGGAATTCTCCAGGCAAGAGTACTGGAGTGGGTTGCCAGTTAGAGACCCATATTATAAGCAAAACCTGGACATTTCCATTCCCTTTGCGAGTGATTGTTTTAAGAATTAATCTGTGACTCAACTCTGTCCCTGGTAGGGCTTCCCTGGTAGCTCAGAGGATAAAGAATCTGCCTGCAATGCAGGAGACCTGGGTTCAATCCCTGGGTCAGGAAGATCCCCTGGAGAAGGAAATGGCTGCCTACACCAGTATTCTTGCCTGGAGAATTCCACAGAGGAGCCTGGCGGGCTACAGTCCACAGGATCGCCAAGGGTCGGACACGACTGAGCGACTACCACACACACAACTCTGTTCAGTATGACCGAGTTGACACGTGTATAGCTGGTGAGGATTTGATCAGAGCTGGGATTTAGGGTGCCGAATTTGTGTCATGCTGACATCTGTTTGTGCTATTGGGGTCTCTGTTATTACTATAAATCAGATGAGAGGAAGTGCTAAACTAAGATGAGACTGGAAAAAGAGGAAACCACATTGCAGAGGATGAGGTAAAAGAAGCTTTCACAGGTGACCCTGATGTGTTGAGTCAGGGTGACTGTAAGAAAGTAAGTGCCATTTCTGTGGATAGTAGGTTTCTGGTGTTTAGGATGCTCTGGGATGTTTCAAACCCTTCAATTTGGGATATATGACCTGAGTACAGACCATCCAAATAAATGTTGGTCTTACGCGACACTTAGAGTTCAGTCAAAATATAATGTGAACAACAAATGCTTGCCACATGTATAATTTTAAATTTTCTACTAGTGTAATATTTTACAAAATGTTTTAAAAAAAGTAACAAGAAACAAATGATGCTAAGTTTAATAATGTGTTTTTAACACACTATATAAAAATATTATCATTTCATTATATAATCATTATATTTCTCAATGTCTCAATTTTCTTCAGCCACATTTGAAGTGCTTAATAGCCATGCATGTCTAGAAAGACCAATTTAGGAGCTGGTAATAAAGTCAGCACCTTTCTTTGCTTGCAAGTGTGAACCTGTTTTGGGGTTGTTCCTGCTTTTTTATTGCTGTTATGAGCAATGTGGTAATGAACAGTCACTGTGGTGCAGGAATTCAGGCCAGTGCATTCTTGGGAGTGGGGCTTCTGCAAGGTAACAGGTGAGACAGAGCTGGATTGTCTTCCGAGGTGGCTGCTCCAGCTCATGCTTTTGGTACTACTGTGTGCAAGTCTATATTGCTCCCCATCCTCACTAACATTTGGAAAAGTCATGCTTCATTTTCTTCAAACTAGTGAATATAAAATGGCTTCTTACTTTGTCATAACATTCATTTATCTAATGGACTAACGAGCTTGAATACCTTTTCTGATGTGTATGAATCTACACTTTTTTTCTCTCCTGTGGAAATCACAAATATTTATTCATTCAAATATAAATATATTATGTATATTATAGATGTCATATATTAATATATTCATGTATGTGTCACATATTCATTCACAAATGTTTATTGAACACTACCTGCTAATTATTAGTCTAGGTACTGGGAATGAACTAGTGGGGAAAAAGGTATTGGTCCAGATCCTACCTTCATGAAGTTTACATTATGGTGTGTGTGCAGTGACTGGGTAGAGACCCAGAAGGGTAAAATGCTATCTTTCATATCTTAGTGAACCTGGGTTTAAGTTTGACTCAGCTATTTTATATCATTAAAGCTTCGTTTTCGCAATTATAAAAATGAGATGGCAGTAGTATTTATCTTCTATTATTTATTAAAAGCATATGAAGAACTTGACACAGTGTCAGGCAAATTGTAAGGATTCAGAAAATGCTAATGGCAATAATAATAATACTAATAATATGTAACTGTTATTTTCCCCTTTCTTATGTCTATCTTTTCTTAAGTAGTTTTTTTTTTTTTTTTAGTTACAGCTACCAAAGTTTAAGATTACATATGTTTTGGTTTTGTTTAAGTGTTGACCCATTAGGGTATCAACCTACTGGTATTTTCTGCAACAAGACAGATGACTCTGGCTAATTTTGAGATGTGTTATTTTCCAACTTCTAAAATCCCAAGGACCAAGAGCCAGAGAATATGTACTTAAAAAAAAATCTGCCTCATGTTGAATAGGCAAAAATGTGGGAAAATCCAGAGGAATATCTTATATAATTCAGGGCTGTGTTCTGTGAGTATAAATGTTGCTTGAATTAATCATTTTAATCCAACAACCAACTTATTGTAAACTAACCATGTGCAAAGTACCATGTGGGGAGATGCATATGACTTTACTAATCTTTGGAATAATAATATGTCCCTTTTTCTTAGATAATGATGTTGAACATGATCTTCAATCACACATCAGTTGAACACTGCAAGACAAATACAGAAAATCAGGATGAATGCCACTTCTTCTTAATAGCTGTTCGCCTGGCTTCACTGAACCAGATCTTGGATCCCTGGGTTTATCTGCTGCTAAGAAAGATCCTTCTTCAAAAGTTTTGCCAGGTAGCAAATGCTGTATCCAGCTACTTTAATAATGGACCTAAAGTGCCGACTATCTCACTATCCAATGAAATAACACAGACAGGAGCATGAAAGAGAACACTTAATCAACTTGCATGTTCACAGCTTTTGGCAAAAAATAGCCTTAAATCTTACTGTGAATTTAGGCATCTCTGGCATGCTGCTATTTATGCATTGAAGCAGAATTTTTGATATAAGGCCTAAATGGTCTCAAGCAAAAATATTAATAATCCCCTATGTGCCAAAGGTATTGAAACACAAGCAAAGGAAAATAGATTAATGTCAGTCTAGTGTTTTGGGGTCTCTTCCATATGTAGCTGAATGTGTGATTATTTATTAGGTGAAAGCACTTCTTTTGTTTTTATAAATGATCTTGGTCTGTAGTGGGGGCTGTATAGGGATAGTTAATTTTCTAATATACTGAGTACATGGGGAATTCAACACACAGATATTTGAAGACAAGGCAACAGTTTATTTTTGCTCAAAGGCCTTGGTCTTCTGCTTTCTCTTTTACTCTCTCTCTTCCTTTCTGTGTCACTTTCATTCCCCTTAAATTTTTTTTAAAAGTTGATTTAGGATGAAAAAATGTATAACATATTCACAGTATTCATTGATACTGATGTTATTTAAATGTCATTCAATATGCAAATTTGCTGCTAACCTTACAGAGTCTGTTTTGGTTTGGTTGGTAATTAGGTTTATTCATTATCTGAATGAGTCAATTAATTCCATTTATTTCAAATATGACAATTTATTAACATCCAAATTGTTAAATGTTCTTCCTTTAGATTACATTTTTAATTCCTACAAGCCTGGAGAGGATTCATGAAACTGTGCTTGGGAGTCAGTGAAGTGATTTTTTTCAAAATTCTATTTAAGGACTGATTGAGCCCTAAATATAGGTACTTAAGCTAATTATTTTCCCTGATTTTTCCACCCAAAATATTCTCTTCGGTCTTTTGTGTATTTAAATACTAACTCCTATTCTAAGACCAGTAAATATTTTAAAGCTTCCATAAAGACTTTCCATAGTTTAGCCTATTTATAGGATAAGGAAATTATAATATTGATATCTCACAGCACTTTCTTTGCCCTCTCTTCAAAGTTTCTATCTAAATATTTATTATTAAAATGTATCTCCTTATGTGCACAAACCTTGACAGCTAAGCTTGATATCTTTTTGGCACAAGCAGGTC
This sequence comes from Odocoileus virginianus, assembly GCF_023699985.2. Classification (NCBI taxonomy): domain Eukaryota; kingdom Metazoa; phylum Chordata; class Mammalia; order Artiodactyla; family Cervidae; genus Odocoileus; species Odocoileus virginianus. Next base: position 56,043,064 of record NC_069678.1, read on the forward strand.
ACTACATTAAATTTTGAGAATTACACTTAAAAAAATAAAAGCAACTCCCCAACAAACATAAGAATCTTTTGAATCAGACCTACATAAAATGTTCTTTGTACTCTTTAGAGCACTTGTTTTGCAAACTTACTGTTTCTCATTCAGAGTTTAACTTGCTTTTTCCTTTATTGTTTTCCCAGTTTTAAGAAACTTGAAATTTATACTCCTTTATAGTAACTACCTTTTTTTGTGTGTATTCAGTAGGCAAAGGGGGAAGAATTAATTTTAAGAGGTGAAAAATATCTATTAGATTAATATGTTTACCAGGCTAAGTCAATTAGGAGGAATCAATTTAAATGATCATGTCAAATTGAGTGAGAAGGCAAAATCTGCTGAGAGTGCTTATGTAACTCGTGGTGGTTCCACTAGTCTAGGTTTTGGGGAAAAAATGATGACAAATAACCTATGCTAAAAGGAGATTTAAAAATTTCTCTATACCATAGAATTGAATTATCCCACAAGTCACCTCGTGGAGGATGAGACCAAACTACATACTTTAAAAAAATTGTACTTAAATGACCTTATAATGACAAAGCTTTAGGTCCTAGGTTTAGACACATACACATAGCATAGATTCGAGTAGTGTGAGCTTGAATGGGTTATTTCTTCCAGCACCTTACACTAGGAATATAGAAAGTGTTCAATGACTATTTGTTCAGTGAATGAATGAATAATTATTTGCCAAAACCAGGTGCACATCAGTGTGGTCCCACTATATGGTTGAAGTGCTTCATGACTTTATAGACCATTGAGCTGATAAAGTGTGAACTCTGCTTGTTTAATTACAGAAATACAAATTTATCTTCAAATGTTGAGTATCATATTGCTTCATAACAAAGTAAATCATTTGTATTAATAATTTAAGACTACTACTCCCAAGTGGTAATTGAGATGACAGTCAAAGAAATATCACTTTTCATCAGACCACAGAAATTCATAAAGACAAAACAACCTAAAACTCATGCTTAACTATGGAATAGTTTCCTGCCCAGGGATATATGGTAGCTGTGGTTGATTGCAGTTTTTGAACAGCTTAAAAAGGAAGTGGAAAGGAAGAATTATGTAAACAGCATGTGACGTGTTAGTACATGAAAAACCTGGTAAGAAATGTTAGTCCTAAATGATATTGACCTTTGGATGATAGTTGAGGTTAGATTTCAGGATGTTCAGAAGCCCTCAATGTGGTTAAGGAAGTAAACATCTAAAGTCACTGCAGAAGAGTGTATCGGTTTCCAAATTTAAGTTCCTTAGTCTTTAAGTTTACTCTAGTATACTTAGTTTTGGGCAGGAAAAAAATGCATGCATAAATTATGACAATCCCAAAACTTCTCAATACTGGTTTAAAAAAATGGAGGCCTAGGAAACCAAATAAAAAGAAGTGAATACAATGTAAAAATAAATGTGATATCAACTATTGTAGATTTTACAAAGCTATTCTGATTTTCCACACAGTGAATTTATTCAGCTATGTTGTATCACAGAAGAGAATGATGACATGTCAACCAATAAGAACAGTTTACTTTTCAAATGAAATAAGTATGGTAGATATCTTTAAAATATTTTAAATTGAAGAAATTAAATGTGTTATCCCAGGATCTAGCAAATCTGCCTAAGCTATATACCAAGTCATTTTAAGTAAACATAAGCATTTAATCATGCCAGATTCAAATGATTGCCAATTTAAAGCCACACATATATACTGAACACTTATTTATTATATAAAAGACCTCTTGACCATGTTATGGAACAAAATTTTAGAAGCTCATGTAAAAGTCAACTGTAAAAGACCCTGAAAACACACTGGCATTGAGTAATAGACAAACTAAAAACTCTGACAAAACAGTATCTTAATAAGGTGGACAATCTGTGGCAATATCCTTAGATTTTCAAGAATTAGGCCTTTTATTTAATACTTTTTATGTTTTTGTTGGTTTTGACCCCAGATTAGTGATCTGTTTTCAGTCTTCCCAATGTTGATAATCATAGCCCTTTTGTATTAGGATTAAGTCAGCTAAGAAAATAGAAAAATCTCATTCTTTGAAATTTTAAACACATATATTACCCATTTATTTTCATACTTAATTCCAAAAGCTTCTTTTGAAATATGCAGGTTACTAGAAGGTGAGTGACACAGAGAGACTGTAGAGTATTTATTACTACAAACATATTAAAAGGTTATTGCGGACTAACTGAAATTTCCTTGATTTACCTCTGTACAAAGTTTAGGTCATCAAGCATGCCATATCTTCACAACTACTTATTTATTGCTGTCTTTGTGATTGTGTATGTCTGAAATCTGCTAAAGCTGAGGTCTAAATAAGTGAACAGAATTGTTCTGTGAATGAGATTATATCATTTTTTTAAATAAAGAGTATTTAATACTGTGGCTATATTGATAGAACTGTTTTCTGAGTTGCAATACAATGTTAATAAGAGGTGACATATGTCTATGATGTTTCATAATGGAGGTTATGATATAGTCTATTTACAAAATTTGAAAATCAAACTAAAACTCACATGCACATTTGTTAAGAAGGTGCTGTCAGTTCAAAACTCTAAGACAACTAACAGGTAGTGATTACATGTGAACCATGAAACAGAGAATTATGGCAAATTTAAAAATTAGAACTCCATTATACTGGTATCATGTATATGGATACTAATTACATGTGAAAGTTCCTTACCCCTGGATTACTCTCACCCAAAAGGTTTCAATTTTATAATGATTCATGTTGTAGCTATTAAGTAAAATCTTTCACATGCCTTCCCTGAATGCCTTTTTTGAATTGAGTCCACCTTGAATAAAACTAAAGAAAGTAAAAAGAGCAGTACAGGCTGACTTTGTCCTCACAGTGACAAATGGAAAACTGAAACTATGCACATCTATGAAAGACTTCAGCACTTCTAGAAGTAAGGTGGTTTTTTCCCCCAAAGGAGGTCAACAATCAGTTTTTAAATCAAATGGAATTATATCTTCAAGGCATGCTGCTTAACATTTTCTTTCTCACTCTTCTCTACTCTTTACTCTTTTAAATAATGAAAGAGCAAAGAATTTTAATTTTATGGAGTCTCTATTTTATAAATCTTGAGTGAGGATTCTATTTAAAGGTTTTCCACTTATACAAGTTGAGTTGTAAACCATTACATTATGATACCACAAGCCTACTACATTTTGATTCTTTAGAAATGCAGTTCAATCAGGTATATACCATATTTGCTCATATAGAGATTACACATTTTTTTTATCGAGAATGAAAATTATTCTATTTTCAGAAATTTTACATCAATTTGTTTTAAATCATGAACAACTCATATATCTACTGAAATGCTTATTTCTTCTTTAGAAAAAAAGACTGTTTCCCTGGCTCCCTTGCCTCCAGCCTGTTTATCCATTTTCTCATGGAGAGAAAGTAACAGAAATATTTACTATTGGTGAAGCTGGGATTGTTTTTAAGAGAGAGAATGGTTTCACATTTCCAATGTGCTAATGTACTAATCGATGAAACAGATCTGAGTCTGTTTTTTAATATCTGCTTTAATGAAATAATTTTATTATGGGAGTAAATATAAGAAGGAGAGAGATTAACATCAGGTATAATTAGGCTTTTCAGGCTTATCAAGCATTTTAGAGATGATAGAACTTCTAAAATTTTTTGATCAGCTCTTAAATTCCTTTGTCAGTTGCTTTACTTTTTTTTCTTCTTCTTTTTTTTGGCCTCACCCCACAGCATGTGGGATCCTAGTTCCCCGACCAGGGATCGAACCCGGGTCCCCTGCATTGGAAGCACGGAGTCTTAACTACTGGACCACCAGGGAAGTCCCTGTCAGTTGCTTTAGAATTAGAATATTTTGGCTTTTTTAATTAAAGTGAACCAGATATCTAGCCAAAAGCTTGCCAATCATCAGACTTTAATATGAAAATAGTTTATTTCTATGGTTTTCAATTTCTGTAGAAATCCTGTAATGTTTAGCAGGAGAAAATGCATATGACTTACTGATGGACTTCAGTGTTCTTTCAGCTTTTGAAAGGACACTCCTATGGAATAGACATGGAGGGTGGGACAGAGAACAAAGACAAAGAGATGAAAGAAAACCTATATGTTTCCAACTTGTCAAGATTCTTCATCCTTTTAGACCATTTCACAGAAGCAAGGAGAGGAAGGGGCCACGTTTATCTTCATACACTTGAACATCAATAGGACAAATTGAGAAGTGGCCAGTGTTCTTTTCTGTAAAAGCAAATGTTTAATCCACTCAAGTCATCACTGACTGCCAAACTCTTTTTCTTCCCAGGCCTCCTATATATAGATAGAATATTTTACTTTCTCCCTCTTCTTTAACAAAACAATTTTGTACAGATGACATAAAGTTGAACATTTCTCTAAGGAAGCAAATTAAAAATAGGCACTGATGATATTAATCTGCTTACAACAAATGAATATATTATTTTCAAAATGTATATAAGTAAAAATAGAAATCATTGACACTTTAATAAATGATGTAAAGCTCAGTATAAAAATTGTATGTTTCTCCACCTCTCCTACTCAGCATTCCATCCCAGTGGGTTCAATGGGAAGGTAAACTTCTGTCACCTTTATGTAAAATTTTTCTAGGAATTATGTTAAGTATATCTAAACATATCTTCCAGTATGTTTGAAAGGGTAGTCTTCAATATTGTGGAGACAAAAATAAAAGACTGAAAAGTACATCAGAATTTTGATGGCCTTCAAGTCATAGGTAGTCTGTGTATTTAACAAATGTATGTTATTTATCTTGTGTTTGTCAATGGAAAATAAAGTTGAATGTTCTGAAATGGCCCTGTCTTTCTTTCCTGATGCCAACTCATGTCAGGAATGTTCTACTGATAATTGCATCAAGTATTTTGCTGAAATCCTATTAGATTTGCTTTATGAAAATAACAGCACAATATAACGCAATCAGTTCAGTTCAGTCACTCAGTTGTATCCAACTCTTTGTAACCCCATGGACTGCAGCACTTCAGGCTTCCCTGTCCATCACTAACTCCTAGAGTTCACTCAAACTCACGTCCATTGAGTTGGTGATGCCATCCAACCATCTTATCCTCTGTCGTCCTCTACTCATCCTGCCTTCAATCTTTCCCAGCATCAGGGTCTTTGCAAATGAGTCAGTTCTTTGCATCAGGTGGCCAAAGTACTGGAGTTTCAGCTTCAGCATCAGTCCTTCCAGTGAACACCCAGGACTGATCTCCTTTAGGATGGACTGGTTGGATCTCCTTGCAGTCCAAGGGACTCTCAAGAGTCTCCTCCAACACCACATTTCAAAAGCATCAATTCTTTGGCACTCAGCTTTCTTTAGAGTCAACTCCCACATCCATACATGACTACTGGAAAAACCATAGCTTTTATTATATGGACCTTTGTTGGCAAAGTAATGACTCTGCTTTTTAATATGCTGTCTAGGTTGGTCATAATTTTCCTTTGAAGGAGCAAGTGTCTTTTAATTTCATGGCTGCAATCACCATCTGCACTGATTGTGAAGCACCCCCCCCCCAAAAAAAAATAAAGTCTGCCACTGTTTCCACTGTTTCCCCATCTATTTGCCATGAAGTGAAAGGACCAGATGCCATGATCTTAGTTTTCTGAATGTTGAGCTTTAAGCCAACTTTTTCACTCTCCTCTTTCACTTTCATCAAGAGGCTCTTTAGTTCTTCTTCACTTTCTGCCTTAAGGGTGGTGTCATCTTCTTATCTGAGGTTGTTGATATTTCTCCCAGCAATCTTGATTCCAGTTTGTGCTTCATCCAGCCTGGCATTTCTCATGATGTACTCTGCATATAAGTTAAATAAGCAGGGTGACAATATATAGCCTTGACATACTCCTTTTCCTATTTGGAACCAGTCTGTTTTTCCATGTCTGGTTCTAACTATTGCTTCTTGACCTGGATACAGATTTCTCAGGAGGCAGGTCAGGTGGTCTGGTACTCCCATCTCTTTCAGAATTTTCCACAGTTTTTTGGAAAGTCAAAGGCTTTGGAGGTGCCAATAAAGCAGAAGTAGATGTTTTTCTGGAACTCTCTTGCTTTTTCTATGACCCAACGGATGTTGGCAATTTGATCTCTGGTTCCTCTGCCTTTTCTGAATCTAGCAAGTTCTCGGTTTCACATACTATTGAAGCCTTGCTTGGAGAATTTGGAGCAATACTTTACTAGCATGTGAGATGAATGCAATTGTACAGTAGTTTGAACATTCTTTGGCACTGCCTTTCTTTGGGATTGGAATGAAAACTGACCTTTTCCAGTCCTGTGGCCAGTTTTCCAAATTTGCTGACATATTGAGTGCAGCACTTTCACAGCATCATCTTTTAAGATTTGAAATAGCTCAAGTGGAATTCCATCACCTCCACTAGCTTTGTTCATAGTGGTGCTTCCTAAGGCCCACTTGACTTCACATTGCAGGATGTCTGGCTCTAGGTGAGTGATCACACCATCGTGGATATCTGGGTCATGAAGATCTTTTTTGTATAGTTCTTCTGTGTATTCTTGCCACCTCTTCTTAATATCTTCTGTTTCTGTTAGCTCCATACTGTTTCTGTCCTTTATTGTGCCCACCTTTGTATCAAATGTTTCCTTGGTATCTCTAATTTGATGCCTATTCACATTATAATTCAATTTTTTTTTTTTTGCATTTAGTACAAAAGCATATTTATAAATTATCCTAAATTTAGTTCTTCCACTTGTGGATTTGCATGTATTCTATAGGCAGCCAACAAAAGAACTGTCCTTGCTCATAGTCAGCTCCTTTAGTAGATTTGTACATGGGTACTGGTGTGAACTGACTACTAGTTGAGATGAGTGTTGGGCTACCTCACTACCCTGTTCATGTGTTCATTAAGCTCACTCTACTTTTTCCTCCTTTGGTGAAGGAAGAACTTCTATAGAACAGAGGCTGCAAGGCCAGGCTTATTAAAAGTGGCATGTCAACCTTGCACTCTTTCCTCTAAGAAAAGGTATTTAAGGAGAGCTCTGAAGTAACCCCCCAACTAGATCTTATGATCTCTACAGTCTTTGTCTTGTGGCATTTGAGGTAAACATCATTACGGCTATCTTCTGGTAGGCCAAGCATTTCCACTAAAATGCTGATGAACCTACATGCCAGGAATGAGATATTGCTCAGTTTCATGTCCTTGGAGGGCAGGCAGTCAGACATCCTTAGATATTTGGCTGTGCTGGGTCTGTAGTTGTAGCGTGTAGAATCATTAGCTGTGGCGTGTGAGCTCTTAGTTGTGGATGTGGGATCTAGCTTCCCAACCAGGGATTGAACCCAGGGTCCCTGCATTGGGAGTGGAGAGTCTTAGCCACTGGATCACCAGGGCAATCCCTAAAACAGTCTTGAGTAAACCTATTTTGGAGGTAGGTAACTCAGAATCTAAGCCAGTCCTCCAGCCTTGTTCTTTTCTTCCACATATATTTGCTGTGTACCTATAATGTGCTAAGCATTCTAGTAAGTGTGAAGACACAAGGATTTTAAAATAAACAAACATAGCTTTCAGTGAATTTATAATCTAGTAGGGGAATAGGAAGTAATTTGAACAGAGCTGCTCTTGGGGTAAGCCTATAAGTACTATGTGGGGAAGGTGATGATGAAATAAGAAATAGTTTCGTGTAGGAGGTGACATTTAATTTGCATTTGGGTTCCTGTGTAGCTCAGTCGATAAAGCATCTGCCTGCAATGCGAGAGACTGTGTTCAATTGCTAGTGTCAGGAAGTTCCCTTGGAGAAAGAAATGGCAACCCACTCCAGTATTCTTGCCTGGAGAATCCCATGGACAGAGGAGCCTGGCATGCTATAGTAAGAGTCAGACATGCCTTAGTGCTTTTTTTTTTTTTTTTTTTTTTTTTGAGAAAGGAGTTGGTGTTAACCAGGAAGACGGAGACACATTTTAGAATATTTTTTCACTCCACTCTGCCCAAAGCAGTACAATTTGCAAGGCATTCAAACTGATTAAATTCTAGTGGCCCAGTAAAAAATGTGGTTCTGAATAGTGCATGCCTCTGTAATCTTGCAGAGTGGAGAAAAAGTCTTAGGACAGGATTTCTGAATCTTGAAACTATTTACCCACTGGGGCAGAGAATTCTTTGTTGGGGGTGCAGTATCCTGTACACTGTAAGCTGTTTAGCAGCTACTTATTGGATGCCAGTAATATCACCCTTGTCGTGGCAATCAAAAATGTCCCCAGATATTGCCAAATGCACCATAGAGGACATATTGGCTCATAGTTGACAGTCTCTGCCTTAGGGCAAGGGCCATGGTCACCAAGAGGAGGCTTTGTGTGTGAGGGTTTGCAGGACAAGGTCATCTGTGGGATCTTGGTCCAGACAGGCACCATTCTGGCTTTTCCCAAGGAAGCAAGCACTAGAATGTCAGTTTGTGTCTGAATGCACAAAAATGTGGTGCTACCACTACAACAATGCCTGGATCACCATGGGCCCTGATCCACTTCCGTAATCACATAAACCTATTCACAAAGGAAGAGGTATAATTTCTTGGAAAGTATCATCTTTCCCTTGATGCTCCAATCCTTATTTTGTTCTTGATAAGAGGGCCTAGGGTAATATGTCTCTTGAAGTGATATCTAAAGACCGTATATTTCTCCCAGGACCTTTAAAATAAATCTGTTACAATTCCTCTTAATTCAGTTTACATTTCTAGGTGAGGTACCTTAGTAAGAGAGACTAATTTACCAAATTCTGTCTTTAATGGAATTTTTTCACGTCTGGCCTATCTTACAGAGTTGTAACAGCTTTATTTAATTTGAGATATAATTTTTATTAAAGAGCAGTCGAATTTGGGGCAAATGCCTCCTTATCAGCCTATGCCTTTCTGAGTTTGTGCCAGTCTGCAATATCTCAGGTATGAAGCTATTACCATACATTTTTCTGACATAGTTCAAGTCATGAGCTCTATATCTGAAATTTAAACTCTCAGTTCAGTTCAGTCACTCAGTCATGTCTGACTCTTTGTGACCCCATGACCGCAGCACACCAGGCCTCCCTGTCTATCACCAACTCCCAGAGTTTGCCCAAATTCATGTCCATTGAGTTAGTGATGCAATCCAACCATCTCATCCTCTGTCGTCCCCTTCTCCTCCTGCCCCCAATCCCTCCCAGCATCAGGGCCTTTTCAAATGAGTCAACTCTTCGCATCAGGTGGCCAAAGTACTGGAGTTTCAGCTTCAGCATCAGTCCTTCCAATGAATACCCAGGACTGATCTCCTTTAGGATGGACTGGTTGGCTCTCCTTGCAGTCCAAGGGACTCTCAAGAGTCTTCTCCAACACCACATTTCAAAAGCATCAGTTCTTTGGTGCTCAGCTTTCTTTATAGTCCAACTCTCACATCCATACATGACTCTGGAAAAACCATAGCCTTGACTAGATGGACCTTTGTTGACAAAGTAATGTCTCTGCTTTTTAATATGCTGTCTAGGTTGGTCATAACTTTCCTTCTTAGGAGTATGCGTCTTTTAATTTCATGGCTGCAATCACCATTGGCAGTGATTGTGAAGCCCAAGAAAATAAAGTCTGACACTGCTTCCACTGTTTCCCCATCTATTTACCATAAAGTGAAAGGACCAGATGCCATGATCTTAGTTTTCTGAATGTTGAGCTTTAAGCCAACTTTTTCCCTCTCCTCTTTCACTTTCATCAAGAGGCTCTTTAGTTCTTCTTCACTTTCTGTCTTAAGGGTGATGTCATCTGCATATCTGAGGTTATTGATATTTCTCCTGGCAATCTTGATTCCAGCTTATGCTTCTTCCAGCCCAGCTTTTCTCATGATGCACTTTGCATATAAGTTAAATAAGCAGGGTGACAATATACAGCCTTGATGTACTCCTTTTCATATTTGGAACCAGTCTGTTGTTCCATGTCCAGTTCTAACTGTTGCTTCCTGACCTGCATACAGATTTCTCAGGAGGCAGGTCGGGTGGTCTGGTATTCCCATCTCTTTCAGAATTTTCTACAGTTTATTGTGACCCACACAGTCAAAGTCTTTGACATAGTCAATAAAGCAGAAGTAGATGTTTTTCTGGAACTCTCTTGCTTTTTCAATGATACAGCAAATGTTAACAATTTGATCTCTGGTTCCTCTGTCTTTTCTAAAACCAGCTTGAACATCTGGAAGTTCATGGTTCACATATTGCTGAAGCCTGGCTTGGAGAATTTGAGCATTACTTTACTAGCGTGTGAGATGAGTGCAGTTGTGCAGTAGTTTGAGCATTCTTTGGCACTGCCTTTCTTTGGGATTGGAATGAAAACCGACCTTTTCCAGTCCTGTGGCCACAGCTGAGTTTTCCAAATTCGCTAACATATTGTGTGTAGCCCTTTCACCGCATCATCTTTTAGGATTTGAAACAGCTCAACTAGAATTCTATCACTCCACTAGCTTTGTTCATAGTGACGCTTCCTAAGGCCCACTTGACTACTCATTCCAGGATGTCTGGCTCTAGGTGAGTGATCACACCATGGTCATTATCTGGTTCATGAAGGTCTTTTTTGTACAGTTCTTCTGTGTATTATTACCACCTCTCCTTAATATCTTCTACTTCTGTTAGGTCCATACCATTTCTTTCCTTTATTGAGCCCATCTTTGTGTGAAATGTTCCCTTGGTATCTCTAATTTTCTTGAAGAGCTCTCTAGTCTTTCCCACTCTGTTGTTTCCCTCTATTTCTTTGCATTGTTCGCTGAGGAAGGCTTTCTTATCTCTCCTTGCTATTCTTTGGAACTCTTCATTCAGATGCTTATATTTTTTCTTTTCTCCTTTGCTTTTCACTTCTCTTCTCTTCACAGCTATTTGTAAGTCCTCCTCAGACAGCTATTTTGTTTTTTTGCATTTCTTTTTTTGGGGGATGGTCTTGATCCCTATCTTCTGTACAATGTCACGAACCTCCGTCCATAGTTCATCAGGTACTCTTATCAGATCTAGTCCCTTAAATCTATTTCTCACTTCCACTGTAAAATCATAAGGGATTTGATTTGGGTTTTTCCTGGATGGTCTAGTGGTTTTCCCCACTTTCTTCAATTTAAGTCTGAATTTACCAATAAGGAGTTCATGATCTGAGGCACAGTCAGCTCCCGGTCTTGTTTTTGCTGGCTGTATAGAGCTTCTCCATCTTTGGCTGCAAAGAATATAATCAATCTCATTTCAGTGTTGGCCACCTGGTGATATCCATGTGTAGAATCTTCTCTCGTGTTGTTGGAAGAGGGTGTTTGTTATGACCAGTGCATTCTCTTGGCAAAACTCTATTAGCCTTTGCCCTGCTTCATTCTGTACTCCAAGGCTAAATTTGCCTGTTACTCCAGGTGTTTCTTGAATTCCTACTTTTGCATTCCAGTCTTCTATAATGAAAAGGACATATTTTGGGGATGTTAGTTCTAAAAGGTCTTCTAGGTCTTCATAGAACTGTTCAACTTCAGTTTCTTCAGCGTTACTTGTCGGGGCATAGACTTGGATTACCGTGATATTGAATGGTTTGCCTTGGAAATGAACAAAAATCATTCTGTCATTTTTGAGATTGCATCCTAATACTGCATTTTGGACTCTTTTGTTGACTATGATGGCTAGTCCATTTCTTCTAAGGGATTTCTGCCCACAATAGTAGATATAATGGTGATCTGAGTTAAATTCACCCATAGGTTGCATGATATAAAAAGTTGAAAAACTTAAACCCTAACTCTGGTCAAAATTAAAATTAACATGAAGGTACTCACTAATCTGTAAATTTCTAAGGTAAAGTAAGAAAGGACTATGGATAATCAATGCTTATGCCTAAGATTCTTATGCAGTCTTTTTAAAAGAAGGGTTTGAATATTACATATCAGGTTGTTGGAATTCGATTTTGAAAAGAGCATTGGAAGAAAATAATTCTGAAACCACTGCCATGAACTGAGGCCTTTTAAAATTAGATTTAACTAGAAATACCCAGTAGAACAGGCTTCTCGGGATACTGGTGATAAAGAACCCACCTGCCAATGCAGGAGATAGTAAGAGACGTGGGTTTGATCCCTGCATTGGAAACATCCCATGGAGGAGGTCATGGCAAGCCACTCTAGTCTTCTTGCCTGGAGAATCCCATGGACAGAGGAACCTGGCAGACTATAGTCCACATGGTCACACAGAGTTGTACATGATTGAAGTAACTTAGCACAGCATGCAGGCTGAATAGAACACTAGTTCTTAAACAGAGACACCTCTAATAGTCTGGTAAAAGGTTTGGATCTCTTTCTCACAAAAAGTACACAGAATTTCTGTTTTTTTATAACGTCAGAGATTATGCAGTCCTCCTAAAGTCTGTCTGCAGATGTCCTGGAAATTTATAGACACAGGTTAAGAATTCTTGCTGTGAGAGAATTTTTGTGACTTAAGGAACCTCACAAGTTTCCATGTTTGGTTAGAAAGCTAAAATCCAAAACTGGAGCTAAATCAACATAATTACTTCCCTGTGAATGCCAAAATTCCTTGACATCTCACTGTATGCCCAAATAGTAAATCAACATAATGGGGGGGGGGGTAGAATTATTAAAAGGAATTGCAATCATTTTAAAAAATTGGCATCATGTGGGGGCAAAGAAACAACATGATCCTAACCAGAAGAGGAGCATTATAGGTTATTTGCCAAAAACAGGTTGAAATATAAAAGGACCATTATTTAAATAAAGAATTACATCTCTTCCAATGACACATTTGCCTTCCACAGAGCTTATTTTCATTCTGCCTTGTGTTGATCTCACAAGAGAGATTTAAAATCAAGCTATTAAAAAAAAATGAATTAAAAAAAATAACATCCCACCTGGAAAATGAAACCTTGAAAATGGTTAGAATTGAATTTCCTATTACTTTCTGTTATATAACTTTATGTTATATTACATATATGAATAAATATATATTTACACTTATGCAAGTACTACATTTTTGTGTTGCTATTTAAAATGAAAGCAACAAGGAGGACTTATCGATTGAACCTTTCAGTAAAATGCAAGGTATACATTTTCAGACCTTTTTACAAATGTAAAATTAATGATGCTTTAAGCCAGTGCTTGAAGCTATTAGTGGAATGCGGTATTGATGTTTATAGTTTGTATTTCACTAAAGGGAAATGTCTGGAACAATTAATGACATTTATCTTTGCATTTTTCTTGCCTTAGTGAGGAAAAAGAAAATGCTGTCTTTCAGCACTGAAATATTTATATTTTGGAAACAGCACTTTACCACCAGTGCATCCTACATTCTGGGTGTGGTTATGTGAATTGGACAACTGTAGACAGTGTGCATGAAATTGCAAGCTGATTTTCAAAAGTCAGTGGTTTGGAGTCTTAGAAGATCCATGAAAAGTCATTTCAAGAGGAAAAGCAATTGTGCTTTGTTACTTACTTTCAACATTCCTTGACTGTTACTTATTTATTTTTTTGCCTAGTCTCTTTAAGAATTGCAGTGACAGAATTAACTTTATTTGAAAAATTTTGGAGAAATAATATTGATTTCGTGCCAAATTCTGAAGGGGAACCACTGCCTCAAAAGTTTAGCAATCTTAGTTAGATATGCATGACTCCTCTCCTTATCACAGACTTTCTCCCACCATGGCCATTTTGAATATTCTTGTTACTATCCCTTCAGCAGAATTATCATTGAAACTTGAAATACTTCATTTATTAATTTAATTAATATTTGATTGCTACTATGAGATTGCATGTTTAAAATACTTGAAAGTACTTTTAGTGGTAAAGAATCTGCCTGCCAATGCAGGAGACAGTAAGAGTTGTGGGTTCTATCCCTGGGTCAGGAAGATCCCCTGGAGGAGGAAATGGCAACCCACTCCAGCATTCTTGCCTGGAGAATCCCATGGACAGAGGTGCTGGGTGGGTTATAGTCCATGGGGTTGCAAAAGAGTCAGATACAACTGAGTGACTGAACACACACACACTTCATTCAAACTACCAAATCCTGTATTAGTCATTAGATGATAGATCTCATTTCCTTCTTTAATTTTGTCTCAGGAAATATTACAAAGATTAGATTGTGTAGATTTTTCATACACTTGGGTTTATCAATGTGTGTGTGTGTGTGTGTGTGTGTGTGTGTGTGTGTGTATGGGATGTCCATTATATCTCAAATGTGTATTTCTTTTCTTAAAAAAGTTTCACTTTTAATCACAATATTATGTTCATCCCTTTAAAAAGTCAAATGGCACTAAAAACTTATGACAGCAGAAGGATAAAGATGTCGTGTATACAATGGAATACTACTCAGCCATGAGAAAGAGTGAAATATTGCCATTTGCAGCAGCATGATTAGACTTGGAGGGCTTTATGCTAAGTGAAGTAAGTCAGACAGAGATGGACAAGTACTTTATAATCACTTATATGTGGAATCTCAATATACAACAAATATGAATAGAACAAAGAAGAGAGGCGGACTCACAGATACAGAAAACAAACCAGTGGTTCCCAGCAGGAAGAGGGAAAGGGCGAGGAGGGAAATGGCAATATAGGAATAGGGGATAAATAAAAGGATTTTGATTATATGAAATAACATATATGAAACTTTTGACAAGTATAAAGTACGATAGAATTTAAAGGGTTTCCTAGGTGGTGCAGTGGTAAAGGATCCGCCTGTCAATGCATGAGATGCAGGAGGTGCGAGTTCGATCCCTGGGTCAGGAAGATGCCCTGAAGCAGGCAATGGCAGCCCACTCCAGTACTCCTGCCTGGAGAATCCCATGGACAGAGGAGCCTGGTGGGCCACAGTCCATGGGATTGCAAAGAGTTGGACATGACTGAGCAGACAAGCATAGAGTTTAAGGAATCTTTCACTCAATAAAAAAGTTTATTGTAATACCCACACTCATTCTAACCCTCTCCCCACCACCCTGCTCTCCAAACAACTCCAATACTTTCCACTTTTTTTCAACATTTCTTCTGGCATATATTATTATATTTTTAAATAATATATTTATGTTGCTGTGCCCTGATTCATCAACTTTGGGCCTTATAGGTTGATTTTCTATTTTACTGTATTCATCTCTCTCCTCACTAATTGTCCCATTATGGGACAATTATGGTTATAATGCAATTTTATTAACACAATTCAGTGTTTTCATCTTTATGGCAATGTAAATAACCTTAACTGCAGAATCAGTAGAACTGTCATCATGTTTCCTTTCTTGGACATGTTTTTCATTTTCTAGAGTTAAGAACTTACCAAGCTAAATTTGCTTAACTTTCTATGTGCTAATAACTAAATCTTAACAGCTTTCCAGGTGTTCAAACCTATCAGATAATCTTTACCTCTTTTAGAGTAAAATTTTTTAAAAGTTTCTCCTCAGTTCAGCATATTGCCTCTTTTTTATGAGGTACACCATTTCCTAGGGGGCTTCCCTTGTGGCTCAGCTGGTAAAGAATCTGCCTGCAATGCAGGATAACTGGGTTTGATTCCTGGGTTGCGAAGATTCCCTGGAAAAGGGAAAGGCTACCCACTCTTGTATTCTGGCCTAGAGAATTCCATGGACTGTTTAGTCCATGGGGTTGCAAAGAGTCAAACACGCCTGAGCGACTTTCACTTTCACTTTATTTCCTAGGCACTTCCCAGGTGGCACCAGTGGTGAAGAATCTGCCTGCCAGTGCAGGAGATGCAGGTTCGAGCCCTGGGTCGGGAAGATCCCCTGGAGGGGTCATGGCAACCCACTCCAGTATTCTTCCCTGGAGAATCCCATGGACTGAGGAACCTGACAGGCTACAGTCCACAGGGTTGCACAAAGTTGGACATTATTGAAGGGACCTAACATGCACCCAAGCTGTTTGCTAGATCTCATGTCTTAGTATTTCTGAATAATTCACTCATTTGATCACATATGCTTTTAAAAGAGCTTTTTAATAGAAAAAAAAAATGTAAGGAACCAAACTCCTAGAAAATGGTCATAAATAAACATGAACACTGATAATAATAGTAGAGGAAGATATCATTTTATGAGCACATATATTGTACATGTGGCTTCTCTGGTGGGTCAGCAATAAAAGAATCCACCTGCAATGCAGGAGATGCAGGTTAGATCCGTTGGTTGGGAAGATCTCCTGGAGGAGGATATGGGAACCCACTCTAGTATTCTTGCCTGGATAATCCAATGGATGGAGGAGCCTGGTGGGCTACAGTCTATAGGGTTGCAGAGTCAGACACAACTGAAGCGACATGTTATCAAATTCTCAAGCCAATGCCACAAAGTAGGTGCCATTATCACGACTTTCCAGATGAGAAGTCTGAGACTCCAGGAGGGTAAATCACAAGGCCAAGTCCACAGAGTTAATGAAAAATGTGGCTAGGATTCTTATCTTATTTCAGGTTAGAATGTAATTGCCATGAATTCCCTTTGTGAAGAATTTCTACTATAATTATTTTCTGAAGCATGAAGTTTATCATGGAAAGATGCTCCAAGGCCCCATGAAAGAAAGACTTTCACTCTGTTTCAAGGCCTGGGCATTTTCAAGCTGCCAGAAACAATCATGCACAGCAGGCAGAAGGTGTTTTGATTCAGCAAACAAGATTTTCAGCAAAAGTATAGCCCTTATGTCAAATGTGGGTGTGTGCACACTAGTACAAACACTCAGACCCTTCCTTGTTAGATGCAGCCATGCAGTAGATGTTTGCAGAAAAAGAGGGCACTTCCTCTTGCTGCCCTTTGAGTTTTCCTTTTGCTAAATGCTAACAGAAATTATTGATGCTTTTGAATTGTGGTGTTGGAGAAGACTCTTGAGAGTTCCTTGGACTGCAAGGTGATCCAACCAGTCAATTCTAAAGGAAATCAGTCCTGAAGATTCACTGGAAGGACTGACGCTGAAGCTGAAGCTCCAATCCTTTGGCCACCTGATGCGAAGAACTGACTCATTGTAAAAGACCCTGATGCTGGGAAAGATTGAAGGCAGGAGGAGAAGGGGACAACAGAGGGTGAGATGGTTGGATGGCATCACTGAATTGATAGACATGAGTTTGAGCAAGCTCTGGGAGTTGGTGATGGACAGGGAAGCCTGGCGTCCTGCAGTCCATGGGGTCACAAAGAGTCGGACATAACTGAGCGACTGAACTGTACTGAAGAGATTATCATGATATGGGCTATTAAGTATAAATCTCTTTCAGTCCTTTTGTTTTTCATTTCTTTTTTGTTTGTTTTTCCTTTCACACTTCCTCTCCTACTTGCAAGGTAACTTAAGCTCAGGCTTATTGAGAAAGTGTTTTACTTTCTAATGACAGGATCTCCTTTGAGAATTTGCAAAACTCAGGACAGGCAAGAGGGAGAGCAGACCATTTGTCAGCAGTGAAATGATTCTGTTTATCACTTGTTTAATTTTGAAATTTGCTCTACTTTCTTCCTGAAAAATCCAATGCTCTTTCAGAATGGAGCATATTTTAGAAAGGGAAATGCTATCCCCAGTTTCTGAGTCTTTCTTCCCTTGCTGCTGGCAAGCAAAATCTATTTGGTGTATCTGACATTTTATTCCTTCTCCAGTTTTCTGTCCAACTGGCTGCTCTGTTTTCCACAGAACTAGTTAAGCTGATTAAAACAGTGCAGAACATTTTGCTCAAGGGAATAATATCTCAGCAAGATCATCAAAACTCAAATTCTGTGTTATCAAGTGAATTCAAATGGTAACCCATCAATTGCAGTTTAACCTGAGACAACAAAAAAAGATCATTGTATCTTGGAATTTATCTTTGGTCTAATTTTGCAACAATAGTCAACAATTCTCAGGCATCTCAGGGATCAATTAACATTTATTCAGAACAGACTGACATGTCAACCCATTGACATGTAAATCTTTATTTAAATTTTTTACTAACCCAGGAGTTAACTAAACCAGATCAAACGAGTCACTGTTTAGGGCAAATGTTTGAAGGATAAATTCCCTTCTGGCTGCCAACTTTTATGTAATTTGCTTGAGAAATAGAGCCTGAAGATCTTCATAATGGATTGTGGTTAATAATAACATAACTTTTAAAGTAATGTAGTAATTTATGAACCTCATTTCAGAGACATAAGTTTTCTTAAGAGAATGGGTTCAGGGGGGAAAAAAGGTAATAACAATGAACGATGACATTACTTCAAGTTTCTTAATGGGAAACACCGTTATCCATTTCACTGGACAAGAGAATGATCCACTCCAACCTAGGGTATTTTTCTCAGTTGTGTGAGACAACCATTTGAAGGGAGAGTGATATCGTTGGAGAAAGTCAAGAGGCAACTAGGATGCCAACTAAATTAGTAGGAACTTCATTTGGATGAGAAATGTCATGGTCAGGTTACCCTCAGAGGTTTGAAAGGATAGGTTTTGGAGTCAGACCTGGATCAAATGTTGGGTTAATAGCTATGGAACCTGAAAGTGATTCCTTAAACTCTGTAAGATTTTTGAATCCTATTATGAAGAACTGGGATTTTTTTGCACTTACTTTGTAGGGTAGCTGTAAAGATTAAATGTGTAAATATTCCAGAAGTGTGGTGGGTATGATAAATATGCATAAATATGCAGGGGTCATTGTTATTGATGCTATATTAATAGTGGCAATAGTAGCCACAGTGACAATATTAATTGCTTGAGGAATTTATAAACCATATTGGGAATGTAGAGAAAGACATCCCAACATCTGTAGTAATTCCTTAATATTACTGTGGGAGACTTAAACATATAGCACTGTGTTTGAGAGGATGGGCACTGATATTAGACTAAATATGGTGCCACATCCTAGTTCTGTTAATTTCTTAGTAGGCTGACTTTAATCAAGCTAATTAACCTAATCTTTCTAAACCTCAGTTCCTTTTAACCATCAGTTCAGTTCAGTTCGGTCGCTCAGTCGCATCCGACACTTTGCAACTCCATGAACCACAGCATGCCAGGCCTCCCTGTCCATCACCAACTCCCGGAGTTTACTCAAACTCATGTCCATCGAGTCAGTGATGCCATCCAGCCATCTCATCCTCTGTCGTCCCCTTCTCCTCTTGCCCTCAATCTTTCCCAGCATCAGGGTCTTTTCCAATGAGTCAACTCTTCACATGAGGTGGCCAAAGTATTTTAACTATAAATGAGGATAATAATTTTATCTAAAATTTAACAGAGTTATTGCAAACATTCAATGAAACAGTGCATGCAAGTGTTTACCTACTGCCTGGCATGTAATAAGCACTCAATAAATGGTTATTATTATGCTACTATAAATTATGATCACCAATATTAAAATCAAGCTTAGAAGACTTTAAGTTGGCTCAGTTTCCATCTTAGGCTGAATGTCTTCACAGGCATACACATTTTATTCAAAGTTCTCAAGACTTAGGGTAAGAAAAATAAGAATGTGGGTCAGCTCAATGGGAAGTAGGACTAAAAAGAAAAATAAAGAAATTTAACTAAGTTTTCTTGGTGACTTTGAAGTGTATATCTTTGTGAGATAAGGAAATGATTCCAGGGGCACAGAAGAGGTATTTTGTTTATTTATTTATTTTCCAGTTTTATTGAGATATAATTGACATAGAGCATTGTATTAGTTTGTGCTGTACAATATAATGATTTGATACATGAATATATTATAAAATGATGACCACAAATAGTCTGGTTAATATTTATCACTTCAACCCATTACAATTTTTTCTTGTGATAAAAATTTTTAAGATTACTCCCAGCAACTTTCAAATATAAACATGGTATTGTATAGTCACCAGGCTGTACATTATATCCTCAGAATTTATTTTCTTATAGCAAGAGATTTTTACCTTTTGATCAACTTCATTTATTTCCCCAACTCCCCACCCCTACCTCTGTTGGCCATCCATCTGTTTTCTGAGTTTGGTTTTTTAGATTCTGCATATAATTGAGATCCTAGAGTATTAGTCTTTCTCCATCTGATCTTTCTCATTTAGCATAATTCCCTCAAGGTCCATCTGTGTTGTTGTAAATGGCAAGATTTCCTTCTTTATTAGAGTTGAGTGATATATATGTATATATGTGTATGTGCTGCTGCTGCTAAGTTACTTCAGTCGTGTCTGACTCTGTGCGACCCCATAGACGGCAGCCCACCAGGCTCCTCTGTCCATGGGATTCTCCAGGCAAGAACACTGGAATGGGTTGCCATTCCCTTCTCCAATGCATGAAAGTGAAAAGTGAAAGTGAAGTCGCTCAGTTGTGTCTGACTCTTAGCGACCCCATGGACTGCAGCCCACCAGGCTCCTCCATCCATGGAATTTTCCAGGCAAGAGTACTGGAGTGGGGTGCCATTGCCTTCTCCATATGTGTATGTATGTATGTACATATGTATGTATGTATGTATATGTGTATATACATGCACATATATACAAGAAAATTAATAGACTCATCTCTTAATAGACAGATTGTTTCCATTCCTTCAGTTCAGTTCAGCTACTCAATCGTGTCTGACTCTTTGTGACTCCATAGACTGCCACACAGAAGGCTTCCCTGTCCATCACCAACTCCTGGAGTTTATTCAAACTCATGTCCATCAATTCAGTGATGCCATCCAACCATCTCATCCTCTGTCAACTACTTCTCCTCCTGCCTTCAATCTTTCCCAGCATCAGGATCTTTTTAAATGAGTCAGTTCTTCACATCAGGTGTCCAAAGGATTGGAGCTTCAGCTTCAGCATTAAATCTTCCAATGAATATTCAGGACTGATTTCCTTTAGAATTGACTGGTTGGATCACCTTGCAGTTCAAGAGACTCTCAAGAGTCTTTTCCAACACCACAGTTCAAAAATATCCATTCTTTGGCACTCAGCTTTTTTTAAAGTCCAACTCTCACATCCATACATGACTAATAGAAAAACCGTAGCTTTGACTAGATGGACCGTCGTTGGCAAAGTAATGCCTCTGCTTTTTAATACGCTTTCTAGGTTGGTCACAGCTTTTCTTCCAAGGAGCAAGCATCTTTAATTTCATGGCTGCAGTCATCATCTGCAGTGGTTTTGGAGCCCAAGAAAAGAAAGTCTGTCACTGTTTCCATTGTTTCCCCATCTATTTGCCATGAACTGATGGAACCAGGTGCCATGATCTTAGTTTTCTGAATGTTGAGCTTTAAATCAACTTTTTCACTCTCCTCTTTCACTTTCATCAAGAGGCTCTTTAGTTCTTCTCTTTCTGCCATAAGGGTGGTGTCATCTGCATATCTGAGGTTATTGATATTTCTCCTGGCAATCTTGATTCCAGCTTGTACTTCTTCCAGCCCAGCATTTCATATGATGTACTCTGCATATAAGTTAAATAAGCAGCTTTAACGTACTCCTTTCTCAATTTGGAACCAGTCTGTTGTTCCATGTCCAGTTCTAACTGTTGCTTCTTGACCTGGATACAGATTCCTCAGGAGGCAGGTCAGGTGGTCTGGTATTCCCATCTCTTTCAGAATTTTCCACAGTTTGTTTTGATCAACACTATCGAAGGATTTGGTGTAGCCAATAAAGCAGAAGTAGATGTTTTTCTGGAACTCTCTTGCTTTTTCTATGATCCAACGGATGTTGGCAATTGGATCTCTAGTTCCTCTGCCTTTTTTAAATCCAGCCTGAACATCTGGAAGTTCACGGTTCATGTACTGTTGAAGCCTGGCTTGGAGCATTTTGAGCATTACTTTGCTAGCATATGAGATGAGTGCAATTGTGCGGTACTTTGCACATTCTTTGGCATTGCCTTTATTTGGGACTGGAATGAAAACTGACCTTTTCCAGTCTTGTGGCCACTGCTGAGTTTTCCAAATTTGCTGGCATATTGAGTGCAGCACTTTCACAGCATCATCTTTTAGGATTTGAAATAGCTCAACTGGAATTCCATCATCTCCACTAGCTTTGTTCATAGTGATGCTTCCTAAGGCCCACTTGACTATGTATTCCAGGATGTCTGGCTCTAGGTGAGTGATCACACCATCGTGGATATCTGGGTCATGAAGATCTTTTTTGTATAGTTCTTCTGTGTGTTCTTGCCACCTCTTCTTAGTATCTTCTGCTTCTGTTAGGTCCATACCATTTCTGTCCTTTATTGTGCCCATCTTTGCATGAAGTGTTCCGTTGGTAGCTCTAATTTTCTTGAAGAGATCTCTAGTCCTTCCCATTCTATTGTTTTCCTCTATTTTTTTGCATTAATCGCTGAGGAAGGTTTTCTTATCTCTCCTTGCTATTCTCTGGAACTCTGCATTCAGCTGGGTCTATCTTTCCTTTTCTCCTTGCCTTCAGCTTCCATGCCTTAGCTTTTGTAAATAATGCTGCCATGAACGTGGGAGTGCAGATGTCTCTTCGAGATGGTGATCTTATTTCCCTCAGAAACATCTCTAAAAGTGGAATTGCTAGATCATATTGCAATTCTAGCTTTAATTTTTGAGGGACACAGGAAAGTTATTCTGAAAAGTCCTGTAACAACTGCAAGCGGAACCCAGGAAAAACTAATAAGGCATACAGGCAGAGAGGTTTGTCTCAGGATAGCAGTTTTTGTCTGAAAAGAAACAAGTAAAGTCTGGTGAAATTGTTAATGCTTTCTCACCACTATCTAATAGACAAGTATAACACATACCTCTCTCTTCAATTTTCTAATCTGTGAAGGACAATGGGGACAGTCATTTGTAGTTTATAGGTTGACTGTAAATTCTAGAAGAGATAATGCATGCAAACTACCTAGTATACATGTCAGATTAAATCATCATCATCATCACAATCATCATTTCATGTGCAAAATCCTCATAGATTCACCACGACCAAGTAGAACAATAGTTTATTTTTGGGTGACTTAAGATCATTTATTTTTCTTCACTTGCAGAATTTTTGGACTGTGATGCACTTGGAAAAAAGTACAATAAAAAGACATTAAATTAGTTTAAATCAGAGGAAAAATAATCTTTTTCCTTTTAGTACTTGAAATGAAGGCAATAACAAATTGGTCTTTAGTGCAACTGTTACTTCCCAGCAATGAACAGAAAGAAATGCAAAAGAAAGAAATGAGAACATGACTGTTTGTGTTGGATTTTGATAGATTTTCCCTGGAGAAGGAAATGGCAACCCACTCTAGTACTCTTGCCTGGAAAATTCCATGGATGGAGGAGCCTGGTGGGCTGCAGTTCATGGGGTCGCAGAGTCAGACACTTCACTTGATAGGGCGACTCTTCACTTTGAAGAATGACTTCACTTCACTTGATAGATTATGATCATTGAGTGAGTGAGTGATTGCTTAGTTTATTTAACATTCACACATCTTCGAGTGCTGTATGTGCTTAGTTGCTCAGTCATGTCCGATAAGAACGTTATATTAAAAAAAGAGCAGCAGCAATTATTTTCCAATTAAATCGGAGTATCTGGTAGCCTTATTATCAATGATTTCATTGCCTGGAGTATCTCATTATCCTCATTAAATATGAAAAACTGCCAAGATTGTGAATTTGGTAAAAGTCAGCTTGTTGTCTGATAATTTAATACATGTAACATACATATTTTAGAAGAATAATCTGAGCGTGAAGAATATTCATCAAATTTTTTGACATTATCAATACTATTTAGTAGGTTTCCTTTTAAGATTAATGATTAAGAAAAAAGAAATATATTTTAAAATTATTCAGTTGGTATTGAAGAAGCTTTTAAAATTTAAAATAACTATAAGGAATCAATACAGTTACATATTGAGTTTTGTTTCTTAAATCAACAGAGGAATAATTTCTAAAGAAAACATTTCATTTTCAGAGGGTGGGATGAATAAGTCATGTTTTCTAGTTAAGTTAAGCCTAAAGGAAAATATTCTTTATTTATTTATCATGATTCTTATCAAGGTTAAAAATCGTTACAACTTTCTGGAAACGCAGAATCAGACACTGCCATTCTGGCTGGAAGTGTTGAAATTGCTGGCATCATTAATTGCTCCCTGAAGACATCAGGCAGGTTTGTAACATCATCAATGCGAAAGTAGTGGGCAGTCTATGGAAAGAATTTGGGGATTCAAAGACATAGATTTGCTCCCTGGTTCTTGACTTATTGGCTACATGACTGGACAATAGTTTTAATCTCTTTTTGCCTCTGTTTACTTAAATGTAAACTGGAGATAATGACTCACAGCATGGTGAAAGGAAATAGATAATACAAGTACAAAGCAGAGTAGAACTCCATCACTTATAGCCAGTATTAACATTAAATAACACTACTTGCATTTGCAAAAATGCATTTATGCTGCCTTCAGGAATAATATTAGTCGTAACTGTGATAACAATAAGATAATGCTAAAAATTAATACTTACAGAATTCTTCTGTAATTTCTAAAACATTTAGCATAGGTATTGGGGTTGGCAAAAAAGTTTGTTAGGGTTTTACATAAGCTGTTATGGAAAAAGCTGGATGAACTTTTTGGCCAACCCAAATAATGTTATTTGATCAAACTATTAGGTAGATAAAGAAATATTATTATTATTAATACTTTACAGGTAAAAACTAAGACTAGACGGAAAAAAGTTTAGGGAAGATCTCCTGCAGGAAGAAATGGCACCCCATTCCAGTACTCTTGCCTGGAAAAATCCCATTAGCAGAGGAGTCTGGAGTTTACAGTCCATAGGGTTGCAAAGAGTCAGACATGACTAAGCGTGCATGCATGCATAAAATAAACAGGTCAGGGGAGGTAATGTACAGCTTGTTGGCTTTTGTTAATAATACGGAATTGTGAATTTGAAAGTTTGCTAAGAGAGCATATCTTAAAAGTTATCATTGTAACTTCCCTGGCAGCCCAGTGTTTAAGACTCTGTGCTTCTAGTGTAGAGGAAGCGAGTTCAATCCCTGGTTGGGATAACTAAGATCCCACATGCCATGGGGCCACTAAGGCCACACAGCACATCTAGAGAAAGCCTGAGTGCTGCAATGAAGAGCCTGTGCAGCCAAAATAAGTTTTTTAAAAATTTTGTTTAAAAAAGAAGAAAAGCTCTCATCACAAGAAAAAAAATCGCTGAACTATATGTGGTGGTCGATGCTAAGTAGACTTCTTGTAATGATTATTTTACAGTATATACAAATATCAAATAATGTTGTACACCTGAAGCTAATGTTATTCATTATATCCTGGGGGAAAAAAGTGTAGTGTTTAAAGACTTTGGAGTTAAGCTTCAGTTCAACTACCATCTCCACGCTTGCCTCAGATTGAGTTTCTTGCTGTTTATAAGCCTCAGTTTTCTTATTTGGAGGGTGGAGATAGTAGCAATGCCCTCAGAAATCTTTAATGTTTTCCCAGTATCCACTGTACAAAGTATGACTGTTTTCACTTATCCAAAGCTCTCGGTAAGCTAGTCCCAATCCACTTTTCTGGGTTTATCTGGCAACACTGATCCCAGCCTTCTAAGGAATCATTTCCCCAAATACATTATGTACTTACACGATTCTGTTCCTACTATTTTCTTTGCTTGACTGTTCTTCTTAAGGGAAAAATTTCTATTCACACATTAGGGTCCAGCTTAAATGACACCTCTTCTAAGAATTCTTTCCCAATGCCTGATTTGAAATCACCAGCTCTTCCTTTGTGGAATCATACCTTGTTTGGGCTTCCCTGGTTGCTCAGGGGTAAAGAATCTGCCTGCCAGTGCAGGAGACATGAGTTCAATCCCTGGGGCAGGAAGATTCCCCAGAGAAGGAAATGTCAACTAACTCCAGTATTCTTGCCTGGGAAATCCTTTATAGACAGAGGAGCCTGGCGGGCTATAGTCCGTGGGGTTGCAAAAGAGTAAGACCCAACTTAGCAACTAGACAACAGCAATAATACCTTGTTTATGCCTCTATGATCATTTCTCTCTGCTTGACTTGTATTATAGTCAGCTGTGCATGTTTGTAGCTCCCTGACTGGACTGTTAGTTCCTTGAACAAGAGACTATATTTTTTTAATCTTAGTGTCTCAGGCCTTTCCATTTCCTTTCCTCACCATCACCCCACCCTCCAAGCCAGTGAAGACTTTGAAGTGTAGACACAATATCTTTCAGATCAATTTTAATGACCAAGTAGAAATAGTATAAATCAAAAATGCAAGGATGTTCAAGGAAGGGATTGAAAGTTCTTACCACAGTGCTTGATATACAGTACATGGTATTTCTTTTTAACATTTATTTTTATTTAATTGGCTGTACTGGGTATTAGTTGTGGCATGCAGGATCTTTAGCTTTGGCCTGCCAACTCATAGCTGTGGCATGGGGATTCTAGTTTTCTGAACAGGGATCAAACCCCAGTCCACTGCATTGGGAGTGTGGAGTCTTAGCCAATGGACCACCAGGGAATTTCCTATAGTACATGTTTCAGCAAATATTTGTTAATGACATTAGGGACTAAAATTGGAGATGATAGTGCTCAAACTTTTCGCATACATGTACTCAGAGTGTCCCATATTCCTTCCCGGTAAAAAGTCCCTTGATACCATTATTGGACACAATATTATATTGGAGGGACCATCAGTCTCAGTGGGTGCAATACTTCTACTTGTGATAAGTTTGTAAGGTGGCATGAAGGCTTCCCTGCTGGCTCAGATGGTAAAGACTCTGCCTGCAGTGCAGGAGACCTGGGTTCCACCTCTGAGCTGGGACAATCCCTTGGAGAGGAGAATGGGTACTCACTCCAGTATTCTTGCCTGGAGAATTCCATGGACAGAGAAGCCTGGCAGGCTACAGTCTGCGGGGTCACAAAGAGTCAGACACAACCGAGGGACTGACACTTTCAATTTCAAGAAGGGAAAACTTTGCCTGTATTGATTCACCTGTTTGTGGAATAACCTTAGCTAGGGATTGGGCTGGCTAAGATGCGATCATCCAAGCTGGCAGAGAGAAGGTACCTGTGGTTGGTAGGCTAGTGTGAGGAGCAGAGCAGCCTTTGGCTGCATGGTCTAAATAGCCTGAGCTTTGGATCCCACATGCTTGCTCCTAGCTCTTTCGGCAATACAGCTGTGGTGTCAGAGGCTGATAAAGATGGAAAAAACACACTTCCTTTCCAAGAATGGGTAGCTTTTTCAAGAGAAACAAGTTCTGACCACCTCCTTTTGACTTGCAAGGAAGCTGAACTAGGAGTTATCAGCCCAGCTTCAAGGCATGAACGCTTGGAAATGCTTTTCTGCTTCCTCTCAGGAACACATATCACTAAGACCACAGTTTCCCCATCAGTTCTATTTCCCACTCACTCCATCTTTCATTCACCCACTCACCTCTCCTGTCTGCCTATTACTATGCTGGGCCACACAGTGATACTGATTGACCTCAAGGAGTGATGCATGCATGTCTCACACCTCAAAGGCTGAAAAACCCAAAAGCACACCTGAGCAGCCTCCCTAGGTCATTCCTAAAAATCTGCCCTGAGCCCTTCAGACAGAGACTACAGATCTTACTTCCACTAATGTTCCTCAACCACACTCAGGCTTATTAAAGCGCTGTAGCAAAAGGAGAGTCGTGTTGGATGTTTTACACTAACTACGCAAAATGTAGTTTGTTCCGTAAGACTGGCTCATTTGGCCATATATAATGAATTTTGGGGGCTTCTCTCGTGGCTCAGATGGTAAAGAACCTGCCTGTGTTGCAGACCTGGATTCAATCCCTGGGTCAGGAAGATACTCTGGAGAAGGGAATGGTAACCCACTCCAGTATTCTTGCTTGGAAAACTCTATGGACAGAGGAGCCTGGCAGGCTACATTTCATGGTGTCGCAAAGAGTCAGACACGAATGAGTGACTATTACTTGTAGACTACTTGCAGCGAAGTTCGGAGAAAGTGAGGAGCCTTCTTGCTCACCAGAGTTGTGTTCACCAGTGTCCCACGTGTAGGCAGGCACTTGACAAAGCAAACAAGAAACCGAGGGATCTTCTTTCGTCTCTAGAGGACCTTTCCTTGTAAAAGAGACATCATCAGTTATATCTTCTGCTATTTTCAGAAAGAATGCATACCCAAAGGCAGGATAATGATACTGAAAAGTAAATTAATTAAAGACAAATGTGTCCCACTGTATTGAGAGGAAGAATGAGGTTCTTAAGAGACTACCTGGAGGTGGGAAGGAAGGAAGCATATCCAGCTCTCAAATCCATGTTTGGAGTTAGAAGAGGAAGAAGTTCAACACTGAGTGGCTAAATATGTTCTATTGAAGTAAGAGGAAAAATAAGGTCAGTGAAATTGGTTTTCAAGTATCTAATGGAATTAATCACAAAGAGTTCTGCCCAGTGATGTTGGAGCCATTTATGTTGTGCGTCTTGGATATATTTTGCTATAATATTCAATTCAGTTAAAATGATCATTCATCAAGCACAAGCACAAGATGCCAGTCGCTGTGCCAAGTTCTAAGTGCTTAGAAACTGCATTTCTCACTCCTGTTTCCCTGAGAAAAATTCATAGCATATGGTGAGGCTTTATATTAATATTTCTTTATTTGCTTGAGCCCTAAAGGAAATCACATCAAGTGAAATGATGAAATGCTTACTTGCCCTCTTTTCTAACTTGGGTCGTTTCCACTTGAGAACATTGTAGAGAGAAAGGCATATTTTGAGATTTTACTGCTAGATGTGTCTACACAATTGTACATAGAATCCAACAACTGGAAGAGGTAGAAGAGGTCAGGGAGTCAAGAGGATTTCAACTGGGTTCAACAGAGTCCTATCTACAGGAATGACTGTGTGTTTGTGTGTGTGTGTGTGTGTGTGTGTGTGTGTGTGTGTATAAGACAGAATTAGGAGCAAGGGGTGGTGAGCTGGATTTTAAACAGTACAAGACCAGCTACTAGTATAGCCTGAGCTCAAGATCTCTCTTTTGTCTGTCATGCCTTTTAGGCTTCTAATTGGAAATTCATTAAAAAATGGTTCTGCTTCTTAAAAAAAAAATAATAACCTGCTGCTTCTACACTCTCAAAAGTTATGACACCAAATATGAGGATTTTTTCCCCACATTAATTTTTCAATACCACCTGGGTGTCCTACAATTCAATCATGACTCTAACAATTTTAAAAAGCTCTCATAATCCTAAAGAACCCATCACAGGATTTAAAATACCAGAATTATTATCTGGGAGCAGAATTATTTCTCTGCACTACTTCAGATTTTCTCTTGACATGTTTATTGGCTGATGGGAGGGGTTTGTCAGTATGTTAGAATTTGATTGGCTGCAAAAAAAAATTAAAATAACAGTGGCTTAAAAAAATCATAAGTATTTCTCTCCTACTCATAAAAATTCTGTATGTAGTCAGTCTAGGCATCCTGATCTGGCCACTTCCTGATCATCAGTGATTGATGCTATTTTTAGCTGTCATTCTTGGCATACTAACTCATGGCTCAATATTGTTGCTTGAGTTCTAGCCACTGATCTGTATGCCCTTTCTTGCATTCATATAATTGGCCAGAGTTGAGTCTCACATGGCCACACCTAACTGGACAGAGCTGGAAATGTGGTATTCAAATTTTCTCAGCTAATCATCAGGATTCTATAATAAAGAAGAGGAGAGTAGAAATTAGGAAACAACTGGCAATCTCTGCCACAAAGAATGGTTCCTTATTTTATCTACCTTTAAAATTATTTTAAAATTTTATATTTACTGAAACTTATTTGACGTGTAACAAGGTAAAATTTAAGGTGTACATGTTAATTTGCCCCATTTATATATAATGATATAAGTGCCAGTAACACCTCTATCATATTACATATCAAATTTTTTTTTTTAGTGGTTGTAATAACTAAGTTCTAGTATCCTGGCAAGTTTGATGAATATGATACAATATGGTTGTCTATATTCACTATGAAGTGAAGTGAAGTTGCTCAATTGTGTCTAACTCTTTGCGACCCCATGGACTATAGCCTACAAGGCTCCCCGTCCATGGAATTTTCCAGGCAAGAGTACTGTAGTGGGTTGCCATTTGCTTCTCCAGGGGACCTTCCCGACCCAGGGATCGAACCCAGGTCTCTCCCACGTTTCAGGCAGACACTTTACTGTCTGAGCCCCCAGGGAAGCCCTATATTCACTATACTGTGTGTTAGATCTCTAGCGCTTGTTTACCACTTGTTGCAAGTTTGTATCCTTAAACATCTCTCCCTCCTCCCCACCATCCCTTGGTAAACCACCATTTTACTCTCTGTTTCTATGAGTTTATCTACTTTAGATTTCACATATAAGTGGTATCATACCATATCTTTCTCTGTCTGATATCTCACTTAACACAATGTCCTTAGGGTCTATCCAAGTTGCAACAAATGGCAGGATGTCTTTCTTTCTCATGGCTGTACTACGTGATTTTCTAACTGTCTTTTATATGTATCTATTATTTTATGTCAAAGAATCTATCAAGTGTCAACCTGAGTATCATACTTATTATATTATTTTACTATATACTGTATTACTATTATATTACTAAGAATAAGAGAAGATGGATATTAAATGATTTATTATATTATGTTGTACTTGAAATTAAGTATCTTGCTTTTAAACTACTTTTATATAAGACCCAGATTCCAAATGGCCAAATTGTGACTAATGGGACTTTAGCCATTTTTCTTTGCTCTCATCACTTAGAGAAATAAGAATGTGTTAAGAATTTAGACTTATCATATAGCTATTAAATATATATGACTTATACCACATAATGGATACTGTTTAATTATATAGCGCTTATAACTTTTTTATTGATGAGTCAAGATTACCCTTTAATGCCTCTTAGAGTGTCTTACATGTAGATGATATGTAATCAAAGAGTGCTGAATTGAATTCACTTTCACTGCTCTGTGGAATTCATTTGCCTGATAAAGACTCTCAACTTCTGTTGGTGTCCAATTAGTCTCAAGACATTGTTACTCTAGCTCTTATTTAATTTGATTGTATTGGATGGTTGTGGTTGTTGTGATGCATAGAAGGGACTGCGGGGGATCAAGTAAATTCCAAAATATGCAGGTGTTTTGCCTCAGACAGTGGCCACACCTGCATCTTCAAGGACTGGGAAATCCTCCAGAGTACGTGAGTGCATAGAAATCATGCAAATCAGCTCTAAACTGGATAATAAGGATTAATTTATCACGAAATCCATTACTCAGTGCAATTACCATATTTTTGGTAGTTTTTAATGTTATTTAATCCTTCACAGCTTTCATTATGGTAATATATGATAAGAATGTATTTGATTATTTTCTTTTTATCTGAGCCATATTTCCTGTGATTTACCTTTTAAAAACTGGACATAAAATTGCAATGAGACTCTCCATTGACTATGTGTGATTGCAAGCAATACTATAGAACACTTACAATTAATATTAGATTTAATTTGTCTTTTAGATGTATATTCTTGACTTGTTCTGAATTATGATGGGCTTCTTTTATGAGTCATCTTGGGCATTGTTTCAGCTTCCTCTTATCTCCTTTGCAGTGCATTAAACTGGAAAACATTTTATTTATTTAATGCTATCAGCATGTGTTTGGCTCTTAGAGTCTCCACTTTTATTAAAGGCTAGGGTGATAATTATACAGGCTACAACTTAGGTATTTTTTTTTGAACAAGGACCTGTGTGTGAACAAGCTGCCTCTTTTTCTGACCTCATGACCATGAGGGAAAATAAGCTTTCTCCACACAGATGCCATGTCGGCTAAGGGAAGAAGGAGCTGGGAGGAGCCAGTAACTGAGCTATCAGGGAAGCCAATAGGTATTTTTTAAATGTCTTAAAAAATATTCTATATGGAACAGAACTTCCTCACAAGTCAACATTCTCTGCTGGCTGGGGCTGGGAGGTGGGACAGTAGAGAATGAGTTCTTAAACTTACAGTTGAAGGTATGCTATCAGTCTGCTTTCTCAGTTGGCATTAAATCTCAGTCTCTTTGAGGGACATCTTCTTTCTTCATGGATTCTCCCAGCTCCTTCTTCCATTAGCTGACATGGCATCTGTGTGAAGGAGAAAGCTTTTATTCCCTCATGGTCATGAGGGCAGAAAAGAGGCAGCTTGCTCACACACAGGTCGTGGTTCTGTCCACTGGGTCCTCTCTACCCTCCTTAGAGTTGACTTTGGTCTTCCCAGTTGCCGGATAGTTGTTGGCATCCCCCATTGATTCAGGGCTGGTGAAGCCTGTGAACTGTTTCCTCAGCACAGTTGAACCCTGTGGTCCTACTTTGCTGACTTGGCCCCATTGTTGTCTCACTGTCACAGCAGACCCTCAAGACTCTGCCACATCCTTCCTCCAGAAACTGTCCAATCCATAAGAACTGCTGTGATGCCAGGGAGTCACTCTGACCCTAAATGCAGCAGCTCCCTGGCAGCCCCCTCTGGGGTTCAGCTTTCCTCTCCCTTCCATGCACCTCAGGGAGATTCTGGGGAGACTTCTTTACTATGCGGGGGCTGAGGGACACTCAGAGAATCATCACGACCTCTTTCTGCCATTCCCTTTCTCCAGAAGTGTCCCTAAATGTGTGCCAAGACATGCTCTGAGGCTGTGTCCTCAAAGATTTGTAACCATCCCTTCTTTCTATTTGAGGCTTCTACTCTTTGGTCGGGCTTCCCTGGCGGCTCAGTGGTAAAGAACTTGCCTGCCAATGCAGGAGACGTGTGTTCAATCCCTGGGTTGGGAAGATCCCCTGGAGAAGGAAATGGCAACGTACTCCAGTATTCTTGCTTGGGAAATCCCATGGACAGAGGAGTTTGGCAGGCTATAGTCCATGGGGTCCCAAAAATGTCAGACATAACTCAGTGACAAAAACAACACGACAACAAGCCTTTGGTCACCCTCCCAGTTCTGGGGGTTGATGCTGAGGCAGTTGCAGTAGAAAAGTGAAGATATCTCTCTTCCTTCTTTTCTGTATCATCCCCTCCTCCTAGCGCTAGAAGGACTTTTGTCTGCCTCTAAGCCATTTTCTCCTTCTTAAATTGGTCCCATTTGCCCGTAGCTATGATGATGGCTTCCCCAGTGCTGCTACAGGTAAAGAATCCACCTGCCAATACAGGAGACACAAGAGACATAGGTTCAGTCCCTTGGTTGGGAAGATCCCCTAGAGAAGGAAATGGCAACCCACTCCAGTATTCTTGATCAGAGAATTCCAAGGACAAGGAAGCCTGGTGGCCTCAGTCCATGGGATCACAAGGAGTGGGACACCACTGAGTGTGCATACACACATGAATGATGGAAGGTTTTCCATGGCTGTGGGGAGGAGATGGGAAGCAGTACTTTTACTGAGCAAGAAAAAAAAAACAGAAAAATTAAGAGGTATTTGACACTTCAAAGAATATTGTTGTTTCATCAAAATACCTTGCCTATTTTTCTGAACTTCACAGCTTCATTTTTTCCCATCCTTGAAATAATAAGTTTTAAAAATATTTTCCCTTTAAACTGATGAGTAGGTTGTGAGTTTCTAGGCTACCTTTATTTTTTCTTAGTAATTTTGAATAGTTAAAATAATTTTGTTATTTTGTCAATCTAAATAATGTTATTATTTAAATGAATTAGCAACATAACAGATAGCTACAATAGCTAAGCCATACAGTAGTGTATATCCAGCAACAACAAGTTTTCATTATTCAACACAGCAATTATGTGCATTAATAGGCCTCTGGCCAGTTCATGGTCTCCATGACAATAAAACCCAGCAGCCCAGCAGAAATTTTTAGGAACCAGGCTCAGATTAAAGTCTATGTCTATCCAGACTTTATGTCTATGTCTACATCCTCCTGGTTCTGAGACCCAGGAAACTCCAGATATGGAATGAACCAGTCAAATTTAATAAATTAGAGAGGGGCAAGGAAGGTAGAGGGAAGGGTTAGTCTCTAGTGTACTGTCTTGCTGATGACCATCAGTTGTTCTTCCTTGTTCACAGTTTACCTTTACAGACCTGGGGAGTATATACAAGATAAGGCAGGATGTGAATTTGACCAGGTGTGCGTGGTTATCACGACGCTTAAAGAAAAACATCTCCCTTATACATACATAGTGCATCATAAATCAGCCGGCAAATGCTAACTAGTGTCGCTCTTTGCCATACTTCATTATGGGCTCTTTGGCATTAGGGAGTATTTAGAGCATAGTCCCTGTTTTAAAGAGCCAGCATCTTTTTGAAAAGATCGTGCAGTCATTCATTCATTCAGCAAATATTTATTGAGTTAATCCTTTGTGCCAAGCACTGTGATATGTAGGCCTTAGGCAGAAACAAAATAGATATGAACCTTGCTTCCACAGAGCTTATAACCAGGTGATATTGACACTTCTATGTGAATGTAACTATGTTCAAATATCCCTGTGTATGTGTGTATGAGTTAGTCACTCAGTCATGTCTGACTCTTTGCGAACCCATGGACTGTAACCTGCCAGGCTCCTCTATTCCTAGGGTTCTCTAAGCAAGAATACTGGAGTGGGCTGTCATGCCCTCCTCCAGGGAATCTTCCCGATTCAGTGATGGAACTTGTGTCTCCTGCATTGCAGGCAGATTCTTTACCCTTTGTGCTATTGGGGAAGCCCCCAAATATCCCTAATTCTAGCCAAAAGGAAGGAAGACTGTTGCAGCCCAGTCACAAATAATGTTCTCAAAGTGGGAGGCAAGGTGCAAGACTGTAATAATTTTTCTAGCAAGTCTGTATGATTATACACATTGCTGTAAATGCACCTGGTAGAATAATTTGATGGCGGGAACATTTCTCCTAAGTTCGCACCAGAGACAGATGTATGGTTAAGCTAGTGAAGCTCAGGCCTCAAAACCTTTCAATTCACAGGTCTTTTCCTAGGTCCTGGGCCTAGTTTTACATGTATTTAATTAAAGAAAGCTGTATACTCTTCAGGTTCTGCAATCCTGGATCTAGTTCTATATGGTGTGGGTCCCAGGTATTCATGAAGAAAGTGGGGTTTGACATAGCTCTTGAAAGAAAATTAAGCTGTGCATATGCCCCAAAAGAATGGGAGTCCATTCAGGATGAGGAGAACTGTAGGGAAAGTATATAGGGTGAGCTGGAGGGCAGTGGGTTGATTAATTAATAGGCAGCATAATTGCTAAATATAGGGATCCAATTACCAACTCAACTAAGGTGTCTTCAGGGACCAATGTTGTCATTTAGTTTCTCTGGGATGTAAAAAATGGAGTGCCACTCAGGTTAACTCAAGCAAAGGAGGTTTATTATAATGGAATATCATGGCCTGGAGTAGGTAGACTGAAGTTGGAGGGTGGATCACTATCCAGAGAATCAACTGTTGAAATAAATGAAAGCCTTGCTAGTCTTCCACCATCCCTGGACCTAGCTATTTTCTACCTGTTTGATTGTGTTTCCATTTCCAACTGCCAAGTCTTTCTCTCTCCTGTCAATATAATTTCTTAACTTTATAATTTTTGCTTTCTTACCATATCTGCTTCCTCGTGGTGCTGGTCTTGCTGCTAACTTCCTTATTTTTTCAACATTTCCAAATTCAGATTCTCAAGAGAGCAAATATCTGCTTTGTCAATTCATTGTTCCTTGCCTGGCAAGGCAATGTCTTAGGCTTTTATACCTTGTCCAATTGAGTATGCCTGGGATATATATAATCCTTGTACAAAATCTGGTGGCCTGTGGAAGCCCGTTCAGTGGTATTGTGTTCTGAAGAACTTCCCTTACAAGGGTCTGTAGGTGCAGCTGGCATAATGAATGACATGTCTAGTGTAGCTGAAATATTGGTTTGGCCAAAAAGTTTGTTCAGGCCTTTCCATAACATCTTATGGAAGAAGCCAATAGACTTTTTGGTTGATCCAATAGTAATAGATAATACTACCTGAGATCTTATTTTGTGTCATTGTGTTAGGCTCTGTTCTAAGGACTTCCTATACCTTCTCCCTTTTAATCCTACTGATAATATTATGGGCTAGAACTACTACTGTTCCCATTTAACTGAGGAAACTAATGCCCTGCAAATTCAAGTAACTTGCTTAAGGTCACAAAGCTAATAATTAGTGGAACCAGGATTCTAACCAGGTTTTTTTTTCCCTGATAATGAATTTTTATTTTATTGAGGTGTAGTTGATTTACAATGTTGTGCCAATCTCTGCGGTACAGCAAATGACTCAATTACATACCAATATACATTCCTTTTTAAAGCTATTTTTTCCATTATGGTTTATTACAGGATATTGAATATAGTCCCCTGTGCTATATATATTAGGACCTTGTTGTTTAACCATTCTAAATGTAGTAGCTTGCATCTACCAACCCCAAACTCCCTGTCTGCCCGTCTCCCTCTCTCTCTCTACTTTGGCAACCACAATTCTGTTTTCTATGTCTATGAGTCTGTTTCTGTTTTAGAATTCACTTTTTTTCTATACCATAGGCTGAATGTGGGATTTTATGAGGGTCGAGTTATAGCAGAGACTAGAGACACAGAAATCAGTTAGGAGACGAAAGAAGGTTGCCGTGACCCTGGGGGTAGGTAATTGAAGACGAACTAAGAAAGATGCAATATGGTTAGGGAAGAAAGGATTTCTTAAATACATTAAAAATTTTAAAAAAATCACTTAAATTTGGTGATAACAAGAATCACCTAAATTGGAATTGGAATTTTGAAATAAGTGTTCGAGTAAAATGTCCTCCTAGTGAAAAACAGCTATTTATTTTTGTTTGTTTTGTTTGGAAAAGAGATTTAAATTTTCTTAGCAGTGGAAAACTGACTAATTGGCTATTTGGAAGTATAGTATCCAAAGATTTTATCAACTGCTATGGGAGAAACTATTACACTCTTCTCACAGAGAAGTAGTATGCAGTCAAAATTTCTCTGCCCTGAAATTTTCCCCATAAAAGGCTGGCCAGGTGTTTAGGGTATTGAGAAACTCCTGTACTTCACTTATATAATGTAGGACAGATTTCGGAAGGGACAACTTTCCCCCTTACTTCTTCCCTTTATTGGTAGTGTGAAGTAAAATTTCTGGGCTGAGGTACAGCTTCAGTGTATTTCAACTTCTCAGAGTCTCCTGGGGAGCCAGCTGTGAAAGCAGATGAGCCAGGCCCTGTCACCGGAGTGGGCGGGAGTAGATGGGATTCTGAGAGCCAGACTGGAGCAACTCGCTAGGTGTAGTCTGGAATGCTCCTCTCAGAAGCGGTTTTTAACATTTAGTCTTCCCTCCTGTATGAGGTTTTTGGCTACCAATTATCAGTTTGTAAGCCCCCAAATTGTGGCAAGGTCTTAGACTTCTTTGAGGTGGGTAGCTGTTCTGTCTCTCCCACTGCTGCCCAGCTCTAACTCAGTCTTAGCCCCAAAATACCCATAATTGCAAACTGCCCTTGTGCTTTTCTGACTCTTGTACAGAAAGCCTCTGTCTGTTCAAGCTTTTCTCCTCCTCCTCTACCAGTTCTTCTTTTCACACCCTATACCTCTTAATGGAACCTCGGTCTCTCTTCCCAAAAAATCACTTTTAATTCCCCCCTCTCTGAATTCTTCCATAGTGACTCAGCTGGTAAAGAATCTGCCTGCAATGTGGGAGACCTGGGTTCAATCCCTGGGTTGGGAAGATTATCTGGAGGAGGGAATGGCTACCTACTCCAGTATTCTGGCCTGGAGAATTCCATAGACTTCCGGACATGGACATGACTGAGTGACTTTCACTTTCACTTCTGAATTTTTGGGGTTTCTACAATCTGTACTATTGTAAGGAAAAGTGTGAACTATAAGGTCTATTTTTAAAAAATATTTTGTTTTAGAAGGAGAAATAGGCAGAACATGTCTAAAAGATTAGGTTAAAACAGAAGCATTGAAGAGTCACATAGCCAAGTTTCAGTGTCATAGTTTTGGACTGAAAGGCTGTGAAAACCTGGAAGATGAAGTTCTCCTGAGGAGAAGATGGTCAGACAGTAGAGTCTCAGTGTATTTCCAGCTGCACAAAGGCTCACGGAGAACATGAGGACCTTTATTAGAAAGAGAGGCACTGGGATACCTCTTTCATTTCTTTGAGAAGGCAATGAAGAGAAAGAAAGCTTTGAAGACTAAGAAGCAAAACTGTTTCTTCTTCTTGATAGCATGGAATCACAGGACCTGTAATAGAAACGATGCCTCTCACGGGGGCCAGAAAGTACGTAATGACAGTAGATAATGCAGCAGTGATGTGCATTTTCTCAGAATGTTGCTGAAGTTTCCATGTCTTTATCTCTTATACAGAATAATTAACTGATTTCTGGGAGCAAGGTCCCAGTTTCTCGTCCTGGATGTAGCTAGCTCTAGACTTGAGCAAGTTACTTAACTTGTTGAGCTTCCGTTTTTTTGTCTATAAAATGGAAATAATATCCACCCATTTTCAGGCAGTCTGTGTAAAAACACATAGAAGTCATCCTTTTAAGCATTCAATAGTAGTTAAGTTGCATTGTGGCAGGCTCTGATCTAGTCACTGGGTGTGCATCAGTGAACAAAAACAGAGAAAACTCTCTGTCCTTGTGGAACCACTGACTAGTATAACCAGCAAGGTCATATTTCAGTTTTTCACTCCGCTCAGTTATCCACAAGGCAGGGCTTCCCTGGTGGCTCAGTGGTAAAGAATCTGCCTGGAATATTGGAGAATGGGGTTTGATCCTTGGGTCAGGACGATTCCCTACAGAAGGAAATGGCAAGCTGCTCCAGTGTTCTCACCTTGGAAATCCCATGGACAGAGGAGCCTGGCGAGATACAGTCCATGGGATTGTAAAGAGTCAGACACAACTGAGCACCTTAACAATCTCAGTTATCCTCATCTTTCTTTTTTGATAAAACAAGTGTTTGCTGAATAACTGTTATACTCTAGGAGTGTTTACAAGTGAATCAAATATTTAGATTGATTATTGAGGCTTATGATGGAACAGAAATAAGGAAGCTGAATTCCAGATAGGACTTTGCTGCAAACTAGCTCTGTATTCTTTTTTTTTTTTCACTTTTTTTTTCATTTATTTTTATTAGTTGGAGGCTAATTACTTCACAACATTGCAGTGGGTTTTGTCATACATTGACATGAATCAGCCATGGATTTACATGTATTCTCCATCCCGATCCCCCCTCCCACCTCCCTCCCCACCCAATTCCTCTGGGTCTTCTCAGTGCACCAGGCCCGAGCACTTGTCTCATGCATCCCACCTGGGCTGGTGATCTGTTTCACTATAGATAATATACATGTTGTTCTTTCGAAACATCCCACCCTCGCCTTCTCCCACAGAGTCTAAAAGTCTGTTCTGTACATCTATGTCTCTTTTTCTGTTTTGCATATAGGGTTATCGTTACCATCTTTCTAAATTCCATATATATGTGTTAGTATGCTGTAATGTTCTTTATCTTTCTGGCTTACTTCACTCTGTATAATGAGCTCCAGTTTCATCCATCTCATTAGAACTGATTCAAATGAATTCTTTTTAATGGCTGAGTAATATTCTATGGTGTATATGTACCACAGCTTCCTCATCCATTCGTCTGCTGATGGGCATCTAGGTTGCTTCCATGTCCTGGCAATTATAAACAGTGCTGCGATGAACATTGGGGTGCATGTGTCTCTTTCAGATCTGGTTTCCTCAGTGTGTGTGCCCAGAAGTGGTATTGCTGGGTCATATGGCAGTTCTATTTCCAGTTTTTTAAGGAATCTCCACACTGTTTTCCATAGCGGCTGTACTGGTTTGCATTCCCACCAACAGTGTAAGAGGGTTCCCTTTTCTCCACACCCTCTCCAGCATTTATTGCTTGTAGACTTTTGGATAGCAGCCATCCTGACTGGCATGTAATGGTACCTCATAGTGGTTTTGATTTGCATTTCTCTGATAATGAGTGATGTTGAGCATCTTTTCATGTGTTTGTTAGCCATCTGTATGTCTTTGGAGAAATGTCTGTTTAGCTCTTTGGCCCATTTTTTGATTGGGTCATTTATTTTTCTGGAATTGAGCTGCAGGAGTTGCTTGTATATTTTTGAGATTAATCCTTTGTCTGTTGCTTCATTTGCTATTATTTTCTCCCAATCTGAGGGCTGTCTTTTCACCTTACTTATAGTTTCCTTTGTTGTGCAAAAGCTTTTAAGTTTCATTAGGTCCCATTTGTTTATTTTTGCTTTTATTTCCAATATTCTGGGAGGTGGGTCATAGAAGATCCTGCTGTGATTTATGTCGGAGAGTGTTTTGCCTATGTTCTCCTCTAGGAGTTTTATAGTTTCTGGTCTTATATTTAGATCTTTAATCCATTTTGAGTTTATTTTTGTGTATGGTGTTAGAAAGTGTTCTAGTTTCATTCTTTTACAAGTGGTTGACCAGTTTTCCCAGCACCACTTGTTAAAGAGGTTGTCTTTTTTCCATTGTATATCCTTGCCTCCTTTGTCGAAGATAAGGTGTCCATAGGTTCGTGGGTTTATCTCTGGGCTTTCTATTCTGTTCCATTGATCTATATTTCTGTCTTTGTGCCAGTACCATACTGTCTTGATGACTGTGGCTTTGTAGTAGAGTCTGAAGTCAGGCAGGTTGATTCCTCCAGTTCCATTCTTCTTTCTCAAGGTTACTTTGGCTATTCAAGGTTTTTTGTATTTCCATACAAATTGTGAAATTATTTGTTCTAGTTCTCTGAAAAATACTGTTGGTAGCTTGATAGGGATTACATTAAATCTATAGATTGCTTTGGGTAGAATCTAGCTCTGTATTCTTGCCTGGAGAATCCCCATGAACAGAAGAGCCTGGTGACTACAGTCCATGGGGTTGCAAGGAGTCGGACACAACTGAGCAACCAAGCACAGCAGAGTTCTGTGGCTATGAAAAATAACTTTGTCATGTATTTCCTTTGCAACATTCTAAATATATATATATATTTCCTCCTAGAGTAGGTCAAATCCTGTCCCTACTGACATATGTTTTACTTATTTTTTTGACCAGTTAACCCCTTTTTAAACATCATGAAATTACACGCTTTAGCTCAGCCCTCATCAGAATGATTTGTTCATTCCAAATTAGTGAAGTTTCATTATACTTGTATAAAAAGAGAGGGACAATCCTGTAATTATTATATCTTAGTATGTAGCATAGGTGTATCTAGCTCAAGTATTACAATAGCAGAAATGATGTGTGTGTGTGTGTAAGTTGCTAAGTATCTCTTTGTGGCCTCATGTACTATAGCCCACAAGGCTCCTCTGTCCATCATATTCAAGCAAGAATACTGGAGTGGGTTGCCATTCTCTTCTCCATGGCTTCATTCCAACCCAGGAATCAAACCCAGATCTCCTGGTTGCAGGCAGATTCTTTACTGTCTGAGCCACCAGGAAGTCCAGCAGAGACGGTAGTCAGTACAAAAGTTTCTAAGAGACTACTAGTTTTACTGTCATATGGTTGAAATCCAATGGATTGAAAACAGTGTGGGAGTGGAGAGTGTAGCTACCATATATTCTGGAACCAGACTGTCTGCATTGGAATCTAAGCTTTGCCTCTTAATTATGAGTGATCCTGGATAAGTTACGTAATCTCTCTGGTTCAGTTTCCTCATCTGTCAAGTGGAGATGACAGTAGTGCCAACTTCAAAGAATAAAATCCAATGTTCAGAATAGCGCCTGACAAAGCAAGATAACTTAATGATTTGGGGTTGTCATTGAGGAGGGAGTTGAAAGGAGAGGAAGTAAGTAGCAGATATATCACGTAGAGAAGCTGGTCATAAAGGGAGCGAGAAATTGGGCCATACTCAGAGAAAGAGGAAGGGACAAGCAATCAAGAAGAGGTGTTTGTGTGTATTTTATTTCCCAAGATAAGGGGAGGCTATGCATATTCGAAGCAGTGGGTTAGAGTCACTGAACAGAAAGATGGAAGAGGAGGGTTAGCCATAGGGACAGTGTGATCTATAATAAGATCACAGTTAGAGGTGTGTGCTTGCTAAGTTGCTTCAGTCGCGTCCAACTCTTTGCAGCCCTGTGGACTGTAGCCTGCCAGGCTCCTCTGCGTATGGGATTCTCCAGACAAGGATACTGGAATGGGTTGCCATGTTTTCCTCCAGGGGATCTTCCCAATCCAGAAATCAAACCCTCATTTCTTATGTCTACCTGCATTGGCTGGCCAGGTTCTTTACCATTAGTGCCACCTGGGAAATTCAGTTAGAGGTGATGGAAGGTAAATAATTATCAAATAGGTTTCTCTGTGTTCCTCTGGAATTCAGTTAGCCTTTATAATATGCTACATACCTCACATTGAAATTCTGAAGAGAGCTGATCAGACTATCTACCTCAGTTGTTCAGGAGCAAGCAGTGGATGGGGAGGAATTACTGAGTTGATGTGAAATAAGCAGAGGCAACTCTAGCAATATGCTAAAGAGTAGTCTTGCCCTGTGGTGTGGCTAGGTCATTCTGGAAGACTAACAGAGACTAACACAACTTTCACTAGACAGAGGCAGCGTAGCTCCAGGAACACAGGCATCACGCATTCTCGGGCAAACCATAAACAGCCAGGGGTCACCAACAAGCCATGGCAGCAGACCCAACAACTGGATTGTGTTCATGTGTCTAGAGTGACCACTTATAAATTAATCTCTTTACTACAGTTGCCACAAGAAATTAATTTGGTCCAAGAGTCAAATTCAAAATGAAGGTCAAGCTCACACACACACACACACACACACACACACACACAGTCTTTTCTACCTTAACTGGAATCTTTGAAAAAATCTTGTAATAAGGCTGAGTAAATAAAACTGCTTTAATTGAAATCTTGGGTTTTATATTCAGAGAGAGCACCAGCTTTGCTAGCAGCTTCATATTGTACATATTTTTCAATTAGGGAAGAACACACAGAGCTATAAGCTTAGCTGAAACAAGAAGTAAAGGACTTATTTTGAGCTGGGAGGTCTTTGGCAGCATTAAGGACAACGCCTTCATGGCAGTAAGAGCTAAGATGTCTTAAAGAGGCCCACTAGCACTTATACATTCTACACTCTCCAGAAAGCCTCCTGCATTGATGTGAATGAAAGTCAGTGTGTTAAAGGGTAAAGCATTAGTGGAATTAAACATAAAAGAGTTTGGCATTGCCTGACATTAAGTGTTTCTATGCTTTCTCCCTTCCAGCCAAGGTAGTTTGCTTTTAAGTATTGCTTCTCAATATAGATTAAGAAGTTTTATCCCTAGCTAAGGGGATTCAGTAGCTCAGTCATTAAAGTATCTGCCTGCAGCGCAGGAGACCCAGCTTCGATCCCTGGGTTGGGAAGATCCCCTGGAGGAGGGAATGGCAACCCATTCTAGTATTCTTGCCTAGAAAATCCTATGGAGAGAGGAGCCTTGTGGGCTACAGTCCATGGCATTGCAAGAGTTGGACACAACTTAGCAACTAAACCATCAAGGGGATTCCAGACATCTGTAGCAGGAGTGAAGAAGATTATTTTCAACAGGACACTCTGCTGAACA
Organism: Odocoileus virginianus; assembly: GCF_023699985.2. Taxonomy (NCBI): domain Eukaryota; kingdom Metazoa; phylum Chordata; class Mammalia; order Artiodactyla; family Cervidae; genus Odocoileus; species Odocoileus virginianus. The sequence goes on from NC_069678.1 coordinate 56,086,401, forward strand.
GAGCTCCCCAATCTATGCATGTGGGCAGCCTCCTTCACTACCAGCTAAACTTAGAGAAGTGAAAGTCACTCAGTCATGTCTGACTCTTTGTGACCCAGGCCAGAATACTGGAGTGGGTAGCCTTTCCTTTCTCCAGGGGATATTCCCAACCCAGGGATCGAACCCAGGTCTCCCACATTACAGGTGGATTCTTTACCAGCTGAGCCACCGAGAAGCCCAAGAATACTGGAGTGGGTAGCCTATCCCTTCTCCAGTGGATCTTCCCAACACAGGGGTGGAACTGGGGTCTCCTGCATCGCAGGTGCATTCTTTACCAACTGAGCTGTCAAACTTAACTTGCCTAATATTCTCTTGGTAGAGTATCCCACATGACTATAGCCCTGCCCAGAAACTGTCAGATCCCATACACAAGTTCTATACCCATTCACAGCTTCTGCTTGTTTAGCTGCTAACTGTTCACACCTCTACCTTCAGAGGCTCACCCAAAGGCAGAGCCAAAGCAGCAATGACTTATGGTTATGGAGTAGGAAAGCCCAAACCCCATCTCGAGAGATGGGATAAGCTCTGAAGTGTAATTTAAACTCCAGAGTTTCCCAAAGGTTCATATGGAGACTGGAATTACTTAAAATCTCATCACATCATGGCTTCTTCTCTGCCCTACTTCTCCACTCCTTTACTGTTTCTCCTGTGGGTACATCCTTAGTAAGTCACGTGCACACAAGTCCTTGGCTCAGGGTATGCTTCTAGGAGTACTCAGCCCAAGAGCGTCCTTAATACACATTCATTAAGTCATTCAAAGAAGTGCACTGTTTAAGTGCTTTCATCCTAGTCCAATGAGTTAGAATGATATAGAGTTGGGTGAAACATAACCATGGATATTCAGAACTATTATATGGGACACATATAGAGACTACACATTTCTAAGCCAAAAGAAACTTAAAATATGAAAATAGCATCATACCTGATAAAGTGATTTCTACCTAGTAGATTCTTATGTGTGCCAGAGATTTGCTTAGTCCTTGGCCTTATAATGTTGTCCATTGAGGAGAGACAATTATTTGCTTACGTTTGTTCACAAACATTTTTGTAGACCCTCCTATGAATCAGAGGGTGATAAAGTGACACATTCATAAGTGCAATATAATGAGATAATTATAATCTCAAATAATGTATAATCTCAAATTATACAATGCATATAATTATATAATATATAATGTATAATCTCAAATAATGTATACAAGGCTATGGAAAAATGTTGGAAGAACTGATAGTTTTCCAAGAAAATGAAAGACTGGATCTTGGAGGGAAAATAGAATTGAATCTGGGCAGAAGTAGAAGCATTTTAGAAAGAGAATAACAAACTCCATAGTATTTAGGTGTGAAAAAGCATTGTCAGATCTCTAGAAGAGTGAGTGGTTTACAGAATTTAATCAATGGTCACATGAAGAGGAAAGGCAGGAGATAAACCTAGAGATGCAGGTTGGAACCACTCAGTGGTACACCTTAGGTACTTTAGAACTTTATCCTATAGCTATGGGGAACCTTCAAAGATTTTAGAATTTGCCAAGCTTTGCCTTAGAAACAATATGAAGAATGTGTTAGAGAAAACAAAGACTCTAGTCAGCAATACCAGTTAGTTAAAAGGCTGTTACTAGGTTAAATCAGATATAATTTCCAATGTCCAGCTTTTTTATTTTTTAATTGGAAGACAATTGCTTTACAACATTGTGTTGGTTTCTTCCATACAACAATGCAAGTCAGTCATAATTGTATTCATTTCCCTCCATCTTGAGCCTCTCTCACCCCTTCCATTCCACCCCTCTAGGTCATCACAGGACACCAGACTGGGCTCCCTGTGTTATATAGCAGCTTCCCACTAGGTTACAATGGAATATTACTCAGCCATAAAAAGAAATGAATTTGAGTCAGTTGTAGTGAGGTGGATGAACCTAGAGCCTATTATAAAGAGTGAAATAAGTCAGAAAGAGAAAATCAAATATCCAACAATTTTTAACCGAAAGAAAATGTGAGTTTCATATATTTCAAGTTGATGCACTAACCAAGAAGAATGAGGATGAGAATTTGAACAATGAAACAAAGACTGGAAAGAAAGGGTGAAATAAAAGAGATGCATAGGAGAGAAAATTGGCATGAAAGGCAAGGGCAGAGTAAGCCACAGAATTAGGTGTGAGAGTGAAGCAAAATTTTCTAATGCAAATGATGGAGTGAATCGTTGAAAATATCTGTAAGAGAGATAGGGTTCACCAGAGGAGTAGTTTAGAGAGTGGCACAGGGAACCCATACCATGCTTCAGAATTCTTGGCTCTTCACATATTATTTACCTTGCAGTAAACAGTTTCTTCTTTTTCTGCTACTTGACATTAGACAGGCATGTGGTACCCAAATTCCTAAAGTTGTTATTATTGTTCAGTCACTCAGTCACATCTGACTCTTTGCGACCCCATGGACTGCAGCACGCCAGGCCTCCCTGTCCTTCACCAACTCCTGGAGCTTGCTCAAATTCATGTCCATTGAGTTGGTGATGCCATCCAACCATCTCATCCTCCATGATCTCCTTCTCCTCCTGCCTTTAATCTTGCCCAGCATCAGTTTCTTTTCTAATGATTCAGTTCTTCATATCAAGTGACCAGAGTACTGGAGCTTCAGCTTTAGCATCAGTCCTTCCAATGAATATTCAGGGTTGATTTCCTTTAGGATTGACTGGTTCAATCTCCTTGCAGTTCAAGGGACTCTCAAGAGTCTTCTCCAATACCACAGTTTTGAAGCATCAACTCTTAGATGCTCAGCCTTCTTTATGGTTCAACTCTTCACAACCACACATGACTACTACATAGCTTTGACTGGGCAGACCTTTGTTGGCAAAGTAATGTCTCTGCTTTTTAATAGCTGTCTATGTTGGTCATAGCTTTTCTTCCAAGGAGCAACTGTCATTTAGTTTCATTACTTCAGTCACAGTCTGCAGTGATTTTGGAGCCAACCAATAATGCAACTCCAAGTGTATTTATTTAGTTAAAACAGGCCTTGAAAAGAGAACCTAAGCAACATGACAACAGGAAAAGAAACCTAGTTGTCCTCTAGAGAAGGGACCCCATCTAACCAGATGGCTCTTTACCATAAAAAGGGTCTTCTCATACAGGGGCTCACAGGGGATTCTGAAAGCCTCAGAGAATGAATAGGAAAGCCTATTTTGTTTTTCTTTTCTACTCTGACCTTAACTCTAATCACTCTTTCAGAACCACAATGTTTCTATAAAAAGTGCCAACTAAACTTTTCCTGTTTGCACTGAAATAGATATTGGCCAACCCAACATAATTTTCTGTTGCAAGGAAGACGTGACATTTTATTGTCCTTCAAATAACACTGCCTTCCTAAAACAGAAATTATCTGTTTGCTAACGCAATCAAGAACTGGAGAATTACATGTCTGTCTGGACATCTTTGTAATGTCACGCCACTTGGGATGAGCATGCTATTTAAGATGATCTTAACTATACTTTTGAGAGAAAAAGGACTCTAGGAATCTGATAAAAAAGGACTAAGGATACATTGAATTAAGTTTCTTTAACAATTTCTTGTAAGAATTTCATTTCATTCTGCTAGTTGTTATAAGAGAATTGCTAAGAAATATATAAAAAGGAAATACTTTTCAAGTATATTTTTTATATTTTTCAACTTGGTTGAAATATGTATAGTTCAATATTTTATTGCATCAAATGAATTTAAGCTATTATTTGGAGATGTTGTGGAGGGGTGGGCTGCAGGCAAATTATACAGCATTGTTCTTTCAGGCCCCAAATATATTTATTGACCATCACCTATGTGACAAGCAGTGTGGTAGCTGCTGGAGACACAGTGATATGCAAGACCAGGCATGGTTCCTGGTTTCATAAAATTTGTGACCTAGAGACAACAACACACATTAAATAAATAATATATTACACACATATATTACAATCACACATATTACATACACACTTATTATAAACTACAGTGAATTCTTGAAAAGAAAATAGTGGATACCACATAGTGGGGAACCAGTGCTAGTCAGCAGGGTATGTTCTCTGAGGAAGTGGTTTTCAGAGTTGAGACCTGAATCACAAGAAGTAGTCAGCGAGGTGATGAGGGTTGAAAGAGCACTCCAAATAGGGAAAGCTTCAAGCACAAAGGCCCTGAGGGAGCAGGAGGATGACCCCGTTTGTGGTGTTTGTAGATAGCAAGTGTGACCCGAGCACACAGCAGCAAAAAATTTCGAAAGAGAGCTAAAGTTGCAACTAGAGGCCAAATCAGACAGACAAGGTTAAGAACTTCGGTCTTTACCCTGAGAGCAACAGGAAGTCACTGAAAGCTGGAGATGGGCAGAATTAGGTTTACCTGCAAAGATCCTTTGAAGTCAACGACCTTTCATTCAGCATGTAACAAATGCTCTAATAACTGCCCTAGGGCTCCTGAAGTAATGGTAGCCCTGGTTTCTGATCTCAAGCAATGTCTGATGTGTATGTGTGGGGAGAAACAGGGTGGGTCAAAGCCCAGGAGGCAGCAGTGAGACAATCTCGGCGAGATCATATCTAAAACGTCATTTGTGGAGTCAGAGCTGACGTGAGTTGATGTATGGATTGTGGTTCTGCTCTCCTTTGAAAATGTTCAGGGAAGTGTCATCTGACGAAAGGAGTCATAATCAATAATTCTGTCCCCTGAAACCCTCTGTCTGTTCACAGATAAGGCACCACACAAACAACTCTGCATCCAGTTCCACCTCTTTTTGCCCCACCAGTGCTCCTCAGCCTTGACGTGGACTGGCCACCTGCAAAGGTGAGATGGAGAGCTGTCTGAACTGAGAGCACTAGCTCTCCCCCATCGCGCTGCTCTGACCAGAGTTCAGGTTACCGAGGCAGAGAGTCTCTAAGAGTTAAAATGCAAACTAAGCACGCACGTCTGAAGGAGGACTCCATTCCCCAGAGGAGCTGTTGTTGTTTTTACAACTGCATTTACATTTCCTCTAACTGAGAACTTTCTGAGACTGGCTCCAGGCTGCTCTTGGAACTGACTAACTCTTGCGTAGGGAAGAGTCTGCATGTCTGCTCTTTTCATAGTAAGAGCAGTCTCCCAGGAGAACTTTTAAATTTTGAAAAAATTTTGAAAAAAATTGAAGTATAGTTGATTTACATTGTCATATTATTTTCAGGAGTAGAGTGCAGTGATTCAGTTATACATATATACATGTGTGTGTGTATATATATATATTTATTTATTTATTTATTTATTCTTTTTCAGATTCTTTTCCCCTATAGATTATTATAAAATACTGAATATGGTTCCTCGTACTATACAGTAGATCCTTGTGATTAGTTGCTCAGTAGTGTCCAACCCTTTGAGGCCATTGAACCATAGCCTGCCAGGTTCCTCTGTCCATGGGATTTTTCAGGCACAAATACTGGAGTGGGTTCCCATTTCCTTCTCCAGGGAATCTTCCTGACCAGGGAATCGAACCCATATCTCCTGTCTCCTGCCATTGTAGATGGATTCTTTACCCGCTGAGTCAGGTTATCTCTTTTGTATATAGTAGTATGTATATGTTAATCCCATCCTTCCAGAAATATTTTAAAGCTAAGTGACCCTTGTTTTATTTAGACACCAGAACTTGGTATGTTCACCATGATTAACACACTCTTACTTGCTCTTTTAATTAGATTTGCTTTTTATAAAACATATATTTCAGTGAATGAACATTGTAGAAAGCAGAACATTATGCCAAATGTGATGCACATTTAGTCGGATTAAATTTCAAGCACTAGTTTCCTCCCTCAAACATTTCCTTTCAATATTCCTGCTAGTGACTATAGGGTTAATTGAATGGTCTTCTGTGTATTATCGCATTGTGTGATCATTTTTGTTTTAATGAGAGAACTTAAAAAGTTTTAATTTATTTTCAAAGACTATTCAAATAAGTTAAATTGAACTCTTCATTTTTAGTGGAAAGTCTGCGTGTTCACCTTATTTCATTCCCTGGGTACAGCTAGGTACCATAACTCCAGTGTAGGTTGTTATAACAGATGTGGACATTCAAACAGCTCAATTTCTTTAAATATTTGTTCCCCCATGGTTGAGGTAACTGAGAAATAATCACTTCTGTTCTTCAGGGCAAGATTTAAATGTGTTTTGAATAAATACTTTGCAACAATACCCAAAGGATAAGAAAAAGCTGGCTGCTTCTGGAACACACCTCAAAAAATCACAGAGCCAGCAAAGTTTTTACTTGACTCAGCTTTATGGTCCTCCATCCTTGCGATACATATCTACATGTAATACACATATTCTGGGCAGTTTTATTATAAACACAGATAGATCCCTTGGAAAATGAAAAAAGGGAAAAGAATCAAGATACCCAATTTCCATTTGGTAGGTTCATACTAATCCCATTTTCAATTTTTTAAAGTAAATCTTATTGTACTTACCCTCCTTAATATAAATAAGCCAAGTTGTCTATAGAAACTTTGGAAAATAGAGAAAATTTAAAAAGAAAGGCAGTTTATTAAAACTTACTTTCACTACTCAAGAAAAGCCCACCATCATTTTAATGGATTTCTTTCTCATTATTTCCCCTTGCATTTTCCTTAATTTTCTTTTACATACATATGATAATATATACTCATTATTGCATCTTGTTTATTCATTTAACATAAAATAAGCATTCCACAGATTATTTACAAATTATTTTAAAGTAATTTTAATATTTATATAATAGTCTATTAAAAGGATACACCATAGTTTATTTAATCATAATCTGTGATCAGATCTGACACCATGATAAACAGAACTGCATCATTACCCAAAGACTGAAGTTTCTTTTTTAATGTTTGTGATTGTTTTTACTAAAAGTATACTTTAAGGAATAAATAATATCTAAATTTTTAATAATCTTGAAAGATGCCTATAGTCTGACTGCCTTTCAAAAGAATTATTAGTGATTGAAAATTTCATCAGCAATGTGTGAGTTTTTACTTTGCTTTACTCTAACTAACGCTGTATGTCATCTTAAAACACACACACAATATTTTATTGGTTTGATAGGAAAAAAATTGTATTTCATGGCTCTTTTAATTGGTACTCTTCCTTATATGTTTTTAGGGTATAGTTATATACTGATTAGGGTTTGTTTTTAAGGCAGGATTATTTGACCATTTGATTTGTGTACAATTGATATAGCTTTTCAATTTTATTATTCTTCTGGATTACAATCTTGGAAACCAGAAAAATTACTCAGAATAAAGGCATTCATTTAGTATAATTAGATAATGTGGAGGCTTTTAGGTGATCCAAAATCCAGAATTATTTACATTGCTTTTATTTATAAAACACAGTTGCAACTACTTCAAACAAGAATGTTTTGATGTCTAAGACATTATATTTCTTACTTACACCTTAGTCCTCACACCATACAAAGTATATCCCTATCCATGCTTATTATATTTTTTCTTTCTATTCTAACAGATAATCAAAGAATGAAGTTGGACTTTTTATTGCAATTGCTGTCCCTGAGTTTGTGTGTTTCTTCCCACCTGAGAAGGAGAATTTTATGTTTTGATTTGGATTATTTCTTCTTTTTCATCTTTAAAAAATTTTTTTAATGTTTTTTTCTTGTCAGTAATATTCACTGAGACCAAGTTTATTACTGTAATCTATGTCTTTAAGTATTCAGTCAGCTTCTTGGACTGGATATTAAGTATTACATTTAAGAAGTGGGGCAAGATTGCACAGATAGTGACTGTGAAAAAATGAGAAAAAGAAAACCCCATCTCCCCGGAGTTTCCCCCAACTTTAAATCTTTATGTGAATCTCAACTGATGTGGCTATCTTTACATTTTATGGTAGTTTTGATTTTACAATGAATTTGAAAAATCGGTACAAGCTTTTGTCAGTGAAAAGTCAACTTATTGAGAGCGAGAATTCAGTTAACAAGACATAAACTCCACAAGATAGAAAAGGATGCCAAATGAAAGCAGGAAGATACCATGACCAAATATATTTACGTAAAATGTGTAATTAATGTTTTGGAGATTTGTATTCTTCTGTGCTAAGCTGGGAACTAGAAGTCCTAAATCTGTATTCTGGTTGTGTATCATTCAGTTACACAGTAAGCAGCTTAATTATCATTTTTCTGTCTTTGAAGAGTGAAAGCTGTGAAACAGCTAAAGGTGCTCTTGAAATGTCATAAAAAATAATAATGAAGCTAAGTGATTAACTACTGAGTTGGAGCATTAAAAAAAAAATCCAGGTAGAGCTTCTGATTCACTCCTAGCAATTCAGTATTTCTTACAATTTCTTCTTGGTGGCTTACAAAAGGCAAAATTAAAAAATGATATAGTTATAAACTACCAATTTTGTTACTTTTTTATGGAATAAAAGGATCTGGTTTGTGTGAAATAAAAATTCTGTGGACTTCAAAATAATACTTTTAGTCATCTACTATTTCTTACCTGATGTGAGCTTGTGTGTGCATGCTCAGTTACTAAATTTTGTCTGACTCTGTGACCCCATGGATTGTAGCCTACCAGGCTTCTCCATCCATAGGATTTCCCAAGCAGTAATTGCCTTTGTGCTGCTTATAGTCACTCAGTCATGTCCAACTGGTTGCAACCCCATGGACTGCAGCCCACCAGGCTCCTCTGTCCTTGGGGATTCTCCAGGCAAGAATACTGGAATAAGTTGCCATGCCCTCCTCCAACCCAGGGATTGATCTTCCCAACCCAGGGATCGAATCCAGGTCTCCTGCTTTGTGGGCAGATTCTTTACTGACTGAGCCACCAGGAAGCCCAAAAACACTGGAGTGGGTAGCCTATCCCTTCTCCAGGGGCTCTTCCTAACCCAGGAATTGAGCCAGGGTCTTCTGCATTGCAGGCGGATTCTTTACCAGCTGAGCTACCAGGAAAGCCCTATAATTGCCTTTTTCTACCCACAAATTCAACCAACATTTCTTTCCCTTATCTTTCTGTCCCCTTTCTTCCTCCTTCTTTTCCCTCTCCCAATTCACCTCATTCAACACCTATTTATTGTTGTGTGCTATGCCAAGGGCCATGCTCCCACCTACAAGGATATCTTGGAAAGAGATGATACTATAGTATCAGCAATTTAGCAATAGGATCCGACACTGTGACTAACTGTCATTTCTGTCAGTGAAATGAAACCAAAATGGTTAAATCTTCCCTTTGGTATGGTTGAACCAGTTGTGAATTATCTATAAACTATAATTATTTTCACTCAAACTTATATTGAAATGGCCTTGGGTAACTAGCATATGCTGTACATATCGCTTTATTCAGGTTTAAATTCAACATGTTTTACTGAGCAAGTAGAATTTGCAGACCATCATAGGGCTATTTATACTCCTGTTACCTCTGTCTGTCCATCATCCAGCTATGTCTGTCTATCATCTATTTACTAGTTTATTTTTACAAAAGAGGGTAAGGTTTACAGAGGGCTTGACCAAAGTCACTTAGCTAATATAAGATTTCAGATCCAAGTTTAAGCTTTTTGATTCCAGGTTTATTGTTTTCCCTACAGTACAGTGGGATGTGAGAATTGTTGTACTGATATTTCATTTATAAGACAGAGTGATCTAGTAATAAAATCATGGATTCTGGAATCAGATTTAGATTTAAATTTGGCTGTGCCATTCATTAGCTCTATGAACTTGAGAGAGTTAATTTCATTGAGTCTCAGTGAATTAATCTGTAAATTAAAGACTATAATACTTACTGTGAGGTTATTGTGATAAGGTATATAAAATGAATGCAACACAATAGGTACTCAATAAGTATTAACTGTGATCAACTCTTTATCTAGACTTACCTCCAATTGTATAATACAAGTCTTCAATTTCAACTATAAACTGGCTCCCTGACCATGTGGGTTGAAATATCATGGACAGAACCAACTTCAAATCCCTGGATGTTATTCTTCTTTATGCTAATACCTCATGGCTATTATTTTTGCCCACACAAAACCTACTCATCTCCCGCATGTTTGAATCACATCTTGTCCTTAGCCTTTGGACAATTTAAGTACAGAAGCTGCTCGTTACTCACAATTTTAGTTACCAGTGGTCAAACACAGACTGAAAATATTAAATGGAAGATTCCAGAAATAAACAATTCATAAGTGTTAAAATTGCATGTCATTCTGAGTAGCCTGATAAAATCTCCTAGGGTCCTGCTCTGTTTCACCTGGTATATGAATCATCCCTTTGTCCGGCATATCCTATTCATCAGACATGTGGTAGCCTACTTAGTTATCCAAGCCACCACTGAGGTTTTGCAGGGCTTGTTCTTCAAGCATTTAATATGCTTCACACTTAACAAAGGCTCCAAAGCCCAAGAGTACTGATGCTGGTCATTCGGATATGCCGAAGAGAAGCTGTAAAGTACTTCCTTTTAGTGAAAGTTCTCTGTTTTATAAGAAAAGAAAAAAAAAAAAACATATGCTGAAGTTGCTAAAAATCTATGTAAAAAAAAGTCTATCTTCGAAATTGTGAAGAAGGAAAAAGAAATTTGTACTAGTTTTGCTGACACACCTCTAACTGCAAAAGTTAGAGCCACATGTAAATGAGTTATTTAGACAGAGCAAGAGAGACCACATTCACTAACTTTTATTATAGCATAGTGTTATAATTGTTTTATTTATTATTGGTTATCATTATTAATCTCTTACTGTACCTACTTTGTATATTAAAATTTTAAAATAGGTACATTATGTACAAGTAAAAGGCATAGTACATATACATAAGTATGTGTGGGGTTCAGTACTATCTGTGGTTTCAAGCATCCACTAGGGTCTTGGACCATATTCTATAAGAATAAGGGAGGACTACTGTGTCCTTGTTATTTTCTTACCTCTCTCTCCACCTCTGAACATGTAGTGCTCATTTTGATAATTACTATATCATTCCTTAAAGATTTTCATTATTCATGTCTTTTTCCCTTAACAAAATTCTATTTCATGGTGAACAGGACACTTTTCTTATATTTTCTTCATGGGTCTCATACTATTAGTACAGTATTTGACACCACAAAAAATGCTTATATGGTAAACTCTCAGCAAAGGTAACATTCATGTGTGATACTAGCTGTTGTAAATTTAAATGAATGTGATAGGAAGCCCTTTGTTTCCATGTTATTGTTCGCCTTGGGAAATTTCATGTTAAACTTTCTGATTTAAAAATGCTATATCCAGGCAGAATAATCACATGCAGTTTAATATGACAATGTTTATTAAAACTCTATATGTTAAAGTTTAAAGTAATAGGAAAAACTTGAAAAATAATGGTTATTTGATAAAGATATTGCTCATACAATTAAGAATATCTTTGTCCAGTTAGTCTGAAATCTGATGTAGAGACAATATGTATCAGTATAAAGTACTCTTGACACTTCTATCTTTAAACCACAGAAATGTATACATTGCGTGCTAAATTCACCTGCGATAATAGTCTCTGTAACATATGTTCTCAGATACTCTGGATCATGGTTCAGTAACACATGCTGATTTTTAACAAGTGTCTTCATTTACCTTTTCTTTATTATCCTCAATAAACAAGAGTTCTCATAATCATGTAATTGAAGACAGAACTAAACCTCAAAATAAAATAAATCTCTTTGGAACTCTGCCAAAAGAACGTTACATGTAGAAAATAGCACTTGATCTACAATTTTATCACAATTATAATAACTATTGTAAAGCTCAATGAAATACATATACAAAATGTATGCGATATTAATATGCTTTAAAAGTGGGCAGTATAGATCTGGTTCTTGACTGTGGATCTTCCCGACCCAAGGATCAAGCCCACGTCACTTAATGTCTCCTGCATTGGCAGGCAGGGTGTTATCACTAACGCCACCTGGAAAGCCTATAAATTTGTACATGTATCTTACAAGTGGACTATGGTCCACGAAATATATGAAAATTCAAACAGTGTTGAGCTGATCTACATTTTTAGTGTCTACAAGAATGACTTTCAAAAATTCAATAAATAAGGAAAACCAGGTTATAAGAAAACTGTATAAGCTAATTAAGAGAACAAAAATGTTTTCAGTCTCTTCAGTGCTTGGAAGCACTTTTAAAAGTCTATTGCTACGATAATCGTAATTATTCAGGCAACTTAAGGATCTGAATAAAAGATGCTTAGCTTGATATGCTTTTAATTAATCACTATGAATACTTATATGTTTGTCTTAAAAATATTAGTGCTTATGTTTTTCATGAATCCAGGCTTTTACTGAATATTTTAATTCAAAATACGTCTAGGCTTATCCCATAGGTTAAAGTGTTTCTCTGTTTTAGCCATGTTCTAAGATTTCATTTTATTGTCATTATATAAAGTAGTTTATGTAAAAATAATTTGAACAATATGCATTTTTAAGAGTTTTTGTAGCTTTTATTTTTTTAATTCTCAACCATATTGTAAACCCCCTGTGGGAAGGACCTCTGTTTTATATATCTCTTGTACCTAGAGAGCCCAGCATTGTACTGAACACAAAGAAACTGTTCAATAAAAACCTGATGGAGAGTCTAAGTAGCCTGACTGCAATCTCTATTAGTAATGCCTGAGACACTTGGGTGTGCTTAGTATGGGGAAGGTGGCATTTAGTTGACAGTTGATTCTTTATTTACGTTTCCTCTTTGACGTTGTGTTCTTTTGGTCAGTCTTTAAATCTGAGCAGTGCAGAGTCTTCTTTAGACTTTTTGAAGAAAACAACTGCAAATATTTGTAGAGAACGGGGCAATTGCTGTTAGAAAAAAAAAATGAGCTAAATAGAAATCTACATATAAAACTAACCTGTCTTTTGTTAGCTAAGTTATTTCTTACCTTGGTATAGGGGCTGAATTTTACTACACTTAGAATTAAATGAAAGTGCTGCTGAAGATATATAGCTTGTGGAATAAGATGAACCTAATTTTCACATATGAGGGCAGTGGGAAATTTTCATTTTATGATTTTTTTTGAGCAAAGTATAGTGTTCTCTTTTTTGAAATAAGCATACCAGAGCTGTAGTAAATGAATAACCATCTTTAGTTGATTTCTGAAAGAAAGTTAGTGGCTGCTGATTATGGTTTTTATCAGTTTAGTTAACTTATAATTGAAATGCATTTATACATAGAAAACTTGAGAACTTAAGTAATAAGCACTAAAATACTATGGCATAGGAAGGGCAGAAGAGATTCCACACTAAAAAGCCACAGTGCCCTTTAAAATACAGAGTTAAACCAAAAGGAGACTACCAATAGAAACACAGGATTAAAACAAAAGGATGTAAATTTGTTACAAGACTAGGCAAAGTATGCTTTAGTAATATGTCCTCCATAAATCTGATTGTGGTGGTGGTGGTGAGAGAGGCTACTGCTTCTGCTGGTAAAGAATAGAAATAGATGTTTAAGCAAAACTAAGTAAGTGTAAAACTAAGAAGATTAAGAGAGAGTGGGGAAAATGTGGTAATATATATTTAATAAGGCTGAAAAAAATGGGAAAAAAAGATTGAATTAACCTTCTTTTTTATATAGCTAACCTTCTTTCATGTTCTGTTAATTCTACCAGTATTTCTCAATTCTGTCTTTTCATCATCAGTACCATGTTTTAAATCTATGCCTCCATCATTTCCCATCTGAATTACCCCAGTAGCCTCTGTCCTGATTCTGGTCTTAGGCCCATTAGTCACCCTCCACATCAGCTATCAGAGTGTGACTGGTGTTAATAAAGATTGTCTCACAGGGCATCTGCTCATTAAGAGGAGTGCAGTTCTGTGGTTGGCCCACAGGTCTAGTAGATTAGGATTACAGAACCCCGTGATTGTGCTACTCTTAATTTATCTTGCAACTACTGCCATATTTCAAAACCTACCCATTGGTACCATGTGGGAAAATGACAGACCCTAGAAAGGAATTCAAGGAGATTTGGCACAGTGTTTCTCAAACTTACCCAGTCATACTAACCACTCAAAGTTTATTTTATTAAAATAAAAACATCAGTCCCTTCCCTGGAGGTTGAGTCTGAAATTCTGGTATGAGACCTAGGATTTTGTAGTTTTAAAATAAACTTCTTCTAGGTGATTCTTCTCATCAGGCAGATGTGACAACATTGATGAAGTCTAGTGTTTCTCAAAGTTTATCCCCAGACCAATACATTAGCATTATTAGGGAATTTATTAGAAATGCAAATTATATGGCCCCATCTGGCTCTGAATCAGAAACGTCAAGCCTGGAGCCCAGTAATCTGTGTTCTAGAAGCCTTCTGGGTGATTCTCATGCACCCTAAAGTTTGAGAACTCTGTATATCAAATGAGGCCCAGAGAGCTGGAAGTATGGAGTGTATGTAGTTTAGGAAACTCATCGAACCCAGATACTCCTATGACTAGGTAAGTCACGACTTCAGTCCTGGTGCTGATTGCTGCCTTTCCCTTGACATCACTCCTTTCATATTTTCTAAAGAGCAGTTTGATTTTGTGGATTCTTTTTTGGTTTCCCAATTGATCAGGGTCATGCCCTTCTCTCTTTCCTGATCAAAATATACTTCATTATTTATTTTACTATGTGAAATCCTTCTGTTGCTTAACTTTCCCCTTAAAAACATTGGCTGACTGCCCATTTGGCTCTAATTATGTATGACTGAGGCTCACACTTTTATCAAAATGTTTTTCAGTGTTAGTATGTACCCAGCCAGTTGCTATGATTTTTTTTTTTTAAAGAAAGGTATAATCAGATAACAAACTGTCTTATTCTCTCTTCTAAGTCTCATCTTTTTTCACCTTTTGGAAGGCCAAGGCAATGCGGAAAGATATTGTCTTTAAAAAAACAAACATCATTTTGAAGGCTAACTAGGAACACTGTTAATTTGCAAATATTCTCATTTAATATATAGGAACAGAGATAAAAAGAGAATCACCAAGGAGACTATTTCCTACCACAACAGTGAAGAAGTTGTATTAGTTTGCTAGGACTGCCATACCAAAGTACCACAGACTGAGCAGCTTAAACATCAGAATTTCTCTCATGGTTTTGGAGGATGGAAGCCCAACATCAAGGAGGTGGAAGGCTTGGTTTCCCCCATGGATGGTGAGGGAGATTCTGATCCATGATACTCTCCTGATTTCTGGTGGTTTGCTGGCAATTTTGACATCATTTGACTTACAGACACTTCACCCCACATAACGTTCTCCTTGTGTGTATGTCTCATGTCTAAATTTTTCTGTTTTTAAAAATAAGAATATGAGTCCTACTGGATTAGTTCAGTTCAGTTCATTTCAGTCACTCAGTCGTGTCTGACTCTTTGCGATCCCATGAACCGCAGCATGCCAGGCCTCCCTGTCTATCACCAACTTCCAGAGTCCACCCAAACTCATGTCCATTGAGTCAGTGATGCCATCCAACCATCTCATCCTCTGTCATCCCCTTCTCCTCCTGCCCTCAATCTTTGCCAGTATCAGGGCCTTTTCAAATGAGTCAGCTCTTCGCATCAGGTGGCCAAAGTATTGGAGTTTCAGCTTCAGCGTCAGTCCTTCCAATGAACACCCAGGACTGATCTCCTTTAGGATGGAATGGTTGGATCTCCTTGCAGTCCAAGGGATTCTCAAGAGTCTTCTCCAACACCACAGTTCAAAAGCATCAATTCTTCAGCTCTCAGCATTCTTTATAGTCCAACTCTCACAGCCATACATGACCACTGGAAAAACCATAGCCTTGACTAGACAGACCTTTGTTGACAAAGTAATGTCTCTTCTTCTTAATATGCTAACTAGGTTGGTCATAACTTTCCTTTGAAGGAGCAAGCATCTTTTAATTTCATGGCTGCAATCACAATCTGCAGTGATTTTGGAATTCAAAAAAATAGTCTTTCAGTGTTTCCACTGTTTCCCCATCTACTTGCCATGAAGTGATGGGACTGCATGCCATGATCTTAGTTTTCTGCATGTTGAGCTTTAAGCCAACCTTTTCACTCTCCTCTTTCACTTTCATCAAGAGGCTCTTGAATTCTTCTTCACTTTCTGCCTTAAGTGTGGTGTCATCTGCATATCTGAGGTTATTGATATTTCTCCTGGCAATCTTGATTCCAGCTTGTGCTTCCTCCAGCCCAGCGTTTCTCATGATGTACTCTGCATATAAGTTAAATAAGCAGGGTGACAATATACAGCCTTGACATACTCTTTTTCCTATTTGGAACCTGTCTGTTGTTCCATGTCCAGTTCTAACTGTTGCAGCCCATTATATTCCAGCAAGACCTCATCTTAACTAATGGCATCTGAAAATGACCTTATTTTCAAATAAGGTCACATTGTGAAGCACTAGGGATTAGGACTTCACCATATGAATTTAACTGGGGCAAGAGGAACAGTTCAACCATAATGGAATGGTTGGTTGATATAGGGAGGAAGTTGTATCTAAACTCCAAGATCACAAGACCTAAATGATATTGCTTTGGGAATTTAATGGGTTTAGGAATGGAATAAATATCTCAATGACACATGCCAGCCCTGACTCCAATTAGGAAAGACAATTCAAAAGTGATCATATTTCTGATACTGAAATATCTGGAAGTTTTTCCCATAAATAAACAGTAAAAAGGTCATAAACCCTGTGGTGGGAAAGATTTTGTGTTTGTACCAGGTTTTAAATGATCAAATTAAAATCAAATTGCTCTATTTATTCTGGGAAGAGTGGGAAGTTGTAAGAATTCTTGCACTTATGTTACCAGTTCAGATTGATTTCACTGCTTGAATAGTCACATTTTTACTCTGGTAATTTCCAAATCAGAGCAATATACTCATCAAGATGTTGAAGTCTGAAGGGAGACCAGATGTTACTCATTGAAAAGAGAATAATTAAGGATTTACAAAGTCATTTGAACAAGTGAGCATTCAAACAGGTATGAATCCAGAAGATAATGGTATGTCCAGTGATTGCCTTCTTGAATCAGGTTGCTTATTTGGGGATTTTTATTTATGATTTCATGCCTATACACAAACCTTCAAAAGAACATGACAAGCAGTTGTATCTCTGCTTTATCTGCTCATTGAAGTCTCATTCTGGGTTGAGTGTCAATTGTTGACACCACGTCATGTGGGTGCTCTGGACACCTCTGAAAGCTATTCATGGTCACATAGAACATTGTTCAGTGTTAATCTAATGGGTTAGATTGACTTAAAGGTTGTGCCAGTAAAACTCCACTGGCAGCACTTTTTCATTTCATCATTGTATTCATGTACACCCCCAAATAGTTTAAAAAAAAGAAAAACAATGGTTGAAAAGACATGTACTTATGTTTCTGGGAAGTGATGCAATTGTTTTTGGAAAAATAATGAAACTTCAAGCATATTTCTAGGGTTCGTTTTGTATCAACACTTCTTGCTATGTTTTCATAGTCACAGTGGGAGATTTTGCCAACACCCGGCTATTACTAATCTGGTACAGAGCTGAACAAATCAGTTTCTTGAAATGGTTCCTCAGTGAAACCTAATTATAAATGCTCATAATTCCTCAGGGTATCTGTCTATATACTAATGATTGTTGGAAACAGAGGGACTGCATGATAGGATTCATTTGACAACACTCATTGTGTACTTAACAATTTCACATTTCACACTCTGAAACTGTATGAGCAAGTAAGCCTTCTTTATGATCAGGATAATTACCCAAAGCTGTAGAGGTTCTCCTGGTAGGTGAAGGTGACAATAACTACCTGAAGTGGCATAATAGCAAAAATTCAGCTAAGACCAGTCATAGACTGGGTACTGGAAAATTGCTCTGTTTCATAGCCTTGCATTAGATGTCTGGTCAGTTGTCTAAAAGATAAATGTAAAATTTGGTGTAGTGATGAGATTAGTGGTCCTGAAATGAATTTCTGTAACAGTTTCACCCAAGAATAAATGACAAAATCAAACAGGGCAAAAGTCTTTCAAGCAGGAGTTTCTTTTTTGGGAACAAATGACCAATTTCTAGTGATATTATCAAAAGTGTTATTAAGAGGTTTTACAACACTTATGTCTCTACTGGGGAAAGAGGTGAAGGACAGAATAATTCTAGGGCCTTCCAATCTCTGCTGATAGAACAGTAGCAAATCATTAAGAGAAAAAAAAGTATATCCACATAATTTTTGAATTGTTTTTCTTATTAGGGATTTTTCTTTCATTCCTTCCCTTGCTCCCTCCCTTCTCTCCTTCCTCCCTTTCTCGCTACCTCCCTATTTCCCTCCCTCCCTTCCTTCCATCCAATATTTCTTAAGTTAATAAAATCTTGACTATGTTTCTTGGGAATAGGAATCAGAGAATAATGTGAATCTTTATGATACAAAGGGAAAACAAAAGTAACATTTTCTAAAACTTACAAGTATATAAAAGCTTTCTATTCACTATATCATATAATACTAATATCCTATGAGATTGTTAATGCAAACTTCCATTTTAAAAATGAAAAACTTCCATTTTAGGCCCATCTCTACATTATGACTTAATTACCTTACTTTCCCAACATCTATAACTTCAGATGATCAAACCAGTGTTGAAATCCAGATTTATCTGGCTACAAATCCTATGTTTTCATTGTATCTTACAAGATGTTTCCAGTGTTTAAAATTGAGAAGAGATAGATTATAAATTATATTAGTCACGAGGAAATAATTATAGTTTCTTAAAGAAATGATGGGACTGAAAAATTTAACATCCTTCTTCATTTCCCCCTCTTTTCATTCACATTGGAAAAAATGGATTTCTCTGAAGCCATGAGTATTATTCTTAGCCAGAATACATGGCCATACAGGATACATCACCTTAATTTTATTTTCAAGAGCATATTTATAGTTTTTTTAACCCTAATGTGTCTTCTTTCTGTTTTTCAGTTATTTTATAAATGTAGAAAGCATAATTTCACATTCCCAATTATATGACTTGGGGGAAGTACCTGCATTTCATGATGCCGTGCTATTAAAGTCAATAAATATTACCAAATTTGCTCCTTCCAGGCAGGAAAAAAAACTGATCGTGAAAAGGAGAAAGTGTATCACATTTGAAATCAGAGCTAATGGTTTTGGGTATATATTCTTCTGCTTCCCATCTATGTGAATTTGGTAAATGATTTAAAGCTTTATGCTTTAGTTCTATAATCTACCATGACAATCTTAATGCCTTTTTGCAGGATTGCACTGAGGCTTAACGTGGAGATAACACAGAAAGGCATTGTACATTTTCAAGTCATGCAGACACACAAACACACAGCACTAGTAATGCCAGTCCCTACTTCTGAGCCCGTGGGAGATTCTGCCAAACTATCATGACAATTTCCCAGCAGATTCTGGACAGTCTCCTAAATGGAAGCCTTATCAAATTCTTCTTTAAAGACTACACAGGAGACTTACCTAGCTTAGTGGAACTAACAAGCCTGAGGAATCCTCTTTGGCATCCTGGGTTTGGGTGAAAGATATCCCGCTTCCCTTCACCTGAGTGCCATGAGCTGAATACCATGTTAGAGCTTTGGTCCATTAACTCAAGTTATTTCCTATTAAAATGCAGCTATTTTAATGCATGGTTTAATGAGTGATACAGACTTTTCTGGGAGCAGTTTGTAGCAGAGGGGTTGGAAGAAGGCAAAGAAAGCATTAAGTTACACAGAGAAGAGGGAAGCACGTACTCATGACTAGGAAGAAGTTTGCATAGGGGAGAAGAAAGGGGAAGTGAAGGGATAGATGACAATCCCCCCCCTCCTCATTTTTGCATCCTCTTCAGGTTCAGTCCTACCTACATGGATATTTCCTTTTTGACTGTTAGTCAATTTACCATTATGCTGTGCTTAGTCATTCAGTCATGTCCAACCCCATGGACTATAGCCCACCAGGCTCTTCTGTCCATGGGGATTCTCCAGGCAGGAATACTGGAGTGAGTTGCCATGCCTTCCTCCAGGAGATCTTCCCAACCTAGGGATTGAACTCAGGTCTCCCACGTTGCAGGTGGATTCTTTACCATCTGAGCCACTAGGGAAGCCCTACCCCTCACAAAAATAGCTATTTATATTGAATATCCTCTATGGTTTGGCATCCTTATAGGTACTCGACATGTTAAATTGTCATATAACAACTATGCTATTACCCCTCTTTAACAACTGAGTAAAAGAAGGCTCAGAGAGTGAGTAAAGTACAGAGACTGGATTAAAACCAGGTCCATTTCAACCCAAACCTTCTCATTTTCTGCCAACTCTACCATCCGTCATGCTTCTCTGATTTGGAAATTTGTATTTTCTTTCACGTCAAGAACATGAAGGAACTTAGGTCAAGGAGATGAGGTTGTGTAACAGCAGCAACAAATAAACCTCTAAATCTTAGTGTCTTAAAACAGTCAAGTTCTTTCACCCTCATACCACATGTCTGCTGAGGGTCAGGTGGGGAGAGTTGGCTGCAGGTCCTCCTGCTCAGACACCTGGGCTAACAAAGGCCTCAAACATCACCAGACCCTGTAGTGGGGGAGGGGAGGATTGGACAGTGGCTCCTAAGTACTTCCAGAGCAAGGAGTATGCCAAGTCAACCCAACAGGGTGAAGAAATGCAAGCCTATCACATACCAAAAAAAAAGAGATGAAAGTACTGGTGAGCAAAATCTCCACCATAAATATAGAATAAAAATGGGGGAGAAAAAAAAAACTGCAGTACTGAGTTTATTAAGAGCAAGGTCCTTTCGAGTTTGGATTTTGAACCCAAGCCTACTTGTTTCAAGCCTTATCAATGTATTGACTTGGTGAGGCGGGCAATATCAGCAACCAGTCATTTTAAATACAGGCTGAGACGTGTATTTTTAGCAAAGTTGAAAAAAAAACAGGTTGATCACTCAAATTACCCAATTTAGACTTATGGTAAGAACAGTATATGGTTCAGAATTGCTACAGATCTGGAAGAAATATGGGTATTTTAATATTTTGTACAGGTGGAATTTAATGCCCCTTTCAGATGAAATGAAGTTATGGATTTGTGAACTGGAAATCTATAAACTGTCCAGATTATCAAAGCATAGTCTAATTCAAAATCATTTGACTGGCAAAGTTTTCTACTTTCAGGACTCTATAAAACCTCCATTGACCCTGCAGTATCAAAGTGAAAAGTGAGATGCAGTGGAAAGGGTTTTAGAGAAGGCGATGTATATAACTTCATCCTGAAGTTTCTGTAAGAGTTTAATTTCCTATTCTTTGAGGCTATTTTATCATCTGTTATGTGGGGGATATTAATAAGTAAATGTGGCAAGTACTAACACAAAATATATCTCTACCTCCAAATACATCTTGAAACTGTCTACTTCCTTTCATCTTTAATACTCCTAATGTAGGAGAAACATCTCTCAGCTGGATTGCCACCAATAACCTCCTAATGATTTTTCTATTTCTCCTCTTGCCTCCAACTCAGTAGTAAGGATCTTTCTTATCCCAGGGCCTTTGCACCTGCTACCCCACTCTTTCTGCTGTCCCACTCTTTTTTTTTTTTTCTATTTCCTACTTGGACAGCTCTATCTATTCCTTTGATTAACGATAAAATCCTTTCTTAAAGCAGTCTTTCTTGATCTTTCTATCTGTTGTTGTTTCCTCTTATTATTTTCTATTTCTACTCATTTGTATCATTCATGGTGCTGATCCTAACATGTCATTGTTTTTGTTTGTTTGCTTGTTTTCTGTACTGAAATGTAACTTTCACCAGTGCAGAGACTGGCTTGTTCTTGTTCAGCCTTGTCGCTGCCAAGTATAGTGCCCGCCACGCTGTAGATGTCAAAAAAATATAGGTATAGTGAAAGAGGGCGCTGTTGTGAAGAGTGAGACAAAGTTCATCCTTAAGTACCCCGGTGGTGCTCAGTGAGTATGAAAGTTACTCATTTGTGTCCAACTCTTTGCAACCCCATGGACTATACAGTCCATGGAATTCTCCAGGCCTGAATACTGGAGTGGGTAGCCTTTCCCTTCTCCAGAGGATCTTCCCGACCCAGGAATTGATCCAGGATCTCCTGCATTGCAGGTGAATTCTTTACCAACTGAGCTATCAGGGAAGCCCCCCACACCCCAGTGTTACCCAATCAATCTTCACCTCTTCTCACCTATGTGTATCCCTGCTGAAGGTACACTGGCCTGTCTCCCCATCACCTATTAATGTCCTAGAACTCTAAATGCTGATACTGAAGTACAGAAAACAGATGAGGTTACTCTTGGCTTTAATACATTTGTCTTTAAATACATCTGTTGTTTTTGTGAATTATATACTGACACCCTTATATGACTTCTATGCCAAACTTAGAGATTAGTAATTAGCTAGCAAATATTTATTTCTTACTATCTCTTCCTATAGGTACTATAGTATCTCTCAATTTGTCTTGAGCAGTGGTATTGCAAAATTATTTGAATTTTTATTGCCATTTTTCTCTTATTTAAAAGTTAGTAGAAATGAAAATATAAATATGCATAAAGTAGTGATTAAAAAGTCAGGGTAAGAATACAATTAAGACAAAGGTGAAAATAATTGAGCCTGTGACAAATAGTTAACATTTAGATTTTATGAACACATTGAAATTAAAATGATTAATCCTGTATTCACAAAGAAAGAGTAAATTTAAATACCAGCATGACATGCTAGAATTTGTTATCAGATATTATATCTGAAAGGTGAGGCATAATTATGAAATTTACATCAGTTCAGTTCCCTGTGGGACAGAATTTCATTCTAAAATACATCTCTTGGGACTTCCCTGGAGGTCCAGTGGTTAAGACTTTGCCTTCCAATGCAGGGGGTGCTGGTTCAATTCCTGGTTGGGGAGCTAAGATCCCACATGCCTCATAACCAAAAAAACAAATTGTAACAAATTGTAAGAAGCAATATTTAACAAAGTCAATAAAGACTTTTTAAAAAGTAACCTAGATGCCTATCATCAGATGAATGGATAAGGAAGCTGTGGTACATATACACCATGGAATATTACTCAGCTATTAAAAAGAATTCATCTGAATCAGTTCTAATGAGATGGATGAAACTGGAGCCCATTATACAGAGTGAAGTAAGCCAGAAAGATAAAGAGCAATACAGTATACTAACACATATATATGGAATTTAGAAAGTTGGTAATGATAACCCTATATGCAAAACAGAAAAAGAGACACAGATGTACAGAACAGACTTTTGGACCCTGTGGGGGAAGGTGAGGGTGGGATGTTTTGAGAGAACAGCATCAAAACATGTATATTATCTAGGGTGAAACAGATCACCAGCTCAGGCTGGATGCATGAGACAAGTGCACTGGTGCACTGGGAAGACCCAGAGGAATCGGGTGGAGAGGGAGGTGGGAGGGGGGATTGGGAAGGGGAATACATGTAAATCCATGGCTGATTCATGTCAATGTATGACAAAAACCACTACAAAATAAATATAAATAAACTAAGATTACAAAAAAAAAAAGTAACCCACATCAAAAAAAAATCTAAAAAACAAAATACATTTCTTGCATCTTTGGCTTTATTTTATATTTTCAGTTTGATTTTGTCTGAAAGTACTGATTTGCTAATGAAGCATGCTCCTTTTTCTCTCTGAAAGATGGACCAACTTGCTCCCTCTGTTTAGTTTTGAGGAACTTATGACTCAGTGAAATGAAAGAATTAGTCCTACAGGCCCATCTCAATTCTTCTTGATCAGTTGCCTGAATTATTTTAAAGTTGAGTTCTGCAGGCAGAGAGACCAGTATTTATTTAAAAGAAACCCTGCATGGTTCCAAAGTAATATTCATTTATAAATGACATCTATTTTGAAGTGGGAAATAATTATCAGTGGACAGCCAACAATCCTAGAGGCACAAGAAGAAAGACTCTCAGGTGTCTTTTATTTTGTTTTCTTCCTGGTTAATCACTTCCTAAGCAATACAATGTTTACATCAGTCTGTTTCTCCTTTAAGATTGATGAAGGTCAACCCGTGGGGACTGCACCTTGTGTTTCTAAAACAACTCTGCTTCAATGAATCAGGTCTAGAAGAATGTTTCTGACTTACTACAAGTCGTCTGTGCTTCCTAACTTCTGCCAGTTTCTGCTGTAATCTGCCTCTGAACCATGACACATTCACTCTTCAGATTTGGTGTGTCCCGCAGTCAAAGACTTTGGCCATGTTCTTTATATTGCTCTGAATTTGCATAAAATCCTTTTCTTAAGAGTCTTTTTGATCTTTAATCTGGAAGCCTTATTATTTTTCTTCATTGAATTCCTCTGCATTGCACTACACCATTTTGTTTGCATGGTTTTGTGTAACTGAAATATTCCCCTGCAAGACAGCTAGATTTCTTGTTACACAGTGCTCATATAGTGCCTCAGAGGTACAAAAGCTGTTATTGATGAGGCACTGTTGGAAGTAACAAAGCATCCTTAATCGTGTGTCATGTGAATTTCTCATTTGTGACAACCTGAACCATGGACTATACAGTCAGCCCAAGCTGAATACATGGAGTGACCTTTCCTTCCAGAATCTTTCGCCAAATTGATCCAATCTCGCATTGCAGTATTCTCCTCTGAGACATTTTCCATCTTTCAATTAATGTGATGCTATCACTGCCTGTTCCCATACTACCTTTCAAATGCTATAGAAAAAATCCATGAGACTCTTGCTATATTTGTCTAAATTACATCCTTCTTCCCTTGGAATTATTCTTGGACACCTTTACATTCTATGCCACTGCAATTGTTAAATATAGCATTTTTTTCTTAATTCTTCCTATGTACTATAGTACTCTCAATTTGTACTCTGAGCAGTGGACCAAATATTTGAATTCATTGAACTCTTTTTAAAATTTAGAAGAAATAGTAAATTTTAAAGTGTTGTCGGTAGACTATTCAATATTCTACAATATCAGTAAACAAGATTTAGAAACTTAGGAGATAAAAGATTGAATCCTGTATTCAAAAAGGGACAATGAGTAAATTACAAACTTCTAAGTAGAATTGTATCATATATATCTGAAAGGTACTATATAAAACTATTCAAGTCTACTGTAAGTTCTTAATCTTTTGTATGTTTTCTGGAGGCATGGTCCACACATTGTTCCAATGCAGGTGTGTGTCTTCTGTTGTGGGAGCTATCCTCCTCATAACCATTAAAACTTTTCATTAAAACAATTTTAACCAACATATTAGAGAGTAACATGGGCCTCTAGTGATATAAGGAATGTGTAATTATACTGAATATTACAGTATCATGAATCACTTATCGTTCTAAATTAGACTTAAACTGAAGCCACTCAGGTGAATACCATAAGACCAATTAGGTATACCTAAACAAATCATATATGAATTTAAAGTGGAATGAACCGAAACAGAAAGGACAGTTTGTAAGACAGATTGGCCTGTATGAACTGATGGATGGAGGTTCAAGACATGTATATTAGGTAGAACAAGGGATCAAGACATGCACCAAAAAACAAAGAAGTGGAGAGATGAATAAGAAAAATGTATTGTCTGAGTAGTCCTTACAAAACCTACAAAAAAAACAAGATAAAGCAAAGGAACAAAAGAAAATATAACCCAACTGAAAGAAATCTCAAAACAAAATACATTGCATCGGTTTTTATATAGTTGATGAAAGGTACTCAGTGTATGAATGCTAAGGAAACTAGTAGAGAGAACAATAGGAAATGGAAAGAACTAAGGGATCTCATTTTCTTAGATCAGTTGCCTGATTATTTAAAGTGATATTTCATACAGAAGAGGACAGAAAAAAAGAAAGGGATGGTTCCAACAGAATAAGATTATTTATAAAGAATTGAGTGGAAAATTACATCAGCCAACAACCTATAACAAAAAAAGACCTTCAGGTGCCTTAGTTTTCTACAATGGTTATCACTTACCTAGATACAAGTTACATCATCTGTAATTGATGAAGTCAACGTGGGCGCTTAGTAGCATAACAAACTAAAACTCAGTGAGAATGGAATTCCAGTCGTCGGCTATTTCAATCTTTTAAAGAAGTGATAGGCATTGAATTCAGTTCTTGTTTGGCTCTGGGCACATCATTATGTGAGGCCGGGAGCATACTTGTGGATGGGTGGGAAAACTATCATTGGCCCCTTGGGATGGAGGAAAAGGCCTCAGTTTCCACTGCTCATTCCAAATGAAAGGCAATTTCAAGCATTTTTAAACTAACATAGTTTCACTATTCCATCCTAGTTTTGTTGTAATGATGCTTCCTAAATTATTCCAATCCAGGTTCAATCAGTCATGAACCTGTGAACTTCCAGATGTTAAGCTGGATTTTGAAAATTGCTTTGAGGAACATCTCGTAGATCAAAATTCCATTATCCTAATGGATTCTCCTATACAAGCCTAACATAGTTCTCAGGAAAACATCTACTTTACTTACTGATATCAAAAAGATCCTTGGTCTAGTGTTTAGTGGCACTAACTGAACTTGGCAAAAGGAGTATGCTGAATAGATGATATGAATAAGCCAGACCCCATTATCTCCTCATGTAGAAATGTGTATGAGAGAAAAGTTAATGATGAGAAGAAGACAAAACAACACGTGCTGGTTCCAACAGAAAAATACAAATGTCCACTAGTTGCTTTAAATTTAAATTAATATCCTAAGTAGTATTATATTCATGGCAAAATACGCAGGCTGTTCAAATCCATTGCTGTGAATTAAGATTGCCAGAGAAATTAAATAATAACCTCAAGATCCTTGCAGTGACAACCACCAACTTATGGCAGTGAAGAGAAGACATAAAAAGGATCTAAAGAGTCATGATGAAAGTGAAAGAACACCAGGAGAAAAGTTGATTAACAAATCAAATTCATGATAACTAAAGACGTTGGAACCAGTCCATCATTTAAAAGCAAATGTCAAGGAATTGTGAGTTAAAGAGTGCTGTGGAAACCAGTGACGACTTGCATTTTGTGGGCTTTAAAAATCATGCCAGATAGTGACTGCGTACTCCATGAAGTTAAATACGCTTTGTACCTTTGACAAAAACCTGGTATAAACAAGCTATAATGCAGATTCATTCAAAATATGAAAACATATACTTGTCGACAGAGATTTCAATGAAGAAAAATAATCAGGTTTTCCAGTAGTTGTTAGGATATATTGGACTAATTAAAACATCTGCAAATTGAGCAGTAAAAAATGGATGTCTTGAACTGTCGGGTTGGAGAAGACGGGTTGAGAGTTCCTTGGACTGCAAAGTAGGATCACAACACAGTAATCATAAAGAAACATTCTTAATGATTCATTGGAAGGTTTGAAACTGGTGAGACTGACACTTCCAATCTTGGGCCAGACTGATGAAAACTGACTGTTAGAAAAGATCCCTATCAGTCAGCTGTGGTGCAAAGTATTGAAGGTGGGAGGAGAACGGGACGACAAAGGTTGAGATGATTGGATGGCATCACTGACTCAATGGACCTGAGTTTGAGTAAACTCCAGAATTTGGTGATGGACAGGGAATCCTGACACACTGCAGTCCATGGGGTCGTGAAGAGTCAGACATGAATGAGTGACTGAACTGAACTGAACTATTCCAAAATTGAACTCTACCAACACATTTTAATACTAGCAGAGCCTTTGAGAAAGTCTAATTTATCTTTTTTTTTCTTTTATGATAGTTATCAATGGAGGGAACCTTTTTGAAGGAGAATTATCCACAACAAGAGGAGAATTATCAGCAGTAGCTCAGCTCCCATCTAGCTCTTGACCATCCTTTAATTAACACCTAACCTCTATCTGGTTAGCAGTATTTAAAGATGAAGTTGAGTTATAGCAGAGAATGCAGAGCATTGTAACACCCCTGCTGAAGATACTTACTGTGTTGAAATATACTAGTATTAATATATTTGAGCGGATATAAATCATGAGCTGGCGTCTCATCCACACTGCTTCTACTTTGGCTTTCCCTGGTCTTCCTGTCTCCATCTTTGAGGTAGAGAGACTGGGGGAAAAGGTCCCTGCAGGAAATGTCTTTACTTTGTGACAAACATACAAGACATTTTTACTCAAGACTTGAGAATTGAATCTAATGTGCATGTTTCAGACTGGTAAGAAAATGGAGAAAAATCTTAGATTTTATCACATACCTGTAATAGATATACCACCCTGAACATATAGTTAACTATTAACAAAAAATCTCACAAATCCCATTTCCAAGATCAGAATATTCACCCTAGTTTTCTGGCACTTGAACCAAGAATTCATAATCTTGATTAAGCCAAGAATGTGGATCAACTTGAGAAATTATTTACAATTCAAATTAAATGCTTCTGATCATTTTTCTTTCTCAGTTCATGCAAGGCCCATTTCAGAAACAGCATGCTCATCTGTTTCTATATAATTAAATAATACCTTGTTCAAAAAATGAAGTACATAGAAGAATAATCAGACACACTTGCTAAACTAACTGTAAATGGAACTGTGCCAGTCTCCAGTCTCAGTGATTAGATTATGTCTCTCATCTTTAAATATCACAAAAATGAGTGTAAATTAGCAGGCAGAATTTTCAGGTTAAAGCCAATATGCAAAGCTCAAAAATTCATGTTCAGTGTTGCAGAGATTGTTGGTTTTTTATATGACAGCAGTTACTTGGTCCTCCAAGCAGTGAATTGTGATCAGGCTCTTTCTCAAGCATTACAGGAAGTTTTACTGTTCCATTACACTATGTCTTCAGCAGTGATGAAACCCATGATTGTGTTCTCTGGTACTTAGTGTATGTTTTAATTACTATGGACGTTTAAAAACATATTTTGTTTCTTAGGATTCCCAA
This sequence comes from Odocoileus virginianus, assembly GCF_023699985.2. Lineage (NCBI taxonomy): Eukaryota > Metazoa > Chordata > Mammalia > Artiodactyla > Cervidae > Odocoileus > Odocoileus virginianus. Next base: position 56,115,202 of record NC_069678.1, read on the forward strand.
GCACAAACAATCATACATCTTACAAAAACAAGACAAACTATAACATGTAAAAGTAAACATTTTTAAAACAAATATACATAGATAAATAAACAAAAGTGTATGGAGTGCAAGTCCTTCTAAATGATATCATGCTGCTTATTTGAGCTGCAAGTACTCAACACTGATGAAGCCATGCATGATTCCTTCAGCTTTGGTGAGTTCCAGCAATGGTACTCAGTCCACAGTAGTGTGAGAACCTTAGCTTATGTGTTGTCTGATGCAAAATTAACTTGGGTTATTTTTCTAGATATATGGAGTCCCTCTTTACTTCTGGAAGGTGATAGAAAGTAAATTTGTTGAGCAACTACTTTAGCTTAAACGTGGTGCTAGACATATCCACATAGGATATCAACTTTAATTCTAATGATCACCCTAAAAGTGCATATCCGTATTTTACCAATGAGGAAACTTAAGTCATATAGCAGATAACTGACTTCCCAATAACATGTTGCTGAAGCTAGATTTAAATCCAGGTCTGGATCCCTCAAATGTATTGCTGTTCTAATTTACCATGCTATTTCAGGTTACCGAAGACCTTCTTACATAGTTATCCCTGGAATGACATAAACCTGCCCAATGACATGCAGGGACAAATCAACAAGGGAAAGTAAAGTGTAGCAGGTCATGAAACATAAGAGCTGTGACCACCTGATTATGAGTTCCACCTGATTCTGGGAACAAAAACAGTCAGGACCTCAGCCAAATGAGCCAGGGGTCAGATCTGGGCCCCAATCCCAAGGGAAAGAAGAATGTCAAGGGCAAAACTTCAGCAGAAGTCCAGATGTGTAGACTGTGCCAGGAGGGTGGACTGTTGGGGAAAATTCACAAATGCTCAGGGCCCACCAGATGCACAAATTTTACAGCAGCAGACTACTTTCAGCACCTACATACTGACAGTGAATCTATGCCTGCTATTGTTCAATGGTTTTGTGTAAATTATCTGAATTAAACTTCACCATAGCCATGGAGAGGGCTTCCCCAGTGGCTCAGTGGTAAAGAATCCACCTACAAAGCAGGAGGCACAGGATATTCAGGTTCAACCACAGGGTCGGGAAGATCCCCTGGAAGAAGTCATGGCAAACGACTCTAGTATTCCTGCTTGGAGAATCCCATGGATAGAAGAGCCTGTCAGTCTGCAGTCCATGAGGTTACAAAGAGTCAGACATGACTGAAGTGACTTAGCATGTATGCACATTGCTATGAAGAATTTATAGCAGTTTAGCCTGGTCAGCTGAGTAGTGGTAACAAGCATGGACTCTGGAATCAAAGTGCCTGGGTCTGATTTCTGGCTCTCACTGGCTCTGTACTCTCTTGCTGGGGAAATTTACTTTTTCTGTATACCTAGTTGCTTCATTTGTAAACCAGGAGTGATAATGGTGCTCACCTTTTTGCACTGAATCTAAAAAGCCTCAAACAGTGCCAGGCTTAGTGTAATCGCTAGACAAGTGTTTGTTAAATAAAGGAGAAGACTGAGTAACTTGTATAAATTCATAAATGTAATTTTTAGTGCAGCTGGGACTCAAGTGCAGATGGTATGAGTCCAGAACCCAGGACATAGTCTCTGGTATTAATATATAGAGGATGGGCACCCTAAAACCAAAACCAGACAAAGATGCCACAAAAAAGAAAACTACAGGCCAATATCACTGATGGACATAGATGCAAAAATCCTCAACAAAATTCTAGCAAACATATCCAACAGCATATTAAAAAGATCATACATCATGACCAAGTGGGCTTTATCCCAGGAATGCAAGGATTCTTCAATATCCACCAATCAATCAGTGTGATACACCACATTAACAAATTGAAAGATAAAAACCACATGATCATCACAATAGATGCAAAGAAAGCCTTTGACAAAAGTTAATACACATTTATGATAAAAACTCTCCAGAAAGCAGGCATAGAAGGAACATAGCTCAACATAATGAAAGCCATATATGATAAACCCACAGCAAACATTATCCTCAATGGCAAAAAATTGAAAGCATTTCCCCTAAAGTCAGAAACAAGACAAAGGTGCCCACTCTCACCACTACTATTCAACATAGTTTTGGAAGTTTTGGCCATAGCAATCAGAGCAGAAAAATAAAAGGAATCCAGATTGGAAAAGAAGAAGTAAAATTCTCACTGTTTGCAGATGACATGATCCTCTACAGAGAAAACCCTAAAGACACCACCAGAAAATTACTAGAGTTAATCAATGAATATACTAAAGTTGCAAGATATAAAATTAATACACAGAAATCCCTTGCATTCCTATACACTAACAATGAGAAAACAGAGAAATTAAGGAAACAGTTCCATTACCATTGTGATGAAAAGAATAAAATAGTTAGAAAAAAAATCTACTTAAAGAACAAAAGACCTATACATAGAAAACTATAAAACACCGATGAAAGAAATCAAAGATGACACAAATAGATGGAGAAATATATCATGTTCATGGATTGGAAGAATCAATATAGTAAAAAGGAGTATACTATCCAAAGCAATCTATGGATTTAATGTAATCCCTATCAAGCTACCAAAGTCATTTTTCACAGAACCAGAACAAATAATTTCGCAATTTGTAGGGAAATACAAAAAACCTCGAATAGGCAAAGCCATCTTGAAAAGAAGACTGGAACTAGAGGAATCAACCTGCCTGACCTCAGACTATACTACAGGCTACAGTCATTAAGACAGTATGGTACTGGCACAAAGACAGAAATATAGATCAGTTCAGTTCAGTTCAGTTCATTTTAGACACTCAGTCGTGTCCGACTCTCTGCAACCCCATGAACCACAGCAGGCCAGGCCTCCCTGTCCGTCAACAACTCCCGGAGTCCACCCAAACCCAAGTCCATCAAGTCGGTGATGCCATCCAACCATCTCATCCTCTGTCGTTCCCTTCTCCACCTGCCCTCAATGTTTCCCAGCATCAAGGTCTTTTCAAATGAGTCAGCTCTTCTCATCAGGTGGCCAAAGTATTGGAGTTTCAGCTTCAACATCAGTCCCTCCAATGAACACCCAGGACTGATCTCCTTTAGGATGGACTAGTTGGATCTCCTTGCAGTCCAAGGGACTCTCAACAGTCTTCTCCAACACCACAGTTCAAAAGCATCAATTCTTTGGCACTCGGCGTTCTTTATAGTCCAACTCTCACATCCATATATGACCACTGGAAAAACCATAGCCTTGATTATATGGACCTTTGTTGGCAAAGTAATGTCTCTGCTTTTTAATATGCTGTCTAGGTTGGTCATAACTTTCCTTCCAAGGAGTAAGCATCTTTTAATTTCATGGCTGCAATCACCATCTGCAGTGATTTTGGAGCCCAGAAAAATAAAGTGAGCCACTGTGTCCACTGTTTTCCGCACCTATTTGCCATGAAGTCATGAGGCTGGATGCCATGATCTTAGTTTTCGGAATGTTGAGCTTTAAGCCAACTTTTTCACTCTCTTCTTTCACTTTCATCAAGAGGCTCTTTAGTTCTTCTTCACTTTCTGCCATAAGTGTGATGTCATCTGCATATCTGAGGTTACTGATATTTCTCCCAGCAATCTTGATTCCAGCTTGGGCTTCCTCCAGCCCAGCATTTCTCATGATGTACTCTGCATACAAGTTAAATAAGCAGGGTGACCATATACAGCCTTGATGTACTCCTTTTCCTATTTGGAACAAGTCCGTTGTTCCATGTCCAATTCTAACTGTTGCTTCCTGACCTGCATATAGGTTTCTCAAGAGGCAGGTCAGGTGGTTTGGTATTCCCATCTCTTTCAGAATTTTCCAGAGTTCATTGTGATCCACACTGTCAAAGTCTTTGGCATAGTCAACAAAGCAGAAATAGATGTTTTTCTGGAACTCTCTTGCTTTTTTGATGATCCAGCAGATGTTGGCAATTTGATCTCTGGTTCCTTTGCCTTTTTAAAACCAGCTTGAACATCTGGAAGTTCACGCTTCATGTATTGCTGAAGCCTGGCTTGGAGAATTTTGAGCATTACTTTACTAGCATGTGAGATGAGTGAAATTGTGTGGTAGTTTGAGCATTCTTTGGCATTGCCTTTTTTTGAAATAGAGATCAATGGAACAAAATAGAAAGCTCAGAGATAAATCCATGCACCTATGGACACCTTATCTTTGACAAAGGAGGCAAGAATATGCAATGGAGAAAAGACAATCTCTTTAACAAGTGGTGCTGGGAAAACTGGTCAACCACCTGTAAGAGAATGAAACTAGAACACTTTCTAATACCATACACAAAAATAAACTTAAAATGGTTTAAAGATCTAAATATAAGACCAAAAACTATAAAACTCCTAGCAGAAAACATACGCAAAACATTATCTGACATAAATCACAGCAAGATCCTCTATGATCTAACTCCCAGAGTAATGTAAATAAAAGCAAAAATAAACAAATGGGACCTAATTAAACTTAAAAGCTTTTGCACAACAAAGGAAACTATAAGCAAGGTGAAAAGATAGCCTTGAGAATGGGAGAAAATAATAGCAAATGAAGCAACTGACAAAGAATAATTTCAAAAATACATGAGCAGTTCATGAAGCTCAATACCAGAGAAACAAATGACCCAATCAAAAAATGGGCCAAAGAACTAAACGGACACTTATCCAAAGAAGACATACAGATGGCTAACAAACACGTGAAAAGATGCTCAACATCACTGTTATCAGAGAAATGCAAATCAAAACCACAATGTGATACTATCTCACGCTGGCCAGAATGACTGCTATCTAAAAGTCTACAAACAATAAATGCTGGAGAGGGTATGGAAAAAAGGGAACCCTCTAACACTGTTGGGAATGCAAACTAGTACAGTCACTATGGAGAACAGTGTGGAGATTCCTTTAAAAACTCGAAATAGAACTGCCATATGACCCAGCAATCCCACTGCTGGGCATACACACCAAGAAAACCAGAATTGAAAGAGACACATGTACCCCAATGTTCATAGCAGCACTGTTTACAATAGCTAGGACATGGAAGCAACCTAGATGTCCATCAGCAGATGAATGGTTAAGAAAGCTGTGATACATATATATAATGGAATATTACTCAGCTATTAAAAATAACACATTTGAGTTAGTTCTAATGAGGTGGATGAAACTGGAGCCTATTATACAGAGTGAAGTAAGTCAGAAAGAAAAACACCTATTTAATATATTAATGCATATATATGGAATTTAGAAAGATGGTAATGATGACCCTATATGTGAGACAGCAAAAGAGACTCAGATATAAAGAACAGACTTTTAGACTCTGTGGGAGAAGGCAAGGGTGGGATGATTTGAGAGAATAGCACTGAAACATATATATTACCATACGTGAAATAGATGGCCAGTCCAAATTAGACACATGAAACAGGGCACTCAAAGCTAGTGCACTGGGACAACCCAGAGGGATGGGATGGGGAGAGAGGTGGGAACGGGGCTTGGGATGGGGGACACATGTACACCCGTGGCTGATTCATGTCAATATATGCAAAAACCACCACAATATTGTAAGGTAATTAGCCTCCAATTAAAATAAATTATAAAAAAATCCAAGGTAAAGAAAAAAAGAGAGAGAGAGAGGATAGGTTCTGATGGGGACAGTCAGATAGCAGTGTCTGATTATTCAAATGTGGGTCCTCAGCAACTCTATCCATGAAGGCTCTAGGAAAAGCAGACCCCAGTACAATCCTAAAATTACTTCTCAGTTCTCTCTCACCCCATAATTGGCTACTGTCTCCATGGAAATCATGACATATCTGAAAATCATTTGAAGATCTTCTTTACCTAAGACCCTTTCCAGTGTTGGCTGTATGCTCGAAATCTTTATTTTTGCATTATCGAATCCATTGCATCTAAGTTCAATAATATTTAGTAGTCTCTACCTTCTGAGGAATCAACAATGGTGGACTGTGGACACAGGTTTCAAGGCAATTATGGACACCAGTAATCCCTTCTCCATGATAAGAAAAGTGCCTGACACACCATGCAGTAAGATATTCAGAGGGCCATTAAATGTTTTCTTCTTGGACTTTTATAAATCAGATATTTTAAAAGATAAATATAGCTTTTTCTGTGAAGAAGGGATTACTTCTTTGTGAATGTTTTCTTTTTAATTTAACATGAAGCAAGTAATAGCAATACATAGCCAGATCTATACAGTCTCACCACTGCATGAGAATGTAAACTTTGACATAAAAACATTTGAACCTATGTCAAGTCAGATTTGATTCTATAAGATCTGTTGTTCTGTGACCCCCAAGTTTTTGGACAGCACTCCAGTTTCGACTGTTGAAATCATTTTGTCTGGATTTCATATGCATAGACACAGACCTAGTAGGCAGAGACACAGTCTGAATTTGACTGCAGCCATTCTGCTTCCCAGGTAGCTCAGTGGTAAAAAATTTGCCTGCCAATGCAAGAGATGCAGGAGACGTAGGCTAGGAAGATCCCTTGGAAAAGGAAATGACAACTCACTCCACTATTCTTGCCTGGAGAATCCCATAGACAGAGGAGTCTGGCAGGCTACAGTCCATGGGGTGGCAAAAGAGTCAGACACGACTTAGCGACTAAACAACATCAATTCTCTAGTAAAGGCCACGTTTCACATTTCTCAGGGAGAGAAAAATCTCTGAAGTGTTGCTTTTCACAAAACTGCAAGGCTATAAGGACATTAAGTACAGGATCTGCAGCAGGCTGTTGGATTGCATTTTCTTGGAAATGCAAGAAAATTTTGTGTCTCACTTCTATTAGTTTCTCCAGGCTACAAGCATCCATGTTTAGTTTAGTTTGTTTACAAGCTCAGAAAACAAGAATTATACAGAGATTCAATACATAATAGCAGGAAAGTTAAGCAAAGACTTAGAAGTTAGGAGCCCTGGGTTTGAACATAATCTCAGCAACTAGATAATTACATGACTATGCTGTGTGCTTAGTCACTCAGTCATGTCTAACTCTTTGCAACCCCATGGACTGTAGCCTGCCAGGCTCCCCTGTCAATGGCGATTCTCCAGGCAAGAATACTGGAGTGGGTTGCCATGTCCTCCTGGGGATCTTCCCAACCCAGCAATCAAACCCAGGTGGATTCTTCACCTGTAATAGTTCTTCAAAAAGTTACTAAAATGTAAATTAGATAAAATGAAGCACCAAGTACATAGTCAGTACTTAAAAAAAAAAAAAAGGTCCCTGTTAAATATTGTTGCGTTATCTTCACAGTAGTGGAGAGTTTAATATTAAATGATATGCCATGCACAGTGTTAGTTCCCTTACATACATTATCCATAATTTGTATGACAACCACAGCCAGAAACCATGGTTAGATAGATGTATCTCATTATGTTGTGTTAAATGAGTTGGAGAAGAAAGAGTCTAGAGCCATGGGGATCCATCAGGAGACTATCACACTGGTTCAGATGGGAGAGTTCTCATTAAGACAGTGGTAGTGAGACGGAGAAGGAAAACTACTTAGGGTTTGGCATTTGGAGGACAGACATTATAACTGATTGGCCATAGTGGTAAGGAATAGTAAGGACCAAAGTAATAACCCTTTCCATCTAATCCCTCTGACTAAAATCCACAGATGATAAAGCACTGATTTGGCAGAATGTTCTAGTGAAGAGGTAAGGCTGTAAAAAAATATATATTCCCTCAAATGACACCGCTTTTAGTCCTAAGTCATGTCCAACTCTTTTGCAACCCCATGGACTATAGCCTGCCAGGGTTCTCTGTCCATGGGATTCTCCAGGCAAGATGATGGAATGGGTTGCCATTTCCTCCTCCAGGGGATCTTCCTGACCCAGGGATCAAACCTGAGTCTCCTGCATTGGCAAGTGGATTCTTTACCACTGAGCTTCCCAGGATGCCCATCAAAATGACATACTAGGCAACATTTGACTTCTTCACTCAGTACCAGCTATAGAAAATCATAGAATCCAAGAACAGGGAATGCAAGAGGCCCTTACAAGGAACTGAAATGAGGAAATGAAAATTAATTGGGATTACTGCTGCCGTTCTCTCTCTCACACTCTATCTTTGTAGCTACACGAAGTCTTTTTCTCTGCAAATCTTCTGTATTTTGGGTACATCTTGCTCTTTAGTCAGATGTCTCTGTTTCTCCAGGAACAAGACTGTCTCACAATTCTGGAGTTTATAATCTCCTTGGTTTAAGTCACTCAAAAGAGACAAAGATCAACATCTCTCACTCTTCATTCAAAATTGAGGGGGTAGCATCTTACTAGTCAAATGTAGATCTAGTAACAACTTTAGCCCAACGAAATGTGGCATGAAGACAATGTTAAGCCTGCTGCTGCTGCTGCTGCTGCTAAGTTGCTTCAGTCGTGTCTGACTCTGTGCGACCCCATAGACGGCAGCCCACCAGGCTGCGCCGTCCCTGGGATTCTCCAGGCAAGAACACTGCATAAAGGGGTATTTCTTGGGAAAAGGAGGTTGTTATAATGTGGATAAAAAAACAAAAACCAATCTACTTACAACAACCTCACTGACTTACTGAAAGAAGATCTTATGCTTGTTGTGAAACCCATCTTTATCTTCTACACTTTAGAAAATATGTAAAGGTACAGAAACTTGATCTTTAAGTGATACTCACACAACAATATAAAAAAATTCAAGGCAGAGCCTCTAATAATGAAATCCAATATCAAAATCAATACTGCATGTTTAGTACCCTGGGCAAAAATGTCAGGAGGCTAGACAACAAGGAAACCCTCATTGCTTATTTATCAGTAAGCTGCACATTGTGAACAAGAAATTAACTCATTCTAAAGGCCTTTATTCATTTCTTACAAATTTCCAAACAAATTGCAAGAAGTTAATGAGACAGATGAATAGACAGAATCATTCCATCAAAAGTTTGCAAACTAGTTAGGGAGACACACAAGTAAACTGATGATTGTAAAATATTAATAGCTGTGATAAGTGCTAAAACAGCACATGCTCAGAATGCTGCTGGATTTCAGAGGAGCAAACATCTTGCCTTAAGGAATGTACCAGTCTGCTAGGTCTGCGATAACAAAATACCACAGACTGGGTGACTCTACAAAAATTTATTTTCTCACAGTTCTGGAGGCATGAAGTCCAAGATCAAGGTGTTGGAAAGTTTGGTTTCTTCTGTGGCTTCTCTCCTTGGTTTGAGGATGGCCACCTTCTTGCTTTGTCCCCAATCTACTTACAACAACCTCACTGACTTACTGAAAGAAGATCTTATGAGGAGGAAGTGTCTTTTAACTTCATGGCTGAAGTCACCATCTGCAGTGATTTTGGAGCCCCCAAAAATAAAGTGAGTCACTTTCCACTGTTTCCCCATCTATTTGCCATGAAGTCATGGGACTGGATGCCATGATCTTAGTTTTCGGAATGTTGAGCTTTAAGCCAACTTTTTCACTATCTTCTTTCACTTTCATCAAGAGGCTCTTTAGTTCTTCACTTTCTGCCATAAGGGTGGTGTCATCTGCATATCTGAGGTTATTGATATTTCTCCTGGCAATCTTGATTCCAGCTTGGGCTTCCTCCAGCCCAGCGTTTCTCATGATGTACTCTGCATACAAGTTAAATAAGCAGGGTGACAATATACAGCCTTGATGTACTCCTTTTCCTATTTGGAAACAGTCTGTTCTGTCCAGTTCTAACTGTTGCTTCCTGACCTGCATATAGGTTTCTCAAAACGCAGGTCAGGTGATCTGGTATTCCCATCTCTTTCAGAATTTTCCACAGCTTATTTTGATCCACATCATCAAAGGCTTTGGCATAGTCAATAAAGCAGAAATAGATGTTTTTCTGGAACTCTCTCACTTTTTTGATGATCCAGCAGATGTTGGTAATTTGATCTCTGGTTCCTTTGCCTTTTCTAAAACCAGCTTGAACATCTGGACATTCATAGTTCACATATTGTTAATGACTGGCTTGGAGAATTTTGGGCATTTCTTTACTAGCATGTGAGATGAGTTCAATTGTGCAGTAGTTGGAGCATTCTTTGGGATTGCCTTTCTTAGGGATTGGAATGAAAACTGACCTTTTCCAGTCCCATGGCCACTGCTGAGTTTTCCAAATTTACTGGCGTATTGAGTGCAGCATTTTCACAGCATCATCTTCTAGGATTTGAAATAGCTCAACTGAAATTCCATCACCTCCACTAATTTTGTTCATAGTGATGCTTCCTAAGGCCCACTTGACTTCCCATTCCAGGATGTCTGGCTCTAGGTGAGTGATCACACCATCGTGATTATCTGGGTCTTGAAGATTTTTTGTAGAGTTCTTCTGTGTATTCTTGCCACCTCTTCTTAATATCTTCTGCTTCTGTTAGATCCATACCATTTCTGTCCTTTATTGAGCCCTTCTTTACATGAAATGTTCTCTTGGTATCTCTAATTTTCTTAAAGAGATCTCTAGTCTTTCCCATTCTATTATTTTCTTCTATTTCTTTGCACTGATCACTGAGGAAGGCTTTCTTATCTCTCCTTGCTATTCTCTGGAACTCTGCATTCAAATGGGTGTATCTTTCCTTTTCTCCTTTTCTTTTTGCTTCACTTCTTTTCACAGCTATTTGTAAGGCCTCCTCAGACAGCTGTTTTGTCTTTTTGCATTTCTTTTTCTTGGGGATGGTCTTGATCACTGTCTACTGTACAATGTCACAAACCTCCATCCATAGTTCATCAGGCACTCTACCACATCTAGTCCCTTAAATCTATTTCTCACTTCCACTGCATAATCATAAGTGATTTGATTTAAGTCATACCTGAATGGTCTAGTGGTTTTCCCCACTTTCTTCAATTTCAGTCTGAATTTGGCAATAAGGAGTTTATTATCTGAGCCACAGTCAGCTCCCAGTCTTGTTTTGATCCAACAAATGTTGGCAATTTCATCTTTGGTTCCTCTGCCTTTCCTAAATCCAGCTTGAACATCTGGAATTTTTTGGTTCATGTACTGTTGAAGTCTGGCTTGGAGAATTTTGATCATTTCTTTCCTTTAGGGTGAAGTGAGTAAAGTTGTGTGGTAGTCTGAACATTCTTTGGCATTGTCTTTCTTTGAGATTGGAATGATAAGTAACCTTTTCCAGTCCCATGGCCACTGCTTAATTTTCCAAATTTGCTGGCATAATCATCTATACTCCTATACAAAACAAAATGTTTAAAAAGAATAAAGTCCCTATCTCTAAATACAGTTACATTCTGAGGTACTAGCGGGGATGGCTTCAATATATGAATTTCAGGGAAAAGGGCACAGTTCAGCCCATAATAAAGAGCAAGAGAAATTTCCTAGAAGAGTGATGCCTGACTCAGCCTTACAGGATAAGGCAGGAATAGGTCTAATATTGCGGGAACGAAGGCACAAAATCAAGAGTGAGCATGGCTTATCTACGGAATTTTAAGTGGTTTGGTGTGGCTGAAGTGTGGGATGTGTGAGAGGATGGAAATTGGTTAAGGACAAATAAAATTGGAGAGGTAATTAGAGATTAAATTGTAAAAGGTTTTGAATTGGAGTGGCCTAAACTATGGTAAGACTTCCCTGGTGGCTCAGACGGTAAAGCATCTGTCTACAATGCGGGAGACCTGGGTTCGATCCCTGGGTTGGGAAGATCCCCTGGAGAAGGCAATGGCAACCCACTGGCAATGGCAACCCACTCCAGTATTCATGCCTGGAGAATCCCATGGACGGAGGAGCCTGGTGGGCTACAGTCCATGGGTCACAAAAAGTCAGACACGACTGAGCGATTTCACTTTCACTTTCAAACTATGGTAAAAAAATATGCTTCAAAATGTAACATTAATAGCTCAAACACAACTGTTTCTTTCTCACTCAAATAACCATCCAGGGTGAGTTTTACTGACTCACCAGAAGCTCTTTTCCACACAGTGATTCAGGGGCCAGAGTCCCTCCATGTTAAGACTCTCACCTCTGTGATCAAGTTTGGGTTACTAAGTCCAGCACTTCTTCTTTATCGCCTGAACCAGCAAGGGGCACACTTCATTCCTGCTCTTGAGCCATTGGTGAGAACTAGCTGTATAATCTCCCCTGGTTGCTGGGTTATGGAGCTTATCATATCATAAGGGGAGCTGGCTGGATAAGACTTTCAAAAATTGACTCTATTTCGGAAAACCTTTTGTTCATAGAAATTGTTGCCATCAGTCTTGTAAGTCATGCAAGGAACTTAGGCTTTTATATTGAGAAAGAGAGCATAATAATTCTGGGATTTTTAAGCAAGGATGACAGGATTAAATTTTAATTCTAAAATTCTGGTAGCATCGTGTAGAAAGAATTTCTGGGACAATATTAGAAACAAGGATATAGCATTACAGTGGCTGTTCTAGTGACTCTGGCAGATGGTTCTGAATTAGGGCAGTGCTAGTAGGTGAGGAAAGGATGAAACATTTCAGTGATGTTTCAGAAAGAGATGCATTATGACTCCTGACATTTCTTATAAGGTGAGAGGAAACTCTAGGTGTCTTGTGACTGAATGTTTTGTTCCTCTTGTGTATTTCTTCTGTACCTGTTCTCACTCCAGCATTCCACTGTCATATCAAATTTCAATAGTTAGTTAATCTCTCTTTCCTCATGGATTGCTGGCATGTTGCAGTCCATGGGGTTGCAGAATCAGACGTGACTAAGAGACTGAAATGAATTATACTTTGTGGATTGTAAGCTTCTTGAAGTCCTCCTTGGTGGCAGGGACTATTTTCTTAATCCATGTCTTCCCAGTGTCTAGTACAGGCCCTGAAATAAGGCAGGCACTCAGTTAACGTTGGTTGAATAAATAAATGGATACCAGTTCCTCCTTATATAGATGTGACAGGTGTTTCAGTTCAGTCCCTCAGTCATGTCCGACTCTGTGACCCCATGAACCACAGCACGCCAGGCCTCCCTGTCCATCACCAACTCCCAGAGTTCACCCAAACCCATGGCCATTGAGTCAGTGATGCCATCCAGCCATCTCATTCTCTGTCATCCCCTTCTCCTCCTGCCCTCAATCTTTCCCAGTATCAGGGTCTTTTCAAATGAGTCAGCTCTTCACATCAGGTGGCCAAAGTATTGGAGTTTCAGCTTCAACATCAGTCCTTCCAGTGAACACCCAGGACTGATCTCCTTTAGGATGGACTGGTTGGATCTCCTTGCAGTCCAAGGGCCTCTCAAGAGTTTTCTCCAACAACACAGTTCAAAAGCATCAATTCTTCAGCACTCAGCTTTCCTCACAGTCCAACTCTCACATCCATACATGACTACTGGAAAAACCATAGCCTTGACTAGATGGACCTTTGTTGGCAAAGTAATGTCTCTGCTCTTCAATATGCTGTTTACATTTGATGATTATCTGCCAACATCAGCTTATCTCAGACAGATTTTTTTTATTCTATAGTTTGTAATTAGTACTTAAAATCTTGCCATAATAGAAGCATTCATTTTGATAAAAATGAATAAATATGTAGGTAAACAAAGAAACAAATAAATAAATATACTTTTGGTAGAAAGTGAGGAAATACACATCTATCTCTGGAAGGGGAAACTGGGTCTTAAAACCATTTGTTTAAGATTTGTATGAAAGAATAAACACCTGGACTCCTTAAACACTCAGTTTCTTCACTTCTACTTTCTTCCAACCTGAGTTATCACCTTTAAATAAATGAGGCCTAAATGGACTTTAAATAGGAACAATAACTGGAACATACTAAGGCGGTGATCAATATATTTAGTTTTTTGCTTTTACCTTTGTATTAATAGGCAATAGTGTGACTTTAGAAAATTGTTAGGAGGAAGCAACTGAAGAATCTGACACTTAGGAAGTCTGAGGAAACAGAGAAAAAAAGAAAGGGTTCCTTAGGTTCTTTTCTTTGCCAGCATCTGGGAAAACACCAGCAATGTTCTCCTAAGTAACCAGAGTAAAATGTGCAATGATGCCTAGAAAACAGCTTTTGCCTCAGAAAGAGATGTTGGTTTTTCTTCAGGCTTTTAGTGTGCATTTGAAACTATCTGGAAGTAAAGCGTGGCCTGTGCTTTCTTTACTCTGATGGCCTACTCTGAGCATATCTGAAAATGTAACAGCACAAATCACACTGTCCTAAACCCATGAGCAATAAAGAACTCAGAGTATGGCCATTGTGCACAGAACATTTATTAGCTCTACTCTGTTGCCAAAAAAATCAATTATGCTGAGAGAAGATATGTGTTGCATTATAAGCACCAACTTAAGTTGTTGAGTCAGGGAACTTACAATATATTTCACACCATATAAGTAATGTTCCTTTAATAGTTTATTGAGAAACATTACATGTTTGATCAAAAGCACAGAATTATAGGCATCTTGGGTGACAATAAAACTATTAGGATGGCACAAAAGTAACTGTGGTTTTGCATTGTTGAAATTTGCCATTTGATATTGGGTTACATTCTTAAATGTGGTTATGTTATACATCATTTTAATGCACATTTCTCGCTTTATGCTTTTTTGCTAAAGACTTATTACTTGCTGTTATTTTATATACTATGGAAATGGTAACAGACAAAAAACAAATTTGAACCGTTTTCTTATTCGAGTTCAAAATGGGTTGTAGAGCAGTGGAGACAACTCACAGTTGGCCCAGGAGCTGCTAATGAATGTACAGTGCAGTGGTAGTTCAGTTCAGTTCAGTTCAGTCCCTCAGTCATGTCCGACTCTTTGCGACCCCATGAACCACAGCACACCAGGCCTCCCTGTCCATCACCAACTCCCAGAGTCCACCCAAACCCATGTCCATTGAGTTGGTGATGCCATCCAACCATCTCATCCTCTGTTGGTCCCTTCTCCTCCTGCCCTCAATCTTTCCCAGCATCAAGGTCTTTTTAAATGAGTCAGCTCTTCGCATCATGTGCCCAAAGTATTGGAGTTTCAGCTTCAACATCAGTCCTTCCAATGAACACCCAGGACTGATCTCCTTTAGGATGGACTGGTTGGATCTCCTTGCAGTCCAGGGGACTCTCAAGAGTCTTCAACACCACAGTTCAAAAGCATCAATTCTTCAGTGCTCAGCTTTCCTCACAGTCCAACTCTCACATCCATACATGACTATTAGAAAAACCATAGCCTTGACCAGATGGACATTCGTTGAGAAAGTAATGTCTCTGCTTTTCAATATGCTGTCTAGGTCGGTCATAACTTTCCTTCCAAGGAGCAAGCGTCTTTTAATTTCATGGCTGCAATCACCATCTGCAGTGATTTTGGAGCCCAGAAAAATATAGTCTGCCACTGTTTCCACTGTTTCCCCATCTATTTGCCATGAAGGGATGGGACCAGATGCCATGGTCTTAGTTTTCTGAATGTTGAGCTTTAAACCAACTTTTTCACTCTCTTCTTTCACTTTCATCAAGAGGCTCTTTAGTTCTTCTTCACTTTCTGCCATAAGGGTGGTGTCATCTGCATATCTGAGGTTATTGATATTTCTCCTGGCAATCTTGATTCCAGCTTGTGCTTCCTCCAGCCCAGTGTTTCTCATGATGTATTCTGCATATAAGTTAAATAAGCAGGGTGACCATATACAGCCTTGATGTACTCCTTTTCCTATTTGGAACAAGTCCGTTGTTCCATGTCCAATTCTAACTGTTGCTTCCTGACCTGCATATAGGTTTCTCAAGAGGCAGGTCAGGTGTTATGGTATTCCCATCTCTTTCAGAATTTTCCACAATGGTGGTTCAAGAAATTGAAAATTTGCAAAAGCAGACAAGAGCCTTGAAGATGAGAAGCACAGTGGCCAGCCGCTGGAAGTTGGCAATGACCAACTGAGAGTTATTGTCAAAGATGATCCTCTTACAACTACATGAGAAGTTGCCAAAGAACTCAACATCAACCATTCTATGGTCATTCAGCATTTGAAGCAAATTGGAAAGGTCAGAAAACTCATTAAGTAGGTGTTTCATAAGCTAACCTCAAATCAAAAATTCCTTGTTTTGAAGTGCCATTTTCTCTTTTTCTACACAACAATGAACCATTTCTCAATCAGATTGTAATGTGCAACAATAAAGTGACCTTTATATGAAAACTGGTGAAGACCAGCCAAATGGTTGCACCAAGAAGAAGCTCCAGAACACTTCCCAAAGGTAAACTTGCACCAAAAAAAAAGGGTCATGGTCACTATTGGATGCTTTGCTGCTAGTCTGATCCACTATAGCTTTCTGAATCCTGGTGAAACCATTACATCTGAGAAGTATGTTCAGCAAACTGATGAGATGCAACAAAAACTGCAATGCCTGCAGCCAACATTGGTCAACATAATGGCCCAATTCTTCTCCACCACAATGCCCAACTGCACATTGCACAACAAATGCTCAAAAGTTGAATGAATTGGGCTACAAAGTTTTGCTTCATCCACCATATTCATCAGACCTCTCGTCAACAGACTACTACTCTTCAAGCATCTTGACAACTTTTTGCAGGGAAAATGCTTTCACAACCAGCCAGAGGCAGAAAATGATTTCCAAGAGTTCATCCAATCCTGAAGCACAGATTTTTATGCTGTAGGAGAAAACTTATTTCTCGTTGGCAAAAATGTGTTGATTATAATAGTTCCTATTTTGATTAATAAATACGTGTTTGAGCCTAGTTATAATTATTTAAAATTTATGATCTGAAACTGCATTTACATTTGCGCCAAAGACTCTTGAGAGTCTCTTGAACTGCAAGGAGATCCAACCAGTCCATCCTAAAGGAGATCAGCCCTGGGTGTTCATTGGAAGGACTGATGTTAAAGCTGAAACTCCATTACTTTGACCACCTGATATGAAGAGCTGGCTCATTTGAAAAGACCCTGATGCTGGGAAAGATTGAGGGCAGGAGGAGAAGGGGACGACAAAGGATGAGATGGTTGGATGGCATCACCAACTCAATGGACATGGGTTTGGATGGACTCTGGGAGTTGGTGATGGGCAGGGAGGCCTGGCGTGCTGTGGTTCATGGGTTCACAAATAGTCGGACATGACTGAGCAACTGAACTGAACTGTACTGAACTGAATACAACAGCTTACATCAAGTCTTGTCCTGAATTTCCAACTGCCACAAGTGAGTTTCATCTGCTGTCCTTCACCTCAAACTCAGTATGTTTATATTCATAATATTCCTATCTTATTCTGAGGCCAATTACAGTCTCTAATCCTAATTTTCTTATGGTTTTAAATGGCATCCATCTTGTTTTGGGCCAAAGGAGGTCTATTAAATGTGCAAAATGGGGGAAAATATGTCTTGCCCAGGAACTTCTCCCCCTTTTGAGTATTTTTGTTGCTATTTCTCCTTCTCCTCTGACTAAAACATTGCTTTCAGCCAGCTGTCTATTTCCTCTTTTTCTAGGTTTTAATTGATGAAGTATTTATTCTCCCAGAGGGCTGATGAGCAAAAATCAGGCATAAAGTAGATATATTTGTGAGGTGAGATCTTTTTTGACATTTTTAAATAATGCAGGTCTTGCCACAAGCAAGCATATCTTTCCAGTGAAGAGAACCTAAAAACAATCTAAACAACTTCTGTTCTCTTTTGTTACTTCGACAAAAGAGGATGACTCCCTAAAGCCCTGTTTTATCTATGTTGCTATCCAACTGAAGAACCTATAAAGGCTCTTCCATTGTACAGACCATTAAAATTAAACATTTCTCTGTTAGATCCTCAATCTGATTTTACCTTCACAGTCAGTTTTTCTTCCAGACTTCAGATGTCTTGAATTCTGGTATTACATTACAAAATAAATTTCCTAGTGTTAACAATACCTTCTAGATTTCATCACCTTCCATATTTGTTAAAGTTTCTGATTAAATAACGAATCCATAAATATCATAATTGTTGTGCCTTTTCTCTAGACTCCACTCCTCTTACTTCAACCTCCACACCTTTGCCTGTGCTAATCTTGTACCTGGCATGTACACTTTCTCCTTCTACATCAATGGTGGTTGTGTGCACTAGAATCTCCTGAAGGGCTTGTCAAAATAAAGGCTGCTTGTCTTTACTCCAGAGTTCCAAAGACCCAACCCCCAAATTTGCATTTTTAGCAAGTTCCCCAGAGAGGTGAATGACAGCAGTCAGGGGACCACACTTAGAGAACACTTTGTTGTTGTCATTATTGTAGTTGCTAAGTTGTGTCCAACTCTTTATGACCCCATGGACTGTAGCCCAGGTTTCTTTGCCCATGGGATTTCCCAGGCAAGAATATAGGAGTGGGTTGCCGCTTCCTTCTCCAAGGGATCTTCCCCACCCAGGGACAGAACCCGCATTTCCTGCATTGACAAGTTCTTTACCACTGAGCCACCAAGGAAACCTCTTGAGAACACTTACTTAGAGCTAGTCTAAACTGAAATACCTGGATGAAAATTAGAAGAGGAAGTGAGGAAGTATTTAAATTTTCTGGTATATTATAACTGTATGCAAAAAAAAAAAAAAAATCATCTCTAACATCATCCACAGTAAGAAATTTCTGAGACTAGCTCCCACGATCTCTTATTAACCATTTCTGCTTTTGATGAGCTTCCTCCCAAAGATTTGGTTCTTTTCCTCAAATCTCTTGGATGCTTTATTACACATTACTTTACAATCAAACCATTTGGTGGGTTCACTTTGGACATAAATGTCTCCCTTTATTTTTGATTTAAAATATAAACTACCTGTAACCTCAGTGATATTTTGTTTAAAATGGTTATGTTTAGATCTGGTGGCCAAAATGTAGCTTAAAAAGCTAAGAAAAGAAATCTTAGAGCTTCTAGGTTAGAGGAGGTCAATTTGATGAAGGAATCTTTTTGGCAGCTGACATTATGACTTGTAATAAACTTGACCAATTGGTTCTTGTGGGAGGAAGCTTTATTTCTACTGTTACAGCTGTTTCTGTCAGAAAAGGAGATCTGGGGAATATTTTATAAAGCATGCTTGTCATAATTCAAGTGATAAATTATCTTATGTAACTGTCACATTATATGTTCACACTGATTTAGGCAAATTCTCTGAAATTTGTCATATTCTGTGTATTGCCTTAATTCATATATCAATGGAGACATCTAATTTTCCTTACAGTTGATTCATGAGCATTTTTGTAGTTCTATATTTTTAAAACTATGCTTTAAAGTCAGGCCACTTTTGCTGATATGAAAACAAACCAGGAGACTGAGTTTCCCAAATACAAATAGAATTAGTGTGAAGCTACAGAGCTAAAGAATGTAGAAGGTTAAAAGAAGGTCAGCTTTGGCAAACTAAATTTACTCAGCAGAAGTAGCTGAATTCCTGAAGTGAAACCATTCACTTTGAGAGAAGTGTCATATCTGTGGTACAACGTCTTCACAATGATGTATATTACTCTTGTCTATACTCAGAGACACATGACTGTGAAAGGAAAAAAAAGAATGGAATTGAATAGGTCAATTTATTGGTTAACTTTGGTAAAAGTCTCAGCTGAAGTTGTTGGTTGAGATCATTTTGCCTTGTGGGTAGGTTCATGTGTGCATTCATATGCTCCCCTTTTCAGATAATTAAGGATTAAATTTTCCAATTTTTAGCTATCCTTCTGATGAACTAGGGTAATAAGATTCTATCCTTAAGTCACAAAGACAAGTATGGGCTACTTACTAGACATAATAAGACCCTGAAAGAGAGCCAGTAAACATTTTTCCACTCTGGTTTTTAGTCAGAATTGAATTTTATCCTGTGATAGAGCAATATAGCTATATAAAGTTTGGTAAATTTATAAAGCTTTCTGAGCCTCAGTCTTCTTCTCTGTAGTAAGGTTGTACTGCTACTTGGCCTGTAGGATAGTCAGGAGAATTACATGAGAATATATGCAAAGAGATTAGCATGGGATGGCAGGTCAAATTTTCAATAAATTGAGCTATTATTATCATTGTATGAAAAATGAGACGTTTGAAGATTTTATTCTCAGTAACTAGAGCCATTCTCTTCTTCCATGTGGTTATTGATTTCAATGCTTAGAGATTACTTTAACTTCTCAGTCAGCTACCATGAAAGAGGCTGTCTCAGGGTTTCCTGGTGGTCCATTGCTTAAGACTTCATGTTCCCAATACAACTGGGTTTGATCCCTGGTCAGGGAACTAGACCCCACATACTGCAATTTAGGCCCAATCCAGCTAATTAAATGAATAATTTTTTTTTTTTTTTAAAGCAAGACTGTCTCAAGACTGCTAGCAGTGTGGTCACCATTTGGGAGATTTGGCAGCAACTTAAAAGTTAATGATTCCCTAACTTTTTTACTATTATCCCTTCCAAAAACATTATTTCCAGGGATCCCTAAGCCCTGGAAGAAAAAGAATACAGTGAATTTAGCTATTAAAACTGGATGATTGTTAACAGTTTTCACTCCCAGTGTTTGCTCAAGGACCAGATCGTTGCCCATAGATGAACCAAGTGAAGAGTCTTTGCTTCTCCAGTAGTCATTCTCTTCTTTCATGCTCCCAGAACGTGTTTATTTGTCACCTACTATGTGCTATGCTGCTGTGCTTAATTGCTCAGTTCTGTCTGACTCTTTGCAACCCCATGGACTGTAGCCCACCAGGCTCTTTGGTCCATGGGGATTGTTCAGGCAAGAATACTGAAGTGGGTAGCCTATCCCTTCTCCAGGGGTCTCCTGGTCCCAGGGATCAAACTGGTGGTCTCCTGCATTGCAGGCAGATTCTTTACCAGCTGAGCTACCAAGGAACCCCCAGTTACCAGGGGAGCTATGTGTTGGGTCCAGGCAAATAAAAATGAGTCTGAAATCATCTTTGCCTGAAAAAAAAAACCATTGCATTATTTAATAATGTATATTTTGGGGAAAAACTATAAATATATATTAGCAAACATTGGGGAGAACTTTTTTTCAGAACACAGCACTACGTGGGGAAAAAGATAATAAAAAAAGGAATGATTTTTTTCTTAGAGGCTGGATGATAGGGTAGATGCAATTAAAATCCAGCAAAGCTAGTGATAGCAGCCACAAATAAAGAAGTAATAAAGTGTGAAGAGAATTCAGAGAAGACAGAATTTACTCCTATCTTAGATGAATCTGCAAGGCTTCACAGTTCCTTCAAAACTGTTGTGGGTCTTGAGAGATGAGAATAAAAATTTGTTTACTCATCTAGCAAGCATTTATCAAGCATTCAGTTTATTTATCAAACCATCTCTAAGCATCAAGCACTATAGCAAGTATCTGAGATACAGTGAAGCTATAGCTCTGCCCTATAGCTCTGCCTTACAGGAGCTAACAGTCTGGTCATGGAAGAGACAGACATATAAAAATATTCAAGCTATAATAGATTTATTATATTAAAATATAATGAATGTATTATGTCATACTGATATAAGATATAACATAATATAATTACTGAAGGAGTTAGTGAATCTACATTAGATCTACAACTGTGTGTGTGTGTCTGTGTATCTGTGGGTCTGTGTATTTGTGTATGGAAAGGGAATCAAGGAACTCTTCCTAGAGAAGACATCTGAGCTAAGTGTTGAAGAAGAGAACTTCAGAAAGCTGTCCAGAGAGGTTGGAGACACAGGAGCATTCCAGGTGAAGAAGAAAGAAAACTGAATTTTCTCTGTTGCTTAGTGGCTAAGTCATACCCGATTCTTTGCGACCACATGGACTGCAATCCCCCAGGCTCCTCTGTCCATGGCATTTCCCAGACAAGAATATTGGAGTGGGTTGTCACTTCCTTCTCCAGGAGATCTTCCCGACCCAGGGACTGAACCCGCATCTCCTGCATTGGTGGGCGGATTCTTTAGCACTGAGCCACTGAGCCTAGTTCCTGAGCAAACTTTTTTTTAAAAAAGGGAGTGTCAAGGGTATAATGTTAGGAGATGTGGAGTGAGGTCTGGCAGTGGGAATGAGCATGTTCATTATGATTTAGACATGACAGAGAAGAAGCTAAAGCTCAGATAAGGGCCAGATCATAAAAGGCTTTTTACTAAGCCACCGGGAATAACAGTGGCTGCTGGGAGGCTGAGCCCGCCATGAAGGAGTCTGGGTCAACTTGGTGTATCTAGTTCATTTCTGCCACCTCTCACTCAGCTAGCTAAGTTGGAATATATATATACCCTCAATTCCAGGAACCATGAAACCAAAACCTATTGGTATTATTTGAAAAAACTTTGGGAACGTGAAATAACACTTAGTTTGTAATCATTAGTTTCATCTTTGGATAGAGAGGTTGTAATTTATGTCTGAAAACCAAGAGACATAAAACAGGCCTGTATAGGTGCACACACTTTTTAAAGTGTTAAGAGATGGTATAGTTTTCGAGTAATATCTTGGGAGTAGTTTCTTCCATATTGAATCACTTAGAATCTTTATTTGCCTTGTTCTTGGAACATTTAATATCACGCTCATACTCAGACACTCAGCTGTGTTCAACTCTTTGTGACCCTATGGACCATAGCCTGCCAAGCTCCTCTGTCCATGGGGTTTTTCCAGTAAGAGTACTTGAATGGGTAACCATTCATTTACTCGTTCAGTTCACTGATATCCATTACAGGTTGAAGCATTATTGCAAATACTTTTTATCCTTCTTTTTTCTGGAGTTCTTGAAGATCAAATAAAGCACTGGATATAAAACTGCAAGTTGAAAGTATTATTTATTTCTCCATCTAGTTATCAGTAACTTGAGCAGCAAAGATAAAAGACTTTCCTAGTGAATTTCTGGGAATTTAAAAGAATTATCTTTCCACATGTTTCCCAGTTCACCACTGTGATATAAACACCACTTAGAGAAACCTAGTTTAAAGTGAAAGCAATGTCACTTTGTACAAAGTGATGTGTATCACAAAGTATTTGATTAACTAGGGTGACCAAAGACAAAGTTAATTATTTGGTCAATATTTTACTAGGTTTTTCAGTTATTACCCATTTTACTTTAAATTACTTTTCCCCATTCTCCTTCTGATGTTATATAAACATCTACACATCTGATTAGGGATTAAATCATATTTTATCAGAAACCTATACCTGACATAATTACATAAAAACATGTCATTTGCAATAAGAAAGAAAATTTTCAGAAAAAGAATCATGCTTTTTAAAAAACCTACATTGAGATGTGACAGCCGGGTGATAGACAAAAACTATTCAGCTTCTACAGTTTGAAGATATGTGGAAAAAATGCCTCTGAGAGTGGATTCCATGAAAAGTACAGAATCAAGGCACAACTGTGTCTGTTAGTCTTTATTGTTACTTTATGTCATAACTTTGGATTAGTCATTAAAAATGTGAAAGGAGTCATATGTTTTCTGCAACAGAACAGAACACTATATACAAGGCCAATTTGCAAAGCTCCAGTCTGCAACTTCCCTGAAGAATGGAACTCTGAAAAATCTGTGCTCTGGGGACTTTCTCATTTCAAAGCAACTAGCAGGAATTTTGCTTAAATCAAATCTTAGAACTGAATGCTCTATTCTCTGGGTTATCATAACATGTATTAAAAAAAAAATACAGTATCTGTAAATTCCTAGGATGAAACAACAGGCCAATGAAGTAAACTGAACTTCTAAACTCTTCTACTGAGTAGCTGTCTTCTCATTATAATTAATACTAGTTCATTCTAATATTAACAAGTCAAATAATATAGAAGCGCATGAAGGCAAATATTATAGTTTCTCCTGCTTCCCATTCGTTCCTTCCTTTGGATCACAGATATCTTGTATATATTCCTCCATATCTTTTAAAACATGTCCTATATATTAAGAACCAAAGTTGGGTATTTTTAACACAGTCAACATGATCTACAATTTGGAATTTCTATAAAATGTAGGTTTTCAATCATTTTTACAACAGAAAGTTCTTTTTTTCCCCAATTAAATCTCTCATTAAAATTATGGTACTTCCATGATTAAAGGCTGTTCTCAGCTTAAACGTCACTTAAATTTCTGGTTTTATCTCATCAACTAGATTCCTAATAAATTCTTGAGGGATTTTTGAAGGTGTTTAAAGCTGTAGGTTCCTTGGGGCAAAGTAAATTAACTACCATTCTATTACCAATTTTTTCTTGATATAATAGGGACTATTTATAGTCTCTTTTATGTAAAAAAAAAAAAAAGAGGGCTCCTCTGGTGGCTCAGACGGTAAATAATCTGCTTGGAATGAGGGAAACCCAAGTTCGATCCCTGGGTCGGGAAGATCCCCTGAAGAAGGGAATGGCAACCCATTCCAGTATTCTTGTCTGGAGAATTTCATGGACAGAGGAGCCTAGCAGCTACAGTCCATAGGGTCACCAAGAGTTGGACACAACTGAGCAACCAACACTTTGTATAAAATGTTATAGATATAGATGAGTTTCTTCACTATCAACAAAAAACATTCTCAAGCACTGTAGCAGCAGAAACTGACGTAGTGCCTGGGAGATACAAAATTGCCCAGTATTTGTGGAATGAATAATATGCCTCTGAACATCACAAGCAGCCATAGCATTCTCTGGTGCACAATTTGAAAACCATTAGCTTAGTAGACAGGGTTTCCACAAAGGAGTAAGATATCTGGTTTACAGCCTTGAGTTTCACACATAACCTCTCTGTATTTTAGTAACAATTTCTATTTCACTTGTCTTACCTGGAAACACTTATCATTGGCCACCTAGCTTTCCCATTCTTTCCCAGTTCTCCTCTACACTCCAGAAAATTTCTCTAGTGTCCTGCATGGGGGACAATCTCCAGAAATCCAGTATAATCCAGTATAGCTCTCTTCACCTTGCTATTTGACATGCTCTTTTTTTTTTTTTTTTTTTAACATGATCTTATCTACTTCTGTGCTCTTAGTTACAGGTACGTTGGTGGCCTCTGGATCCTTGCTCCAGAATCTACCATTCACCTGACCTCCAGAAAGTATTTCTAACTGCTACCAGACCTCACTGTATGTTCTTTAGGTTTTTCAATCTCAGGTATATATCACTATCCTTTCTATCATCATTGTCCATAATCATGGGTGTATGTGTCTGTGTGTTTACTGTATTCTCCATCTTGGCTTATGACATTGATTGTTGAATCTAGGAAGCTAGCTCATTTTAAATAATCATCATATCCTTTTACATACCACCAATTCTTGTTAGTTCTACCTGTTCAATAGCTCTCAAACCTATAATTTTTCCCAAAGCCAGTGTATTGAGTCAGGACCTTAAGATTTCTCATATAAATTGTCTATCTGCTATGATGTTGATAAAATATTTTTTATAAAAAAATCAAGAATATGAACATTTCATACCTTTACCTGAAAAATGTCAGTGACTTCCATTGCCTAATTTAGTAGCCTTTGTATAATCCCAGGGAATACACTTAGGTTCAGGAAGAAAACATTGGGACTTATCTTTATATTCATTTTTTTCTCCTTCGGCAATATATGATATTTACTAAATAATGTGAAGGAAATGGCAACCCACTCCAGTATTCTTGCCTGGAGAGTCCTGTGGACAGAAGAGCCTGGTGGGCTCTTGGGATCGCACAGAGTTGGACACAACTGAAGCGACTTAGCATGCATGCAAATAATGTGAGATATACAAGTTACAGAGTAAAATGACAAAATGGATGCCTGTGACTGCATTACTAACTTATGTCCTAGAACATCACCAGAACTGTCTCTGACTCCCTAGCTTTCACTTCTCTTCTCCTCCTACTTCCACTGACCCATCTCCATCTAGGCTGAATGTTATTATTTTTTAAATTTCCTGTCTTCTTTGTAAGTTTGTAACATATGTATTTATTTAGAAGTAATACATTATTTAGTTTGCTCTGTCCTTGAACTTTCAAGAAAGTGGAATAATACTGTACTTAGCCTTTGTAACTTGCCTTTAAACTCATTATTATGTTCTAAAGATTAATTTATGAGGCTGTATTTTATTATTTTTACTGAGGGAGAGTATTCCATTATGAAAATATATTAACAGTTATTTATTCATTCTCCTATTGATGGATATTTGGATTCTTCCAAGTTTAGCTAGTATGGAAAAGTCTACTATGGATAATATTATATATTCTCTGGGAGCACATGTAAAACTTTCAAGGATATACTTTGCAGTGGAATTATTGTATCATAGAATAGGCAAATGTCTAAAACATAAACTAGTAACAGTTTTACAGGTCTATATTTTATTTTTAAATGTATTAAAGATATATTAAGAGTGAGTGTCCAAAACATTTTTTTTTCTGAATAGGAGTATGTGAGCAAAAATGTTTGGAGACCACTGATTTATAGAATAAAATATCACTCCCAGACCTAGCTCCAAATTCCCTTTAATTTTCATTTTTCCAAAATAAACCCCTTATGCTCTTGCTGCTACAAATTTCCATCATATGTATCACTATAATATTATTTATTAAGTTGAATAGTTGTTGTTTATTTCATGTCATTCTCCTCACCTTGACTTAATAATAGTCAAGGGCAGAATTATAGTCTCATTCATTTTTGTATCTCTAGTACTTGGCAGTGGTAGCATGAAGTAAAGTAAAAAGTTACATATTTATTGAATAAATGAAATAATGTAAAATGGTAGGAATACCATTTTATATAGCTGAGAAATGAAGTATCATGAGAAAATCCTGTATACTATAGGGGAAAAACCTTATATAAGCTTAGGTACTAGTATTTTATGATACTATTTGATCTATGGTGTTTTACAGCCTGAATATCAAAATACATGTTTTAGTTTAGAATTAATCAGAAAAGCCAACACTCTATTTGCTCCTTATCTTCACCTTAGATGCATTAGAACCATAGCAGAACAATGCAAGATTCTCTTCAGTCTCTAACTTATGTCCTCTTTTTCACTATTCCTAAAAGAATAAGATTATATTAGAACAGAAAGATAACTGGGCTAGGAATCAGAGAGACCAAGATTTGTCTCAGGTCTGTATTTGTGATTTTGCATAAACTGCTCATTTTATTTGACAATCTGCATAATAATTTAAAAGAGCTATTGCTTAGTAGCCTGTGTCAGGCAAAGTGATATACACTTTATATAGACTATCTTATTTAATAACAGTTATAAATGTTGCCCCATTTTACAGAAGAAGCAAACAAGAAGCAGAGGGATTATATAACTTGCTCGAGGTCCTAGGACAGAAGTCACAAGTCACTTACCATCTGGAATCTGTTTTCTTTTTAAATGATAGTGCTGTTCTATTTTGCTCTGGTTTCTTTCCAGGAGTTTTAAAAGGATCAAATGAGATCAGCTATGTGAGAACATTTTATACTTTTTGACACTTTTCCTATTCAACAAATATTTCTTTAGTACTTAGCACATACAGTGTTCTGCAGTAGACACACATACACACATGCCCAAAGATGATGAATTATGCAGTAAGCAGTTGTTGGGGGGTCTTGAAATCTTGGAGAGGAGATACAGAAATCTATAAATGACAGTAACATAACAGTCCCTACTTTTATGTAGGAGAGATGCCTTCTAAGCCTAATATGTTAAAAGATGGCTGAGTTTTCTAGGTAGGTACTGTGTTAAGGGGCATAAAAAGAAGTGAAAACCAAGACCAAAGACAAAGGTGGTAAAGCACTTGATACCTGGGAAATAATGTTAGTCACTGTGTCAGAAACACAGGATGTGGGGCAGCACGTAGCAGGAGAAAAAGCCAGAAAGAAGGGTAAGATGGAACCGGCATATAAAGGGTTTGGGGTCTGAATCATTACAGTGAGCTAATGGGTAGTGTGTGTGTGTGTGTGTGTGTGTGTGTGTGTGTGTGTGCGCGTGTGTGTGCACGTATGCATGCACATGCTCAGTCCTCTCCGACTCTTTGCAACCCCCAGGGGCTGTAGCCTGCCAGGTTCCTCCGTCCATGGGATTTCCCAGGCATGAATACTGTAGTGGGTTGCCATACCCTCCTCCAGGGGATCTTCCCCATCCAGGAGCTGGACCTGCATCCCCTGCATCCTCCTGCACTGGCAAGAAGATTCTTTACCACTGAGCTACCTAGGAAACCTAATCATAGAAACATAGAAACATTTAACTAGGCAAGTATTGGATTGACTGAAAAGCTTGTACAGGTTTTTCATACCATCTTACGCAAATACTTGAACAAACCTTTGGCCAACCCAATACTATGATGTTAACAATAAGAATATCAATAATAGTAATACTTTTTATAACAATAATAATAGATAATATTTATTGAACAATTAATATGTGCCAGTAACTACATTAATGTGTGACTGACTCAACTTTTAGTTTCCCTATGAGGTAGGTATAGTTTTTCACTCCATTCACTATGCTCTTAGCCTCATTCCCATACTGTCAAAATAGTGGTGACTCCAGAAAGTCAGCACAGTAAGAAATGAGGTGAGACAATCCTACAAATAAGTCTGAGGGGCTAAGAGACCAGCCGGGTTGTTTGTTTTCTGTCTGGTTGGTGGTGGGGTTTTTTGCATTGTATTGTTTTCTGAACCTACATTTATACAACAAACACACTACTACTTCTTAATTTGTTTAGGATGGCTTGAAGGGAGTCTGGTAGAGAGCAGGCTGTTACAGCTTTGCCTTCTAAAGCTGTATCAAGGTGTCAGCACTGGAGAGTGATTTGGAAGAAGACAGTAGATTTACAAGGGTGTCGTTACCAACTGTTAGTACCTGCAGCAGCTCAGCAAAGCTCATGGAGGACACCAAGGGCATTGAAATGGTCATAATACCATGGCTGGCCCTAACACAGCAAGCTTTCAAGCACGGACAAGCTTATTTATATATGTGCCCTCATGTCTTGAAATCACTGCTTTGCATGAGAGCAGACACAGGATGCAGTTAGTCATGCCTTTCTCACATGCACCAGGTGTCAGCTGGTAGTTTTAACTCCTGACATTTTACTGCTATGCCAAAGTAAACTGCACCTTATGGGCAAATAAGTCCTTGTTTCAGGTAGAAAAATATTCTGCCGGTGAGAAACTATGCGTTACACACACACTATAGGGAGGTAGGTGTGGTTTTTTTCTGTTGGAATTTCTAGCCTTACAGCCCTCCTTCTTTCTCCACACTTGGAAATAAAGTGTACCGGGTCCTATATTTAATGAATGTCCTTTCTGAAAGGCATGGGGTATTCATCAGAGACCCAGAAACTACTCCAGGAACAGCCTTCTCTGTCCAAATACCTGGCTGGGGGAAGAACCTAGAAATTTGGACTAAAACTTGAACTTAAAAAGTAGGCAGAGGGACTTTTCTGGTGGTCCAGTGGTTAAGATTCTAGGCTCCCAATGCAGGGGGCCCAGGTTTGATCCCTTGTCAGAGAACTAACCCACATGCCACAGCTAAGACCTGCACAGTTAAATAAAAAGAAAAAAAAAGAAAAAGAAAAACAACTAGGTAGAGTCTATTGCTTGACCTGCATAGATATTGTATGGAGTAAATGGTGACCCAGGGAGGTTCCCACGTGGCACAAGTGGTTAAAAAAAAAGAAAAACTCTACTGCCAATGCAGGGAAAATAAGAGACAAAGGTTCTATCCCTGGGTCAGGAAGATTCCCCGGAGGAGGGCATAGCAACCCACTCCAGTATTCTTGCCTGGAGAATCCCGTGGACAGAGGAGCCTAGCGGGCCACAGGCCATAGGGTCTCAAAGAGTCAGATATGACTGAAACAATTTAGCACACACAGATTTGTTAGCAAGGAAATGATGCTCTGGTAATGGACAGCATACTGAGTGCTCGTATAAACATATATCACCTCTTCCTTTGTACATTCAGAGATGAGCACAGGTTTTTCTGGGTATATTCCTGACTCTGCTATGAGACCATAAGCTCCTTGAAGGCAAAGATTTTCTATTTTGTTAATTGCTACTACTTAGAACCTGCCTCTTGAGAAATCTGTATGTAAGTCAAGAAGCAACAGTTAGAACCAGACATGGAACAATGGACTGGTTCAAGATTGGGAAAGGAGTATTTCAGGGTTGTATGTTGTGATCCTGCTTATTTAACTTATAAGCAGAGCACATTATGCCAAATGCCCAACTGGATGAAGCACAAACTGGAATCAAGATTGCGGGAGAAATATCAATAACCTCAGATATGCAGATGATACCACCCTTATGGCAGAGACTGAAGAGCTTCTTGATGAAAGTGAAAGAGGAGAGTGAAAAAGCTGGCTTAAAATGGAACATTCAAAAAACAAAGATCATAGCTTCTGGTCCCATCACTTCATGGCAAATAGATGGGGAAACAGCAGAAACAGTGATAGACTTCATTTTCTTGGGCTACAAAATCACTGCCGCTTTTGACTACAGCCATGAAACTAAAAGACGCTTGCTACTTGGAAGAAAAGCTATGACAACCTAGACAGCATATTAAAAAGCAGAGACATCATTTTGCCAACAAGAGTCCATCTAGTCAAAGCTATGATTTCTCCAGTAGTCATTCATGGATGTGAGAGCTGGACCATAAAGAAATCTGAGTGCTAAAGAATTGATGCTTTTGAACTGTGGTGTTGGAGAAGACTCTTGAGAGTCCCTTGGACTGCAAGGAGATCAAACCAGTCAATCCTAAAGGAAATCAGTCCTGAATATTCATTAGAAGGAGTGATGCTGAAGCTGAAGCTCCAGTCCTTTGGCCACCTGATGCAAATAACTGACTCATTAGAAAACACTGATGCTGGGAAAGATTGATGGCAACAGCAGAAGGGGCTGACAGAGATGAGATGGTTTGATGGCATCACTGACTCAAAGCACGTGAGTTTTAGCAAGCTCCAGGAGTTGATGATAAACAGGAAAGCTTGGCGTGCTGCAGGCCGTTGGATCACAAAGAGTCGGACTCAACTGAGTGACTAAACTGACTGACTACTCAGAATAGTACTTAGGACATAAAAAACTCTTAGTAAATCTTTTTCACTCTTTATTAAAAAAAATCATATGTATACTTATGGCTGATTCACATTATTACATGGCTGAAACCAACACAGAATTTTAAAGCAATTATCCTCCAATTAAAAATAAAAATTTAGCTTTGGATATCAAAAAATATATATTGGGCATTTGCCATGTTTATTTACAGTTTAAATGAATAAATGAATGACTGTGTGTATGAATAAAAACCAAATTATGGACTTTAACCACCACAGGTATGTGTGTAGCTAAGTTTTACCAGCTTTGTGAATAATCTTATCTACAGCCAGTTTATTTGTAAGAGTCAGCCTTGTATAGAACATGTGTCTCATCAACAATATACAAAAGTTGTCAAGATTCTTGATTTTTCCTTTAGTGCTTCTTGTCCTTTGACATGTAACCACATTTAATGGTCAGTAATAAAATACACAATGGCTGCCAAATTCAGTGTTCCTGCTTCAGAAGAGAGAACAGAAGCTGACATTTACTTTGCTTCTAGGATGTGCTATGTTCCTTCACAAGTTATTTAATTTAATTCTTAAAATAACTATCTGAAGTGGTGGTGGTATTATCCTTATTTTATATCTATGAAAAAAATCAATGCTTCTTTTCAGACAAAAAACAGTATTTTTTTCTTTTCCTAAATAGTGATTTTTTCATATATTTGTCTTCCCCTGTTGACTAGGGTTGTTAGGTAAAACTTTCTTAACCAAGAACAATCTCAATCCTTGGCTTTGTACCTATATCTAAAATCCCCATGTTACTTATATTTTGGATGTGGACATTGATATTATAAATCCACATGCAAACATCATCTGCGAGAAACAAAGTAAACCGTAATTAACTACTAACACCTTTGTTTCACTTGGTTTCTGAGATTTCTTTAGCATGGAGACCCTAAAAAATAAAAGCCTGGTCAAAATTACTTTGAAGCTCTGCCCAGTCTCACTGAGACTTTGAAATGAAGCCCTGAGCAGCTGAATTTCAGAAAGGATAGAATCTGCTGGGCTTCCCTGGTGGCTCAGATGGTAAAGAATCTGCCTGCAATGCAGGAGACCCAAGTTCAGTCCCTGGGTTGGAAGATCCCCTGGAGAAGGGAATGGCAACCCACTCCAGTCTTCTTGCCTGGAGAATTCCATGGACAGAAGAGCCTGGTGGGCTACTAACCATGGGTTTTCAAAGAGTCAGACATGACTGAGTGACTCACACTTTTGAGTAATCTGTCAGCCCTCCATTTTTTTTTTTTCAGCCCATTAAGAAGAGTGTCGCTCAAAATATTAAGTTGAGTAAAAGGCTGGAAAGACAGGGATGACGAGCTTGGATTCGAGTAGAAAAATGGATGCTCTACCACCTTAGTTTCTCCAGAGATTCTTGGCCTGTTTCCTGACCATCCACTTTGCATTATGACTTGTATTTTTTTTTAAACTCATGGCACTTTCTATTACTATAAATAACAGAGAAATAAAAAAATAATTGTCAGAATTAATCAGGCCCCCAACTCTTAGCCCCAGAGTTTGCCAGAATTGATAGAGCCTCTGTAAAGAGGAAGATGGCCCCTGTGAGCCAAGCCTGCTCCAGTAAGACTATGGCTCTCTTTCATGAAGACACTCTTATTACCTTAGACTTTATTGTTCAGTCAGTCAGTCAAGTCTGATGCTTTGCGACCCCATGGACTGCAACACGCCAAGCTTCCCTGTTCTTCACCATCTCCCAGAGTTTGCTCAAACTCATATGCATTGAGTCGGTGATGCCATCCAGCCCTTCTCCTGCCTTCAATCTTTCCCAGAATCAGGGTCTTTTCTAATGAGTCAGTTCTTCACATCAGGTGGCCAAAGGATTGGAGCTTCAGCTTCATCATCAGTCCCTCCAATGAATATTCGGGGTTGATTTCCTTCACGATTGACTGGTTTGATTTCTTTGTAGTCCAAGGGACTCCAAGAGACCTTAGGCTGGTGGGACGTAAAACTTTTGGTGAGGTATTTAATGATGACTTTGCACCTGTGATCACTGGATGTTCACCCTAATCCTCTACAATTCTTTTTCTTAAAAAAGACTTGGACTCTGTAAATGGAACTTTCCCTGACTTCTAAGTATTTTCCTTTGTACTGCACAGAGTATAAAATAGCATTTCCAATAAATGCATATCAGTAAGCAATAACCATATCCTAGGTTCATTTTCTTTTATACCCCAGAAAAAGTAAAACTTGAAAAACAAATTTTTCTTCAATAGAAAAAGAAATTTAAAATGCCTAAAATGCCCGAATTTTAGTTCCCATGAATGATATGGTAGCTGAATTGTTTGCTGTCTTAATTGAAATGATATCTAGCCATTTAAAAACATTGTACAAGCAGATATACCAGACAGGTGCTTGAAATCTAAATGCATTCTCCCTGGGTAAATATGCTCTGAAAGATACATTTTCCGCTCTCTGTGTTTACTGACCAACTGTGTTCACAGATTTCTCAGCTCTTCTTGGTTTACTGGAAGCAAAAGGTATTTCTTGATGTTCTGAGAATTGGGGAAAAAAATCAAGGAAAAGACTCTTGATTGTATGAGCCAAAAGACCAGCACATAAACGTACTGACTAGTGAAATTTCCTTTTAAGAAGGGGAAAAACTGGCAAAATTACTCCTTTGTCACCATTTCAGAATTCAAAATCTCTTTGGTTTGGGTTAGTTCCCTGCAGACTAATTATAGGACAGAGTTGAAGCTGTGGTTCAAATTATCGGAGAAATAAATTTTTATGGTCCACTGGGGAGCTGGGGAATGGGAAGAAGGATTTAGAAGCCAGGCTTTACAGATGGTCTGCTTGAACAGAATGCAGTATCATTCCAAATGAGCCCAGGGCATAATCCCCAGGTCTGAGCTGTTTGCGATTCTACTTTTTACTGAAAACCAAAACTTCTGTTTGCACTTCTGAGTAAGTGTCTAAGAAACTATGCCTGTTTCCTCAATATGGAAATTTTAGGCTTAAATGTAATTGTGAATTGTTTTAATTCTTTGCTTCGTTTTGCTTGGTCATTTGTATCCCATGTATCTGCTATGTAGGGAGGTCTACCTACGTATTAGCTATCATCATTTGCTTCAGGCACTTCAATATGAAGTGTACCACAAATTGGAAACCTATTTGCTAATGTTGAAAACCTAACCATAAGGTCAGCATGCTAGTGCTATCAGAAGCCACAGGATTATTCATTCTAATGTTTTCCTGTTCTTGATGAGGAAAGAGAGGCCCAGAGTTTTCAAGGGCTTTGCCCAAAACTACACCACGAGTTTAAGTACAACCAGCTCTGTTCTGATCCTTGGTTCCTATGACCTCAGATACAGATCATTTGCTTAATCAAAGCACCTGAGATGCCCTAGAGAAAAAATAAGTCTTTGTTTGGGAACAAAGTGAACATCTTCCAAATTTGAATTTTGACAGAAGTTGGCAAGAGAAACAACTGTATTAGAGGCTCTTAACTGCTAGAACATTTGGGGACTCCATAACTGTAAAGTCTGTTCTGACTTTTAGTGATTGCTAACAACTGGGCAGTAGCTAATCAGGATCTGCAAACTATCTAAATGGCTATTTTGTTTTAAACCAGTTTTTTAACCACCTTCTATTTTTAATCAATACACTAGATTTGTGTCTTCATCACTTCCTTCTTGGTTATTTTATAAAAATATTCATCTAAGTTTTGTGTAATTCTTAACCAGTTTACTTCCTTTCCAAACTCTCCATTCATTCATTTGCTCATTAACAAATTTATCCAACCTGCACTTAGAAATCATCACATGCCAGTACACAAGATGTATAAGACAGTTTCTCTTCTCACAGTTCATAGCCCAGGGAGGGGAACATAGACCGTTAACAGAAAATGACAATTCAAAAATCTGATTGAAGTCCACATACCCATGAGAATCATATGCACAATTCTGTGATTTTCTCTAGTAAGGCAACTTACAATATAATTTTATGTAAATGTTTCTTACACTAAGTTTGTGAAGTAGGCAGAATAAACAGAGGTCCCAGGAAGTTTAAAATGTTATCAATAAATTGCAGAGACCCTATCTGTCCTGTTCCCATTGTGACCTGCGCGCAAGTTCCGGGCATACACTGAGAGTTCAATAAATATTTTTTTACTGAAATACTGAACATAGCTAGTTAATGTGAAACTGATCGTTAAACTCAGGTGTCCAGATCTTGAGACCAGTGTTTATTCTGCTGGATCCATATGCAGCGTCAGCTGTGATCATTCCCTCTCTTTGCTCCTCAGAGCAACGGCTTTCATCTGCATTGAATTCCATTTGCTTGAGAAAAAGCATTCCAATTAATTAATGATTCTGAAAATACTACCTAATATATTAAAAAACTTGACAATGGTCTGGTTGAGGCAAAAGATGACTGGTTCTCTAGGCATTGCACCTGAGTAGCTAATTTTTATCAGAGGAGCCATCAGATCACATAAGAGAGATGACCACACTGCTCTCTTGCAGAATGCTAGCCTTAGGAGCCCTTTGGCAAGATTATGAAAACAGTGCAGAGCCAGAGATGTGACATTTTCTAATGATAAATAACTGGATTTGTTTCTAAAATGCTCATATTATTCATCATTAAAAGATGGACACTATAAAATTAGTGGTTATGATGATGGCAATGATGACAGTAATGAAGTTAATAATAAAAAGGAAAAGAGCTTAGACCAAACTACAATCCAGCAATGTGCCAAACGATTTGTACATGTTATCTCAAACAAGTCCTAACAATTCCATATTAGCGATAATATCATCCATTCCATTTCACAGGTAACAGAGGCTTTCATTAAATCCAAATATTCAATAAGTGCAATTCATTCTTAAGAGGATGTGCTGCTCTCTTTTGCTTACAGCCACTTTAATCTATTTCTCTTTACACACACACACATAATATTAGAGAAAATAAAAGTGTATCAGCTATAACAAAGGGAAAGCCTGCAGTTGATTAAACAAAATACTGAAGACCATGAAATACATAACATGTATTCATAACATGAAGCATTATCCTGACACCGAAACCAGGAAAAGACATTACAAGAAAGCAAGCTATAGTCCAATGTCTCTCATGAACACAGACACAAAAATTATTTTAGAAGTATTAGTCAATCAAATCCAATGACATAAAAAGGCATAGCATCATGACTACATGCAGTTGTCCTAGAAAGACAAGGTGGCTTAACATTCAAAGGTCAATGTACAATTCATATCTGTGGACTAAAGAATAACCATATGATTATCTCAATTCTTGAAAAAAAAATACACTTGAAGAAATCTAACATTCAGACTTGGTTAAATCTTTCAGAAAACCAGAGGTTAACAGGAACTTCCTTAATATGATAAATGGCATCAGTGAAATTCTGTAGCTTCATATCATACTTAGTATTTAAAAACTGAACACTTTCCTCCAAGATAGAGAAGGAGACAAAGATATCTGTTCTGTATTTCACATTGTCCTGGAGATCCAGCCAGGGAAGTAAGACAAGAATAAGAAAAAAAAGGAACATGGATCAGAAATTAGAAAAAACAAAACTTTTTTTTCATAGATGACTTCATCATCTATGTAGAAAATTCTAAAGAATTTTTAATAAGCTATGGAAACTAACCAGTGAGTTTAATATGGTTATGAGATATAATGTGAAATTTTGAAAATGAACATTTTTATATTCTAGTGATGAGCAATCAAAAATGGAAATTAAAAGATAATACAACTTACAATATCAAAAAATATAAAATAGGGATAAAGTTGATAAATTAAGCATAAAATTGATATGCTGAAAATTTTAAAGCATTGTTGAGAGAAATTTTAAAAGACCTAAATAAATGGAGAGATAAATCATGTCCACAGAATGAAAGACAATATTGTTAAAGATGGCAATCCTTTCCAAATTTACTTATAGATTCAAGGTAAATCCAATCAAAATTTCAATAGGTGTTTTCTATAAAATGATAAACTGATCATAAAATTTGTAGGAAAATGCCAAGAATACAGAACAACATTGAAAAAGAAGAAAAATTGGAGGATTTATACTACTTGATTTCAAAATTTATAAAGCTAAAGTAATAAGAGTATGATACTGACATAAAGATAAACATAGATCAATGGATCAGAATAGGAATTCAGAACTAGTCCTACACATATATAATCAATTAACTTTTTTTTTTTACAATGGTGTTAAAGCAATTCAATGATAAAATTAATCTTTTCAACAATAATGCTGGAACAATTAAATGTGTGTGTATGCTCAATCAGTTAGTTATGTCTGACCCTTTGTGACCCTGTGAATTGTAGCATGCAGCATTCCCTGTCCTTCACCATTTCCCAGAGCTTGCTCAAACTCACGTCCACTGAGTCAGTGATACCATCCAGCCATCTCGTCCTCTGTCACCCCTTTCTCCTCCTGCCTTCAATCTTTCCCAGCATCGAGTCTTTTCCATTGATTCAGCTCTTCGCATCAGGTGGCCAAAGTATTGGAGCTTCAGCTTCAGCATCAGTCCTTCCAAAGAATATTCAGGGCTGATTTCCTTTAGGATGGACTGGTTGGATCTGCTTGCTATCCAAGAGACTCTCAAGAGTCTTCTCTAGCACCACAGTTCACAGGCATTGATTCTTCGGCACTCAGTATTTTTTATTGTCTAGCTTTCCCATCCATACATGGCTACTGGAAAATCCATAGCTTTGACTATACAGACCTTTGTTGGCAAAGTAATGTCTCTGCTTTTTAATACGCTGTCTAGGTTGGTCATAGCTTTTCTTCCAAGGAGCAAGCATCTTTTAATTTCATGCTTGCAGTCACCATCTGCAGTGATTTTGGAGCCCAAGAAAAGAAAGTCTGTCACTGTTTTCATTGTTTCCCCATCTATTTGCTGTGAAGTGATGGGCCCAGATGCCATCACCTTAGGTTTTTGAATGCTCCATTTTAAGCCAGCTTTTTCACTTGCCTCTTTCTCTCTCATTAAGAGGCTCTTTAGTTCCTCTCTGCTTTCTGCCATAAGGGTGGTGTCACCTGCATATCAGAGGTTATTGATACTTCTCCCCACAATCTTGACTCCAGCTTATGCTTCATCTAGTTGGGCATTTCTCATAATGTACTCTGCCTATAAGTTAAATAAGCAGGATGACAATATATAGTACTGCTTTCCCAATTGTGAACCAGTCCGTTGTTCCATGTTAGGTTCTAAGTGCTGCTTCTTGACCTGCATACAGGTTTCTTAGGAGGCAAGTAAGGTGGTCTGGTATCTCTTTAAGAATTTTCCAGTTCATTGTGATCTACACAATCAAAGGCTTTAGTGTAGTTAATGAAGCAGAACACATTCACTAGAATGGCTGAAATAAACACTGATCATACCATATGTTACTGAGGTTATAAAACAAGTAGAACTCTCTCTCACTGTTGATGGGAATGGAAATTAGGACAACAGTTTAGCCGTGTCTTAAAAGGATAAACCTAACACATACTATATGTGTTATTCTACTGCTAGCTATTTACCCAAGAGAAATAAAAGCTTTTCTGTACCCAAGACTTGTACACAAATATTCATAGCAGCTTTGTTTGTAATACTCCAAAGCTAGACTAGAAGCAACTCACAAGTACATAATAGATAAGCCAACTGTAGAATACATTTATTAACACAATAGAATACTACTAATAAAAAGAAAAACTTGATATATGCTAAAACATGAGTAAGTTTCAAAATAATTATAAATGAAACAGTCAGGCAAAAAGTATATACTACATAATAAAATTTGTATAAAATTCAAGGAAATGCAAAATGCAACGGCAGGATGCAGACTGCTAGTTGATTGAGGATGGTGGTGGTCATGGAGAGATGTGTTGCAAACGGGCACAAAGGAAATTTTGTGAGGGAAGTGTGTGTTCTGTTTCCTGATGGTATTGTTTCATGGGTATATACACATGCCCCT
The DNA here is from genome assembly GCF_023699985.2 of Odocoileus virginianus. NCBI lineage: Eukaryota > Metazoa > Chordata > Mammalia > Artiodactyla > Cervidae > Odocoileus > Odocoileus virginianus. The sequence continues at coordinate 56,153,962 of NC_069678.1, forward strand.
AGTGATCAAATTGCATACATAAATATGTGCAATTTGTTTTATGTTGATTATACCTCAAAGCAACTATAAAAATAAAAAAGAAAAATAAGTTAAAATAGAAGCCTTCTTCTCTCCTTTGTTTCAAATTGAGTGTAACTATTACACGGCTGACATGGAGACTCGGTGGTATCTGGGACTCAGCCTCCTACAGTCTTCTTGCTCTAAAATCCACAACATGCAGCTTTCACCTTATGGTTTAAAATAGCTGTTCACAGATGAATGGATAAGGAAGCTGTGGTACATATACACCATGGAATATGACTCAGCCATTAAAAAGAATTCATTTGAATCAGTTCTAATGAGATGGATGAAACTGGAGCCCATTATACAGAGTGAAGTAAGCCAGAAAGATAAAGACCATTACAGTATACTAACACATATATATGGAATTTAGAAAGATGGTAACAATAACCCTATACACAAAACAGAAAAAGAGACACAGATGTATAGAACAGACTTTTGGACTCTGTGGGAGAAGGCGAGGGTGGGATGTTTCGAGAGAACAGCATCGAAACATGTATATTATCTAGGGTGAAACAGATCACCAGCCCAGGTTGGATGCATGAGACAAGTGCTCGGGCCTGGTGCACTGGGAAGACCCAGAGGGATCGGGTGGAGGGGGAGGTGGGAGGGGGGATCGGGATGGGGAATACATGTAACTCCATGGCTGATTCATGTCAATGTATGACAAAAACCACTACAATATTGTAAAGTAATTAGCCTCCAACTAATAAAAATAAATGAAAAAATAAAAAAATAAAAAATAAAATAAATTTTAAAAAATAAAATAAAATAGCTGTTCCATCTCATTCTGTTATATCCATGTGATAGCCAGTGGGAGAGAGGGGAAAGAAGTGGAAGTAAATCCTTTCTTTTAAGTGCATAAACGAGACTTTGAACACATCGCTTCTGCTAACATTCCTCTGAACTGTGCTGCTGCTGCTCCTGTCTCCTCAGCCGAGCTACATGACCACAATTTACCAAGGGAGACCAGGACGTGTAGTCTTTTAACTGTGCTATTATGTACCTAGCTAAAAGTCAGTTACCATTACTAAGAGGTAAGGTTCTAGAAATCTATACCCACCCCAAATATAAACATTTTACCTGGGATTTCACTTGAACCAATTCAATGAATAGGCTACTGATTGTGTTATAGTTTGTAAAGGTCACAGATCAGAGACATTCTCTGTTTTTTCTTTTTTTCCTGTTATAAAATGGAAAGAGCTAGATACTATATTGAAAAAGAAAGGGATGGTCTCCTGGATTCTATAATCAGAGTTCAAAGCTGTGTGGATGTTGAGAAGATGTGACAATTGCCATGATTTTGTAGCATCTTGTAATTATGTTATCTTCTCAAAAACACCCAAAGTCACTAAAACTTTGAGTTCTTTGATCTATGACCAGCCAGGTCCGCTGATATTTCTTTGAGTCTGCATAATGTACTTATATCTCCATGCACATTAGAGCAATGTTTGATGTTATTATCATCTAATTTCTGAGAAATGACTTTTTCCCATCATGATTGAGGACCTTAGAATTATGAAAGTACTAAGAAATTGTATAGCTCTGCTACAAAATGTAGGAGTCTCTTTTTCTTCCTGAATATTCATTAATAGAAGATGAAGGTAATCGGTCAAAAGTGAATAATAATGATAAACATTATTCATCTGGGGCCTTTTTATTCACTGTGGAATCAAAAACAAACAAATACAATTTTTATTTCCACTTAAGCTATAATTCTATTTACCCTCTGAGTTTCACAGAGTTTTATTTGATCTAACCTCATTTTAAACTTTAGATAAAATGGTTTTAAAAATTCCATTATATTAGATTCTATCTCCCTCTTTCCCATCCTCTTTATAGTGAGGTCTATTTCTGCCATTCTACATTTTTTGTCTTCCCCAGTTTATTTTTTTTCTCCTCTCATAGAACACACACTTTCCATTTGAACTTTCATTCAAATGTACTTCTAATTCAAAGCTTAATACTAACCATTTTAAGGGAGAGAAGATTAGAATGAAGAGAAGAAAAATGTATCTATAACTGTCACAAGGGTACTACCAGATTTCCAGAATTTAGGGAGAAGACATTCTTTTAAGATAAACATTTCCCTTAGTCCCATGAAGTATCTGATGTTATCAAACATGTGCTCTAAATTTTGATTTGGAAAATAAGAATCATCACTGTAACTTATGGAGAGGGAAATTTATAAGTGAATATAACTGAGTATAAAAGCCAGAAAACAGGTATTAAAAAGGAATAAAATGCCAGTAAAAATTAGATACAGGTGTTTCTAATCTAGGTTGTCTGACTGTCTCTCTATATTTCTAACAGCCTGGTATTTTGTTCAAGTTATGTACATTTGAATTTGAATCTATGATGATAAATTTTACACCTTTGACATCCTTGTTTTGGTGACTCTTGTGATACTAATTGGGACCCTACTGCCAGTACACTGTTTATGACATTTTTTAAAACCGGTGCTTGTATATTTCTTTTATTTTGTAAATGTCACTTCTTTGTGGACATTCTCAGCAGAAAGGAAAGTTAAGGTATTTCTTTAGAGAAAAAAATTAGATCTAATGGTTTCTAGATCATTGATTTTTTCTCGGCAAAATGAAAATTCTGATTTTTTAAGGTATTCATTTAAAGTCACAGTCAAACACTTCCAGCCATCTTCAGCATCCTGGATGTAACTGGTTGGACAGGAGAACATGGGACATGTATTGGGGATGAGTTGACAGATCCCACAACTGTGACCCTATCATCTAGCCATGTGGCTTTAGGTAGAACATGTGTTGTTTCGAGTTTGGCAGCAGAAAAGGCAAATGAGTTTGTTTTGAGCATGGAGATATTCTTTTGGATTATAATTGCAAACCTTTAATTTCCTAGAAAAGTGCTTTCCTGTCACTGCTTTCAGTTCCTAGCAATTTCAATAAAATTTTGATCATGTGGAAATTGTTATTTATTAGCACTTATTAACAATAATAATAGGTAACAATTACTGAGTGCCTGCTAAAGTGCCAGGCAATATACTAATTTCTTTGTGTGAAATATCTTAAATGATCTTCACGTTAATTCTATGATGCTTGTACTATAATCTGTGTTTACAGATGGGGACATCGAGCCCACAGTTGATAAGTGGTGATGTGCACACCTCAACTCAATCCTCTGATTCTTAATGGATACATTTCCTTGTAAATGCCCTGCGATAAGAGAGAATGAAGAAAATTAATGCTTCTTATAGACACCCTTCATTAACTTGAGATATATTCCTTTTTGTTCCTTGTAATAACCTAGATGACATATAGTCAAAGTCTTTTTTTTAAAAACTACAATGAAAAAACATCCTTGTCAAGTTAACTGTTGATAAGCCTGAATATTTTGTTTCACTTGTGAATTAATGTATCTTCAGGCCATCTGATCTCAGTCTCTTCCTAGCTTCATTTCCTGCCACCTCCACACATCAAACTGTGTGCAATTATGCCACATCCTGTGAACTCTCACATTCCTGGATCTTCAATGCTTCCACCAAGAGTGACCTTCTTCTGCATTTAGCCATCCATTAGGATCTTTTGTAGGGCCCTCTGAGACTCCTCCAGGCAGAGTGAATTTCTGCTGTAATCCCATGTCAATTCATATATATTTTGACTGTACAGTATTTTCAGTATCATTTATGTTGAATAATGAAAACAGTTTTAAAAAAATAATGGTTTACAGTGTAAAGTATATCTCCCTCTCATGCTTGAATTGCAGGCCTTTCCTAGCCCAGCAACTATTCCCATGATAGTTACACATAGAAACATACATGCACACATAGATTTGGGTTTTGCCCAGTTGAAAGCCTAAGCAGCACAGTATTCTGAATCTTGCTTTCCTCACTTGACAATATGTTAAACTTCTTTCTATATTAGCATATAAGCCTTATTATTTTTAATGGCTCTAAATATTTTAATATGGCACACCATAATTTATTTACCCATCCTCTTATGATGGACATTTGAACTGTTTCTAGGTCTTACAAACAATGCTGCAATCAGTACACTTGCTTGTATGCTTCTAAAGAAACCCAATGGATACAAGAATGATACTTGAAATCAGATTTCCTGGTCTGAACCCTGGCTCTAAACTAATAGCTCTTATAGTTTTGTTTGTTTTGTTTTTTAATTTTTGGTTGTGCTAGGTCTTCGTTGCTATGTGTGGGCTTTCTCTAATGTGGTGAGCAGGGGCTATTGTTCATTGCAGTGCATAGGCTTCTCATTGCGGTGGCTTCTTTTGTAGAGCAAGGACTCTAGGCGAGTGGACTTCAGTAGTTGCAGCATATGGGCTCACTAGTTGTGGCGCACTGGCTTTGTTGCTTAGCGGCGTGTGGACTCTTCACAGACCAGGGATCGAACCCGTGTCCCCTGCAGTGGCAGGCAGATTCTTATCCACTGCACCGCCAGGGAAATCCATCTCTTACAGGCTTAGTCAAGTTATTTAACCTCTGTATGCTCCAATTTCCTTGTGTAAAATGGGGGTTTAACAGTAATTTCATAAGATTTTTCTGAGGATTAAGTGAGTTGTGACCCAGAAAGAGCTTTAATGTGTAATATATGGTAAGCACTTGATGAAACTTACTGCTATTAACATAAAATCATATATAGAGCTTTAATGTGTAATATATGGTAAGCACTTGATGAAACTTACAGCTATTAACATAAAATCATATATATCTTTGGGCACTTGTGTGAGTACATCATTAAAATAAATTCCTGTGAGTGGAATTACTGATATTTGACATTTACATTTTTATAGCTATCCATCTTAATAGGGTTCCTTTAGAAGCAGACCCTACAACTGAGATCTAAATACAATACACCACTTTGGCGGTGAAGAAAAATCCAAAAGGAGTGGGAAATGACACAGAAAGAAAAGGAAGTTAATAAAACGTACCTGGAGCTCAGTCCCGCTGAGGAAATGCAGAAGCAGTATTGACGCAAGTTTCAGAGTTATCTTAGGGGAACTGGGTGCTTGGAGCACTAACTCTTGTCTTGCCCAGTCCATCACTGTCTGAGGGCCCTTGTATGATCCCCCCAGCAGTAGCTTCTAAAAGCAGAGTGGTGGGAAGGCCCTGCCTTGGTTCTGCCAGTAATGAGATCATCTGGAGATAATTTTAAAAGAGTGACAAAACTTGACTAAAAATAATTCTGATTTTTATCATCATAATGTGCTGGGAATTCTCTACCTAACCTTAGTTATTAAATAACTCCTCCCCTCAGGGGGACTCCCCACCTTGCTTCCCTGTATTCCACTGCCTGGGAGGTATTAATTCCTCACACTACTGGCCTATTTCACAGAGCATAAAGTGGGTTTTATTGGCCAGTGAAAGAAAGAAATGCAGGAGCTGGCAACTGGAGGCCTGACCAGTATGAACCGAAGGCCAGGGGAGAGATGATATGGTCACAATACCAACAGCATCCGCTGCAGTCAAACCTGCCCCACTCTGACCATCTACACAAGTTCATGACCATTTGTAGTGCTTGAAGTTTTGCCCAGAGCGGTGATAATTTTTCCTCACTACTGTCTTTCATGACCACCCCTTAGTAGAACTGTGCTGCGTAAGCGGTCAGTCTATTTTCAGCTCACATGATTTACTGAGCCAACCTCCCCATGACTCAGACCTGGGTTTTATTGTCCTCTGACAGCTGGTTTATAAGAACTCTCTGTGAAGTCATAGGTGTGACCTGAGAGAGAGACATTCATTTAACAAGTTAAGAAACCTTGAGGGCTAGGCTGCCAGCTTATGTGATTTAGCTGTTTCCTCTGCACATGCTCATGCATGATCTTAAGTGGACTAGTATGACAGGTTACTGCTGGGCCTGTCCAGTCCAGTGACTTGGAGGAGCTGACGGTAACCATCTCCTGTCAGTCACTTGAGGTCCCATAATCAGCCCAGTTTCTGCTAGGTCCAATAGCAAACCAAGAGCTATTTTCTGAATGTTACTGGCTTTCATACTGTATCCTGATTGATAGTTGAGGCTATCATTTCTTTTCCTCAGCATACCTATGACACTAATAGCAGCCAGCCAAATCCACTCTCCTTGCAATTCCCATTATCCCCTTACCTCTTGTCTAGAAAAATTGTATAAGTCAGTGTATGACCTCCATCCCATATCCCAACCAACGTCAGCAGGCAATGATGGCATTTGGAAATCAGGCCTGCAAATGCTGAAATTTAGGGTCATGAAGATACAGACAGGGAGCCAACAGCTTCCCATACAATATTACTAAATTATCTTCCAGAGAAGGCACTTCATTTTACATTTCCACTAACAAAATGCAAGGCAACTGTTTTTATCCATGGTGACTCGGACGCTTTAGAATCTGCCTGCAATGCAGGAGACCTGGGTTTGATCCCCAGGTCAGGAAGATCCCCTGGAGAAGGGAATGGCTACCAACTCCAGTATTCTTGCCTGGAGAAACCCATGGACAGAGAAGCCTGGTGGGCTACAGTCCATGGGGTCGCAAAGAGTCGGACACAACTGGGTGACTAACACACACCTTTTCAATGTATTATCAAATTTCAAAGCCTAATCTGATAGGCTTTTAAAATAGTTTTATTTAAAAAAATTTTTTAAAGTTTTAAAATTTTAAAATAGTTTTCTTCCCTTTTTTTAAAACTTTTTGTTTTATATTGTAGTATAGTTGATTAACAATGTTGTGTTAGTTTCAGGTTTATAGCAAAATGATTCACTTATACATATATATGTGTCTATTCTTTTTTTGAGTTCGGGCAAACTCCAGGAGATGGTAAAGGACAGGGAAGCCTGGAGTGCTGCAGTCCCTGGGGCCGCAAATAGCTGGACACGACTTAGCAACTGAACAGCAAATTCTTTTTCCATTTAGGTTGTTAGATAATATTGAGCAGAGTTCCCTGTGCAATATAGTAGGTCTTTGTTGGTTATCTATTTTAAATATAACAATGAGTACATATGAGTCCCAAACTCCCTACCTATTTATTCCCTATAACCTATTTATTCCCTTCTGTCTGTAAATCTGTTTCTGTTTTGTAAATGATTTCATTTGCATCATTTTTTTTAGATTCCATATATAAGCAATACCATATTATATTTCTCTTTCTCTGACTTACGTCACTTGGTTTGACAGTCTCTAGGTTCATCCATGTTGCTGCAAAGGGCATTATTTCATTCTTTGTAATGACTGAGTAATATTCCATCTTTTTCATCCATTCATCTGTCAACAGACATTTAGGTTACTTCCATGTTCTGGCTATTGTAAATAGTGCTGCAAATAACACTGAAGTGCATGTATCCTGTCAGACCAGGTTTTTCGAGAGGTATATGCCCGGGAGTTGGATTGCAGGGTCACATGGTAGCTCTATTTTCAGTTTTTTAAGGAACCTCCAATACTTCATTGTTTTATGTGCATTTCTTTCTTGTGAAGTTACATCTGTTTTCACACATATGAAAACCACTGATATGTCTTTCACTATGAAACAATCCACTGGCAATCCCTTTTTATATGCTTTGCCATTTTTTCTATCTTGTTGATCTTTTTTCTAATGATTTGCCAAAATTCTCTCTGTACTAAGGAAATTAGCCTCTATCAAATGGCTAATAAATTCTTTCTCATTTTATATTTCTACTTTTTTGTTATTTAGAGTATTTTTTGTTTTCCTGAAAAAGTTTTTATATAGCCACGTGTCTTAATCTTTTCTTTAATGCTTCTAGCTTCTTGCTTATAAAGATTTCCTTGTTACTAAAATTATAAAACAACTCTCCTCTGTTATTCTCTATTTATTTTAATTGTTGTATTTTAATTATTTATGTTTTTATCTCCTTTGCTAGACTTTAACATCCTGAAAATCACATTTCCAGGACATGGAAAAAATTAAATTAACAATGGCTTTCTCCCTTCCTTCCTATCTTCTTTTCTTTCTATCTTACATATTTTTCTAACATCAATACTTGTCAAACTATCTGGCATATAGTAAGTGCTCAATCAATTCTTTTTTAAATTTATTTTTAATTGGAGGATAACTGCTTTACAATAGTTGTTGGCCTCTGCCACACAATAGAATGTGAATCAGTCATAAGTATACATGTGTCTCTCCTTCTTGAATCTTCCCCCCACCCTCCATCCCATCCCACCCCTCTAGGTTGTCACAGAGCACCAGGTTGAGCTCCCTGTGTTATAGAGCAACTTCCCATCACCTATTTTACATATGATAATGTATATGTTTCAATGCTACCTTCTCAATTCATCCCACCCTCTCCTTCCCCCACTGTGTCCAAAGTCTGTTCTCTATGTCTGCATCTCTATTCCTACCCTGTAAATAGGTTCCATTTTTCTAGATTCCATATATACATGTTAATATATGAAATTTGTTTTTCTCTTTCTGACTTACATCCCTCTGTGTAACAGGCTCTAGGTTCAATCACCTCATAGAACTGACTCAATGCATTCCTTTTTATGGCTGAGTAATATTCCATTGTATATATGTACCACAACTTCATCCATTCATCTGTCGATGGACATCTAGGTTGCTTCCATGTCCTAGCTATTTTGTAAATAGTGCTGCTATGAACATAAGCCTTTTTCAGCTATGATTTTCTTAAGTTATATGCCCAGTAGTGGGATTGCTGGGTCATATGGTAGTTTTATTCCTAGTTTTCAGAATGGGAGAAAATAATTGCAGATTAAACAAAGCATTTGTCTCCAAAATGTACAAGCAACTCATTCATGCAGCTTAATTCAAGAAAAACAACCTCTTGCTGAGATTCAACTGCTGTAACTCTTTCATACTAGAGAATTAAAATAAAAATGCACTTTGGACCCTGAAATGCCTTGCAGTGTGAAGATTTTCAGTAACTACAATAAGAACAAAAGCTATGACTATCACCCTAACTTGTTACAAATTTCTGAATAGCCTTTCTATTGGTGAACAGACTGACATTTGGTCATTACAGGTGACCTAACATTCAATGACCATAAATGTCCTTGACAATAAAAATGCTGTCTTGTGACTCTAATCTAATCCAACTTGCTAATCACAGAAAACACCTGGTACTTTTCTAGGTCATTGATTAATGAGGAAACACTTGGTTTACAGTTAATCTGAACTCTTATAGTTGCTCAGAATCTGTTTTATAAGAAGCCTGTTCTGTATGCTGTCTGCTTTTATTGCTGTGCAGACATAAGATAAGGGGCTTCCCTGGTGGCTCAGATGGTAAAGAATCTGTCTGCAATGTGGGCGACCTAGGTTCAATCTCTGGGTTAGGAAGATTCCCTGGACAAGGGAATAACAACTCACTCTAGTATTCCTGCCTGAAGAATCCCATGGACAGAGGAGCCTGGTGGGCTACAGTCCATGGGGTCACCCGTTGCAAACAGTAGGACACATCTGAGTAACTAACATTTTCACTTTCAGGCTTAACATAAAACAAAAAACATATCTTTAAATGACTTCTCTTCAAATTGAGAAAATGCAACTTGGAAGTAATTTTTGGAAATGCATGTCATGTGTTAAATGCAATACCCTCCTTCATTCCCTTGGTTTTCCATCAATTTTATTGATACAAAAGGAAAGGGAGAAATCAAACTAAGCTAAACTGTACATATTAAAAGCATTTGTACACGTTTTTAATTCAATACTTTAAGAGCTAAGTATTATTATACCTATTTTTAAATTGAAGAAACAGAGATTTGGAGAGATTAAAAAATTTATGAAATAACAACTTACAAAGCTTTTTTTTTTTTCTCATGAGAAAAAACATTTATTTCAGGAAACAATAAAATTTGCGGTAGGAAGAAGTCATTAGGACACAGAAGATGTGTTAACATGAAAGAAAAAGTTTTTCTCTGCACGATATGCAATTTTTTTTTCTTGGAGAAGAGTTTTCCTACCAGGAAATCTGTGACAAGCATGTTCTGATTGACCAGAAGAGGTGTATTTCTGAAGGCAACAGAGCCTTCGATAGTGGATAGCCTGGGACACTTGCTACTCTTGATCCATGCCGGAAGGCTCTCACAAGGGGAGATGAACACACATCCTTCTACTCCATCAGCTTGAACCCTCCTACCTTACCTTTTTGTTTGGAACACAGTCCTTTGTTTCTTTGATTTCCTTCACTGTCTGTTGGTTTTATTTTATTATTATTTTTTTTTATTATTATTTTTTTTAATCTTTCTTTTTTTTTTTTTAAATTAGTTGGAGGCTAATTACTTTACATCATTACAGTAGTTTTTGTTATACATTGAAATGAATTAGCCATGGATTTACATGTATTCCCCATCCCAGTCCCCCCTCCCACCTCCCTCTCCACCCGATCAGAGATTTGGAGAGATTAAAAAATTTATGAAATAGCAACTTACAAAGCTATTATACAAAATTTAAGCTCCAGAACCATATGACCACAGAGCTCACATTTCCCCACTCCAACAGGCAGCATGTATAAGAATAATTTAACACGATTTAAAAAAATAATGATCCTTGAGGCCCACTTTAAGAGATTCCAATTTTAAAATTCTGTGGAAGAATCTAGACATCAGCAAGTTTTAAAAGTTCCCCAGGAGATGCTAATGTGCAATCTGGTCTGGACCAGAGCACTATTCTGCTTTCACTTTCATAAATATTCCAGACATTTATACAGTGGTCTTATAGTTTTCAAAGTTTGTTTGTTTGTTTTAATCCATAGTTCATTTCATCATTAAAACAACTCAGTTAGGGATTATCATGCCCATGAACTAGGAGAGAAGATGAAAATATTTTTAATCTTAATATTATAATCAGTAACAAAAATCCAATAAAATTTGAAGAGGGTCACCCTAATGTTTTTATCTTACTTAGAATCTCCTAATCTTGGGACTTCCCTGGAGGTCTGGTGGTTAAGACTCCATGCTTCCACTGCAGAGGGTGCAGGTTCAATCCCTCATTAGGGAACAAAGACCCCACATGTCTGTATGCCACATGGTGTGGGGGGAAAACGGAGAGTCTCTTAATCTTGCTCCCCTCTGGATCCTTCCTTTCTTTCCCTCCTCCACAGTCTAGTTCTCAGCCCAGAACTCCAGGAGCTATTAATACTTAGGTACTATTTGAAGCTCTCAGCTCTGTGTGCATCAGAGGGAGTGGTTGCTATGGAGGATGGTGATTTATTACTGAAGCAACATAGGTTAGTAGTAAAAAGAATTTAGGGTAGAAGTCTGACACCTTAAGAAAATGATTTTAATTTTTTGAAGCTCAGGCTCAACAATGAAATAGGGAAAATAATAGTAATTATTTATAACGAAAATAAGATAGAGCTTCCCAGGTGGCTCAGTGGTAAAGAATCCACCCGCCAATGCAGGAGTTGCAGATTTGACCCCTGGGCCAGGAAGATCCTTTGCAGAAGGAAATGGAAACCTGCTCCAGTATTCTTGCCTGGGAAATCCAATGGACAGAAAAGCCTGGAGGGGGCGGCCACAGTCCATGGGGTCCCAAAAAGAGTCAGACACAACTTGGCAACTAAACAGCAACAACAAAATAAGATAATTATATAAAAGGGATTTGCAGAGTGAAAGGAATAATCTTATTCTTCATTACCATTTTATTTGTCATGATTAGTTTTGAAGTGTTGTATTAGTGTCCCAGGGTTACTATAACAAGTTATTATAATCTTGTTAATTCAAGACTGCAGAAAATTCTTCTCTCTCAGTTCTGGAGACTAGAAGTCTGAAATTAAGGTGTCAGCGGGGCCAACCCCTCTCTGAAGGCTCTAGGAAAGAATCCTCTCTCAGCTGCTAGTGCCTGTTGACGTTGCTTGATGTTCTCTGGCTTGTAGCCACATTACTCCAGCCTCTGCTGTGTCTTCCCATCACCATCTCCTCTGTGTCTGTCTCAAATATCTGTCTCCTTTCCTCTTATGAAGATATCTGTCACTGGGTTTAGGACCCACACTGATAAGACATGATAATCTCTTCATCTCAAAATCCTTAACTTAATGATATCTGCAAATAGCCTTTTCCTAAATAAGGTAGCATATACAGGTTTCAGGAATTAGGACATGGACATATTTTGAGGGTAGAGGGGCACCATTCAAATCACTTTTAAACCAGATATTAAAAGTACTTCATTTTCCTTTAACTCAATATGTCACTCTCTGATTCATTAACTGCCATTACCAATATGTGAATTCCAAATTCTTTTCATGGTATATTAATTCCACAAGTCCACCCTGCCTCATTTCCCAAATAACTACACAGAACTGTCTGCTGTTTTCCAAATATCTTCACATTTTGCTATCTCTGTGCCTTTCCATGTGCCATTTCTGCTGCATACTTTTCATTTCTGGACTTGATCACTTTATTTCATCCTCTTTTGTTAAATATTTTTTTTAAATTCTTTTTTAAGAGTTTGTTTATAAATGGAGCATAATTACTTTGCAATATTGTTATGATTTCTGCCACTTATCCACCTGTCAGCCACAGGTATACATATATCCCTTCCCTCTGGAACCTCCCTCCCACCCTATCCACCCCCTAGGTTGTCATCAAAGAAGACTTCTCGTCTCTCCAAAGCTGCTAGATTCTTGGCTTCCTACTTTTGATTCTAACACATACTGCAGGCTGACCTTTACTGTTGTAGTTGAGCATTTATTGGCTGTCCCGCTAGACAGAGCTTCAGTGTTATTACATCCTTGGGGTACAGATGGTGACTCATTCATCTTTGTACTATCCCCACATGAAGCCCAGAACCAGGCACCTGGTAGGTCCTCTACAAAGCTTGGCGACCACAGGGAATGACTGGCAGCACTTCTCCTCGGTTCCCCCAGTCCAGCCCCTATGGAGCAGCTGCAATAAGAACCCTGAAGTCTCATTCTCTTTTCAGTGGTACAAATTCTACTGACACATTCATCTTATTCTCTATATTTGGACATTTAAAAATTATTATTTAGAAAGGCTGACTTGTGGGCCTTGTTTTTTTCTCACTTGGTAGTTTATTTTGTGGTAATTAACTTCTATCTATTCCAGGGTTTTCTTCTATGGAAGTATTTTTTGTTTGATGAAAAGTCTATAGCTTTACTATTAGTGATGACTGATATCTTACATCATGCTACTTTAGTAAATGCTTTGCACGATGAAGGGGAAAGCCCATATAGAGACTCTGTTAGTCTTGCTTCTCTCCTCAGTTCTAACCCTGTGCTTTGATTTAGGTTTTGTCTTTTTGAAGTTCAACATATTTGTTTTTCTGTTTACTTTCCCTTATTCCCTCAGGAGCTGTATCCCTTTTCAGTCAGATTCATACTTCAAAATTAAGCTTGGGAAAAAGTAAACAGAAGATTGAATGTTATGCATGCTGTATGCTGTGGGTGCATGCATCCCTGCATGGTTTCTTAAAAGATTTTTTAAATGAACACTTCTCAGATCCTCCTAGACAGAATAGCCATACTCACTTAAGTACTGGGCTGGAAATCCTAAATCCTTTCAAGGAAAGAAACAGTCTGTTGTCCATCTCTATAACCTAGATGCCAATACAGTGTCTGGCACATAATAGATAGTCAAAGAAAGTTTGATAAATCAAGGAGTGTGAGTGCCTGTCTTGGGAACTGGCCAAACATCAGAAGACAATGGAAGCTTCTGATTTCACCTCCCTACTAAAATACCTACTCAATTTTGTGATGGTATTTAATTGAAATCATCTGTCTTTTTTTCAACAAAATATCTGGAGCAGCCCAAGCAAAAGCTTAGTTGAAACCAATGCATTTCACAATTCTTGTTTTGTGTAAAAAAGCTTCCATATGATAAAAATACAGATGATCACGCATTTTCTTAAGCTCTCCCAGGCCTACTTTGGGAATTTAAAGTCTGTTTAGGTCTATGGGGATTTGAGCAACAAAATAGAAGGCTACCTACCACACTGTAAAAGCAGTCTTTGGAAGTCATCATCTGCCAGTGTCCCAAGTTTCAATTCCAGTACTTAAGCCTCTAAAGCCCAGAGTGAGACATCCAGGTATTGCCCAGGAGATTATAGGGCCTTTTCTCTCAGTTTTGTTTCGTAACTCTTTTCCCAGAGACCTGGGCATCAGTCTCATCACATGTCAGTGCTTTTCTCAAGAGGAGTCCATTTGAGTTTCACGAGACTATTAATTCCTAGTATATACCCTAACACTGTGTCTAAGCTCACCTCCCTGTTTGCTCTGGTTAGTCTAACATATATACTTCCAATAGTCAAATATCAACACAATCAAGTTCAGGACATCATCATGTTATCTCTTGGGCTTGGAGAAGTTTAAGATAAATGGATTAATGCATTATGATCATTTCCCAGTACAAACTTGACATTCTTCATAGAGTATACACAGTTTCATAAGGCAGTGGTCCACTGTAGAAGGCTGTGCTTCCACCTCGCACTTCTCCCTTATGGCCTGAAAATTGAAATACAGAGCTGAAAGACAATTATCATGTTAATGTATGCACCAAACTGAATGCATCACATTTCCTGTCTCACTTCAGACAGGAAACAAATAGGATCTTAAAAGAAATACTTCACACATTGTGTTCACAGTCTCTTTCCTCCCTCAGTCCATCACTTATCTACAGTTATAATATAAAATGATCAGCAAAAAGGTATAAAAGCATACTCAAACAGTCTCTGATGATTCAATCCACATTTCCCATCACTCAGGGCCATCAGTTAGAATAACTGGCTCCCAGTAAACGCGGCTGACACGCAGAATGGAAATGCAAAGCGGCCCTTCAAGGTCAAGCTTGTTGTGTACAGAGCAGAGAACAATGCCATTCCCCCTCCAGTCCATCAACTTGTTTGCCCACAGAGAAGGAAATATTTACTGTCCATGATAGGAGCTTGGGATTTGGCAGTGATCTAGCAGAGAAATAGAGACAGAAGTCTGTAGAGTAAGAAATAAAATTAAAGTTAACCTGAAACAGAGTTTGTATCTAAAGAAACATGCTAAAGAAAATTAAGGAGAAAACTGGTAGCTTTAGGGGTCTTTTTGAAACCCAATGCTGCACCTCCATGGGTAAGGCTGCAACCACTGAGCCGTGTTCTCGAAGTCCTTACTTCTCAAAGATCACTCCAGATATATCAAAATTCCTCCCATCACAGTCACGGTATCTAGAAAATCTGCTGAAATGTTAGAAAGAGTCTAATAATGACTCACTAAAAGACATAGTAAAATTACAGTCCCCAAATATCTGGTGGGAAATTTATGTATTTTCTCTCCTAGGTTATCTTTTCACCCTTGCCTTCTCTTTTCTTGTCTTTTCATTTTCATCTCTTAGTAGTTAAGATTTTTTTTATTTTCATAAGGATAACAGCTGATCTATCAATAGAAACCCTTCAGGCCAGAAGGGAATGGCAGGACATACTTAGTGTAATGAAAGAATAACCTACAACCTAGATTACTCTACCCAGCAAGGATCTCATTCAGATATGAAGGAGAACTCAAAAGCTTTACAGACAAGCAAAAGCTGAGAGAATTCAGCACCACCAAACCAGCTCTTCAACAAATACTAAAGGATCTTCTCTAGACAGGAAACACAGAAAGGTGGTATAAACGTGAACCCCAAACAACAAAATAAATGGCAACGGGACCATACCTATCAATAATTACCTTAAATGTAAATGGGTTGAATGCCCCAACCAAAAGACAAAGGCTGGCTGAATGAATACAAAAGCAAGACCCCTATATATGCTGTCTACAAGAGACCCACCTCAAAGCAAGGGACACATACAGACTAAAAGTGAAGGGCTGGAAAAAAATATTCCACGCAAATGGAGACCAAAAGAAAGCAGGAGTCGCAATACTCATATCAGATAAAATAGACTTTCAAATAAAGGCTGTGAAAAGAGACAAAGATGGACACTACATAATGATCAAAGGATCAATTCAAGAAGAAGATATAACAATTATAAATACATATGCACCCAACATAGGAGCACCGCAATATGTAAGGCAAACGCTAACGAGTAAGAAAGAGGAAATTAATAGTAACACAATACAAGTAGGAGACTTTAATACCCCACTCACAACTATGGATAGATCAACTAAACAGAAAATGAACAAGGAAGCACAAACTTTAAAAGACACAATGGACCAGCTAGACCTAATTGACATCTATAGGACGTTTCACCCCAAAACAATCAACTTCACCTTTTTCTCAAGTGCACACGGAACCTTCTCCAGAATAGATCACATCCTGGGCCATAAATCTAGTCTTGGTAAATTCAAAAAGATTGAAATCATTCCAGTCATCTTTTCTGACCACAGTGCAGTAAGATTAGATCTCAATTACAGGAAAAAAATTATTAAAAATTCAAACATATGGAGGCTAAACAACACGCTTCTGAATAACCAACAAATCATAGAAGAAATCAAAAAAGAAATCAAAATATGCATAGAAATGAATGAAAATGAAAACACAACAACCCAAAACCTATGGGACACTGTAAAAGCAGTGCTAAGGGGAAGATTCATAGCATTACAGGCCTACCTCAAGAAACAAGAAAAAAGTCAAATAAATAACCTAACTCTACACCTAAAGCAACTAGAGGAGGAAGAAATGAAGAACCCCAGGGTTAGTAGAAGGAAAGAAATCTTAAAAATTAGGGCAGAAATAAATGCAAAAGAAACTAAAGAGATCATAGCAAAAATTAACAAAACGAAAAGCTGGTTTTTTGAAAAAATAAACAAAATTGACAAACCATTAGCAAGACTCATTAAGAAACAAAGGGAAAAGAACCAAATTAACAAAATTAGAAACAAAAATGGAGAGATCACAACAGACAACACTGAAATACAAAGGATCATAAGAGACTACTACCAGCAGCTCTATGCCAATAAAATGGACAACTTGGAAGAAATGGACAAGTTCTTAGAGAAGTATAACTTTCCAAAACTGAACCAGGAAGAAATAGAAGATCTTAATAAAACCATCACAAGCAAGGAAATCGAAACTGTAATCAGAAATTTTCCAGCAAACAAAAGCCCAGGACCAGATGGCTTCACAGCTGAATTCTACCAAAAATTTAGAGAAGAGCTAACACCTATCTTACTCAAACTCTTCCAGAAAATTGCAGAAGAAGGTAAACTTCCAAACTCATTCTATGAGGCCACCATCACCCTAATTACAAAACCAGACAAAGATGCCACAAAAAAAGAAAACTACAGGCCAATATCACTGATGAACATAGATACAAAAATCCTTAACAAAATTCTAGCAAACAGAATCCAACAACATAGTAAAAAAATCATACACCATGACCAAATGGGCTTTATCCCAGGAATGCAAAGATTCTTTAATATCCGCAAATCAATCAATGTAATACACCACATTAACAAATTGAAAGATAAAAACCATATGATTATCTCAATAGATGCAGAAAAAGCCTTTGACAAAATTCAACATCCATTTATGATTAAAACTCTCCAGAAAGCAGGAATAGAAGGAACATACCTCAACATAATAAAAGCTATATATGACAAACCCACAGCAAGCATCACCTCAATGGTGAAAAATTGAAAGCATTTCCCCTGAAATCAGGAACAAGACAAGGGTGCCCACTCTCCAAAGACAGAAATATAGATCAATGGAACAGAATAGAAAGCCCAGAGATAAGTCTACGAACCTATGGTCACCTTATCTTCGACAAAGGAGGCAAGGATATACAATGGAAAAAAGATAACCTCTTTAACAAGTGGTGCTGGGAAAACTGGTCAACCACCTGTAAAAGAATGAAACTAGAACACTTTCTAACACCATACACAAAAATAAACTCAAAATGGATTAAAGATCTAAATGTAAGACCAGAAACTATCAAACTCCTAGAGGAGAACATAGGCAAAACACTCTCTGACATAAATCACAGCAGGATCATCTATGACCCACATCCCAGAATTTCAGAAATAAAAACAAAAATAAACAAATGGGACCTAATGAAACTTAAAAGCTTTTGCACAACAAAGGAAACTATAAGCAAAGTGAAAAGACAGCCCTCAGATTGGGAGAAAATAATAGCAAACAAAGCAACAGACAAAGGATTAATCTCAAAAATATACAAGCAACTCCTCCAGCTCAACTCCAGAAAAATAAATGACCCAATCAAAAAATGGGCCAAAGAACTCAACAGACATTTCTCCAAGGAAGACATACAGATGGCTAACAAACACATGAAAAGATGCTCAACATCACTCATTATCAGAGAAATGCAAATCAAAACCACAATGAGGTACCATTATACGCCAGTCAGGATGGCTGCTATCCAAAAGTCTACAAGCAATAAATGCTGGAGAGGGTGTGGAGAAAAGGGAACCCTCTTACACTGTTGGTGGGAATGCAAATTAGTACAGCCACTATGGAAAACAGTGCGGAGATTTCTTAAAAAGCTGGAAATAGAACTGCCATATGACCCAGCAATCCCACTTCTGGGCATACACACCAAGGAAACCAGATCTGAAAGAGACACATGCACCCCAATGTTCATCGCAGCACTGTTTATAATAGCCAGGACATGGAAGCAACCCAGATGCCCATCAGCAGACGAATGGATGAGGAAGCTGTGGTACATATATACCATGGAATATTACTCAGCCATTAAAAAGAATTCATTTGAATCAGTTCTAATGAGATGGATGAAACTGGAGCCCATTATAGCGAAGTAAGCCAGAAAGATAAAGACCATTACAGTATACTAACACATATATATAGAATTTAGAAAGATGGTAACGATAACCCTATATGCAAAACAGAAAAAGAGACTCAGATGTATGGAACAGACTTGTGGACTCTGGGAGAAGGCGAGGGTGGGATGTTTCAGGAGAACAGCATTGAAACATGTATATTATCTAGGGTGAAACGGATAACCAGCTCAGGTTGGGTACATGAGACAAGTGCTCGGGCCTGGTGCACTGGGAAGACCCAGAGGGATCGGGTGGAGAGTCTCACCACTACTATTCAGCATAGTTTTGGAAGTTTTGGCCACAGCAATCAGGGCAGAAAAAGAAGTAAAAGGAATCCAGATAGGAAAAGAAGAAGTGAAACTCTTGCTGTTTGCAGATGACATGATCCTCTACATAGAAAACCCTAAAGACTCTACCAGAAAATTACTAGAGCTAATCAACGAATACAGTAAAGTTGCAGGATACAAAATTAACACATAAATCTCTTGCATTCCTATACACTAACAATGAGAAAGCAGAAAGAGAAATTAAGGAAACAATACCATTCACCATTGCAACAAAAGGAATAAAATACTTAGGAGTATATCTACCTAAAGAAACAAAAGACCTATACATAGAAAACTATAAAACACTGATGAAAGAAATCAAAGAGGACACAAACAGATGGAGAAATATACCGTGTTCATGGATTGGAAGAATCAATATTGTCAAAATGGCTATACTACCCAAAGCAATCTATAGATTCAATTCAATCCCTATCAAACTACCAACGGTATTTTTCACAGAACTAGAACAAATAATTTCACAATTTGTATGGAAATACAAAAAACCTCGAATAGCCAAAGTAATCCTGAGAAAGAAGAATGGAACTGGAGGAATCAATCTGCCTGACTTCAGACTATACTACAAAGCCACAGTCATAAAGACAGTATGGTATTGGCACAAAGACAGAAATATAGATCAATGGAACAGAATAGAAAGCCCAGAGATAAACCCACAAACCTATGGACACCTTATCTTCGACAAAGGAGGCAAGGATATACAATGGAAAAAAGACAACCTCTTTAACAAGTGGTGCTGGGAAAACTGGTCAACCACTTGTAAAAGAATGAAACTAGAACACTTTCTAACACCATACACAAAAATAAACTCAAAATGGATTAAAGATCTAAATGTAAGACCAGAAACTATAAAACTCCTAGAGGAGAACATAGGCAAAACACTCTCCGACATAAATCACAGCAGGATCTTCTACGACCCACCTCACAGAATATTGGAAATAAAAGCAAAAATAAACAAATGGGACCTAATGAAACTTAAAAGCTTTTGCACAACAAAGGAAACTATAAGCAAGGTGAAAAGACAGCCCTCAGATTGGGAGAAAATAATAGCAAATGAAGCAACAAACAAAGGATTAATCTCAAAAATATACAAGCAACTCCTGCAGCTCAATTCCAGAAAAATAAATGACCCAATCAAAAAATGGGCCAAAGAACTAAACAGACATTTCTCCAAAGAAGACATACAGATGGCTAACAAACACATGAAAAGATGCTCAACATCACTCATTATCAGGGAAATGCAAATCAAAACCACTATGAGGTACCATTACACGCCAGTCAGAATGGCTGCTATCCAAAAGTCTACAAGCAATAAATGCTGGAGAAGGTGTGGAGAAAAGGGAACCCTCTTGCACTGTTGGTGGGAATGCAAACTAGTACAGCCACTATGGAAAACAGTGTGGAGATTTCTTAAAAAGCTGGAAATAGAACTGCCATACGACCCAGCAATCCCACTTCTGGGCATACACACTGAGGAAACCAGATCTGAAAGAGACACATGCACCCCAATGTTCATCGCAGCACTGTTTATAATAGCCGGGACATGGAAGCAACCTAGATGCCCATCAGCAGATGAATGGATGAGGAAGCTGTGGTACATATACACCATGGAATATTACTCAGCCTTTAAAAAGAATTCTTTTGAATCAGTTCTAATGAGATGGATGAAACTGGAGCCCATTATACAGAGCGAAGTAAGCCAGAAAGATAAAGACCATTACAGTATACTAACACATATATATGGAATTTAGAAAGATGGTAACGATAACCCTATATGCAAAACAGAAAAAGAGACTCAGATGTATGGAACAGACTTGTGGACTCTGGGAGAAGGCGAGGGTGGGATGTTTCAGGAGAACAGCATTGAAACATGTATATTATCTAGGGTGAAACAGATCACCAGCCCAGGTTGGGTGCATGAGACAAGTGCTCAGGCCTAGTGCACTGAGAAGATCCAGAGGGATCGGGTGGAGAGGGACGTGGGAGGGGGGGCCGGGTTGGGAAATACATGTAAATCCATGGCTAATTCATTTCAATGTATGACAAAAACCACTGCAATGATGTAAAGTAATTAGCCTCCAACTAATAAAAATAAATGGAAAAATTAAAAAAAAAAAGAGAGAGATAACTACTCCTAACAACCTTGGAAAAGAACAAGCCCCCTTAAGATGCTTTCTACAGAAAGCCCCCAGTAGCTTTCTACATATATATAAAAAAAAAAAAGACATAGTACAATTACAGTCCCCAAATATCTGGTGGGAACTTTATGTATTTTCTCTTCTAGGTTATTTTTTCACCCTTGCCTTCTCTTTTCTTGTCTTTTCATTTTCATCTCTTAGTAGTTCAGATTTTCAGCATTTTTTCTTAAAACAGTTATTGTAATAACCCTGTATAATGCTGTTTCTAGTGCAGTCCAATTGATCCTTCACACTAGTGCTAGTATAAACCCAGATCTCACTATGTTCATTTCCTGCCTAAAGTTCTTAAAGAGCTCCCCATTGCCTGCAGGGTAATTTCCAGGCAGGAGCATAAAATCCTTTCATAATCTGGCCCGTGCTCATCTCTTCCTACCCCTCAATCTCTCAGAATTTGCAGTTGCTCTCAGTACAGTTGCTCCAGGCCTGTAATTAGCGTGGGAAACTCTTCCCCTGAGGCTCAGCCTAGGTGTCATTTCCTTTAGGAAATCTTCTCCAGTTCCTGGAGTGAGTTATATGCACTGTATGTTACCAAAGCAACTGGTTCCCTCCCTTTATTGCAACTACTCACATTGCATCCCAATTGTAGGTATACTTATCTGTATCCCTCACTAAACAGTAAACATGTGAAGGCAAGGACTGTATTCCCAACATTGGGTAGCACATGTTAGTTACAGAGCAGGTGTTTAACAAATATTCCTTGAATGAATTCACATGTTCTTACTGGGCCAAATTCTTCCCAGTGAATTTTCACATATTTCATGTTTTTTACTTTTTCCAGTAACAAATTTACCCTGTCCTTTTATACAGGATTGGTCCAATTCTTGAAGCATTCTTCAAGTGTCAGGCTGAGGTATAGGAGAACATTATTACTTCAGACATTTCAAGGAGAAAGAGTAAGCTTGGATGGAAAGTGGAAGAAGAAAGGTGAGGTAGAAGACAGACTAAAAGAAAGATCTTAAGACTTTGCTCTGATGTAACAGCATACTTCTCTCCTGTTTGAAATCCCAGAGGAAAAAAAGAAACATGAGATGGTATTATTATATAGTGTTAACTCTATAATATGTTCACTATTCTATGTGCCTCCATGCAGTCCATCCTCAAAAACACTCAAGAAGATCAGTATTATCACTATCCTCATCTGATAGATAAGGGAACAGAGGCACAGAGAAATAATTTGTCTAAGGCATATAGCTGGTAAATGGCATAAAAGTCTGACTCTTTGCAGCCCCAGGGACTCTAGCCAGCCAGGCTCCTCTGTCCATGGGGTTTCCCAGGCAAAATTACTGGAGTGGGTTGCCATTTCTTCTTCCAAGGGATCTTCAGGATCCAGGGATCAAACCCGTGTCTCTTGCATTTCCTGATCTGGCAAGCCGGTTGTTTACCACTAGCCCCACCTGGGAAGCCCAGTAATTGGCACAGTGATGATTATAAACCTAGGCAGTCTGAAACCAAGACCCTATACTCATAACCACTATACTAGGTTCTTTTTACATGATGCAGTTCATAAGCAGAGAGGAAAATATCTGAGCAAGCTATAGCAGCTGCATAGACTCCAGTGGCAAACTAGTCATGAGGAGAGGCTTCACTGGGGAGGTGAGGAATGACCAAGCCTCAGAAGAGTAGGAATTGACCAAGGTGGCCGGAAGTATAAAAGTACTTTATGAAGAGAGAATGATAACTGTAAAAGTGAAGAGGATGTGGAGAATAATTTACATCTTGGTGTGGAACCCTATTTATGGCTGTAAGTTAAGTGAAAAGGAGAGGAGAAAAATAGGAAGACCAAGTTGGGCAGCAGTGTGGGTTGCCTGGGTCCACACTCAGTAGGATTGGCCCAGGTTGCCTAGCAGGGATGTGGGGGAGTCTGCTTTGATAAGACCAGAGTAGCCCTCACATGAAGAAGCCTCACCTAGGCACTTCCCAGAGCTTGAGATGCTTGGGAAACACTAAATATATACTATTAAGTAGGGTAAGATATATGCATACACAGCTTTCCCATTGCCCCCTTTTTATATCAGTGAGGACATGGGGATCCAAATAGATTAAATGGCATAACCAAGATTGTACAACTTCTTAGTAGCAAGGTTAAGGTTAGAAACTAGGAGATACAGTATCTTTATTTGAAGAGCTGATCATCTTTCAGGAAGATAAAAATACATAACACACTGATATCAAAAAAACACAAACAGAAGTTATACCATTTAAAATCTAAGTGTTGAAGAGTTGACTGAGTAAAGACAGGAACTTGGACATCTGGGCATTTTCTTGGACCAAGTTAGTTTTAAAGCAGGTTTTGGTGAGGTGATGGACTTTGATTGGAGACATAGAGGGACTGGAAGAAATGAGTTTCTGAATGGGGGAATGTCTTATGATACTATGCTTTATATACACCCATTTGGTGGGTTTTATGGACAGGCAGGTTTAATATGGAGGAGACATGAGACAGAGACATGGGAGTCATACAGAAGGTCAAGCAGTGGATTTATCAGCTATGGAAATGGACAAGTTCAATTACCTGAGTCCAAAGGTCCTCCAGTAGTCATATATGGATGTGAGAGTTGGACCATAAAGAAGGCCGAGGGTCGAAGAATTGATGCTTTTGAACCATGGTGTTGGAGAAGACTCTTGAGAGTCCCTTGGACTGCAAGGAGATCCAACCAGTCAATCCTAAAGGAAATCAATCCTGAATATTCATTGGAAGGACTAATGCTGAAGTTTAAATTCCAATATTTTGGCCACCTGGTGTGATGAGTTGACTCATTAGAAAAGACCCTGATGATGGGAAAGATTGAAGGCAGGAGGAGAAGGGGACAACAGAGGAGGAGATGCTTGGTTGGCATCACTGACTCAATAGACATGAGTTTGAGCAAGCTCCAGGACTTGGTGAAGGAAGCCTGGCATGCTGCAGTCCATGAGGTCACACAGAGTCAGACATGACTGAGTGACTGAACAATAACAGCAAAGTGTTCCTATCTATAAAATGAGGTTTAAGATTCTTGACACATATAATTTATAGAGTCATTTTGTGACAATGGGTCCCAGGGTCTCCTCTTTTTTTTTTTTTCTTTTAACTATTCATTGAATAAATACATGAATAAATAAATGGGTGAATTTCAGGTGAGATTTTTTTCAAGTCCATCTAGAAGGAATGGAAATGTGGCACTCACCAGTGGATTTAAGCATGATCTGCTAAAAAATAACTCACTGTCCATAATGTCCTCTTGTGTACCTTCCCTGGGAGGAGAAAGGAAAAGAGAAAGAGTTCCCAAGACCCATGAGGGATGAGGACTCTGTAATGAATCAAACAGAAAAAGGAAGAGGTATTCCACAATCTTTGGGCACTTATCCTCAACCTTCTGAAAATCACCAGCTCCATGGATAGAAAAGCATTTGATCCTTATATTCTATACTAGGAGCACCTAGAGTTTTGCTTCTACTCTAACTACATGGAAAGAAATCCAGAATCCATATTTGGAATTTCAAGTAAAAGTGAGATGCTTTCTAGGTTTGGCTCTGAAACACCTAAATATTGCTCCTGTTTAATCTCTACCTTCAAGGAGAATCTGGAAGGCTCCAATCCTATAGGGACCCTGATGACTTATCAGAAAACTTGGATAAAATATTTTACAGTATAAAATAGGACATAATTTCATCTAGTTTAAGGATTCTAAGACTTGGCACATTTAAGATCTAGTAAAATTTCATAAAGCAAAACAAAATAGAAACAAAAATATAGAATTGGCCTAGGGTGGCCGTATTAGTTTGCCAGGTCTACTTAACAAATTAGCACAAACTAGGAGGCTTAAATAACGAGAATTTATTGTCTCTCCGCTCTATAAGCTAAAAGTCTGAGATCAAGATGTCAGCACATTTGGTTCCTTATGAGGTTTGTGAAACAGAATCTGTTCCATGTCTGTCTCTTAGCTTCTGGTGGTTTGATGGCAATCTTTGGCATTCACTGGCTTAGAGATGGCATTCTCTTGTCTCTTCACCTCTTCTTCCCTTTGTATGTGTCTGTCTGTGTCCAAATTTCCCCATTTTATAAGGACGCTGTCATATAAACACCACTCCTCCCCCATGCCTTCATTTTAACTCCATCATTTGCAAAGTTGTTGTTCAGTTCAGTTCAGTTCAGTCCCTCAGTCGTGTCCAACTCTTTGTGACCCCATGAATCGCAGCACGCCAGGCCTCCCTGTCCATCACCAACTCCCGGAGTTTACTCAAACTCATGCCCATTGAGTTGGTGATGCCATCCAGCCATTAATCCCCTGTCGTCCCCTTCTCCTCCTGTCCCCAATCCCTCCCAGCATCAGGGTTTTTTTCCAATGAGTCAACTCTTCGCATGAGGTGGCCAAAATATTGGAGTTCCAGCTTCAGCATCAGTCCTTCCAATGAACACCCAGGACCGATCTCCTTCAGGAAGGACCGGTTGGATCTCCTTGCAGTCCAAGGGACTCTCAAGAGTCTTCTCCAACACCACAGTTCAAAAGCATCAATTTTTCAGCACTCAGCTTTCTTCACAGTCCAACTCTCACATCCATACATGACCACTGGAAAAACCATAGCTTTGACTAGATAAAACTTCATTGGCAAAGTAATGTCTCTGCTTTTTAATATGCTATCTAGGTTGGTCATAACTTTCCTTCCAAGGAGTAACTGTCTTTTAATTTCATGGCTGCAGTCACCATCAGCAGTGATTTTGGAGCCCCAAAAAATAAAGTCTGACACTGTTTCCACTGTCTCCCCATCTATTTCCCATGAAGTGATGGGACCAGATGCCATGATCTTGGTTTTCTGAATGTTAAGCTTTAAGCCAACTTTTTCACTCTCCTCTTTCACTTTCATCAAGAGGCTTTTTAGTTCCTCTTCACATTCTGCCATAAGGGTGGTGTCATCTGCATATCTAAGGTTATTGATATTTCTCCTGGAAATCTTGATTCCAGCTTATGCTTCTTCCAGCCCAGTGTTTCTCATGATGTACTCTGCATATAAGTTAAATAAGCAGGGTGACAATATATAGCCTTGACGTACTCCTTTTCCTATTTGGAACCAGTCTGTTGTTCCATGTCCAGCTCTAACTGTTGCCTCCTGACCTGCATACAGGTTTCTCAGGAGGCAGGTCAGATGGTCTAGTATTCCTATCTCTTTCAGAATTTTCCACAGTTTATTGTGATCCACACAGTCGAAGGCTTTGGCATAGTCAATAAAGCAGAAATCGATATTTTTTCTGGAACTCTCTTGCTTTTTTGATGATCCAGTGGATGTTGGCAATTTGATCTCTGGTTCCTCTGCCTTTTCTAAATCCGGCTTGAACATCTGGAAGTTCACGGTTCACGTATTGCTGAAGCCTGGCTTGAAGAATTTCGAGCATTATTTTACTAGCGTGTGAGATGAGTGCAATTGTGAGGTAGTTTGAGCATTCTTTGGCATTGCCTTTCTTAGGGATTGGAATGAAAACTGACCTTTTCCAGTCCCATGGCCCCTGCTGAGTTTTCCAAATTTGCTGGCATATTGAGTGCAGCACTTTCACAGCATCATCTTTCAGGATTTGAAATAGCTCAATTGGAATTCCATTACCTCCACTAGCTTTGTTCATAGTGATGCTTTCTAAGGCCCACCTGACTTCACATTCCAGGATGTCTGGCTCTAGGTGAGTGATCACACCATTGTGATTATCTGGGTCGTGAAGATCTTTTTTGTACAGTTCTTCTGTGTATTTTTCCACCTCTTCTTAATATCTTCTGCTTCTGTTAGGTCCATACCATTTCTGTCCTTTATCAAATCCGTCTTTGCATGAAAAGTTCCCTTGGTATCTCCAATTTTCTTGAAGAGATCTCTAGTCTTTCCCATTCTGTTGTTTTCCTCTATTTCTTTGCATTAATCGCTGAGGAAGGCTTTCTTATCTCTCCTGGCTATTCTTTGGAACTCTGCATTCAAATGGGAATATCTTTCCTTTTCTCTTTTGCTTTTTGCTTCTCTTCTTTTCACAGCTATTTGTAAGGTGTTCTCAGACAACCATTTTGCCTTTTTGCATTTCTTTTCCATGGGGATGGTCTTTATTCAGTCATTAAGTTTTGTCTGACTCTTTGCAGCCCCATGGAGTACAGCATGCAAGCTTCTTTGTCATCCACTATCTCCCAGAGTCTGCCCAAACTCATGTCCATTGAGTCAATGATGCCATCCAACCTCTGTCATCATCCTCTCTTCCTGCCTTCAATCTTTCCCAGCATCAGGGTCTTTCCCAATGAGTCAGCTCTTTGCATCATGTGGCCAAAGTATTGGAGCTTCAGCTTCAGCATCTGTCCTTCCAATGAGTATTCAGTATTGATCTGCAAAGTGTTGCCAAATAAGATCCCATTCACAGGTGCTGGGGATTAGGGCTTCAACATCTTTTGGAGGGACTAAATTCAACTGATAACAATGGCCAACTCGTAATTTAGTTAAGTAAGGACATTGAGAAAAAAAAAAAAACCTGAAGTCTTTTATCATCACTATTTCAGAATGAAGATAATTTAACACCAGAATTTTTAGGAATCTTATTAACTCACTGCAAAGGGCAGCCTTTTCCAGAAAGAGTAGCTGCAACCTTACATCAACCAACAAGAGTACACGGACTGTGTGGCTTCTACTACCTATTGTTCCCTGGGTTGATGGGGACTTTGACACAGGTGGGCAGGGATCTGTGGAAAGGGTTTCTTTGGTGCATTTTGTTGAGTACAACTGCTTGAATACTGCTGAGACCTGCTTTGCAACCACCTCAACCTGAGCTTTGAAACTACAGTTCTTACACGCAAATGAAATGTACTCTCAAGTGGTACACTGTTCACACTTCACCTGAGATGATGTGAGACCTGGTTGGTTTCCTGTTTGTATTTTCTTCCTCAAGTATGCTATGGGCTGTTTCTGTGAAACAGAAATTTGTTTTTGTAAACTCTCACTGCCCCTGCAGAGCATTCTAACACATCTTTGTAGTGTCTGAAATCCAAATTACAGCTTTGCATCTCCTTGCTTGGTTTAACAAAGTGATGTTAATCACCTCTTTCATTAGATCTTGAATGAACAACTTTGAAGTTTTATAGGAGAACTAACCACTATTCAAAGGCAATGATTGATCATAGCAACCACTTGAATTCTGAGACCCCTCCCCCTTTCTCTTATTTGCAAGCTTGCTGGAACCTACAGAATACTAATCACATTAACTGTGGATTGTTAGAGTCGATATTCATGACCAGTAGTTGACCTACTCAGAAAGCCCTACACATAAACAGAGGATAGACTGTAAACTGTCAAGTAGTTTTAAGAAAAAAAAAAAAAAAGGATGGGTAAAGTTCATGGCTTACCTTTTTTTATATATAATTTCTCCTATTTGTCATTTCTTTTTCAGAATTCTATCCCTTCACTCTTAGTGCTGTGCAAAATTCAGAGTTGAAATGTGAAGAGAAAATCTTTAAAGAAAGAAAAAATAAAGAAATGTTGAGAGTCAAACTGCAGGTGAAAAGATTGGACTAGGTGGTTTGACCTCATCTATGTCACTTTTTAGTTGCATAATTGAGGCCACAATATTTACTCTCCTTAAATCTCAGTTTCATCATTTATAAACTGAAATTAACAACATCTACTGAAGACTCTTGAAAAGATTAAAGTATCTCTGGTAAGGAGGGGAGTGGGATACAGAGCGGGCTTTCAAGAAGCAGACGGTAAATTTATTAATAACGTAATTTTGCCTAAAGATGAAGCTTGACCCAAATACCACAGAAATTGCGGTTCATGATAGCACTCCAAAAAATCAAATTTCTTTCTGAGTTGAGCAACATTTTTTGAAAGAAATGATGTTTGCCTTCAATAAGATTAAAAAAATAACCAAATATTCTTCATATCAAACAACCAGAAGGATACTGCAACATGTCAAGTTATTCAAGGTCATCTAAAAGACTGGGAGTTGGATGTAGTTTTCTGGCAGACTTGTAGGATCAAAATGCTATTTGGTATTTAACATGGTTACACTGGTGATTATCACAAAACTACATAAGAAATAAAATTTATCAGGTCCTTCAAAAGGTTACTTTCCATTCTAACCAGAAGCAAAATGTGCTTCTTGGCATTTGTAATTTCATTTTAGAATAGGGCAAAAGATGTGCTTTGATTTTACTGTTACAAGTGAATTAAAAATTTTTATTTGAAGAATAAAATTGTTGAGCTGAATAAAATGTTAAATAGGATTTGGAGAATGTAGAAGATGCGATTAAAATATCAGGGGAGCTACCGACAAATTCACTCTCAGTTGCCTTTCTTCCTAGCACTAAATGCACTTCTGACTGGAACATTTGGAGAATTTCACCTTGGCAGCAGTTTTCAAAGGCATTTTTCCTGACTTATTTGAACAACTTATATAATAAAATCTCACCCATTCACGGAAAAGTCCTGATTCTTCAAGGAAGACTTCTTAGTCAGATATAAGGCATCTCACATTCCCCCATGAACACTGACATGTGAACTCAGGGACCTGGATTCTATATAATATAATGATTTCTATCTATGATCTTGTTGCCTAACTGGGTAAGCCAGATGTTGGTGAAAGATCTGGTGAGTTTGCCTCATCAGGAAGTCACAGTATTACAGGGAAATCTGTATACTTAGCAGAGTAAAAAGGGCTTCCCAGGTGGTGCAGAGGTAAAGAATCTGCCTGCCAGTGTGGGAGATGCAAGAGACCAGGATTGGATCCCAGGGTCAGAAAGTTCCCCTGCAGCAGGAAATGGCAATCCACTCCAGTTTTCTTGCCTGGAAAATTCCATGGACAGAGGAGCCTGTCAGGCTACAGTCCATGAAATCTCAAAGAGTCAGACATGATTGAACGACTGAGCACAGCAGAGGAAACAAGACCCTCCACTACAATTCCTGGCACATTCCCAGACCCTCCACTACAATTCCCAGATATTTCTGTTCCCATATCCTTCTCTACATCATAGTCTTAGAGCTGAAACAAGAGGCAGTGGCCCTAGGAGAAGGCATCAGCCTGTTCTAGATTAAATCACACCACTGCCACTTACTCAGATGCATGACTTTAGAAAGGCCTGCATGGCTCCAAGCCTCAGTCTCCTCCACACTGTGGGGAAACCAATATCTACTTCATGGGGATTATTCTAAAATTAGGTTTGGTAACATAAGTATACAGTGCCTGACACATAAAAGTACCTTCTCTCATACTACCTGAAGAAGACAATGATCTTGGAGCTAATAAACTAGATTCAATTTGAGCTGTTTTGTTTTATCCTTAGTTTAGTTCAAAGTTGTACTCAGTAGTCATCAAGCATGAAAAAAAAAAAGTAGACTTTGTTTCTGCTTTCTAGGAGCCAATCACCTAACCATAGAAAGCACATAGATGAAATATTATTTAATATATATTTTAAGATCTGCTGTGGGTATGATATTAAGTAATCTGAAGGTTCTTGCTTCAATGAAGGTTGCAATTAGTGGTGGAGGAAGACACAGGCAAGGTTGTGTTTATCCTTGGAGGGCCTGGTGTTATTTGTGTGATTACACAGAACATTAGAGACGTACTTTCTCTTGTAGCAGTTTTTTGCAGTGTACTTCTCATTTGAGATGAATGGTACTTGATGCTAAGGCTCATTAAATAGATGTCAGCAGGTGACAGCTACCACCTTCTAAGCCCTTACTCTGAGCTGAGCACTGTGAAAAGCTTATGTAAATCCCAGAACAAACCTGTGAGGTAGAGTTATTATCACCATTGTACAGATGAGGAAACACAGTCTTAGAGCAATTCATTGATACGCCTCAAGGCTACAGCTAATAAGTGACAGATCGGGATTGAAATGCAGGTCTGTCTGCTTTCAGTCTTTTTTCCCCTGAACCTCCAGGTTCTACTTTATCAACTCTATGTATTTCACACTAGAGGTCGTATAGTTAGTGCTCCAAAATACTTATTCATAGATTGATTATACTGAAATAAATTGCTGGCCTATTCAACATTGTTCAGGCCTATTTTGAATTTGCTCTACCCACTTATGTGAGATTTCATAGCGAAGATTTTGTTGATTTGTTGCAATCCCACTTTTAAATGCAACTTCAAACACTCTTGTCTAAGACTCACGGAACATGGCTCTTTTACTCAGATCTCCAAATTATATAAAGCATTTGCTAAGCATTGTTAGGACCTTTTGGGATCTCCCCTGATGATCTTACATTGGAATAAATTTTGCAATCTTCCCTTCCTTAGGCTATGAGTAAGATTGCAAGAAAGACTGCTATTTTTATGATTGTTGTTGTTAGAGAAAAAGAATGTTATGCAAGTCGGCAAGCTCTAAAACAAGCAAAATGGATCAAGAACACAGTTCCAGCATTAGAGAGTGTCTGATCTAAAACCACAAATGGATATAACATGGCTCTGACTAGCCTTCCTCTAGCAATCACAGACATCATTCAATGTCAACATATTTTAAAACTGAAAGGTTTTTTTTCTTTTTTTAATGTATTTTTATTTTAATTTTTTTATGGCCACACCAATAGGCATGCAGGATTGAACCTGGATCCCCTGCAGTGAAACCACAGAGTCCTAGCCACTGGACTGCCAGGGACGATTCACTTTTATCAGTTGGAGTGAGAGAGAAAGAGAAAATCTCTACAAAAGGCAGCAGTGAAGGAGGGAGGAAAGGATCAGGGATAGTTAAGCCTTTAAAATTCATTGAAATGTTTCTGGCTGTTTCATCAATAGTTATTAATAACTGTCAGTCTAAGGTCAACATCTCTAGTAACAGGTCAAAGTGTTAGTCATTCAGTTGTGTCTGACTCTTCCGACCCCATGGACTGTAGCCCACTAGGCTCCACTATCCTTGGGATTCTCTAGGCAAGAATACTGGAGTGGGTAGCCATTCCCTTCTCCAAGGAATCTTCCTGACCCAGGGATCAAACCCAGGTCTTCTGCATTGCAGGCAGATTCTTTATCATCTGAGCCACCAGGGAAGCCCAGTGAGTGTGTTTATATCAAATGGGAATACAAGAAATGCATAGCAAAATCAAATAGAAGTAATTTTGGATTATTGTTCCTTCATTCTTTCATTAAATGATTGTTAGTTGAGTGCCTGTGTGATGAACGATAGTCCACGCCTGCTAGAAACTCATAGTCTAAGGTCAGAAATAGAAAAAGATGGAGTGGGGTAAGTGGGGTACCACAGTGGCATTGCCAGCTATACAAGAACTCTCGTCTCCTAATCCAACCTGGTAAAAAGTGAATTGCAGAAGCCCCTCCTGGAGAAGATAAAGGGGAGCTTTGCAAGATGAGTAGAACTCATTGCCTCAAAGAAGCAGGTTCCAGAGAGGACAGCTTGTATTTGAAGAAAGTAATAGGGCTCGAGTTTGAACTTTGTCTTAAGATGAGCGATTGAAAGATTATGACTAGGAACACAATAAAGCCATTTCTTTTGTAGCAACATGATGATCAGGTCAGGGAAGGCCATGTGTGAGAAGGAGAGCTGGCTGTTACAGTAAGAAAAAAAATACTTGTCTGGGAGGATGGATATTTAAGTGATAAAACTGGTAAAATGGCATAAATGGCTAGGAAATGATGAGCTGGACTCTGGCAGATAATTAGATGACAGTATCATTTAGCAAGATAATAAGGAGTTTGAAAAGGATGGCACTCAAGGTGAGTGGTAACATGAAATAATGGGACAATATTTGTGTGACAGTTGTTTTTATGTCTTCTTTTATCTTCAACTATTTTGTAAAGGTTAGAAGATTGATCAGGGGATCATTTCAAATCTCAAGTCTACAACTTATTGGCTTTCTGATCATAAGAAAACTGTTTATCCTCTATAAGCCTCAGTGTTCTCATTGGTAAGATGATAATAAGAATGCCCATGTCAAGGGGTTGTCATTGGTAAGGGTTAAAGGAGAAAATGCACACAGAGTGCCTTCAAGTGAGTGTTGAAGAATAACAATGCCAGTTATCATTACTACGCTTGCCATTGTCCACTGAATGCTCACTGAATTCAGGGTCTACATTTGCTTCCTTCGACTTTGTGCCCCAAGGGCTTTCCCTCGTGGTCTATATGTAATTTTCCATCAGGAAATAATTGTTGAATTGAGCTGAAATGGTGGATGAAGCAACCAACAAGGGATTAATCTCCAAAACATACTAACAGTTCATGCAGCTCAATATCAAAATAAGAAAGGAAAAAAAAAATAAAATAAAATAACCCAATCAAAAAAAAATGGGCAGAAGATCTAAACAGACATTTCTTCAAAGAAGACATAGAGATGGCCAAAAGCACATGAAAAGCTGTTCAATATCACTAATTATTAAAGAAATGCAAATCAAAACTACAATGAGGTATTATCTCACATAGGTTAGAATCGCCATCATCAAAAAATCTATAAACAATCAATGCTGAAGTGGGTGTGGAGAAAAGGGACTCCTCCTACACTATACATGGGAATATAAATTGGTACGGCCACTATGGAAAACAGTATGGAGGCTCCTTAAGAAACTAAAAATAGAACTATCATATGACCCAGCAATCCCACTCCTGGGCACATACCCAGAGAAAACCTTAAGGTGAAAAGATGCGTGCACCCCAGTGTTCACTACAGCGCTATTTACAGCGGCCAGAGCATGGAAGTAACTTAAATGTCCAACAACAGAGAAATGGGTAAAGAAAATGTGGCACACAGATACAGTGGAATATTACTCAGCCATGCAAAGAATAAAATAATCCCCTTTGCTGAAGCGCAGACGGACCCAGAGATTGTCATATTGAATGAAGCAAGTCAGACAGAAAGACAAGTATCATATGACATTGCTTAAATCTGGAATCTTAAAAGAAGATACAAGTCTTAAAAAAGAAAAGGTATGAACTTATTTACAAAACAGAAGTAGAGTCATGGATGTAGAAAACAAATTTACGCTTACCAGGGCCTTAGAGGGGAAGGGATAATTTGGGAGATTGGGATTGACGTATCCACACTACTATATGTCAGGCAGATAATAAGAACCTACTGTATAGCACAGGGGACTCTACTTGATACTATGTGATGGCCTAAAAGGGAAAAGAATCTTAGAATAAAAAGAGTGAATATAGGTAATTATAACTGATTGACTCAGCAGTACACCCGAAACTATACAACATTATAAGTCAACCATACTCCAGTATGGTTATTATAAACCATATTATTTATAAACCAATTATTACAAATTATAAACCAATATATATAAACCAATTATTTATAAATTATAAACAAATAAAATTAAAAAAATAAACAAACAAACAAAAAGAAATGGTGGAACATGAAAACACCAAATGAAGTTTCTTAAAGAGATGGAGAAGGATTCCTGATTGTTTGGTGTACAACAACTTCAGGTAAATAAGTCCCACAGTAAAGGTCAAGAGTGACGTTGGGGATGAAGGACAGGGAAACAGCAATGGTATTAATAAAGTAAAATGGAAGGTGGCTCCTAACAGTAAAGAAAGCAAACTGACCCAAGGGAAGGGACCAGTAGTCCTTGCAGACGCATGGGGCTTTCAAGAGGAGTTAATGATCTCACATTTTCCTTCTTAGCTCAAGTTTCTACTAAGATATCACATCAGAAACCATTTAACAAATTACTTCAAGAAGAAAACCATAGGGCAAAAAAAAAAAAAAAAAAAAAAACCATAGGGCATAAACCTTATGCAAAGACTTCTCTACTAGCCGAGAATATAAATCTATTCTGAACACTGATACATTGTTCAGCTGGCATCATAATTCTTGTTTTACTTTTCTTTCAGTAATTTAATTTTTTCTGAACATGTGCCATGTTAATCTTTATATATAAATAAAAAATTAAAATAATTGCTTTTGCATCGTCAAACTAAACTTGTCCAGCAGAGGAATAAAATAACTATATTCATTATTAAATGAACACAAATAAAGTATAAACCAACAAGATGGAGCACAATCTTCAGTGGAAATTCCTTGGTGAACTGGATTTAGATTTTGGGGAGGTTAAGATGCAAAAGGGAGATTTAGCATAGATCTAGCTGGAATAGGTCAGCAGCATGTAAATTACACTAAGGTGACATGAAAAGAAGGGAAGGCTTCTTTAACACCAGATAAAGCCAGCAGCTCTCAAGCACTGTATCTTCTAACAAACCTTCCAAACTCTTGCAGTTCATGGCGACCCTCTCTAACCCAGGGCAGCGGCAAATTGTATGCACGCTGATCACAGCACAAGGGTGCCAGGGAGAAGTGAGGAGAGGATCCCTAGTGAAGTGAAGAAAGATTTTTTCCTCCTTTGCACAAGTGCATGGATGGCTAACAGCCCTGCTATATCTCATGTTCCACATTGTCTTTCCATTAAAAAAAGGAAAAAGTTCCCAAATACACAAGTCAAGGTCTAGTTTCTCATTACAGAATAGCTCACTTCTCTTTCCCAGCATCTCAGATAAATTTAAAAGCCTGGGAGGATGAATGGAATGAGGATTGATGTAGGTACATTTGCTATTCCTGAGCTTCCCTACCCCTCTCTGTGGTTCTCTCTAGCATCTATTATTCATCCTTTAAATCATGGATTTTCAGAGGCTTTGGATCTGCCTGAGACTGGAAAAGATAATCTCCTGGTACCTTTCACGCCCACCAGATGTCTCAGGCAATACAGTCACTCCTGCTGCTTTTTTCTGCTCCATCAGCGGGCTTGTTGGGGCTGCTCTCTGTCTCACAAAAAATTCAGCTTGGAGAAAGGCCAGGGTACTGCTAGCCAGAGTACATGGTACAGCTCTGCTGATTTTCAAAGCGTCAACACCCACAACTGCATGCTTTGATTACCACCAAAAGGAAAGAGAGATGGAGACAGTGTTGCTGCTTCATTGCTTTCCAGGCAGGATTAAACCCCCATGAAACTGTTTTTTTCCATCCTTTTTTATTTTTTGTTCCTCAGAGAGTTCTAAATAGAATCTTATATCCAAACATAATGGAAGAAAGAAAATATTTCTCTGCTCTTATACATACTTGTCTACAGTTTGTGTTTGAATATGAGTGTTGGCATATTAGGAAACAGCATAACCACCCAGCTAGAAAATGATAGCTGATGAAAATCAGGCATCTCACATGTAAAACTGATTTTTTAAATCTGCTCTACTTTCTCTAAAGCATCATAGGGAAGGCATCAAGGAGTTGGAAAATTTAAAACAGAGAGAAATTATTTAGGGGTTTCACTGGAAAATGGGCTTCCCTTGTGGCTCAGCTGGTAAAAATTCCGTCTGCAATACAGGAGACCTGGGTTCAGTCCCTGGGTTGGGAAGATCCCCTGGAGAAAGGAAAGGCTACCTACTCCAGTATTCAGGGCTGGAGAATTCCATGGATTATATAGTCCATGGGGATCACAAATGACTGAACGACTTTCACTTTCACTAGAAAATAAGTATCAAGAGCAATAAACAAATCTCACATAGAGGAACTAGAACTGAACTGAAAGGAAGCCAACCGTAGCTACTTCCCCAGCATAAGAAATATCAGAAAGCATGGATTTAGAAATGTGAGACTCCTCTTCCCCTCATCTTCCCCACCAGCAAAGAAAAACAAAAGATTCTTCTTAGCAAGGACAAGATATCCATTTGGTTTGAAAGAATTATGATAATTATGATCCACTACATGCAGAATGATCAGCAAAAGGGCTTAGAGGTCAAAGCCAACCATCACCTGAAGCTTTAGCAAATAGACATCCATACCAAGTCATATGTGAAAAACTAGGAAGAAATATATTTACTAAATTTTCCACTTTTAGATTGCACTGCTCTGTAGAATTCTAAGGGAAAAGAAGAAAGATCTGAAGTGTTGTTAGGGTTTATATGAATGTCCTTTCCCCATTCCAGGTGGTCTTAAGCTCTCACCACTAGCATTTCAGGGCACTTAACACCATGCTACCAGCCTTCTGCTTGCACCCAGTGGCAAAATTGTAAGCTATTTTCCTAAGACTTTTGGATTCTTCACTATCTATCCCAAACTATCTTCTTAGTCTCATCTGCAGGACCCTCATTCTCACACCACTGTGCTCCATCTTTCTCCGGTGCTAAAGCATGCTTCCTCTGCCTCCTCAGTAGTAAGAGGTGTTTAAGAACTCGGACTCTGGGGTTAGACAAACCAGGATCCAAGGGCCAGCTCTCCCATATACCCAGAGTGTGACCTTGCAAAGTCATTTCAGTCATTAATGAATTAATAAATTCAGCAATATTTGTTGAGCCTGTGATATGTGCCAGGCTTTGTGCTGCACACTGGGAATAGAGTTAAAAAAAGCAGTGCAAAAATTCTTGCCCTCATGAGGCATTTATTCTAGTTGGGGGAGACTAGTTGGGAGAAAATGTGTGATACATGTCATGATGAAAAACAAAGCTAGGTTAGGACACAGAGTGCCACAGTCATGGAGAGGAGAGAGGGTTGTGTTTTCCACAGGCTGGTCTAGGAAGGTTTTTCTGATAAGATGGCATCGGGCAAAAACCTGAATGAAGGAGGGAGTGACACTTGCAGATATCTGGGAGATGGCATTCCAGGCAAAGGGTTGAGCAAAGAGCATTCCTGTTGTATTTGACACGCAGCCAAGAAGGGGAAAGATGGTGTTGGGAGTTGGATCCAAAAGTGGTAGGAAATGGTATCCCAGAAGGGTGAGGGCAAAATTACGTAGGATCTTGAATGTATGCTGAGAACCTTGGGTTTTAACACAAGTGAGAGGGGAATCTGTTGGAAAGTTTGTTCACAATGCTGCCATTATCTGATTTGTGTTTTTAAAAGCTCACAGAAAGATTGGGTATAAAGCAATGGCAGAAGCAGACAGACCAGTTAAAAGTCTTCTGCAGAAGTTTGAGGGACGAGAACAGCTTTGACTGGAATGGTAGGGGAGGAGGTGATGCTCTGTGGTAGGATGATTCCAGTGTCCTCTTTGGGAATCACTCACCACTGTTATCATATTAAACAAAACTGCTGTTATGATTATAGGAGGTTCAGTAGTGTAAAGTGCTTAGGGTAGTTTTGGCATCTAGGAAACGGTTAACAAAAAGACAATGTTATTTTTACTATCAGGCTCAGCAGAAATGTCACCTCTTTGAAGTCTCCCTCATCACTTATTTCCACCCGTCCTTATCACCAGCACAATCTTTCCCTTGTTTTGCATTGCATGTTGTACATACCATTGCAAGAGAATTATTATAGCATGCACCCACATGTTTATGCTTTGCCTTCTCAGCTAGAATGTAAATGTGAAGAAGAGGGTTGATGTTTAGTTGCTAAGTTGTGTCCTACTCTTTTGTGACCCCATGGACTGTAACCCACCAGGCTCCTCTGTCCATGGGATTTCCCTGGCAAGAATACTGGAGTGGGTTGCCATTTCCTTCTCTAGGGTAATCATCCCCACCCAGGGATCAAACCCGCGTCTCCTGCAGTGCAGGCAGATTCTCTACCACTGAGCCACCAGGGAAGCCCCACCCTCACCTGTACCTCCGCTTAATTGTTTGGACCAGTCATATCACTTAATATGTATTACTTAGCCTATATTACTTTGTATATAAAGTTATTAAATTTTTTGCATTTAGATCTTGATTCCAACTAGATCATAAAGTCTCATCAAACAGGAATTGTATCTTTTATTCTTCATATGTCTCAGAGTACTATGTACATTCATGAGTCAATTATTATTTTGTTTCATTAAAAGAAAAGCTTAGTAAGTAAAGACACAGAATAACATGAATGATTTGATAGAAAGTGTATGACATTTATTAATGTACTGAGTGAGTGATGATGTTAGAATATAATTATTATTGCTTCAGAGAAGCACAAGCCAGAGGAATTTTAGAATGCTTTCAGAGTCACAGGGACTACAGCAGGACATTTCAGCACTCAAGACTCATCATAAAAACTAAGCTGTTTCCTTGTTAAAGGCACTAATAGAAAGTCTGACTCTAGAACCAGATAGATTTGGACTCTGGTGTTTTCAGGAAAATGACATTGAAAAAGTTAGACAAAATGATGAAAGATATATAGAATTCAATGGGATGTCATTCGACTATCTAAAAGATTTGTATCAAATACAGTAAGAATATAACAAATAGAGAAGATCTCCCTCAAGTTCACATCAACAGGAACTTAGATATTTGGTGGCACTTCTGTAGGTAATAAGGCATATAGATATCTCACCTAGCAAATTGTAAGCAAAATTCTATCAAGAGATATAGCAGCTGGGAGGGTGGGGAGAGGGAGCTAAATCTCTGTAAGGGGACAGAAGCATTAGATATATACAACTCGAATTTGAAGGACACAGGTGATGAGACCATTCCAAGTTGGGGAGTGTATTAGCTTTTTATCACTAGAATCTTTGCAACTTACAACCACACAAATTTATTACCTCACCATTCCTGTGGAGGAACCTGGGTGTGGGTTAGCTGGATCTTCTGCTTAAGGTCTCCTCAGACTGAAATCAAGATGCTATCCAGGGCTACGATCTCATCTGAGGCTCGAGCAGCACTGAGGCATGCATGGCCTCTTCCAAAGCCAGCGGGAGGGACCCTCATTGCTTCTTACCTCTTTTTTTATAATTAATTAATTTATTTTAATTGGAGGTTAATCACTTTACAATATTGTAGTGGTTTTGCCATACACTGACATGAATCAGCACGGGATGGGTGTACATGTGTTCCCCATCCTGAACCCCCTCCCACCACCCTCCCATCCCATCCCCCAGGGTCATCCCAGTGCACTGGCCCTGAGCACCCTGTCTCATGCACCGAACCTGGACTGGCGATCTATTTCACATACAGAAGTATATATTCTTATCTCTTTTAAGGCTCAGCTGATTAGATCAGGCCCACTCAGGAAACTTTTTCCCATTTGATTATCTCAAATTCATTACCACTGGAAATGTGTTACATCTGGGAAATTCCTCTTGCCATATAATACAGCATTCAAAGACGTGATGGACCATCTTATTCACAAAGTTCTACCTACACTCAAGGAGAGAGGATTATACAAGTCACAAATACCAGGGGTGGGGCAAAACTCTTGGAGGTTATTTCAGAAGGTTGTTTACCTACAAGAGTGGGGACCAAAGGAAATAGGGCTCATTGTGTCCCAAAGGCATTGCTGATAAAGGTCCAATCATGTCTGGTTGGTAATTTTTGTTTTGCATGTGTGTGTGTTTAACTGGATTATAATTGCTTTACTATATTGTGTTAGTTTCTGCTGTACAATGAAATGAATCAGTCATTGGTGTACATATATTCCCTGCTTCGTGACTCTCCTCCCCCTGCCTCATCCCACCCCTCTACGTCATCACAGAACAATGAGCTCAGCTTCCTGTGCTTTATAGCAAGTTCCCACTAGCTATTTTACATGTAGCAGTTCTGATTTTTAAAAAACCTTCGCAAGCTAGAAGGCAACTCCAAGAATTACTTAGGAAAGTAACATCAAAATTATATGGAATGATGTAGTAGTGCCTTTATCTTTTAATATTAGTATAATTTAGTATTATGTATAAAAAATAAAAATATAAAAATCAGGGTTAAAATATCTGCATTTAAGAATCTGTGCTTATTTTGAATTTTAATTATTTGTGCTATTTATGAAAATTAGGCTCATTAGAATAACAAGTCAACTTTGCAGTTTCAAGTTAAAATGAGTATTGAGTCATTGCTTTAGACCTGTAATTTCAGATTAAACTCTTACTTGGAACATTTAGGAGAATTTAATGTTCACCAGATCTGTAAATTTAATTTATTTGATTTATAAGAATTACTTAAGTTCTTAGGAAGTGTGTTAAGTCATGTGATTAAGGTACTTAAAAAAGGAAATAAAAATATGTGATATTAATAAATGTGGCTAAATATTCAAGGAATTTAATTAGGTTGTAAAGTCTTCCTTCAAAATAATTATAAACAGTAGATTTATGGCTAGATTAATAAAATTTATAAACATATAAGCTTAAGAAAAACAAGGGTTTCAAGTGAGTTGAATACTAATTTTGTACCACAATAACCTTCAGTAGTTCTTTTCTAGGCATAAAAATTGCCCTCGAGAACATAAAAATATTCATTTCTAATAAGTTTCAACTCTACCATTTTGTATGACCTTTGTTAAGTCACTTGACTTGTCTTAGCTTCAGTTTCTCATTAGCATCATGTTAACATGCAGGGTGGTCCTAAGGAGTAAACCAGATACTTTGCACAAAGTGCTTGACACATTTAGAATCTCAATAATAAAAGCTTAAAGAAAAAAAGAAATTCAGTTCTTTCACTAAATATAAGGTCAGAAGTATTGTTTACATTTCATCCGGCCAACCAACAGTTTAAATTTCAATCCTCCATATGCTTTCTCCAGTTCAGTTCACTTGTCCAGTCATGTCCAGCTCTTTGTGACCCCATGGACAGCAGCTCGCCAGGCTTCCCAGCATCACCAGCTCTCAGAGCTTGCTCAAACCAATATCCATTGAGTTGGTGATGGCCTCCAACAAGCATATCCTGTCATCCCCTTCTCCTCCTGCCTTCAATCTTGTCCAGCATCAGTCTTTTTCAGTGAGTCAGTTCTTCACATCAGGTGGCCAAAGTATTGGAGCTTCAGCTTCAGCAACAGTCCTTCCAATGAATATGCAGGACTGATTTCCTTTAGGATGGACTGGTTGTATCTCCTTGCAGTCCAAGGGATTCTCAAGGGTCTTTTCCAATACCACAGTTCAAAAGCATCAATTCTTCAGTGCTCAGCTTTCGTTATGGTCCAACTCTCACTCACACCCATACATGACTACTGGAGAAACCATAGCTTTGACTATGTGGACCTTTGTTGGCAAAGTAATGTTTCTGCTTTTTAATATGCTATCTAGGTTGGTCATAGTTTTTCTTCCAAGGAGCAAGCGTCTTTTAATTTCATGGCTGTAGTCACCATCAGAAGTGATTTTGCAGCCCAAGCAAATAAAGTCTCACTGTTTCCACTGTTTCTCCATCTATTTGTCATGAAGTTATGGAACCAGATGCCATGATCTTCGTTTTCTGAATGTTGAGTTTTAAGCCAGTTTTTTCACTCACCTCTTTAACTTTCATCAAGAGGCTCTTGAGTTCCTCTTTGCTTTATGCCATAACAGTGGTGTCATCTGCATATCTGAGATTATTGATATTTCTCCCAGCAATCTTGATTTCAGTTTGTGCTTTATCCAGCCCGGCATTTTGCATGATGTACCCAGAATATAAGTTAAATAAGCAGGGTGACCATATACAGCCTTGATGTACTCCTTTCTCAATTTGGAACCAGTCTGTTGTTCCATGTCCAATTCTAACTGTTGCTTCTTGACCTTTATACAGATTTCTCAGGAGGCAGGTAAAGTGGTTTGGTATTCGCAACTCTTTAAGAATTTTCCACAGCTTGTTGTGATCTACACAGTCAAAGGCTTTGGCATAGTCAATGAAGCAGAAGTAGATATTTTTCTGGAATTTTCTTGCTTTTTCTATGATCCAACAGTTATTGGCAATTTGATCTCTGGCTCCTCTGCCTTTTCTAAATCCAGCCTGAACATCTGGAAGTTCTCGGTTCATGTACTGTTGAAGCCCAGCTTGGAGAATTTTGAGCATTACTTTGCTAGCATGTGAGATGAGTGCAATCGTCTGTTAGTTTGAGCATTCTTTAGCATTGCCTTTCTTTGGGAGTGAAATGAAAACCGACCTTTCCCAGTCCTGTGGCTGCTGCTGAGTTTTCCAAATTTGCTGGCAATTGAATGCAGCACTTTCACAGCATCATCTTTTAGGATTTGAAATAGCTCAACTGGAATTCCATCACCTCCCCTAGCTTTGTTCGTGGTGATGCTTCCTTCCTGAGGCCCACTTGACTTTGCAGTCCAGGATGTCTGACTCTAGGTGAGTGATCACACCATCATGGTTTTCTGGGTCATTAAGATCTTTTCTGTGTAGTTCTTCTGTGTATTCTTGCCACCTCTTCTTAATATCTTCTGCTTCTGTTAGGTCCATATTTCTGTCCTTTATTGTGCCCACTTTTGCATGAAATGTCCCATTGGTATCTCTAATTTTCTTGAAGAGATCTCTAGTCTTTCCCATTCTACTGTTTTCCTCTATTTCTTTGCATTGATCACTCAGGGAGGCTTTCTTATCTCTCCTTGCTATTCTTTGGAACTCCGCATTCAAATGGGTATGTCTTTCCTTTTCTCCTTTGCCTTTAGTTCCTCTTCTTTTCTCAGCTATTTGTAAGGCCTCCTCAGACGACCATTTTGCCTTTTTGCATTTCTTTTTCTTGGTGATGGTCTTGATC
The DNA here is from genome assembly GCF_023699985.2 of Odocoileus virginianus. NCBI lineage: Eukaryota > Metazoa > Chordata > Mammalia > Artiodactyla > Cervidae > Odocoileus > Odocoileus virginianus. The sequence goes on from NC_069678.1 coordinate 56,197,498, forward strand.
CCTGCTTCCTGCATATTGTCATAAATCTCATCCATAGTTCTTCAGGCACTCTATCATATCTAATCCCTTGAATCTATTTGTTCAGTTCAGTTCAGTCACTCAGTCATGTCCAACTCTTTGCGACCCCATGAATTGCAGCACACCAGGCCTCCCTGTCCATCACCAACTCCCGGAGTCCACCCAAACCCATGCCCATAGATCAGTGATGCCATCCAGCCATCTCATCCTCTGTCATCCCCTTCTCCTCCTGCCCCCAATCCCTCCCAGCATCAGGGTCTTTTCAGATAAGTCAGCTCTTCGCGTCAGGTGGCCAAAGTATTGGAGTTTCAGTTTCAACATCAATCCTTCCAATGAACACCCAGGATTGATCTCCTTTAGGATGGACTGGTTGGATCTCCTTGCAGTCCAAGGGACTCTCCAACACCGCAGTTCAAATGCATCAATTTTTCGGCACTCAGCTTTCTTCACAGTCCAACTCTCACATCCATACATGACCACTGGAAAAACCATAGCTTTGACTACACAGACAGACCTTTGTTGGCAAAGTAATGTCTCTGCTTTTTAATATGCTATCTAGATATTCTTTCCTTCCAAGGAATAAGTGTCTTTTAATTTCATGGCTGCAATCACCATCTGCAGTGATTTTGGAGCCCAAAAAAATAAAGTCTGACACTATTTCCACTGTCTCCCTATCTATTTCCCATGAGGTGATGGGACCAGATGCCATGATCTTAGTTTTCTGAATGTTAAGCTTTAAGCCAACTTTTTCACTCTCCTCTTTCATTTTCATCAAGAGGCTTTTTAGTTCCTCTTCACTTTCTGCCATAAGGGTGGTGTCATCTGCATATCTGAGATTATTGATATTTCTCCGGGCAATCTTGATTCCAGCTTGTGCTTCTTCCAGCCCAGCATTTCTCATGATGTACTTTGCATATAAGTTAAATAAGCAGGGTGACAATATACAGCCTTGACATACTCATTTTCCTATTTGGAACCAGTCTATTGTTCCATGTCCAGTTCTAACGGTTGCTTCCTGACCTGCATACAGGTTTTTCATGAGGCAGGTCAGGTGGTCTGGTATTCCCATCTCTTTCAGAATTTTCCACACAGTCAAATGTATATACAATTCCATATAATTGTATTTAAACTTCCATAAATACAATTCCGTATAATTGTAAGGGATTTGATTTAGGTCATACCTGAACGATCTAGTGGTTTTCCCTACTTTCATCAATTTAAGTCTGAATTTTGCAATAGGAGCTCATGATCTGAGCCACAGTCATCCCCCGGTCTTGTTTTTGCTGACTGAGAGCTTCTCCATCTTTGGCTTCAAAGAATATAATCAATCTAATTTTGGTATTGACTATCTGGTGATGTCCATGAGTAGAGTCATCTCTTGTGCTGTTGGAAGAGGGTGTTTGCTATGAGAAGTTCGTCCTCTTGCCAAAACTCTGTGAGACTTTTCCTTGCTTCAATTTGTACTCCAAGGCCAAACATGCCTGTTAATCTAAGTATCTCTTAACTTCCTACTTTTCATTTCAGACCCCTATGATGAAAAGGACATCTTTTTTTGGCGTTAATTCTAGAAGGTCTTGTATATCTACATAGAACCATTCAACTACAGCTTCTTCAACTTTAGTGGTTGGGGCATAGACTTGGATTACTGTGATATTGAATGGTTTGCCTCGGAAACAAACAGAGATCATTCTGTCATTTTTGAGATATACTTTCTTAGATAGCAATTAGTTTGTTACCTTTCAAGGCACAAAGGATGCTTAAAGGGTTAATTTTAATGCCCAGAGGAGGTTGACCACACCCATTAAGTCTTCCCCAGAAAGTAGCTGTAGGGCATACATGTTCAGTGGACTCTTTTTGATCCCATGGACTGTAGTCCACCAGGCTTCTCAGTCCATGGGATTTTCCAGGCAAGAATAGTTTAGTGGGTTTCCATTGCCTTCCTCCAGGGATCTTCCCAACCCAAGGATCACACTTGCGTGTCTTAGCTCTCCTGCATTAGTGGGCAGATTCTTTACCACTAGCACCACCTGAGCTTCCCTGGGTGCTCAGCGGTAAAGAATCCATTTGCAATGCAAGAGTTGCAAGAGAGGTGAGTGTGCGGGCAGAGGAGCCTAGCAGGCTCCAGTCCATAGCCTCGCAAAGAGTCAGACATGACTGAAGTGACTTAGCACGCATGCGTGCCACCTGGGAAGCCCAGCTGCAGGGAAGTATTAGCAAACCAATGTCCCATTTCAGCTCCAAGGACTTTATGCAGCCAGCGTTTCTGTGCCAATATCCAGCGCCAAATGACTGGAATGAGATTTAAAACACTAGGGGAAGGGAGAAGTTAGTATTCCCTCTAGACCAATAGTCGCCCGGTGAAATGTCACTATATTTGTGTCAGAAGGAACAGAGGAATGCATTCCTGTCTGGGCAAAGTGCACACAGAAAACCCAGAGGAGAGCAGACCCAATCCTCCACATGACTTGAGTGTACTGCGGTTAGTACAGACAATCCACATTTCCCTGCATGCTTATATTAATATTTGAAAAATGAAAACGTGGTTTTGAAGAAAAAAGTGTAAAATGAATTCTTCTGAGCACTTACAAAATTTTTTAAATGTGTCTAACCTCTTGAAAAACTGCAATGATTTTTGATGGTAATTCTGAAGGGATGCAAACACACATATAAAACAGTATGTGAGAAAGTAGAGACAGAGAGATGGAGATGGAAGGAGGAAGAGAAGAGAGTGTGTGTATCTCAGAGAAAACAGACGGACAGGTCCCCAGAGAAGCTGTGAGACAAGACCTAGATACAAAGAAGACAAACAAGAAGACATGATATTGAAACACCGAAAGACCTTTTGCTGAAAGCTAATGGGACAAAAAGGGAAGACTCTGAAGAAAAGATATTTTGTGGATGAAAAATTAATCAGTCAATCTATGACAAAAAAAGATGGAAAATTTTGTTCAAGCCAAATTGAGTGTTATAACCCAAGAACAGAGTCTCAGAAATCACCAGGAACTGATCTGCCCATTAGATATCAAAGCAGAGTCATACAGTGTTTTGAAACAGAGAACTGTACATATTACATGACATATTGCTGACAGTTGATACAATCCAGGTCTCCATGTAAAAAAGGAATAGTAGGTCATGGGTCATTATGGCCCCTTACAAAATTAAACAGGAAGCTTATCACCTCAGGAGTCACCTTGTAATGCTGGGAGAATGTTGCTGTTTGTGGTTGAGCCGGTATTTCCACCAATGGGGATGCATAAGGCACAGTAGAGGGGAGAGAGGAGGCCAAAGGGCAGAGGAAAACTGTTTATGTTCAAACTTTCCTTGACTTGCCTTAGAATTTCATCAATACGTAATTTCCAAGGATCCGAAGAAGCCGCCGGAGGATGGGGGAAAAAAAAGGAAAGGAAGACACCAGCGGGCAACATTCAATTAAGTCAGTATTTATTTTGTGCCCACCAGGAACATAGCAACCTTCTGGAACTAAAGTGGAAATGAATTTAATTCTCTCCTGTTCTGAGGAGTGGGTAAGTTCAAGTCTGTGGAGCCGCCTGGGGCTGAGGCGTGAGTACGTGCCTATCCACAGGGCACTCTGCTTCCATCTGGCTGGCCTGCAATTCTCTGCCTCCAGGGAGGCCCTGCAACCTTCTTTCACACCAACTTCGTGCGGAAAAACAAATATCTAAAGAGAGACAAAGATGAAACCATTATAAAAATTTCTTTTTTAACTTGTAATATCAGGTCTAAAATAAGTGTTACTTAATAGTGACACCATATTTCTGAATTAAACATAAAAAGTTGAAATCTAGATATTGAAAAATAAAGAAAGTTTAAAGTTTTTGAAAACACTGAATCAGAGGCAGTTTTCATTAGGCTCTCCTCTAAACACATACAATGTGCTGACATATATGATAATGTGCAGTATTTTTAAAACAAATCTCTCTTTCCTTCAAAAAAATTCAGCCAAGAAATATTTCTGAGGTATGTCAGAGTATACAGACACATATCTGTTCAAAATGTCTCTGAAGGCCCTACAGAAAGGAAAATGTAGTTTTGTTACATGACTCATGGTGTCCATAAGACAAAAATAAAGCAGAGGTTTAGAAGAAACACAACTATTCCTGGCAGTCTGGCAGTGGGATCTACAAAACAGACTTGCAAGGGGAGGACACCACCCTCAAAACTCATTACACCTTACCTAGGGAATCCACACATCCATTCAAACCAACTCATCTGATAAACCTAAAAGAAAGAATGTGCATGGCAAAATAACTTAAGGGAATACTAACTTACCTTTATTCTTACATTTTCCTACATCACAGGCAGACCCCTGGGATTGTTGCAGAGTGAAAAACAGAAGATGCTTAAAATAAAGGGTTATTTGTGTTGTGTAAAAGAGAGAACTTGTGAAGTTGAAGAAACTATGCTACTGGAGGATGAGGGTAGAGAGAGTAACTTTGAGGAACTTTGGTAGAGTGCACTAGGTCTCCCAGACTACAAAGAAAAAAAGGTCAAAGTTAGGACACATCACATAGAACTAGGGCTAAGTAATCCTTGGGCACCTTAATTTCTCCAAGTCTCTGTTCTTGCCATTTATTTTAAAAAAATGACATAAAAGTAGAACTTAATTCATAAGGTACTGTAAATTGTGAGGATTAAATGGATATAAAGCTCAGTGCCTGCAATAAACATTGGTGCACATGTGTCTTTTTGAATTATGGTCTTCTCAGGGTATATGGCCAGTAATGGGATTGCTAATCCATATGATAGTTCTATTTTTAGGTTTTTAATGAATCTTCATGCTGTTCTCCATTGTGGCTATACCAATTCACATTCCCACCAACAGTGCAAGAAGTTTCCGTTTTCTCCGCACCCTCTTTGGCATTTATTTTTTGGAGATTTTTTGATGATGGCCATTCTGACCAGTGTTTTGTTTTGCATTTTTCTAATAACTAATGATGTTGAGCATGTTTTTATGTGTCTCTGGCCACCTCCATGTCTTCTTTGGAGAAATGGAATCTAGAAAAATGGTCAGACGAACCTATTTGCAGGGCAGGAATAGAGACCCAGACATAGAATGGGAATGGCCATGAGAAAGGAGAAAGGGAAGGTGGGATGAAGTGGGAGAGTAGCACTGACATATATACACTGTCATGTGTAAAACAGAGCTGATGGGAAGCTGCTGCATAGAACAGGGAGCTCAGCTTGGTACTCTGTGATGATGCAGAAGGGTGAGATTGGGGGGTTGTTGGAGGGAGGTTTAAGAGGGAAGTGATACATGTACACATACAACTGATTTACTTAATTGTACAGCAGAAACTAACACACCATTGTAGAAAGGAATTATACTCCAATTTTTAAAAATTCAAAAATAAAAATAAAGTTCAGCGCCTGGAACATAAATGTTCAATAATGGTTGCTACTTTCATTCAGTTTGAAAAATAAATCTATGAGAGTGATACACAAAGCTTCTAGCCATTGCACAAATACAACCATTGCAAAGAGGGAAATATCATTGGTTATGCACATTATTTACCTGATAAAAATAATTATTTATAGTTCGTCAAGAGATTTACCACTACCCCTTGCAGAAAAAATATGAGAGTATGCTCAAGAAAAACACCAACCATCGCCCACAACCTTGCCAACATGGAGTCACTCAGATCAACATGTTTAGTATACCTCCAATCCACGAGGAAGAATAATAGAAAAATATCCAAAGTACTTAATTCACCAATGGCTTTTACAAAATCAACTGCCACCCTTATCCCCTTTTAGTCCTCCCTTCCTTCAGCACAATCACATCTGAAGCTAAAGATATTTATGGTGACTGGTGACTAACCATAACAAATTTTTGACAAGAAGGCTGGTAATCTTGATAGAAGTATCTTAATATGACAGAAATACTTCTCAAATGGAATGTGGGAGGGGAGAGGCCACTAATTTTGATAAGCTAAACTAGCACCTTAAAAATGGAATGAACCTACTAGGGATTTAACAGCAGAGCTAATTTCAGGTCAGATTCGCCTCCAGCTATGAGGCAAGGGGGTTTGTATTTGCATTAGATTTCTCATTAGAAATCTTAGCATGATCTTCGGCTCTCCTCATTCTTACACTCTTCTATCCTGCCCAAATCATTTGTAACTAATCACTGGTCTCAGATGAGTTGCCCAGTAGTCCATGACGGGAGAAAAAAAATAATCTTGACTTAACAATTCAGCAAACATTTCCTGAGCCTTTGCTATAAACCCAGTAGCAAGGACACAGAGATGGACAGAGTTGTTGCTATCAGCCCCATCTCAAAACCACAGCATAGCCTTCCCCAGCCTCTAACAGGGTCATTCAGTCCTGCCCACCACCTGAGCCAATTTGTGGCTCCAGCCACCTTGTGGCTCCAGCCACCTCCAAGTATGGCTTGGTATTTTTGCCTTCCTGTGTGGTTACAAAGCAACTGTGACTCAAGATTTCTGAACTTGTGAGGGTTAGCCTTCTACAGAAAAGAGAAGCTCAAACATGAGTTTCCTCCAATGATTCTATTTTGCAAAATAAGGCTTTACTTTTTCACTCCCAATTTCAGTTCTTGTTCTAGAAGTCCTCATGTTTCTCTAGACCATTCTTAGGAGGAGTCTGCCTAATGGACAATCCTGTTTCTCTGGGGATGGAAGCTATTATTCAGAGTGCAATCTTAGGGGCTGGCATTCTGTGACCTACAGACAGACTTCCCTGTGGACACCCTTAGGGATTTCTAAAGTCCACTTATCTGTTACCTTGTGCCCAACTCCAGGGAACTGAGCTACAAAAAGTTAAACCATCTAAACCCTAAGGACAGATCTTTGGCAGCTAGTATTCACTGAATAAAGGAGCAAAGCATTCAGTCGTTCATTCACTGAGTACTTAATAAGTGCATGGCTGTGTCAGACAATACGTTAAATGCTGAAGCTGTGGAGATAGGAGGAAATAAACCATATTATCAAGGAGCACATAGTCTCAAAAGGAAAACAAAGAGGAAGGAAGTAATTATAAGTGATACAGTAGAAATAGTCAAAAACATAATGGGAACACTGAGAGAGACAGGCAAGGTTTGGCTATGAAAGCTAGGGTGGGTGTCACAAAGGAGGCGATATTGGAGAGGAGTTGAGAAATGAGATGGGGGATACTAGGTGGACAGAATGGCCAGTCGGTGAAGGGTGGTGACTGCAAGTACAGAAAGTTCCCCACATACCAATCTTCAAGTTGCAAACTTTCAAAGATGTGATCGCACGTTTGATCCCAGCAAGCGATCGGAAGCTGTGCCATTAACGTCAGGGGTGAGGGAAATTGCAGCTGACCCTCTGTCTCCTCTTGCTGATGATTCTTCAGCTCTATCATCTCCCACCCCTTCTGCCTCTTCCACTCAGTAGCTCTTCTTGTCCTTTGATTCGATGTCAGCCCCTGTATGCCAGTTGTTGTACTGTATTATTGTACTTTTCAAGGCACAGTACTGTAAGATTTAAAATGTCTATTTTTTGTTTGTTTCTCTGTATTATTTGTGTGAAAAGTGTTAGGAGCCTATTACGGAACAGTAATATACTGCCAATTGTGTTAGTTGGGGACCTAGACTGACTTCGTTGGCTGTGCTGGGCTGTGCTCAGGTGCTCAGTCATGTACAAGCAATTAAACTTACAAATGCACTCTGAGAAGAGAACGCGTTCATTTGTAGGGGACCTACTGGACATACATTTCAGGCAGAGGGAGCAGCATACGCAAAGGCCCAACATATAAAATAGCATGGTGTATCCACGGCACAGTAACCTTATAATATTTTGCTTAGGAGTTTGTCCTTTTTTTTAGAGGCCCAAAACAGCAAATGGAATTAGTCTTGAAGGCCTGCTGCCTATTGTTCATCTTGGTTTTCAGTACGTGCTCAATCACTCAATTGTGTCCAGCTCTTTGTGACCCCATGGACAGTAGCCTGCCAGGCTCCTCTATCCATGGAACTTTCCAGGCAAGAATACTGGAGCAGGTTGCCTTTTCCTACTCCAGGGGAATCTTCTCAACCCAGGGATTGAACCTGCATCTCTTGCGTCTCCTGAATTGGCAGGCAGATTCTTTACCACGGAGCTACCTCGGAAGCCCCAGTATTCAAACAATCTATTACACCTGAGAAAGACAAGTATGAAGACTGTAATAATGCCCATTGACGGTACACTCTTAAAACATAAAGAAGAAAGAACAGCAAGATCTCCCTGATGGTAAGAAAACTTCATTGAGTAGATTATAAAAGATACTTGCCTGAGGACTGGGGGTCCGAGAGGTGGAGAAGGGTTTAGCATAAGAGGAACCTTCTGAGCTCACAGCATGTGATGTGTGAGAGTCAGCAGCCCAGCAAAGCGGTTCGGCACTTCCAGAGTTGTGAAGGACCAGGGCCAGGGGCAGACATACAGCAAGGGCAGTCTGGGTAATTGTGCAGCGTCTTCTGTAACATGGTAAGAAGAGGTGACTGGAAAAGAGCTGTTTCTTAGACACACCTGAGGAGGTAAGGGGAGAAACCTTCTAAGTCAGAGAAACTAGGCAGACAGCCAGTGAGACATTCAGAGCAAAGAAATCGAGCCAGAAATAAGGGCTAATGAGAGCATCGACTCTCTGTCCTCCTGCCTGGGTGAAATACAGAAGTCCAGGCTTGGGTCCAGGTGCTTTCACAGTCCTGACCCGTGTCTGTGGGAACACCTCCAGCACCTCCAATCTGACCGAACTGCCAGTGCCCTCTAGTGGTGGCTCCCTTGATGGTCAGATGACACAAACCATCCAGGTCTTCACCCGAGGGCCTGTCATGTGCTGGCTTCCATGACAGCCGCTGGAGCCACAAGTCTTTAAGACACTGATTTCTCACATTTTAGGATGTGAGACACTGAAATGAACACATCCAAATGATGGTGTGTGAAAGTGAAAGTGTCAGTCGCTCAGTCAGGTCCAACTCTTTGTAACCCCATGGACTGTAGCCTGCCAGGCTTCTCTCTCCATGAAATTTTCCAGGCAAGAATACTGCAGTGGGTTGCCATTCCCTTCTCCAGGGGATCTTCCTGACCCAAGGATCGAATGCGAGTCTCCCACACTGCAGGCAGATTCTTAATCATCTGAGTGGTCAATGCAAAAAAAAAAAAAATGCAATCAGAAATAGTCATAAGACAAAGAGTTTGTATAGAAAAGGGGAGCTAATAATGCAGAGTCAATTCACCCTGAGGATAGTTGGCAATACATCTTAATTTGTAGGAGATGTCACACTTTGCTGCTTCAATTCTGGCAATGTTCTGAAGTTGCTAATTATATTGAGCTATTCCAGATCACATGTTGTGCAAAGATGAATGTGGGAAAGTACTTGTTTCCTCTATAACTGAGGCGGGAAAAAACCCTCCGAATAAACAAATCCATGGCAATCAAATGTAACTCTAGCTCATACTAGGTAATAAGTGTACCTTTGCAGATAGATATGCTTTATAACTGCCCAAGGGGAATACTTGACTCTTTTCTAATAACCATTCCCCAAAGAATCTGTTTTTCAAAGTGTTTTTATATCTTGAGTTAACGTTCAGTGGAACATTTCAGTATTTTTTCCACTTTATATTTTATAATGTCAACACATAAATCAACTTTGCACCTTGTTGACATTCTTCAAATCTTTATCTCCAGCCCAGATTACATTCCTTTGTTCATTTTTCTGTATCACTTATGCCCCACATCTTTCCACTTATACCAGAGAACACCGCCACCGGGTTTGACTCCTCTTGTCTTCAACTAAGCTTCCATTAATTCCTCTTGATATTACACCTTACATGCTTCTCAAATTTGTCTGCTTCTTTCTGACTTCCCTGCCTCTACTGATGTTCAAGTCTCCCAAATGGTCCTCTGGACATCTTTTTTTTTTTTTTTTAGTACATTTTATAAAGGGGTCAACCTAATACATATTATTCTCCAACTGGAAGTCATTCAATTAACTACCATTCCCTTTAAGTGGAAGTTCAATAAATAATACCTAAAATTGCTAGCAAAGTCCTTTATGATCTGTCCTCTGTTAAACACTCCTGCCTCATTTTCCTTCTTTCCTTTATATCTTACCTTCCAATTATTAAAAAATGTTTTTTATGCCTCAAACACTCCATTCCTTGTCTAGAATATTCTCCTTTTAACTGGAGAGCTTTCATTATTACTTCACGCTACATCTTGGATATTTCATTAGCATCATTCCTGGACCTTCCTCCCTGTTCCTTTTGTGACCTGGAGTTCACCATTACACTGTATGGAAATCATCTGTTTTCTTTAGTCCAACAGTGTGAACACAGGGATTACTTAATATCATATCTGTATTGCCTAGCGTATAATAAGTAAGTATATGATTCACATTTCTAGAATGAACTAATAACATCTGATCTGCTGTCTGCCAAATGGTATGGAGACTTACCTATGGGAGGACCCTAGGTGCCCAGCTATGCTGATGACCTGGGAGATGGGTCTATCCAACACTGGATGAAGTATCAAAAAACTTATTTGACTGTAGATTTAAGTCATGATCTCCAAACAGCTTATCAGTAATCCAACTTACTTCAAAAGAATCTCCAACTGTTTTACGTGTCTCACTTCAAAAACTTAGGAAAAGGTAAAAACAGGGGCTATTCTTGGCTTATGAAAGTCCCCAATATTTCAGATAACCTCTTTTCTTAGAAGATTAAATTTTACTTCTTACCAAACTCACCCTGGCCAATATCTAGATTCTTAGATCAGTGGGGCTTTCACCAATTTCATTCACTTATTCTCCTTCATCTATTTCTCACTGGTTAAGCACCTATTAAGTGACAGATACTGGAAATACTAGTTGAGTATGATGTCATTCCCCACACCACCTCCACACTCAATCTATTCTGGGCTAAGAGGAATGAAGAAAACAAACATGTAATCTTGTGATACAGATTCCCTCTAAGCTCATTGCAAATTTGAACTTAGGGAAAGAATTCCATAAGGTATAAAAAATGTTAAGAAATGAACAACTTTTTCTTTATATTTGAAATAAAATAAGCTTTAAGAGCAATAAATATAAAATGAACAGCAGATACCACAAGAGGAAACTTTTTTGCTTATAGAACTGTAAAGATTCTTATTGCATTAGTTCATTAGTCAGTGCATTAGTCAGTGCTATTTGCATTAGTTACCTTTTAACTGAATTCTATCCGCAACTGAGAAACAAATAGTCTGGCAAAGTCCACACAGTTTTTTCAAACACATATAGCCAAACTATGGCCAAAGCTATAAAAGGCTGGTTATTCACAGGTTGTTAACATGTATGTGCTTAGTTGCTCAGTTGTGTCTGACTCTTTGCAGCTTCATAGACTGTAGACCCCAGGCTCCTCTGTCCATGGAATTTTCCAGGCAAGAATAGTAGAGTGGATTGGCATTTCCTACTCCAGAGGGTCTTCCCAACCCAGGGACTGAAGCCATATCTCTTACGTCTCCTACAATGGCAGGCATATTCTTCACCACTGTGCCACCCTGGGAAGCCCGGTCAACATGGATAGCTTATGATAATTACTCAAATAAGCATGCCATTGGTGGGCCTGGTGATGCTGTTACCAGAGGAGTAGAAATGTATTCTAAAGGATTTTTTAATTGAACAAGATTTGAAATAAGTAAATAGTTTTTTGAACAAAATGATTCTGCAGTTTTCATAAGCCAAGAACACTTCAAAATACATCTCTGAGGCAGTTGCATAAATATTCAGAGCCTGGTTGAATTCCTTGCTATTCCTTTAACACACTTCACTGTATGTATGATATCTGATACCTTTGCTGTTCTTTCTGAATGGAATAGCCTCCAGCCACAGGTGCCGGTCAAACTCAAATATCATCACTTCTGTGAAGCACGGATCAACAGAAATCTCTCAGGCTGAATTAATTCCTCCCCACTCCAAGTGCTCACAGCATTTTGTGATTTGCCATTCATATTGCACTTATTGTACTATATTATCCTTACTGGTAGATATATCTCTGTTCCCTAAAAGACTGTGACCACAGGACCCAACAGTACCTGATACACCTTAAAGCCTCCATATAGCCAGGTTTAATGTTTGAATCATCCTATTTTTTCTCCATTTCTCTGTGTCACAACAATACCAGGTTCATCCAGTTTTGGCTAACTTCATGATGTACAGTATTAAAAAGTTCTGATCTGGCAATTTAGATATAGATTATTCTCAATTAGTCACAAATCTATCTTGGAAAAAAGCATGGAATTGTAGTTTTAAGAGATTCCGCGGTTTGGGGCAATCGACATACCTGCATGACTTCAGTTTCTTCATCGAGAAAATGAGGACTAAATAATCTGTACATTCCCATCTTCTCTTAGTCTATGAACCAATGTCCTTTCCTGAATTCATGTAAAATTAATGGTCTAGATTTTGTTTGTAAGTGCTGGGTCTTTGTTGCTTTCTCCAGTTGTGGTGAGCAGAGCCCAGGCCTCTCAATGTGGTGGCTTCTCTTGCGGCGGAGCACGGGCTCTAGGCACACAGGCTTCAATAGCTGCAGCATGCGGGTTCTAGGGCATGCAGTCTTCAGTAGTTGTGGTTTGCAGGCTTAGTTGCTCCATGGCATGTGGGATCTTCCCAGACCAGGGATTGAACTGGCAGACCCTGCATTGTCAGGCAGATTCTCATTCACTCTGCCACCAGGGAAATCTTAGGTTTTGTTTTGTTTTCTTTTAATTTTTCTTCCTGTTCCTCTGCTCTGTTTTTTCTTAAAAAAAAAAAATCAAATTGAAATTCTTTACAGTTTACTATGGTGTCATTAGAGCTCTGAAAGTCACAGATACAGATTCAATCCCTTATACTGACACTTACAAAACTAACCTGAAATCTTGTCAATTTCAGCTTGGCTAAGCCTCAGCTTCCTCATGTATGAAATGAGAATAATAGTGATAATGGTGGTTTCATAGAGTTGTGCACAATCTTCTTCTGTATTTCTTATGACTCTCTAAAGTTGCAAATTGTGCAGGGATGCAAAGGTCTTAGTAACACAAATATGTTCACTGACGAATAAATCAGGGGGAAAAGTGGAAGCAGTGACAGATTTTATTTTCTTGGGCTCCAAAATCACTTTGGACAGTGACTACAACCACAAAATGAAAAGATGCTTGCTCCTTGGAAGAAAAGTTATGACCAACCTAGACAGCATACTAGAAAGCAGAGACATCATTTTGTCAACAAAAGTCCACATACTCAAATCTATGGTTTTTCCAGTAGTCATGTATGGATGTGAGAGTTGGACTATAAAGAAAGTTGAGTGCCAAAGAACTGATGCTTTCAAATTGTGGTGCTGGAGAAGACTCTTGAGAGTCCCTTGGACTGCAATGAGATCAAACCAATCAATCCTAAAGGAAATCAGCCCTTAATAAACACTGAAAGGACTGATGCTGAAGCTGAAGCTCCAATACTTTGGCTACCTGATGCCAAGAGTCAACTCACTGGAAAAGACTCTGATGCTGGGGAAGATTGAAGGCAAAAGGACGTGGGGGTGGCAAAGGATGAGATGGTTAGACAGCATCATCATCTCAATGGATATGAATTGGAACAAACTCCCGGAGACAGAGGAGCCTGGCATGCTGCAGGCCATGAGGCTGTAAAGAGTTGGATATGACTTAGAAACTGAACAACAAAAACTATTTTCTCCCATCCTGTAAAATGTGATCTATTTCTTGCTGATTGCCAGATACTGTGAACACCTGATAATACAGAGCAAATATAGTACCAAGTACTGCACCAGTACCATTTGCAGTACAGCCATGAAAAATAACCTGAAGAAGAAAGAACTAATAAAAATATAGCAGACTAGGTACATTAAAATTACTGGATAGAATATGGGAATAAACAGATAGATCTCTACAATATTTATCACAAAAAAGCAACTATATTTATGATCATATGGCAAAAAGTTGCTAAAGGGTGTTATTAGGTACTGTGATGCAGTCTTTAAATGCTCAAACTTAATTATTTAACTCCTTTCTTTTACTAAGAAGTATTTATGGAAGCTACGAGCAAAAGAATGAAATTCAGCATGAAACTAGGAGCGCCTACCCAGTAGGCATCGTGGGGCTGGCCAAGAACAGTGAGAGGCAGCAAAGATGATCTTCACCTAGCTCTCAGCTCAGCCTCTGGCCAACTCAGGAGGTTACCCTTATTAGCAAAGTGAGAAAGCAATGGAGGAAAACATGAAGATTCGTGGTCTGTGTATGTTTGACATCTAGCAATTTATTACAATTTCAACCTAAGCTGTACTGTGCTTAGTCACTCAGTTGTATCTGACTCTTTGCGACCCCATGGACTGCAGCCCACCAGGCTCCTCTGTCCTTGGGGATTCTCCAGGCAAGAATACTGGAGTGGGTTGCCATGCCCTTCTCCCGGGGATCTTCTCAACCCAGGCATCAAAACCAGGTACCCCATGTTGCAGTTGGATTCTTTACCAACTGAGCCAAAACCTAAGCATCTCTATTCAAATATGAAAAACAAACTGATAATTTCAAAACTTCAGTAGAACTTTGGTAAACATTCATTTCTTTCTCTTGCATTTTGTAATAAAGGTAAATTCATTAACTTTCTCTTCTATTAATACTACAAAGTTTTACTGCTGATGAAGCAAAAGCTGACAAAATCTGCTCAGGTAGTCAGAGATCAGACACTGGCTCTCTCATTCTAAGACATAATTGTAAGGATGTTTAGTGTCACTTTTTTATCACCAGTAATATTAAATACTTTACATCTTCATTCTAATTCTCATTATAATCTTTTCAGGATAGCTTCTGTTGTCCCCAGTTTACAGATAAGAAATTTGAGGTGAAAGAAAAAGAAATGTCACTGGAGTCACTGGTTTTCTTCCTAACTCCACAGCCTCTTTCACTATGTTCAACTCCTTTCTTTCTAAAATTCAGATTTGAATGTATTTGTTAATAACAGAAGAATTACACCTAGAGAGAAGAATCTTTAGAGTATGTTTTTCTTTGAAAAAAAGTGGTAATTTTAAACCTTTTTTTCATTTTGCATCTCAATCATTATTACTGATAAATTTAAGAGATCAAGTTTAAAAGTTCTGCATTTATCTCACTGTTGTTCTCTTTTTCTACAGTCTTTCTGGAGGTAATACTAAAGAACAATGACCAAAAGCCACGTTGCACCAAAAACAAAATAGAAAAAATAAAAGAAAAAAGTCTGCAATTAATAAAATCCCTAAACTCAGTAGGGACTGAGTTTCCCACTCAATCCCTCTCCCACACCATTTTAACAACTGAAATGTGAACCACAAAGAGATTCAGTGAACTATCTAGGATCATGGAGTTCAAAGTCTGCTGAGAAAACACACCAACTGTTCTTGCCCTGTCTGTGGATTTTGATAGCTATCTTTGATCCAAGCATATTGTAGTGAAAATATGAAATTTAATTTTTAATAAAGCAATAACAACAACTGAATTTGTGTGTTATGAGCACCCATTTACTTCCACTTATAGCAGCTTTGGTCATGGATTACTTGCAAAGGCATTTTCGTATGGGCAATATAAATTACATAAACAAAGACTATGAATATTTACATATTTTAGGTTATATTAAAGTTGCAGCAAAACAAATATTTCCTGTTAGCTGAAGACTGAGAATAACCTATGTGGAAAGTTTAGAATTGAATCTATTGGCTCTATAAAAGGATCATGACTTATCTTTTTTCACATATTTTTAAATTAGAAGATAGAAAAACCAATACTGTCAACTTTTTAGCAAGGCAGTAGAAAGCATAGTTACTTTTCACACTATATTTTTTTTAACTTACTAAAACTGCTTCAGAATACAAAGGTTTTAAAAAGGACCTTACAATTTTTAAGTTGATTTTCAGGACCAAAAGTTTCTCTTTAAGAGGTGATACCTTTCTCCATTAAAATTGTAAAGTTAAAAGGCATCTGTCTAGGAGAGTTGCTGAACAGCCATCTAAACTAAATAGAAAGAGCAGAGTGAAAAAGTTGGCTTAAAACTCAACATTCAGAGGGGTTTTGCTGGTGGCTCAGACAGTAAAGCGTCTGCCTGCAATGTGGGAGACCCGGGTTCAATCCCTGGATCGGGAAGATCCCCTGGAGGAGGAAATGGCAACCCACTCCCGTACTCTTGCCTGGAAGATGTCCATGGACTGGGGAGCCTGGTAGGCTACTGTCCATGGCCTCGCAAAGAGTAGGACATGACTGAGCAACTTCACTTCACTTCACTTCACAACATTCAGAAAACTAAGATCATAGCATCCAGTCCCATCAATTCATGGCAAATAGATGGGGAAACAATGGAAACAGTGATAGACTTTATTTGGGGGACTCCAAAATCACTACAGATGGTGACTGCAGTCATGAAATTAAAAAACACTTGCTCCTTGGAAGAAAAGCTATGACCAACCTAGACAGCATATTAAAAATCAAAGACATTACTTTGCTGACAAATGTCCTTCTAGTCAAAGCTATGGTTTTTCCAGTAGTCATGTATGGATGTGAGAGTTGGACTATAAAGAAAGCTGAGCACTGAAGAATTGATGCTTTTAAACTGTGTTGTTGGAGAAGACTCCTGAGAGTCCCTTGGGCTGCAAGGAGATCCAACCACTCCATCCTAAAGGAAATCAGTCCTGAATATTCATTGGAAGGACAGATGCTAAAGCTGAAACTCCAATACTTTGGCCACCTGATGCAAAGAGTTGACTCATTGGAAAAGACCCTGATGTTGGGAAAGATTGAGGGCAGGAGGAGAAGGGTTTGACAGAGGATGAGATGGTTGGATGGCATCACCAACTTTATGGACATGAGTTTGAGCAAGCTCTGGGAGTTGGTGAAAGACAGGGAAGCCTGGCATGCTACAGTCCATGGGGTCACAGTCAGACACAACTAAGCAAATGAACAAGTTTTATATTCTTTCTTTTATTTTTCACTTTTAGATTTAGCAGATGTGAGAAGCAATTTAAAAGTGCATACATCAATCTATGAGCGGTCTCAAGAAAGAAAGCATTTCCCAAGAGAAAGAAACCTTTATGATTATTCAAAATATAATAAACTCTCAATATATTTTCATATTTTGACAGTGAGCATCTATTGTGTCAGTAAATATGCTGATACACAGATATGACAGTCCATACGAAAATGTCCTATACTATCCTTCAACCCCATGCATGCATGCGTGCATGTTAAATCATTCAGTCATGCCCGACTCTGCGATTCTATGGACTGTAGCCTGCCAGGTGCCTCTGTCCACAGGATTCTCCAGGCAAGAATGCTGGAGTGGGTTGCCATGTCCTCTTCCAGGGGATCTTCCTGACCCAGGGATCAAACCTGAATCTCCTGTGGCTCCTGCTTTGAAGGATTCTTTATGCTGAGCCACCAGAGGAAGCCCTTCCTTAAACCCTATATGAGACTCAAAGTCACTGATTCTATATCCTTTACAATATCTTTCCCCACAACCAAGGTTCTTACTTCCCTCCTTGCCTCAATAAAATTTTCTGAACAGCCTTTATTATCATCTCCTTGCATATAACCTTGACTTCTTTCCCCTGACAGGCTAGCAGAATTAGAGGAGTTACAGGTTAAATAAGTATATGCATTTGTCAAAAAATCATCAAATTGTACAAAATTGTTATGCATTTATTTGCATGTAATTTACCTTTATAAAACTGTAGACAAATATTGAACTCTGGTTAACAGATTTGCTTTTTGAAATGGTATGGATTAGCAATGTTAAATCCTGCTTACATAGATGAGTAAATAAAGGTAATGGAGCAGTGTTTTAAGGGGGAGTTACAAACATGGAAAGAAGGGACATTAGTATTGGATTGAGGTGGAAAGTATTACTATAAACTCATGGATTTTAATATCTACTGTTCTCGCTGGATAAATCTACAAATGACTAATATAGATAGGCATATATGTGTATATGTGCACATATACATGTACATATATAAGATGTGTTCACTGAGATTGTCTATAAGTTATCACACAGCATTAGCATGAGCACACCTAATACCTAGAGCTTGATTACTATTTACATTTTGCATTAAAAAGAACTTAAGAGTTCTTAAAGAAAAAAATGATTCCAGGGCTGTATCAGAGGGGAAAGTATAATTATAAAGGATATTACTCAGAAAATTGACAAAATTCAAATATGGATGGTAGAGTTAGTAACAGTGCTTATCAATATCAATTTTCCTAATTTTATTAACTGTTCCATGGTTATATAAGAGAATGTCCCTTTTCTGAGAATATATTCACTGAACTATTCAGGAGTATATAGTTATCAGTTTCTTCAATTTACTGTCAAATGATTTAGGGAAAAAAATCATCTATTTAAAGGGAAAGACAGAAACAAAGAGAAAAAGAGAAGGGGAGAGAGAGAGAATGATAGGCGTCAATGGGAGAAAATATAAACAACCGATTAATATAAGTAAAAGTTATTTCCTTAACTCTTCTTGTTGCTATCAATTTGAAGTTACATCAAAGAAAAAGGTTACATTAATGAATATCCTCTTTGGCTTCTTATGTCAGTCAGTATAAGACCCAACATTCTTCTATAGTCTCCACATTCTTATGTGTGTTCTCTTTACCTCTCTGATTGCATCTTCTCCATCTCTCGCTCCCTTTTTCAATTCTTTGTTGTCAGATGTCCTTGTTACATGCAGATATTTATCTCCTTTAAATTTGTGTAGGATCTCATCTCCTCAATTGTACCATCCTCCTCTCCATTACACCCTTCCCTTCCACTCCCACACTCTTGATCCCCTTCACCCTGAATTACGTTTTTTTCCCATGGCATGTGTTACAAACATCTGTATGACTTACATGTCTTATTTCTGTCTTGTCTCCACTCTCTGGAATGTAAGTTTCACAGGACAGGAGTCCCTTTCCTGACGTATCTTAAGAACCTGGACAGTACAAGACAATCTATAAATATTTCTTGAATGGAAGAATTTCTGGTATCAGATCATCAGATTACCTTCAGGAAACATTTACTGTTTGGGATATGAATCCTTAAGAATATTTTTTTCTTTATGGTGCTTAGATCACTGTAGCTAAATGCCAATTAGGCATTAATATGGTCATGTTAAAAAGTATAGTTTCTAAGTACTTGTTTTTGAAGCATGTAAATAACAATTGGAATAATTGAGGAGGTTAGAGATATTGCTTAGGGAAGCCATCTGGCTCTCCCAGGAAGACAGTAAGTTGCTCTGGGTCCCTCTTTCCTTTATCTGCTCCTCCACTCTGAAGGTATGGAAATGAGGAGCTGACTCACACAGACCAAACTCATGAGAAACTGGTGACAAGGCCAGTTTCTTTCTTAAAGAAAGAGTTGCTGCAGTTATCAGAAAGTTGAATCTTCTCTGCGGCTTATTCTCTTTCTATAAGAAGTTAACATGAAGTCCAACAGATATGTACAGTCACCTCTTTTTGTGGAACCAGAACAAAAGGAAGGAGTTAGTCAAATTACGCCAGGTCAATGCTTATATTTTTCTGTCTGAAGACAGAATGTCTAAGGATAAAGTATTGGAAAATCCACTTCCCTGCACAGGGCATTTTCTCACTTTGTGTTGTTGAAATGAAAAGTATTACATGTGGGTTTGGAGGACTTCCTCTTTCAAGTTTTCACATTAATAATCAGGTCACATATATTTTTCTTTAGCTATGTTAATACATTATCTGGGCCACACTTAAGCCCTATTGTTATTGGTTTCCAAAGAAAATCATGTCCTTCTTTGAAAGATGACTTCCCAGGTTACTAATCTTACCTACTCTGTGCTAAATTTATTATACTAGCTGTTAAGAATTGGGATGAGGTGGTTGCTCCACTGTAACTCATTTTTGCTACAACTATATGATTTTTAAAAATTAACAAAAGTTGTTTAATCAAATTAAAAATTGTCTGAACTAAGTTAGACTTTATAAAGTTCTAAAATCTCACTGTCTGGTTACAGACTAAATGAAGTAGATATAATTTCTTCTACTAAGTGCAAGTAAAAGTCCTAGACATTATATGTAAAACAAATATCAGAACATTGTGAAGGCAGTGAGAAAAGGAAAGACCAGCTATGACCTTGAAACCCTCAAAAGATCATGTAGCAAATTCCCTGAGTTTTCTTTTTGACTTGTATATCCTCATTGGGTGATGCTAGAGAAGCCATAACCCAGAAAAGTCAGTAAGAATTGGTTTGAAAGGAAAAAAAAAAAAAAAAAGAAAGCCCATTCTCTCTAGCAAAGGACAAAGAAAGGGACAGCATGAAAAAAGAAAACTTTTTTTAGACAATAACTACCCTAACACAGAAATACATCATGGAACAAAATGAAGCTCTAGTTCCATTATTCAGTAACTAAAGTTATGTCAGATTCTTTGCAACCCCATGGATTGCAGCACGCCAGGCTTTCTTGTCCCTCACTATTTCCTAGAGTTTGCTTGAATTCATGTCCTGAGTCGATGATGCCATCCAACCATCTTGTCTTCTGTTGTCCCCGTCAGAGTTCCATTACTATCAGCAAAAGCTGAGATGGGAGCCTAGGCTTCCACCCTTGCCAGGATGTAATAAGGCACTACCAGGGTGGTAGTGGGAGCCCGGTAGAGAAGCGGGGCTCTCATCCTCACTCCAGTCAGAAGCCTCTCCCTACAGCGTCAGTGGAGACCACCGAGGGATTCCCATCTGGCAGCAATGAAGTGATACTGGAGAAGGCTGAGTGGGGAACTTTAACTACCAGCCAGCGCTAGGATAGCTTCCTTCCTGTAGTGTCAGTGGAGGTCAAAACCAAGGGAAAGTCAAGTGGGAAGCAGTGGCACCCCTTCCATACCCAGTGAGGAAACTGTCACGGAGACTGAGTGGGGACCCTGAAATCTCACCTCTGTTCAGCAGTAACGAGGCAGCCCTGAGGTATGTGGGGACCTGGACCTTTATCCCCTCTGGCAGTAGTGAGGAAGTATCCCCCTCAATGACACAGTATCAGGGAGGGCAGATAAAAGAGATTTAGATGTGACCTAGAGTCTCACAACATAACACCCCAAATGTCCAGGATTAGAATAAAAAAATCACACATTATCCTCAGAACCAGAAAAATCTCGATTTGAGTGAGTAAAGACATTCAACAAATGCCAGCACTAATATGACCCAGATGTAGAAATTATGTCACAAGGATTTTGAAGGAGCCATTATGAAAATGTCTCAATGAGCAACTATAAATACACTTGAAACAAATGAAAAAATGGAAAGCATCAGCTCAGAAATGGAAAATATAAAGAAGAGCCAAGTAGAAATTTTAAAAACAAAAAATAATTGAAGTAAAAAGCTCAGTGGATGTCTCAGAAGTGGAATGGAGAGGACAACTCTAGAAAATGAAAAACAGAGAAAACAACAAGAGAGAAATGACACTTTACCTACCAAGTCAAAGACCACTTTGAAAGATAATGGATTTCTCATCCCCATGGAAGTGAGGAAGAAATGTTAGATTTTCAGACAGTGAAAGAAAAGAAACATCAACCCCAAATGCTGTATCTGGCTTCCACAAGTAAATCCTGTATATTCTTCTTAATGAATGTTGAGGAAAAACACATATTCAGATGAATGAAACCCCTGAGAGAATTTGTCAACAGCAGAACATAAGCTAAAATGATTAAAAGAAGTCTTTGAATTAGAAAGGAAATTATGAAGAAGAAATTGTAGAACATAAGAAGAGACAACAACTGTCTGTAAACACAAAAGAGCTGCCTTCTCCTCTTAAGCATTCTAAATTTTGTTTAAACAGTTGAAACAAAAAATACAATATTCTATTATGTGACTCTCAATGCCTGTAGAGGAAGGAATTAAAAAATAAAATAAAAGGACTTACACAGAGTCACGAGTTCTATATTTGATTTCAATATCAGTAAATCTTTGTGCTTATGGAAAAATTCTATATCTTGACTGTAGTTGTGGCTACAGGAAACTACACATATAATAAAATAACAGACCTATACACAACATTGTATTAATGTAAATTTCCTGGTTTTGCAACTTTTGTAAATCTTCATTTCAAAATAAACAACAAATAATAGCTTCAAACATTTTTTTAATAGACCATATTCAGAAACATCTCCTGTGAAAAAACATAAAACACACACACTAGAGTAGGTGTAAAATCAGAACAGATTTCCTGAGTAACTAATTGAAGTTTTCTTGTCTTTTTTTAAATAGTTATTTATGGCCTGTTTGATTTGGAGAATGCAATCCTGTTTTGATGCTAATGTTATTATCAATGTCTTCTCTTTTATGTCTTCAATAATTAACCTGTGTAAAAGCTCATAGGTCCAGACTTGTGGACACAATGGGGGAAGGAGAGGGTGAGACAAATTGAGAGAGTAGCATTGAAAAATATATATTATCATATGTAAAACAGATAGCTAGTGGGAATTTTCTGTATAACACAGGGAGCTCAACAACAAAGAGGAGAGGGCTGGGGGAGGGGTGGGAGGGAGGTTGATGAGGGAGGGAATATATGTACATTTAGGGCTGATTCATGTTGTTGTTTGGCAGAAATCAACACACTTTAAAGCAATTATCCTTCAATTAAAAATAAATTTAAAAAAAAGATTCTAAAAAAGCTCATGGATCATTTTGACTGGGTCATGACTATAGCTGACACCTTTTTAGCATTCCCCGAAGAAAAAAAAAGGAAAACTCAAACATTACTCTCAGCTATCAGAGTATAGCAGTAAATACCTTGGAATTCTGAAAGCACCTTTTTTCTTTTTCAGCAAAGTGAAAAAGAACTAGCACAGGAGTCTCAGGATCTATTACTGGCATCTAACTGTGACAGACAAATACATCCAGGCCTTATGCCTTAACTGTGTCTAATTTTCTTACCTACAGGGAAAATCCATCCATATATATAGGATATATTTTCAGGGTTTCTACAAAGTACAGATCACTCCCTTGGATTTGACCCTATCTTCCCCATGAAGTCCTTTTCGAACTATGTGATCTTCTCTACAGGCACAATTGATTTAACTAGTATAGGATTCTCTTTCTTACACTAATTTGAAATTGAGATCCATAGGTACAAACTGGATGAACTTAAGGTCTAATGTTGCCAATTTTCTATATCTATTACTTTTTTCGATTATGAAATATTCCAGACATACAAAAACACCCAATTACTCCTTGCACTGAGTGAATGTGTTAACATTTTCTATAGTTTTTCAATTTTTTCTAAAATAATTACTAAAAATTATACATATATATATAAGATTAGAGACTAGTACAAGATACATCTGGTTTCCCTGGTGGCTCAGCTGGTAAAGAACCCACCTGTCAAGGAAAGAGATGCAAGAGACACCAGTTCAATCCCTGGATCTGGAAGATGCCCTGGAGAAGAAAATGGCAACCCACTCCAGTATTGTTGCCTGGAAAACTCCATGGACAGAGGAGCCTGGTGGGCTACCTAGATAGAGTCCATGGGGTCACAAAGAGTCAGACACAGTCGAGCATACATGCCTCAGTTGGACCACAAGAGATATCAGTCATAAAGCAATTACCAAAATTTTGTCATATTCATTGAATCTGTTTTTTATTTACTTTTTAAAATTGTGGTTAGGGTGAAACAGATCTCCAGCCCAGGTTGGGTGCATGAGACAAGTGCTCGGGCCTGGTGCACTGGGAAGACCCAGAGGGATCAGGTGGAGAGGGAGGTGGGAGGGGGGACCGAAAAATAACATAAAATTTACCATCACAACCATTCTTAAGTACACAATTTTGTAATGTTAGCCATATTCCTACTGTTATACAATGAATCTCTAGAAGTTTTTCATCTGGTAGAACTGAAACTCTATGCTCTTTGAACAATTCCTTTTTTCCTTCCCCCAACCTCTGGAAACCACAATTCAACTTTCTGTTTCTATGAGTCTGTCTATTATAAATGCTACATGTAGGTGGAACTATACAGCATTTGTTTTTTTATATCTGGCTAATTTCAGTTAGCATGATGTCCTGAAGTTTCATCCATGTTGTAGCGCATGACAGAATTTCCTTCATGAATAACAGTTCAATGTATGTATTCTCACAGTTTCTTTATATATTCATTGGCTGATGGACATCTGGGTTACTTCTGTTTCTTAGCTGTTATAAGCATTGCTGCAGTGAACACGAGTGTGCAAATTCTCTTTGAAATTGAGTTTTCAATTCTTGTGAATGTATGTGCAGAAGTGGAACTGTTGGATCATATGGTAATTATTTTTTATTTTTTTGAGGATCCTCCATACTGTTTTCCAAAGTGGCTGCATCACTTTACATTCCCATTAACAGTGTACAAAGCTTCTAGGATCTTCAACATTTGCTATTTTTTGCTATAGTGGCCATCTTAATGGAGGAGGTAAATATTTTATTGAAGTTTTCATTTTCCTAATGATTAGTCATGTGAAAGTATTTTTTCATGTACTTGTGAGCCATCTGTATGTCTTTTTTTGAAGCAATGTCCATTCAAGTCTTTTGCCCATTTTTTAATTTTGTTGCTGTTGTCGTCATTGTTAGAGTTCTTTATACATACTGGCTGTAACTCCTTGTCATATATATGACTTGCAAATATTTTCTCCCACCTAAAGGTTGCCTTTCACTCTGTTGGCTATTTCTTTGATGTACAGATGTTTTTAAATTTGATATAGTTTCATTTGTCTAACTTTGTTCCTATGTTCTTGGTGTCCTACCAAGAAATCATTGCCAAATCCAATGTCATGAAGCTTTTCCCCTGTGTTTTCTTCTAGTAATTTTATGGTTTCAGGTCTTACAGTTAGAACTCTAATCCATATTGAGTTACTTTTTGGTAAATACTGTAAGGTAAAGGTCTGAACTAATTCTTTTACAGGTAGATATTCCGTTTTCTCAACATCATTTGTTGAAAAAACTGTTTTTTCTCTCATTGTGTCACCTTGTCATTTTTGTTGAAGATTATTTGACCATATGTGCAAGGGTATGTTTCTGGGTTCTCTATTCTATCCCATTAATTTAATATGCCTGTTTTTATGCCAGTACCACACTGTTTTGATGACTGTGGCTTTGTATGAAAGTGAAAGTGTTAATTAATCGTGTCCAACTCTTTGTGACCCTGTCTATGGGATTCACTAGACAAGAATACTGAAGTGGGTAGCCATTCCCTTCTCCAGGAGATTTTCCTGACCCAGGGATCAAATCAGGGTCTTCTGCATTGCAGCCAAATTCTTTACTGTCTGAGCCACCAACTTGACCCATTTAATAAACAGCTTTTCTTTTTTCTTCTTGGTGCATTTTACAGCAAATATCACACAGCATAATTTTACCCCTACATGACTCAGTATGGTTCTAAAATTTATGGGCACTTTCTAACAAAATCACAATATTATTCTCATTCATAATAAAATTGGCACTATTTCTTTAGTATCATCTCATACCTAGTCCAAAGTCAAGTGTACAAACTGCCTCCAAAACGTGTTTATTGGTTTTCACCTCAGCTGGTCTCAGCCTGCAGTGAATTGAAGCAGGATTTCGATGCCTGCCAGAGACTGAGGTTGGGCAGCGGCAGGGAAGAGTGCTGAATCCTAACCACAAGATCACCAGGGGCGGTGGCCAGGGGCAAGACGCTGGCCTGTCAGCTGTGTAGAAATTAATTTCCATATAGAGACAGAAAGTAGTGAAACAAGGGTTTATTGGGAGAAAAAAAAGAGTACAGTAAGTGTGGGTAGACACACAGGCGTGTTCAGAGAGAGTTGCACCATTGTTGCATGCCATTGTTTAGATTCATTTGCAAATTGCAAACCCTGGGGTTTTTCCATTTCACTGCTCATTCTCAGATCTGCTTCCAGGTTTCTACCCAAAATACACAGTGTTCTCTTTCCTCAGAAGTGGATATTTATTGACAAATTATTTCAACCTGGAGTTTGTGGGGTACCAAGTTGTCCCCATTCATTTCTCACTATTCCTGACACTGAACTTTGATCGTGTTATTGTTCTACTGCTGTAGGTGATTTATCATTTGTATTCATACTCTGAAGTTTATGGAAATGTCTTACCTTCTAGTTTTATTTTGATACTGTCAACGGGTTTCTCATTTTCTATCCTAATTGATTCATTTATTTTTCAGGAGGAATATTTGGGAGGTTAAAAACCAATCTTGCTGTCAAGATCACATTATTGGAAGTTCTTCAACTTTCTTTTTGCTAAAGAAAGAAAATACTACAATAACACCCCACATCCCAACCCATTCCATTTTCTCTCCTATACCCATTTCCAAAGGTAACCCCATCCAGAAGTTGCTATGTCCTAGTACTATGCATGCTTTGTACTTTTACTACATGTATATGCATCCATTAAATATGTATATTTTTCTGTGAGTTTACAATATCTACATATCTGTTTTCATATTGTATGTATGACTTGCTACTTGGTTTTCTTTTCTCAAAGTTGTATTTCTCGATATTTATCCATGTTGAAACATGAAGCTCTAAACTGTTACTTTTAACTGCTGTAGTGTATACTATAGTTTGAAGAAAACATAATTTGTCAGTCCCTTGCCAAGGGAAAATTATTTCATTTCACTGTAAAAAAAAAATCATCTGTATACATGTTTACTTGTGCACATCTGCATGAGTTTCTCTAAGATAGATACCTAGGGGTGAAAGTGCTGGATTAATGGGCACATGCTTCTTCTATGATCGCATCTATGAAGATTTCCCTCATGTGTGTCTGTACTGATATTTGTGATATTTTAATTTTTCACATTCTTGTAGGTATGAAATGGTATCTTATTGCTAATTTGTTTTACATTTTCCTGATCAAGATATGAGGTTGAGAATCTTTCCAAATCTTATTGATACTTAAGTTTTCTTCCATGATGTCCGGCAATAAAATTGACAATTTCACCTGAGTTATGTGTCAATTTCTTAATGGCTTGTGAGAGTTTTTAAAGTATGTTCTGGATAATAATGTTTTTTACTGTTTTTATTGAATACAACAGATTATTCTAAAGTCTCCTGTGTATCTTCTCTCTCTTTGTAACTCTACCTGTGCTGCTATCTTTGTCTTTTTCTCAAAAACCCCTTCTCTCCCTACAGCTCAGACTCTGCCCATGGAAACATCTTTGAAAACAGGGAGCATACTAACTTTTTCATTTTCCCAGATCTCCATCTCTAAACTCCTGTCAATTCCAGGACCATCACTTAAATTTCTTAATGGAACATCCTTTCTTTCTGAAGCATTGACTCTCATGCAAACAGATATTAAGAGCAGAAGTATTCTGCCTTTATGACAACCTAATTGTCAGGATCATATTCTTTATTGATGAAAAATAGTGTTTTTCCTTTTTCCTGCATGTCTCTTACGCTTTTCCTCTTTCTGGACCTTTCCTGTTCCATGTCTTTATCAGAATCTTGCAAGTCTGGTAAATGCAGTAAACAAAATGTTAGGTGTGTGATAAATTATGATAAGGATGATATGAAAAAGAAATTCTAATTATTTTATATACGTAGACCATGTAATGATATGAGAATTTTATATTATTGCAAAATGAAACAGTTGAGGTGACAATGTCAATATTGAAATGGGTTGATGTCATAATGAGTCTGGAAAAAAAAGTAAGTTTCTAAGATATGCCAGATCATATTATCACATTGCCTCCATACACAATACTCATAATGCATAAATTCCTCTAGAAGATTCCATAGGCTTGTAAGTCTGAGCAAGGCTGTTTTAAATACTGACATCTAGTTAAAATATACAGATCAGAGACTTTCTTTGTTTTATTTCACTTTTCTTTTTGTTTGGCTCTTCTCTTAATATAAACTAGAGAAATAAAGGCATGTGTAACTGCTTAGTTAACAATTTGGATCACAATTTAAACTTTTCATTATTTTTCATTTTATTTTTAAACATAGACATCTTTTTGGTTTCATGAATAAAGCCTCCAATTTTGTTTTTTTCTTACTGAAGTTCTTAAAGAAGTAATATTTTAACATTTGAGAATATAAGACCAAAGATGATGATAACATTCAACTGTTACTGTATTTCATAATCTAGAACAATTTTCTTTTTATAGGCAAATGCATGGAACAGTTAGGAGGGTGGATTACAATAATATTTGTGGGAGAAACAACCGACTTGAAATAATATATCCAGTCCAAGTTTGAATCCAATATGATTTTTTAACCTAAAGCAGAGCTATAGTCTAAAAGCAATGTTTGGATTCTGAATGACTCAGATTTAGACAGAAAAAATACTAGCATGTGATGTTTAAGATTGTCAAAAATGTGAGTGATTTTATTTGAAAAATGACAAACATTCTTCAGAATTCCAGGCCTCCTAGTTATTTTAATAGAAATATGTTGGAGGAAGGCTTATAAACTCTCTTGTTTTCATTAACTTATACTTGCACCATGTGGGAATTCGCTTTGGAAATTGATAAATTCTTATTCAGCTCAAAAAGTGAAGCCCTAGATTAGGGTTTTTCTCAATGCACAATGCAAAAAGCTAATAATTCTATTTGAAAAAAATTCATTATTATTATTTAATAATAGTATTAACTTATTAAAATAATAATCACTATTATTAAAATTCATTATTATTATTTTTTTCATTCTGTTCAGCTTTGTGCTTCATCTGTCCCAAAGTTTTTGGTTCATTTTAATGATAAATGTAGTATTTATACTAGCTTCAGGTTGTAACTTTTACCCTAAATTCTCAATCCCTAATATAAAATTGAAACCATTCTCATGAATGGTCAGTATAAGAAGGGGCAGGCAAGCTTCATACTCTGTAACTTTTTCCAAAAGCTTTTATTTCCAAGTTAATTTGGTCTACTTTTATCTGCTATTAATTTAGCACCATGAGCTTAATATCATTTATTTAACCAGCCAGTTCATAAATATTTGTATTAAGTCCTTGTATACACTAGGCAATAATTTACTTATGACTCAAGTTTTGAATTCTTTCTTCCTTAAATTAACAAAATTTAGAACTTGTGTTTTTATCCTCAAATATTCTAATAATTTATCTCTTAAAAAAACAAACGACCCTATACTAATGAGATGACTAAAATTCCTAACTGTCATTGTTGTCTGACCATACTTCTTAGAACTATAATAAGTGGCAGTTTTTATAGTTGTGGCACTTCACACACATCAATTATCCTTGTGAAAATCCTGCAGACTCTTACTGAGAAACAGTAGTGCCTCCTCCAACATTCCCGAAGGAGTATAGCCTGTGACTTTGCAGTAGATGCTAGGACAGACAGCAGTGCCAAGAACAAACACCAGTGCCTGCCACTAGGCAGGCAGGCCCACGTTCTGGAAGGTTCTGGGAGAGAGAAGTCATTGAGTAGAAAATAAGATGATCTACATTTCCTCCCAATCCAGCCAAGACTGCTCAACAGGTCCACAAACAGAAAAGAAACCGAAATCAATATTTATTTAGCTCCTCCAATGTCTGAGTACCAACTTGGACCCATACTGCTAAGTTTTAGTGCTTAAAAGCCACATGACCTGGGATGAAAATGTCTCAGCACTGTAGTTTTCTCATCTATAAAATGAAGATAACAACATATATTTTTCAGAATTCTCTACCATAATTCAATACATTTGTTCTTACAAAGTACTTAGAATAGTGTCTGGTCCAAAGTGAGCATTCCATAAATATTTGCAGCTATTATTGTATTACCATTGCTGCTGTCATTAATAAAAGCGGTCACACACCAATAGGACGAGTTACAGCAGAACTTCAGCAAACATTCTGTTGATTTAGCTATTCTGATCATTTGGGACATGAAATCTTCCTCAGAATTATGTGCAAGATCTTATTAAGCTCAGGTACTTCTCTGGAACAACACCAGTATGTTTTATTGTTTTTCCCTGTAGGGTAAGTCTTCCTATTAAATCTAATCATGACTCATGAGGAGCCAGAGGTTTATAAACAGTGCCTTTTAGATGCCCAGGAGTTTCAAAGGGGGCCTTGATCTGTGGTCATCTTGAGGTGTCAAAAATGGGCATGCTTTCCTCCCCAGATGACTCATGTCTTCTACCTGGAGGCAGGGTTGCTTATGACCTTGACAACTTTAGCCCAGCTGACTGCTCCCGGTAGTTCCATGCTGGGAAGAGGAAGCTGGTGTTATCAGATGACTGCTCAGGAATGTGACCCAAAGGGGACCTTAACTGCGACAAAGAGACTGGTCATACAGCTCTCTGGCTGGTTGTTTTACACAGTGACTGCAACTCTTGATGTCTATGAGCAATACTGAGGTCACCTTCAACAGTTTCTCTTCCTGTAAACAGGGCAAGGAATGCTGTGAAATAAGCAAATGAGTGACAACAAGTGGGGGTCACCATCATTTCCAGTTCCATTAGC
Source organism: Odocoileus virginianus (assembly GCF_023699985.2). Lineage (NCBI taxonomy): Eukaryota > Metazoa > Chordata > Mammalia > Artiodactyla > Cervidae > Odocoileus > Odocoileus virginianus. The sequence goes on from NC_069678.1 coordinate 56,227,902, forward strand.
CCATATGACACTACGTGCTAGCCCTGGACCTGGGTTTTAGTAACCCTTAGATATTTTTGGCTGCTTTGTTTAAAAACTGAACTTGAAAGCCATGAATACTAGTGAGGTTGGATGGTGTAGCTGAGAGATTTCAGGATTTGAAGGGATCAAATCTCAGCCCCATTACTTAATAGCTTTGTAGCCTTGGTCTTATAATGTATCTATGTGTTATCACCCCAATTTGTAAAATGGTTATTATAATAATGACCTCAATAGATTTATGAAAGTGAAGTGAAGTGAAAGTCACTCAGTCGTGTCCAACTCTTTGTGACCCCATGGACTATATACAGTTCATGGAATTCTGCATGGAATTCTGCAGGTCAGAATACTGGAGTGGGTAGCTACTTCTTTCTCCAAGGGATCGTCCCAATCCAGGGATCAAACCCAGGTTTCCCGCATTGTAGGTGGATTCTTTGCCAGCTGAGACACAAGGGAAGCCCAGATTTATGCAAAGATGAAATTAAAAAGCATAAGGTCTGTACTCAGTAGTTATTGGTTCCTTTTTGTTGTAAGATAATTGTATCCAATCCTTCCATCCACAAGACTGTGTCGAGCATTAGAAGACATTCACATATTCACGTTGGGGTCTATCACTCCATCCACTCTAACCGTCCTTGTTGTTCAAACATAGTAGGCATTCTCCTGATTGAGGGCAATGAATTCAGCAGTTCTCCCTCCCTGAATGTCTTTTCTCTCAACTATGTGTATGGGCTGACTTTTTTAATCTTCTTCAGCTGTGCTCAAATGTCTTCTCACTGCGGCTTATCTTGATTACCTCTTTAAAACCACAACCTCTACATTGTTCCTCACCGCCCCCTCATGGCTCTATTACCAATTCTCCCGACTAGGCTTCTTTCATTTTTTAAGTACATTCATCACAGTGTTCTTGCCTGGAGAACCCCACAGAGCCTGGCATTCCACAATCCATGGGGTCACAAGGAGTCAGACACAACTTAGCAACTGAACAGCTGCAGCAGCACTCTATAAAATCTAATTTTTATTATGTTTATTGTTTATTCTCTGCCTTCCCCTACTAGAACACATAACCTACAAAAGCTAAAATCTTTATTTAAATCACTGATGCAGCCCAACGTTTGATCTATCCCAATGTTTCCATGTGTATAGTTAGGGCAGAGTATAAGTATTTTTGGATGAAGGCACACAAGCATTTCAGACTAATCAAACCATAGAACTTACTCAGGGATGAGCTGGGCCCTGAATTACCATGCTTTTTTCACCACATTCCGAGAGCCTGGAGTGTAAGAAGGATGAAATATATAATGGAATGGATGAAAAAGTCAGTTCAAATATAATGCAGCTCCCCAAGAGGGCTGGGACTTATTCAGGCTTAAGGAAAATCCATTATCATTATTCTCTTCTTTCTGAACCTGACAACCAAACCAAACATACTGGCTTAGAATTTTTTTTCTATATTTGACTTATGTCATATAACCAGAAGGTCAAGAAAATGTGGAGAATATTAACTACAGCCCCCAAATTTTGATATAATCATGGTAAATATTTGTGTTCATTGAGTCATTAAGTTTGAATGTTGACATTTAAATTAACACTCAGTTCAGTTTAGTTCAGTCGCTCAGTCATGTCCAACTCTTTGGGACCCCCATAAACCACAGCACTCCAGGCCTCCCTGTCCATCACCAACTCCCAGAGTCCACCCAAACCCATGTCCATTGAGTTGGTGATGTCATCCAACCATCTCATCCTCTGTTGGTCCCTTCTCCTCCTGCCCTCAATCTTTCCCAGCATCAGGGTCTTTTCCAATGAGTCAACTCTTTGCCTCAGGTGGCCAAAGTATTGGAGTTTCAGCTTCAACATCCGTCCTTCCAATGAACACCGAGGACTGATCTCCTTTAGGATGGACTAGTTCGATCTCCTTGCAGCCCAAAGGCCTCTCAAGAGTTTTCTCCAACACCACAGTTCAAAAGCATCAATTCTTCAGCACTCAGCTTTCTTTATAGTCCAACTCTCACATCCATACATGACCACTGGAAAAACCATAGCCTTGACTAGATGAAACTTTGTTGGCAAAGTAATGTCTCTGCTTTTTAATATGCTATCTAGGTTGGTCATAATTTTCCTTCCAAGGAGTAAGCACTAGAATAATGTAAATCATTTTGTAATAAAAGAGTCATAAAATGAGATAATCAGTTGTTAGTTCCATATTGCTAACCATGTCATTTGAGCTTGGTTGATCAGAACATTGGTACCTGTTCCAATGGAGTGATCGACCTACCTCACCCAAGGGAAGAGACACAATTGATTAAGCCCCTCTTAGGAATCTATACTTTGTTCTTAGACTTTTCTGCCCTATATAGTATTAAGAACGCATCACCTAATACAACTTTAAGGAAGTGTAACACCCTCTTAAAATTTAACAGATGACAACACGCTCAGAGAATTTCTATAGAGTCAAATTCAAAATGAAGAATAACTATACTTGAGTTACTAGGAGGAATGCAAATCATTAGACATAAGATAAAGAGAAATGCATGTTATAAATAAAGAAAATAATGTTTATAGAAATCATAGAAAATTTTTGTCAAGAGAGATGAAATTCAGTTGTACTCTATTATCACCTGACCTTTCCCTCCCTCTACTTTTAGCAATTAAAATGACGGTCTTCCCCATGAACTCTCTATAATGGATAGCTTAAGATATATTAATCTTATTATATACAACTGCTATACTCAATCATCTGGACTTAGAGTATTAATCATGCAAAGGTTTTATGTGATGCTACCATCTGATCTTGCCTCATAACAATGCATTTAGCAATTAAGTAAGCCTTTTTGTTGTCTCTGGATACTAACACATTTAAGGATTTCACAGGCTGAATTGAAGATGCCCTAGGGAAGCACTGAATCTGCATATATTCTAACCTCATCACTAACATAGTTATTCACTTATTTGATCACATAGAGTTAAAGAAATATGCAATAATTCTCTGGAACAATTTGAGGACAAAGGTGTAAATCAGTCATTACAGTAAATAACGTATGTCCTCAAAACTGTGTTTTAATGTGTGCGACAGTCATTACATGCTCAAAACTCAAAAACTGTATTTTAAAGTTATGGCTCCCATGTGGCAGATAAAGCCACCAGCTTATTCATGATTCATTCTAACCTCTTCCATAAGACTGCAACTGGGAATATGAACAGGGAATAAGGAAGCTGACCCAGACTGTATCACTGTAGATTATTCAGCTGAAAATATTTCATAAAGGCCTCTAGAGATCAAGAAGAAATCAAAATATAAGACCATAAGCCCAGTAGTATATTGTGAAAGCATGGCTAAGCAAAGATGGGGTGACCCTATATAGAGGTTCTATGTCAATCAAAAGAGATGAAAAGCTATCTGCTTCCAAGACTCTGATGAGGTGAATATCACAGAATGAGAAATGCATTGAATGGTTAATGCTAGCTTTTGAGGACAAGTAAGACAATCCCAGCAATTTTACAAAAGATATAAATGGGTTCAGGAAATTCATATAATGTGTTCTTAATCCACAATTAGTTGATACCAAAGAATATGCCAGAAAAACAGAATATAGTATCTTTGCCATTAAATTATATTTGTCTTATTAGGTTCAACTAATAATTTGGGTGTTAGGTGGGTTGATACCAAGTAATTAATAGGTGAATTTTTATGCTACTTTATCATTGCCTTTGCTTGGAATAGTAATAATTATGATGTCATTTTTATTTCAATCAGAGCATTACTGTTTCCAGGCATATATTCTTCTGCATAGACTCAGGTATTTGTACAAAAGTTTACAAAACAGAGTCCCCAGGGCCTCTTCCTGTTCAGCTACCTTGATTTCTACCCTCAATTAACCACAGGGAGGTAAGCACACAGCCCTGAGAAAGAAGCCAACCAAGGGCCCACCATCACCAGTGTGATTTCAGACACTGAACACTGGCACAGAATTGTATTCAATCACTTGGAGAAGCAGTAAAAATATGGATCCAGATTACTAGTCACCTACTAGTCACCAAACACATGGTTCTGGTCACACAGTGAAAACTCACAAACTGTGAAGTCACAGTTGAGACTGCTGCAGCCAATTAATGAACACCCAGACAGTCACGGCCAAGAGTCATCCAGCAGTCAACTCTTACCCAAGGCCTTAGAGGTCATTGACGGCTGACCCAGACAAGAACCAAACTTTCTTCATGTAAGCACAGGACTCTTTTCAGCCATTCTTTAATCATGAGAATTGTGGTGCTCTGAAAGAAATTTCTTTGTATATATTTTATATCTTTATATGAAAATATATAATATTACTTGCTTAAAAATATTGTATATATTTTTCTGAGTGCTAGGTAGCCCACCAGGCTCCTCAGTCCATGGAATTCTCCAAGCAAGAATACTGGAGTGGCTAACCATTCTCCAGGAGATCTTCCTTACCCAGGGAGCAAATCCACATCTCTTGCGTCTCCTGCATTGCAGACAGATTCTTCACCATCTGAGACACGATGAAAGGTCCAAAATTGGTTTAAACTAGATCATTTCTGTGTGCTCAGTCTTGCCCAACTCTTTGCAACCCCATAAACTGTAGCCCACCAGGCTCCTCTTGGATGGAATTTCCTTGACAAGAATACTGAAGTGGGTTGCCATTTTTTTCTCCAGGGGATCTTTCAGACCCAGGGATCGAACCTGTGTCTCTTGCATCTCTTGCACTGGCAGGCAGATTCTTTACCACTTGTGCCACCTGGGATGCTACTCATATTTAAATAAATTTGCACTATGAACTCTGGTTGAAATTTCAAAGACCTTGGTTTACTTTGAAACTGTAAGCTATTTACAAATCTTAAAAGTCCTGAGCTAAACTAACTTTCTTTTGTTTGTTTACTTAAGAGGACAAATAGCCCTAAACCTCAAGCCGTTAATGCTGAGGATATAAATCAAGGTCATAGAAAATACCAAATGACCACAGCTTCAGCCAGTAGCAAATTTTATATGCTGGAGTGGCTGAAAAGCTTAAAAGTAAATATAAGGCAAGAAAGAGAGAGGATAAGAAAGAAGAAAAGTTGAGGAGATAAATTTTTCTTGTAAAGCTCCTGTGAATTACCCCCTTTTTTTTTTAAATGACAGATGCTGACTTATATAGGTAAGCCAGAATGACTGAGTTAATCTTTCAAAAAACTGTTTATGTATCCAGATGCTATTTTTTACCCTCAGAAGAGCAGTCTGAAGCACTTAGCACTCAACCAGGAGGTGGTTTTGCTGAAAGGTACGTACTTTCTTCACATCTGCATACATGCTGGATTGTGGTCCCAGCTACAGTTCCAGAGTGCCTTTCACTCAGGATATTTCTACCCTTCTGTACTGTTTATAGCATCATAGAAAGATTACAAGATGTATTCTCCTGGCTGTGTCAAGACTTATTGGAAGATCCAACTCAGCAGATCATAAACTGTAGCTTCTTTTTTTGTTGTTTTTATTTCCTGTTGCATAACCACAGGCAACTCAGACAGAATGAACTTGCTGCTTGTTCCTGTAGGACTTTTAGTATTCCCATTTAAAATAGAACACATTTAAGAGTAAGACCGCTTCAAAATGGTTGTAATCTAGCTGGTTGAACAGAAGGCCTTTAATCCACCTAAATCAGTGCACATCAGTGGTTTCTGAGCTCAAATTCCAAGCAACTGGAAAATGTATACATGACAAGTCAGTGACCAGAAACAATTCTGGGAGAACTGATTACTGTGGTGATAGCTGTGATAAATACAAGAGCTCTTAGGGAAAAGGTTTCAAAGTCTTATAAAACCACTAATGATATAATGATATTTTGTTTTGTTTAATTACCAGTCATAATGCAGTGTAATTAAACCCAGTGGCAGGAGGATAACAGTACCAAGATACAGACAATTAGGTTAATCACACCACATGTAAGATATATTTAGGCACCACATAAATCTTCTGACAGGAAGGACCTAAGCATTTTTCTTACATTTATCAGAATAAAAAGTTCAAAGTTTCTATATTTTCAGCAATAGGATAAACTGCAAATGACAGTGTTTCTAAACATTGGATACTAACATTAACTGACCTTTACAGAATTGGATTTGAATGTCTAAGCATTATTTCCTCTAGTTCAGATGCTTAAGAGAAACACTGGGTAAGAAATAATAAAAATATTAAAGAGTAAATATTTTCTTTAAAAAATTGACTTATAGCTCATTATATATTCTGGGTAATAATAACTTTTTGGATATATAATGCAACTATTTACTCCCAGGTCTGCAGCTTCACTTTTTTTCCTTGTTTATAACTATTTTTGACAGGCAAATTTTAAAATTTTAATTGCAACACATTTATCAATTTTCTCATATTGCTTACATTTTGTATCATATTTAAGAATACCTAGCCTGCCATGTTGCAACCATATTTTCTTCTAATAAAGATTTATTTTTTCATACTGAAGTCTTCAGTATCTCTTAGGTTCATTTTTATGTTTTGGGTGAAGTTGAGACTAAATTTACAGTATGTGAACCATAACTTCCAGATGTGCAAGTTAGATTTAGAAAAGACAGAGGAGTCAGAGATCAAAATACCAACATTCACTGGAACATCAAAAAAGCAAGAGAGTTCCATAAAACTATCTACTTCCTCTTTATTGACTATGCCAAAGCCTTTGACTGTGTGGACCACAACAAACTGGAAAATTCTGAAAGAAATGGGAATACCAGACCACCTGACCTGCCTCTTGAGAAATCTGTATGCAGGTCAAGAAACAACAGTTAGAACTGGCCATGGAACAACAGACTGGTTCCAAATAGGGAAAGGAGTACGTCAAGGCTGTATATTGTCACCCTGCTTATTTAACTTGTATGCAGAGTACATCATGAGAAATGCTAGGCTGAATGTAGCATAAGCTGTAATCAAGATTGCCAGGAGAAATATCAATAACCTCAGATATGCAGATGACACTACCCTTATGGCAGAAAGTGAAGAAGAACTAAAGAGCCTCTTGATGAAAGTAAAAAGATGAGAGTGAAAAAATTGGCTTAAAGCTCAACATTCAGAAAACTTAAGATCATGGCATCTGGTCCAATCACTTCATGGCAAGTAGATGGAGAAACAGTGGAAATAGTGACAGACTTTATTTTGGGGGACTCCAAAATCACTGCAGATGGTGATTGCAGCCATGAAATTAAGAGATGCTTGCTCCGTGAAAGAAAAGCTATGACCAACCTAGATAGCATATCATTACTTTGCCAACAAAGGTCCATCTAGTCAAAGCTATGATTTTCCCAGTAGTCATGTATGGATGTGCGAGTTGGACTGTAAAGAAAGCTGAGCACTGAAGAATTGATGCTTTTGAACTGTGGTCTTGGAGAAGACTCTTGAGAGTCTCTTGGCCTGCAAGGAGATCCAACCAGTCCATCCTAAAGGAAATCAGTCCTGAATATTCATTGGAAGGACTGATGCTGAAGCTGAAACTCCAGGACTTGGCCACCTGATGTGAAGAACCAACTCATTGGAAAAGACCCTGATGCTGGAAAAGATTGAAGGCAGGAGGAGAAGGGGATGACAGAGGATGAGATGGTTGGATGGCATCACCCGCTCAATGGACATGAATTTGAGTAAACTCAGGGAGTTGGTGATGGACAGGGAAGCCTGGTGTGCTTCAGTCCATGGGGTTGCAGAGTCAGACATGACTGAGCGACTGAACTGAACTGAACTGGAACCATTTACTTTTCCAAGGAAATCCACTGACTCAACACTACTTTTTTAAATAGACTGTCTTTTTCTTACTGTTTTGAAATATATAAATGTTTATCATTTATATATCCTTTATATATTTAATAGCATTTATATAATTAGATGCTGTATTATGTTACAAATTTATATTTCTATGTCATTTTTATATCATCTATGTCATTGATATCAAGTCCTTATACATTCATATATGTACTTTACAATTTTTTCACTTATATATCATCTATGTCATTGATATCAAGTCCTTATACATTCACATATGTACTTTACAATTTTTTTCTCCATTACATAAGTCCATTTTTTTCTTTACTATATAACTGCTTTAATTTCTAAAATTGTATAAAAAATCTTGATATCCGGTAGCCAGCCATTCTTCAAATGTGTCTTGACTTTTCTTATTCTTTTGGTCTTCTGTATTATTTTAGAACTAGATTTTTTCCATTTCCTACTGTTTTCCAGTCTTTCCTGAGGAGCTCTTTTGAACATTAGGATCTTCCTTCAACACTCCTGTAGTTTACAATGGTGTTTTAGTCTTGATTCCAGCTTACACAGAATCTGGAGATCAACCAGAGAGGCAATGAGAACATTCTCAGGTCCTTCTGGGGATGCACAAAACACTGGCAAGTGTGTATGGCCTTCTAGATCCCCAGAGATATGTCAGAGCTTTTCAAAGCCCACTGCGGGCTTCTCATTTCCCATATTTTCTTTTTAGATATTTTAGCCAACTTTTTGCCTGCCCCTACTGGAACCAATGCCTATGGCATCTGTGACAGGTGCTGCTGATTGTGGTAAGGATAGGCATCTCCTTACTGAGGGAGGCTGTTACTGAATCAAAAGTTGGTCATTGCACAGCACAACAAGCCAATACTTGGGAGATGAGGTGTTGAGGCAAGAAATAGTAGCTTTATTTAGAAAACCAGGCATTTGAGAAGATAGTGGGCTAGCACTCTAGAGTATCATTTTATGGTGGTCTGGATGTCAGTTTAACAGAGAGAGGAAGGTGAGGAAATAAAGTAAAAAGGCCATAAATCTTATAAAATATCTCCTGGATTGGCCTGTTTCAGGGAAAGGATGTGTTAATTTCTTCCTTTCTGCAGTCTTTCACAAGTGGACAGGTCAGAATGTCTCCTTGTGTGCTGAACAAAAGCGCTTTAGTTTAACCTTCAGGCAGGAGGGGCAGGGTTCCCTGAGGCAGGCCATTATGTGTGTTTACAGCTATAGACAGTGTCCTTCCAGTGATTATAGGAACAAAAGCAACAGATAGCAAATGTTAAAGTCAAAGAAACAGATCCAACACAGCCAGATTCTGCTCTTCCCTGACATAAGACTTGACTCAGGTCAAGCAACAATAAACTTTCTCAGGGAGCTACCATGCAGGTCATCTAATGAAAATTCTCTGGAGATAAAGCTTTTGGGGGAGTTCCAATCTCTTCCCCTTCCTTCCAGTAGCTGCTAGGCTTAAGTTTTAACAGTTACCATGTTTCTGAGATTGCTGGTGTTTAAACTACTGAGACACTGAGGAGAGAGGAATGAATGGAAAAGGACAAGTTAAAACACCACAAAGCTTGCTGTTCTTATTCAAAGTCAGTTGCTTTTCTTGAATGAATTCTCCTCACACTGCTGCAAGACTTTTGGTTTATTCAGTTCAGATTCATCGCTCAGTCGTGTCCAACTCTTTGCGACCCCATGAATCGCAGCACGCCAGGTCTCCCTGTCCATCACAAACTCCTGGAGTTTACTCAAATTCATTCCCATCAACTCGGTGATGCCATCCAGCCATCTCATCCTCTCCCTCCCAGCATCAGGGTCTTTTCCAATGAGTCAACTCTTCCCATGAGGTGGCCAAAGTATTGGAGTTTCAGCTTCAGCATCAGTCCTTCCAATGAACATCCAGGACTGATCTCCTTTAGGATGGACTCGTTGGATCTCCTTGCAGTCCAAGGGACTCTCAAGAGTCTTCTCCAACACCACAGTTCAAAAGCATCAATTCTTCAGCACTCAGCTTTCTTCACAGTCCAACTCTCACATCCATACATGATCACTGGAAAAACCATAGCCTTGACTAAATGGATTTTGTTGGCAAAGTAATGTCCCTGCTTTTTAATACACTATCTAGGTTGCTCATAACTTTCCTTCCAAGGAGTAACTGTCTTCATGGCTGCAGTCACCATCTGCAGTGATTTTGGAGCCCCAAAAAAATAGTCTGACACTGTTTCCACTGTCTCCCCATCTATTTCCCATGAATGATGGGACCAGATGCCATGATCTTAGTTTTCTGAATGTTGAGTTTTAAGCCAACTTTTGCACTCTCCTCTTTCACTTTCATCAAGAGGCTTTTTAGTTCATCTTCACGTTCTGCCGTAAGGGTAGTGTCATCTGCATATCTGAGGTTATTGATATTTCTCCCAGCAATCTTGATTCCAGCTTGTGCGTCTTCCAGCCCAGTGTTTCTCATGATGCACTCTGCATACAAGTTAAATAAGTAGGGTGAAAATATACAGCCTTAATGTACTCCATTTCCTATTTGGAACCAGTCTGTTGTTCCATGTCCAGTTCTAACTGTTGCTTCCTGACCTGCATACAGGTTTCTCAAGAGGCAGGTCAGGTGGTCTGGTATTCCCATCTCCTTCAGAGTTTTCCACGGCTTATTGTGATACACACAGTCGAAGGCTTTGGCGTAGTCAATAAAGCAGAAATAGATATTTTTCTGGAACTCTCTTGCTTTTTTGATGATCCAGAGGATATTGGCAATTTGATCTCTGGTTCCTCTGCCTTTTCTAAAACCAGCTTGAACATCTGGAAGTTCTCAGTTCACATATTGCTAAAGCCTGGATTGGAGAATTTTGAGCATTACTTTACTAGCATGTGAGATGAGTTCAATTGTGTGGTAGTTTGAGCATTCTTTGGGATTGCCTTTCTTAGGGATTGGAATGAAAACTGACCTTTTCCAGTCCTGTGGCCACTGCTGTTTTCCAAGTTTGGTGGCATATTGAGTGCAGCACTTTCACAGCATCATCTTTCAGGATTTGAAATAGCTCAACTGGAATTCCATCACATCCATAGCTTTGTTCATTATTAAAAGTTTTTAAAAAGCTGATTTTGATAATTTTTGCCAAAATTCTTGCTGTTTTATGGATGAATGGATTTTCAACTGTCTTAACTCTGTGTTACCATGTTTGTGTTTCCACATTCATATGTTAAACTCCTGTCTATCCCCCACCCCCAACACACACACCATGTAATGGTATTAAAAGCTAGGGACTTTGGGAGGTAATTAGGTTTATATGAGGTCTTGATGATGGAGCCCCCACTATGAGATCAATGTCCTCATAAGAAGACATATCAGAGAATTTGCTTCCTTGTGTATGAGGACACAGCAAGAAAATGGACACTTAGAAGAGTTCCCACCAGAACCTGACCATGCTGGCATCTTGATCCTGGACTTCACAGCCTTCAGAAGTGTGATTAAATAGATGTCTGTTGCTTAAGCCACCCAGTCTATGGTATTGTATTACAGTAGCCAATCACTCTATAAGTTCTTCCTTATTTTTCCATTTTAACTGTTATAAGGGCTTCCCTGATAGCTCAGTTAGTAAAGAATCTGCCTGCAAGGCAGAAGACCTGGGTTTGATACCTGGGTTGGGACAAAGATCCCCTGGAGAAGGGAAAGGCTACCTGCTCCAGTATTCTGGCCTGGAGAATTCCTTGGGGTCCCAAAAAGTCAGACATGACTGAGTGACTATCACTTCACTTCACTTCAAGAGCTTCATTTAGGGGGAAATTTCTTCTCATGCTCTTTGCCCATTCTATTGTAATATTAGATCTACTGTAATATTAGATGAAAAATAGTCTTTGGAGCTTAGGCTTTCTCTCTTTGTGCCTGTAGTTTTTAAGTTCTTAGTCAACTTTCAACAAAGACACTGCCTCCCTCAAGGAGACTTTTCTAAGTCCCTATTTTCCTCCTTTTGGGATGGGTTAAGTGTCTTCCTCTATGCTGTTTCTTTATATTCTCATAATGTCCATACACATCTTTGTTACAGAATTTATGAGATACATACTCACTCCAGTATTCTTGCCTGGGAAATTCCATGGACAGAGGAGGCTGGAGGATTAGTCTATGGGGTTGCAAAAGAGTCAGACGTGACTTAGCGACTAAACAACAACAACAAGAATTTAGGATAGGCTGTACTGTAAGGGTTAAGTTTTCCACTATTTATACTACTGGCCTGTGGTAAACTCTTGCGAGCATAGATTGTGTTCTATATCCATGCTAACCCAAATGGCTTCTGGCAAAATCAACAGATTTTCCTTGGAAAAAAAAATTGAATAAATGGTATCAATTGAAATTTCACCTGGTTTGGACAACAGGGAGAAAGAAATTGGGGAAAAAATTTAAGCATCATTGCCATCCTGGGACTTATTAAAAATAAATACTCTATAATGATCTTAAATAGACACACCTAGATATAATTCAATAATGCTTTTTTAAAATACTGTTTTTATTTTGAATACTCTTATTCTTCTTTAATATTAAATTTGACTATCATCATTGAATGTTCAAAAGCTTTGCCTTGTATATAGTTCTCAGTCATTGCTAAGTCGCTTCAGTCATGTCTGACTCTGTGCAACCCCATAGACAGCAGCCCACCAGGCTCCCCATACCTGGGCTTCTCCAGGCAAGAACACTGGAGTGGGTTGCCATTTCTTTTTCCAATGCATGAAAGTGAAAAGTGAAACTGAAGTCGCTCAGTCATGTCAGACTCCCAGCGACCCCATGGACTGCAGCCTACCAGGCTCCTCCATCCATAGGACCCTCCAGGCAACAGTACTCTTATTTGCTTTTTCCAACAAATCAATTTATATGAAACCTACAAAATATCTGCTAATCCCAGGAGGTTCTGAAAGTATCAACACTTGTTATTTGCACTTGAAAAAAAATTACTTTCTGTTGCATGCACCTGGCCTTAGCTGTCACAAGAGGGGTACTGGATACACATTAACTGGATACACCACTGGATACACATTAACAACCTCAACAGACCTAGGACAATGAATCTCCAATTAAAGATTTCTCAGGAAGCTAAATTGTACCCCAATAGATAGCTAATAAATGAAATGGTTTCCTTGGTAACAACTATAGACTTTTGCATTTTGAATCAGACTCACATCTCAGCATCAGATGTATTAAGCCATATCTTTCTAAAGAATTAAAACTTTTTTTATGGTTAATAATCCTTTTTTTTTTTTTTCACTTTTTATTTTGTATTGGGGTATGACCTATTAGAGCTTCCCAGGAGGTGCTAGTGGCAAAGAACCTGCCTGCCAATGCAGGAGACACAGGAGACCTGGGTTTGATCCCTGGGTCGGGAAGATCCCCAGGAGGAGGGTGTGGCAACCCACTCCAGTATTCTTGCCTGGAGAATCCCACGAACAGAGAAGTCTGGCACTCCATGAGGTCGCAGAGTCAGACACAACTGAAATGACTTAGCACACATGTACGTAGCTGATTAACAATGTTGTGATAGTTTCAAATGAACAGTAAAGGGACTCAGCCATACATATACATATATTAAAAATTATTTTTAATATCCAGAGGGAATGTTTACATTTTTCCAATAAAAATACTGAGAGTTTTAAAATAGCCTCTGAGAAACCAAAAATAATCATAATGTCTAGCACTGAGCCTCTCCAATCTACTGAACTGTGTCAAAATCATTTTGGAATAAGCCAAGAAATGACTAAACATATGAATACATAGACTATAAGAAAGGCAGGTAATTGTGGTAGAGCAGAAACGACTGGATATACTGGCATGAATAAGAAGTGCTAATTGATGCCTGGAATGGAGCTAGAGTATCTGTAAAAATTTACCAGTAAACTACACATGCAAAGAAGACAATCATTTTAAGACTCAAATCTGCAAAGTCAATAGACCTAGAGCACTTATGAATCTTTTATTAATCCAGTCTAAGACAACATGTATAATATTGACAAATGCTTTTGCAGTCCATGTTAATTTAATGAGCTCATCTTGAAGAATCCTCATTGATTACTTAGAGTACTCAAGCCTCCCTTTAACTTTTTGATCCTTAGCAATGTGGCTTTTGCATTGTCTATTTATGGTTAGACATGACATTGAAGTATTTCAAACTTGTCATTTCATTCTCCCTCAGGGCCAGAAGGAAATCACTGTAAGCATCAGAACTATCTGAATTCACCAGCCCCATGGGAGGGGGCACCACAGCTGAAAAAGCAATTGTTTTGGCTGGAAGATCTGACTGCTGTTCCCTGGTAGCTCAGATGGTAAAGAATCTGCCTGCAATGCAGGAAACCTAGCTTCAATTCCTGGGTCAGGAAGACCTCCTGGAGAAGGGAATGGCAACCCACTCAAGTATTCTTGCCTGGAGAATCCCATGGACAGAGGAGCCTGGCAGTCTACAGTCCATGGGGTCACAAAGAATTGGACATGACTGAGCGCCTAACACTGCTACTAACTACTAGGTCATAACTGCTGTGCTCCTAGGTTATAGCACAGCTCAGCAATGAGGAAAAGAACACAAAAGCTGCTTTTGTACTCAACATACTCAGTTGCTACAGAATAAAATCTCTATTTATTCTCACTTTCCAGGGGGGGACTTCAAAGTTTTGATTTTCATAGAAAGGAAATGCTGTCAATGTTTAATTGTGTTAATAAATAGGAATGATTATATTCTAGTTAATGCTAAATTATGAAGTTTGACATCTCATTACTGGTGTCAACATGTGTGATATAATCACAAGCTTACCTTCAGATAATATGATCTTTATTGAGCATGAGTAATCTTGCCTCATTCCCCAACTCTCCAAAGCAAGCGAAATTCCTGTTCAAAGGACTGAAATCCCACTTTATGGAGAAGTCACTCTTTATCAAGTAAGCACTGCTACCCCCAGAAGCTTCTTGTTCAAATATAAACGATCCTGAAAATGTTGCAGGAACAGGGCACCTTCCAGGGCCCAAAATGTGGGCCCTTGTCTAATACTCTGAAGAGGAGAGAAGACAAGCTTGCTGACAGAGCAAGAGACTTTATTGGGAAGCATTGCCTGGGTAGGCAGCAGGAGGGTAAGGAAGCCCAGGTGGTTCGTAGTCTCGGGTTTTATGACAATGAGATTAGTTTCCTGGTTGTCTCTGGCCAATCATTCTGACTCAGGGTCCTTCATGGTGGAGCACGCATTGTTCAGCCAAGATAAATTCCAGTGAGGAGAATTCTGGGAGGTGGTAGGACATGTGGCATCTCCTTTTGATCTTTCCTGTACTGTTCTGGTTGGTGGTGGCTTATTAGTTCCGTGTTCCATAATAGGATCTTCTGTCCAAAATAAATCTGCAAATGATTACTATAGTGTCTGGCCAGGGAGGGTGGTTTCAGTCTGTGTGTTTTCCCTAACAAAAACAGAGTACATGAAGGCTTGGAGATCTTTAACACCAGTGTAGATTAGTTTATTGGTGTTTTTTTCTTTCTTTTTTTTTTTTTTTTTTTCCTTTTGGCTTCAGGGGAATTGGGAAAGAAGAATTCTGAGGCTTGTGGATGGCTGGGCAACTTAGGTTTCACCAAATAAATACCTGTAGACTTAGAGTCCTGGGATCAGGGAAGAGAGAGTGGGACATACTTGCCAGGTATACTTTGATGACACAGAAAAGAGAGACACAAGCTAGCAGCTTCTACAGTAACCCTTATCTTTCCTGGAGGCCTCTGTACTCGCTATTCCCTTGAAACCTTCTAATCCCCTGTCCCAACTCCATCCCTACCCCTCTATCTGCCTAATGCTTATTCAACCTTTGGGTCTTAGCATAAATGCTACTTTTTCAGACAAGTCTTTTCTGGCTTCTAAGATTAGGATGCTCTTATGGAACACTGAAGTTTTCCATTTTTGCATATATCAAATGCCAATTAATTATTTGTTTAATTATATTTTGATGTCATCTTCCCAAACAGACTATGAGCATCATCATGGCAGGGCCATGGCTGCCTTACTTACCATCATTTCCCAACCCCTAACACTCTATAAATACTTCAAAAATACATGTAGACTGATTGGTACAATGCGTATAAACACTTAAAAAATATATGTGGATTGTTTGGTGCAATGTGCATGCATGCAGTCATCTTGGAAGTGGTGTATTATAGCAGCAAGTTCTCATGGCACAAGGCTGATGGATATTCAGGTGGCAGTGTAAGCCTGGGAAGGATCTGGACAGGGATGAAAAGGGAAAAAAGGGAGAATTTTTCAATTTCATAATCTGCAGCAAAATACACAGCCTTCTTGAGTTTCATCTTAAAAATGTGGACAGTGACCCTTACTTTGCCAGGTTGCTGTGGGAAGGTGAGAGGATACAATGCAGCGCTGGCATACGGCAGACAATCAATAGCTCTTAATGTTAATTCTGCTAATACTTTTTCTACTACTGTTTCTCAGTTCACATTCTCTCTCACTCTGTTTCTCAGTTCACCTTCTCTCTCTTCCTAAACTAGTAACTTCCCAACAGGGGGTCACTGGAGGCTCTGCAGACATAGGAAATGATGGGCAGGAAGTGAAATTTGGGGGGAGGGGGGCGTCAATCAAAAGGCTGAGCTGAGCCATAGTGACCACGCCAGGGAACTGAATCTGAAGAATTCACATGTGCTTCTAAAAACAGGGTCAGAGGAAGAATGACAATCAACAGAGGATTGTTCATATACCCAGTGAGGCAAAGTGACTTCAGAAGGACCCAGAGAAGTTCTTTTTTTTTTTTTCTTTCTTTCTTTTTTTTTTTTTCCTTTTCTTTTTTTTTTTCTTTTCTTATTTATTCATCTTTGGGTACAGAGACATTTCTTAGATATATCTGTACTTGCCCTCTGATCTCTGTGCAGAAAATAGCCGTATCTTTCTGAAAAACTTCTCATTAGTGTAAAATGGCTTTTATAGCGGATTATATCAGAGAGACAGCATCCAAGGGATCACCAGTGGTTCTTAGCTTGGGCAAGGTGCCACTCTGTGAAACAAGGCTTACTTAAGATTTCTTAAAAATGCTCTGTTTCCAAAGAATAGTCACGATCAACAGTCAATATCAAGCATGGAATAAGTACTAATTGCTACCAAACAGCTTTTGGAACAAGAACCAAAAAGCTGTACTTGGGTCTAGACCATGTTTGAGTTTCATTTCCTCTGTGCTGGGCTAAAACATGTCCACACACAATCCATTTCATTGCAGCTACATGAGAGAAAGACCCCTGATCTCAGGTCACTAAGCGATGGAAGGCAGGTTAGTGGTCCTCAGCCAGGAGATAGAGACAAGGAGGCACTGAGGTGTCTGCTGACTCTGGAGCAACACCTTCAGGTCTCACAGCTCCTTCCAACAGAACCTACCAGACGGCTCTTCCCTAAACCCCCAACTTTTCACCCCTTCACTTCTGCCATAGCCTGTGATCTGTCATTTTTGGAGGATGCAATCATATTCTCTGCTAAGAACAAATATGCCTGCTCAGTCAATCAGTCGAGTCTGACTCTTTTGTGACCCTGTGGACTGTAGCCCCACCAGGCTCCTCTGTCCATGGGATTCTCCAGACAAGAACACTGGAGTGGGTTGCCATTTCCTTCTCCAGGGCCAGAGAAGTTCTTATATAATCTGATAAAGGAAGAGAAGTAAAACCACAGACCACACCCTTCTGCCCTATGCAGTCAGCCTCTCAAGCTAAAGATCTATCTGCACTCTGGGGAAAGGAAAATATGAGATCCATACTGAAGTTTTATTCATTTTTAAATTTTTATTTGTGTATTTTTTAGGTGCGTTGTGTCTTAGATGCGGCACTTGGATCCTCATTGTATCATTCAGGATCTTTTACTGCGGCACACAGACTCTCTAGATGTGGCAGTGGGCTCAGAAGTTGTGGTGTGTGGACTCAGTTGCTCTGCGGCATGTGAGATCTCAGTTCCCTAATCAGGGATCGAAGCTGTATTCCCTGAATTGCAAGGCAGATTCTTAACCACTGGCCCACCAGGGAAGCCCCAGACTGGAGTTTTATATTGAATGAGATTGTGTTTTGCAAACAACCTAAAGGTATAGAATCATCCTAAAATGGTCTTAAGAGGCAGGAAAGGGGGGTTAATTTAGTACTGCTAGAGGCAGAGATTTTGGGGAAAAAAAGCTAAAAATCACCAAGGGAGCAATACGTGATGGATTTTCTTTCCTGGACATTTGGCTTACTGACCAGTGGGCTCTTCTGAAGCTGTAAGCCAAAAAATATATTTTTTTGAAGCATACTTTGCCAGCCTATAGTACATGCTGCAGAACTTCCCTGAAAAATAAAAACATCCTGTGTCTCTCTGGAGGGAATGAGAAAAGCACAACTTGCTCGATTGGTCTGCCTTGGGCACAATTGTGATGGAAGTGAAATTGCAATCAGGAGCTACAGTAGTCCCTTTTGTGTATTCACTCCTCTCCTTCAGAAATACAGTTACTTGCTCATTCTTTTCTGTTGTTGACTCTTAACTTTTCTTTTTTAACTGCCCATGCCTCCCTTCCATTCTACTCTCCCCTGAGTCATCACATCCTCTGACAAAACTTCAACCCCTGTTTCCAGACAGTGCCTGGAAACTTACATTTCTCTAGCGGCACCTGTTAATTGGGACAAGGCTGAGAGGAGATCAACTCCATCTCCAGGAGTCCAGGGTCCCATTGGGGGTGAAGCCAAAGTTACCTTCTGTGGGGTTTTGCTTGGTTTCACAATTTGTTTAACTTCCTTCCCTTTCCTGTCTCCAGTCTCCATCCCTCGATCAGATTCTTAAAGGCACACTTCCTAATAAATCACTTTCAGGATCTGCTTCTGGAGAATCTAATCTAAGACACCTGAACAGCCAGCATTCTCTCTTATTCCTCATGGATAACAGCACTTGAGATATAAAGTAAACAAGTAGGAAGATGGATCAAATCTCTGCTTCCAACCACTCCAGCCCCTTCAACAGATGAACTGATATACTCCCATTCCTGCTGAAGTTAAGCCAACTTTGATTTCTGTCACCTGCAACTAAGAGATACAATTCATCAACGACTCCTTTACTTGCTCCGTTTAACAACAGACATTGCAGATAAGTCAGAGACGTCTATGATATCATAAGTCAGCAGTGTTTTCTTAACAAAGTTATCAGAAGACCACTGCAATAGTCACTGTTGGATGCCATGCAACTCATTTACATCTTCCCCTAGAGCTTACCAGAGTGTTTCCAGACTCTTCCACAGTGTGCGTGCCTGCTCAGTCACATTCAATTCTTTCTGACCCCGGGAACTATGTAGCCCACCAGGCTCCATCTGTCCATGGAAGTTTTCAGGCAAGTGACTGAAGTGGGTTACCATTTCCTTCTCCAGAGGATCTTCCCAACCCGAGGATCAAACCCACGTCTCTTGTATCTCCTGCATCGGCAGGTGGGTTCTTTACCAGCTGAGCTACGGGGGAAGCCTTTTCCACAGTACAAACACCTGAAAAAGTTCAATCTACCTTGACATCTTTCATAATATATACCATATGGATGTTAAGAAAGAAAAATAGAGGAGAGAACAAAATGTTTCTAAAATGCAAATTCATCCATGTCAGGCCAAATTTAAAGGCCTTCAACACCTCTTCGTTGCTCCCAAGATAAGGTTCATCATCCTTTAAAAGGCCTCAGAAGGTGTAATTATGTGATGTCAGATGCAACTCCCCGCTGCACTCCCGCAATCCAGCCACAGTGGAAACTTTCAGTCCCTTGAAAGACGTGCTCTTTCCTGGCCTTGGACCTTTGTCCCTCCTTTTTTCCACATCCTCTACCCCGGCTTCTTACTTCACTTGGCTTACTCCTTTTTAGGTTTCAGGACTTGGCCAAGACATTACTTCTTCCAGGAAGCTCCATCTCTAAGCTCTCCTAATTGCGCTCATTGTTCCCTTTATTTACCTAAAATTTTACATATTACTCTCTAGTGTGATTAAACGTGCTTATTTGGAAAAAGAATATATGTCCTTTGAGGTAAAATTATGTCCGTTTGTTCAATCTATATTGTTGGAGCCCAACAGTATCTGGCTCGTAATAGGTTCATAATATTTTTAAGGATGAATAAAAAAGAAAATAGAGAGAGATGTTGAGAGTAGAGAAATGATGTCTTTTTGAACACCAGTGTAGCCAGAAGACTAAAGTACCAATCAGGAAACATCTCCTTAGCATGTCTCCTTGATGATTAAAAGATGTTTTCGTGTAAATCCATGGCTGATTCATGTCAATGTATGGCAAAAACCACTACAATATTGTAAAGTAATTAGCCTCCAACTAATAAAAATAATTGGGAAGAAAAAAAAATAAATAAAAGATGTTTTCATCCCAGCATACATCTCCCTTGGTGTTAAGTCTTTACGATAGCTAACATAATCATAAAATATGTGCTCAGCAACAAGACAATGCCTGTGATTTAACAACAGGATCCACAGTAATTTAGTTATGACACCTGGCTTTTCTCCCGTGATAAGATACCTAAGTTCCCTTGGAAAAAAGACAGCTGAGATGAATGTACCCACTGCTCAAAGACGGGTCGATCACTTAACCTCTTTACCATTATATTAAATTATGGATTAATGTTCAGGGCCAGCTAGCTGTAAATATTGCTCTTTAACACAATTTCATTTCCAACCTTGTCTCATTTAATAACCAGGTAGATTTAGGAATAAGGAGACACTGACTTACAGAACAAAGGGCATCACTGAAAATCAAAAGTTCATGCACCATGAAAGAAAAAATGCACTAATCCACACATGCTGTCCCAGCAGGAGATGCAGGTTCAATCCTTGGTTAGAAAGATCCCCTGCAGAAGGAAATGGCAACTCACTCCAGTATTTTTGCCTGGGAAATACCATGCACAGAGGAACCTGGTGGGCTACAGTCCATGAGGTCGCAAAGAGTTGGGCATGACTTAACAAACTAAATGACAACAGGAAATGTATGTTGTCTTACCCAAGTGCAGTGAGAAACTAATTGTCAGCTCACTGTCAAGTTTCAGCCTGACTAGGATCACTATGCTAGATGTTATATCCTCAAACCATCTTCAGAAACTGAAGACAGGACCACTACCGCCCCTCCTGTCTCCAGCTTCCTTGCCTGGCCTCACTAACTCATTAAGATGTTCATTTCCATGAGACAGAGTCACTCAGAATATTCCCCAGTGAATTTCTCACTATTGTCCAATAAATTTGTCACTATAGAAGATAAAACTGTTGTGTCACTCTGACTATTCTGCCTAACTAGTGATAAAAAAACTCATTGCCTTTTGGGATCTCACTGATCTCTCTACCAATACTGATCTCCATCTGTCCATACTCATAGAACTACTCACCATATGCCAACCTCTTAGACTGGACAGGGTGACATCTACAGAACCAATGATAACAGCTCTTAATTATGTGGATTTTAAGCAGCATTTACATCTTAGATATTACTCTTTGTCTTCTTTGCTATCTCATTATGGATTATCTCAGTGCTCAAAGATGGAGATAGTGCCCAAACTGTTGTTTCATGGTAACTCAATCCAATCCATCTCTATAGAGAGGAAGGTTGGTCATCCACCAAGGCAAGAATTTCATTGAGGCTTCTTCATTTACACAAAAGAATGTCAATCATACTACATATTTCATTCATTTTTAACTACCTTGATCCAAACACAATAACAAAGAAGATCTGAAAATATAATTTTTGTCCTTAAACTCTTTATTTTTCATCTCATCATTTATATTCAGTCAGTTCAGTTCAGTCGCTCAGTCATGTCCGACTCTTTGTGACCCCATGGACTGCAGCACGCCAGGCCTCCCTGTCCATCACCAACTCCCAGAGCTTACACAAACTCATGTCTATTGAGTCAGTGATGTCATCCAGCCATCTCATCCCCTGTTGTCCCTTTCTCCTCCTGCCTTCAATCTCTCCCGGCATCAGGGTCTTCTCAAATGAGTCAGCTCTTCACATCAGGTGGCCAAACTATTGGAGTTTCAGCTTCAACATCAGTCCTTCCAATGAACACTCAGGACTGATCTCCTTTAGGATGGACTGGTTGGAGCTCCTTGCTGTCCAAGGGACTCTCAAGAGTCTTCTCCAAAACCACAGTTCAAAAGCATCAATTCTTTGGTGCCCAGCTTTCTTTATAGTCCAACTCTCACATCTGTATGTGACTACTGGAAAAACCATAGCTTTGCTAGATGGACCTTTGTTGGCAAAGTAATGACTCTGCTTTTTAATATGTTGTCTAGGTTGGTCACAACTTTCCTTCCAAGGAGAAAGTGTCTTTTAATCTCATGGCTGCAATCTCCATCTGCAGTGATTTTGAAGCCCAAAAAAATAAAGTCAGCCACTGTTTCCACTGTTTGCCTATCTATTTACCATGAAGGGATGAGACTGGATACCATGATCTTAGTTTTCTGAATGTTGGGCTTTAAGCCAACCTTTTCACTCTCCTCTTTCACTTTCATCAAGAGGCTCTTTAGTTCTTCTTCACTCTCTGCCATAAGGGTGATGTCATCTGCATATCTGAGATTATTGATATTTCTCCTGGAAATCTTGATTCCAGCTTGTGCTTCATCCAGCCTAGTGTTTTTCATGATGTACTCTGCATGTAAGTTAAATAAGCATGGTAACAATATACAGCTTTTACATACACCTTTTCCTATTTGGAACCAGTCTATTGTTCCATGTCCAGTTCTAACTGTTGCTTCTTGAACTGCATACAGATTTCTCAAGAGGCAGGTCAGGTGGCCTGGTATTCCCATCTCTTTCTATTGTGATCCACAGAGTCAAAGGCTTTGGCATAGTCCATAAAGCAGAAATAGATGTTTTTCTGGAACTCTCTTGTCTTTCCGATAATCCAGTGGATGTTTGATCTCTGGTTCCTCTGCCTTTTCTAAATCCAGCTTGAACATCTGGAAGTTGTACTGTTGAAGCCTGGCTTGGAGAATTTTGAGCATTACTTTGCTAGCATGTGAGATGAATGCAATTGTGCAGTAGTTTGAGCATTCTTTGGTATTGCCTTTCTTTGGGACTGGAATGAAAACTGACCGTTTTCCAGTCCTGTGGCCACTGCTGAGTTTTCCAAATTTGCTGGCATATTGAGTGCAGCATTTCACAACATCATCTTTCAGGATTTGAAATAGCTCAACTGAAATTCCATCACCTCCACTAGCTTTGTTGTAGTGATGTTTCCTAAGGCCCACTTGACTTCCCATTCCAGGATGTCTGGCTCTCGGTAAGTGATCATACCATCGTGATTATCTGGGTCATGAAGATCTTTTTTGTATAGTTCTTCTGTGTATCCTTGCCTCCTCTTCTCAACATCTTCTGCTTCTGTTAGGTCCATACCATTTCGGTCCTTTATTGTGCCCATCTTTGCATGAAATGTTCCCTTGGTATCTCTAATTTTCTTGAAGAGATCTCTAGACTATTCTATTTCTATTTCCCATTCTATTGTTTTCCTCTATTTCTTTGCATTTTTTGCTGAGGAAGGCTTTCTTATCTCTCCTGGCTATTCTTTGGAACTATGCACTCAAATGGGTATGTCTTTCCTTTTCTCCTTTGCTTTTTGCTTCTCTTCTTTTCACAGCTATTTGTAAGGCCTCCTCAGACAGCCATTTTGCTTTTTTGCATTTCTTTTCCTTAGGGATGGTCTTGATCCCTGTCTCCTGTACAATGTCAAAAACCTCCATCCATAGTTATCAGGCACTCTGTCTGTCAGATCTAGTCCCTTAAATCTATTTCTCACTTCCACTGTATAATTGTAAGGGATTTGATTTAGGTCATACCTGAATAGTCTAGTGGTTTTCCCTACTTTCTTCAATTTAAGTCTGAATTTGGCAGTAAGGAGTTCATGATCTGAGCCACAGTCAGCTCCCAGTCTTCTTTTTGCCGACAGTATAGAGTTTCTCCATCTTTGGCTGCAAAGAATATAATCAATCTGATTTCAGTGTTGACCATCTGGTGATGTCCATGTGTAGAGTCTTCTCTTGTGTTGTTGGAAGAGGGTGTTTGCTATGATCAGTGTGTTTTCTTGGCAAAACTCTATTAGCCTTTGCCATGTTTCATTCTGTACTCCAAGGCCAAATTTGCCTATTACTCCAGGTGTTTCTTGACTTCCTACTTTTGCATTCCAGTCCCCTATAATGAAAAGGACATATTTTTCGGGTGTTAGTTCTAAAAGCAGGAAACAAATTACCTTTTGTCTCCCAAATTCCTTGGTCCTTCTTATCTTAAAATGTAGCCCAGATTTTCTAAAATTCAATCATTTGTATTCTACCTTCACAACTTTGCCAGCTGAACACTTACAGAAATGATGGATAGATAGTTAAATACATAGATAGGCAACATACAGATAAACAGATTTGGAAATATATATATATATATATACATATCAGTAGCTAGATAGATATAGATATTGATAAATACACATGTAGGTAGATAATCTGTTCTGAACCAACCCACTTGTCATAACCTTTTACTTGTCCTAATAAATAATACTGATGGGCTACTTATTTTTTCTGGTATATATTAAAAAATCACAATGAGGTACCATTATACGCCAGTCAGGATGGCTGCCATCCAAAAGTCTACAAGCAATAAATGCTGGAGAGGGTGTGGAGAAAAGGGAACCCTCTTACACTGTTGGTGGGAATGCAAATTAGTACAGCCACTATGGAAAACAGTGTGGAGATTTCTTAAAAAGCTGGAAATAGAACTGCCATATGACCCAGCAATCCCACTTCTGGGCATACACACCAAGGAAACCAGATCTGAAAGAGACACGTGCACCCCAATGTTCATCGCAGCACTGTTTATAATAGCCAGGACATGGAAGCAACCTAGATGCCCATCAGCAGACGAATGGATAAGGAAGCTGTGGTACATATACACCATGGAATATTACTCAGCCATTAAAAAGAATTCATTTGAATCAGTTCTAATGAGATGGATGAAACTGGAGCCCATTATACAGACTGAAGTAAGCCAGAAAGATAAAGACCATTACAGTATACTAACACATATATATGGAATTTAGAAAGATGGTAACGATAACCCTATATGCAAAACAGAAAAAGAGACTCAGATGTATAGAACAGACTTGTGGACTCTGGGAGAAGGCGAGGGTGGGATGTTTCAAGAGAACAGCATCGAAACATGTATATTATCTAGGGTGAAACAGATCACCAGCCCAGGTTGGGTGCATGAGACAAGTGCTCGGGCCTGGTGCACTGGGAAGACCCAGAGGGATCAGGTGGAGAGGGAGGTGGGAGGGGGCACCGGGATGGGGAATACATGTAAATTCATGGCTAATTCATTTCAATGTATGACAAAAACCACTGCAATGATGTAAAGTAATTAGCCTCCAACTAATAAAAATAAATGGAAAAAAAAATCTTTAAACCTCTATTTATAAAATAAATATAAAGGTATACTGTACAGAACAGGGAATATAGCCAATATTTTATAACTTAAAGGAGAGTATAAAAATATTGAATCATTATATTGTATATCTGAAACTAATATAATATTATAATTCAACTATAATTTTAAAAAATGAAAATAGTTTATATTTCTTGATATTTATATTTTTAATTTGTTGAGTTCTCCATGTTTGAATGTTTATCAGGGATTCTTCTCTTTTGATAGTATGCTGACATTCATTATCACAGATGTATATGTTGGATAACATGATATAGTTTGTCTGTTCCTCTATTACAGACATTCAGATTATTACTGGATTATTATAATTAAGATGAAACTTTAATAAGAAACTAGCTCTATTAAAAAAAAATAACCATGAAAACTGAAAATGATCTAGAACCATTTAAAATGATCTTAACTATAACTTTTTGAGAAACAGCGACTTATAACAGTGGTTCTCAATACTGGAATATCAGATCACCTGAGAAGACTTTTTTTTTTAATTCTAATGTCCAAATCTCACTCAGACATATTAAATCTGAATGAGGCTCTGAGAACAGTAATCTATCTAAAAAAGAAAAAATAATTATGCAGAAGCTTCTCATTCTAATTTGTGAAGTGTATGAAAACCTCAAGGTAGACATTTACAATAAAAATGTCTAACTTGGGGCTTCTTCCTCTTCATCAGGAATATGAACTAGCACTCAATTTCTACTATAATCGATAGTTCTAACAAAACTTTTAATTTTAAAAAGATCAGATTTTTTGCTACAAATTTAATTTTTCAAAGTTGTGAATGAAAAATCTTTATAGACAAATATACAGCCCTTAATGTTCCTCCACTATAAAACTGTAGTCATATTATGGACATGACTGTAAGTCCTCTAAGAACAAGAACTTGATCTTTCTCACATCTGTGCATCTATGTATCCAAAGTTTCAAGCAGTGTCTGGCACTTAGCAAACCCTCAAAAAATGGTCATCACATAAATAAATTAATAAGTAAATACACACCACACTAATAATACATAGGATACAAATTATGTCAAAAACATTTTATCATTTCTTCCTCTCTCACTTGAACCTCATTATCTTTACTGTATTTGCTTTGAGGCTTTCTGATACAATTTGAAAGCTAAAGACTAAAATTTTCTAATACTTCATGCGTGCATGCTCAGTTATGTCTGACTGTTTGCAACCCCATGAACTGTAGCCCTCCAGATTCCTCTGTCCACAGAATTTTCCAGGCAAGGATACTGGAGTGGGTTGCCATTTCCTACTCCAGAGGATCTTCCTGCCTCAGAGATCAGCCCAAGTCTCCTGAGTCTCCTGCTTTGACAAGTAGATTCCTTACCACTGAACCACCTGAGACGCCCTCTAATATTTCATCCATTACTAAAAATTAAAGTAATAGTGAGAGATTAAATGCCTCCTTAATAATCTGTTTTAACTGTGCATGCATTAGTGTTTGCAAGGTGAGGAGCTGCCATCAATTTTAGAAGAGGTAATTGCTTCTAACCATTTTAGCTGAACTGACAGCAGCTCACTCATATCCAAGCCACTGTCCAGTGCCCGGTACATAGTTAAGTGCTCAATAAATCTTTCACTCATATTTGAACAAACATGACTTAAGACATAATCAAAACACTTTAGTGGGTGTTACCCCACCACTAGAGGAAAGCTCGGGAAGGTTCCATCCACATCTTCTGCAGTCTTTCAGTCTTCCCAGTTGCATTAACCTCCAAAGGACTCAGTTTCTTAATCCATAAAATAAAAGGCTGGTGCTACATAATAGTGTCTCCTTTCTACTTCTAACGTCCTCTTTCTCTTAAGTGTACAACGTACTGGTATTAAGTACATTCATATTACTTCTCTATTACTAACATTCTAATTGTATGATAAAAATTTTCTGCGTCTGACCTGGATATGTCTTAGCTTTGTTTTCTCATTCATAATTTCAGGAAATAGGATGACACTTTGCATTTTCATAGAGATCCTGCTTTGAGTATAAATACTGACCTCACCCACCTTTTCCAGCAAGGACAGGGTCTGTGCACACAGTAGATCTTGATAGAACTGAAATTATTTATCTTTTGACTCTTTTGGCTGTACCATGTAGCATGCAGGATCTTAATTCCCTGACCAGGAATCAAACTTATGCTCCCTGCGTTGGGATCACTGGACCGCCAGGGAAGTCTGACAAAGCTGAAATTACTGACTTACAGACAATAACATACATACAAGCTGCCTGATTATTTTAATATTCTCTTGTCAGGCACTAGCCTCTTTCCTTTCATTTGAGAAGGTTTTAGTTTCCATTACATTAACATATGTATTGAATATGATTTCTTCCTCTCCATCAAGCTTTTGCATATGTGCCACCAAATTAGCAAATATGACTGTCTTTTAGACAACTGACAGAGAGAGAGATATGGGAACCCTCCCTCGTGACCACTACAAATTTGTCATGTAAAGAGCTGGTGCTCACATTTTCTGAGGTTCATAAGCGAGTGACTACAAAATACTGGCAGCTTAAACTATGGTGATGTCTCTAATTGAGGCATCATGGGCTACTACAATTACAGTGTCCCTGATGCTCTTTTCTTCAGAATTAAACCAGAGTTCCTGCCATACTTTGCAGACAGAGGACAAAACAATGTTAGTCTTCTCCACTTGGCTTCATAAATGAAGTCCAAACTTTAGATTTTTTTTTTTATCTGAAAAACAATATCAGACAGAAGGCTTTTTGGTTCCATATTGCTGAGCCAGTAATGAAAACTGCAAACTAAAAATCCATTCTATTTCCCAAATGAAAGGAAAACACAACTCTGGTGAATAACAGCCAAGAAACGGAACCATATCCTGAGGGGTCAGGAAGGATAAACATGGCACCGTACTGTTTGGAGCAGTACAGTTATGGGACGCAGATGTCACTGGCACCCACTCCTCTCAGAGAGGAGTCTACATATTAGACTAGAAATAGGGATGCGTAGGTGGTGACAAATCGTCCTCATGTGAAACCAGGATAAAACCCATTGCCCTTTGTTTCTATTTTAGGGAAAACTAGCCAAGAGGTTAATGAGGAACAAAGGACATTAGATCACATCCTTTTTATCCATATTCATTCATTTACTCCTTATGTTAACAGGCAGATGCATGTCAGCACTGTGCTAGCCTCTGGCAACACAAAGTGTAGCCAGCAATAAGCTGAAATCAAGTTGGGAAATAGCCACCCATATGGTTTAGTATAATATAAAGCTTTCTGGAGATCATGATCTCCGGATTAATTTTGCTTTACTTTAATACTGAACAGAAATTTAACTTCCTAGATCATATTGCATCACCCTTGTAAAATTTGTTCTTTGCTAACACATACATATGCATCCACACTAATTACTAAATGATGAGTGTAAATTCAACTTTGAGGGAAGAGGAGGTAAAGATGGTATGAAAGTGGGAATGGTGTCAAGCCAAACAGAAGAACTTGCATGAGCAAAGACTCAGAGAAACAGTTCAGAGTGAACAGTTCAGTGAATTGAGTAGCTGGAATGCAGAAGAAATTAAGTAAGAGGATCATATAATTTATTGTCCAAAGTAGGACACTTTTAAAAGTGAAGGAGGATGTTAAAATAATTAAAATTATATAATTCAAAATATTTATAAACTGTCATAAAACTATTTTTTAATATTGGTGAACCTACAACACGTTTTCAACAACTATTTTCAAAAATAAAATTCTTTCAAAAATTAAAATAAGATAATCTTTGTACATTAAAACAAAAAAATCAACCATTGGTTATCTGAATGCTACCAAGTATAACATTAAGCATAATTATTCTTTCCTAATTATTCATTTAATAGGAGAATAATTGCTTAATAGTATTGCACTGGTTTTTGCCATACATCAACATGAATCAACCATAGGCATACATATGTCCCTTCCCTTCTAAACCTCCCTCCCATCTCCCATCTCCCACCTCATCTCATCCCTCTAGGTTGTCACAGAGCATCAGGTTTGAGCATCATACAGCAAATTCCCACTGGCTATCTATTTTACATATGATAATGAATATATTTCAGTGTTACTCTATTTGTCCTACCCGCTCCCTCCCTCACTGTGTCCACAAGTCTGTTCCTTATGTCTACATCTCCATGGCTGCCCAGCAAATGGGTTCATCAGTACCATCTTTCCAGATTCCATGTATATGCATTAATACACAGGATTTGTTTTTCTCTTTCTGACTTACTTCATTCTGTATAAAAGGTTCTAGGTTCATCCACCTCACTAAAACTCACTCAAATGTATTCCTGTTTATGGCAGAGTAGTATTCCATTGTATATATGTATCATATATTTGTATATATGATACAAATGTTTGAGTTTAATTAGTTGGCAATATTAAATACTTTTTCCTTTACTCCCTGAGGCCAAAAAGTTGAACAATCCCTACTCATCTTTTTTTCTAATTAGCAAATACTCTGCATTGTGTCTTTGAAAGGGAGGTAATAATTAAATGGTAGGTGATAGTTGTACGCATGCAGCACAAGTTATAATTATATTATGCCTGGAAAGGCCTGAATGAAGGAAGATGATTATTATTGATTGTCTTTCAGATTTAGCTACATATTATAAAGAGAACTCTCTTTAATAATATATATGCCACTCATCATTACTAGAAAAGCTGGATGTACAAAGCAGAGTGAATCTATCTGACCTTATTCAACTGCAACTATTAATAATATTTTATTTAATAAAATGAAAAATCCTGCACAAATACTAAACCAGGAAGGGCTTTCTGATAGCCTTCATAAATCTTGATTGTTCTAGGCAAAGTGGATATGAAAGCAGCTGACAACTGAGGAACTTACAAAGCTGGGCAAGGAAGCAAAGGCCAGATTCAGATCCTAGAGGACCTCATACACTTGGTAAGGAAACTTGGAATTAAGAACGGGGAAGCCAGTGGAGAAATGCAGAGAGAACTGCATTTAGATAGAAGTCTGGCTGCTTTTGGAAGATGAATTTTGAGGAAACACAGATATTATATTGTTCATATAGAGATAGCAAACTGGAAACCCATGATAGCACACTGGAACCTGCATCCTATCTATATAGCTATATATATATTTTTGTTTGTTTGTTTGTTTTGATTTGCTTTGTTTTGTTCTTTGCTTGCTCAGTGCTAATACGCACTGCATTTAACAAACTGAATTCACAATCTAAGCAATTAAAAAGTAGGAAATTTCACATACAATTTGTATTGTTGACTTCTATTGATAAATTGCAAGATCTGGTATTATAAACTTGCTTTTCTGGATGAGAAACAATAGTTGGGAGAAACTTAGTGGCGGTGCCCTTCAGAGTATGGAATAGTCTCCAACGTGATGTCCTGACCGACTTTCACGAACATATACTAAATCCCTGGGCCTGTGGCATATGCGTTAACTTTCAGTATACATAACTTTTGACATGAGCAACACTTGATAAAAAATGGTCATAAGAAAGCATCTGTCTGAGCCAGGAATGGAATTCTCATCAAATGCCCCAACTTAATGGCACAAAAATGTGGACTAGACAAGCTTTAGGTATAGGCAGGGGTAATGCCCATTTACACAATCATTTTAAACATTATTTTGACCTTGTTACAAAACCACACAATTTAACTTTGCCAATAAAAGACCAAAATGTAGAACAGTTTCTCCCTGAAATTGCAAGATACAACTTTCCAAAAGGAAATATCGTTTCAATTACAGTTCACAGACAACTTCAAGGTAACTAGAATGGAATAAATCCACTCACCTCCTCCTTCATTTGGCCCAGTGCTTCACTGAGATATGAAATGTGTTGAGTTTCAAAAGGAATTTCTCAAATGAAGCCACCAGCCATTACCCTT
Organism: Odocoileus virginianus; assembly: GCF_023699985.2. Lineage (NCBI taxonomy): Eukaryota > Metazoa > Chordata > Mammalia > Artiodactyla > Cervidae > Odocoileus > Odocoileus virginianus. The sequence continues at coordinate 56,259,025 of NC_069678.1, forward strand.
CCTACCCTTGTCAGAAGATCTATGTGCTAGACTGGTCATTAACTCCTCTTTTCCAAGACTCATATAATCTATGACTTCTACTTTTCTGAGTACTTATGTAATGGCTGTTCACTTTATTAAGACTTTTAGCCAAAGAGAAATTATGTTATTATAGAAGGTGAAAGGGTAAAATAAAAAGGGCATATGCTTTATGTCAACTATACTGTACCCTTGGGGCCCTCTTGTGGAATTGTTACAGGCTATGGAAGAATGTTTAACTCCTTTTAATGCTTTATGAAGCCTTTCATGATCTGCTCATCACACTACAGACCCTTCTCCAGACCCTTCTGCCCCCAACTCAGTCCCCAGCTGTACTTAACTGCTTCCACCTCCTCAAATACATCATGTTCTTTCTCTGTGTTCTGCACACATTCTCCCCCCAACTGAGAACACTTTCACAACTACCCCTCCCATTTGCTGTGTATTATCTATTATTGTTTAATGACTAAAACCGGTCTGACTCTTTTTCAACCCCATGGACTGCAGCACACCAGGCTCTTCTGTCCTTGGGATTTCCCAGGCAAGAATACCGGAGTGAGTGGGTTGCCATTTCCCTCTCCAGGAGATCTTCCCAACCCAGGGATCAAACTCATGTCTCCTGCATTGGCAGGCAGATTCTTTACCACCAAGCCACCAGGGAAGGCCATATTATCTATTTGCTATATAACAATTAAGCAAACTTCACAGCCTTACACAAGTCATACTTATTATCTCATAGTTTCCGTGGGTCAGGAATCTAGAAACAGCTCAGCTAGGAGGTTCTGGCTCAGGGCTTCTTGTGAGGTTACAGTCAAGCTGTTGGCCAGGACTGCTGCACTGTGGGATAGAGAACCCACTTCCCAGATGGCACGCTTATATGGCTGTAGGCAGCAAAGCTCAGCTCCTTGCTAGCTACTGGCAAAGACCTCAGCTCCTTGTCACGTGAGCCTCCTACATGATTGACTGAGTGTCCTGACCATGCCAGCTGATTTCTCCCAAAACAAGAGCCCTTAGACAGAACAGGGCAAAAGCCTTGTGTCTGTTATAACCTCATCTCTGAAGTGAAACACCACTTTGGCCATATTCTTTTATTAAAAATAAGTCACTAAGCCTAACCTACACTCAAAGGAGGAATATTAAGCTCCACCTCTCAGATTTCAGCCTGGATGATTATTTCCTGGGTTAGTTTTTTTAATTCTCTTAAGACTGGGCTGGCATCTCCCTGAGCTCTCAGGAGGTACCTCTCCTAAGAGGTACTACATTTTTGGAATCATTCCCTATTTGCTGGTCTGTCTTTTGCAGTAGAAAGTAGACAACTTGAAGGCAAGGACCGTGTCTTGCTCACAGTTGTTCCTCCACGCCTGGCACAGCGTGTGGCCTTTGGTAGGGAGTCAACCAACGCCTGATGAAAAATAAATCATGCTATTCAAAAAGACATTTTTCCTACTTTCCCACATAATAAGTAGAGGAAGAAATAAGTTTTATCATGCACCTCCTGCTGTGCACTGCACTTTGTATACATATTTAGCATTTAGTGATTGATGGAACCTTTGGTAGAAGCATAATTATGTGGTGGAAAAGAATGAAGAATTGTACTTTTACACTCTCCTGACTTTTTATTACTGCAGAATCTTGGGTAGCTTATTTAGACTCTTGGAACTGCAGCTTTCTCTGGAAAAAATTAAAGGATACAATAATAATTGTCTTACCAACTAACATGGGTTTAGTGAAGATCAAATAAGACAATGTAAATGAAAAGGTACAAACCATAAAACATCATACAAATATAATACATAAATATTATTATTTCTCAAATTCCATAGAGTATGAATGACCCTGCCAAACATGAAAAAGGTGCTTCCACCTTTGGAAACTTAACTAAAGATAAAACTCCTACCCCAGTGACAACTAATATTTTAATTCATTCAATATTGATGAGTTTCTACGATGTGTGTGTTCAAGGCATAGCCCAGGTGCTCAGATACCTTTGTGTCTTCAATTAAATCCAAGGCTGCTACAGAGTTTTCTAAATATTTTAGTATAGAGTTATAAGTTCACATGTAAAAATCACTGAGGAAGGTTGCCAAAACAGCAGTGCAAACAGTGGACTCAAGGCCTTAGTCATTTATTGAGTCAGATGTCTACTAATGCCTGCTTTTACTGTGATCTTAGCTCTCCTCTCAGGGCAGAAAATGTTGTTGCCTGGCATTCAGCAAGTGCTTAATGTTGGTTGAACAGAATTAAATAAATGTCCCTTATACAAGAATCACTGTTGCTATATCTCAATCACTATAAAGATGGAATGGTTGAGGTTTCCAATCTGGCTGACTCATTTTGCAGAGACAGAAATAGAAACTCAATAGGTTAGGTCCCAAGATCGTACAGGCAGGCAAGAGCACGGTTTAGACTTCAAATAAATCTTCTGATTCCCAGTTCTGTGCTGTTTCACCATGGTGTGCATTACTTTTAACAAATATTGTGCTTTATTCTGGAGCCTATTAATAGCAATAGCCTTGCCACTGTCTCGGCACCGGTAAAATGATGAAAATAGCACCAATTTACCCAAGAGGCTTGCACAAAGGACTGTAAAATAATGATGTCAATAAAGTACTTAACAAATTTCACAAATTATTCCAATTATAGAGATTGTGGCCGAAATTTATAAACAAGAAACAAAGGTACATTAAATTTTTCAACAACTGGAAAACTTCAGCTTTAATGCAACAATTGAAACTGTCCATGAAAGGAACTCTATAAAAGGGGAATGTTACAGTCCCCTTTTTGGTATAACAAGGCCTAGCTAGGGTGGGCAAAGTGTCCTAAGTACCACAGGAGGGAATTAGCACAGACTGTGCCTTCATTTTCATTTTCCTTATCATTGTTTTCCCGGTCTTTAATGTCTTTATTTTCCTGATCATTAAAGGACAACAGTATTCCACTAAAGAAAATACGTGCTTTATATCACATAGTCACTATGCTGTGGGTCAGTTCTCCAACTTCCACTATTCTGATGACTTTGAAGGAAGATTATTCACAATCTGCCTTAGTTTCCTTGAAAGGATGCAATACTCTGGAAGCTAATCTGGAAATACTTCAACCACTTCCCAATATCTTCTTCCAGCTATACTCTCATTACTTCCCTTGAACTCCTATCTTGAACTTGCAACTCTTACATAAAATGGTAATATTCTTTATGAAGCATGATTAAGAGTAAATCATCCATGGTACCTCTGGCAAATAATTAGCCATGCTGGGTCTACATCAGCTCTTTTAAAAGAATTTGGCCCTGAGGTGGAAACTGTCAAAAGACAGAAATTTGGTTTCCAGGAGAGTTACACTGCTCATCAGTCGACATAAAATGTGATTCATTTTATTAGGCAGAAAAACATTCACTGGTTCCATTTTCTCAGCTCTTTGGAGAAACACATTCTAATCTGTTTTTCTGAGTTTCAAGTAATTAAACCTTCAATATGCCTGGCATTTTAGGAAAGAAGCTATAACCTGAACTGAAGGTAAATGGATTTATTATGAGGGCTCTGCTCCTAGCCATGTCATGCTTTAAAGCAAAATCAACACACGAAGTGGTGATAAAACAGTGTGGAGGTTAAGACAAAATTTTTAACATAAGAACTTGATTTAAAAGCAAGCCTTTCACTTGGCAATGCATGAACCAGGGATGAAAGATAAAAACTTGCTTATAAAATGCAGATAAAACAACTAACCTGATGGCAACATTGAAAGGATAAGGGAAACAACCTGAGATCATTAATCCAGTGGCCACAACATACTGAGAGCTGAATAAATTGGTTCTTCTGCTGTTGCTGTTGCCCTGGGTCTTTATGGCTGGACATGGGCTTGCCCTAGTCGTGGAGAGTGGAGGCCACTCTGCCTTGAGGTGCACAGGTTTCTCATTATTGCGGGCTCTCTTGTTGTAGAGCACAGGTCCTAGGCACTTCAGCTTCAGTAGCTGTGACACACAGGCTCAGTAGTTGTGGCTTGAAGGTCAGAGTGCGTGGGCTCAGAAGTTGTGATGCAAGGGCTCTAGATGCCCCCAAGGCACCTGAAATCATCCCAGACCAGGGATCAAACCCATGCTCCCTGCACTGGCAGGCAGATTCTTATCCACTGCACCACCAAGGAAGTCCACCTTGTGGCTTTTATTATTACATTTAATAAAACCAAAGACCACTTATTCTTTAAATAGTGTTCCCTGCTCTTTAAGATTTCAAGAGGCTTTGCAATGTATACTTAACTTTCACCATAAATATGTGACAGATCAATCCCTAAACTGATCTAAACTCCCTAAGCCTATTAATGAACTGAGAACATTTATTCCTGTCCCTAAGTTTGTGTCTCGACTATTGTTCAGACACAAAGCTCTGAACTTTGAGTGTATACATGGAAATAAATGTAAGCTCTGTCTCCTCTTTCATTGGGCACATTCAAGCATTAGTCTGAAAAGCTCTGTGATGATAAGAGTGGGGCTTTGAAGGTGCTGGGAATCTCTTCTGAAATGGTCCATTTACAAAATCCAGAGCCATACAGACCCAAAAATACTTCACAACAAATCCTCTTCCTTAGTCAATACAAATTTCAGCATTATGCAGAGAAAAATGCCAACAGAGTAAAAATCCTGGGTAATCTCATTCGATGATATTTTGTTAGCCAATTTAATTTGCTTTCCTCCCTTATGAATAAGACTAATGACATAAGTATAATGCAGAATGAAAAATTACAGTAGTACTTTTAGTGTCATGGCAAACAGCCGATTCCTCCAAAATAGGGTTGCCAGATAAAATACAGGATGCCCAGTTAAATTTGAATTTATGATAAACAACAAATGTATTTTTTAGTATAAGTATGTTCTAAGTAAGCCTTGGCCTCTGGAAGTGGACTTAGAAAAATCATCAAGGGTATCCGTTCAAATATACATTTGGTACATACAGATTTAACTGTGTGTTCTATATTTTTATTTGTTAAATCAAGCAGTCTTATTGCAACTGAACTGAATCATACTAACCTTTATAGTTACTTATCATATAATTCCTTGCTTATGCTCAGTTGCTTAGTCTTGTCTGAGTCTTTGCAACCCTTTGGACTATAGCTCGCCAGGCTCCTCTGACCATGGGATTCTCCAGGCAAGAATTCTGGAGTGGGTTGCCATTTCCTCCTGCAGGGAATCTTCCTGACTCAGCAATTGAACCTCGGTCTCCTGTGTCTCTTGCATTGTAGCCAAAGTCTTTACTACTGAGCCACTGGAGAAGCTCATAATTCCTTGATCACCCTTCAAAAAATCACATTCTGAGACCTCTTCAGACATTTTCCAGTACTTCATTATTTTAGAAAGATGATAAAAATTATAGATTGGAAATTTATTAATGCAATCACTTTTGTAACTTGATTTTATATAATTACCATTTGTATTAATGATAACTTCATAAGAGGAAAGTATAAAAATACAGCTTAAGCATGCAAAGATAATCAAGAAGTAAATAGGCCAGTGTAGGCTTCTGGGAACCAGAGAGAGAGATGCTTTACCCCTATGATTGGAACCAGCTGTATTTTTTTTTTTTTAAATTAAGGTCCTTGACCATTTAGACACAAAGAAACTTTTCATTTCAAATCCTGGACAGGTTTCACCAATGATGTCAAGGCAGAGAACTGAATATTTTAGACCTGAAATGAAATCAATATCATGTCATCAATAGACTGAAAGGTCAAACTTCACCCGTGTTGATTTTGGACATCATTAGCTTCATTCCATCAAGGTTTTAAGGCTTCTGTTCTTCTGCCTTCTGTTGGATGATAAAGGGATGAGAGGAAAAGGGGAAGTCGCTCAGTTGTGTCCGACTCTTTGCAACCCGATGGACTATATAGTCCATGGAATTCTCCAAGCCAGAATACTGGAATGGGTAGCCTATCCCTTCTCCAGGGGATCTTCCCAATTCAGGGATCAAACCCAGGTCTCCCACAATGCAGGCAGATTCTTTACCAGCTAAGCCACCAAGGAAGACCAAGAATACAGGAGTGGGTAGCCTATCTCTTCTCCAGGGGATCTTCCTAACCCAGGAATCAATGTGGGGTCTCCTGAATTGCAGGCAGATTCTTTACCAGCTGAACTACCTGGAAAGCCTGATAAAAGATGAATTCTGAGAAATTCATTCCAAATCCTAGTAAACAGTCACAATGTGGTTTCTAAGGGCAGTTCCAACAGAGAATTCTATAGAATCTCACTCTTGCAGGGAGGCCTCCTTGTGCATCTGAATTGTTCAGTGTGTGAGAGGAGATTTACTCAGATGCAGCAGTCAGTCTCTCCTGTGACCTTTGTTTGCTGAGGTTCCTCAAGCCTCAGGTGGGTAATCATCTTCTTGACCTCTGGCCTCTGAACTTGTCACCGGAGGATTCCAAGTCCTGCATATCCTGTACAGTCCCTAGTGGATTTTGATCCCAAATGAGTAAGACCCAATCCTTGACCTCAAAATTGCTGTGGGGTCAGCAGAGCTACTGTCTCAGTCATCAGCACTTTTCCATCCATGGCTGGTGTGATCTTTACCCATCTCCTGTGACACTTAACCTGGAAAAGGACCTCCTAGCTAGCCCTGCATGATCTATCTCAGGAGGGGGACAACTTGTGGACCCCTCTTCAGTCAAGCCACTTTTTCTTTGCCCACAAAACAAATAAAAACAGACATACAGGTCATTGAAACAAAACAGGCATCCCAGAAATAAACCCACACACATATGGACAATTAATTTACAACAAAGGAACCAAGAACACACAATAGGGAAGGGATAGTCTCATTAATAAATGGTATGGGGAACACTAGGCAGTTACATGCCAAAAAAAAAAAAAGGAAACTAGACCACTGTGTTAGAAACTACCAATGGATGTCATCAATTATTTGTGCAGTGCACACAGGAGCATATATTTTTTTGCCCTGACATTGTTTACAAAGTGAAGGAACATCCCTAGAGAAATGTCTAAGTTCCAATCCACTATGATTAATATTGCACAGAGTACAGAGACTGTCTCTGATACTCTAATATGAGGAAGTCAAAACAGTCTCTGAAGGAAACCTTTCTAGAGGTTTCTTGAAGCTGCAGGGGTTGCTACAAAGACAAGAAAATCAATCCTGAACTCAATCTTTTAATTTCTTTTCATGATTACTGTTCTCAAAAGGAGGAAGCAATTAAAACTAATGCCTGTATTAGTTTCCTTTCCTCAAAATGAACATTGATCAGATTCTGTGTGAAAGGTCTGTAACATCTCTTCTGTAATTATTTTAAAATATATTAACAGGGATCTGTGTATTGTAGAACAAAGAGTTCTGTTTGTGCAGGACAAGAGTTCTGAGTTTTGGCACCAGCTTCACCATTTACAACTATGTGACTTGTTGAAATCATTTCTCCTAGCTGATTCTTTGTCTCCTTTGCAAAATGGACCCATTACTACTTCACAGGATTGATGGATTACTCAGATCATGGATGCTTAAGGCAAAGACTGTAATATAATAAACTATTATAATTCCTATTCAAGTTTTTACAAAATATAATTGACACAAGCCACAAAGATATCAGAATCACTGAGACTCAACATGAATATGTTATAATGCTTATTGTCACTATGATATGAAATAAACAGTACTCAAGGCATAAGTAGCTTACATTATAAGCAAGGTTATTTCGTTCATTTTTAGATGGCAGCCAAAAAACAGAAATAGAAACATCTGAGACTCACTACTTAACACTAGACTTATTAAATAATCATACTTCCAAATGATCAAAAATGATCAGAAACTGAGATATGCTATATATAATTTTGCCTTCCTTTTAAAAGCAATTTAATTTGCTATGTAGAATGTCAATACAGTCTTACTATTTGTCATAAGAATTCTCTAGTTCACTTTTTTCCTCAACAGTTTCTCTGATGTCTCAACAAACTATTTTATAGGAAATGTTCAATGTGGCAAATATTAATTTAGCCCTTGTCAAAGTTGTTATCCATGAACTCTGACATGTTTTTGGACCTTCTAAATTTCAGTTCAGATGGAGATATAAAAATGCTATTGCCATAGTATAAATCTACCTTCAATAGCCCAAGTGTTGGATGAATTGAGGCAATTCAGTAAGGCATGTGTTGTGCATAGGGAATAAATAATACTTAAGCAGACATATAATGATATCAGGCTTCATTTTTATTAGCCACCATAGTGTCATGAATTTCACAACACTATAAAACTTGGTTCTTCTTACAGCTCTGATTGGGCTAAACAACATGCTCACCTTTTATTTCAGATCATGAAACTGACAACATTTATATCCAGACCGATGCCAGAGGATATAAAATTTTCCTTAAGGGGGAGAAAAAGCCATCTGCTACCCTGTTAGAAGGGCTGGGCCAGCTGCATGTTCATAATTGTCATCTGTAATTGCTAGATGGAAGGGAAATGAGAAATTACCTTTTTGAGAGAGGCATGAAACATCAACAGAATCTTCTGTTGGCTCAGGAAGCTACTATTTCAGAGGTTTGTTTTGTTTTTAACTTCTCAGTGTTACCTAGAACAAAAAGGAAAATACAATCAACGATGAAAAGATATCTTTATGAAAACAAGCCCAAGTTTCTTCTGACAAACATTTCTTTGCCCTCTTCTTTCTCTATAAAGCTGAGATAAATGCTGCTCATTCCACATTCAACAAATATTTATTGATCAGCTAGTAAGTTCTTTCATTCTTCAAGGCACAGGTAAAAGTAGATAAGGCTCACTCCCTACAATCAAGGAGCACAGTGTCTTTGGGAAAGAAAAATGTGTAACCAAGCAATCAGAAAACAATAGGATACTATAGAAAAGGCTTTCTGAATGCTATTGGAACACAGATGCCTAAGTGATTTATGTTGCTAGAGTTTCAATAAGGATTTCAGAGGAAGCAACATTTAGTCTAAGCCTTGAAAGTTAAATAAAAGACAAGAAGATGCTATTCTAGAAAAAAGAAACTGATATGTAAAAACACAGACGATGAGATAGCACAATACCCTTAAGAAATAACAAGTAATACAGCCGAATCCTTGAAGAACACAGGCCTGCACTGTGCGGGTTCATGTAGATGGTGCTTTCTTTTCCATAGTAAATACTGCGATACTGCAAAATCTACAATTAATTGAATCTGAAGATGTGGATCCATGGATAGGGAGGAACTGGATAGGTACAGAGGGCTGACTGTAAGTCACTTACTGATTTTTGACTGCAGAAAAGGTGGACTCCTCTAAGCCCTGCCTTGTTCAAGGGTCAAATGTAATTACATTTGTCTGGATGGTAGTTTTCATGGAAGAGATTATTGACTTTCACCTCTCTCTGAAGAGACCAGCAAAATAACCTGTTTGATCAAACAAAGACAAGTTTATTGTTTACTGCAGGAGCAGGGGCCACTTAAGATTTTGACAGAATTCAAACTATTTTGTAAAGGGGAAGTCAAAGCAGCATCTGTAAGGTTTTAAGGTGTAGTTTAAGGAATGTATTTTATTTTTTAAGTCTCCTCCCTTTTATTTGACATATCAGAAGCATTTGACTCCGCTGTAGGGCATGTCTTTTAATAAGTGAGTCTGGTTGGTAATGAACGAAGTTTATAATGTAATAGTATACGATGAATGGATAAGATAAAGGGGAAACTTTGAAGAAAGTCTTTGAAGAGTAAATAAACACTTGATGAGCCCAGCTGAGTGATGTATTATTTTGAGAACAGGCTATATACCTGATGAGGATAAATCTACTGTTCCGATCAGCAAATTCAAAATGCTGAAGCTAAAACTCCAATACTTTGGCCACCTGATGAGAACTGACTCATTGGAAAAGACCCTGATTCTGGGAAAGACTGAAGGCAGGAGGAGAAGGGAATGACAGAGGATGAGATGACTGGATGGCTCCGGGAGTTGGTGATGGACAGGAAAGCCTTGTGCTGCAGTCCACCGGGTCACAAAGAGTCAGACATGACTGAGGGGCTGAACTGAACTGAACTCGTATCAGGTGGCCAAAGAATTGGAGCTTCAGCTTCAGCATCAGTACTTCCAATGATTATTCAGGACTGATTTCCTTTAGGATTGACTGGTTGGATCTTTTTGCAATCCAAGGGACTCTCAAGAGTCTTCTCCAACACCACAGTACAAAAACATCCGTTCTTCGGTGCTCAACTTTCTTTATGGTCCACCTCTCACATCCATACATGACTACTGGAAGAACCATAGCTTTGACTAGACAGACCTTTGTCAACAAAGTAATGTCTCTGCTTTTTAATATGCTGTCTAGGTTGTTCATAGCTTTTCTTCCAAGAAGCAAGTGTCTTTTAATTTCATGGCTGCAGTCACCATCTGCAGTGATTTTAGAGCCCAAGAAAAAAAGTCTGTCACTGTTTCCATTGTTTCCCCATCTATTTACCATGAAGTGATGGGACTGGATGCCATGATGTTAGGTTTTTGAATGTTGACTTTTACGTTAGCTTTTCACTCTCCTCTTTCACATTCATCAAGAGGCTCTTTAGTTCCTTGTCACTTTCTGCCACAAGGGTGATGTCATCTGCATAGCTGAGGTTATTAATATTCCTCCTGGCAATCTTGATTCCAGCTTGTGCTTCATCCAGCCCCGCATGTCACATGATGTACTCTGCATATAAGTTAAATAAGCAGTGTGACAATATACAGCCTTGACGTACTCCTTTTCAAATTTGGAACCAGTCCATTGTTCTATGTTAGGTTCTAAGTGTTGCTTCTTGACCTGCATACAGATTTCTCAGGAGGCAGGTAAGGTGATCTGGTATCCCCATCTCTTGAAGAGTTTTCCACAGTTTGTTGTGATCCACACAGTCAAAGGGGTTGAGGCAGTCAATAAAGCAGAAGTAGATGTTTTTCTGGAACTCGCTTGCTTTTTCTATGATCCAATAGATGTTGGCAACTCGATCTCTGGTTCCTCTGCCTTTTCTAAAACCAGCTTGAAGATCTGGAAGTTCTCGGTTCACATACTATTGAAGCCTCACTTGGAGAATTTTGCTATCATGTCAAATAGGTGCAATTGTGCAGTGGTTTGAACATTCTTTGGCATTGCCTTTCTTTGAGGTTGGAATGAAAACTGACCTTTTCCAGTCCTGTGGTCACCACTGGGTTTTCCAAATTCACTGGCATATTGAGTGCAGCATTTTAACAGCATCATCTTTGAGGATTTGAAATAGCTCAGCTGGAATTCCATCAATAAATAGATGGAGTTTGAAATAGAACTTGGAGATGAATTATGACAATCCTTATATGCCATCTTGAAGAATTTTAAATGGGCAAGGAAAGGAGATGGAGTAGTCTAGACCCCATGTGAAAATGATTTGAAAAACAGAAATATTTAATTCTTATAGTAATCTTGTAAGAGATATTAGCTCCATATTCCAAATGATAATGAGACGTAGATTATCTATATCTAAAAAGTAATCCTTGTCCAACGTCTTCTAAGGAATTAAGGAAGCCAGATTTCAAATCCAGTTCTAGCTGATTCCAAAATCATTTTGGTCTTTCCTTTACCCAATTCTGTTTGTAGTAGACTATAAGGCAGAGATGAGAAATGAAAAGGTTTTTCTCGAGAGCCTGACTAATTAAAGTGTGGATTCGTGGTCTACCTGGTTGCTTATTAGAAATGCAAACTGTTCAGGTTCACCACTGAATCAAAATCTGCTACTAGGTGACTGCTTTGCACTTGGGCATTTGAAAGCACTTTTAGAAGACTGCAGCATTCTTAAGTTGCCATCACCATGACAGTAACTCATGTTGCACAATGGAATTTTCTGTAGCCCTCTAGCTTCTAGTCCTGTCCTTTTATTCCCCCTTATTTTCCTCAAATGTGATAAGAAACAAAAGAAACAGAAATCTTGTTAGCATAATATCTTATAAAAACTACTATGGAAGTGCAGCCAACAGAGCAAGAGAAATACTGCTGTATTGCACGTGTTCCTTAAGACTAAAAAACATGAGCTTATTCCTGGTTGGACAGTAAGGACCTGGAGCTCCTCTCCAGGGCAGAACTAAGACAGTGGATTAAGCGATGAGGGAAGGGACAGAAAGGTGGAAAAGACCAAAGGTGAGAGGAAGAGGCAAAAGGGGAAAAACAAAGATGGAGAATTCAGATTACTAGCTACCCCAAAAATGACATTACCATGGATTTTTTTTTCTTTTGGAAAACAACTGCTTTATCATCTGAATCCATGCATGCTGGCAATCATAAGGTCATATCATTTCCTTTCTGATAACCATCTGAATCCTCACTGTAACAAAATCTTTTGCCACTTTCTTCATTTACTCACTCATCAATATTGATTTTTTAATGACCAATAATTTGTCAGACACTGTTCTAGGCAAGGAGATATTTTAATTAACAAGATAAGTGTCTAGCTCCTTGGTGTTTATGTTCTAGTGCAAAGGAGAGACAGACATTAAAGAGAAAAAGAAAAGGTCAGCCACTTAAAGAACTTCTGTAAATTTAATTATAAATAGGTATCTAGACTATGAGGACAGTGACATTTGAAATCAGTACTTTGGTGGGTAAAGTGGGCAAAGCCTGGAAAGCTGCACATCTAACGGAATGCTGTAGCACCATGCCTTCCATCAAGGCAGCACACAGTAGTAGGGGGATCGTCTTGACACTGATGGCAGGTGAGAAAGCAGTGTTCCCAGCACTATTCAAGCATTTTGTAATATTTCTCAGTTTCTTACCATAGGTTTTCTTTGGGGCTCTGCATACAAGGGAGAGAGAGACACTTTTGCTCTGAATTCCCCTGCTTTCAGATCCCATTGTCCAAATTCCTCTTGTAGATTTTCTTTCTCAGTGTGAGCCATACAAGAAAGCATGCCATTGTCAGGGAGGTAGAAATTTCTGCATCCACCACTCTTGAGTTCTTGTGGATGGACTAATAATGAAATTGACATAAGACAGATTAACAGAATAAGAAACAAATTTCTATTTATGCATGTGGAGGTCTCATAGAAATGGGACCTAAAAAGTGGTCAAAACAGGTTTCTCATCCTGTTTTCTCTGGGAGTCTTATTAATGATAATTGACATTTGTATAGTGTGTAACAGTTCACAAAACCTTTTCTTACACTGTATTGCATTGCTTTTATATCTTACAGTTAAGAAAATGGATATTCAAAGACAATAGAACACTTCCCAACCTTTCTGTGTCCAAGAACTAAATGCCAAGTCTTCAAACTCCAGAGCTCTTGTTTTATCCACTACTCCAATGCTAATATTCCATCTCTGTCCCCCTTCACTTCTCCTTCCTAGGCCTCCCCATCTCCTCCCCTCTCCTTCTCTCCTCCTGATGGCTTGGATATTTTTAAGGCTGAAGGAAGATAAATATGAAGTAGCCATTTTTAAACAACCATCACATTAGTGTACCTTTCATTTTCATTGTCTTCTTTATGACAACAAAATACTTATTTTTCCTCCATCACCAATTTTTATAAATATAACATTGTTAGTAACTCTCATCACAAATCATAGATACTGTTGTTAGTCCTACTGACACTAAATAAGACAGATTAACTGTGACTTCAGGTTTCAAAATAAACTAGGTTTTATTCTTTTACTCTTTATTATTGTCATGTACCAGCATCATTTATAAGTCATAATCAGGAGCTAAGTTTGGCATTGAAAGAAAAAATATCCACACACATCTCCCTGAGCACTTTGAAATATATTGTCAATGATAGCAAAAAAAGTCATTCAAGAAAAAATGTTTGCCTCCTTAGGAAACTTTTCTTTGATATATGATAGGTATTGACTATTTGAGGCAAACTTCTCACTGAAATAGATCCAAAAAAATAATCCATAGAACTAATTTTGGCAATGGTGAAAAAAATAAAATATTAACAATTATCTACATATAAATTTTAAAGAAAACCCCTGTGGGAGTATCATTATCACTCATCTTTTTAGTACAAATATGCTACTGAAAAGAGAAAACATTTGGCTTCCTAGAGAAAGTTGTTTTAGTTTAACACAGAAGTCTCAAAACTCTTTATTTCTTTTATGGTCTCCACCATATTCTGTCTTGTGTTTATGATTGCTTGTCATAGTTCTCCAGTTTTATTGTAAGTTTCATTAGGCCTGGGACATTGTTCTAGACCAGTGCTTCTCAAATCATTTGTGAAGAAAAACCATTTATATGTGTATACAAAGACCAGTATGCTGTGAAATATAATAAAAATGAGTTATCAGAAATTTAAAAACAGGGATATATAAGGTATGAGTCCCAATTTTGTTATTATATGCAATAAACAAAAAAATACTTTTTCAAAATGCTTCAAAAGTTTCTGAATACTTACTTTCATTTTCTGTGCCTAACCCATTGCAGATCAGTAAACAACAATTCACTGCCTAGCACTGGTTTAAGGACTGCACCTTGGTTGCTCCTCAGAATGAGAACCTGTATTTTCAGCCTCACCTATGAGCCTGGTAGAAATATAATCACAGGCTTTATCTCACATCTATTGAATCAGAACTTGTACATTGAGGTTTGAAAAACTCTCCTGGATCACTGAGACTCCCTTGCATTATTGAACTCCAAGTTTTCCAAAAAGCAAGTGTTCAATCTAAAATCTATTAAAACTGTCTGAGAGTGGAGACTCCCTGGAGAGACTCAGTATGTGACTCTTAGTGCATCTGGCAGGGTATTTTCATTTTATTGGGATCCTGTAACCTTGTTGATTAACTACTGAACAGTTTTATAGGTCCACTCCCACTACCAAAACCATGCATTTCTATAGAAATAGATGATTTCATACTTTTAAAGTAGTATTATCATTTATATTCTTAATGTATGTGTATAGGGGTGTGTCTATGTGCATGTGCGTTTATCAGTGTGAAGTATGTAAGGAAGGAACATAAATCTAACAATGAACAGTTTGCTGTTTGTGTTTCATTAAGTCAAGATTAAAATTAATAGAGACAGATTTCAAAACTGCAGTACATATTACAAATTCCATATTCCTTTCTTTAGTCAAGATTCCCTCTTTGTAAAATGGAATTAGAATTCTGGTTCTGTAGGATTATTGTAAGGTTAAAATAATTCATATTAGGCACTATTATGATGCCTCTTACAATGTCAGTAGCCAATAAACTTCGTTCTTCTGGAAAGAAAGAAACTAGCTTAAAGTTTTTATTCATTTTTTAATAAGGCTGTTCAAAGAACTGAAATGCATACACTGAAGTTAATGACCATAAAGTGTATAAAACAACGCCAATATGGAAAAGAAATTCAATTTGGTAGAGAAACATATAGTTGTTTCTCGAATACTCATAAGTTTACAATGTCTGCTGCTATGTTATCACGAGGTATAGATGCTCAACAGTTTTCTCTCCATGGTAAAACTGAATACTCTGCCTAATATGAATGTGTCATGTGCCCATGGGATCTGTTGCAGCACCTCACTTGTAAAAGATGCCCTAGAAATGCTTCTAGAAGAAACTGTGAACTCCTTGCTGTCAGGGACCATGTTTTAATCTTCTTCTTCTATGGTCCTCTCATCCGTTTCACATGGCAGTGTCCCAGCCAGTGGGCATCTGTGCTCTGTTGAGCCACAAGTGGTCTGTAAGTGTACAGAGATCTTGGCACCCTAACCCGCAGGTCAGGCAGGGCCCAGGAAGCTACAAAACCTCCTTCCATCTATTCCAAAATCACAGTGTCCAGATACAAATAAGTTGGGAGATGTGGGTCTATCCTATCTTCTTGCCTTACTGGAATCACTGATACATGTTTTCCCCTATACAGAAAATCCTTTTAAATGGGACCTGAATTTTACCCATCACCGTGTTACCTCCACTTCCAAGTGAAGGTCGTTCAGTCATGTCTGACTCTTTGTGACCCCATGAACTATACAATCCATGGAATTCTCCAGGCCAGAATACTGGACTGGGTACCCTTTCCCTTCTCTAGGGGAATCTTCCCAACACAGGCATTGAACCCAGGTCTCCTACATTGCAGGCGGATTCTTTACCAGCTGAACCACAAGGGAAGCCCAAGAATCCCTTCTCCAGTGGATCTTCACAACGCAGGAATCGAAGCGGGATCTCCTGCATTGCAGGCAGATTCTTTACCAGCTGAGCTCTCAGGGAAGCCCCTTCCTTCCTCCCAGACAAGTACAAAGCAACTTTCAATGAATTTGGGTAAATTCTCCTCAGTTACTTTTATTATAAACTTGATCCTTTTCTCTAATTAAATGCCTTTTCTTCCACTACTTTTTCAGATACATCATACTACAACTTTAGTACACATGCTGTACTAAAATTATCACACATAGCAAAATGTTAAAGTTTTCCTTGTTCAATTTAATCTTTAAGAGAGGAAGCCTCAGTTTGGGACTGTGTGGTGTTAACATCTTCTCAGTGTCAAGGTATTTTCCCTATTTAACAGCAGGAATATAGGACCTCAAGTGTTTTAGCAGGCAATAGTCTCTAACTGAAATTTGATAACTTTGTTTTATTTTCATTGTATTTGTTTTCTTTTTTTAAGCAAAAGATTAGTTTTTTCATTTATAGTAAATCAAGCTACTTTTAATACATGCTCATTTAAGTAGTAAGATTAAAATTTTTAATTCATGCATATAGCACATTTGAGTGTATGGATATGGTAGATATATTTAAGTTATATGAAAATAACTGATTTTATAGGACGCCAGTGTAGTAGAAAGGATATTGACTTTTTAATCTGAAGACTTATCATTAGGCAACAGCTTTGTCAGTTACTCAAGCAAAGTCTTTAAACTTCCTTAGACATACAAATTATCCTCTTCATCTATAGAACAGAAATTATAGCTATTGCCTGAAATAGCATTTCTTGTGGATTAAATAAAACTTTCTGTGAAAGAACTTAGTAAACTAAAACGAGTTATATGACTGTTAGTATATTCTTTTTATGAACACATCATAACTGACATTTCATGTGATAATTTATATAATGTCCTACAATTCAGAACTTGGTTCTACAATTTAGAACACTGTATAGCATTTATATAATGTTTTACAATTTATACATGTTGCAAGATGCATGAGCTTATTAAATTTTAAGAATTTGGATACAACATCAAAAATAACAATGGTTTTAAAGACTTTGTAGACCCTTGCAAATCTTAATAACATCAGTATCAGGTTTATTTCAAGATTTCTTATATTTTAGAGTTAGCTAAATACAACTAACAGAGACAATTGGAAACAAGCTATATAAATAAGTGAGGCCCCAGGAAACTGCAGGCAATTGAGTAATTCCTTCCAGTGGCTGGAGAAAAGCAGGCAGTACTCTGAGGAGAGGTGATTAGGGGAATGTGTTCAGGGGCAGGCTGACCTGCTTTGAGCCCCAGAAATGTAACATTGGTACTTTAAGGACAATGTTGGGAAGCAGGAAAAGAAGAGAATCTATGGGACTGTAATTGGTGGGGAGCCAGGCTCTGTGCTCCCAAGCAGCTTGCCAAAGTACACAGTCTACTGTAAACTGAGGCTTCATGGAACTTGGAGGATGCTGGTCTCCTAATGGTTCCAGTTCACATACTTCAAATAGCACGTAGGAAAAGTGGGGAGAGTGGACTTTCTGGGAACCTTACAAGAGAAAGTCATCTAGGCTCACAGGCTTGATTTCACAGTGGACGCCTGATGGATTTGTGGCACCTGGACACCAGAACAGAGTATACATTTGAATTTCACAGCAAACACTCTCTGCTAAATGGCATATAGAATGTCCAATGGGGATCTAAACAAACAATAATCATAGAAAGAAATACTATTCCTCACCTTTGCAAATCAATAGTGACAAAGTCCCCCAATCTTCCTGAAGTTTGTGTAAAAGTTTTAGAACTTACAAATCCAAGCATACATTATGCTACTAAATAGTCTATATTTTAAGCTTGAATGATCTCAGCCATGAATATTATTGTACTATCAATTAGACTAGCAGTATCAAAAGACATTCCTCATGCTTAAGGTTTATTGGCCAAGGGAGTACTTCTCAAAATGTGGTCCAGGAATCCCAGAAAGTCCTCAAGACCCACTCAGGGGATCTATAATGACAAAACTATTTTAATAACTCTAAAATGTTATATTCCTTTCTCTCTCATTCTCTCATGAGTGATCAGTACTGTTTTGCAGAATCAAATGAAGTGTGATGACATAACAAATTGAATGCAAAAGGAGATAGGAGAATTCAACTATCATCTATTAAGTCATCAGTGAGATTTGCACAAACGTTAATTTTCTGGGCTAATTTTTTAGTGAAAAATGCAGTTACTTTTCATTTAAAAAATGTTATTTATGCTAAGTCAGTTTACATCTACTCAACACATAATGAAAATTTTCTCATTTTTAAGTTTTAACATGGACTCCAGAAATAGATATGTAACACACAAACCATAGATGTTTAACATATATAGCACACACTTTGGGATCCTCATAAAGGGGTCCTGAGGTCAAATGGTTAAGATCTACTGGAATAATCTCCTAAGCTATCCATTCCTACAGGAATAATTTTATCTGTGGCTTGGATTTTTGGGTACTGGCTTAAGGAAAGGCAATTCTACTTGTGATTTCAGTTAGGAAGCAGCTGAGTTAACATTTGTGAATATAAGCATAATTGCAGAACACCCAAAGAAAAGTCTTTTTCTACCAGTTACTGATTCACTCTGCCCATCCTGAGCTCCAGGACCTTCACTGCAACATATCCTTTGGGACTTATCTGTTAGCTATCAAGCTATAGCAACACTTGAGAAGTTTTCAGATCTGGGACTTTAAAATAATAACCAAAGTTTTGATTAGAAATGGCTCAGCCAGTAGTATGGTATGAAAACTGAAAACAGCTTTCTCTACAATTGTAATAGGCCAAATTACACATATCAATAATACAAATAATATGTGGTGGAGTTCTGCCAATGACTGGAATTCTTTCTCACTAGAAACTAGTGAATACTTAGAAGGGAGGATCATGCGATGGTGAAGAGTTCAGGCCCTAGAGTCAGGCAGAGCCGGGTTTGACTATCATGTCCCACACTTGTCAACATCATGGCCTGGGGAATGTTAATTAATTTTAATTTTAATTATTTCTGTAAGGCTTTGTTTCCTCAACCATAGGGTGAGAAATACTTGTAATAAGAATTTCATTTCACAGAGTGATTTGGAAATTAAATGAGACACATTCATGAACATGATTTCATTTAACCCTCACAGCAACTTTAGGATATAGATGCTCTTATTTTTTCATTTGACAGTCAGGGAAACTGGTATTTAGAAAGGTCAAATAATTTTACAGAGATTATAATTATCAGCGGCAAAGCAGGGATTTGCTTTTGTCTGCCCTATAAACAGTCATATCACTGTGTTTTCTTAATCACAAAAATTAGAAACTGAAAGCTTCTCTATCTCTTGTCCACAGTCTTTAGCCCAATAGCTAGCTTTACGTGAAATACACACAAGCTAGAGTTTTTTGTAAGGCAGGGCAAGAACACTTGAGTGAGCTCAGTATAGGAGAGGAAGGTAAAAGGTATTTTACAATTGCCCAAAATATGGGAACCAACAGCCCCTATTTTGTACACACATATTCTACACATTCCCTTTAGTATGTTCTGGAAGAGGGTTGAGTCTTTGTGACAGATACAAGTAAATATTGGTTTATATACTAAGTGATAAATGATAAATGATCTTAAGAAAGAAAAAACTGACTTCCCCATAAAAAGCTCTCACTGAAACATTCTATCTGAAAGGGCTTGAAGCAATGCAGGCTCACTCTTGATATACTGCCAGGTCAACAAGCTGAGGACCGGATACCCTAGAGCTGAAATTTTCTGGGCCTTACTATTGTAATGCTGATACAGAATAGCTGTGAGTGTTTCCCAGGTCTTGCTATTTCAGAAGCAATTCTATTTGGAGGAACGTAGTTCCATTTATATTCCAGACAAGTTAAAAAAAAAAAAATTGATGCCTTAAAAAAAAAAGTTTATGGTAAATTCAGAATAATAGATGAGGTATTACACAGTTAACAGCTTATGAATCTATTTACATTTGGGGCTATATACAGCCAGGGACCTTTTCCATTTCCAAACTGGCAATCTAAAATTATAAATAAATTTTTTACATTCAATCTCTGTGGTTCCCGCTTTTCTCTTAGCTGGATAACAGGAATTACTTACAACTCAAATCATCTATTTCCTGGAGGTGTCCTCCCCTGTCTCTCTCCCCCAGTATCTCAGTTATAAATGTGACAGCTGCATGAGTTAGTGTTGAACCTGACTAGGTCATGCTTTAGACTTGAAGTAAGAACTCAGAAATTAATTGAGGCCATAACCCATGAGTCAGACTCTTCTTCAGCTCAGTAAACCATAATTTTGATTTTATTCTTCCACTGAGATAGAAATAAGAAATCACAGCTGTCCATGAAAAGTTGGTAGTTGATGTTACCCTTGTTATTACTGCCTAGATCAATATTAGGAGCTGCTTCTGTCTTACTTGGGTTACTTCTGCTATTTGAATTACACTGAAGTTAATCATGGGTCACAAGAGGCCAACTGCAATAAGCTGCAACTTCAGTTTTCCATCTTGCATTCAGAGGACAGCATAGTTTAAGGCTGTGGAAATGATAGGCTTATGCTTTGTATTTCTTCAACACCTTTCAACCAGCAATAGAAAATGACCCTCCATTTCTCTTTGATTTCACCTTTTAGAGGAAAGATAAATGAGACATCATGGTTTTCCTAAGATTAGATTTTAGCTTATGACTTCACACTTTCTAGTTCATTTGCACAGAATTTCCCCAGAGGAGAAATAATGATCAAGCTGTGCTATTTATTTGAAGTCAAATGTTCTCTGAGAACAAAACAACAAAAGGTGTACAATGTTGTAAGTAGAATTCATTCATGTGAAGCCTTTTGGTACCCAGGCTATTTGACACAATGAAAAAGTACATGCTTGATCCTGTAGGATTCCTTTGAATAATCACTTCCACTGCACACCAAAGGCCCCATAAAAATAAAAATGTCAGCATGCTCATTCCCACTTTACTTGTCCCAGTCCATTCCTCTGACATTGTCTTACCCTTGACATCACATTGTTTCTAACCCTCCTATTTTCATTCACACTTCACTTTTCAGAATTGACCCTCAACAACATCTTCCCAAGTTCAAGCCTGCTGCCCCCATGAAGATGATTTTAATTTTTATTCTTCCTCTAGCAATGTTTGTCATCTTGAATAAATCTTAATAAATATGTGTTCTCCTTTCAACATTTCATTTTTTCAAAATTAATTTTATTGCAGCCAAAACAGTAGAATTAACAATACATAATAAACTATTATACATACACACACTTTAAGTTATAAGAAATAAAATTTATTTTGGCAGATAGTGTTAAACAAAACTGAACTTGCATGAACTAGTAACATAGCTCATCATTGTTAATTTGGTATGTGTGACACATTTTCTTGTTTTCTTGTGTTTTACTAAGTCACCATAACCTAAACTCCCTTATAAGACACATGCTGAAATTTAACTTTACTTCTTAGAAGAAGAAAGAGAAAGAAAAGGAAATTAAGACAAAACATAAACTTATATCAAATAAGTGTCTTCTGAGCTAAAATTCCTTTGGGGTTCCCAAATATTAAAAAAAAAAAAAATCAAAGGTTTAGTTTACAAATTCAGAGGTATCAGGGTAACTGCTGTCTGGTTTTGTTACTGAAATTTTAACTCTAACATCACCACTAGTATTTATCTCTAATCCACATTTTGTCAGGCACTGTTTTCTGACATGTGGGAACGTATAGCCAATTAGGAAATTTTCCCGACTTCTCTCACCTCCTATTCGATCTTGGAAGCTCACAGCAGCAACTTTGGGTTTTATTCTAAGCCTCATTATTTTGCTAAGAGCCATGGTTGTTTTCATCTCAAACAAAGGCAATTCTTTCTCAGGACTGACAGCTAACAGTTGGTAGAGACCACACTCTCAAAAATCAAGCTCTATCACCTCTTATTAATAGAAAAGATTTTAGAAAAGTATAAACATGGATTCAAATTTCAGACCTGATCTTTATTAACGATATGGGAACCACTTCTTCATCTGTAAAAACATTTCTTCATGAGCCTATCAAAATGCCTGACATTTGCTATGTGCCAAAAATAAAATACTCTGTCAGTGACTAAAGGACCAAGACATGCTTTCAATGTCTTCTGCATCTAGAGTTTTTAGGCCAGTACATCATCCTTCTATAGGAAAAGAAAAATCACTTCATTTTAGAGACAACTGAGCACCTTCCTCCACAATAAAGCCCAGAATTCAATTGTATCCGAGTTTTCATCAGAATATTCTAAACGGACCAATGTAAATGGGAGTGTTTGTCCCTTGCATCAACAGATCCCTCACTTATCTTGCATTTTTATTAAATTAGAGAAGCACCACTTTTATCTTCTCTACAGCCAGGATGGAAAGTTTAGTAATCCCATCAAAATTACTCCAGGACGTGTTTCCTGCACTTCCAACTCATTCTTCATGGGTTTAATCTTTGATCCAAGATCAAAGGCTCAATACAAATTACAATTTTTTTCAGTGCTAAGTAATCCAAGGAAGGTTTTTTCCTAAACACATGATAAATCTGATCGTAATGCTGTCTCTCTGGAATCAATCTGACAGTAACCAAAAACAGACCGAGAGGGAACTAGATTGCACAAGGGAAAGAAACATGAGCAAACTTTCATACGTCTTGGTTTCTATCTACCCTTTTGAAAAGCTGCTATGAAGCAAGATGAATGAGTCAGAGTCTTAATAATCTAGCTCACATTTCCATCTATAATGACTTGACTGTATCTGATACTCTCTGATTCAATAGGTTTTATTAGAAAAGAGAAGCTATTTGTGTAAGATGCCTTATTTTTTTCTCCAAGTCATTAAATATAAATAGAACAATGACAGCAAATGCTTCTGGAATTAGGTTTTCATGTGTGTTTGGGTTAAATAAACAATTCACTGCAGAAAGCGAGTCATCCCCTTTCCTTTATTATCTTTAATATTTTGCACCTAAATTCCATAGCTATCCATAGAGGAAGTCATGTTACAAAGGAAAATCTTTTTTTCTTCTAGTTTTATTGAGATATAATTTATACCCAGAGCTGTATAAGGTGTATGGCATAATGATTTGACTCACATGAATCATGAGGTAATCACCACAATAAGTTTAGTGAAGATCCACCATGTCAGATAGATAATAAAATTAAAGAAATATTCAGTGTTCTAGCTGTGTGGAGAAGAGGAATACAGCACAAAGTAACAAATTGGGTCCTGGTGGGAACTGGTGCTCCTCAAAGTCCTTCAGAGTATCTAACACAGATCCTTATGGTGAGTAGCTGCTCAATAAATAAATGTAAATGACATAAGAAAATGATCTGGTCCCCGGTACTGCATGCCCATATTGAGAAGTTTTAGTTAGAAAATTCTGCAACTTTTTAACATTACTTTGACACCCTTTAAGAGGAAACAGAAGAGCCAGTTTTGTATTTATATTAGCAGAGGCACTTAGTCTCCCTCGAACAACATTTAAAAAAAGGAATTCAGTTTTTACACTGCGTTCAGATTTAAAAGCCTGCTACACATAGTTTCTTCTGATTTTCATATTCAAATAACATTTTGGGGGGGAGAAAAGCAACTCTGAGTAAATGTAAAACAAAGAATACTCCTTATGTAGCACAATTTTTCTATAAAAATTATAGGACTTTAAGGCTGGAATTTTAATTACGCTAAATACATGAAAGAGCTTAAAATAATGGAGATCAAGGTAAGATGTGAAAGGCATTATATAGACACATGAATTTTCCCATCAAGGTATTTGAAATCTTAATAAGAAAATAAGATGTGACAAACACATATCCAGAGATAAAATGTAAACTGCACATCTTAGACAATTTCACCTATTTCTGGTGACATCAATATGGGCCCTCCCTAAAGTTTATTTACACATATAATAGAGAAACCTGCTAAGAAGTCAAAATGATTCATCACTTTAAGATTGCCAACCATGGAACTTCTGTATAAACATGGAGTATTAAGCACATTAAATGCAATTAAGCACACTCATAAGTGCATTCATTGGGATCCCTCCCACTAATATGAGTCATAGGATTCTGTTTAAAGATACAAACCCCAAAATTTAGGGAAAACAGAAGGCAAACCTACAATAATAAAATTATGGAAGATGAAAACAGATCTGAAAAAAAAATCCTGAACCCTAAAATAACAATGAAGAATGCTACAAAATAACCTAACTTACAATTCAAAATATCCCCCCAATTTTAGGAACTGTGGGCAAAGCAAAGTGGAGAGAAAATTACTAAAATGAGAGGATTTTTGAAAATCTGCTTGGAGAAGTTAGAGCCGCAAATTCTTTCTCCACTCTGATCAGCCATATGACTATACCATCTTCATGCTCACGAACACCTAGAGGGATTTTTCATTCCTTCTCTTCTCCGTTCTATTTTTTTTCCTAAGAGGTTAGAAAATAGGATCTCTGAATTACAGACAATAACAGAGAAAATGACCAAATGGATGTAAAGTGGATTTTGAACTTCCTGTCCTCTTACCCCAAATTGGCTGCAGATGTTGGTAACAAGATCTTTACCTTCCAAGCATAAACTGGAAACGACCTAAGACAAAATAACAGGGAACTCCTCTCAAGTGGTGCTAGAGTTAAAAGAACCCACTTGCCAATGCAGGAGACATGAGAGACATGGGTTCGATCCCCGGGTCCAGAAGACCTCCTGGAGGAGAGCATGGCAATTCACTCCAGTATTCTTGCCTGGAGAATCCCATGGACAGAGGAGCCTAGCAGATTGCAGTTCATAGGGTCAGAAAGAATTATACATAACTGAAGCAACTTAGCATACACCTCTGTATTACATCTTAGGTTAACAAAAAGCACTAAAAAACAGTCAATAGCAGCCTACCACGTGGGGAGGACCAAGAGTATGGGGACAGACCCAGTAAAATCTAAAACAGAATAAAGCAAAAAAATTGAGAAAAAGCAACTCCATAATAAGAATAAGATAATCATAGAGAAATTCAAAGCAGGCTACACACAAGAGAGACCACTGTAAGAGTAAAACCCAAACAATTAAAATCTTATCTGAACTAAATATCCCACAGGAATGGCCACTGCCCATTATGAGAACTACTATCTCAGACTGCTCCTCTATATACCATGTCAGCATTCAATGAGACATTATGAGACACGCTAAAGCCAAGGAAAAGCAACCACTGGCAAAAGGCAAATCAATCAACCAAGACTCAGTGATAAATTAGATTATGTATATATCTACTTTTGTTGTTGTTCAGTCACCAAGTAATGTCCAAAACTTTGAAACTCCATGGACTGCAGCACGCCAGGCTTCCCTGTCCATCACCAACTCTCAGAGTTTACTCAAACTCATGTCCATTGAGTCGGTGATGCCATCCAACCATCTCATCCTCTGTCATCCCCTTCTCCTTCTGCCTTCAATCTTTCCCAGCATCAGGGTCTTTTCAAATGAGTCAATTCTTCATATCAGGTGGCCAAAGTATTGGAGTTTCAGCTTCAACATCAGTCCTTCCAATGAATATTCAGGATTGATTTCCTTTAGGATGGACTGGTTGGATCTCCTTGAAGTCCAAGGGACTCTCAAGAGTCTTCTCCAATACCACAGTTCAAAAGCATCAATTCTTCAGTGCTCAGCTTTCTTTATAGTCCAACTCTCACATCCATACATGACTATTGGAAAAACCATAGCTTTGACTAGATGGACCTTTGTCGGCAAAGTAATATCTCTGCTTTTTAGTATGCTGTATATATATATATATATATATATATATATATATACACACACCAATGGCAACCCACTCCAGTATTCTTGCCTGGGAAATCTTATGGACAGAGGAGGCTGGTGGGCTAAAGTCCATGGCATCACAAAAGTTGGACATGACTTAGCAACTAAAGCACCACCACGAGACGTGTTACTTAAAATGCTGAGCACAAAAGATACAGAGAAAAATCTTGACGCCATCTAGAAAAAAGGCTACACTACACAGGGAAGACAAAGGTAAGAAATATACCAAATGTTGGGCTTCCCAGCTGGCATTGGTGGTAAAGAACCCGCTGCCAATGCAGGAGACATTAAAAGATATGGGTCTGATCCCTGGGTAGGGAGGATCCCCTGGAGGAGGGCATGGTAACCAACTCCAGTATTCTTGCCTGGAGAATCCCATGAACAGACGAGCCTGGCAGGCTGCAGTCCATAGGGTTGTACAGAGTCAGACATGACTAAAGTGACTTAACACAGCATGCATACTAACTATTTTGCCAGAAATTGCATGCAGAAAAAAACATGGTGACATTTTTAAAGTGCTGAAAGAAAAAATTGTCAACCCCATACCTCATGAAAATATTATTAAAAATAACAGAAAATAATGTTTTCAAACAAATAAAAGCTAAAAGAATTAATTAAGAGCAGATCTGAACTACAATAAATGTTAAAGGAAATTACTTAGGAGAAAAGAACATGTATGACACAAGGCAGAAATGTATATCTACACAAAAAAGTGAAGATCCCTGGAAATGGTTAAAATAAAGATAAATAAAAGACACCTGTTTTTCTTTTTTCTTTCCTTCTAAAATATGATTACCTGGATAAAGTAAAAATAAGCAGCATACTGTAGGTTCAAGGCAGATGTAAAATTAAAATACATATTACAACAATAGCACAAAAGATGACTAGATACTAACATAAGTGTATTGTCATAAGTTCTTATACTACATGCAAAGTAGAATACTACTACCTGAAGGGAAATTTAACTAAAGATATACATTGTAAACCCAAAGGCAAGCATTAAAATAAATTAAAATGAGGTGTAGAAAATTAAGTCAATAAGAGATAAAATACAATCTTAAAAAGTATTCAATTCAAATGTAAGCCAAAACAGAAGAAAAAAGAACAAAAATAGATGAAAAATGGTAGATATGAATGATTACATGACACATGACACATGGTCTGTACATAAAAATTAAAATCAGACATTGTCAGATGATATAAAAAATGCTGTCTATAAAGAACCCATTTTTAAATATCAATACTCAAATATTCAAGATTCTAAGTGAAAATATTCAAAAAGTATAGCATGCACAACTAATCAAAAGAAAGCCAGAGTAACTATATTATATAAGTTATATATAATGTATATAATTATAGTTATATATATACAATATATATAGTTATTTAACTATATTATATAAGCCAGAATAATTATACTAGATTAATTTTACAAAATGTATATTTCAGGACAAAGAATATTAGAAGGGATAAAGGAGAGAATTACAAAAGTTCACCGGAAAAGCAAAATAATTCTATATTGATGTACTTAAGAGTAAAACTTCAAAATACAATAAGGAAAGACTATTAGAATGAAAATAGAAATAGTCAAATCTAAATTTATAGTTGGAGACTTATTATTTCTCTCTAAACATATGATAAAACAAGAAGATAGAAAGAATACAGAATATCTGAAAACCCTGAAGTCAACTAGACCTAATTGCCATTTGTACAGCATATCACCCAGAGCGACAGAATACATATTATTTTCATGTACACAGAAAATATTCACCAATATAAAACATATTTTGGAAAACAAAGCCTCAATAAATTTAGAAGAATTTAAGTCATATAAAATACATTTTCTGAACATAATAGAGTTAAACTAAGAAACCAATACAGAAAGATATCTGGAAAAACCCCAAACACATGGAAATTAAGTGACACTCTTCTAAATAAGCCACATGCCAAGGAGAAGGTCCTAAAATAAATTTAAAAATTTTTTGAAACTAAAAATAATTTTAAAAAATCAATAATTACAGTTGTGAGATATAGCTAAAGTAGTATCTAGAGAAAATATATAGGATTCGATTCTTATATTAAAAATAAGAAAAGTCCCAGCTTAGTGGTGTATGCTTCCACCAAAGAAGCCAGAAAAAGAAGAGTAAAGATAAAACCAAATCAAACAGAAAGAATTAAAGTTGAAAATAAAAGCAATAGAGGAAGTCAATGTAACTGATCTCTGGTTCCTAGAAATGATGAGGAAAATTGATTACATCTAACCAATTGATTAGATTTATTTTCCACAATAAACTGGAAAATTCTGAAAGAGATGGGAATACCTGATCACCTGACCTGCCTCTTGGGAAATCTGTGTGCAGGTCAGGAAGCAATAGTTAGAACTGGACATGGAACAACAGACTGGTTCCAAATAGGAAAAGGAGTACATCAAGCCTTTTTATTGTCACCCTGCTTATTTAACTAACACGCAGAGTACATCATGAGAAATGCTGGGCTAGATGAAGCACAAGCTGTAATCAAGATTGCTGGGAGAAATATCAATAACCTCAGATATGCAGATGACACCACCCTTATGGCAGAGAGTGAAGAACTAAAGAGCCTCTTGATGAAAGTCAAAGAGGAGAGTGAAAAGGTTGGCTTAAAACTCAACATTCAGAAAACTAAGATCATGGCATCCAGTCCCATCACTTCATGGCAAATAGATGGGTAAACAGTGGAAACAGTGAAAGACTTTATTTTGGGGGGCTCCAAAATCACTGCAGATGGTCATTGCAGCCATGAAATTAGAAGGCACTTGCTCCTTGGAAGAAAAGTGATGACCAACCTAGACAGCATATTAAAAAGCAGAGACATTACTTTGCCGACAAAATTCCATCCAGTCAAGGCTACGGTTTTTCCAATAGTCATATATGGATGTGACAGTTGGACTGTGAAGAAAGCTGAGTGCTGAAAAACTGATGCTTTTGAACTGTGGTGTTGGAAAAGACTCTTGAGAGTCCCTTGGACTTCAAGGAGATCCAACCAGTCCATCCTAAAGGAGATCAGTCCTGGGTGTTCATTGGAAGGACTGATGTTGAAGCTGAAACTCCAATACTTTGGCCACCTCCTGCAAAGAGCTGACTCATTTGAAAAGACCCTGATGCTGGGAGGAATTGAAGGCGGGAGAAGGGGATGACAGAGGATGAGATGGTTGGATGGCATCACCAACTCAAAGGATATGAGTTTGGGTGGACTCCGGGAGTTGGTGATGAACAGGGAGGCAGTCCATGGCATCGCAAAGAGTTGGACACAACTGAACGACTGAAGTGAACTGAATCAGACTGACCAGAAAAAGTATAAAACACAAATTCTATTTGCATTTGGTGACCTTATATTTTTGTTTAATCTTACTTGAGTGATCTTCTGTTCCTTACAACCACATATCCTTAATCAGAAAAGGGGTAGACACATAATACAACCAACTCTGGAAAGATATAAGCCCACAGGAATGTTAGACCTCATGTTTAATTGAAACAATTTAGGAAGAATATATATTCAGTTAACTTTCTTTCCTTTAAAGGAGCATTCAGTGTTCACTGGGAAAATACACACATACGACTATATTTCTAAATAAAAGTAATTTTAAGTTTTTAAAAACTTGTTTTCTAACTCGCTTTTAATTATTCTTCCTTAAGGTAATGCTCCTAAGGGATTTAATTCTCTTAATGTCACTGAGGATTTGTTTTCATTTTCACTGAAGGGTTGCACTCCTCTCAACATACTTCCTGGTAGTAACTAAGACAGAAAAAGCTATTATCTTTATTCCATAAACTCTGCATACAATTAATTTTATACAAAAATATGTATTTACTTTTTTGCTTAATTTAAATCAAATGTGTTCTTTTTAAGATTTTTCTCATTGTAATTCTATCAACAATGAGATATTACTATGGCACCTTAAATAGAAGTTGATTCCCAAACTAATGTAACATAAAAAGAAAGAGGTAATATTTAACCCACCATCTTAAGAATGCAGCACAGTATTAGTAAATGCATAAATTGAACTTAAAAGTATAATTTCTTTTCTAAAGATGATCACTACTTTAAGGAAAGCTTCCTGTCTGTTGATAGCCCTCAGGCGATTAAAGTTGACTGATCTTTGTCTCTAATGTCAAAAGTAAGGATAGTTCAATGCAGGTGCAGTTGTGATAGGCAAACACATTTTAACTTAATAAAATGACTACTGGAACTGTTATTTAAAATATCTGAGAAAGCATACCACTTACTGAAAGGGCAGAAGGTAATGATATCCTATGAAAAGTTATTAATGGATCAAATAAAATTTATAATTATTCTAAAGGCTTTTGATTTTCATGAACATCTGAAATAAACAATTTCAAAATAATGGAAATAGAAGAATCAACATAACATTAAAATCTGGAAACCTAACTTCTGTAATATGTCAAGTGATAAGCTTCTCAGCAGTTTTAAGTTTCAAAGATCACAACTATGACTGCTAGGAAGTATAACCAGAAAGAAATTTTGAGATCATCCAAAAGCCCTTAAGTTGCAAAAATGCATTGTAATAGTAAAAAAAAAAAAAGTATTTTCTCCATTTTATCCAAATGTACACAGTTCAACCTCAACAAATACCCCCTTCTCAAGTTTTATAAACTATGTAATGTATGTGTTTAATTTGGAGAATTACAGTTTGTAAACTTACTTAACTGCTCTGGAAGAAGAAATAGTAAGTAAAGAAAAAGAAAATGCATCTGGTGTTTGGAAATGAGAGAGGAAGCTAAAAGAATACTAATAATAATCACATACTGTGCTCACTTTGGCAGCACATATACTAATCACATACCATGATGTGACAGTCATTATACCATGTTTTACCAAGGAATATGAACAAGTTTTTTTTTTTTTTTAAGTTTCTTCAATCTAGAAGTGTCAATCCAATTAACAAGACAAGAATGCTTCATGTAGACAAAATTAATGTGAAAGGTGGAAAAAACTTTGTTCAGAGAACAGAGATACATTTCAGCAACTTTTGGAGCAAAAAAAAAAAATGCAAGGAAAAAAGTTGCATGAAGAGATAAAACTGGAAGAGTAGCTTATGATCTTTAAATCCTGACAAGGAATTTGAACAATATTCTGTAATAAGGATAGCTAACATTTATTAATTCATTTTCATTGTGTCAGACATTGTAATTAATCATCTCAATAATCCCGTGAAGTAGAAACCATTTACTTTAACATGAATAAAGTCAGTCTTAGAGAGGTAGTGTAACTTACCAAAGATACAGATAGTATTACCACCCCAAAATTTCTGACCCTAAATTGCACGTTCTTATCCATTCTACCATATCCAAATACCCACTAAAGCACCCAGTTATGCAGAATAAGAAAACTGGTGAATCATACCTCTGTACATATTGACATCTTGATTTTGTTGTCATTCTGTCGCTAAGTCAAGTGCGATTCTTTGCGACACCTGCATGGACTACAGCACGCTGTTTCCCCGTCCTTCACTATCTCCTGGAGTTTGATCAAACTCATGTCCATTGAGTTAGTGAGGCTATCTAACCATCCCATCTTCTGCTTCCCCCTTCTTCTTTTGCCCTCAAACTTTCCCCAGTATCAAGGTCTTTTCCAGTGAGTCAGCTCTTCTCATTAGGTGGCCAAAGTATTGGAGCTTCAGCATCAGCATCAGTCCTTTCAATGAATAAAGTAAAAGTAAAGTAAAGTTGCTCAGTCGTGTCCAACTCTTTGTGACCACACGGACTGTAACCTACCAGGCTCCTCTGTCCATGGGATTTTCCAGGCAAGAGTACTGGAGTGGGTTGCCATTTCCTTCTCCAGGGGATCTTCCCAACCCAGGGATGGAACCCGGGTCTCCAGCATTGCAGACAGATGCTTTACCATCTGAGCCACCAGGGAAGCCCCAGTGAATTCAATGGGTATCTCAATGAATACTCAGGGTTTATTTCCTTTAGGATTGACTGGTTTGATCTCCTCATTGTCCAAGGGACTCTCAAAAGTCTTCTTGAAACCAGCAATTTTTTGGTGCTCAGACTTCTTTATGGTCCAACTCTCACATATGTACGTGACTATTGGAAAAATCATAGCTTTGACTCCATGGACCTTTGTCAGCAAAGTGATGTGTCTGCTTTTTAATATGCTGTCTAGGTTTATCATAGCTTTCCCTCTAAGGAGAAAGCATCTTTTAATTTTATGGCTGTGGTCACTGTCCACAGTGGTTTTGGAGCCCAAGAAAATAAAATCTGTCACTCACCACTTTTTCCCATCTGTTTGCCACGAAGTGATGGAACTGGATGCCATGATCTTAGTTTTTTTCATGTTGAGCTTCAAGCCAACTTTTTCACTCTCCTCTTTCACCCTCATCAAGATGTTCTTTAATTCCTCCTCTCTTTCTGTCTTTAGAATGATATCACCTGCATATCTGAGGTTCTTCGTTTTACAAAGCCTTTAGACAATTCCGGCAAAATAAAGTTAACACAAGACTTCCTCCCAAAACAAATGCTGAGAAATTCTAGATAAATATACAAGAAAAAAAAAAATAACTTACAGTCAAGTGCAATGAAAAAAACTATCAAGGCCCTTATGCCAGAACAAGAAAGTTGAGTATATATGATAGTACCCAAATATCTGAATATACACAGGTATACTCAGTCACGTCTGACTCTTTGTGACCCCATGGACTGTAGCCCACCAGGCTCCATTATCCATGGAATTCTCCAGGCAAGAATGCTGGAGTGGGTTGGCCATGCCCTCCTCCAGGGGATCTTCCTGACCCAGGGATTGAACTCAGGTCTCCTGCATCACATGCAGGTTCTTTACCATCTCACCAGAGAGTCCCTAAAAGACAGATTTTTCTATACCCTAAACAATATTTGATGTAAGAAACGAAATAGGATTACTACAATTACACTTCTCATTTTGAAAGGAAGAACTGACATCAGCAGTTCACAACACACATTAAATCTCAATGTGTGATATCATGATTCCTTATTCAGGCAGTACAAGTATTTTCTTAGTCAATTTGGAATAAGCAGTGAGTAAAAATCTGCCTTCCCACTTCTCTCCACTTTTGCAGCTGTGGGAGGTTCTTCCTTATTTATTTGACCATAGAGGAGATGAATATCAAAAAGGATGTTCTTCCTGGACTCTGCATGGTTTTCCAATCTGCTTCCTGCTAGTGTGAGTTTGGGAGTCTGGTGGAGGATTTGTTTCAGGCCTTAAAACAGTCACAGGCTATTACTAAACAGGCTTAGTACCTATAGAATTTTCTCAAAATATTGTAGCTTTCCCATCTATTAGCTTCCAGTCAAGCCAATGAGTGAATAACTACAGTCAGAGATTTTATCTAGAGGTCTTACAAATCCTCAGGCCAGTGCTACTCAGAGTGTGGTTCAAGAACCAGTGCCAGTCAGTTTGTTATTGCTTCCTGATAAGATAAGTGCAGAAACTGAGGACAAAATTCAGCAACTGTTATAACAATTTTAAATGGACATTTTTCTGAAGTCAGGCAGGTTGATTCCTCCAGTTCCATTCTTCTTTCTCAAGATTACTTTGGCTATTCGAGGTTTTTTGTATTTCCATACAAATTGTGAAAATATTTGTTCCAGTTCTGTGAAAAATACCGTTGGTAGCTTGATAGGGATTGCATTATCAAGACAGTATGGTACCGGCACAAAGACAGAAGTATAGATCAATGGAACAGAATGGAAAACCCAGAGATAAATTCATGAACCTATGGACACCTTATCTTCAACAAAGGAGGCAGGAATATACAATGGAAAAAAGACAACCTCTTCAACAAGTGGTGCTGGGAAAACTGGTCAACCACTTGTAAAAGAATGAAACTAGAACACTTTCTAACACCATACACAAAAATAAACTCAAAATGGATTAAAGATCTAAATGTAAGACCAGAAACTATAAAACGCCTAGAGGAGAACATAGGCAAAACACTCTCCGACATAAATCACAGCAGGATCCTCTATGACCCACCTCCCAGAATATTGGAAATAAAAGCAAAAATAAACAAATGGGACCTAATGAAACTTAAAAGCTTTTGCACAACAAAGGAAACTATAAGCAAGGTGAAAAGACAGCCCTCAGATTGGGAGAAAATAATAGCAAACGAAGCAACAGACAAAGGATTAATCTCAAAAATATACAAGCAACTCCTGCAGCTCAACTCCAGAAAAATAAATGACCCAATCAAAAAATGGGCCAAAGAACTAAACAGACATTTCTCCAAAGAAGACACACAGATGGCTAACAAACACATGAAAAGATGCTCAACATCACTCATTATCAGAGAAATGCAAATCAAAACCACAATGAGGTGCCATTATACGCCAGTCAGGATGGCTGCTATCCAAAAGTCTACAAGCAATAAGTGCTGGAGAGGGTGTGGAGAAAAGGGACCCTCTTACACTGTTGGTGGGAATGCAAACTAGTACATCCACGATGGAGAACAGTGTGGAGATTTCTTAAAAAGCTGGAAATAGAACTGCCATATGACCCAGCAATCCCACTTCTGGGCATACACACTGAGGAAACCAGATCTGAAAGAGACACATGCATCCCAATGTTCATTGTAGCACTGATTTATAATAGCCAGGACATGGAAGCAACATAGATGCCCACCAGCAGACAAATGGATAAGGAAGCTGTGGTACATATACACCATGGAATATTACTCAACCGTTAAAAAGAATTCATTTGAATCAGTTCTAATGAGATGGATGAAACTGGAGCCCATTATACAGAGTGAAGTAAGCCAGAAAGATAAAGACCAATACAGTATACTAAAACATATATATGGAATTTAGAAAGATGGTAACGATAACCCTATATGCAAAACAGAAAAAGAGACACAGATGTACAGAACAGACTTTTGGACTCTGTGGGAGAAGGCGAGGGTGGGATGTTTCGAGAGAACAGCATCAAAACATGTATATTATCTAGGGTGAAACAGATCATCAGCCCAGGTTGGATGCATGAGACAAGTGCTCGGGGCTGGTGCACTGGGAAGACCTGGAGGGATCGGGTGGAGAGGGAGGTGGGAGGGGGCAATGGAATGGGGAATACATGTAAATCCATGGCTGATTCATGTCAATGTATGGCAAAAACCACTACAAGGTAATTAGCCTCCAACTAATAAAAATAAGGGAGAAAATGGACATTTTTATCTGTTAAATACAGATAAACAAAAAATGGGCCTGTGTTTTATGTTTTTCTTTTTCATGTCACTTTCCTAGTAATTTAATTTTTATGGTATTTTATAAACAAAATATTCTGGTCTGCAATGAAAGGAGGAGGGGACTGGTCCTTCACCACGGATAGTTTGAGAAGCACTCATCTAGAATGAAAATTCTAACTAGTTACCTATGGGCCTATGTGATGGTCAATTTTCTGTCAATGTGATTGTCTCACAGAGTATCCAGATTGAACTTTATTCCTCTCCTCCTTGGACTGAATTTTCACTATCAGTGCCCATAATTCTCAGCCTTGAATTTGGACTGGAATTATACTACTGGCTATCCTGGGTGTCCAGATGGCAGATGGTAAACTGTAGGACTTACTTCCTCCATAATCATGTGAGCCAATTCCTCATAATTTTTCCTCTGTGTGTGTCTGACTGACTCTGTTTTGTTGGAGAATAATGATTAAAACAGTCCCTTTATCCATTTTCCCTATCTGAATGGTTGCTTTTTAAAATAAAATTTGAAACAATAACCACAAAAGGAAAGGTTAAAACCCCTAATCAGGTTTTTTTCTGAGACTCACTCCTATTGACGAGGAGAGAAAACATAATTTTTGAGAAAGACCTAGCATGTCACTCTTCCTTCCTTCAAGGCTTAGATTAAATTTTCTACCTTTAGCTTGGATATAGTATGTGCCTACTCAGGCGCTAAGTATGTGGAATTCTTTGCGACTCCATGGACTGCAGCCCACTAGGCTCCTCTGTCCAGGCAAGAATACTGGAGCAGGTTTCTATTTTCTTCTCCAGGGGATCTTCCAGAACCAGGGATGGACCCGGCATCTCCTGCATTGGCAGGTGGATTCTTTACCACTGGGTTAAAATAAGATTTCCATTTCTGCAAGGTTCCAAATTATGTGACTCAGTCAATTTAAATTTCAAGCCACTGACAGAATCTCTTCTAGCAAAACTACATGTGCAATAGTCACAGGACTGGAAAAGGTCCACTTTTGTTCCAGTTTCAAAGAAGGGAAATGCCAAAGAATGTTCAAACTACCATACAATTGTGCTCATTTTATATGCCAGCAAAGTTATGCTCAAAATCCTTCAAGCCAGGCTTCAGCAGTACATAAATCTAGAACTTCCAGATGTACAAACTGGGTTTTGAAAAGGTAAAGGAACCAGAGATTAAACTGTCAACATTTGTTGGATCATGGAGAAAGCAAGGGAGTTCCAGAAAAACATCTACTTATGTTTCACCGACTGTGCTACAGCCTTTGACTCTATGGATCACAAAAAAATTGTGGAAAATTCTTGAAGAGATGGGAATACTAGACCACCCTACTTGTCTCCTAAGAAGCAAAGAGATGTATGCAGGTCAATACACAACAGTTAGAACCAGACATGGAACAACTGATTGGTTCCAAATTGGGAAAGGAGTATGACAAGGTTGCATATTTTCACCCTGTTTATTCAACTTTTACTCAGAGTACATCACGAGGAATGCCAGGCTGAAGGCATCACAAGCTGGAATCAAGACTGCTGGGAGAAATGTCAAGAACCTCAGATATGCAGATGATACCACTCTAATGGCAGAAAGCAAGGAGGAACTAAAGAGCCTCTTGATGATGGTGAAAGAGGAGAGTGAAAAACCCGGTTTAAAATGCAACATGAAAAAAACTAAGATCATAGCATCTGGTTCCATTACTTCATGGCAAGTAGAAGAGAAAAATGAAACCAGTGACAAGTTTTATTTTCTTGGGCTCCAAAATCAGTGAAGTGACCGCAGACATGAAAATAAAGATGCTTGCTTCTTGGAAGGAAAGCTATGACAAATCTAGACAGAGTATTAAAAAGAAAAACATCATTTTTCCAACAAAGGTCTGTATAGTCAAACTATGGTTTTTCCAATAGTCAAGTCTGGATGTGAAATTTGGACCATAAAGAAGGCTAAGCACCAAAGAATTGATCCTTTCAAATTGTGCTGCTGGAGAAGACTCTTGAGAGTCCCTTGGACTGCAGGGAGATCAAATCAGTCAATCCTAAGGGAAATCAACCCTGAATATTCATTGGAAGGACTGATGCTGAAGCTTAAGCTCCAATACTCTAGCCACCTGATGCAAAGACCTGGCTCACTGAAAAAGACCCTGATGCTGGGGAAGATTGAAGGCAAAAAGAGAAGGGGCCAGCAGAGGATGGAATGGTCAAATAGCATCACTATTCAATGGACATGAATTTGAGCAAACTCTGGGAAAGAGTGGAGGATAGAGGAGCCTAGCGTGCTGGGGTCACAGAGAGTCAGACACGACTGAGTAACTGACCAACAGCAATAGTGTGCAAAAAAAAGTCTCATAAATTGGTAAATTTCCTTATTATAAGACAGTGAAATGACCTATAGAGTCAGCTAGCTGGGATTTCCAAGAGTCCAGCCTCATAGGATGAATCTGTCTCAATCCTTGAAATAGTTTGGTACTGTGTGACTAGGGCAACAGCATCAGCAACCTGGTAATATTAAGCCAGGAGGATGCTGAGAGACAGTGACCCACCTTCCACCTCCCTGCTTCCCAAAGAGAACAGATTGCTAATATTACACTTTTCTCACCCTCCCCTCTAATACCACTCATTCTTCTAAGAAGATAAATACTTTATTGCACCCCTGTTTGAGAACAACATTTGTGAAAGACAGGGATCAAAAGCAATACTTTGGAATTCATATTATATAACATATAAATCATAACATATATCACAAGCAAGGTGAGTTTAACCCAGTAATGTAAAGATGATTTACTACTGAGGAAAAAACTCTTAATATACTCATCACCTTAACAGATTAAAGTAAAATAAAATGCACAAGGCAAATTAATAAAAAAACCTTTGATTAAAATTTAATACTTACTCTGATAAAAATTCTCAGGAAACAAGAACTTGAAGTATCCTTTTTCAATCTGATAAAAATATCTTACAAAAATATGTAACAAGTATTATATTTTATGGTAAAATATTGGAAGTAAAATTCTCAGTAACATTAACAAGATAAGAATTTTGTTTACACCACCACTACTAAACATTGAACTGGAAGCCTTAGCTAAATAATGAGACAAAGTAAAAAACATAGAAGCTTTGGAGAGCAAAGAAACTATCCTTTGCAGATGATATTATCTACAAAGAACATTCAAGAAGCTCTACAGAGAATCGGTGGAAAAT
Organism: Odocoileus virginianus; assembly: GCF_023699985.2. NCBI lineage: Eukaryota > Metazoa > Chordata > Mammalia > Artiodactyla > Cervidae > Odocoileus > Odocoileus virginianus. The sequence goes on from NC_069678.1 coordinate 56,297,357, forward strand.
AACAAGAGAGTTCAGAAAGCTACTGGATTCCAGCTTAATATACATAAAATCCATAAATAAATGGTAAGATACCATATGCATAGTTAAGAAAAATTAATTCATTAAAAAATTCAGGTCTTTCTATATCCTAACAATATTTTTAGCAAATTACCAAGCTAATAATAAAAATTCATATACGGAAAGGAGGCAAAGAATAAACAAAGCATTTTAAATAAGAGCAGGGAAGGGATGTGGGGAAAACTTATGAGGTCAAATATCAAGAATTAGAATTACTACAGTAATTAAAACAGAGTAATCCTGGTGTAAGAATACAAATAGAGACTACAAATCTCAGAATAGAAACCAGCATCTACAAAACATGCAAGAGAGATGGTATTACACTTCACAGGAAGAAAAGATGCACATATATTGGGGGGGGGCAGAATTATATAAATGGAAAAAATAGTTAAATCCTTACCTCATAACCTACATGAAAACAAAAGTCAGGTTGAGTAGTAAATAACTGTTCAGAAAGGCAAATCTTCTGAAACCATTATAGGGAAATTCGGGAAGGAGTTCAAGGGAAGATTGTAGAGGTAGAGCATACTTGTTGATTTTTCCATATTACTCTACAAAACAGACAAAACAACCAGAATTACAAAAGTGAAAGCATTTAGTCACTCAGTCATGCCCAACTCTTTGCAACCCCGTGAACTGTAGCCCGCCAGGCTCCTTTGTCCGTTGAATTCTCCAGGCAAGAATACTGGAGTGGGTAGCTATTCCCTTCTCAAGGGGATGCTCCCGACCCAGGAATCAAATTCAGGTCTTCACTGCAGGCAGATTCTTAACCATCTGGGCCATGAGGGAAGCCCTAGAATTAAAAAACATGCAGCCAAAACACACAACAGAAGTAAACAACAAGGTGTCTCCACAAACTCCCAAATTTGAGGAATTGAGGCCAAACTATAACAAGCCTCACACTGTATTCTCAACTCTGAGGGAGGAAGCAGAGAGGAAGCAAAGGGATTTCTGACAGCTGGATAAGCTGGAAGACTCAGAAACTGAACCGCCCAAGGACCCCAAATCCAGGGATCCATTAGGAAGAGTTCAGAGGGTCATTCTTGGAGTAACACCAAAACTGAGGACTGGTTTCATGGGCTCCAATTTGTGGGTGAGTGCAAAGAGACAGCAGAAGGTCAGGTGGCATACATCAGTTTGTACCCTGGGAAAATTTGAAATAAAACAACTGCAGTCCCCATGTATGGCAAAGACTGGCCTTCAGGAGAATCTTCTGGAGTAGAAAGGAAACTGAGCAGTTGAGAGACACTGGGACCAAAGGAAAGATCCAGATAAAAGTAGCAGAGGAGTCAGAGAAGACAGGCCACAGAAAGTATCAGATCGCTGATTTGAACACGGCAATAATGAGGGAGTTCCACAACTGTGAAGCTAGGAAAACTCTGCTGGCCAATGCTCTTCTTTTTTTTTTTTTAATTTTTTTTTCATTTATTTTTATTAGTTGGAGGCTAATTACTTTACAACATTGCAGTGGGCTTTGTCATACATTGACATGAATCAGCCATGGAGTTACATGTATTCCCCATCCCGATCCCCCCTCCCACCTCCCTCTCCACCCGATCCCTCTGGGTCTTCCCAGTGCACCAGGCCCGAGCACTCGTCTCATGCATCCAACCTGGGCTGATGATCTGTTTCACCCTAGATAATATACATGCTATTCTCTCGAAACATCCACCCTCGCCTTCTCCCACAGAGTCCAAAAGTCTGTTCTGTACATCTGTGTCTCTTTTTCTATTTTGCATATAGGGTTATCATTACCATCTTTCTAAATTCCATATATATGTGTTAGTATGCTGTAATGTTCTTTATCTTTCTGGCTTACTTCACTCTGTATAATGGGCTCCAGTTTCATCCATCTCATTAGAACTGATTCAAATGAATTCTTTTTGACAGCTGAGTAATATTCCATGGTGTATATGTACCACAGCTTCCTTATTCATTCATATGCTGGTGGGCATCTAGGTTGCTTCCATGTTCTGGCTATTATAAACAGTGCTGCGATGGCCAATGCTCTTTTACGGGGTGTGAAAATAAGCCATCTCACTTGAAGAAGAGAAAAGATCATGGTCAAGGGGTATACAAAGTCATTGTAAGGTTAAAGAAAATAATGCACAGAACCAAATAGTAAGACATAGTATGAAGCACGTATAATTTTTTTTTCATTTATTTTTATTAGTTGGAGGCTAATTACTTCACAACATTGCAGTGGGTTTTGTCATACATTGACATGAATCAGCCATGGAGTTACATGTATTCCCCATCCTGATCCCCCTTCCCACCTCCCTCTCCACCCGATCCCTCTGGGTCTTCCCAGTGCACCAGGCCCGAGCACTTGTCTCATGCATCCCACCTGGGCTTGTGATCTGTTTCACTATAGATAATATACATGTTTCGATGCTGTTCTCTTGAAACATCCCACCCTCGCCTTCTCCCACAGAGTCCACAACTCTGTTCTGTACATCTGTGTCTCTTTTTCTATTTTGCATATAGGGTTATTGTTACCATCTTTCTAAATTCCATATATATGTGCTAGTATACTGTAATGTTCTTTATCTTTCTGGCTTACTTCACTCTCTATAATGGGCTCCAGTTTCATCCATCTCATTAGAACTGATTCAAATGAATTCTTTTTAATGGCTGAGTAATAGTCCATGGTGTATATGTACCACAGCTTCCTCATCCATTCGTCTGCTGATGGGCATCTAGGTTGCTTCCATGTCCTGGCTATTATAAACAGTGCTGCAATGAACATTGGGGTGCACGTGTCTCTTTCAGATCTGGTTTCCTTGGTGTGTATGCCCAGAAGTGGGATTGCTGGGTCATATGGCAGTTCTATTTCCAGCTTTTTAAGAAATCTCCACACTGTTTTCCATAGTGGCTGTACTAATTTGCATTCCCACCAACAGTGTAAGAGGGTTCCCTTTTCTCCACACCCTCTCCAGCATTTATTGCTTGTAGACTTTTGGATAGCAGCCATCCTGACTGGCGTGTAATGGCACCTCATTGTGGTTTTGATTTGCATTTCTCTGATAATGAGTGATGTTGAGCAAATTTTCATGTGTTTTTTTGCCATCTGTATGTCTTCCTTGGAGAAATGTCTGTTTAGTTCTTTGGCCCATTTTTTGATTGGGTCATTTATTTTTCTGGAATTGAGCTGCAGGAGTTGCTTATTTTTGAGATTAATCCTTTGTGTGTTGCTTCATTTGCTATTATTTTCTCCCAATCTGAGGGCTGTCTTTTCACCTTGCTTATAGTTTCCTTTGTTGTGCAAAAGCTTTTAAGTTTCATTAGGTCCCATTTGTTTATTTTTGCTTTTATTTCCAATATTCTGGGAGGTGGGTCATAGAGGATCCTGCTGTGATTTATGTCGGAGAGTGTTTTGCCTATGTTCTCCTCTAGGCGTTTTATAGTTTCTGGTCTTACATTTAGATCTTTAATCCATTTTGAGTTTATTTTTGTGTATGGTGTTAGAAAGTGTTCTAGTTTCATTCTTTTACAAGTGGTTGACCAGTTTTCCCAGCACCACTTGTTAAAGAGGTCTTTTTTCCATTGTATATCCTTGCCTCCTTTGTCGAAGATAAGGTGTCCATAGGTTCGTGGATTTATCTCTGGGCTTTCTATTCTGTTCCATTGATCTATACTTCTGTCTTTGTGCCAGTACCATACTGTCTTGATGACTGTGGCTTTGTAGTAGAGTCTGAAGTCAGTTAGGTTGATTCCTCCAGTTCCATTCTTCTTTCTCAAGATTACTTTGGCTATTCGAGGTGTTTTGTATTTCCATACAAATTGTGAGATTATTTGTTCTAGTTGTGTGAAAAATACCGTTGGTAGCTTGATAGGGGTTGCATTGAATCTATAGATTGCTTTGGATAGTATAGCCATTTTGACAGTGTTGATTCTTCCAATCCATGAACACAGTATGTTTCTCCATCTGTTTGTGTCCTCTTTGATTTCTTTCATCAGTGATTTATAGTTTTCTATGTATAGGTCTTTTGTTTCTTTAGGTAGATATACTCCTAAGTATTTTATTCTTTTTGTTGCAATGGTGAATGGTATTGTTCCCTTAATTTCTCTTTCTGTTTTCTCATGTTAGTGTATAGGAATCCCAGGGATTTCTGTGTGTTAATTTTATATCCTGCAACCTTACTATATTCGTTGATTAGCTCTAGTAATTTTCTGGTAGTCTTTAGGGTTTTCTATGTAGAGGATCATGTCATCTGCAAACAGCAAGAGTTTCACTTCTTCTTTTCCTATCTGGATTCCTTTTACTTCTTTTTCTGCTCTGATTGCTGTGGCCAAAACTTCCAAAACTATGTTGAATAGTAGTGGTGAGAGTGGGCACCCTTGTCTTGTTCCTGATTTCAGGGGAAATGCTTTCAATTTTTCACCATTGAGGGTAATGCTTGCTGTGGACTTGTCATATATGGCTTTTATTATGCTGAGGTATGTTCCTTCTATTTCTGCTTTCTGGAGAGTTTTAATCATAAATGGGTGTTGAATTTTGTCAAAGGCTTTCTCTGCATCTATTGAGATAATCATATGGTTTTTATCTTTCAATTTGTTAATGTGGTGTATTACATTGATTGATTTGCAGATATTAAAGAATCCTTGCATTCCTGGGATAAAGCCCACTTGGTCATGGTGTATGATTTTTTTAATATGTTTGGAAGTTTACCTTCTTCTGCAGTTTTCTGGAAGAGTTTGAGTAAGACAGGTGTTAGCTCTTCTCTAAATTTTTGGTAGAATTCAGCTGTGAAGCCATCTGGTCCTGGGCTTTTGTTTGCTGGAAGATTTCTGATTACAGTTTCGATTTCCTTGAAGCACGTATAATTAAACAGCATGGTATTCACACAGGAACAGACAGGCAGACCAATATAAAAATACAAAACACATTCAATTTCACATGAAAACTTAGTACATGCTAAAGTGTTAGTCACTCAGTCATGTCCAACTCTTTGAGACCCCATGGACGGTAACTCACCAGGTTCCTCTGTCCATGGGATTCTCCAGGAGAGAATTCTGGAGTGGGTAGGCATTCCCTTCTCCAGGGGATCTTCTTTACCCAGGGATCAAATCCAAGTCTCCTGCATTGCAGGCAGATTCTTCACTGTCTGAGCCACCAGGAAAGCCCCTAAAGCAGTATCTCAAATCAGTGGGAAAGGCAGACTTTTTAATAAACATTAGAATAACTAGAGATTCACATGGAGGAAAAAAAGATAAAAGTTGGTCCATTTTTAACACACACTCAAGGATAAATTTCAAACAAAGTAGAGATTTAAATGTTTAAAAAATGAAATCACACAAATACTACAAGAAATTCTGGGAGGAGAAAGTACAGTTACAGAATGAAAATGTCCAGTAACTAAGTCATATTAAGCTATCTACATTATATTCAAGTTTATTATAAAAACTATATAGAATTTACTTTGCACTTTACAGTTACAGAATGCTTTCATGTTTGTTAACAAATGACACTTTCCCATTAATCCTTTGAAGTGAGTAGAGATACAGTATCACCCCTTGCAAAATGTAAGAAGTGAGATTCAGGAATATCAAGGAAGTTGTCACTGATCATACAGCCAGGAAGTGAAGGAGCTGCAAAGAAAGTATATTCTGAATCCAGTTACAGTGTTTCTCTCATTTCATCATGCTCTTCCTCTCTTCTTTCTTCCTGCTCTATAAGCCTTTTTTGAAAATACATTTTCTTCCCTTTTGTTTCCTTCCTCTCCTTTACCATCTAATTATTTTTCTAATTAGAGAGAAAGGTATTGGGAAAAACACATGAATGAATGGATGAATGGATGGATGGGTGGATTAATGGAGAGATGCATAAATAACTGGATATATAGATAGAGATAAAGGGCTCAGTAGATGAGTATGCAGTATGTAAGTGATGTGTCATGGAGACAAAACAACAAACCTATCTTTACTGAACCTGCTATAAAGTGTCAAGGAGAACCATGTTTTACTACTGACATATCTATGAAAATCATGATAAATGCATTTGGTGCATTCTACATAACCATCACACTTCCATCATCTGTTTAAAAAAACTGGTCAGTGAAGAAAAGTGCATTTCCAAACAAAATCATGTCATGGCTGCTGGTTTTATAAAACAGGAAATAACAATGGTTATTATTGGGACTTCCCTGGTGGTCCAGGGATTAAGAATCTAACTTTCAATGCAAAGGACACAGGTTCAATCCCTAATCAGAGAACTAAGATCCCACATGCCGTGGAGCAGCTAGGCCCATGTACCACAACTATTAAGCCTTCATGCTGCAACTACTGAAGCCTAAGGGCCACAAGGAAAGATACCACATGATGCAATGAATATCTCACGTGTTGCAACTAAGTCCCAAGGTAGCCAAATAAATGAATAAATAAAAACAGTGATTATTATTACTATTTTATTTCTGCCATTAACTTTTATGGGCAAACCATTGCAGTTTGGTAAAGCATGTCTGAAGCCCCCATTTGTCAAAATGCTGGGGATGATTTGCTATCTTGGGTATGAACTGTAGATGATTATTGCTGGCAATGACATGCTATGGATCATCTGTTACCAAGAGTGGTTTGCCAAGTGTTGGAGTTGGCAGTGAGGTGGGAGATAGATGGGCCACTTGTCTGGACAGCTGGTGTTTGTCAATTGAAGTAAAACTAGAACTTTGTTCTCACTCAGACACTCCAAGGACAAAAAAAGCTAGTGGCAAAAGCTGAGCTCTGCTAAAAGTCCAGAGATAAGGTACCCACTCCCAAGGTCAAGGAAGACTTGCCTGTCTGCACATGCCCAGGAAGGCTGCTCGGGGGGGTCAAAAAGGGAGGGAGCTCTACCCTATAATAAGTGTGGACATGCACCCCCAGGCCTCTGGGGTGGGATCCATTTTAGCAAAATGTTGTCCACACATCCTGGGGAGAGTCCTAAGACCAGTCAGGTGTGAAGAAAGAAAACAAGATAATTGACCAAACAGAAACAAAGACCCAGAAACACTGTCCTATATAAGTGATTTACATCACCTCTTTACTTAAGTGCTCCTTACTCAAAATGTCTGCACTCCTCTCCTGCTGTGGATTTCTGCCTTGCTTCTGTCTTAAGTAAACAAACTACTTCTCTGCCGAGCTCTCCCACATGTAACACTGTATCTCTAACAATAAACTTTGTATCTGTTTTTATACTTTTTGACTCTTTGAAACATTCTAGCTTGTGGGGGTGGGGGGCGGGGGGGACATGGACGGACGACTGCAGGGGTGAGGGCAAGAGCCAGAGCCACTTTGCCTTTAGCTTCTAGCTCCTGGTGGTCTAGCTGGCTAGGACTCCTGGTTTTCATCCAGGATACCTAGAATCAATTCCTGGGCAGGGAACTAAGAAATAATTTTTTACTAATGATTTTTTGGAAACTTTGTAATTCTTTGATCTTGGCTTCTTCAGTTAAAGCATGTCGTTTATTGCTGTTCCCAGAATGCTCTTGGGAACTCAGTGAGCGCTCCATAAACAATTTCGGTCACCAACAGGCCTGGCAGCATGATTGCATCTGCCAGTCTGACAATCAGGAGCTGATTTTCTATGTCTTGCTGAGGAAGAAAAAAGAACTCTTCTTGATTTGTTCAAACTATCAAATGTTGTCATTGTCAATTGCATTTTGAGTCATTAACAGACATTGGCAAACTATTTCAGAGCTGTCACTTAGCGGCATAATTACCAAGTTACTGTTTCTGCAATACTGAGCACAGAGTATACCCTCCAGCTAGAACTGACACCCCTGGCTGTGTCACACAGAGGTTGAGGCAGTTCCTTCATGACAGGATTCCCTGAGTCTGTGGAAACCTGCTCTGACTAAGCTGACACAATGGGTTAGAGTCACTGGGTTGTACATTTTTTTTCTCCTACCTTTTAGATATACCTAGTGGGAAAACCACTAGACCATTCAGGTATGACCTAATCCCTTATGATTATACAGTAGAACTGAGAAATAGATTTAAGGGACTAGATCTGATAGACAGAGTGCCTGATGAACTATGGACGGAGGTTCATGACATTGTACAGGAGAAAGGGATCAAGACCATCCCCCCAAAAAAGAAATGCAAAAAAGCAAAATGGCTGTCTGAGGAGGGCTTACAAATAGCTGTGAAAACAAGAGAAGTGAAAAGCAAAGGAGAAAAGGAAAGATACACCCATTTGAATGCAGAGTTCCAAAGAATAGCCAGGAGAGATAAGAAAGCCTTCCTCAGTGATCAATGCAAAGAAATAGAGGAAAACAACATATTGGGAAAGACTAGGGATCTCTTCAAGAAAATTAGAGATACCAAGGGAACATTTCATGCAAAGATGGGCACAATAAAGGATAGAAATGTCATGGACCTAACAGAAGCAGAAGATATTAAGAAGAGGTGGCAAGAATACACAGAACTGCACAAAAAAGATCTTCACGACCCACATAATCACAATGGTGTGATCACTCACCTAGAGCCAGACATCCTGGAATGTGAAGTCAAGTGGGCCTCAGGAAGCGTCACTACGAACAAAGCTAGAGGAGGCGATGGAATTCCAGTTGAGCTATTTCAAATCCTTAAAGATGATTCTGTGAAAGTGCTGCACTCAATATGCCAGCAAATTTGGAAAACTCAGCAGTGGCCACAGGACTGGAAAAGGTCAGTTTTCATTCCAATCCCAAAGAAAGGCAATCCCAAAGAATGCTCAAACTACCTCACAATTGCACTCATCTCACACGCTAGCAAAGTAATGCTCAAAATTCTCCAAGCCAGGCTTCAGCAATACATGAACCGTGAACTTCCAGATGTTCAAGTTGAATTTAGAAAAGGCAGAGGAACCAGAGATCAAATTGCCAACATCCTCAGGATCATTGAAAAAGCAAGAGAGTTCCAGAAAAACATCTATATCTGATTTATTGACTATGCCAAAGCCTTCGACTGTGTGGATCACAATAATCTGTGGAAAATTCTTTAAGAGATGGGAATACCAGACCACCTGACTTGCCTCTTGAGAAACCTGTATGCAGGTCAGGAAGCCACAGTTAGAACTGGACATGGAACAATAGACTGGTTCCAAATAGGAAAAGGAGTACGTTTACAAGGCTGTTTATTGTCACCCTGCTTATTTAACTTATATGCAGAGTACATCATGAGAAATGCTGGGCTGGAGGAAGCACAAGCTGGAATCAAGATTGCTGGGAGAAATATCAATAACTTCAGATATGCAGATGACACCACCCTTATGGCAGAAAGTGAAGAAGAACTAAAGAACCTCTTGATGAAAGTGAAAAAGGAGAGTGAAAAAGTTGGCTTAAAGCTCAACATTCAGAAAGCTAACATGATGGCATCTGGTCCCATCACTTCATGGCAAATAGATGGGGAAACAGTGGAAACAGTGAAAGACTTTATTTTTTTGGGCTCTAAAATCACTGCAGATGGTGATTGCAGCCATGAAATTAAAAGATGCTTACACCTTGGAAGGAAAGTTATGACCAACCTAGACAGCATATTAAAAAACAGAGACATTACTTTGCCAACAAAGGTCCATCTAGTCAAGGCTATGATTTTTCCAGTGGCCATGCATGGATGTGAAAGTTGGACTATAAAGAAGGCTGAGTGCCGAAGAACTGATGCTTTTGAACTGTGGTATTGAAGAAGACTCTTGAGAGTCCCCTGGACTGCAAGGAGATCCAGCAGTCAATCCTAAAGGAGATCAGTCCTGGGTGTTCATTGGTAGGACTGATGTTGAAGCTGAAACTCCAATACTTTGGCCACCTGATGCAAAGAGCTGACTCATTTGAAAAGACCCTGATGCTGGGAAAGATTGACGGCGTGAGGTGAAGGGGACAACAGAGGATGAGATGGTTGGATGGCATCACCGACTCAATGGACATGAGTTTGAATGAACTCTGGGAGTTGGTGATGGACAGGGAGGCCTGGCGTCCTGCCATTCATGGGGTCGCAAAGAGTCGGACACGACTAAGCGACTGAACTGAACTGAACTGAACTGAAAACTACAAAGTTTGGGCTTTCCAGATTGCTCAGTGGTAAGGAATCTGCCTGTCAATACAGGAGACACAAGAGACACAAATTTGATCCCTGGGTCAGGAAGATCCCCTAGAGTAGGAAATGGCAATCCACTCCAGTATTCTTACCTGTAAAATTCCATGGACAGAGGAGCCTAAGGAACTCCACGGGGTCACAAAAAGTCAGACAAGACTGAGTGACTGAGTGCATGCATGCACACACACATACACACACAAGTCAACATAAATGTCCAAATAATTTATCTGGGCAGATAAATGCTTCACTTATCTGGGTAGATGATTGAAGAACCATCAGTTTCATTTCCCCCATAAAGAAAAGTTGGGCTTGAAAACAAATACAGCAATGCTATCAAAACTTTTTTCCCACATCTCCTGAATCCATAGTGACTGGGAGAACTTAAAGTAAATAGAGGCAAATTCATAGAATGGAATACCTAGAATATCTATCTTTTTTGTTAGATAAAGCAAAACCAAGATTTTAATATAAGATATAAAATGTATATAATATTTACATATTTAGCATCAATCATGAGCATCAACTCTCTCCTCTGTATCTAGACATCATTCCATGTATTGATAAGATGGTTGTACTGAAGATGCATTGAAGATGGTTTATTATCAGTCAGTCACTTGGTCAGCAGTCAGTCATTTGGGCATGCCTTCTGTTTTCCCCTAAATCATGGGATGTCTGGCTGAAACTTAAAAAACTTATACCTATTTCATAAATTTGTTTGTATTACCAAAGAGCCTTTCTAAGTACTATATCTCCTGAAATTTTGACTTCTGGGAAAATAGAATAGATAAACTTTCTCTTATTCCTCCTACCAAGTTCATTATGTGGAAAATAAACTTAAGAAGACACAGAAAAATACACAAAGCAGAGTGGTTAAGGACCTTGAGACCCAAGGAATAACCACAGGTGAGTTTTCTCTATTTTCTTTTTGCCTGTTATATATCATACGTGGAGCTGAAGAAGCCAGAAACCTGGAAATGCTAATGGGAAGACACAGGGAAAAAAGGTCCTACCTTAGTGTTTATGTGTGTGTATGTGTGTGAAAGAGAGACATCAGGCCACTCAAGATGGCGGTTCTGTTGCTGTTTGTACATCTGCTGTTCCATCAGTCCCTGCCTCACCTACACCCTACTCACATGACTGACCTTGTTTATTGATCATGGAGCCTAAGCAGTAACTGCCTACATGCTTGCTCCCTGGCCCCAACTAGTGATTGTTCTAATTTTTAGATCAGAATGTCTCCATTAGGATAGTTTATCACAGGGGCAGTGAGGGACATGTGCCTTTGATGGTTTCCCTGGTAACTGAGGAGCAAACCTGTCATCAATTGCCCCTATAAGAGGTAACTTCTCCTTCCCTCTGATAGTGAAGACTGAGACCACTGCCGTGTCCTACCTGCTGTCTGCTGCACATAGTGGGGTGTCTCTTCAGGACCTTTTCTCGGAAGTGTAATATTCCTTATCCAAGAAATCACTGATGTCTTTGCCAATGACTTTTGCTCTTTCTTCAGTCTTGCAGCTGGGCAATTATAATGCTTATACAGGCCTACGGAGCACAGCCCAACAGTTTATGTGTGTGTGTTTACATGCTCTAATCAAAGGACCAGGAAAGAAATAGACAATTAGGACACACAATTTTAGGCAATGGCAACTCTACTTCAGCCAAATGCCGTAGAAAAGCTTTGGCCCCACCTATACCTACACCACCAAAGCTGAGTGGGGGCCTATACATCTAGCCTTGCTAGGTAACAGGATGTCTCACCACTTCTTCAGGAGTGGTGTCAAAGAAGACCAAGTAGGGAGTCAGGAATTTCACCTCTGAAGATCAGTAACAAGCACTTTTCCTCCCTCTCTTTCCCTGCAATGCCATGGGGAGCCATAACTTCCATCCCTACACAGAAGTAATGAGAAGTCCCTTCTTCTGGTACCACAGGAGGCCAAGCAGTGAACCTCTCTGTGGTAGTAATAAGGTGGCACTTTCTCTCCACTACTTGAGCAATGCCAGCAAAAGTCAGTTAAAACTAAAGGCTTGAACAAGATCCACAGTCTCATAGGGTAATATAAAAATATGCTGGTTTCAACAACAACAAAAAAATCACTTGTCATACCAAGAAGCAGAAAAAAAATCTCAAAATTAATGAAAAAAATATATTAAATGCCAACACCAAGATGACAGAGAAAATACAATTATCTGAAAAAAATGTTAAAGCAACCATGTCAAAGTTGCATTTGTAAGCAACTATGAACACACTTGAAACATAAAAAACTGGAAAATCTCAGCAAAGAAATAAAATATAAAAAAGAATCAAATGGAAAGTTTGGAACAGAATAACAAAACAGTTGAAGCACAAAGTTCAATGTATGGACTAACCAAGAAAATGGATATAACAAAGGAAAGAAACTGCAAACTACAAGATAGAACAATATAAGTGACCTAATCTGAATAACAGAGAAAAAATTGACTAAATTAAAAAAAAATTAATATACCCTAGATTAACAAAATTTATGGAACTATGGGCTTCCCTGGCATATTAAAAAGCAGAGACATTACTTTGCCAACAAAGGTCTGTCTAGTCAAGGCTATGGTTTTTCCAGTAGTCATGTATGGATGCTAGAGTTGGACTATAAAGAAAGCTGAGTGCTGAAGAATTGATGCTTTTGGACTGTGGTGTTGGAGAGGACTCGAAAGTCCCTTGGACTGCAAGGAGATCCAGTCAGTCCATCCTAAAGGAGATCAGTCCTGGGTATTCAATGGAAGGACTGATGTTGAAGCTGAAACTCCAATATTTTGGCCACCTGATGTGAAGAGTTGACTCATTTGAAAAGACCCTGATGCTGGGAAAGATAGAGGGCAGGAGGAGAAGGGGACAACAGAGGATGAGATGGTTGGATGGCATCATTGACTCAATGAACATGAGTTTGGATGAACTCCAGGAGTTGGTGATGGACAAGGAGGCCTGGCGTGCTGCGGTCCATGGGGTCGCAAAAAGTCAGACACGAGTGAGCGACTGAACTTAACTGGTAGCTCAGCTAGCAAAGAATCCACCTGCAATGCAGGAGACCCCAGTTCAATTCCTGGGTTGGGAAGTTCCCCTGGAGAAGGGATATCCACTCCACTATTCTTGGGCTTCCCTGGTGGATCAGATGGTAAAGAATTCACCTGCAATGCAGGAGACCTGGGTTTGATCCATGGGTTGGGAAGATCCCCTGGAGAAGGGCATGGCAACCCACTCCAGTATTCTTGCCTAGAGGACCCCCATGGATAGAGGAGCCTGGCAGACTACAGTCCACTGGATCACAAAGAGTCACACAGGACTGATCAAGCAGAGCACAGTACAACGTGAGATTATAAGAAAAGATCTAACATTCACAATATTGGATTCCTAAAAGGAGAGGAGGAAAAAGGTAAAGTTAAAACGTGCTTGAAGAAATAATGGGACTTCCCTGGTGGCCTGCCTGCCAATGCAGGGGACTCAAGTTCAGTCTCTGGTCTGGGAAGACTCCACATGCCATGGAGCAACTGAACCTATGCACAAATACTGAACCCACACTCTGGAGTCCATGGACTGCAACTATTGAAGCCAGTACACTCTGGAGCCTGACTCTGCAGCAAGAGAAGCCACCTGCAATGAGAGGCCTGCACATCGCAACAAATAGTAGCCCCCACTTTCTGCAACTAGCGAAACCCCACATATAGCAATGAAGACCCCATGGAACCAAAAATAAAAAATAAATTACAAAAAAAAGAAAAGAAATAATGGCTCTTGTTGTTCAGTCGCTAAGTCGTATGCAACTCTACAACCCCAGGGACTACAGCATGCCAGGTTTCCCTGTCCTTCACTATCTCCTGGAGTTTGCCCAAAATTCTTGTCCATTGAGTCAGTGATGCCATCTAACCATCTCATCCTCTGCCAACGCCTTCTCCTTTTGCCTTCAGCCTTTCCCAGCATCATGGTCATTTCCAATAATGGCTGAAAATATGTCAAATTTGGAAAGGAATAAAAACCTAGACATTAAGAAGTCTGAATGAACCCCAAATAGTAGAAGTCTAAATAAATTCGAGCCAAGACACATCATAATTAAATTTCTGAGCAATAAGTAAAAATAAAAATCTTGAAAGCAACCAGAGAAAAAAGATATCTTCCCTACAGGAGAGACACAATTAGAACTATAAGCAATTTCTCACTAGAAACCAGGATGATGAGAGAAAAGAAGTGTCAACCCAGAATCCTATACTTAGGAAAAATATCCTTGAGGAATTAAGGACAAATTAAGATATTCTCTGACGAGGGAAGAAAGAATCAGTCCCCAGCATATATATTATAAAAGAAGTTTTCTAAACAGAAAGGAAATGATTTTAAAAAACACAAAAACTGGGATTTTAGGGAAAAAGAACACAGTAAACAAAAATATGAGTAAACACAGCTTTCTTTCTCCTCCTGAGTTTTCTAAATTATGTTTAACAGTTGGAGCAAAAATTACAACATCATCTGTTATGGTTCTAAATACACAGAGAGAATTAATATGTTAGATAATTATAAATGGGGGGGAGTAAAAGGAGATAAGGTTGCTATACTTCACTCAAACTCATAAAATGATGACATTAGTAGATTGTGATGTTTTATATATATATAGTGTAATACATAGGCTACACTAAAAAATCTTTACTATAAGATAGATTCAAAGACAATATCAAGAATTCAAAGTGGAATTCTAAATGATGTTCAAGTAACCTACAATAGATAGGAAAAAGAAAACAGAGAAATGAAAAACAGAAGTCAGACAAGTAAAATTTTAAATGGTATACTTAAACCTGGTATAACAATACTTACAACATATATAAGTAGTCTAAATACATTAAAAGACAAAAACTGACATAGTGGATTAAAAAACACCCAAGTGTGTACTGTCTATAGGAAATTCTTCAAATACAGCAATATTGTTAGGTTGAAAGTAAAAGAATAGAAAAATATATCATGCAAACATTAATCAAAGGAAAAGAAGAACAACCATATAACATCAGATAAAGTAGACACTGGAGCAAAGAAAATTATCAGAAAAAAGGGTCAATCCACCAAGACATAGAACTCTTAAATGTGTATTCTCTGCATTAAACACCAGAGCTACTAAGTAGGTGAAGCATAAATTGATCGAACTTAAAGAAGAAACACATAAATCCACAAGTATAATTATATTCTTCAATACCTTAACAATTGGTAGAATAAGTAGACAAAAAATCAGCAAAGAGCTTCGACAACTCCATAAACCAAGCAGCAATTATAGGAAACCTCACCCAACACCAGAAGAGTATATGTTGTTTTAAAACACCCATAGAACAAATACCGAGATAGAAATACCAAGATAGACCATATCCTGGGCCATAAATGAAATTTTAACAAATTTTTTAAAATTGAAATTATACTGTGTGTTCTCTGATAAAAATGTGTTCAAACTAGAAATTGGTGACAAAAAAATAGAAAAAAAAATTGTAAACTAAACATATTTCTAAATAGTTCATGGATCAAATAGGAAGCCTCGCCTCAAAGAAAATTAAAAAATACTTTGAGCTGAACAAAAATGAAAAAGCAACATATTAAAGTCTCAAAGACTTTAATAAGACAGCAGTACTGAGGGAGAAAATTATGTCACTAAACGCAAGAAAGTCTCAAAAAAAATCACCTAACCTCTGCCTCAAGAATCTAAAAATCAAAGATGAAATGAATTCAAAGCGGACAGAAGAAAGAAAACAACAAAGATAAGTGCAGAAATCAATGAATTGAAAACAGAAAAACATTAGAGAAAATCAATGAAACAAAATGTTGGTTTTTAGCAAAGATCAATTAAACTGACAAACTGTTAGTAAATCTGACAAAGAAAGAGAGAGGAGACATAAATTATGAATACCAGATAAAAAACAGGAAAAATCGCCACAGGCCTTGCAAAAATCCAAAGGATAAGATGGTATATTATAAGCAGCTCTACACCCAAATTTGACAAATTTGAATAATTGGGCCAATTCCTCAAAAAACACAACTAACCCAGTATGAGATCGATCACTAGAACAGGCCTCCAACTATTTAAAAAATTGAACTCATAGTTTAAAAACTCCCCTCTAAATCTCCAGGTTCAGATGGTTTCATTAGGGAATTTGACTACAAGTTTAAAGAATTAACACTAAATCTATACAAGCTCTTCCAGGAAATAAAATAGGAGAAAATACCCCTCAATTCATTTTACAATGTAATATTACTCTGACACCAAATCGAACAAAGACAGCACAAAAAAGGAAACTACAGGCCAGTATCCAACTCCTGGCACAACTGTTGAGATATTGTCCTATAGAGCAAGGTGTTTCTCTTGTGGAAAACTAGGTAATATGTAGAGATAACTCTACATTATTCTTACAACTGCATGTGAATCTAAATTATTCCAAAATGAAAAAATTCACCTATAAAAACCTGTTTCCTTTACATCTCATATTTGAAATATTTTTACTGGATAAAATTTTAAGTAATCATTCTTTTTCCAATTTTAATTAATCAAACTTCTAAGTTGTATTAATAATCAATAGTATATTTCAGTATCAATATCAAAGAAATGAAGAAACTGAGATCCAAAGAAGGTACATGGCTTGATCAAATTTAACAACACCTCATTACTAAATTATGACAAGAGGCCATGATGCCCAACTCATACTTTCGACCAAAATACTAGATTGAACTATATAAAGTTACCAATATTGAGCCACTGTTACCTGTAGAAAATAGATTTAACCCAGTATACAATCTCCATTGTGGAAAGGACTTTGAATGCTGAGGTATTTTCTGATAAGCATTTATTTAGTATCTATTGCATACTTAATTGGGCTTCTCAAATGGCTCAGTGGTAAAGAATCTGTCTGCAATGCAAGAGACTCTGGTTTGATCCATGGTCGGGAAGATCCCCTGGGGGAGGGAGTGGCTGCTTACTCCCGCATTCTTGCCTGGAGAATCCCATGGATAGAGGAGCCAAGCAGGCTACAGTCCATGCGGTCACAAAGAGTCAACACAGAACTGAAGTGACGCACACACATACTTAATTAAACATGAGGTGTTTAACTCTAAGGAATATGTTATTTAATTCTCCTTTGATATATGAGGAGTAGCCTTGTGGCCAGGATTCGGAATTCCTCAGGAACTACTTGAAATTTCATTCCATCCTAATCTGAAGTCACCCCATATCTCTTGTGTCCTGTCATGTTAGGATTTACGTCACTAGGTTAGATTCTCAAAGCACCATGGGAAAAGAGCTGGAGGACCAGCATTTGACCTACGCTAGCCCAGAGGCATAGCTCCACAGTCTAATCCCAAAGGTTCCTCTCTCAAAACCACCGCTTAAGATTCTCTAGGTTCAAATAAGTGTAAAACTATCCTCAGGGCTTCTTAGAACTTTCCAGACTGAAAATAATTCCTAGGCTTCCTTTTTGTTTCAGACTAGAATTGAATCTAAGTGGCTACGTATGAGAAGATGAAAGGATGAAGACCCCAGTATCAACCTGTCCTTTCAGACTGAGGGTGATCCAGGACATTTAAATAGGTCAGAGCCTCTCCATCTGGCCAGATCCCAATTCCACCACAGTGCATTGCTCCCTGGGAGCATATACCCAAATGCTTTAGGTCCTTCCTTTTCAGCACCTTCCCTAACAGTTGTCTCCTTATAGTCCATAATCAGTACAAACTAGACCAAAGAACCTGGATATCCATCCCAGCTCTACGTGTGAGCCACAGTATGAATTTAACCACCAACTTAATTTCTCCTAGCCTTGCTGGCCTGGCCAATAAAGTAGGGAAAATACTGGTATAACACTGTATTAATGAAGTAATGCAATGTTTTCCAAACCACAGTATGTTTATTATTCATGATAGAATGATTTTAGATGGCTTATACCAAAATATTTATCTTGAACAGTTTTACTTTATAGGAGAAGATAAATGATTTTCTTTTTATATTAATTCCCCTTAAAAATAAATGTGTGTACATTTTTCAAAATATAAAGTCATTTAAAGAAAAATATTTAGTACATAGTGTGACAATTTGTGAAGGAATCTGATGTATTGGAAATACCAACTTAACATATGTTTTGCTTGTCAATGTAAGACATCTTGTCTAGTCATTCCAATACTGCAATAGAAAGGGTGGTGCATGCCTGAATTATCCATTTGTCCATTCATATCAACAAAATGTACTACTTAATTGCTTCATTTTTTTCTTTGGCAGCATTCACAGTCCAAAAAAACTGGAAACAGTGGCAGGTTTTATTTTCTTGGGATCTAAAATCACTGTAGATGGTGACTGCAGCCATGAAATTAAAAGATGCTTGCTCCTTGGAAGGAAAGTTATGACAAATCTAGACAGCATATTAAAAAGTAAAGATATAACTTTGCCAACAAAGGTCCATATAGTCAAAGCTATGGTTTTTCCAGTAGTCATGTATAAATGTGAGAGTTGGCCCATAAAGAAGGCTGAGCACTGAAGAACTGATGCTTTCGAATTATGCTGGAGAAGACGCTTGAGTCTCTTGGACTGCAAGGTCAATCCAGTCAATCCCAAAGGAAATCAACCCTAAATCCTCACTGGAAGGACTGAGGCTGAAACTGAAGCTCCAATACTTTGGCCACCTGAAGTGAAGAGCCAATTCATTAGAAGAGACCCTGATGCTGGGAAAGATTGAGTGAAAGAGGAGAATGAGGTGACAGAGGATGAGACGGGTGGATGGCATCGCCCACTCAATGGACATGAATTTGAGCAAACTCTAGGAGATAATGGGAGAAGGCAGTGGCAACCCACTCCAGTATTCTTGCCTGGAAAATCCCATGGATGGAGGAGCCTGGTAGGCTGCAGTCCATGGGGTCGCGAAGAGTCAGACATGACTGAGCAACTTCACTTTCACTTTTCACTTTCATGCATTGGAGAAGGAAATGGCAACCCACTCCAGTGTTCTTGCCTGGAGAATCCCAGGGATGGGGGAGCCTGGTGGGCTGCCATCTATGGGGTTGCACAGAGTCGGACACGACTGAAGCAACTTAGCAGCAGCAGCAGGAGATAATGAAAGACAGAGAAGCTTTGGCATGCTGCAGTCCATGGGATCACAAAGAGTGAGACATGACTTAGACACTAAACAACAAAGCATGCAATCAATCACTGTTACCACAAACTACCCTAGACTTCATGTCACATCACATCACTGTCCTCCTGTGGCTTTCAGTTTCCAATATAAGCTCCTCATCTCATGTTTTTAACCACTCAGAATTCATGTCATCCACTTTGCTCACAAAACTGTGTCTACCCTGTTGCTGCTATTCCACAACCAATTTGTCCTGCAAGATTTATTTCAAAACTCACCTGTATCTAGATATCTAGATAACTACATGGCTTATATTCATATACATTATGTATATAATGTATACAAATTATATACATGATTTATATACTTTGAAAGTCCCCAGCACTGATGACTTCACTGATCTTACAATAGCAAGACAAAATAAATAAACAGAAGATTACAACTGGACTTCCCTGGTAGTCCAGTTACCAGTGAATCTGCCTGCCAATGCAGGGAACACACTCAATTATTCCCTGGTCCAGGAAGATTTCACCTGCCATGGGGCAACCAAGTCCATGCACCCCAACTGGGCTCTGGAGTCCACATGCCCGCAACTACTGAAGCTTGTGTGCCTACAGCCTGTGCCCCACAACAAGAGAAGCCACCACAATGAAAGGCCTGTGCACCAAAACTAGAGAAGAGCCCCTGCTCTCTGCAACTGAGGAAAAGCCCATGTGCAGCACTGAAGACCAAGTGCAGCCAAAAGTAAATGAATAAAAAAAGAAAATTATAATGATGGACAATGAGTTCAAGGACAAAGATATTATGCATTGTGGTGGAGGAGGTACTATATAAAGGTCTTAGGAATACAGACTTTGGAGTCAGACCATCTGGATTTGAATTCTGGCACACCACTTGCCACATGAAGAAATAATTCAACCTAAGGCTCAAAATCTCATCTGAAATTGGGAGCAATAATAATTGCTACTTCTACTGTGAGGATTAAATGATTCAGCACAGGGAAGTATTTAGACAATACTTGAAATACTAGTTACTGTGATATGAAGAAGGCACCAATGGAAACATACTAGAGATGCTCCTAACAGACAGTCTTAATTAAGAGGCTGTCTGGAGAAGGATGGAGTCTGGTTCTGTGTTGCAGGACAGGTGGGAGTGGGCCAACATGTACGCATGTCGGGGGAGGGGAGTGGACAGAGTGAGGGTGGACTAGTCAGCACATATACCAGCTGCAAAGTCATATGAAAGTGGGTATGGGAACGAGGAATTATAGTGCATGGTATGTTATGCAACTGCATGTGGCATCTCTAGTTCAAGGGGACTGAGATACAAAGTGATGGAAAACAAGGCCATGAAAGCAAGGCTTTGCATGTCCTCATCACATTCTTGAGGAAAAAAGTATATAAGTGTCTGCTACATTCCTGAAGCTATTTTGTTTTAAGGACTGGACACTAGAATACAATGGTAAAACATATACAGCCTAATTAGGAAGATAAATTCATAATTAAATGACAACAGATAAATACTTAATGGAAGAATGTAACAAGTGCTAATTTTTTCAAGGACATGAACAAAGTCTTAACAGATAAGTAAATGTTCACCAAACAACAAGGAGAAAATCAGAAAGGTCAACATTATTTACCCAAACTCAATTATATGGCACTATATACCTAATTCTTTCTATATAGTTTTAAGAATACTATATTACTATTCCTTATAACAAGCAGTTTTTATTAAGCCCATTGAAGAGATGAGGATCCCCAAGATCACACAGCAAAACCAGTTTTCTTAACTAGCTACATTTAGTTTTCTTTAGAATACAATAATCTTTATACAGTACATACTCTATCACTACTATATTTGGCAATTAAAGAAGGTATTATTCTTATTTGCACATAAAGTTTCAAGTACATGACAAATAGTCCATGTTTATGACAAGAAAATTCATGACAGTTCATGACAAAAAAAATTATTTTCACTTTAAAAGCCCTGAATTCCACAGACTATAATAGATGGCCTTGACATACTAGCATTTCCATATACATACTTTTAAAGCATTTCAATACATACATTTTAAGGCTGTACATACATTGTGCATTTCATATTTAGTAGCTATTTCTTCCTAATAGCAGGAGTCACACCATCCATTACATTGCTTGTCCTGACAGTAGAGAAAGTAAACTATATTTAATCAGAGGTTAACTGAAGACCACACTGATCAAGACGGTCTCTCACATTCTGTTGCTGACAGGTGCGGAATGAAGTGGAAGGTCATGATAGAAAGATAAAGATGAACATCAACCCTTTTTTTTTTTATCTCCTTCCAGTTACAACCTACGTCACTCCAAACACCTTGCCAGACAGAGATGAAGCAGCAAGACCCCAGACATCCGGAGGGGCAAAGCCCCCGTTCACTCTGGATGGGATCAAACTCATATTTATTGACTGACCTGACTAACAGCAATGACTCAAAATGTCCAACGTAAGCCTGCTTTCACATATCTTATCTCCCTCAGTCTTCATGAAGACCCTGGGAAACAGACAGTATCATCCTCATCTCATAGAGAAGGGGAAAGAACCTTAAAGACGGCAAAGTGAAACCATGTTGGTCACTCAGTTGTGTCCTAGCCCGCCAGGCTCCTCTGTCCACGGAATTCTCCAGGCAAGAAGAGTGGAGTGGGTAACCACTCCCTTCTCCAGGGGATCTTCCTGACCCCGGGGTCAAACCTGGCCTCTTGCATTGCAGCCGGAGGCTTTGCTACCTGAGCCACCAGAGAAGCCGGAAGCAGGCAAGTGATGTAGCAAATCATGGCAGGACGTGCATCTGAGCAGTTACCCCCAGGTCCACTGAGTTTTACGCTCCTTGCCTATCTTCACTGAAAAGGTCCCTGACAGCAGCCATGGCCATAAAGGAGATATTGGTTAGACTCACCACTTCACGAGCCTCTTGAAAAGTTAGTGTCAAAGTTAGTGGACAGGTGCTGATTCATACATCAGACAATTAAGAGTCAACTGGTTTCTCCTGAGCCTCATCCTCTGGCTTTGCTCCTTCATCCCCTGCTCTTGGCACTGGCCTCCTTGCTCTTCCTCAAACAGATTAAGCCCAATCACCTGCCCATTTGCTGTTACTCCATCTGCAATTCTCTTCATGGCACTCTTCCTAAGGGTCTTATTGAAATAGTTTCACTCTATCCTCTTCCCTTGGGTTTCACTGATTGCTCTGTGATAAAGAATCTACCTGCCAATGTAGGAGATGTGAGTTTGACCCCTGGGTTGAGAAGATCCCCTGGAGAAGGAAATGGCAACCCACTCCATTTCTCTTTCCTGGGAAATCCCATGGACAGAGAAGCCTGGTGGGCTACAGTTCATGGGGTCGCAAAAGAGTTGGTCACGACTTAGCAACTAAACAACAACAAGGCTTCTTATCTTATCCCTCCTTCTTGCTATTTTTTTTCTATAGCTCTTATTATCATCTGAATTGGTAAACATTTTATGGTTTGTTTGTTTTTTAACTAAAGTATAGCTGATGTACAATAAACTAGAGATGTACAATATAGTGATTCACCACTGTAAATGTTATGCTCTATTTCTAGTTATTAAAAAGTATTGGCTATATTCCTTGTATTGTATAATATATTCCTGTAACTTAATTTATACATAATAGTTTGTACTCTTAGTCCCCTACCCCTATATTGTCCCTCCTCCCTTCCCTTTCTCCACTGGTAGCCACTAGTTTGTTCTCTATATTTGTTTCTTTTTTTAAATAGTCACTGGCATGGTATATTTTTTAGATTATATATATAAGTGATATTATATAGTATTTGTCTTCCTCTGTTTGATTTATTTCACTTAGCAAAGTACCCTCCAAGTCCATCCATGTTGCTTCAAATGGCAAAATTTCACTTTTTTTTATGACTGAGCATATTCCATTGTGTATATATACCCCATCTTAATCCATTCAACTGTTGATGGATACTTAGGTTGCTTCCTATCTTTGCAATTGTAAATAATCCTACTATGAACATTGGAATGCATGTATCTTTTCAAATTGGTGTTCTTTTATTTTTTCAGATATATACCCAGCTCATGGTAGTTCTGTTTTTAGTTTTTTGAGAAACCTCCATGCTATTTCCCACAGTGGCGGCACCAACTTACATTCCCACCAACAGTGTACAAAGATTCCTTTTTCTCCTATCATCATAAGTGAAAACATTGCTTTTGTGTCTAGAGCACTCATATCTTCTGCATAAACTAGAGATCTTTTTCTTTGTGGACAAAACTTTCATTAAGTGATTACATCATATTTCAAAACAGGTAAAGTACCAATGAAAAGGAGTGGGAAGTAATCCAGAGAAATAGCTTTGCATCAAAAATAAAAATGATTCTAAATAAGTGGAAATTGAGGATCACTTGGACTTTATGTCTCCTTTTTAAGCCAGTTCCTGTTTTACTAAATATCTTGAAAGATTTTTTTTAAATGTATATTTTTTCAACCTTTTGCATGAGTCATCTGACTGAATGTTAGACAACTATAACTGCATTTGATGATAAAAATTTAAAACTAAACCTTTAGAGAAATAGAAACAGAAAATGGCATTGTCTTAAGTAATGTGTGGTAGCACTTATATGGGAAATCTAAAAATACAGTGTATGAAAAAAAAGAAGCAGACTCACAGGCAGAGAACAACCTGTGGTTGTTTGGTGAGGAGAAGGGGCATCAAGACATGGGGAAGTCAAAGGTGCAAATTCCCACTCAAAAATATGCTGTACAAAATGGGTACCTAGCCAATATTTTACAGTAACTGTAAATGGATTTGTAACCTTTAAAATTTGCATTAAAACATTTTAATTAAAAATGGCATTGTCTTAAATGTATTGCCACTTAATAAACTACATATTTATGATGTGGTCTCCTCCCAAATAACATAGATCTGCGTCAGTGCAGTTTCTGATTTACTACTTGACTTCTGGAGTTTCGGTGGCTTTGCGGACTCTTTCTCTGCTCTAAAATGATTGTTTCAGTAAACTAATACACAAATGTCAGCCACACAATGCTTTATTATTGAGGGCCCAATGCTAAAGACAGACTTCGGCATGCTTTCCTCTCACATCCCACTGCATCTTGGCATTGGCTGTGTGGTAGCACACTTAATATTGCTGATAAACTGCCAGCTCTTGAGAACCAAGATTGCTGGGAGAAATATGAATAACCTCAGATATGAAGAGGACACCACCTTTATGGCAGAAAGCAAACAAGAACTTGATGAAAGTGAAAGAGGAGAGTGAAAAAGTTGGCTTAAAGCTCAACATTCAGAAAACTAAGATCATGGCATCTGGTCCTGTCACTTCATGGCAAATGGATGGGGAAACAATGGAAACAGTGAGAGACTTTATTTTGGGGGGGCTCCAAAATCACTGCAGATGGTGATTGCAGCCATGAAATTAAAAGACGCTTGCTCCTTGAAAGAAAAGCTATGACCATCCTTGACACCATATTAAAAAGCAGAGACATTACTTTGCCAACAAAGGTCCATCTAGTCAAAGCTATAGTTTTTCCAGTAGTCATGTATGGATGTGAGAGTTGGACCATAAAGAAAGCTGAGCACTGAAGAATTGATGCTTTTGAACTGTGATGTTGGAAAAGACTCTTGAGAGTCCCTTAGACTGAAAGGAGATCCAACCAGTCCATCCTAAAGGAAATCAATCCTGAATATTCATTGGAAGGACTGATGTTGAAGCTGAAACTCCAATACTTTGGCCACCTCATGTGAAGAACTGACTCACTGGAAAAGACCCTGATGCTGGGAAAGATTTAAGGCAGGAGGAGAAGGGGACGACAGAGGATGAGATGGTTGGATGGCATTACCAACACAATAGACATGAGTCTGAGTAAGCTCCAAGAGTTGGTAATGGACAGGGAAGCTTGGCGTGCTGCAGTCCATGGGGTCACAAAGAACTGGATACGACTGAGCAATTGAACTGAACTGAACTGAAAGTCTTAATTTCATGACTGTCTGGCTGCCTAGCAGATGTTAAGCACTGCACTGAGTATATTTTAGATTAATGAAGGAATAACGGATAGACCAGTCACCACTAGGAATGTGAACTTGCATAACTGACCTCACAAGTTAACTGGATAAATAAGATAAACAAAATTAAATAACAAAGCAAAGGTTGAATTACCCCAAAGGCTTAACTTCCTCAAGGAAGAGTACTGGGGCAGTGGTTATCTTGAAATGAGGAGAAACTGGACAGTGTGTTGGGTGAGAGTTAGGCTCTGAAATGAGATAGAATGTGTTGCTTGATGCTATCATTTGCCAGTTTTGTAAATTTGGGCAAGGTACTGTCAAAGGACCATGAGAGTCCCCTTGGTAATAACAATTTTGTTTTCTACATCTGTTTTTCTATTTTTGTTTTATAAATAGGTTTACTTGTACCATTGTTTTAGGTTCCACATATAAGTGATATTAAGGAGGGGCAACAGAGGGATAAATTAGGAGACTGAAATTGACATATACACATTTATTGTTCAGTCACTAACTGAACAATAATTGTGACTCCATGAACTCCAGCACGCCAAGCTCCTCTGTCCTTCAAAATAATCTGCCGAGGTTTGCTCAAACTCGAGCCCATTGAGTTGGTGATGCCGTCCAATCATCGCATCTTCTGTCGATCCCTTCTCCTCCTGCAGTCAATCCTTCCCAGCATCAAGGTCTTTTCCAGTGAGTTAGCTCTTCGCATCACATGACCAAAGTACTGGAGCTTCAGCATCAGTTCCTCCAGTGAATATTCAAGGTTCATTTCCTTTGGGATTGACTGGTTTGATCTCCTTGCACTCCAACAGATTCTCAAGAGTCTTTTCTAGCATCACAGTTCAAAAGCATCAATTCTTCGGTGCTCAGCCATCTTTATGGTCCAACTCTCACATCTGTTCATGACAGCTGGAAAAATCATAGCTTTGCCTGTATGGATTTTTTTCAGTAAAGCGATGTCTCTGCTTTTTAATAGGTTTGTTACTTCCAAGGAGCAAGTGCCTTTTAATTTCAAGGCTGCAGTCACTGTCTACAGTGATTTTAGAGCTCAAGAAAATAGAATCTGCCACTATTTCCACTTTTTCCCATCTATTTTCCATGAAATGATGGGACCAGATGCCAACTACTATATATAAAAGAGATAGCTAACAAGAATCTACTGTATAGCACAAGGAACTCTATTCAATACTCTGCAATGACCTACATGGAAATAAAATCTAAAAAAAAAAAAGAACAGATATATGTATATATAACTGACTCACTCTGCTATACACCTGAAACTAACACACATTGTAATCAACTATACTCCAAGAAAAACTAATTTTTTAAAAAGAAAAGGACAAGACCATTACATACAATCTGATTTAAAGAGACAAAGCAGAATGTATTGTTTACACAGCAAGAGAGTGTGATACTAATCAGGCCCAGGCTCAGCTAGTCTTCCAAAGGATTTAGGGGAAGCATGCTGTTCATGAAAACTTTCACAGGCATCTGTAGAAGCCTGGGGCAGGGGGGGTGGGGCAGTAAAGGCTGCTGTTAATTGGCTGAAACCCAGAAATATGTTTGTTGGAGTGAATTCTTACTGGCTGACTTTCAAAAGCAAAGGGCTGTCCCTGATTGGTTGGTTTATAAAGCACATTCACTACAGCAGTTGTTGATCAAAGGACTGGATTTAAAACCAGTTCTGTTGACTCCTTGTTGCTATGGCTACAGAACAATTAATCTTTTCTTACGTATGTGAAAACCTTTCAAGATTTCGGTTTCTTATCTATAAACTTCATAGAGGTTTATAAGAAGTTTAAAAGATAACTCTCAAAGAATTCACACTGTGCTTACCATGCAGCATTCAATAAAAATTATGTTTATGTTTTTAAGATACACATGGAGCATTTCATTTGTAAGACAAATAAGGTTCCTATGAAACATGGTCTGAATGTTTTTGTCAGAATACCGTGAAACACTGTCACTTACTTCTCTTCCTTTTCCCCACTCTTGGTTGGGAAAAAAAAAAAAAACATATGGTATTTTGTTCACAAGGCCTAACACTGAGTTTGAATGGGCTAATACTGTCTATGATTCCGTTTTGCATCTATTCTACCTTAGATTCTGAAGACATGAGATAAATAGAATGGATGTGCTCCAGCACTCTAGGAGAATATGCAGAGTTGGGATAGACTGGATTATTGTCTCCAGTTCTTCTCTCCTACCTTGTTATAGAATTGTACATGACTTTATAGTATTTCCCACCAAGTAAACAGAGTCTGTTCCCCACCCCCAATGATATTGGTGTTGGCCATGTGAATTACTTTAGCCAATGAACTGTAGCAGATATAATTCAAGAAAAGGCTTTGGCCTTGCTTTTAGGATTTGGCTGTGAATTTTTCTTCTCTGCTATCTACCTTGAGATTCACATACTCCATCCAAGAAGAACAAGGAGGTATGTGGAACAGATCTGGACCCAATGTGCAGGCTGAAATCAGGCCTAGCTCACCAACAGACCCATGATTGAGAAAAATAAGTACTTGTTGGTGTTAAGTCACTACTTTGAAATTCTTTGTTGTACAACAAAAGCTGACTAATAGATAAAGGCATGAGGCAGAACCTGGACAGTTATAGAATGAAAACGAGAAAGAAGCAGGGATGGAGAGTTAAGAACCAGACAAACAAATTAACAACAACAAAAAAATTGCTACCTTGTTTTGCCTCATCTGTAATGAGAATGTTAATATATTAATACTTTCTTCCTAGATACAAAATAACAAAAGGCAGGGATATCACAGAGACTGAAATATAGACCTTTCGGGGAGAGATACAGAGTGACACAGAAAGGTGAAGGTTTAAACCCAGCATTTCACAAGCTAAAGTGCTAAAGACATAAGTATTTTAGAAGGACATAAGCTGAAAAACTAATGCTAAGACTGGGAAGTTTCTGAAAGAAAAGAGATTCTAGGTGCTGAGACAGTCTTCTCATAAAGGCTTTCTTTTAAAATCACACTACAGATTTGATGGCAACAAAGAAGTGGATATTAAGTAAAAGGATAGAAGATCTCTGAGTCACAGCTAGAAAATACGGACAAGTAATAATTACATTGGATGCATTTGATAAGGATGATTCTAACTTTTCTGATCCAGAAGGATCTTACAGATGTCAGAATCATCCATACCAGCATATACCATCTTTTAACTAGAAAAACTAAAGTACAATGTTGAGAAAGCAGCATATCATATCATTTGAATCTTTGAGTTTAAATGTATTATATCATGAAGTTAAACATCATAACTTTTAGAAAGTGTTACCTCTGACTGAACTAATGCTAAAACTTTGGCTAAGACTCTAGAAAAGCTTTGGTTATCTAGGTCAGACACATTTCCATAAGAGTTCTGTTAATTTATGAGTGTCTAGTTAATTTCTTTCATGAAAAAGATTATAATTTCAGATCCCAAGGGTTTTACAATGACAGCCTAAACAAAGTTGTCTCTTTGAAACCAAACTATAAACTTAACAGTTTAAATTATATATGCCAGATAACATCTCATAAATTTAGAACAGCTTCTCAAGATTAGAATGCAATGAAGTTAAACTGTTTATATTTAGAAATTCTGAACTTTTAGAAGAAAGGCCAATTTGTCTGCATCAGCTCTCACTATTTAAAACAGTTCATATGCATTGGTGGCTGTGAGGTTTTAGTTCCTTCTCCCTGTTATGGTACTATAATAGTAACAACTTAGGGAAAAAAAAAGTACAGATTGTGTTTACTTCTGAATTTCATTTTTTAATAACTGTCAACTTAGCTACACAGTCAAAGGAAAAGAAAATTCAGGACCCTCCTTTTTTCCCCACTCAAATTGCTATTGCTGAAAGACTTTGAGCCCAAATTATTTAGATGTACTCTACATTATCTAAATCTGTTGGATAATAATTCAAACTTTCGCTTTGGTTCAGCAAAATAAGCTTTGAGGGATAAGTAAACATGGCTGAGGAAACTAGTAATTATTTACCAACTAGAATGCTTCATGTGCTACTTACATAAAATAGATAATAAGGACCTAGTATATAGCACACCGAAGAAGGCAATGGCACCCCACTCCAGTACTCTTGCCTGGAAAATCCCATGGATGGAGGAGCCTGGTTGGCTGCAGTCCATGGGGTTGCTAAGAGTCAGACACGACTGAGGGACTTCACTTTCACTTTTCACTTTCATGCACTGGAGAAGGAAATGGCAACCCACTCCAGTGTTCTTGCCTGGAGAATCCCAGGGAGGGCGGAGCCTGGTGGGCTGCCGTCTGTGGGGTCACATAGAGTCGGACATGACTGAAGCGACTTAGCAGCAGCATCAGCAGCATATAGCACACGGACATCTACTCAATACTCTGTAATGACTAATATGAGAAAATCTAAAAATGAGTGTTTATATGTATATGTATATCTGATTTACTTTGTTGTACAGCAAACCTAACACAATATTGTAAATCAACTATACTCCAATAAATTTTTTTTAAAAAAGAATGTTTCCAGTTACTGTTAACCAACAACACAAGTAAATTTTCTTTTTTTTTTTTCATTTATTTTTATCAGTTGGAGGCTAATTACTTCACAACATTGTAGTGGGTTTTGTCATACATTGACATGAATCAGCCACGGATTTACACCTTTGGATCACATCTTCACAGCACAACCTTCACATGTCTCTGACTTCTGCCCTCTCCCCTTTCTCGAGAGTGCCTCAGACAGACTTCCTCAAGTCTCCTGGCCAGAACAGATTCACATGCCTATGCTTAAACCCATCCCAGCCAAGAAGAACACAACCAATTGCCTTAGGACAACTAAAGATTCATTCCTTGGACTGAGGACAGACCCAGACACCCCTTAAGTTCATGGCCTTATTGGGTACAACTGGGTTCTGTACATAAATGACATGAGGGGAGAATTACAGTTGAACAGACAATTAGTATCTGCCACAGGCTTTTAGCTATGGTTTTATAGCTCTTAAACTTTTTTGAACTCTTTTAGGTATGTATTTTAATTCTCAATACCTCTGGGAAGGTGGAAAATAACTGATTATTCTTATCTTACAAACTGAGGTCCAGAGAAGTTAAGCAGTTGCCCAAGGCCATGAAACTGATAAAAATATCTTAAATTTATGTTATATTCAATTTTAAAATAATTATATGATATTAAATATTCTCCAAATAATAATATATACATTATATTATAATATAATAATTATATTTCCCAAATAATGGGAAATTATATTCATTAATTTCCCTTTGGAAACATGCAGGCATGTTTATATGTTATTTTTTTAATGTAAGAAAAAACAAACAAACTAGGAATCTCCCTGACATGTTCTCCTTCTGACATGAATTTCTTCTCAATAGGCAGTTTATGGTATTATGAATTTGTATAATAGCCTCACTCAAAGAAAAGACTTTATAATTTGACTTGGTAAAAATAGTTGAAAATTGTTTCAAAAGCAAGATGAACTATTCATGCCACAGTTGGCATAAGCCTGTCCTGTAGGTAGGAGATGATACTGAATATTACTGAAACAGAACGATAAAGAATGTCACTGGTCTTAAATTCACTTATTGCAATAAAATGCAGAGAGAAGACCATCAGGAGGAGTCAGCCCAACTTCTGCCTCTCAGGTGGGCAAATAATGAGATCCTATCTCCCTTTAAATATTTGTAGAAAAAGATCATCTGGTACCTTGCTAAGGTGATTTAAAATAAAATGCCTTATGTAATAGGCAGCTTTAAAACTGAACTCATCTTGGTGCTGTGTACTCACAAAAGGGCCTTCATAGTCCCTTCTGAGCAAACATACAGGGCCACGAGTGTCACTCTCTCCAGTAAATCAGCTTGAACTCTGTGGATTCTGATACCTCTTCTCTGTTTTTACAGGCGGGTTATTACATAATAAATTCCAAATTTATTCATTATTACTAGCATCATTTTTAGAATTCCATGGGCTACTCCCATTAAAATGTTAGTAGTGGATAATTCTTTAAATTAAGATTACTCTTTTGTGATTTTCAAATGTATGCTATTGCTTCTAGAAATTTGTTCCCTAGAAATATGTACGCACATACACCAAGATAAATGCACTGAGTCCTTCATTGTTACATTGCTATAATAATGAAAACAGGAACAGTACAAACTACCATTAGTAAAAAGCACAGTTAAATGAATTGTATATAAATAAATGGAACTTCAGGCAATTCTTTTAAAAATTTGGTAAACTTATACATGAAAGTATGCACTGTATATGCCAGCAAATTTAGAAAACTCAGCAGTGGCCACAGGACTGGAAAAGGTCAATTTTGATTCCAATCCCAAAGAAAGGCAATGCCAAAGAATGCTCAAACTACCGCACAATTCCACTCATCTCACACACTACTCAAGTAATGCTCAAAATCCTCCAAGCCTGGCTTCAACAGCACGTGAACCATGAACTTCCAGATGTACAAGCTGGTATTAGAAAAGACAGAGGAACCACAGATCAAATTGCCAACATCTGTTGGATTACTGAAAAAGCAAGAGAGCTCCAGAAAAACATGTATTTCTGCTTTATTGACTATGCCAAAGTCTTTGACTGTGTGGATCACAATAAACTGTGGGAAATTCTGAAACAGAAGGTAATATCAGACCACCTGACCTGCCTCTTGAGAAATCTGTATACAGGTAAGGAAGCAACAGTTAGAACTGGACATGGAACAACAGACTGGTTCCAAATCAGGAAAGGAGTACATCAAGGCTGTATATTGTCACCCTGCTTATTTAAATTATATGCAGAGTACATTATGAGAAATGCGTGGCTGGATGAAGCAAAAGCTGGAATAAAAAGACTGCCAGGAGAAGTATCAATAACCTTATGGCAGAAAGCAAAGAAGAACTAAAGAACCTCTTGATGAAAGTGAAAGAGGAGAGTGAAAAAGTTGGCTTAAAACTCAACATTCAGAAAACTAAGATCATGGTATCCAGTCCCATCACTTCATGGCAAACAGATGGAGAAACAGTGGAAACAGTGTCAGACTTTATTTTTTGGGGCTCCAAAATCACTGCAGATGGTGATTGCAGCCATGAAATTAAAAGACGCTTGCTCCTCGGAAGAAAAGTTATGACCAACATAGACAGCAAATTAAAAAGCAGAGACATTACTTTGCCAACAAAAGTACATCTAGTCAAAGCTTTGGTTTTTCCAGTAGTCATGTATGGATGTGAGAGTTGGACTATAAAGAAAGCTTAGCGCCAAAGAATTGATGCTTTTGAACTGTGATGTTGGAGAAGACACTTGAGAGTCCCTTAGACTGAAAGGAGATTCAACAAGTCCATCTTAAAGGAAGTCAATCCTGAATATTCATTGGAAGGACTGACGCTGAAACTGAAACTCCAATACTTTGGCCACCTCATGCGAAGAACTGACTCACTGGAAAAGACCCTGATGCTGGGAAAGATTGAAGGCAGGAAGAGAAGGGAATGACAGAGGATGGGATGGTTGGCTAGCATCATCGACTCAATGGACATGAGTTTGAGTAAGCTCCGGGAGTTGGTGATGGACAGGGAGGCCTGGCGTGCTGCAGTCCATGGGGTTGCAAAGGGTTGGAAACGACTGAGCGACTGAACTGAACTGAAATTTTTATGTACTGTTGGAGAAGATGTATGTCATAAACTTCTTGATTTAATAGCAAACTGTGGAAAAATATTCCATTTTTGCTTTAAAAATATATGTTATATGAGCATAGAAAATCTCTGAAAGTATACACAGCAAACTGTTAACAGCAAACTTGGAGGAAGATGGTATTAAACAATATTATATCTTACTTTTAAGATAACTTTATATATTTCTGAGTAGGTAGCTAAATATTGTGTTTAAATTATAATAATTATAATTTATAATTATTGATATAATAATTGTGATTTTTAATAACCTGAAAAGTAAAAAGTACAATTTTAGATTGTTATAACTCATTATCTCATTGTGTTTTCATTAGAGTGATTTGATAGAAGGTATCATAAGGTCTCAATAAAGAGAAGTGACAACAAGCTGACCAGGTTTAAATACCAGCTCTGCCACTTACTAACTGTACATCCTTGGGCAAGCTACTTAGTTTCCCTATGCCTCAATTTCCTCATCTGTAAAGTAGATATAATCACAGTGCCAACTGAGATAGTTGTAAGAAAAAAAGGAGACAGCACATGAAAAATTCTAATTTAAAACAGCATCTGGAACATGGTAAAGGTTCAATAAATGTTAGTGACTAATAGAGAAGAAGTACAGGAAAGATAGATGCCTTAATAAAAATGGTTTAACTCATTGGACCCAAGAATTGGGATTAGAACTCAGACTGCCTGGTTCCTGTTTCAATTGCCTTTAAATGATAGACTTTGTTCTTTCTTTTTCTCACTATCACTTTTAAGTCTCTGAGATCAGTCCACTTTCCTTTGCTCTTTGTTCTAGAACAAACCGTCTCCGGCATTCAAGAGGCATACATACATAGACAATTATGCATTTTATTTTATTTATAAAATAAATGCATCAAAAAAATGCTCAAGAAATAAGGATAGTAATTCACTCAGTAAGTCCTATAATTTCCTGAAAATGTGTTTTCTTAAATGTAATTTCCTGCAGTTGTCAGCAAGATGCATGTACAGTTAACTGTGAGGAAAAAATAATCCACTAGCAAAATTTAATTTGGAAAAAAATTTATGAAAAAGAATCCTTCAAAATATGACCAACATATCATTAATTTTACAGAGCCTAACAGCTCAAACAGTTGTTCATTAGAAGCTAAATATTAACACATATTTTGTTCTCAAAAAAGATGGCTGTAACAAGCCATCAAGTACAATCAGCACATGTGAATATCAAGCCCTTCTGTGAAAGACTTGCATTCTGGGGAAATGTATAATTTCTTGTCACATGTCAGATGTTCAAGGAATATCTGTTGAATGATTAATGAACGCATACTTCAAATCTGATCACATAATTACATATCTGCTGGCTGTCCATTTCTGGTGTACTTGAAAATCCTCTCTCTACCATCACACAAAATAAAACAAGCAAGAGATTTTTAATTTAATATCATCTGAGTCAACCATCAGTGTTTCCATTTTTCTATAGACAGAAACTGTAAGCATTGAGAAATATGGTTTTCTTATATAAATAAGTGTCTCTATTTTCTGATAAAATTTCATGGATATATCAAAAAGAAAAATAGAGAGAGAAAGGGGAAGAAGAAAGCAGAAGGAGGAGGCAGAGGGAGAGGAGTGGGAGAGAAGGAGGAGGGAGCAAGGAGGAAGAGAAAAAGAGATGAAGAGAGGGCAAGAGAGAAAGACTGATCTATTGCCAGAGTGTGATTACCCTACCTCTGGCTCTCAGGTCTATGAAGTTTCTTTTCCCCTTCATTTCCCCTAAGACACACAGGTAGTTTACTTTCCTGGGTGGATGGCTGAGTTCCCAGACATCACTTTTCCTCCCATCCTCTACCTGACACTGCTTTTTCTCCACCCAACCCATGCTGAAAGAGTGTACCCTCTTTGATCCAAACTAAAAACAGGAAGCAAAGGGCTGGATTTGCTTTGAATAACCTATCGTTGCATTCCAGTCCCCTATGAAGAAGAGGAAATTTTTTTTTTTTTTTTTGTTGGTGTTAGTTCTAGAAGGTTTTGTAGGTCTTCATAGAACCATTCAACTTCGGCTTCTTCAGCACTAGTGGTTGGTGCATAGACTTGGATTACTGTGATACTGAATGGTTTGCATTCTGTCATTTTTGAAATTGCCCACAAGTACTGCATTCAAGACTTTTTTGTTGACTGTGAGGGCTACTCCGTTGCTTCTAAGGGATTCTTGCCCACAGTAGTAGATATAATGGTCATCTGAATTAAATTCACCCACTCCCATCCATTTTAGTTCACTGATTCCTAAAATGTTGATTTTCATTCTTGCCATCTCCTGTTTGATCACTTCCAATTTACCTTCATTAATGGACCTAACATTTTAGGTTCCTATGCAATATTATTCTTTATAGCATCAGACTTTACTTTCACCATCAGACACATCCAAACCTGGATGTCATTTCTGCGTTGGTCCAGCTTCTTCATTCCTTCTGGAGTTATTTCTTCTCCAATAGCACATTGGGCACCTACCAACCCGGGGAGTTCATCTCTCAGTGTCGTAACCTGTCCTTTCATCTTTTCTTAGCCTGAAGCATGAAGCAGAGTGCAACTTTTTAAAAATTTTTATTTCAACCACACTCTGCTGAAAACTGCATCCACTTGAAAAAGTTTATGGAATATTTGCACAGTTACAAAGGAGCTGAAAAATTCCACAGAACACACTCCTCTGTTGTGCACAGCTCCACTTCTGGCAGAGTATTGGGATTTGCAATTAAGAAAAGGGAGAAAGTTATAACTATAGCAAGATAGGAAGGAATTAGCTGGTTTTCAACTGCATTAGTCAAGAGTATTCAATTACCTAGACTGAATGTGTTTGTTATTTGCTCTCTTTGTTCTGTCATCAGAAGATTATTTCAGACACAGCTATCATTGCCAGATTGTTATTCTGGTGTAGCACTTTCATGTATGAAATCACCATTTCAACATTTTTTACAGTTTTTAATGTTACCAAATTCAGCTTTCTTTAATCTCTTTTATATTTTACCACTTATTTAAAGCCTGCACTATATTTTAGTTTTTTTCTGAATGCCTCATAACTATCTTTTGGGGAAAAGGACTAAGGATTTGACTAGTTTTTTATGAACTGTGTGTCCTGTTTTTCTGAATAGGAACAAAAGGGTCTTCAGAATCTCAGGGGATTTATCCACAGCTCCTGAGAGCCCCAACACAAACTCAGGGCCACAGCTTGCAGGTTTATCTGCTTCCTTCATATTGATCCAGAGCAGGTGATTTTGTGGCTGCATTGTTGTTTTATTTAAAACATAAAAACTCTGTTTACCATAAGCACCCTAGAACAATATTTAGTGAAAAATAGGAGGCTGTGGAACCAAAGAGATGATAAAGGAAGCTCCTACTTTATTTACAAGTCATATATAGTTCAGTGGTGATGAACATGAGCTCTGGAGTCAAACAGACCTGAATCCAAGTTTGTCTCTGCACATCTGACTATGTGAACTTGGGCAAGGAATTTAGCCTTTTTTATGCTCAGTTTTTCCATTGATTAAGGGGTGATACCATAACAAACACCTTATGGAGTTAATGGGAAGAGTAAATAAACTAATCTATATAAGAATAACTAACACTGTCTAGAACCCAAAAATTAAATCCAATGATTTATTGTCCTTCATTTATTTATGCTTTCAACAAATAGTGCTTAAAATACAGAGTGATGAAAAGGGATTAAATAAGCCCTATTTTATGAGCTTTCAGTCTAAATAAAGGAGATGACAAACAAGATTAATAAATATCACACATGATGTGTTCATACACTGCCAGGGAGAAAAATAAACCTGGGAAAGAAAATCAAATGAGTATAACAGTGGTGGTGGTTGCACTCTTCAATTATGCAGTCAAGGAAGGCTTCATACTGAGGATGATAATTACACAAAATCATTACATCTCTTCCAAGTGCCTAACTGGGATCATCGAGAAATAAAAATTTCAGAATGTAAGTTCCATGATGTCAAAAATTGTGTTTGATTCGTTACCATATCCTTATAAGTAGGTAGGGTTTGACATGTAAGTGTCTAATAAATCTTTTATGAATAAATATTAACACTATGGAGAGTATTATCTGGCCTACATGATAAGCATCTTGGCTTACCAAAAAAAAATTTTAAATCATTTTCAGCAAACAATTATCAAAAAAAAAAAAAAGGTTAGAATGCAATCAGTGTTAATTGTTAACAGTAGGGAGCATGTGAATTAAAAACCCAGAAATATTAAAGGTACTTGCTCCTCAGCCTTCCCCTAATACTAGTCTCTTAAGAAGTCTGCTTTCTTCCTCACTCCTTTATGGAACGCAGCAGACTACAAGGAGATCAGGTAACAGATGAGTGGAAAAGGACTGGTCCCTGGCTGGCCCACTCTAGGCAGGTCATCAGTTTTTGTGGTCTCATCCAAAGAGAAACCAAGCCAATTAGATTGTCACCTTCAAGGATGTGAACTAAAAGGTCAAGGAAGAAAGTGACCTGACATGTGGGTGCTTGAACTAAAGGCTCATGTAGAATTGGGGCTAAAGCGACCATTTCAGGGCCATAATCTAGGAAGAAATAGAGACACAGAAAGCTGGATGGGAGTGAGAGGTCAGGGTAGTCACCCATGGGGACAGGGGAAGCCTCAGCACAGAAAGACAAAGACGGGAAAGCGGCTGGCACTTGAAACGGTCTCAGTTCCCGCCGACTCTGCAGCCTGGTTGTTAGTCTGTCCTTGATGATTCTGAGGCAACCTTAGGTCCTTGCGTGCATGCTCAGGCACCTCAGTCAAGTCCAACTCTGAAACCCCATGGACTGTAGCCCACCAGGCTCCTCTGTCCCTGGGACTCTCCAGACAAGGATACTGGAGTGGGTTGACACGCCCTCCACCAGGGGATCTGCTCGATCCAGGGATCAAACCCAATTCTACTGCATTGCAGGCTAATTCTTTACCCGCTGAGCCATCTTGGAAGCTCCCTCGGTGTCCTTAGGATAACCTATTTTTACTTAAATTAGAGTAAGGTTTTTTTTCCTTCTAACAAGAGAGAACAGACTCCTGGTCATCAACTATATACCATGTACTTAACACAGACAATCTGATTTAGTTATTAACACAATCCTATTACCCATTTACTTTAGCAAGAAATAAATGAAATTTCAGAAAAATTAATCAAGTCATCCAAAGTTGAATGGCTATCGAATGAAAGATCTGAACTTTGAACCAAAGTCTGTCCAAGTCCATAGCTAATGATTTTCATCCTATTCTGAAAGAACAGAATATAAGTACTATAGGAACTCATGAAAAACAGACTTCTTTTGATTAGCGTATACAGATAAAGCTTGATTAGGGGAGCAAGGACTTGAGCAGATTTTAAAAGGCGAGTAGAACTGAGAAGCACAGTATA
The DNA here is from genome assembly GCF_023699985.2 of Odocoileus virginianus. Taxonomy (NCBI): domain Eukaryota; kingdom Metazoa; phylum Chordata; class Mammalia; order Artiodactyla; family Cervidae; genus Odocoileus; species Odocoileus virginianus. Next base: position 56,335,649 of record NC_069678.1, read on the forward strand.
ATATTTTGAAGTAGTGATGGAATGTTATTCTAGATATGGGTACAACATAACTAAAATCATGATGAAGACAATGAGAGCATGAGGCAAGACTAGAGAGATTATGTTTGGCATCAGTGAGGAGAGGCTTCATTTTGGAAGGATAGTATGAAATCAAATTAGTTTACACTTGGCAAACCTGAATTCTTGACCTTATCTATTTAATAATACTAAATGATTGCTAAATATTTTTGAGCCTTTAAGAAAATGTGTAAATGGCCTTATTCCTGCAATTTAAGAGCTGGGATTCTAAGCAAATAAGTTATTTTAGAAGCAAACAAAGACAAACCCTGAGAACTTTTATGTCTCTTGCCATGGTCATTTCCCAACCTCTCTCCCCAAAAAAGAAATCTTACTGACTCTAGGGAAACCACAAGAGTTTCCAAATTTGGAACCGCTGATAACATCACTATAAAAGTAAATGCCCTGACTTGCCCTCTGCTCACAAGATACATTCAGCTGTTACACTCGAGTACAGGTAAATAGTCTATCCATATAACGGAAGTACATTTTTAAAATTACTCTATTACAAAAATAAATTTAAAAGAAAGTTTCTAAAATTCACTTAGAAGAAACTGTACCCACAGTAATCAAATCCCCTGGGGGAATACCATGGTACATTATTACTCTGGTAAAAGTTCGTTGTTATTTCAGTTGCTTCTCTTTCCTTGCCACCCACACATCATTAACCCATTCATTCTGGCCTATCTTCTCTCTTTGAATGTAACAGAATGGGTGCTTTAAACAACAGAAATTCATTTTCTAACAGAACTAGAGACTAGACACCGAAGGTCAAGGTGTCAGCAAGGTTGCTTTCTTCTGAGGCCTCTCTCTTGGGCTGGCAGATGGCTGTCTCCTCATCCTGTCTCACGTGGTGTTTGGTCTTTATTCTGTGTGCTCACATCCCTGGTGTCATTTTTTGTGTGTCTAAATTTCCTTTTCCTATAAAGACTCAGGATAAATTGGGTAAGGGCCCATCCTAATGACCTCATTGTAACTTAATCACCTCTTTAAAGGCCTTGTCTCCAAATGCAATCTCATCCTGAGGCACTGGGGGTTAGGACTTAGACATACGAACATTGAGGTGACACAGGCAGCCCATAATACTGTAGCTTCCTAATCAATAAACCTAAATGCCTTTTTCTGTATTTATTATCCTTAAATTCTCCGTGGCATTTAATCATTCTATGGACTTCTTCAAGTATTTCCTCCCTTTCTTTGAGGAATACACCACAGCATCTTGCACCTTTATGCCTTTCCATATGCTTATTTTTCTTCCCTCTTTACTTCCATTCCTAGTTGAACATCATTCCTTTGAGATCCTTTCCATGACTTCCCTAGTCACCTTGTATGTACCCTCTACTCGCCTATCATAGCAATAAGAATAATAATAGAAAAGAATGATTAAAAAAGAGGAGGAGCTAACATTTATTGAGTAGTTTCTGTGTGCCGGCACTGTTCAAAGTCCCTGACATTTCTCAACTTTTAATAATAAACCCAACAGGCACAATTATTATTCCCATGGTATAGATAACAATATTGAGGCATACACAGTTTCAGTGAATCACAGTTATAGCTGTTTGCTTCTCATACCAGATTTTAACCTCTGTGGAGGCTACTGAAGCAATTCCTGGTACTTAACATGGTGTTTTACTTGCAGATGCCTACATAGAGCTCTGTGCCTAGTCGCTCAGTCGTGTCTGATTCTTTGAGACCCGATGGACTGTAGCCCACCAGGCTCCTCTGTCCACGGGGATTCTCCAGGCAAGAATATTGGAGTGGATTGTCATGCCCGCGTCCAGGGGATCTTCCCAAACCAGGGTTCAGATCCAGGTCTCCCTACAGGTGAATGCTTGACCATCTGAGCCACCAGAGAAGCCACGGAGTTTTAGCTCCACTGACCTGATGCGAGTTGAACTGTGACTCTGTGCTTCTCGTTCTCCTCCTCCTCCCTGTTTGGCAACGTCTCTTCTAAATGCTATGTTGACTCTTTCCTCTTTGCACCCTGGAGATGTAGTTTTCCTGTTTTTTAACCCTGAGAGTTTTTATCCTTCTGTTTCTCTCTACATATACACTTGCAAAAGGATTTCACCTTCTAGAAGTGTCAACTCTCACAGATGTTCAAATAACTCCTGGATGTACATCTATAGTTCTGACCACTCTCCTAAAGGCAGGTGCCTTTCCTTTCCACCTGCCTCCGTGCTAACTTTGGCAGGAAGTCCTACTGCTTTTCAGTGTCCAAAGTGAAATCATGATGCTGCCTAAGGCAGCTTCTTGCACTTACTCCCATTTATCTTCATGGCAGCAGTACTCTGTCACTCAACCAAGTTGATACCAAAAAAATTAACCTCAATTCTTTCCGGTTGTCTCCTATAGCCAGTCAGTTGCTAGTCGTATAGGTCCTTATGCTGCAATTCCCATTCTTGGTTCTGCTAATTCCCCCTTTTTTTTTTTAATCCACTCAAGACCTCGTTACCTCAAGTCTAGACTTTCACACTGACTTCCTAACTGGACTTCCTTCTTACATTTTGCTCTTGAATATGCTGTCACATTCATCTTCCTGTCTCAAAGCATTTAGAGGGTCTCACTCCCTCAATATCCAGGGATCAAGACCAGGATTGGACAGAACTGCCTCAGACTGACTCTTCAAACTCAGACAGCTCTTGTAAGCACCCTTAAAATTTGATGAGCGTCTGTCTTTTGTTTGCCTTCAAAGATATCCCTTGCCCTTCCTCTTACCATGCTCTGTTTGAAAGCCTCCCTTGTCTTCTGACTTCCTGGTAAATTCATTCAATGGGAAGAATTAGCAGAGAACTGGAGAGATGCTATAGAGAAAATGTTATGGTCTTTATATCCCTTTCTTTCCTCCCTGTGTGTCTCTGTAAGCACCCATGTTGCCATAACTCTGGCAGCTCTTCCCCTGATGGCCCAGTGCCTTCAAGGCACCCTCCTCAAGGCTGTATTTCCAGCCAAATATCTTGGGTTCTCCCATTGACATTCCAAACTCAGAGGCAGCAGTGACTTTCTGCTTTGCGAGTCTCTGACTGCCTCATTATCCACTTGCTTTGTCATTTATCTATGACCTCTACAACTTTTCCCTTGTCTTAATTTTCTTTGGTTTGAAAGATATAGGTGGTTTCTATTTCCCTAAATGGACCATGACTAATATAGGGAGTATTCCAGTGGTTTAAGATATGATTGAATTACTATGGGTGATGGTCTTACAGTTGAACAAGAGCATCTGGTACTCCCAGATCTAAGATCCTTAACCCAAGATGAACTTCCAGGTAACCTGAAGAACTTTTTCAAAATCCAGATTCTTAGCTCTTGTTTAAGGTTTGTGGAGGAGGTACTTCAGATATAAGCAATATTTTAAATCTCCACATGTGAATCTGAGGTACAACACTGGTTAAGAACCACCGTTCCAAGGTACCAATGTAAAAATACATATAAATCTAATTTTTATCTTGCTGACAGAATAGGAAAGAAAATCAAACTACTGAAATTGTCTACATTAGTTACGTGCATTTGACATCTGTATCCACACTTTAATTTCCTGTCTGTCAATGTTCTGCTCTGTGCCCAGGCAGGATGGCTTCTATGAACTCATCATTTAGGCTCCTTTGCCCTCTGGCTTTTGGTTTCATTGATGGGAGGTGCTGGCTAGAGATCATAAGGTGAGAAGACAGAAAATATGGGGTCTTTGTACAGCCTGTGGTCTCCGTGCTGCTCTGGATTCTGGCCATAGCTTCATTCTAGAACCAGACATCCTGGAGTGTGAAGTGAAGTGGGCCTTAGGAAGCATCACTATGAACAAAGCTAATGGAGGTGATGGAATTGCAGCTGAACTATTTCAAATCCTAAAAGATGATGCTGTTAAAATGTTTCATTTAATATGCCAGCACATTTGTAAAACTCAGCATTAGCCTCAGGACTGGGAAAGGTAAGCTTTCATTCCAATCCCAAAGAAAGGCAATGCCAAAGAATGTTCAAACTACAGCACGATTGTACTCATTTCACATGCTAGCAAGATAATGCTCAAAATCCTTCAAGCTAGGCTTCAGCAGTACGTGAACTGAGAACTTTCAGATGTGCAAGCTGTATTTAGAAAAGGCAGAGGAGCCAGAGTTCAAATTGCCAACATTCACTGAATCATAGAAAAAGCAAGGGAATTCTAGAAGAAAAAAAAAAAAACAAGAAACATCTACTTCTGCTTCATTGACAATGCTAAAATCTTTGACTGTATGGATCACAACAAACTGTAAAATTCTTAAAGAGATAGGAATACCAGACCACCTTACCTGCTTCCTGCAAAACCTATATGCAGGTCAAGAAGTAATAGTTAGAACTGGGCATGGAACAATGGACTGGGTCCAAATTGGGAAAGGAGTATGTCAAGGCTGTATATTGTCACCCTGGTTATTTAACTTATATGCAGAGCACATCATACAAAATGCCAGGCAAGATGAAGCACAAACTGGAATCATAATTGCCAGGAGAAATATCAACAACCTCAGATATGCAAATGATACCATCCTTATCGCAGAAAGCGAAGAGAAACTAAAGAGCCTCTTGATGAAGGTGAAAGAGGAGAGTGAAAAATCTGACTTAAAACTCAACACTTAAAAGCTAAGATCATGGCCTCCAGTCCCATCACTTCATGGCAAATAGATGGGAAACAGTGGAAACAGTGACAGATTTTTATTTTCTTGGGCTGCAAAATCACTGCAGATGGTGACTGCAGCCATGTAATTAAAATATGCTTACTCCTTGGAAGTAAAGTTATGACAAACTTGGAGAGTGTTATTAAAAAGCAGATACATTACTTTGTCAACAAAGATCTGTATACTCAAAGCTATGGTTTTTCCAGTAGTCACGTATGGGTGTGAGAGTGCAACCATAAAGAAGACTGAGTACAGAAGTTTGATGCTTTTGAACTGTGGTGTTGGAGAAGACTCTTGAGAGTCCCTTGGACTGTAAGGAGATCCAACCAGTCAATCCGAAAGGAAATCAGTCCTGCCTATTCATTGGAAGGACTGATGCTGAAGCTGAAGCTGCAATACTTTGGCCACCTGATGCAAAGAGCTGACTCGTTGGAAGAGACCCCAATGCTGGGAAAAACTGAAAGCAGGAGAAGAGGACAGAGGACGAGATGGTTGGATGGCATCATGAACTAAATGGACATGAGTTTGAGCAAGCTCTAGGAGATGGTGAAGGACAGGGAAGCCTGGCGTGCTACAGCCCATGGGGTTGCAAAGACTCGGACACGAACGAGTAACCAAACAACATTTATAGTTCCTTACTTTGATGGTCCCAAATTATCTTTTGGTTTTATAACACTTATCAATTTCCCTTAACCTTTCAGACCTACTATTTGGAACTGACTTCCACTAGATGCTGCACATTTCACTACCCTTGTGGGTTCTCTTACCTTCATCCTCTTCTGTTAGCAGCTGCTTCATTAATCTCTGCATGGACTCTAGCAGAGATATTGCCAATCTAGAAATTTTAATGAACATAACTTTAGATTGTTTTAAAAATAAAAAAAGCTAAAGTGTTAGTTTCTCAGTCATATCTGACTCTTTGTGACCCCATGGACTGTAGCCCACCAGGCTCCTCAGTCCATGGAATTCTTCAGGCAAGAATACTGGAGTGGGTAGCTTCTCCAGAGGATCTTCCAAACCCAGAGACTGAATCTGCATCTCCTGCATTGCAGATAGATTCTTTACCATCTGAGCTACCAGTGAAGCTCCCCTAAAAATCAGAACCACTATACAATATTATGAAAGAGTTTAAAAATGCTAGTATCACAGGGTGTTTCATTTTATTCTGTTCTAAAGTATATTTGGAAGGAATATTTGGTTCATCATGTAAGAAAATTTATTAACATAAAATGTCAAAATGTGATATCTATACTATTTCACCTATTTCTGATAATGTTTAAACAAAGCTTCTCTTCTGAGAGTTTTTTTTTAATAATAGTGACCAAAGAGATGTGCTATCTGATAAGTGAGTCTGAGCTCACTTGTTAGAGTTCAAGCCATTCTGTTCTTTCCTTCTACTAACTGTATATTTTGAATCCATCCTTATCCATCTGTGATGCCTCACAATAACGTAAGTTCCTTTGAAGTCTGCAACCAACTTATCTGATGTCTCTTTCTCTCCACTATCTGTGCTAAAGCACTTCATTTCTTTCTAGCCCAAACTAATTTCCTCCTCACTTTCCATCAAGGTGCTTTACCAAGAACTACTCTGACCAGATGAAGAAAGAAATAAAAGGACACAAACTAGAGGTAGACGAAAAATCACAGAAAAGAAGGGAAAGAAGAAAGAATAGAAGATACATACACTAGCTTGTAACCATTTCATTTAGTTGCCTGGAATTTCCAGACATAGCCCTTGCTGTCAATTATAGCGGAAACTTGAAATCTTCAAAACTCCTGTATTCCTTTCCAACAACCCTTTACTAGTTAATGGCTAAAAGTAGTTTCATTGAAGATGGAAAGAAGAAATATGGTGAGGGAAAAGAGGAAGATACATGTAAAAATGTGACATATCAGTAAGGGGCATGCACACATAGGTGATACTGATTTTGGAGCAAATAAAAAGAACAAGCATGAGTTTGGACCTTTCATTTGGTTACCTGGTACAACCTCTTTCCATCTCATGTTGAATGTTCTCATCCAACTCAAGCATCACCAGCAGTTAAAATATACTTGATATTCTAGTTTGCTTCTTTGTCTGATCTGATTGGTAATTCTTTATAGTTTCTTATTTGCTTCAAATACTTTCATGCTTGATTTCCTTGTTTTTAAACATAATCATGGCAAGCCTATGTCTACTCATTTCCTTATCTGAAGTCCTTTCTTATCTGTTTCTAAGGCCTATTGTTTTTACTGGGCTTGTTGGTTTTTCCTTGTATGCTTGCTTCTTCTTTACTTTGAACCGCTTGTGGAAATGTTTGAGGGTTGGGATTAGAATGGGTTTCTTCCGAGATGGTTTGTATTTGCTCTACCAAGCTGCTGAAGCACTATCATTTTATAATCACTTGAATTTATTTTTGGCGTGAAGTTTTCTGGACACCACAAAGGTAATATGATTTTGTGCTACAAACCCATATAGGGCCAATTCACAGTTCCAAGTTCACAATGGTATATTTTTCCCAATCTGGTCAAAACCAAAGTTTGAGCCAGTTGATTAGTCTCGCAGTTGTCTGGGAGGTAGTTATTACTATTCCATCATGTTGTTGAGAATAAAGACCTTCAAGGGGGTCCCAATTTTACATGAGTATGATTTCCAAATAGACTTCCCATTGTGAGAAGCCCTGAGTTTTTTTCTTGTTCTCTGTACCCTATGAGGGCAGCTAAAGTCCAAGTTCATCCTATGTTATAGATGCTCTCAAGTTGAAAGCCAGCTCTGGGCTCAGTTTACTTCTGTAAATGTCTATTTTTACAAGGTCACCAGTTTGAAAATTCTTCCAAATTCATGGGATATGAAAGGAAAGGCTCACCTTAAGGTGAAAATTCACCACTCTTTTAAGTGCATCCATGATCTTTGATGTCTTGTACCCTTTCCCATGAGTTTTGGTTACTTTCAATGAGATTCAAATACTTAGATTACCACAGCTCCAAAAATAGAGATATAGGAGGAGTATTTTCACAACTCTGGACTCTAAAAAGACTTTTTAAAATTAGTATCTTTTTAAACAGCACAACACTGAATAACTAGTCAATTTCTTTGAAGGCAGCTGCATATTTTAAATAGCAAAAACCTTCTTCATATGAGCATTTCTTATGCTGGGAAACACCAAGGGCATAAAGTTTTAAACATAGCTTTCTGAAGGATGTCTTCTAAGGAGAGAGAGGAAAGTTATCCATGAATGTTGTTTCAAGGAAACAAAGTTCTGTATTCTGGACAATTAGCCCCTCAGTATGCTCTGCCATAAAACAAATTTTGATTTACTAAGTTTAAAAAACATTGAATACTACATTACCCATATGATATTATCTTGGGGATTAATAAAATACATTACCACAGAAAGGCTGGAAAGACTTCTAAAATAGAGAAATATTATTTTTGTGAAACTGATTTGAAACTGAAATTTTTCTTTTTTTCTAAAAGAGAGGAAACTAGCATGCCATATAAAATACTTTGTGAACCTTGCCTTAAGATACGCTCCAGCGTGTTATGTGCCAAAGATAAAGAATTTTCATAACAGAATACATATAACCTCCCTTATATGATTTTTATCAACAAATTATTAGCAGCATATGAATGACAGAGAAATAAAGATTCAAAGTTTCTAACAAGACTCAGAATAGTAGGCATTCCGTCCTTCCTCATTCCTTCTTAGATTATCTTTTTCATTTACCTTCCTGAACAGTATACTCTCCCGTTTTCCTCTGCTTTACTGGCTGATCATTCCCAGACTTCATTTCTAGTTTCTTCTCACCTACTCAGCGTCCTAATGGTCAGTGCTTAGATATCTTCTCTATTTACACTCATGACAATGGTGATCTTATCTGGTCTTAAAACCTAATATCTTTATGCCAAGATTCCCAAATTTATATCTCCAACCCAGACTTCTTTCTTCAACCCCAACTTCAAATATGCAGCCGTCCACTTGACATTTCCACTTGGATGTTTCAGACTCAATCCTCCCAAAACTGAATTTCTGAACCCCAAATCTGCTCTTCCTATATCCTTTGCTGTCTTGCTTAATGTCCTTTGTTCCAGATGCCAAAACCTTGAAGGAATCATATTTCTCTCTTTTTCTAACCATGTAAATCCAATCCACCAACAAATTCTATTGATTCTACCTTTAAGGTATATCCAGAATAAACCCTTTCTCCTCCTCCAATGCTCCATTCTTGATGCAGGGCACCACTAACTCTTACCTACATTATTATAATAGTTCCTCACTAATCTTCAACCTCCAATCTTCCTTCCTTGCCCACTATATCAGTAAGATTCCTCTAGAGAACAGAACCAATAGGAAGCTGATAGATATAGATACACACAGAGAGAGAGAGAGAGAGACACACACACACACACACACACACAAATATATATATATAGAGAGAGAGATACAAAAAGAGAGAAAAAATTATTATAAGGAATTAATTCATGCAATTATGGTAGCTGACAAGTCCCAAGATTTGCTTTCAGCAAGCTGAAGACCCAAGAGAGTCAATGGTATATTTTCAGTCCAAGTTCAAAGGCCTGAAAACTAAGAAAGCCAATAAAGTAGCTCCAGTCTAAAGATAGGTCAGCAGGCTAGAGACCCCAAAAGACCTGATGTTTTAGTTCGTTTTCAAAGCAGGAAAAAAGCCCAATGCCCCAGCTCAAAGACAGGCATTAGAAATTCCATCTTATTTGGAAGGTAGTTAGCCTTTTGTTCTACCCAGGCTTTCAACTGATTGAATGTGGCCCACCCACATTAGAGAAGATAATCTACTTTACTCAGTCTATGGATTTAAATGTCAAATTCATCCTAAAACAACTTTGAAGAGACTCCCAAAATAATGTTTGACTAAATGGGTACCCATGGCTCATTTACATTAACACATAAAATTAACCATTATACCCAATATAATCAATTTCATTATAACACAGATTGCTCTATTAAAACAAAATCTGTATCTTGTCATGCTTCAACTTCTTTTTTGGCTTCCCATCTCCTTATAATGATTTATAAGACCCTCTCCAGTATGTACCCCCTATTCTTCATTTCCTCTCTTTCTTCAATTTCTGTTGCTCATTTAGCTCTTGAGCATCATTCTAGTTTCCCAGCTTCCTACTCAGGGTCTTTACACTTCTGTCCCTTCTGCCTGGATTGCTCGTCCTCTCAGATATCTATCTGGATCAATCATTCCCATCAATTCTTTGCTTCAATATTATCTTCTCAGTTATCCAAAGTTTAGGCTCTGCATTCCATATTCCTTATCATCACCACTTCTTGAAATTTTTCTCCCTTGTGTTTATCACCATCAAACCCACTGAATTTTATCATTTATTTTATTTTCTTCATAGGTCACTAGACAATAAGCTCCATAAGTGCAGAGAATTTTGTCTGCTTTATGCATGTCATATTCCTGGTGCCTAGAAAATTTCTGAAGGGCAGAAAATGTTTACTAAATATTTTTAAATGAATGCAGGCTCTCCATCTTCATTTTTGTTTCACTGTGAAAAAATTTAAATCTGACATTTTTTCTCACTTTAAATAACAAGTTTTCTGACTACAAACAGAGAGGCTGCAAAAGCACCTGTAGGTTGAATTTCTCAAATAGGAGCTTCTGCTCTGCTTATGTTCTGATATAGGTACTCAATGGAAGCCTTGTAATTTTTTTATAAGAAATTACTAGAAAATACTTTTAACTTCAACTGGAACAGACTAGAAGAGAAAACACTAGGTTTGGGATCTCAAAATATCTATGGTGTTAAAGAGGCTTTGCCATGTTAATTTTTCTCAACTCTTTGATCGCCATTATTTTTCTAATATACATGAAAATCAACTGCAGAGCAGAGATATACAGAGTAGATTCTCCATTTAAGAGGAAAATGATCAATTTGAACCAAAAGTTCAGCGGAGAAGGCAATGGCACCCCACTCCAGTACTCTTGCCTGGAAACTCCCATGGACGGAGGAGCCTGGTGGGCTGCAGTCCACGGGGTTGCAAAGAGTCGGACACGACTGAGCGACTTCACTTTCACTTTTCACTTTCATGCATTGGAGAAGGAAATGGCAACCCACTCCAGTGTTCTTGCCTTGAGAATCCCAGGGACGGGGGAGCCTGGTGGGCTGCCATCTATGGGGTCGCACAGAGTCAGACATGACTGAAGAGACTTAGCAGCAGCAGCAGCAAAAGTTCAGACCCAACATGGAGATATGCAGTATAGGTTTAGTTATTAAATGATCAATAATGCTGGTTCCTTAGCTAGAGAGGTATGTGAAATTTCTTCTCCATTCAGTCCACTGAGTAACATTTAAGAATAATAACTTTTCATTGAGGAAAGTTTGCTCATCTTTTGCTTTTTTACTTAAGCTGTCCTTCCACAGAGGCCCAGCACATGGGATTAATTTCTTAACAATCCAAATCATCTAGAATTAAAAGTGTATTTTAGTCATTCCTAATCCAGACATTTTAGTTACCTGTGATTTTAACTGAGTCAAGTTTCAAAAGGTCCACAAGGAAGGAAAAATTAATATCTATTGCTTGCTTACTTTGTATCAGTTACTAGGCTAGGCTTGTGTGTGTGATTCCTCATAATGGACCATGAGATGGGTAATGCTATCCTCATTTCCACAGGTGAAGTAATTTGACTGAGGCTAAACCCTTTGACTGTGTAGATAACAACAAAATGTGGAAAATCTTAGAGAGATGAGAACACCAGACCACCTTACCTGCCTCCTGCGAAACCTGTATGCAGGTCAAGAAGCAATAGTTTGAACCAGGCATGGAACAACAGTCTGGGTCCAAATTGTGAAAGGAATATGTCAAGGCTGTATGTTGTCACCCTGCTTATTTAACTTCTATGCAGAGTACATCATGAGAAACGCTGGACTGGATGAAGCGCAAGCTGGGCTGGATGAAGCACAAGCTGGAATCAAGATTGCCGGGAGAAATATCAATAACCTCAGATATGCAGATGACACCACCCTTATGGCAGAGAGTGAAGAAGAACTAAAGAGCCTCTTGATGAAAGTGAAAGAGAAGAATGAAAAAGCTGGCTTAAAACTCAACATTCAAAAAACAAATATCATGGCATCCAGTCCCATCACTTCATGGCAAATAGATGGGGAAACAATGTAAACAGTGAGAGACTATTTTCTTGGGCCCCAAAATTGCTGTGGACTGTGACTGCAGTCATGAAATTAAGACCCTTGTTCCTTGGAAGAAAAGCTATGACCAACCTAGGCAGCATATCAAAAAGCAGAGACATTAGTTTGCTGACAAAGGTCCATATAGTCAAAGCTAGGGTTTTTCCAGTGGTCATGTACAGATGTGAGAGCTCAACAATAAAAAAGGCTGAGTGCTGAAGAACAGATGCCTTTGGACTGTAGTTCTGGATAAGACTCTTGAGAGTCCCTTGGACAGCAAGGAGATCAAATCAGTCAATCCGAAGGGAAATCAACCCTAAATATTCATTGGAAGGACTGATGCTGAATCTGAAGCTCCAATATTTTGGCCACCTGATATGTAGAGCTGACTCTTTGGAAAAGACCCTGATGCTGGGAAAGATTGAAGGCAGGAGGAGAAGGGAATGACAGAGGATGAGATGGTTGGATGGCACCATTGACTCTATGGACATGAATTTGAGCAAACTCCAGGAGATGATGAAGGACAGGGAAGTGTGGTGTGTTGCAGCCCATGGGGTCTCTAAGAGTTGGACACAACTGAGTGACTGGACAACAACAACAATTATAGCTAGCATATGTAAAAAGATTATAAACATTTCTAATTAAATGTGACTTTTTTTGCTATGTTGTTTTCACATAAGACTTATGAGATTTAAGGCAAGCAGGTACAACACTATCTCTGTCAGTGACCTTAAGGTGAATCTTTCCTTTCACATCCCATGAATTTGGAAGGATTCATGGAGCTACATAAGATGAGAGCAATTGTGTCTTTTCTCAGCTGATTGGACAGTCTTCAGTTTTTCCCAAACTTGTGGAAATTAATAATCACATGGAATTTGGAAAAGGAAACTTCCACTTAAGTTTGCAATCTGTTAACAGAGCGGCCAGAATAATCTTTTTAAAATATAAGAAGTTCCACTGCTCAAATCTCTCGGGTAGAAGCAGCAGCCCTTCCAGTGTTCTTCAAGGCTCTACATGATCTGTTAACTTCTCCAATTCAGTCTCCCATCATTCTCCCTCTTGTTCATCCTTGCTCATCAGGCTGCTCCTATCATGCATGTGCACCCACCTTTTACTTGTTCATTTTCACTCATTCCTCTATCTGGAATGCTCTTCCCCCAAGTAACCACATGGCTCACTCCAGCACTTTCTTTAGGACTTTACTCGAATGTAAGCTTGAAAGAATCTCCATAGTACTCTATTTTGGCCACGTTCACTGTCACCCAGTGTATCCACCATCTCCTACCACATCCACATCTGGCACCCTATCCCACACCCAGTACTTCTCACCCTTTTTCTTTTCTGTATTTCAACATGCTATATATTTACATGTTTATATTGGTTATCATCTGTCCTTTCCCTCCCCACATTAGAATGCAAAATTTATAAAAGCAAGGATACTGTGTGTTTTGTTACCGCTATACATGCAACATTTACACCAGAACAGAGTGTGTGTGTGTGCTAAGTCGTTTCAGTCGTGTCCGACTCTTTGCGACCCTATGGACTGTAGCCCACCAGGCTCCTCTGTCCATGGGGATTCACTAGGCAAGAATACTGGAGTAGGTTGCCATGCCCTCCTCCAGGGGATCTTCCCAACCCAATGATCAAACTCGAGTCTCTTATGTCTCCTGCATTGGCAAGAGTGTTCTTTACCACTAGCGCCACCTGGAAAGCCAGGAGTAGACTTTCCACAAATATTGTTTTTTTCAATCAATGAATCTGAAACTAGACAATGCAACATTTTCCTGACTTTTGAAAATAACCAATTTGGTTCCAGTCAGTCCATGTACATAAGCTCATATAGTATTATACCTAATGAATTTTCTCCTAGAAAACACCGCATGTTGAACAGTAAGTGAATTTTTAACTCTTAAGCTATAAGAATCCAAAGCCTTTATACTTTTATAGCAAAGATCCTGCACTATTACCCTTCCAGGAGAAAGTGCATCAGACATAATATTACTCGTATTTAATTCTTTATTACTTGTTTTCTCAACCACTGAGATTTCAACTTTTGAGCTAAGATTCCCTGATAGCTGGCCTATCATTCAGCACAGAAGCAACAATTTCCCAGATGTTCTTAAAATCCAGTTTGACAAGATGACAACAATTATATGAATATTAAAATCTTCAGTTGCTAGCATGGCTGAGAAATTAGACCCAGAAACTTCCAAAATTATCAGACTATGATTTACTTGAGATGAGTTAAAATATACTCTTTAAAATGTGCAAAGATCCAAAACTATGTTTATATTTTTCTTACCATTCTCTTTTCTGTTTTTTCTAAAACTACTTATTAGCATTACTTGAAGGAGTCTTTAATTCAAAAGTTTAAAGTGAGAAGACTTGCTTCAATTTGGATTTGACTTTAAAGGCAAAGAACAACACTATGCCACTTGTTCCTCACTTCAGGTCTCTGAATTTAAAACTGTCAGAGTATAGGAGAAGACCAAATTCAACAGGCATGATTCTTGAACTGAGGAAAAGCATTTAAAAGCATCTAAAATGAACAGCATACAAACCACAATCTTCATTCACTATGAGGTCATGGCTGTGGGAGAAGAGAAGGAAAAACTGTCGAGAAAGGTTCTGTGGTTGCAAATACCTTTTCTAGAACTTTCACCTGTTTCTGTCTCTTTCTAAAATCAGCCCCTACCAGTCACAATATCAGCCCCACACCATAGCATGAAATTTCATACAGAATTGTTCAGAATAAGAAGAAATATTCTCTCTTCTTATGACAGAAGAACTCAACATACAGAGAGAAATATATTGGAGATCCTGTGAACTTATGTTTTGCTAAGAAGTAGCAAATTTATTGTCAATGTGTGGTCTCACGGTTTTATTTCATCCAAATATCAGAAGTCTCTACATCACCTGAATTTCTCCATTTTTACTTATTTGCTTTCAGAGATAAACTGGTTTTCACTTTACAAAAAAGATAATTTGTTTACAATAAAATTTATTTATTGCATTTATAGTCATAGAATGTTTCCACAGCCTCAACTTTAGTTTATAACCCTAAAGCTTTAGGAGGTGCTGTTGTTGTGTAAAGGTGGATAATTCATTACCAACCTAATGTATATTTTTATATGCATGACCTGATGGCCACAAAGTATTATATAAGCAAATACCTGGATTTGAACCAGCAGGTGAAGATAGACAATTTAAGTAAATGTTGGGGAAATCTAACCCTTGTGAAAAAACATATTTCCATCAAGAACATAAATCACAGTATAAGTTTATGTTTCTAGACAGAAATGCAATTCCCTGGGCAAATATAGCTTTATTCCCTTTAGGGACAGTAATTCGGTGCATCAGCCACGTGGCAACAATGGCCTGAATATCCCACTCCTCACCCTTGACTCTAACGATTCATTCTGTTTAGTTTCATTACCTGCATATATGTTAAATTTACTTTTGTACATGAAATTTCATGAAAAGTGCAGTTTATAATCACTGGCATTGTCTCATCTTCCTTTTACAAACACTAATAAAATAATTTAAACACTGATTATGCTGATCTGGTCAAATTTTTATACTATGTCCTTGTATGGGTATTTGAAGCTATATAGACATTGAATCATAAGCTAGAAACAAGATTGCTAGGAGAAATATCGCAAACTCAGATATGCAAATGATATCACTCTAATGGCAGAAAGTGAAAAGGAAGTAAAGAGCCTCCTGATGAGGGTGAAAGAGGAGAGTGAAAAAGTTGGCTTAAAACTCAATATTCAAAAAACGAAGATAATGGCATTAGGTCCCATCACTTCATGGCAAATAGATGGGGAAAAAGTGAAAACAGTGACAAATTTTATTCTCTTGGGCTCTAAAATCACTGCAGATGGTGATTGCAGCCATGAAATTAAAAGATGCTTGCGTCTTGGAAGTAAAGCCATGACAAACCTAGACAGTGTATGAAAAAGCAGAGACATTACTTTGCCAACAAAGGTCCATCTAGTCAAAGCTATGGTTCTTCCAGTAGTCATGTGTGGATGTGAGAGTTGGACCATAAAGAAGGTTGAGCACCAAAGAATTGATGCTTTGGAACTGTGGTGTTGTAGAAGATTGTTGAGAGACCCTTGGACTGCAAGGAGACCAAACCAGTCAATCCTAAAGAAAATCAGTCCTGAGTATTCATTGGACGGACTGATGCTGAAGCTGAAGCTCCAATACTTTGGCCACCTGATATGGAGATCCAACTCATTGGAAAAGACCTTGATGCTGGGAAAGACTGAAGGCAAAAAGAGAAGACAGCAGCAAAGGATGAGACAATTAGATAGCATCACCAATTCAATGGACATGAATCTGAGGGAACTCCAGGAGATGGTGAAGGGCAGGGAAACCTGGAGTGTCATAGTCCACAGGGTCTCAAAGAGTCAGACACAACTTAGCAACTGAACAACAATATACATCATTATTAATAATTGTGATCAAGTAACAAACATAGCAGAGCATTTTGGTTTTGCCACCTGGTATGCAGGATCTTAGTTCCCTGACCAGAGATGGAACCCATTCCTCCTAGAGTGGAAGCACGGGGTCTTAACCACTGGACTGCCTCGGAAGTCCCAAATATAGCATCTTTAATGCTATCTTACCTAAATTCTTTGAGATGGACTAAGTTTTAAAATATTTTGTTCATTCACATTTTTTGAAACTTTTAGAACTTCAATGATTCATGTAAAAAAAAATCACTGAAGAATCGCTAAAGTGATTTTTTAAATTATTGCACCAGGTCTTAAAATAGTAATCACAAATTCATAAGAAGAGTTACCACTGACAAAGGACACACACATCATCACACTGAGAGATTATTTAGCCTTTTTCACTCTCTCTAATGCTACCGATGACCTTGCAAGGTAAGTGTGAGTTCAGTCTATTTGGCAAGTGGACATGTAAACATGATTAAAGCTGCTAACCAAAAGAAATTTATATTTTTAAGAATTTATTTTGTTTCTTTTCAGAAACCATCATTTGGATTCTGAAGGTTTTATGAGTTACTAACAAAACAATTTATCCTTCCTTCTCTCTATCTCTCCCTGCCTTAAGATAACAATATCTCAAGTTTAACTATCCAATGTAGTAATAATTTTTATTCATGCACTGCTTTGCACATAGAATATATTCACAACTAATAAGTAACATGTACTCATAAGTAATTACTGAGAAATTACTCTATAATTATTCAATAAATTATATATTTTATCTTAGTATTTCAGGCCATAACTGATAATTCGTAATACACTCCTTCTATAACTGTTTAGTTCTGATATTTGTACTAGAAGCCAAAATCCTTTAATTTATGTGGGATGCTTCTCCTCTTAAGAGTTTTTTATGGGGAAAATATCATCATCTGTAAGGTTTTCTGAGTACCTAAAATGAGCTTTAGAAAATTCAACCTGGTCCCTGACCTTTGAGAATTTACAAAAGAAAGCAGTATGACTCACTTTCTATTCCCTGTACATATATCACTGGATAATGTATTGAAGAATAAAAGACACAAAAGAAAATTCTGTGGGTCACTGTTCTCTAATTGTAAGAGAACCTCAGACCCTTAGAGTCATTTTAATTTGACAGTAGACATAATTCTAGCCACCTTACTTCATCCCCCTCACTGTTCCCTTTTCCTCTCTTCTCCCTAATTTACTCCTCTGGGATCTTTCATTCTCACCTCGCTGCCTCTTTTGGCATCTACAGTACCTCCACCTAAACTCCAGTCTTCATTCTGTTTCTCCTGACCCCAGCACTGCTCCTCTCAGTGGCCCCAGTCTCATCTTCCCTCTCACAGGCTTCCCCAAGGGAGTGTGGGCAGGCTCAGTTGTTCAGTCAGGTCCAACTCTTTGTGACCCCATGGACTATAGCCTGCCAGGCTCCTCTGTCCGTGGAATTTTCCATGGCAAGAATACTGGAGTGAGTTACCATGCCCTCCTCCAGAGGATCTTCCCAACCCACATCAAACCCACATCTCTTGTGTCTCCTGTGTTGGCAGGAGGATTCTTTACCACGGCCCCACTTGGAAAGCCTTCACCAAAGATGTCCTTCCATAAAGCTAATGGACTTATATTACCTTTCAACTTAAATCTTTGAAGAATTCCTAACTAACTGAAGAACTGAGAAAGACCTCTTTAGCATGGCACACAAGGCCCTTTATTTGCTGGCTTCCACTGCCTAGAGACCCAGTGAAGGAAAGCAACTAAGGTAGCTGAGAGCCCCTCAGTAGGCATGATTACAAGTACTGCCCAGTCAGAAGCTTTGCACAGAGGTCTAAGGTGGTGGTCTTCAGAGACTCCAGGATATCTAGTCTTTTGGGACCTATTAGAAGACAAAGAGTGAGCAGGATCAGGAAAAGCCGTACTTTCTTAGCCTAACATATTCCTTGAGTTGACAGAATTGATTGTTTTGTTATTTTCAAAGTATAAACTTCTATTGAGCATAAATTCAGGAGGGTTTTTTTCAGCCTGAAATCCAGTTACTTTCACTGATTTGTAGGAAAAAATATTGCCCTACGAGTATTTTGAAAATTGTACTCTAATACCTGAAATTGGTATCCCGAGTTTTCTTAAGCTTTTATTGAAAATTTATTAGAAAGATTCTTAAATATTTTATTACAAATGGTTTAATATAAGTAATTTTCAAATGACAGCACAGAACATTAAAAACCGCAGAAATAATTTGAGTAAAATCACTTAAAGTAAACAAAAAATACCTGGTAGTACCATTTTAACCAACTGTTCTTTATTCTCCAAGATGATAGTGTAATATCATTTCCTATATTTTACTGTTTAAGTGTACAGTTACAGGAAAGATGGAACTCAGAAAGTGGTTTTCTGAATATTCTTCATTATTCTAGCACATGCTACTTATTTAATTTTTCAATTACTTTGCCATATTTTCAAAGCAGATATGTTAACTGTATAATTTTCAAGGACTGAAAAAATAGGTAAGGAAAAAAACAAAAAAGATACATGGCAGCTCCATCTTCTTTTCAGTCATGTATCAGGAAGCCTGAGGGCATTCACTGCCCTATGGGTAAATGTGTACTTTCAGTTCAGTTCAGTTCAGTCACTCAGTAGTGTCTGACTCTTTGCGACCCCATAAATCGCAGCACGCCAGGCCTCCCTGTCCATCACCAACTCCCAGAGTTTACTCAAACTCATCTCCATCGAGTGGGAGATGCCATCCAACCATCATCATCCTCTGTCATTCCCTTCTCCTCCTGCCCCTAATCCCTCCCAGCATCAGGGTCTTTTCCAATGAGTCAACTCTTCACATGAGGTGGCCAAAGTATTGGAGTTTCAGCTTCAGCATCAGTCCTTCCAATGAACACCTAGGACTGATCTCCTTTAGGATGGACTGGTTGGATCTCCTTGCAGTCCAAGGGACTCTCAAGAGTCTTCTCAAACACCATAGTTCAAAAGCATCAATTTTTTGGAGTTCAGCTTTCTTCACAGTCCAACTCTCACATTCATACAGGACCACTGGAAAAACCATAGCCTTGACTAGATGGACCTTTGTTGACAAAGTAGTGTCTCTGCTTTTAATATGCTATCTAGGTTAGTCATAACTTTCCTTCCAAGGAGTAAGCGTCTTAAAATTTCATGGCTGCAGTCACCATCTATAGTGATTTTGGAGCCCCCAAAAATAAAGTCTGACACTGTTTCCACTGTCTCCCTATCTATTTCCCATGAAGTGATGGGACCAGATGCCATGATCTTAGTTTTCCCAATGTTAAGTTTTAAGCCAACTTTTTCACTCTCCTCTTTCATTTTCATCAAGAGGCTTTATAGTTCCTCTTCACTTTCTGCCATAAGGGTGGTGTCATCTGCATATCTTAGGTTATTGATAGGGAGTCATAAAGGATTTATGACTTAAACTTTATGGAAATTCTGCTGAAGAGTTAAATAGAAGTCAGATTCTCCTCATGATGTGAGCAGAGAGCTAAGGTGCTCCATAGCTTCCCACAGGAGTTTTCTCCAATTTTGCTAGTTATTCACTCTGTCCCATGATGGGTTCTGTATCACACTTACAGTATAACCATAACTCAATACAATACAACAGCCATATTAGACACAGAAAAGACATTGTATTAATACATAGAAAATCACAGGAGAGTTGTTCCTGCAGATTGTGGGAGCATCCAGGCTTCCCCATCAGGAAACTTTGGCTACAAAGGGCAGAATAACGGAGTAAGAGCGGTTCAACAATAGCGGTTTACTGTCATATAAAAGTCTGGTAGTAGGTTTCGGGGAAAACTCAGCAGCTTCACAGAGGCTATCAGAGACTCAAACTTCCAAGCTTGTTCTCATTATTCTCTACATCCATAAAACATTGCAATATTTCTCTTCAGAGCTGCAAAACTGATGTTATGCTTCTAACTACAACCATCGTGTTCACACATGACAAAATGCAGAGGAGAGAGAAGGAACAGTTCTCTCTCTCTCTCTCTCTCTCATGGCCTAAATTAAAGCAAATATTGGCTTCCCTGGTGGCTCAGATGGTAAAGAGTCTTCCAATGCAGGAGACCTGGGTTCGATCCCTGGGTCAGGAAGATTCCCTGGAAAAGGGAATGGCAACCCACTCCAGTATTTTTGCCCAGAGAATCTCATGGACAGAGGAGCCTGGTGCGCTACCATCTATGGGGTTGCACAAAGTCAGATGTGACTGAGCAACTAATACTTTCGCTTACACTTTTCAAGTTCAAATATTACATGTTGGATTTACAACTGATGAAACTGGGAGGGCCTCCTATGGTCTAACTACATGTCCCCTCCCCACGCTGTTCCCCTGGATAAGATCCCCTACACAACCTTCCTTATCAAGGTGACCAGTGCCGTTCCTATTTATCCTTGAGTAGCAGGTTTCAATTTCCTGACAGCCCATGAATTATTCAAGCAAGTCAATCACAGCTGCCCACAAGAACCAGAGGGCACCTTATCCTTTTGCTGCAAAGCCTCCCTCCCACAGCCCTTGGTTGTTCACCCTGCTCCCAAGTACAATCCCCCGGTGGCCTGGTATGACACAATGTTCTTCTTCTCTGCTCTGCGCTTGTGACTAGTAAACTGCCATCAGACTTACCTGTTCGGTGTTAGATGTCACATGTTCAGCCCATCTCATAACCCTAGGGTGGGAATCCCTCCCAGGTGGAAATCCCTCCCTCTCTCATCAAAGGAGTGAATTAAAGGTAACGAAAACAATCACTGAAGAAAATATTTTCCTGAATTTCCTCAGAAAACCTTCCTTAGGTTTCCTTAGGGCTCATCTACCAGAAATAAATCACATGGCCATCCCTGAATTAATAACTGGCAAAGAGGACTGTAATGATCACAGTTGGCCTAGACTGGTGAGGCACCCCAGTGGTGAAGAATCCACCTGCCAATGCAGGAGATGCAGATTCGATCCCTGGACTGAGAAGATCCCTGGAGAAGGAAATGGCAACCCACTCCAGTATTCTTGCCTGGGAGGTCCCATGAACAGGAGCCTGGCAGGCTACAGTCCATGGGGTCACAAAAGAGCCAGACACAACTGAGCAATTAAATAACAACAACAGTGAGACACCATGCTCTGCAGGCTGCACACTCTGCCTAACGTCAGGACAAAATTTGGGCTTCTGTTAGCTGGGGAAAAGAGCCAAATGGGCAAGGAGGCAGTCACTGCATGAACATAAACGTCTTGTTAAAACCCTCTGACCACCTTCGGTATTATCAGGAGTGTCTCTGCAGAGAGCAGCACTGTCAGGTCTGTTTCTAAACGTGGAACATCTGGTAACTTTTATTCTACCCATCACTCTAATAGATGCAGGTCATGAGGCCAATGGCTGCCGAGGGATGTAAAGGAGGATGACCAATAACAATTCAATCTGCTCACATTCAATACAGCCAACCTTTATGTGCAACACATAGTGCTATCCACATTCTACAGGTGGAGGGTTAAAGCCTATGAGATCAAGGATACCGCATGCTAATTGGTGAATTTAGGATTCAAATGTGGGTTTATCTAACCACAAAGCTCACGCTCCCTTGTTACTATACAATTCAGCCTGACTGAGGCATGGCTTTCGAAGTCACAGGAGGTGGCTAAAGCTGAGAGAATAAGCTGCTGACACCACAGAGTTTGCATGATGGGCTTGAGATCTGAGTAAGTGAGGACATGGGGACTTTTTTGGGATGAGGAAATAGAACCCACAGAAGCAGAGAGTTTTCCTACATAGATGCATTGGATTTCCAGTCAGCTCTCAGTCATCTAGAAACTGATTAAACAGCCTAAGGATTCAGGTTCACCTCTACCTCCTTCCCCACTTGAGTCATATATTTTAATCACCCCTAAATAGAAGGCAAGCAAATAAAAATATGATATTCAATCAATCATCTTTGTTCCTAATTAACATATTTGATGAACCTTTCCCGAGGAAAGTCTAATGTAAGGGCTTTGAGGATGTCTATGGATTCTAAATCATAACTTTCTCGAGAGCACATGTAGCTTTTTTTTCTAATTCAACAATCCAGGTCTTTTGTTCCATCTTTTCAACTCACTGCTGTTCAAAGCTTTTATTTGAATCTATTTCACAACAGAATTAGGAAGGTAAACTAGAGAATAAAGAAGTAAGCACAGTTTCATAGTCAAACTAAAAGAAACATTATTTTTTTAAAAAGACAAACCTGAGCAGGGCTGAACAGGGCTCCCCAAAGACACCCATGTCCTAATCCCTGGAGCTGTGAATGGTACTTCATACAGCTAGAATGCGATTAATAAAATCTAGTACATTAATGTTCGTGAAGGTTAAATAAAATATTAATCTAATGAGAAAATGTATAGTGCTAGGTGGAAATACATGTGACTATTCCTGCCATCTTTCTTTCCTTCCATCCTCTTCTCTCCAACTCCTTGCAGCCTTTCATGTACCGTGAACCTCTGTGATTTCCAGTGATGCTGCCGCCCATCTGAAAGGACCCAATGACAAGGTGAGCCGAGAGGCGGCAAAGTTCAAGTGTTTGCCATTGAGTGCTTTCACTGAAAACACAACCCTCTGGGGAAAATCCTATTTTAATAAACACAGTCTTAACATAAGATTCCATTTCATGATGTGATTCCCATATCCCGGCCAGTGGCCCAAATTAGGATTTGCTGATCTGGTTTAACAAATTCTATTAAGAAAAAGATGTTATAGATAGACGGATCCCCAAGACTGTCCATGCTGAAGTCAGCCAATTTGACAATCACACTGTCATTTTCATTCCATACTTATACTTTCTACTGTAACTAAATGTGTCCACCAAGATTTCAGTGGAGATAAGAACAGGCAAAGTGGAAAGAACATGGCTCTGGGATCATTCTGAGCCTGATTTAGATCCAGGTTCAGCACTTTGGAACTCTATGACCCTAGGTAAGGTTCCAGGACTTGATTTCCTCTTTTTTAAAATAGAGATAATAATAGTGTTACTGTTCCAGATGGCTGCAAGGGTTAGATAGAATCAATGTAAGGTATCAAGCTTCCAGGGCTTGATTTTCTCTTTTTAAAATGGAGATAATAAGTTTCAGATGGAACCATTATTCCAGATGGCCACAAGGGTTAGGAAGAATGACAGTAATGTATCCATCTGGCATATAAGAAATAAACTATTAGACAATATACTATTGTCATTATAGGGAGTTTTCTAGGGTCTGGAAAGGACTCTAAGAGATAAATTTGATTGTCAAGGACAATTCTCTGGATAGTCAACAAGTAAAAATAAAACTAGAGATAGCTCTCCTGCTGAGAGATATTCATCTAAATTAAAACCAAAATTAGCAAAGCATTCATGGGACTCTCTCAAGATTGTTATGATACAAAGTCCCTAACATCTATAGAACTAGAAGACTATGTCAATAAATCCTGGCTTTTCCAAGTTGGCTAGAAAAGAACTTGCTCTGCATCCACAGAATTTACATGATGAGGTAGAAGCAGACCTTGACTGGGATTGAAGACTTTTAGTTCAAGCTCTACCAGTGAGTTACAATGGAGTATGACAGACTATTTCCCAAGACAGAAGGTAAAAAGACAAGTTTAATCACTCGCCCAGGGATACAGGTATCAGAATTAGTTTGACTATAAAAAAAAGAAAACCCATAGTAATATTGGTTTAAGCAAAAGAGAAGAGGGTTGCTTGCTGTCCAGGGCTGCTTGCTGATTCCACAGCCATCGTCCCTTCCATTTTCATGCTTTCTCTATTTCATTCTCAAGATTGTTCATGGTTCAGGGTGTCTACTGGAGAGCCTACCATCACATTCACATTCCAAAGAGTAGAAAGGAAAAAGGGGGGTATCTTCTGCTGAATCAGCAACCTATAAGAGCATACTGCTTCTTCAAATACTACTGGGGTATAATCTAGAGATTTTTTAAAATCCATGTTGTAGTAAGGTGGTGGTTTTAAAATATGTCCAAAAATTATGTGACACTCCTGTCTTTCAAAAGTGTAGTTTAATTCCCTTTCCCTTGAGTGTGGGCAGTGCTTAGTGATTCTAATGAATAAGACTGTGATGAAAGTGGCTATATTAGATTTCTGAGACTAAATCATAAAAGGCATTATGGTGTGTTTCTCTCTCTCTCCTTCCCTCTGTTTTCTCAGGGTAAGAGCCAGCAATCATGTCATCAGGACACTCAAGGAAACTATGCATTGGTTCACAGGGCAAAAAACTAAAAGCTCCTGCCAACAGCTGTGTGAGTGAGCCATCTTGGAAGCAGATTCCTGAGCCTCAGTCAAGCCTTCAGAAAACTGCAGCTCCTGCCAATATCTTGACAGCAGCCTCATGAGAAGCTCTGAGCCAGAACCACTCAGCTAAACCATACTCTGATTCCTTACCCATC
Source organism: Odocoileus virginianus (assembly GCF_023699985.2). NCBI lineage: Eukaryota > Metazoa > Chordata > Mammalia > Artiodactyla > Cervidae > Odocoileus > Odocoileus virginianus. The sequence continues at coordinate 56,360,385 of NC_069678.1, forward strand.
ATAACTATACAAGATGAAAACCATCTGCCGTCTTAAGCCACTGATATTTGGGATAAGTATGCAACAAGTGATAACTAATACCAATGGCTAAAACATCCAGAGACCAATGAGACTGTCATTTTTGTAGTCATCACACATTTACTGAGCACCTACTATGGACCAAGTAGTGTTCTAGACACTGGAGGTACATTCTAGAGATGATAAGCACACAGTCGGGTAAATAATATATAGGATGTCAAAAGGAAAAATAAATGCATGCTATCAGTCAAAGCATTAAATGCAGATAACAGAGTCTACAGTTGTCTCAGCAAAGGAATTTATTGAGGGCTAATGGAAAGCTCATACAATAACCCCTAGAACTCTACTAGAAAACTGACCTCTGAAGAGGCTGCTGCTGCTGCCTCTGACATTTGTATCATGCTACATTTGCCATAGTCAGGAAAGCTTCTTTTGCACCTGTTAACCTAGGAACTCATGGCTTCTACTAACACTTGCATTAATATCATGAATGCCTATATTTGGCCTGTGTCACAGAGCTGGCTTCAAATCAATGCTTTCCATCGGTTTTGGTGGTATCTACACTCCACTATCAAGAGAGGCCAGAAAATCTAGATATTTTTTTAAATTGTATATTAGAAAAACTGGCATCTATATTGTATTCACAATATGAGAAACAATTAACATGAGGAGAAGATGTTCAAAATAGTTGGAGAAATCATAAATGACACATATTCACTATACAGAGGAAGAGGCAGGAAAGTAAGAACTACTTTAGACAGTGTGGTTGGGGGAAATATCCGAGAGGGTGATATCTCCACGGGGACCTGAAGGAAATAAAGGAGGAAGTTCAAAGGCCTTGAGGGAAATAGCACACTCGGTATCTGAGAAACAGAAAATAGACCAGTGTAACTAAAGCAGAACAAGTAGGAGGGGTGGGAGGAGGAGTAGAAGGCAGAGGGGAAACTAACTGGGAGGCAAGTAGAGCTTTGTTAACTAGGAAAATGGGGCCAAGGTAGGCCACTTCCTCCACCTTTCTATTTGTTAAAGTATAGGCTATTAAATTATAAGTTGGGGATAGGAGAAATGGGACTTCCCAGGTGGCTCAATGGTAGAGAATCTGCCTGCTAATGCTGGAGATGCATGTTCAATCCTTGGGTGGGGAAGATCTCCTGGAGAAAGATATTGCAATCCACTCCAGTATTCTTGCCTGGAGAATTCCATGGACAGAGGAGCCTGGTGGGCTATGGTCCATAGGGTCGCAAAGAGTCGGACACGACTGAGTGACTAAACATGCACACATGCAAGAGAAATTATTCCTTGAATTAAGCTTAGGATTTTGAGCACTTTTGTCTTTTGCCAGCTCTTTCCTCCACCTTAAAATAAATATACATATATACTGTTTGGGCTTCCCTGGTAGTTCAATTGGTAAAGAATCCATCTGCAATGCAAGAATGAAAGTGTTATTCACCAAGCAGTGTTCAATTCTTTGTGATCCCATGAACTGTAACCCAACAGGCTCCTCTGTCCATGGGATTCTCCAGGCAAGAATACTGGAGTGGGTTGCCATTCCCTTCTCCAGGGGAATCTTCCCAACTCAGGGATTGAACCTGGGTCTCTTGCATTGCAGGCAGATACTTTAGCATCTAAGCCACCTCCAATTCAATTCCTAGATAAGAAAGATACCCTGGAGAAGGGATACGCTACCCACTCCAGTATTCTTGGGCTTCTCTTGGCTCAGACAGTAAAGAATCTGCCTGCAGTGCAAAAGACCATGGGGTAACAGAGTCTGACAACTGAGCGACTATGCATAGCACAGTACATACTTTCTACCTTAATTTGATTCCTAATTTTGTTCTTAAAACTCTTTTTGTTGTTGTTGTTGTTGTTTTCCTTTTTTCCTTTGCTGTATCACAGGCAAATGCTTGAAGTGAGTAGACAGTTGAACTGGGATGGGATACCAGATATCTATTTTCAGAAAATGACAAAAAGTCTCCAAGAGAAGAATTAATTCTCAGGAAAGAGTTAAAGTACACTAGTTAGAGTCAGAGAAAAGCATGCCAAGTGGGAGAAAAGAGATGACTTAGATACCACTTGGTCCTGCACACAGATTTTTCTTGATCAAAGCACCTAGGACTAACTTGAATCCTAAGGGAAACAGTTATAATAAAAACAGTAAAGTACTCAAAGATCTGCACTGGTACAATATGGCAACACGCTGGTTCCAGCAACTTATGCAACGGTGAGCAAGGACAGGGAAGACACTAAAAAGATAGTGTCATAAAAAAACAGACACTGGCAATGACCAAGATTAGGGCTCATTTTTAGCACACCATGTTAGAGCTGCCTTTTTGAATATTATGGAAAACAGAAGACAGACATGACAGAGCCCTAGTGTAGAAAAAAGAAAAACTTGGCTAATGCAAGGCAGCAAACAGGATCTGTTTATGAGTCAGAACTATGATTTGTGAAAATTCAGTTCTGCTTGTCAAAAAGTATTAAAACTGTTAGTTTTCACTGAATGGGAAAGAGTGAAGACAGAAAAGTAACAATGATCCTCAGACTTAAACAGGTTATGTTAGAATCATTCCTCAATACAAGAAGTTAGGGCAAATCTTTTGTTATATAATTGTATGCTTAAAACATTTTTGAGGGGAGAAGAGGCTAGTGTAAAAAGAAAGCCCAGGAGTAAAGGTGGGGATTGGGTGGTATTATTAAAACCCTGCAGCTAATTTCAGTTGCCTTGATTTGTCCTCAGAGGTAAGTTATTCAAGTTTCCAAATCTACTGAGAATGAGTAGAAAGACTAAGCCTCCATGAATAGCTGTTCATGTTGTGCATTGAATAAAGACCCCACTTCCAAGAGATTTACTTCATACCAATTCCAGCATTAAGAATTTGTATTTTATAACTCTTCTTGCCATAGTAAACACATTGCTTGAGGTAAGAGTTATTTTTTCTAAATTTAGTTTGTACATGGGATACAGAAGGATATAGAATGGATTGCCATTCCCTTCTCCTGAGGATATTCCCAACCCAGGGATTGAACACTGGTCTCCTTCATTGCAGGCAGATTCTGTACCATTTGAGCTACAGGGAAGTCACAGAAGGATAAACCAAAGCCAAACAGCTATCAAGCTACCTTTATCCTCAGAAATGTTCCTTCAGGGTTTCTTCGTTTGAAGTCAGAGAATACACTAGGCTCAACTTTCCTCTTTCAGTTCAGGGCAACTTATAGCAAAAAATGGAAAGTTTACATTAGATGGCCTCTTTAGTCTATCCAATAAGTTTCTATCAGAAAAAGCTTCTTATCCAACCCTCACCTCTTCTATTACTCAAGTCTCAGGATACCCCCAGGCATCTCCAACAGGGACAACATTAGGAATCTAGCTAATCCTCTGAAACACAGGGGACCAATTTTGCAAAGGACACTGCTTCTAAACACTCCATATTTCTTCTGTGATTCCATGTGAAACTTTGACTGCATAAAATGCAATGCCCGTGTGAATCATGGGGTGGGAGACATTGGAACACTCACTATTTAGTACTCCTACCTTGGATCTTCAAGCACTGGGTCTGCTGCTCAGAAACATGCCATTCGAACACTGAACAAGCATGCAGTATGTTGACTTCATCAGGTATGTGACATTACTTGGAGTATAGCCTGCTCTAAGGCCTCAGAATCAAAACCAGTTAACCAATTCAATTGTGCCCTCTATCTACAACATCTTCATGCACTAGAATGAAGCCACTGTTCCAGATTATTATGCCCTCATTCATTCTGTGCTTTGTTTTTCTTACTCTTTCTCTGTCTTCCACAGAATCACAATTCACAGGCAAATACAATTGAAACTCAAAGTTCTGTCACTGTTCTCCAGTAAACTTAATCCACCCCCTCTTCCTAATTTATTGACTGCACTACATCCATACTTTATGAAGAAGACCCAGGTTTGATCCATGGGTCAGGAAGACCCTCTGGAGAAGGGAATGGCAATCCACTCCAGTACTGTTGCCTGGAGAATCCCATGGACAGAGCAGCCTGGTGGGCTATAGTCCATGGGGTCATAATGGGTCAGACACAACTAAGTGACTTTTTCACATGCATGTGTTAAAAATTGGCCCCTTTAAAAAATTTTCCTCAATTACATAGTTTTAGTATGTTATCAGTATTCTACTGAAATTCTCTCACTCTATCCTCAATGTAATTTAACTTCTCATTCATATTTTCTATCACTTCATCTTTCTGTGCTGTATTCTGAGTAATTACTTTAGATATATAATCCAGTTTCTTAATTCCCTCTTCATAATTCTCTCAGCTATAGAATAAGAAAGTCCAGAGATCTCTTCAAGAAAATTAGAGATACCAAGGGAACATTTCATGCAAAGATGGGCTCAATAAAGGATAGAAATGGTATGGACCTAACAGAAGCAGAAGATATTAAGAAGAGGTGGCAAGGATACACAGAACAACTATACAAAAAAGATCTTCAAGACGCAGATAATCACAATGGTGTGATCACCAACCTAGAACCAGACATCTGGAATGTGAATTCAAGTGGGCCTTAGGAAGCATCACTATGAATAAAACTAGTGGAGGTGATGAACTTCCAGTTGAGCTATTTCAAATCCTAAAAGAGGATGCTGTGAAAGTGCTGCACTTGATATGCCAGCAAATTTGGAAGACTCAGCAGTGGCCACAGGACTGGAAAAGGTCAGTTTTCATTCCAACCCCAAAGAAAGGCAATGTCAAAGAATGCTCAAACTACTGCACAATTGCACTCATCTCACACGCTACTAAAGTAATGCTCAAAATTCTCCAAACCAGGTTTGAACAGTACGTGAACCATGAACTTCCTGATGTTCAAGGTGGATTTAGAAAAGGCAGCAAAGTCAGAGATCACATTGCCAACATCCATGGGATCATCAAAAAAGCAAGAGAGTTCCAGAAAAATATCTACTTTTGCTTTACTGACTATGTCAAACCCTCTGACTGTGTGGACCACAACAAACTGTGGAAAATTCTTAAAGAGATGGGAATACCAGACCACCTGACCTGCCTCCTGAGAAATCTGTATGCAGGTCAGGAAGCAACAGTTAGAACTGGACATGGAACAACAGACTGGTTCCACTGTAACCCTGCTTATTTAACTTATATGCAGAGTATATCATGAGACATGCTTGGCTGGATGAAGCACAAGCTGGAATCAAGATTGCTGGGAGAAATAATAATCTCAGATATGCAGATGACACCACATTTATGGCAGAAAACAAAGAAGAACTAAACCACCTCTTGTTGAAAGTGAAAGAGAAGAGTGAAAAAGTTGGCTTACAACTCAACATTCAGAAAACTAAGATCATGGCATCTGGTCCCATCACTTCATGGGAAATAGATGGGGAAACACTGGGAACAGTGACAGACCTTATTCTGGGGGACTCCAAAATCACTGCAGATGGTGACTTCAGCCATGAAATTAAAAGACGCTTGCTCCTTGGAAGAAAAGTTATGACCAACCTAGACAACATATTAAAAAGCGGAGACATTACTTCACCAACAAAAGTCCATCTAGTTAAAGCTATGGCTTTTCCAGTAGTCACGTATGGATGTGAGAGTTGAACTATAAAGAAAGCTGAGAGCTGAAGAATTGATGCTTTTGAACTGTGCTGTTGGAGAAGACTCTTGAGAGTCCCTTGGACTGCAAGGAGATCCAGCCAGTCCATTCTAAAGGAAATCAGTCCTGAATATTCATTGGAAGGAGTGATGCTGAAGCTGAAATTCCCACACTTTGGCCATCTGATGCAAAGAACTGACTCACTGGAAAGACTCTGATGCTGGGAAGATTGAAGGTGAGAGGAGAAGGGGATGACAGAGGATGAGATGGTTGCATGGCATCACTGACTCAGTGGACATGAGTTTGAGTAAACTCTGGGAGTCAGCGATGGAGAGGGAAGCCTGGCGTGCTGCAGTCCATGGGGTCTCAAAGAGTCAAACATGATTGAGTGACTGAACTGAACTGAAATCTAATCTCTGATTGAATCCATCATTGAGTTCAACATTGTGTATACTCTTTTTTTTTTTTAATTTATTTATTTTCTGTTTTTGGCTGTGCTGGGTCTTTGTTGCTGTACAACCTTTCCCTAGTTCCAGTGAGCGGGGGTGGCTACTCTCTAGTTGCAATGCTCAGGATTCTCATTAGGGTGGCTTCTCTTGTTGTGGAGTACAGGCTCTATGTGCATGAACTTCAGTGGCTCCAAGGTTCTAGGATACAAGCTCAGCAGTCATGATGCACAGGCATAGTTGCCCCATAGCATGTGGGATCTTCCTGGACCAGGGATTGAACCAGTGTCCCCTGAATTGCAAGGCAGATTCTTAACCATTGGATCACCAGGCAAGCCCTAACATTGTGTATATTCTAATCTAGAATTTATATTTGTTTATTTTCCAAATATTCCTGGTTAACTGATATTCTGTTATTATTTTTTCACTTGTATGATTACATTATGTCTGTACCACACAGGATAAGCCTGGAGTCGCATTTCCCAAAATTTCCCTTCTCCATATAGTTTGGCCTGGAGTCTACCGATGGGAAACCATTGCAAAAATTTTGAAAGTGGGACAGAAAGAGAAGCTGCTATTCTCTGAAGGTAGCTGCATTAACAGCTCCTCAATGGGTCAGAGATTACAGCAGTTTCCCAACTCACTCTTGAAAGACACCTACTTCACTATTATGGGTAGGATAATTGATAAAACTTCCCTAGAGGTTGTGGGAAATGATTGTGGTTTCCCAATGAACTCCAAAAAAACCACACACTCCAGTGACTCAGGCTAAGAATACTGATGGCGACTTTAATAGTTTTCCATTTCTTCCAAAAATATGACACTACTAATTCCTTGAATTAATTTTTGAGAATTGAAATACATGAAGTAGCTTTTGTTTTTCTTACTGAACCTTGACTATTTACCAAAGATAAAACTGATCATTTCCATCTTAATGCCCATACTTTAGGAATACAGACATTGACTGCAGTTATTTTTATAAGTGTATTGTATTGTACTTATTAATGTACCTATACTCCTCCCCTCAACCTCTACTCAGCATATTGTAAAACAGCTAGTTTTCTTTTAATTGTTGTATCTCTAGCATCTAGCATGATCCCCAGATTAATAGGACTAAAAAGAAATAATTTATTTTTAACATCATGAACCATAATTATAAATCAGGTCAGAGAATTTTTCTTCAAGATACGTGACAAACAGAGGACAGGACATTATCTACTTCCCACAAGTGACACAATAGTTGTTTTTTTGTTTTCCCTAAATTTCCATGCGCCTTGTAACTCCTCTTTCCAAAGTTTGTCCTGTCGTCCAAGCAACAACAAAGTAGAAAAGTACACCTACATCCTTTGCCATGTTTGGAAAATCTATTGCCTTTTACATACAAACATACACACACAACCAGACACACACACACACATATTTTGTTATTTGTATTTAGCAATCTCACTTCATCAATAACTCAGGCAGTAGGTTCAGTTCACTACTTAACCTATCACTCCCAAATTCAGTTTACTCTCTTTCCACAACAGTTACATAAAAATGTGTTAAATAAAAATTTATGTAACATTTTTTACATTTGAAAAATCATACTCAGAGGATCAGTTTAATGTATTCCCCTATTAGCATATCTGCATTTGGATCACTCAGTCTTACCTACAGTAAAAATGACAGTTGCTCTAATTTTCCCACTGTTTGGTAAAAAGCAATGCCCAGATTTTGTTTGGCTGTGTTGTATGGTATGGCTCCCCCAACTTCTGAGGAACAGCCAGTCCTGCTAGGAGTCACACTGCTTAAGCAGAGTAGATCTCTTTGCAGCATGGTCATTCAAATATCCATATTTACTACCTCACTGGGGTAATTCAACATTGTCTGTTGGATAGATGAACAAACGAATGGAAAAAATCAAGCACACACACATTTATACTTAAAAACCTATTTTTCAGTGCCAAGAAGAGCAGAAATGAAATGAACATTTACTGATGTCAACTAAATGTAGTTGTTTTGTCTACCTTATTTCATCTAATCACATAAACTAGATATTCAGTTCAGTTCAGTCACTCAGTCTTGTCCGACTCTTTGCAACCCCATAGACTGTAGCACGCCAGGCTTCCCTGTCCATCACTAACTCCCAGAGCTTGCTCAAACTCATGTCCATTGAGTCAGTGATGCCATCCAACCATCTCATCCTCTGAACTAGATATTATCCTTGCCAATTAACAAAGGGAAAACTGAAGTTCAGAGAGATCATTTACACAGTTCACAAATAAAAGAATTAGGATTTGGACCTAGATCTATCTGGCTACAAAACTCCAACTTCTTCCATGATGACTGCTTCATGCTGATGCTCCAATTTTTATGAGTTGTTAAGAATGTCTTATGAAGAATGATCTACTAAATAAAACATATTACTTGTGACTTCCAAGTTGTAAAGATGTCAGATATACCTTATTTCTCAGATAAAACTCAAGAATTTTTTGAGAACCTGACCCATAATACACATTCTAAATAGTTACCAAATATATTAAATAAATAAAAAAAATACATGCTTTGCTTTTACATAGAAACTGGAAGTGAGGATCACAGAATGGAAAAATAAAGTACATCAGAGATCTGTCATTTCATTTTTTTAGGTCATTTTAGTTATTAATGCAAATTGTACCTTCAGATATATTATTTAGCTCCTAGTCCAGAGTCCACAGGTTACCATAGTGACTAAGTGCCAGCACTTTATTCAAGCATAAGACACCCTTGCTATGGGGTAAGTAAGCAACCCATTCAATAAGCTACTGGTTATGATTCTTATACAGTCTCCCTTACATTATGAAATAACCAAAGTGAAGTTCATTGGATTTCATTTGATCTATGCAAAACTGTAAAGTCAAAACATACCTTAAATTTTGCGAGCAACAAAACTTTCTTATGAGTCAGCAACCAGTAAGTAGTTTAAAAGGAAAGTGCTAGAACTTTCTTCTCATCACACTAGCTAATATACCCTACTCTGTTTATTCTTGGGCATAAATAAAAATAGATTGATGTTTAATGACATTATTTGATCTTTAATGATGATGGTAATAAAAATAGTTAAGATTTATTGAGCACTAAACAAGTTGTACTTTACCTACATTATCTTATTTAGCCATTATTGTAAAGGTTCTCTCATCTCTATTTTACAGATGATGAAAATTGAATTTCAATCTTGACCAAAGTGTCATTCTTGGTGAGCCCAGAGAGAATCAGTCATATTCTTATGACGCTAGCCTTTCACAGTTTCATTAATAAGTTGAGCACTTTTCAAAGCCCTGTGATCAATTTATAGAATTTTAAGAACTGAATTAAGTCATTCATTGGCCAAGTATCCTTATGCAAGTAACTTGATGGAATCATAATAATACACTAAATACAATTTGTTTATTGCCTATTTCCTTCACAAATATATTAACTCTTTTAGGGCAGAGATCTGGTCTTTCTTGTTCAGAGTTAAGCACTGCAATTGTACCAGCATGAAGTAGGTTTTCAGTAATAGCTAAATGAGAGAGCAAGCAAGTATGTGAATGAATGATATACTATCAAGAATTATAAATTTATAGAACTACTTTAAAATTTTTTATTTTAAATCATTATGTCCTTTTCAAGTTTATGGCTTTATTAACGTGAGAGAATCTTGAATAAATATTAAAAATGATAATTTTCTTTTAATTTGTGTGAAGATAGCATTATTTAGAGAATTATCAATAACCTCAGATATGAAGATGACACCACCCTATGGAAGAAAATGAAGAAGAACTAAAGAGTCTCTTGATGAAAGTGAAAAGGGAGAGTGAAAAAGTTGGCTTAACTCAACATTCAGAAACGTAAGTTCATGGCATCCGGTCCCATCACTTCATGGCAAACCGATGGGGAAGCAATGGAAAGTGACAGACTTTATTTTTTGGTCCTCCAAATCACTGCAGATGGTGACTGCAGCCATGAAATTAAAGGATACTTGCTCCTTGGAAGAAAAGTTATGACCAACACAGGCAGCATATTAAAAAGCAGAGATGTTACTTTACTTTGTCTGTCTGGTCAAACCTATGGTTTTTCTAGTTGTCATGTATGGATGTGAGAGTTGGACGATAAACAAAGCTGAGCGCCAAAGAATTGATGCTTTTGAACTGTGGTGTTGGAAAAGACTCTTGAGAGTCCCTTGGACTGCAAGGAGATCAAACCAATGCATCTTAAAGGAGATCAGTCCTGGGTGTTCATTGGAAGGTCTGATGTTGAAGCTGAAACTCCAACATTTTGGCCACCTGATGCAAAGAGCTGACTCACTTGAAAAGACCCTGATGTTGGGAAAGATTGAGGGCAAGAGAAGAAAGGGATGACAGAGGATGAGATGGTTGGATGGCATCACCAACTCAATGGACATGCGTTTGAGCAGGTTCCAGGAGTTGGTTATGGACAGGGAAGCCTGTCCATGGGGTCACAGAGTTGGACACAACTGAGAGGCTGAACTAAACTGAACTGAATGTTTCAGGTGAAGATGAGTAATATGAAGAATATGAGGCGATGAGACAGGCAAACAGGGAAGCTGCTTATCAAAAAGATAGGAGACATCATTTATATTACATGCAAGTAACATGGCAGCTTTATGGGAAAATGGCTAATGAAAGTGGTCCAGGGAGATGAAATAACAAGGGTAAAAAAAAATCCTTGTGCTGCATACAATCTTCAGGAATTAAAGAGCAGGATGCAGGCAAACAATTGAAAGGAAAAATGTTGGGAAACAAGATTGGATAGGTAGTCAGAAGACAGATCATGCAGGTATGTGAAGGTCATGGTAAAGTCTTTAAATTCTAATCTAAAAGTTCTAGGGAGCCACTGGATGGTTAGAGCAGGACAGTGACACAATCTGGCCATAGAAGCAGGGAGACCAGTCAGAAGATGTCCCATCAAGAGATGGTGGTGGATTAGACTTCAAGAGGTGAGACAGTCAACTCTGGGACCTCATTTCCTAACTCTGGGGCATCAGAAAAAGAGGTGTGAGAGATTGTTTTAAGATTTTTGAGGAAATCAGTGAATAAAGGGTCACCATGATGGAGAATACCACAGGAGGAGTAGGACTGGAAGAGGGTAAGATACCAGAAATTCACTCTAGAACTAAAGTTGAGGTACTTGTGAGATCTACTATCAAACACTAGAAATAGTCTATAGTTCAAGGAAAACTCTGGGCTGAAGACATAATTGGGGCATAATCCACACGGAAATGTTGTTAAAGTCTTGCATGGAGATCATCTAGGATGTGACTATAAGTAAAGAAAAAAAGAGATCTGTGGGCCAAGTCCAGGATTCTCCAATGCTTGAAAGTCTGGAAAAGGAAGACAATATAGCAAAGGAGGATGAGTGGCAGTGGCCCCTGTGGGTGTTCATGTGGGGTATCTCCAAAGCCAAGCAAGGAAAACGCTGTCCAGGCAGGAGAAAGTGGAAAACTCTATCATGGGCTCTTGATAGGGACCAATACTGACACTTACTTCAGCAAATGAGGTCTTTGTTTTAACCCTAGTGAGAGCTGTTTGAGTGGAATGATAGGATGAAAGCCTGACTAGAGTGAATACACTGGACATTGGGAGGCAAGGAAGACAAGACAGCATCTATAAACAATTTCTTCAGAAAGTTTTCTATAAAAGGAGAAGCCCTGGACTCATAACTAGAAGGAGTGTGACATCCTGGAATGTTTTAAGATTAAAAGTATTATACTATGTTTTTATGGTGATGGGAAAAACTGATAATGTAAGAATGACTCTATACAAATAGGCAGAGAGTTTTGGATCAATGTTAAAGGGACGAGACAGACACATAGACTGATCCTGAAGAAGAACAAGGAAGGAAACAGTGGACATGAGCTCAGAAGCAGAGAGGTTAGTGGATTTGGTAATAGGAAAAGGAGGTTTTCCTGGGATTGTTTCTATTTTCTTAACGAAATCAGGAGTAAGGTCATCTACTGAGGATTTAAGGGGAAAGGTAAATGTTAATAGAACCAGTCTGGAAGTGGGTGAATGACTGACTAAATATGTACTAGAAGAATTCACATTTCAATATTTTATCCAAATAATTAACTCAACATAAAATCATATGCACTTATAAAAAGGGAAAAATACCTGAGGATGAACTAAACTCTATTTGCTCCAATTTCTGAATAAGCTTGAATGTGAGTTTCATGAGAAAAGGGATTGTATCTACTTTATTCTCAGTTAAATCACTGTGTATAGAACATTGTGTGTACATAAAAGATGCTCAGAAAACATTTGGTGTCTGAATTAGAAAATGAGGAGGGAGCCACTGTAACTTTACCTTTTTGTTATCACAGATGATCTTACCCACAAATACTTACCTCCTTATCTCATTCTAGCACATTTCTAGTAGCACTTTCCCAGCTGATTTCTTAAAATTATGTGGCCATTTCTAAGAAAACATGTTGTGACTTACATTCATTTATTTTTAATTGTCAAACATAGTTTCACAGTATCTTATGGAAAGTCTGAAAGCTTCATGAACTAAAAAGCACATATTGCCAAAATTAAATGAGCTAAAAAGAATGAAAAGTTTGGGTAGAGTTCAAAATTTTAAGATGTCAAAGAAAAAGAATGTACAAAACTTTAGGTTCTCATTTTTCATATTTTAATATTAAATATATGAAATTCAAGGGTCCAGACTGAATTAAAGGGACAAAAGTTTTTGTACCAACTTTTAGCTGTAAAATGTACTGAAAGACTATTAAACCAAGATCCCACGAAATAGCTGATCTAGCAATCATGTTTTATTTTTTACTTCACTGACTGTGTTTATTTATCTACAGCAACAACAGCAAAACTTTCACTAAATCCCAAGATATTTCTAATCATTTCACAGAAACAGATGGTTTTGCATGAAAGAGAACAGAAGATTGGCTACTCTTTAACCACTGGAGGATATTAATCTTATTCTTTCCCACAAAACTGGTTACTAAACATGTGAAAAATACATAATTTTGCTAGCAAAAAAAAAAAGAAATGCAAATAAAAGCACTAAGGCAACATTTTTCACCTATTAAAAAAATGATAAACATCTCTTATTTTTAATGATTTTTCCTTATTTTTAATGCTTTTCTTAAAATAAATATTTCAGTATGAGATTATTAAATGAAAAGCCATGAGCAATTTTACAACTTTGGAATTATATAGCTAAACTACTTCAGAAAAAAAAATGTAGTAATGCTGAAAGTACAAATTTTTTAACATTCTGCCAGGACTTCTTGGAATTAAAATAAACTTTTTTTTTACCCTAATTTACAGTAAAATTTATTCCTCTTGATATATGTTATATGGGTATTGGTAAATACATATAGTCAAGTAACCAAACCACAATCAGAGTATAGTATAGGTCTATAATTCTGAAAGCGCCCTTTGGTAGTCAACCCTTTTCCCCACCCCAGCTCCTAGAAACATTGATCTGTTCTCTTTTCCTATTATTTGACTTTTCCAGATGGTAATATACTTAAGCATATACACCTTGAAATCTTTTTATTTGCTTTATTTCACTTAATATCAGGCAGTTAAGATTCTTCCATATCATTGAGTGAATCAACAGTGTTTTCCTTTTATTGTTGAGTAGTGGTCTATTGCATGGACACATCACAGTTTGCTTATTCTTGATTAGTTTGCTTGCTTGCAATTTGGGTTCTTATGAAGTTGCTATAAATATTTCCATGCAAGTCTTTATGTAAATCTAAGATTTATTAATACTTCTGTTAAGTTAGTTGGATTTTCTAAAATTATTGATCCCATATTTATTCTGTAGTTTTTGAGCTCCTTGGTACAAATTCAAATTCTCTGAGGAGACACAAGTACTCCAGTCTGAGCAATAGAGGTCATGCTGAAGACAATGTACATAAAGCTCTTCAGTTCAGTCACTCAGTCGTGTCTGACTCTTTGCGATCCCATGAATCGCAGCACGCCAGGCCTCCCTGTCCATCACAAACTCCCGGAGTTTACTCAAAATCATGCCCACCGAGTCGGTGATGCCATCCAGCCATCTCATCCTCTGTCGTTCCCTTCTCCTCCTGCCCCCAATCCCTCCCAGGATCAGTGTCTTTTCCAAAGAGTCAACTCTTCGCATGAGGTGGCCAAAGTATTGGAGTTTCAGCTTCCGCATCAGTCCTTCCAATGAACACCCAGAACTGATCTCCTTCAGGATGGACTGGTTGGATCTCCTTGCAGTCCAAGGGACTCTCAAGAGTCTTCTCCAACACCACAGTTCAAAAGCATCAATTTTTCGGCGCTCAGCTTTCTTCATAGTCCAACTCTCACATCCATACATGACCACTGGAAAAACCATAGCCTTGACCAGTTGGACCTTTGTTGGCAAAGTAATGCGTCTGCTTTTTAATATGCTATCTAGGTGGTTGGTCATAACTTTCCTTCCAAGGAGTAAGCGTCTTTTAATTTCATGGCTGCGATCACCATCTGCAGTGATTTTGGAGCCCAAAAAAATAAAGTCTGACACTGTTTCCACTGCCTCCCCATCTATTTCCCATGAAGTGATGGGACCAGATGCCATGATCTTAGTTTTCTGAATGTTAAGCTTTAAGCCAACTTTTTCACTCTCCTCTTTCACTTTCATCAAGAGGCTTTTTAATTCCTCTTCACTTTCTGCCATAAGTGTAGTGTCCTCTGCATATCTGAGGTTGTTGATATTTCTCCCGGCATTCTTGATTTCAGCTTGTGCTTCTTCCAGCCCAGCATTTCTCATGATGTACTCTGCATATAAGTGAAATAATCAGGGTGACAATATACAGCCTTTAAGTACTCCTTTTCCAATTTGGAACCAGTCTGTTGGTCCATGTCCAGTTCTAACTGTTGTTTCCTGACCTGCATACAGGTTTCTCAAGAGGCAGGTCAGAGGGTCTGGTATTCCCATCTCTTTCAGAATTTTCCACAGTTTATTATGATCCACACAGTCGAAGACTTTGGCATAGTCAATAAAGCTCTTAGCACTGGTCAAAATTTGGAAAGATGCTCTCATTAAAATAAAACTGATAAGACTTAAAATATTCAGACTAGATAACATGGATTTTTGGGGTTTTGTTTACTTTTAATAATGCTTTCAACTTTCAAAGCTTGTTTTGAATGCTTCTGCTGGTTATAGGGAGATATGGAAGAAAACACAGAAAGTTTTCAAATTTAAAACTCCATGATAACTTGAAACCTGAATGATCCTCATCATTTCCAACAACCATTTTAATTCTAAAAAAAAATAATGGTCCCTGCTCATGAGGAGTCAACAGATTCACTAGAAAAGGTTATCTTGTGTCTGGAGAGAGATACACTCTAATACAAGACAGAAGCTTAAGGATATCAAAGGGTGCAACAGCTAATAAGTAACTAAAGCAGTTCTGAGCTGGGAGCTGGGGGAAAGATTTGTCAGAGGGGAAAGGAAGGATGAAATTAGCTGTGCCTTGAAAGTGAGACTGGACATTTCATTTTGAGTTCCAGCCTTCTATAACTGGTACATCTTGGAGTGAGAAGTCAATTTAAACAAGCTCTCGGCACTGATCCTTCTCCCTATGATTCTACAGAGCCATAATGAGTCACAATACCACCCAAGATAATCGGAAAAACCCTTTGGCACCCAAATGAAAAAATATAGTTGTCTGTGTAGCAAGAACACATTGTTAAGTGTCTTCTTCTAAATCTGTCTGATAATACTCACAAGATAGAATACACAACACCACTATTAAATTTAGAAAACTTTAACAAAGAAGGATGAAAGACTGATGAGTCATTCTCAACTAAAGCCCTCCAATTCTATTTGTAAAGCAAATTAATCAAAGTCAGATGTAGTTAAGTCCCAATTGGCATATAATTTTGTAAGCAAGCAGAAAAGAATGATGTCTTTCTGTAATACCAAGGAAGACATCTTTTCAGTACCTTTCCCATTATGTGCCAACCAAGCTTATTATATAGAAAAATCAAGTTTACTTAAAAATTTTTGCACAAAAAGCACATAAACAAGCACTTCCTTCCTTCCTTTATCCATCACTACCTCTAATTCATTGCCATTCCCTAGCTCTTCCCTTCCCTTCCTTTCAAATGAGCATAGTCATCAAAAAGGGTTATTATATTTTCTTTTAAACCTAGAATATTTGGTTCTCAGACATTTAATCAACAAAAAATGGAAAACTATTTGGTATTAATTATTGCATCTTCAGTTCAGTTTCGTTGTTCAGTCATGCCCGACTCCTTGTGACCCCACTGACTGCAGCATGTAAGGCTTCCCTGTCGATCACTAAATCCTGGAGCCTGCTCAAACTCATGTCCATCACATCGGTAATGTCATTCAACCATCTCATCCTCTGTCGTCCCCTTCTCCTCCCGCCTTCAATCTTCCCTAGCATCAGGGTCTGCTCAAATAAGTTGGTTCTTCTCATCAGCTGGCCAATGTATTGGAGTTTCCACTTCAGCCTCAGTCCTTCCAATGAATATTCAGGATTGATTTCCTTTAGGATGGACTGGTTGGATCTCCTTACAGTCCAAGGGACTCTCAGGAGTCTTCTCCAACACTACAGTGCAAAAGCATCAATTCTTCAGTGCTCAGCTTTCTTTGTAGTCCAACTCTCACATCAATACATGACCACTGGAAAAACCATAGCTTTGACTAGACAGACCTTTGTTGGCAAAGTAATGTCTTTGCTTTTTAATATGCTGTCTAGGTTGGTCATAGCTTTTCTTCCAAGGAGCAAGTGTCTTTTAATTTCATGGCTGCACTCACCATCTGCAGTGATCTTGGAGCCTAAGAAAATAAAATCTATCACTGTTTCCATTGTTTCCCCATCTATTTCCCATGAAGTGATGGCACCAGATGCCATGATCTTAGTTTTCTGAATGTTGAGTTTTAAGCCAACTTTTTAACTCTTCTCTTTCACTTCAACAAGAGGCTTTTTAGTTCTTCTTCACTTTCTGTCATGAGAGTGGTGTCATCTGCATACCTGAGGTTATTGATATTTCTCTCAGCAATCTTGATTCCAGCTTGTGCTTCATCCAGCCCAGCATGTCTCATGATGGACTCTGCATGTAAGTTAAATAAGCAGGGTGACAATATACAGTCTTGACGTACTCCTTTCCCTATTTGGAACCAGTCTGTTGTTCCATGTTCAGTTCTAACTGTAGCTTCTTAACCTGCATACAGATTTCTCAGGAGGCAGGTATTTCATCTTAAGTGTCATAAATTATGTACACATATAGATATATAATTAAGTCATGAATATATATTCAATCATTATTCAATGTGGCAAATACTAATTTTATGTCTACCATGTGCCAGGCACTAATAATACTGAGGTTACATATACGACCCTGCCTTCATCGTGGGGCTTCCCAGGTGGTGCTAGTGGTAAAGAACCTACCTACAGGAGACATAAGAGATGCGGGTTTGATCCCTGGGTCAGGAAGATCCCCTGGAGAAGGAAATGGCAACCCATTCCAGTAGTCTTGCTTAAAGCACCCCCATGGAAAGAGAAGCCTTATGGGCTACAGTTCCATAGGGTCACAAAGAGTTGGACATGACTGAAGGGACTTAGCACGCTACAAGTCATGCATTTTTAAATGAATATGGAGTTAATTTAGTTTGTCTGGAGGATTAAATATGCACATACTCTCTCTGCAGGTCCTAGCCATGATGATGCATGGTGCCATTCAGGGGGTTCTCCCCCAGAAGGCCGTCTACAGCAGAGCCCTTCTGGGCTCACCAAGATGCCTTCTCTCCTCTTCTTCCTACGCACACAGCTAAATCACATTTCCTGGCCTTCTTCCTGATAGGCTGGCATCTTGAAATGAAGTATGCAAAAACAGGATGTGGACAAAAGTGAGGTATTCTTCTTCTAAACCTCATCTATAAAAATCTTCCACAATCATTGCTCCAAATTCTCACTCTCTCTATTCTACAGTATTCTGAAATACTGAAGGACGCAGAACTATGAGATGGAAAGAACCTATATGCCAGAGCAGCTGCTTGGAGCAGAGTCTTTTCAATGACCTACACTGGACTATGATATGAGCACACAAAAAAGTTTGATTGTGTTAAGCCACTGAGATTTTGGGACTGTGTCACTAGAGCTGTTAAGCTGAGCTCAGGGTCTATTCCATCCTCTGACTCTGTAATTCTCCAGAGTACATATTTTTTACTTTTTTTTTCTTTTAATCATTATACTGGCTATCTGGAGAAGGGCATGGCAACCCACTCCAGTATTCTTGCCTGGAGAATCCCATGGACAAAGGAGCCTGGCAGGCTACAGTCCATAGGGTCACAAAGAGTTGGGCACGACTGAAGCAGCTTAGCATGCACGCACATCCGGCTATCATTAGAGTGTATCAGTATACTAATCAGCATGTCTACTTTTAACCATCTGCTTCGTAGAAGCCTGCACACCTATAGATCTATAGTGACTGATTTGAATTGAACTTTTGTGTCCTGCTGTACATCTACCATAAACAAGAATTTTAAGGCCTTTTAGAATGGAAAAAACCTGCAAAGATGAGATCTGTTATTTATGCAGACTGATAGAGACTTCTTCTTGGATACTGTTTATCATTTTCCTTAGTCATTTGGTATTTTTTCATCTTTCTTCTTTTTATCTCCCTATGATAATCTTATATTGTGGCTTCTATCAGAAAACAACTTTTCACTGTTCATTTAGCCTAATAACCAGTCACTTAAAACTTATCAGTCTATGGTTTAAATCAGATCAGTTATTTTTAATAAAAATCATCTAATTTTAATATTTAACTTATTTTTATAAGAATATAAAAAAGAATATACTTAGTAATAAAAATATCAAAACTTCTTGCAAACCATAAAACAAATACATTTAAAAATAGATAAATCATGTCTTTCCTATTCTTCTTAATTTCCACCAGGCAAAAACCAAATTGGATTTATTGCTTTTTCCATTCAAAATTCACTTTATTAGGTTTTTTAACTACAAAAGCCTAGCCTAAACAATGCAACAATATATAAAGATAATCATCTTCTCTTTATCCTTTGTCCAATCTCACCTCCTGTGATAAGTCATGTTACTAGTGTAGTGTATATCGTCCCAAACTTCTCCGTGCTCAAACAACTTTAAATTTTTAATAAATCATGGGCTACTTTTTATCTACAACTTATTTTTTTACTTAACTCTGGGTCCTGGATATTCCTTAAGGACAAGAGCTATATAGATCTAACTCATCCATTTAAATAGTGACCTCATATCCCATAGTATGAATCAAACAAATTTTCCAGTCATTCATCTATCAATATTCACCTTTTTTCTTTACAGTTTGATTGTGTATGTGTGTGTAGGAGATTATAGCAAGTAATGTAGGGAAAATGGTCACCACTACAAACAACACTGCCATAAACTTACTATACACAGGGAAAGTACTCAAAATATTCAATGGTCATCATGGCAAAGAAACTGAGTAATCAGAACTGATATTCAGTCAATCAGTCACTACATCATACCCACATATAATCTGATTACCAGCTCTAATTTTGTAATATCTCTTTTATACTGCTGCTTGTACTTCTGGAGCACAAGATTTTCCATAGATTATTGTCTAGGTCCGAGTTGTCTTTTGTTACTACTATTTAGGCGCTAAGTCATCTCTGACTCTTTACAACACCTATGGACTGTAGGCCACCAGGCTCCTCTGTCCATGGGATTTCCCAGGAAAGATTACTGGAATAGGTTGTCTTTTTCTTCTCCAGGGTATTGCCCCCAACCCAAGGGTAGAACCAGCGTCTCACATCTCCTGCATTGCAGGCAGACTTTTAACCTCTGAGCCACCAGGGAAGCCCTTTCAGTTGTCTACCACTGCCTAATAAATCACCCCAAAACTTAGGTGAATAACACAACAGCAATTATCTTACTGTCTTCCACTGTGTTCTGGAGTTCAGGAAGGGTTCAGCTGATGAAGCCTGACTTGTGATTTCTCATGCAGTTTTAGGCAAACAGTGACTGCTGCCAAAAAACAAGGGGCCAGAAGAGCTGAAGTCTGGTCAGCCTCCTCTTCCTCTTCATGTAATCTCAGGGCCTCTCCATGTGGTCTCTAGCATAGACTAGTTTAGGCTTCCTCACAGCATGATGGTCTTAAAACAGCTGGGCTATTCATGGAGGTTGCTGAAGGCTTCAAGAGAAAGTATTTTAGCGAACAAGGAAAAAGATGTATGGCCTTCATGATCTAGACAAATCATACAGCCTTACTTCTGCCACATTCTCTTCCTTACAGGTGAGTTACAAGTCAGCCCAATTCAAAGAGAAATTTCATGTCTTCATGAGGCAGTAGCAAGGTTCTAGAAGACTACTTTGGAGCAGTAAATGTTTTGCAGCCATCTCTAGAAAATAAAATATGCTACAATTTGCCCTCTGGCCACAACTTACATCCCCCCAGCCTCAACTTGCAAAATAGGCTCATTCTCTCCAATAACTCTTCAAAATTTTCATTCCATTATGGCACCAGGCTAAACATCTAGGACCTTATCATCTAAATTAGATTCAAATCCAAATGAGGTTATGCAAGTGTGGTTCTTCAGATACAGATTGTTCAGTAGTTTTTTTTTTTTTTTCTCTATCTGAAGACCTGTGACTTAAGGAGACAAGTTACCTGCCCCACATGCACCCAACATACAAAGTTGGGACATGAGAGGATAACCACTGTATATGGCTCATTCAAAAAGAAAAAAAAGAGAGCCACACAGCAGGAACTGGTGTGTGCATCTTGGGAAGGCTTCCAGGCACTCTGCTGCCAGTTTCCTGCTAAGGCCCAGCACTGCTCCATGAGACTAATTTTCTGGACCTCTGGGCTGTATCCTCTGGGGCCTTAGTTCTGTCCTCTGAGTCATCTTTTTGTTTTTTTCCCATAAAAAATAGCCTATGTTTTCAACTAAGTTGAATAGGTTTCTTAGCCTGCAGAAGTTCCTGACTATAGAAGATCAAGGGGTCCAAAGCTGTCTTTATTTTGTATAGCTTCCGACCATTCAGTTCAAGCTGAAGCTGATATAATTCCTTTAAAATTTTGTGGAGTTTTTGTATATTAATTAAAATCTAGTGTATTATACAAAAATTATACTCCAAAATCTCTTTAAGACAGCGCCTCTCTACCTTGTGTTCCCTGTTAAGTTCCTATAAATCAACAACCTTAAGATTCTTAGGTTGTTCAGTAGGTAGGATCTATGAAGCAATCCCTTGAGTCCTTAGAAGGATTTCTGTTTAAGAAGGTCTTTGAGGCACCTTTATCATAGGAGTGGCCCCAGATGCTCACTTAGAGCCTTTTTACTTAAGCTTCAGTTACAAATCTAATAGCATGGCTGTCCAAATGCTCGATTCCTGAAGACGCTAATCAGAAAAGTAGGACAGGTAAGCAAGAGTGGCCCAGCTACTGTCAGGCAAAGTGACAGTTAAGAGACACTAGAGATGAAGTCAGATACAGATGACGATGCAGAGAAAGAGATAAAAGGGGAAAAAGCAAACTGTGCAGTAATCTGAATTATTTAATTTTGCTGCAAATAACGCTATACTCCTTGGCAATACTGAGATCGGGAAAGTCTCAAGGGATCACAGAGACATTAGTTTGACACTCATTTTGGCACTGTGGTTTACAGCATAGCCCTGGAGCTAAACCTTGGGTTTTAATTCCAGCTCCAATACTTCCCTGATTGTACAATCTCAGGTGAGTTATTTTATGACTGTGCCTCAGTTTGTTTGTGTTTGTTTTCATATTTGAAATGGGCATGATACCGGGACCTATCTTGTGGAGTGACTGTTAGGGTAAGTGACATATATTAACAAAATGCTTTTTTAAAAGTGACTGGGACACAGTAAGCAGTCAAAAATGCTAACTATCATTACCATTATTATTATTTTGTTTAGTTGGCTTTAGAAGATATAAACATTTAGGAAGAATTTTCTCATAAGTGGATAAAATATACATTATTTGCTGCTGAAAGAACTATGCTCCAGTTATCTGAGAAATCTCCTTACATGAAGTTTCTCATTCTAGTGAACCAGACTAATGATACAGGAGTGTCTCAGTTTCACAGATGAGAGAACAGAAATAAGGATCTAAACGTCCCTCACAAAGTCAATCTTGAGTTACAGAACTCCTGCTCAGTAGTTTAGGGAAGGATTTGACTGTTTCCCTTTGTTGGATTGCACTCCGCCCCCCACACCATAGTCTCCTGAACAGTGTCTTTGAGTACTGCTTGCCAATCTGTTCTTTCTGTTGCTGTTTTCTTACATCCCAGGGACAGGCAAAATTTCCCCACATTTGTGATGCAAAATGTTCTGACATTTGGGGGATATTAAAACCAAAAAGCATCCCTTACAATCCAAAGATCAGAACAACTTTCCAAATATTCATTTGGAGAAGCTTCTTGAAATGTGAAGGATCATAAATCTCTTTAACAGTCTACTGAGGCTATTGATCTTTTCTCTATTAAAAAAATGCAGAATTGCATTTGAGTATAATTTCAGAGGATTCATGATGGTTTCCCCTAAGCTACTGATATATCAGTTAGATCATCCATGAACAGTAGTGTAAGAACTTTTGGTTTAAAGGCATTAGTAAGGGATGACTTCCTGGAGGAGCAGAGTATATTTTTTCTGAGAAGGTTATTTGTCTTCTTTCTAAAACTCACAGGTAGAAACAATTGCTAAAACAACATATCAAGATTATCGCCTCTGGAGCTGAGTCAAATTCCTTTTTACTTGTGTCTATTTTACCCTAATCAATGTGTTTCTATAACTGTTCTTGAACTGTCACTGCATTCTTCAATTGACCCTCATGAAATTGGGGTCTGTCTTCCAGGATTATTTTACAAAATTTTTAATTTCTGTTTGGGGATTACTTTTAAGCCAACAACTCAAATATTTTAAATTTACTCTTCTAAAGAAATTTTCTCAAATTATTTCAGTCCTGCTATTAGCTTTTCCTTCTCCATAGTGTTCCTAAGGAATGAAATGCCCTGAGCTTAAATCTAATTCTTTGTTTTTCATCTGCTTCAAAGAGTCTATGGTTACATACCATACATCAGAAAAGGAAATGCAAGATGTCTTATAAACTGTTAGACTTTGATTTATTCTTTTGAAAAATGTCAGCTATACATCTCATAAATTGAATTCATATCCACTGTCCTGCAGTTTTCTAAATTAGCCAAGAAATACCTTCAAATTATTTATTTAATATATTCTATGTTTATTTAGGGGCTTCCCTGATGGCTCAGTTGTTAGAGAATCCACCTGCAATGCAGGAGACCCCGTTTCAACTCCTGGGTCAGGAATATCAGATGGAGAAGGGGTAGGCTACCCACTCTCGTATGCTTCTTGGGATTCCTTGGTGGCCCAGCTGGTAAAGAATCTGCCTGCAATGCGGGAGACCTGGGTTTGATCCCTGTGTTGGGAAGATCCCCTGGAGAAGGGTACAGCTATCCACTACAGTATTCTGACATGCAGAATCCCAAGGACTGTATAGTCCATGGGGTCGCAAAGAGTCGTACACAACTGAGCAACTCTTTTTATTTATAACCAGATTTCATTTATAAATTATTATTTTATTTATTTGTTTGACATTCTATTTAAAAATTAAAGAAATTCCCTAAGAGATGGAAATGGAGATAAATGTTGTCCAAGGAAGGCATATAAAAGTTAGAACTAAAAGAGATTAAAGGTTGTTAGTCAAACACCTTCATTTTACAGATAAGGAAGCTGCACCTAAGGACTTTCAACACCCTATTTAATGTAAAGACCTGGTGGAGAAATGGTGATGGAGAAATGGTGGCAAATAAAGATGCAGTGAAATGCTTGCTTTACAGCTCTTTTGCAAGGATGAATACAAAATAAGCTTTCTATATCTTAAACTTCTAGAGTGACAGAGTTACTTTCTAAACTAAAGGTCTCAAATGCACTTAATTATTTTACCTTTGGGAGAGGGTGGGGATAAATATGATTAAAATTTCCCCATCTAAGATTGAAGGCAGGAGGAAAAGGGGACAACAGAGGACAAGATGGTTGGATGGCATCACTGACTCAATGGACATGATTAAGCAAGTTCCAGGAGATGATGGACAGGGAAGCCTGGTGTGCTGCAGTCCATGGGGTTGCAAAGAGTTGGGGACAACTGAGCGACTGAAGTGTATTGATACAAGTTGTATTGTGTTCTTTATTTACATCTCTGTTTAAATCTCTTACTACGTTAGTAACGGCAACCTTAAAATAGAAATAAGTAGTCACTCAGTGAGGAAAATCAAAAAGCTGATTTTTCTCTGTGTAGTCTATAAAAATTGTTTTCCCGAGTTAGTTTTAACCAGAGATAGAGGTGAGAGCTTTACACTCCAGGAGGACTAAAATTTCTGCTGATTTAAGCCCAACAGTATTCAGTTAAATCAAGCAAGCACGTGTATGCATGCTCAGTTGTGTCCAACTTTTTGGGAGCCCATGGTCTGGAGCCCACCAGACTCCTCTGTCCATGGAATTTTCCAGGCAAGAATACTGAAGTAGCTTGCATTCCCTTCCCCAGAGGATCTTTCTGACCTATGGCTCAAACCCACATCTTGTGCCTCTTCTGCATGGCAGACAGGTTCTGTACCAGCTGAGCCACCAGAGAAGCTCCCCTCTGCCCCGCCCCCACTGTTTTTGCCTCCTCTCTCTTCTTTTCAGTCATAGCTTGAATTCTTCAAGAATTGAATAAAATGTTTCCTTCTTGCCTAAGCTTGTATCAGCTGCTGCTGTGATAATGATGCAGCATGCTAAGTAATGTGGAAGACTTGGCAAAACTTGTTTAAATAAGAAGTTGTTTTATTGGAACATAAAGTTGTTTTACTAGAAAGTTGTTTTTATCCAGCACAATAAACTATTTCACCAAAATGTTAAATTACCACAAACAGTAGACCTACCATCCCATGCCTTTGATATCTGGCCTTATGTAAATATATTTGTTTATTTTCTTGGTAGTAGATAGAGTTGTAAATTTTTATCAGATTTGTTTTTAATTCAAATTGTGCATGTTGCACATTAAGAAACTTAGATGCAAATAGGGCTAGCGTTAGACTAAACACCGCCCTGTTAGGTGTTTACGCAGCAGCTTCTCTCCCAGGAAAATGGAAATGGTACTGCTTCTGTTCTAATGTTGACAACCTCTAAGTGTCATTACTTTTTCCTAGAGTAACTATGGTTTTACCTTTCCTACGGCACCAAGGACAAATCAATAGCCTTCTCTAATGACAGCAGCTTGTAAACACTGAGTTGCTGTGAACTTGAAGGTCCACTATCCAAAGACTGAACTCTTATTATATCCTATCATCAGCCCAAGGATATCCATCATAATGATAATAACTTTAATGTATATCATCTATCTCCCTAAAATAACTTCCAAGAAATCCTTCCAAGATGGTTCGTGATTAGCACCATTATCATCTTTTCTATCGACACAAAAAAACTCCATGTAGTATTGGCCTCCATCCATCTCTGATAATCTTAAATAAGGTCATTTAATACCTGCCTGATGGCAGAGGTTGAAATATCCCTCCTGGCATCAGATTGTAACAAAAAACCATTGTAAGTTATCAGGCATATGATTAACTGGAGAACAGATATCAGACTTTAGGTAAATGATAGGGAGCCTTCAACTGCACAGCAACAAATTAAGGTTAGCAAGGTAGGGACCAGAAATGAGGGATATTGAGGTGCAGTGGCAGCCTCCCTTGGCTTGGAGCTGAGCCAGATGAAAAATCAACCCTCCAAGGATCATTTGTCACCTGTCAAGAGTGCAAACAACCATCTCCTATCAACTGCAAGAGGGGACATTTTTGAAGGTCAGCCAGCATGGCAGCTCTAAAAATCTTGGACTCTAGAAGGGCTGCACATCAAGCATGGTTCTCAATGAGTGCACTGTTTTCAGCTTTTTATTTTTGAACTTTGGTGAGAATCTGGTCATTTGAATGTTTTCAGCAAGATATGTGCCCTACATCAGGACCAAAAATGGAAGATATTTTCTTATTTTACACCTGGTAATGTGGTTATTTTAAGAAAGAAATTCAATAAATAGAAAAAGAGAATAAGAATATGATTCAAGAAAGTCTTTCCGTGTCATAATTTATACATAAATATACCGAACGAATGGACTAAGGCATGTTTTTAAATCTAAATCCCAACTGTTGCTCATAGACAGTCCAGAGACAGCTGTGCAAACAGGCAATAAGCAGTGTGGGACTAGGACCATGCTGAGATTCAACCCAGGAGGCACAATACTATCCTTTCTGAGCACTGTTGGCTTTGCATGTGGGTGCCTACTGCTGCCCTCTGGTGGCCCAGAGATTCCCACACTAAACCCCTTTTCCTTCCTCCAAAAACAATAAATAAATAACCAGATCTGAGACCCCAGGGCTCTGCTTTCTTCTTTCCAAAGTTACAAGATAAGATTTTTGAGTTTTAAAAGTAACTTTTATATGACATTCTTTTCAAGCCAAAACAGTAATAAAACAATAATAACTACAAATGTTTAAACTATAGAATGTGATCATTTTAAGTAACAAAATCTTAGATATTGATTGATTATATTCATATTTCACTTCATATGATTTTGGGAGTATGCAATTATACATATGGGCATTCCCAGTGGCTCAGTTGTAATGAATCCACCTGCAATGCAGGAAATGCAGCTTCAATCCCTGGGTTGGGAAAAGTATTCTTGCCTGAAGAATCCCATGAACAAAGGAGCCTGGCGGGCTACAGTCCATGACGTCACAACAAGTCGGACACAATTTAGCGACTAAACACAACAATAAAACGTGTGTGTGTGCGTGTGTGCGTGTGTGTGTGCGTGTGTGTGTGCGCGCGTGTGTGTGCATGTGCGTGTGCGTGTGTGCGCACGCGTGTGTGTGTGCGCACGTGTGTGTGCGTGTGTGGTGCGCGTCTGTGCGTGCGTGTGTGTGCGTGTGTGCGCGCGTGTCTGTGCGCGCGTGTGTGCGTGTGTGCGCACGTGTGTGTGCGTGTGCACGTGCGCGCGCGTGTGTGCGCGTGCACGTGTGTGTGTGCATGCGTGCGTGCATGTGTGCGTCTGTGTGCGTGTGTGTGCGTGCGTGCATGTGTGTGCGTGTTCGCGTGTGTGTGTGCATGTGTGCGTGTGCGTGTGTGTGTGTACGCGTGTGTGTGTCCATGTGTGTGTGCGCGCGTGTGTGTGCCTGTGTGTGCGTGTGTGTGCGTGTGTGTCTGTGTGTGCGTGTGTGGTGCGCGTCTGTGCGTGCGTGTGTGCGCGCGTGTGTGCGTGTGTGTGTGCGTGTGCGCGCGTGTGTGCACGTGTGTGTGCGTGTGCGCGTGCACGTGTGTGTGCGCGTGTGCATGCGTGCGTGCGTGTGCGTCTGCGTGTGTGCGTGTGTGCATACATGTGTGTGTGCGTGCGTGTGTGTGCGTGTTCGCGTGTGTGTGTGCATGCGTGTGTGTGCGCGTGTGCGCGTGTGTGCGTGCATGTGTGTGCGTGCGCATGTGTGTGCGTGTGCGCGTGTGTGTGCATGTGTGTGTGCGTGTGTGCGCGTGTGCGCGCGCATGTGTGTGTGTATGTGTGCTGGGCTGTGCTTCCCACTGGGCTTTCCTGGTGGCTCGGTCAGTAAAGAATCTGCCCGAGACTCAGGAGACCCGGTTTGATCCCTGGGTCGGGAAGATCCCCTGCAGGAGGGCATGGCAACTCACTCTTGGATTCTTGCCTGGAGAATCCCCATGAACTGAGGAGCCTGGCGGGCTACGGCCCATGGGTTCGAAAGCATTGAACACAACTGAGTGACTAAGCACAGCACAGCACACAGTATCATGATAGGAGGTGCCCTTTGTTGAGCGCTTCTTAGGTGACAGGTGTACCTTCTGCATTATTTGATCGTGATTCCATAAGGTTATTTTTCAGATGAAGATACAAGCTAAAGGACATGCTTCTGGATCTGGAACCCTACAAACAAGAATATATGTGGTATAGAAAATGAAAGAAGGAAGAGAATGGAAAGAAGAGGAAAGCAGAATGAAGGATATTTTTCTCTATAAGATCTAGACAATCTTCTCCAATAGAAATTTTCTTTACCTACTTAACTTCCAGAGAGGTCAAGGTCCAAGGTCACACAAAAAGTGCAAAGCCCAGAGTTTGAACCCACATCTGTCTAAATGCAAGGTTTCTCAATTGTTAAGACAGTGATTATAATGGAATTTGGCCACAGGGTGCAAGAACCTCCAAATCCTGTCCTTAATAAGCCACTTCTTCTCCCACGAGATTCCTCAGGGACTATTATACATAGACAAAAACAACTAGTAAAAGTGTTATTGAATGCAAACTGAAATTTACTAGTTTTCTGAGAAAGGCTGGATGATACAGAGAATCTTTTGTGCTTAGGCTGATGGTGACCTAGATTTAGACACAACAGAATACAGAATATCCTTCTACGTCCCAAGGAAAAGGGAAATATGAGGTGCAGGAAGAGCAAAGAAGCAATAGATGGCAAAGAAATAAGAGTTGCTGCCAAAGAAAGAGAGATCTTCTACAACACGGATGCAAAATGTAGACAACTTTTAAAACAAGAAGTTTCTTTGTCCACTTCTGCCCCTACTTTTTCCCTTCATTTGGCACCTCTGTACTTGGGTCCTTATGATTGCTATCTGCTGTTTCTAAAACCTTGACTATACATCTGATTCAAATTTTAATCCTCACATTTCCCACCTGAGAGTCAATGCTTCAAAATAACCTAAGTCCTTCCCCTCTCTAATTAGAACCTAAGCCTCTGGTTTAACCTGTTGTCTTGGTTTGATGTCAGAGGAAATGATCCTGATTGAAAGAGGCTGTGTAGGGTGGTGATTAAGAGTATGTCCTCTGAACTGAAGTCAAAGCTCTGTAACTTACTAGCCATTTAAACTTGGTCAAAGTCTAAAACCTCTCTGGGCCTCAGGTTCAATATCTAGGGGATGATAATTATAGCATCAATCTCATTTGTTCGTTACAAGGATTAAATGAGTTCATATGTCAAATGGACTTAAAACGGTAGTTGGCACGAGGCAAACCTATGTATTTGACATAATTTAATTCTAAGGAGGTTAAACAAATATCTCAACAGTTCAAGAATTCTCCAAATTTATGTTCAAAGAGGACACATAAATAACTCTAATTAATCATAAGTAGTAACAAATTATAGTTCCTGTGATAAATGAAGCAGAAAAAGTCAAGTCCTGTGCAGGGGAAATATTTCTTGTGTAAGTAATGGCAGAAGGGGGATATGGAAGCAGAAAATACTTTAAACAGGAGACAAAGGAGCCGCAGGTTCAATCTTCGGGTCGGGAAAAGCCCCACTCCAGTATTCTTGCCTGGAGAATCCCATGGACAGAAGAGCCTGGTGCTCTATAGTTCATGGGATCATAAAGAATCAGACTCAACTGAGTATGCATGCACACACATACATACATAACAGAAGTTCATCTCACCACTCCAAATACCATCAAATCTAGCAAAAATCTCAAGTTTGTGGTTAATTAGCACAAAGAAAACTGAGATTTGATACTAAATAGTAACATAAACTGAAAAGTCAGATCTAAATAAAACCACCAAAGTCTATCTTGATTTTGACTTGAATTATCCTGTTGTCTGTCTATATGGATCAAATTAACAGGACCCGTGCTAAATTTCCACTTGACTTAGTGCTCTCTACACATGGCTTTTGAGCCTGGAACCATAGCTTTGGTTACCTAAAGTCATTTTTTGGTGAAAGTTGCCCTGGTCAGCAATGGTGGAGACAAGGCTAGGAAATCACAAGACCCCCAAAAGGTGAATCCAGAGAGCTCACTGTCATCACGGCTGATTCAAGTCCTGGAAACTGGAACTGTGAGTGGGTCAGAACTCAAAAGAATTCCAAAGTTCCATTAACCATTTCAAGAACACTCAGAAGACCCTTGGAAAATTTATCTTCTGGAATTTTTGTAAGTTTAGCTACCAAATTTTCTCTCTCTTGGGAAACAGGTGGGACGGCTTACAAAATCTGCTTTAAGAATATGATTCCATAAGTTTCTGGGGAAACAGATGAAGACCAATCAAATGAGAACAAGTAAAGCTAGTTGTTCAGAGCTTGCTATATATAGCAAAAGAGTCAGACACTGCCACATGGGTTTTGGTAGAAACTTAAAGGCAGGCAGAGTTGGAAATTTATACTGGAAAAAAGGGAAGGGCTTTGGGTATGTCATGTTTGTAATTCTGCTGGCTTGGGTAAACTGTAGGTGGGCTAACTAGAAATGGGTCATCCCTCTGCAATTGGCTGGTGGTGGTTTAGTCACTAAGTCATGTCCGACTCTTGCGACCCCATGGAGTGTAGCTAGCCAGGCTCCTCTGCCCATGGGATTCTCCAGGCAAGAACACTGGAGTGGGTTGCCATTTCCTTCTCCAACTGCAATTGGCTAGGAGAGCCTATTTGGCTTTCTCTGGTTGGTTCTAAATTAAAAGTGGGGGCAAAAATCAGAGAAGTTGTCAGTTATTAATTAAGTACTGGTCATGGATTATTATAGAAGTCTGACTCCCTACAAGTCTGACTTATAGCAGGTTGGTTTCCTAGGCTGTTTACTGTAGATAAGGGCCATAGCCTGGGAAGTTTGCTGCATGCAGGTTGTGGGTCATTTTATGGATGGTCTGGCCATCATGCTCTTTGTATTATTATCTCTCACTTCAAGCATATCTCCCCCAAAGATATATAAGTATACATATTGCAACAAAGTAAAAGAAGGTAAGGGAACATGTAATACAACAAAATTTAATGAAAGTTCCAAGTCTAAAATTTTACTTGCTTGCCATTTCAACATTTTTATTAGAGAATAGGGAAGGCGCATGGGAAAAAATCTGTTCCCTGGAATCTCAAGTGATGTGATGAAATTTCAGTGATGCTTGTATAAGTTTTATTACAGCTAACCTGCAGCAACAAAGAGACCCAAAAATAAAATAGCTCAAAGAAAATAAAATATCTCATAATAATTCAGATATGTGTAGATGATGCAAGATACAGTATCACCATCATCATCATCATCATCATCTTTATCACCATCATCTATCTTTCTGTTGCTCTACCTATGATGGGAATTCTGCTTCAAAACCACTCATGACTCAGGTGCATTCATTTTCATTGTCCATTTTACTTACTATCCTTATACATTTTTGTAGGTTGTTTCCCTCACCCTCATTGTCACCACTGGCTCACCATCCTATCTGTGTTCTAGTCTACAGAAACCAGGAAAGAGAAGTGCAGGGAAAGCAGTTTTCTTTAAAAATATGGTGTGGCTACACGGAATACTACTCAGCCATTAAAAAGAACAAATTTTGCCATTTGCAGTAATAATGGGTGAACTCAGAGGACATTATGCTAAGGGAAATAAGTCAGACAGAGAAAAATAAATACTGCATGTATCACTTATACACAGAATCTAAAAAATACAACAAACTAGTGAATGTAATAAAAAAAAAAACGAAGCAGACTCACAGATATAGAGAACAAACTAGTGGTTACTGGTGGGGGGGGGGTGGCAAAATAGAGGTGGGAGAGTAGGAGATTCAAACTACAGGGTTTGTCTAGGAGATAGTTAAGGACAGACAAGCCTGGAGTGCTGCAGTCCAAGGTGTCACAAAGAGTCAGACACGACTTAGTGATGGAACAACGCTAGCATAAGGATCATAAATCAAATCTAAATTCCAGTCCCAGGTCTGCTATGAACTTTACTTTTAACCTTCAGTAAGTTACCTAACCTCTTGGACTACTACTTTTCTCAAAGTTAAAGCAAGAGAATTAAATTATATCATTTAACATTTTTTCTCAAAGGTATATCAGATACATTTTTAACATGCCTTAAAGAGTTAAGGCATCCCTTTCACTGCTCTGGGCCAAGTCTGCTCCTATCAGCTTCCCTTACGTCACTTCTGCCCTAGCGAACCTATTTTAGCTCATGATCACCTGTAAACTTGCCTTTGCTTCCTAGTCTTCATGCACTAGGAATCACTCTGGCCCCTCTCTCTCCTCACTCAGTTGCAACCAATGTTATCTGTCTAACCACATGGACTTATCACTTGAGGCAGTTTAGGGTCCTTAAAAAGGCAGAAGATAAACACCGATGGACCCGTGTACAAATAATACAATTATGGAATAAGTAAAAACTCAGAGACAGACATTCCAAAATTTGGACCTTACCACCAGGTTCTGCTTTAATTAACGCTGACCAAATATATTCCAGTAACTTCAACAACTTAAACTCTCCAAGTTTCAGTTACCTCTTTATGTGACTTGTAAAGTCATTTCCAGAATAAAAGGAAATCACAGCTGACAAAGCACTTAAAACTATTATAAAATGTGAACTAAAATGTCATTAACACATTCTGGAGGAGATGAAATAGAATGCAGATCTCTCTAAGTCATGCTTTGCAAGGAATTCTGGCAGCCATGAATTTCCCTAGGTGAATGAACCTGTCGTAAGAAGAATCTCTTGAGGGATGACCATGAGGTCAATTTTGAGACATGATATGGTAAAAAGTTTGAACTATCCACATCATTTCTCATCCCCTGAAACTACTGCTCCTAAAGGGTCATTTTTGGAAAGGTCAGGAAATGGAAATACATGCATCAGAAGAGACTGAAAAAGAGGATCTTCTTTCCCATAAACTCTCCAAATGAGTACTCAAGGTCCCAGTGAGCAAAGACCTTTAAACTCTCCTCATCTTCTACATCAGGATAATAACTGTGGGAAGGAGTGGAAATGCAAATCATATTTTAAGACACAATGGGGGTCGTAGGAGCAAGGAGAAGAATCCTGTTATACTTTCCCAGAAACGCTTGACAGCTTTACTAGAAAAAAGCATGTTGCATAATAATAATTTAGATGCAGAGCCAGTTCTCAGAACATTAAAGAAGTAGAGTGTACTCTTACTCCCCCTTCATCCTCTATTATCTATTTTTCATTTTTGGAGCTTCAGTAGGCACAGAAGGACGCTGGGTTGCTTCTGGCTGCTCAAGGCAACAACTGTGATGTCCCATCAGCCCCAGCCCAGTTTCCCCAATTCACTCATTCCTTCTGCTATTACACCCAGCAAGACATGAAGCATAAAAAACAATAACAAAAACCCCCAAACCAAAAACAAAGTAGTGTTTGTCCCAGCTAGGTTATTATGATCTGTTTGTGACTTAAAAAAAGAAAAGAAAGAAATGAAAGGCAAGAATGAGGAATTCACAGGGGATATGTCAGGTGGCAAGTGGAAGATTTGGTTTTAGGGAAAAGTGGCAGCGGTCTATTGTCTTAGGAGGAAAAGAAGAGCATGTGGGTAAGAATGAAAGCGTGGCAGAAATCTGATCATAGATGACCTAGTTGTATTATGATGTTACTTATTTCCTTGGGAAATGAGGGATGTTGAAAGTTAAGGGAGAAAGAAGCCATGAAAGCAGAGTTGGAAAGCAGATTAGGGAACTTCAGGAAGACGGCTGGGTAATTCTAAGGCCTCCCTTGAGATACATGGTCATAAATGCGAAGTGAGACCACGTCACAAAGTTTGTCTCCAAAACTGTAGCCACATTCCAGGCTGATCAGGTGTAGTACAGAGTGGGCAGATAACTGGTTTTGGCAGTTACGTGAGACGGAAAGGAAGCACAAGGGAGATGAGGATAATTATCATGAGTGTGATAGACCACGGAGTGTAACCCAGGCAAGGAGAAAGTGGGAAACAGGAAGCATTGCAGAGTAAAACAGTGTTGGAGGCAATGAATTGGGAGTCTGCCTGGGATAATAAAATGTCCGGGTGGACCTACTAGAGTAACAGAGCTTGGAAGGAAAACAGTGGTAAATAAAGAGAAGACTGCTTAAAATTAAGGTTTCAGAGGTGCTGCAGTTACTGATGAGGATAATGATGTCCAGAGTAGTATTTTACAAACTTTTTGACCACAATCCTCAGAAAGAAAGGGATTTGACATAGATATTTAGTATTCATATGAAAATTTTTACAAAACAATGCTGATTTTTAAATGTACTCAATTTTCAATTCTATTCCATTCCATTCAAAAATTCTAATTAGTAAATTATTTTTCAGCATCACTGAAGCATCACAAGCTACAGTCTGAACAACACTGGTCTAGGATCCATAGGGGAAACTAAGGTGGAATAGAATAGAACTACAGGATTAAGGAAATCATGGACCTCAGGGGCCAGAGTATTTAATCATTTTTATTGCTGTTGCAGTCGCCAAGAATAGTGATAGAAGTAGCGGTAAAAAAGACAAAAATCAGCCAGATGTAAAACTTTATATTAATTTTTTCAATAAAAACAAAATCATAAAATGTTTTGTTGGTGTTTAGTCACTCATCTGTGTCCAACTCTCTTATGACCTCATAGACTGTAGCGTGCCAGGCTCCTCCGGCCATAGAATTTCCCAGACAAGAATACTGGAATGGGTTGTCATTTCCTTCTCCAGGAGATCTTCCTGACCCAGGGATCGAATCTGTGTCTCCTGCATTGGCAGGCAGATTCTTTACCACTGAGCTACCAGGGAAGCCCACAATAAATGAGTAAATGAATAAGTAAATGAATGGATGATACATTACCCTTTACACATTTCAAATCCTTTTTGTAAGCTGACATAAGCAAACAGGTTAATTAATTAATTTGATGTTTATTCATTTAACAAATATTTGACAGCCTTCTGTGAGCTGTCAGTTCATTCACTCAGTCATGTCCAACTCTTCACGATCCCATGGACTGCAGCATGCCAGGCTTCCCTGTCCATCACTAACTCCCAGAGCTTGCTCAAACTCATGTAAATCGAGTCAGTGATGCTATCCAACCATCTCATCCTCTGTCATCCCCTTCTCCTCCCACTTTCAATCTTTCCCAGCATCAGGGTCATTTCCAATGAGTCAGTCCTCGCATCAGGTGGCCAAAGCATTGGAGTTTCAGCTTTAGCATCAGTCCTTCCAATGAATATTCAGGATTGATTTCCTAATTTAGGATTTACTGGTTTGATCTCTTTGCTGTCCAAGGGACTCTTGAGAGTCTTCCCCAGCACCACAGTTCAAAGGCATCAATTCTTCGGCGCTCAGCCTTTTTATTGCCCAGCTCTCACATCTGCACATGGCTACTGGAAAAATCATAGCTTTGACAAGACGGACCTTTGTTGGCAATGTCTCTGCTTCTTAATATGCTGTCTAGGTTGGTCATTGCTTTTTTTCCAAGGAGCGTCTTTTAATTTCATGGCTGCAGTCACCATCTGCACTGATTTTAGAGCCCAAGAAAATAAAGTCTGTCACTGTTTCCATTGTTTTCCCATCTATTTGCCATGAAGTGATGGGGCCGGATGCCATGATCTTAATTTTCTAAATACTGAGTTTGAAGCCAACTTTTTCACTCTCCTCTTTCACTTTCATCAAGAGGCTCTTTAGTTCTTCTTTGCTTTCTGCCATAAGGGTGATGTCATCTGTGTATCTGAGGTTACTGATATTTTTCCCAGCAACCTTAGCTTGTGCTTCATGCAGCCTGGCATTTCACATTATGTACTCTGCATATAAGTTAAATAACATACAGCCTTGATGTACTCCTTTCCCAATTTGGAACCAATCTTTTTTTCCATGTCCAGTTCTAACTGTTGTTTCTTGACCTGCATACAGATTTCTCAGGAGACAGGTAAGATGGTCTGGTACTCCCATCTCTTGAAGAATTGTCCACAGTCTGTTGTGATCCACACAGTCAAAGGCTTTTGCAAGGTCAATAAAGCAGAAGAAGATGTTTTTCTGGTACTCTTGCTTTTTCGAAGATCCAACGAATGTTGGCAATTTGATCTCTGGTTCCGCTGGCTTTTCTAAATCCAGCTTGAACATCTGAAAGTTCACAGTTCACATACTGTTGAAGCCTGGCTTGGAGAATTTTGAGCATTACTTTGCTAGTGTGTGAGATGAGTACAATTGTGCAGCAGTTTGAACACTCTTTGGCACTGCCTTTCTTTGGGATTGAAATGAAAACTGACCTTTCCCAGTGCTAGTCTCTGGTGGTTATATTTTATGGGGAGGAAAATACTTGGTTCTACCCTCATGTAGCCTGTAATCTAGTGTGGAATAAAGACACTGAATAAATACTGACATGAATAATTAGAGCTACAACTTATGATAAGAGCAATAGAGTACTGGGGAGAGAACATGGATCAGAAGTGGAATCTAAGGAGTCCTCTTTGAAGTAACAATGTTTTAGCTGAATCTCAAAAGATGAGTAAGAGATGGCCATGTGGTAAATTTTTCATCCTTCTTTATCTTTGAAATATGAATTAAAATAACACAATCTCATTTTAAGAATGGAAATTTTATATCCATGTAGTTCAACAATACTTCTGATTCTTGAATCTTTTCTAAAATATCTCTGTCCAAATAATATCATGGCAAACTTGCTTTTTTCAAGGACAGTCAAGTGAAAACACTTCTAAATTTTTTTCTAATTACTATTTTAGATATTCTCACATATTAATTCATTCAATCCTCACAACTACCGTATAAGAAGTAATGCTCTCTAATTTACAGAAGATAAAACACATGGAGTTGACCTTGATACAATGGTGATAGTAACCAGCATATCTAGGGTTCGTCCTCTTGAGTTAAAAGCAGCAAGATTTTACCCTGATGCACCAGTATATGCAAAGCAGCTGCCTACAGTAAAGGACAGTTACAAGGTCATGGGATAATATCTTTGAGTAAGCATCTGGCCCTGATCCAGCATAAACACATCTGTGATCTCATTTACATCATGCTCTAGATCAATCTAGCCAAATGATAGATGTTCACTCCTTATTGGCTTTCATTCTTTCTAATCAATCAATCCTTATTGATTATAACTAGGCACCAAATCTTGGAATAAAGAGATAGATTTATAGTCCTGCTTCTCTTCAAACACTTACAAATTAATAAGGGGAAGAGAAAATTAAACAGATCTTTCCAATCCAAGCACACTAAGAAATGCAGACAATAGTAAGTAGAAGCTGCTACAGTAGCATAAAGAAGGAGCATGTACTTATTATTCTAACTCTAGGGGCAAAGATAGAGTTTCACAATCTTTTAGACACATTGTCTTTTGATAAACATTTACATTTCAAGTCTCTTCCACACACACACACACACACACACACACACACACACACAAAATTATTCTAAGAAACCCCGAAAGCAACATGCCTCTATTGAGAATTGTAGTATTTTGTTTTCTTACAAGGATTTAATTTACACAAAATTTTTTCTTTTTCAGAGAAGTTGATCATATTGAGTATTTTTTCATTGGAGTATAGTTGATGCACAGCGTTGTGTTAGTTTCAGGTGTACGGCAAAGCGACTCAGTTATACATACATATTTTTCAGATTCTTTTCCTTTAGAGGTTATTATAAAAGATTGAATATAGTTCCCTGTGCTATACAGTAGGTCTTTGTTGGTAATCTATTTTATATAGTAGTGGGTATATGTTAACCCCAAACTCCAGATTTACCCTTCCTCTGTTTTTCCCCTTTGGTAACCATAAGTTTGCTTTCTATGTCTGTGGGTATATTTCTGTTCTGTATATGTTTATTTGCAGCATCTTGTTAGGTTCCATATACAAGAATAGCATATTATATTTGTCTTCTCTGGCTTATTTTACTTAGTATGATAATCTCTAGATACATTTATGTTGCTGCAAATGACATTATTTCATTCTTTTTTATATTAGATTCCACTGAATTATATTCCACTGTATGCATGTATGTATCACATCTTTATCCATTCCTCTGCTGATGAACATTAAGGTTGTTCATGTCCTGGCTATTGTATATAGTGCCACAGTGAACACTGGGATGCATGTGCATGCATGCATGCTCAGTCACATCCAACTATTTGCAACCCTATAGACTGTAGCCTGCCAGGCTCCTCTGTCCATGAGATTCTCCAGGCAAGAATACTGGAGTGGGTTGTCATGCCCTTCTCTAGGGGATCTTCCTGACCCAGGGATTGAACCCACATCTCTTACATCTCATGCATTGGCAGGTAGGTTCTTTACCACTCGTACCACTTGAGTGCATGTATCTTATCAAATTATGGTCTTCTCTGGACATATGCCCCATGATTGGGATTATATGATCATATGGTAGCTCTATTTTAGTTTTTTAAGGAATCTCCATACTGTTTATCATAATGGCTATACCAATTTACATTCCCACCAACAAAGCAGGAGGATTCCTTTTCTCCACACCTTCTCCAGCATTTATTGTTTGTAGACTTTTTGGTGATGACCATTCTAGTTAGAGTGATGTGATACCTCATAATAGTTTTTATTTGCATTTCTCCAATAATTAGTGTAGTACAGCATATTTTAATGTGCATTTTGGCCATCTAGATGTCTTTCTGGAGAAATGTCTATTTAGATCTTCTGCCCATTTCTTGATTGTGTTGTCTGTTTCTTTCATATTTATCTGTATGAGCCATCTGTATATTTTGGAGATTAATTCTTATTGGTGATATCGTTTGCAAAATTTTCTCCCATTCTGTGGGCTGTCTTTTCATTTCATTTATGGTTTCCTTTGCTGTACAAAAGATTGTAAGTTTAATTAGGTTCCATTTACTTTTGCTTTTATTAATCTAGGAGACAAATCCCAAAAAACATCACTGCAATTTATGTCAAAGATTGTTCTGCCTATATTTTCCATTTTGAGTTTATTTTTCTGAATAGTGTTAGAGAATGTCCTAATTCCTTTTTTTTACATGTAGCTGTGCAGTTTTACAAACACCATTAATTGAAGAGACTATCTTTCCTCAATTGTGTACTCTTGCTTCCTTTGTCATAGATTTAACTGGATGAATCAGGCTCCCTGACTTCAGACTATACTACAAAGCTAAAGTAATCAAAACAGTATGGTACTGGCAGAGTCCATTCTTAGCTGACTAACCTTGATGCAGTCACTTCACAACAGTGACCTTTATTTTCCCCAGTTATAAATGGGGATAAAGTTTACTTCTGTTTTCAAAATGAAATATAACTCATATATCATGCAGTTGGCATGTGAATAGTTCTGTTATTAACTTGATATGTAGCTGTATTAGGAAAACCAGTGGGTTAAAGCATCTAAGGAGAATATTCACCTTAGACTTTACTTTTGAAAATTCTTGGCCCTGAGCTATATTTTGAGAAGGATCTTAATTGAAAAAAGAAGTGTTCCTATAGATGTGCCTTGGAACTACCTTTCAAGAACATGACACTTAATGTTGGGAATTTGCAGCCTTTAATCTGTGTTGTCAAGATTGCTGGGAGAAATATCAATAACCTCAGATATGCAGATGACACCACACTTATGGCAGAAAGTGAAGAGGAACTAAAAAGCCTCTTGATGAAAGTGAAAGAAGAGAGTGAAAAAGTTGACTTAAAGCTCAACATTCAGAAAACTAAGATCATGGCATCCAGTCCCATCACCTCATGGGAAACAGATGGGGAGACAGTGGAAACAGTGTCAGACTTTATTTTGGGGGGCTCCAAAATCACTGTAGATGGTGACTGCAGCCATGAAATTAAAAGACATTTACTCCTTGGAAGGAAAGTTATGACCATATATGTCTTTGTTAGGGCCTCTTAAGACATAATAATGTGAAAACCTGTATTATGTATTTAACTTTTATGTATATGACTCAATCAAATATTATTAAAAGAACAGCTAGATTTGGAAAACCATCACACTGAGGTGTCAGTATATCCATTTTATATTAGAAATATAATATTTATATCAAAGAGTTTATAAACAAATTACTTTAAATTACATACTAATTACTTTTTAATTTAATATTTATATTAAAGACTTTATAGACTAATCAGGCTCCCCTGGTGGCTCAGTTGGTAAAGAATCCACCAGAAATGCAGGAGACCTGGGTTCAATCCCTGGGTTGGAAGGATCCCCTGGAGAAAGAAATGGCAACCCACTCCAGTAT
Source organism: Odocoileus virginianus (assembly GCF_023699985.2). Lineage (NCBI taxonomy): Eukaryota > Metazoa > Chordata > Mammalia > Artiodactyla > Cervidae > Odocoileus > Odocoileus virginianus. The sequence continues at coordinate 56,400,436 of NC_069678.1, forward strand.
TTTTGCCTGGGAAATCCTATGGACAGAGGAGCCTGGCAGGCTACAGTTCATGGGGTCACAAGTCAGACACGACTTAGCGACTAAACCACCACCACTAGCACAAAAACAGAAACACAGATCAATGGAACAGGATAAAAAGCTAAGAAATAAGTCCACAAACCCATGGTCAATTAATTTATGAATATATTTTTAAACTACTAAGCCAACTATCCCTCAATGTCTTTCACACAAAATTCTGCTAAGCTTCTTTGGCAGAAGGATCTCATCTGCCTGTTACTAACTACAGCTCCTGAAGAATCAGTGGGCTTCAGTTCAGTTCAGTTCAGTTCAGTCGCTCAGTTGTGTCCGACTCTTTGCGACCCCATAAATCGCAGCACGCTCAGTGGGCTTAGAAGATGACATAGAAATAACAGAATAAATAGCATTGCTGAGCATTTAGACCAATGCTTCTCAATGTTCACCACTTCTTAGAGGGTTCTGGAGCACATTTAAAATATTCTAAAATTCTGCCTCATGACAGACTAAATTAAATCAGAGTGGTGAGGTGAGGGTTGCACTCAGGAAGAGGGCATTGGATTTTTTAAACATACTAACTTTTTTCAGTATACAGCCAGGGTTGAAAACCACTAAAAGCAATATGAGGCTATTTTTTTCTCTTCAATCGGTCACTGGAATTTTCCCAATGTTACTTGGACTTTCCTGAATTGATTCATCTTGGGAGAGGCTACACATTTCTATTTACCAGCAATTAATAAACTATTGCAATCACCTTCTATCTGATCTCTTTATGATAATTCTCTCTATGTGCACTTGGTCATACAACTATTCATTCAATACAGTAGCCAACAGCACTGAGTACCCACTCCATGTTCAAGGCAGTGCTAAGAACATATAGGGATGAAGTCATGGCGACTGCTCTTACAGACTCCCAATCTAACCGCAGGACTGCACTCTGATGCAGTATGGAAGTATATACTGGGAGGTATGGGACACAGGAAAGGTGTATTAGGCGAGAAACCAAACATGACATCTCAAGCTTACCAAGGCAATGATGCTTCAGCTATGTACTATAAAAAAATAGACATGGGCTGTCAACTGTCAGTCCCCAAAAGTCGACCAGAAAAACCTGAAGGTCAAACAAAACTAAACTTACTAGACTTAGTACAGTAAGGGATAATACCACCTTGACCTTATTTTAGTGGTAACTCAGAAGAGTGAAGGAAGGAAAAGATAAAGGATTTTTAAGACTTGTGCCTTTTAAAACCAAGTGCCTTTAAGGAGGGTCTAGAAAGGCAGGGGATTGGATGGAAATGGGCAGAGTTTATGACATAAGTGTGGATTGGTTTTGAAGCCAATCTAGATGATGCAGTTGTCTGTTTCTTGGTAAGTAAATTAATTAGCTAGTTTGTAGTCTTATTGTCCAGGGACATGTATTCTGTGGAGCAAGAAGCCAAGTAATTTTTGCTGGTTCTCAGTATTATCTAATAGAGAGACAAGAAAATATGTCCAGTCCCACTATTGCTTACTACATGAATATGAAATGCTGGTTCCAGTACTCATTAAAGGAGATGAAGAAGGAGACAGAAGGGAATTGGGCACGAGATCAGCATGTGTAAAGGCAAAGCAATGAAAGTAGGGTATGCTCTAAAAGTCTCTTTTGTTTTCTGAATCAAGTCCAGGCTTTTTTCAGTTTGGTGTTCAAGACCTTCTAGGATGTGAAACAACTTATACCTTAAGCATTATTTCCTATTCATCACCTATAAAGCAATCAAAAAGAATTAGTCACCATGTCTAATCTTCCATGCCTTTGTAGCACTATTTACACATCTTCACATAACAAGGATCTTAGCTCTAACATTTTACCAATCATGTGACTTTTGAACTAATAATTTAAATATGTTGTATTTATTTTCTTAATTGTAGAAAGGCAACAGTAAAAACAACTGCCTCATAGATAGATACTAGTAAGATCATATATCAACAAACAGGTATATATTTAGTACCATCTAGTGTCAACCACTGTTCTAGGGGAAAAGTCTGCCCACATTCAAGGAACGTATATATTTTCAGATATTAAAAAGAGAAATGTTGAATAATGTGATAGAGGGCAACTGTGTTGACAAGGCAGTCCATTCCAGTGTTGAGATTAACAAAGATCTCAATGTTTTTTGAGAAAAGGAACCATAAAATTATGCACTTTTTGTGACCTCTGCAACTTTCTTCCCCATTATGGACACTGAAAACCAGTGAGCAATTAAATGAACAAATAAGATACTCATATTGATACTATAGAGAATGAAAGTCAAGTAGTTTTTATACAAAAGTTTTTTATAAACTTTTATACAAAAGTTTTTAATATTTTTATTAATATATGACTTTTAAAAGTCCCCTAGATAGAAATTTTAAAAGGGTTAGAATCAGAATAAATTATTAACTTATAAATATAATTGTTAGTATAATATAATTAATAGACAGTAAAATTATACATTATATAATTGAATATAATTGCTAATAATAAAAATATACAGCTACAATTTTTCATTAAAATTTAGATGCAGAAGTGATGGCTTGTGTCTGAGATGTCATTGCTAGGGCCTTTTAGAGGAGGCTAATCTTGCTGATAGAGAAACAAGATAAACTGTTCTCAAAATCAATTACAATTATACAGTATTTAATATACAGCCCCCAAATTGATGCAACTTATAGTCTTTCTCTCAGGCTTCTAGTAAGAATTAATAATCTTTTCTTCAAAGAGCAATAAACTCACTACTTCAGTTGCTTTTTCTAGCCAAAGGGAAGAATAATAGAACAATCACATTTTTCCAAAAAATAATCCATGAAAAAATGTGTCCCTGTGTTTGCATGCAGAAATAATAGAACTCCGCTTCAATTATCTGAATGCTAACAATTTTCCAATCATTGCAAAAAAACATTAACTCTGCAGATTCTTTCTTCAACTCTATCCTTATACTGAATTTTAAAGATTAAGATATATATGTATATAATTACTGAATAATAATTATGTACCAGGCACTACACTAAACACTTTATGTTCATTATCTCATTTCAATCCCAAAATACCCATAAGGAGTAGGTATCATTTTATTCTGTATTACATGTAAGAAAACTGTAGCTCAATGAAATTACCACATATACCTGCCTGAATATAAGATAACCCAGAATATCAGAATACTAAGATAAACTTTTAATAACCAAATTAGAATACAAGCACAATAAAAATGAGAATAAGATCCTGGTTAAATATATGTGTGCTGCTGCTGCTAAGTCACTTCAGTCGTGTCCGACTCTGTGCAGCCCCATAGACGGCAGCCCACCAGGCTCCCCAATCCCTGCGATTCTCCAGGCAAGAACACTGGAGTGGGTTGCCATTTCCTCCTCCAGTGCATGAAAGTGAAAATTGAAAGTGAAGCCACTCAGTCGTGTCTGACTCTTAGCGACCCAATGAACCTACCAGGCTCTGCTGTCCATGGGATTTTCCAGGCAAGAGTACTAGAGTGGGTTGCTATTGCCTTCTCCAAAATATATGTATACCAACAAGAATATAAACCTTAAAAGTCAAACATGATTTGGCTTATTTGTCATATTTTATATAGTTAGTTACATATTTATTTTAAATCATATTCCCTGCAAATCAATGCATTATATTTAAAACATTAATTTTCTACCTTCAAATTTCACTAAACAAGCTTATTTAAACTCTTTACATGGATCTTAGTATCAAAATCTTCTTGATCACTGTAGCCACTTTTCTAACAAGTAGCAATTTTCCAGAAATAACCATTTGTATTAAAGTTCTCCAGAGAACAAACAGGAGATAAGTAAATAGATGATAACAAGATAGCAAGGCAGACAGATTTTCTTGCTATAAGGAATTGGCTCACGTGATTATGAAGGCTGATAAATCCAAAATCTGCAGCGTTGGTCTATGGTATGGGAGACCCATGAACAGCAGATGTTTAGTTTCAAGGCCATCAGGCAGGAAGTGGTGATATTGCAGATAAAGTCAGAGGGCGGCTGGCTGGAGAATTCTCTATTTCCTGGGGAAGGGTCAGTCTTTTTGTTCTAGTCAGACTTTCAACTGATTGGATGAGGCTACCCACATTATGAAGGATAATCTGCTTTACTCTACTGACTAAAATGTTAATGTAATACAATGTTAAAGACTACCAATTTAAATTTCCATCCATTTCTCATTATGTTCGTGTATTCCTCAGTCAAGGATTTACAGAAATACATGAACATAATGGAAATATACATCTCTATATTTGTATAAACAGATGTATATACTGTTTTTAAATCCTCATCTAGTAATTTTATTATCTCTGTCATTTGTTGATCTTTGAGTTTTACTATTTGTCACAGATCACATTTCCCTGCTTCTCTGCAGTTAATGATCACGTTAGTGGATGCTAGACACTGTGAATACTGTGTTGTTCAATGAATGCAGTATACTCAGTTCAGTTCAGTCACTCAGTCATGTCTGACACTTTGCAACCCCATGGACCACAGCACACCTGGCCTCCCTGTCCATCACCAACTCCCGGAGTTTACTCAAACTCATGTCCATTGGGTCAGTGATGCCATCCAACCATCTCATCCTCTGTTGTCCCCTTCTCCTCTCACCTTTCCCATCATCGGGGTCTTTTCAAATGAGTCAGTTCTTCGCATCAGGTAGCCAAAGTGTTGGAGTTTCAGCTTCAGCATCAGTCCTTCCAATGAATATTCAGGACTCATTTCCTTTAGGATGGATTGGTTTGGTCTCCTTGCAGTCCAAGAGACTCTCTCAAGAGTCTTCTCCAACACCACAGTTCAAAAGCATCAATTCTTCGATGCTCAGCCTCCTTTATGGTCCAGCTCTCACATCCATATATGACCCCTGGAAAAACCATAGTTTTGACTATACAGACCTTTGTCAGCAAAGTAATGTCTCTGCTTTTTAATATGCTGTATAGATTTGTCATAGCTTTTCTTCCAAGGAGCAAGTGTCTTTTAAAAATGTCAAGGCTTCAGTCACCATCTGCAGTGATTTAGAAAAAGATAGCTTTCTCCAAAACTTTCCCTCAAATTATCTACATCTTATTTATAATAAATATCATTTCTTAGCAAAGAAAACATGCTATAATACTTACGAAAATTACCATTCAAATCAGATGCAATGTATACAATAATTTCCATCTTCAGAGAGTATATAAATGTTTGATTAGATTTCATTTTTATATACAGTGTAAACATGTATTTTTAATTTGGTGTTATGCATCAAATTTCCAACATATTGGAGGATATCACTTAATAAGGGCTGCCAAACTAACTTGCCTCTGCTTAGTGTCAGAATACAGATCTTCCTGCCAACTCTAAGCACATATTTAACTTTCTTTTTAAGTGTGTAATTGATTAGCCTTTGTACTGTTCTATTGGAGAAGGAAATGGCAACCCACTCCAGTATTCTTGCCTAGAGAATTCCATGGACAGAGGAACCTGGCAGGCTACAGTCCACAGAGTCACAGAAAGTCAAACATGAATGAGTAAGTATACACACACTGTTTTATGAATTGCATATGTCTGCATCTATTAATACAAAGGTTTACAAGCATATCACTGTTATTCACTGGGATGAATCAGAAGGTTATTCGTATGCTTCTTCAAATAACCATTATTAATAAAATATATGAAAAATTCAAATTTTTAGCACTTACTTAAAATAAGTTAATTAATGAGGTCAATGAGACAGTTTTGACGGATTCAACAACTTTACATTGTATTTTATGGATGACAGTTGCCATCTTCTGTTAGTATCAGCTTCCATTTTATTTTTTTAGTTTTAATTTTGGCTACAGCATATGAAGACATTGCTTTCATATATTTATAAGTTATGTATTGGATTCCACAGACAATATTATTTTTATTAAAAATATTAATATTTCCCTTATAAAAATTATTTTTGAAAACCACTATTTCAGATGAGCCAAAGCTTCAATGTTCAGGAAAACCTTCTGCTTTTTTCTGGATCTTCTTGTCTTTTTCTTGACCCTCCCTATATAGTCTCTTTCCCCCATTTCTACCTCCTACAACAGGCAGAAAGGCTTCTCTCCATGTCATTTTTATAACCATCATTTCTAATAATAGCACAGGCATAACAAAATTTAACTAACATTTCCTCTATTAGTAAATATTCACTTTGTTTTCAATATTTCTTCATTACAATGAACAATATCTAAAGATGTTCAGGACTACAAACTATTTCCTTTTTTAGATTATTTTCTTATGACAGACACAAAGTAGTAGAGTATTGGATTAAAACTACTATTGCCCATTTCTGAAAAGACTTTTAGCGAGACAGTTCAGAAGATAGTAAGAACCACATCAAATTAGAAAGCAAATACTATCTTAAGTCATCTGCTCCAATCTAATTTGAGTAGAAGAACCTCTGCCTTTTAAGTCATAGATATTAACCTGTTAAACGTTTGTTTTTCATTCTTTGCTTCAGGGAATTTCCCTTACCACTCCCAAGGCTGGGGTTATGTTCCTTCCTGGGCGCCCTGAGGGCCTCTGCTTTTACCTGTTACACCACTAACTGCTTCATAAACACTCATGTTTCCTATTCCCTAGACTACTTCGAGCCACCAGCAGATTTACCTTGTTCACTGCAGAACCTGAAACAGCGGCACACCACAAGGACGCTATAATTTTTGCTGAATTAATTCCTTACCTTTATTAAGGAAGTGACTACATATCCTTTTCCATGACCTTAAAATTCACAATTTGGGGGTTTGAATATTGTCCTACCAGGTACAGCAGTGCTTAGCATACTTCATACAAAAAAGTAAGTTTTGAATGAATTATTTAACTAGTTCATTCACTTTTTAAAAGGACATGATATTCCAGAACAAACAAAATCTGAAAAGTGTACTGTTTTAGGATTTGGGGATTAAAAAGAGATCTAGCAGTCAAGGTAAACATTTGCTTACTTGATGTGTCATTTGCTTTTCAGACCTGAAACTACCATTGTCTGTGTGTGACCTTAAGAAAGTCAACTATTCTTAGTTTCTGTTTCCTCATGTATAAAATTATGTGGTTAGATCAGATAATTCGTATGAGTTCTTCCAGTTCATTCTAATTCATTACTTTGGGAGGGAATTTATTGAGTTATAATTAAGATAATGTGACACACAGAACTCAATAACCCTGTGCTTTTTTTTTCTGATTTGTTTTGTTTTACTGTAATTTCTTAGCTACAACATTTCTTTGCAAAGATATAACTACCTGTGAAAGCTGATAAAGTTAGATGATGGTCCACTGTTAAGAGACAATAAATGTGGTGTGCCCATCCCCAGTGGTCATCACAGGTGTTACCTGGGGCCATGAATGTTTCTTTGTTTTGATGGGAAGGTTGTTATTGTGGCTGTTGCATAACCAACTGACATTAAAGCTCAGTGTAGCTCTTTCAAGATTCTGGAGGCTTTTCAGAGGCAGGACATACTATACTGTATGTCAACTAACTTTAATTAAAAAATAAGGTAGGTTACTCTCCATACTCATCTCCTTTTGAAAGGTGGAAGACTAGGTATATTTTGCGACTCCAGATAAACCAAATTATCTAGAAACTAATAGTTTTGCTCCTACATTTTAATTGCCATTTCAATTGGCACTAATCCCTCAGTAGACAAATAATTATATGTTTGCACAATTGAATGTGCTAGTCTTGGGAATGGTAAAGGAATGACCATATTCCTCCAGCTGCCCCCTGGTTTCTCATAGAGATAAGGTGTGCAAATACATCACTTGGAGTGCAAGTCAGTGATTAGCAGTGCAAGAAGGAAGCCCACAGCAAAGTCAAGAGTGGTTGCACAGGTTTATACACCAGAATAACACTCCGTAGAGGACGCATGGAAGAAAGGGAGACAAGGCACCATGCCTAACACAGGCCAGAGGGCAGCACCTCTGAAAAAGGAAAGGTGGGTGGGTGGATCTAGCAAACTTCACAAATATACATCTTTATTGTTATAATTTTATTACTGTAATCATGTGCTTCTGGTTCAATGGCTTGAGGCTATGACTAAAACATATATGGTCAGATTATCTGCCATCTTCCTTTCCTCTCCTCTTTTACCTCCTCATCATCATGTTTTTTCCCTTGCCTTTCTGGTACCTTCAGATTTATGAGGCTCAGTCTTTTGATTCATTTATGGCTCTTTGACATTATGTATTTAGATTAAGACCTTGTTCAGTATGTATTGTCATATTTTCTTAGATGTAATTGTTTTTCTAATTCTGGAAATTTTTTCAATATTTTAAGTTGTTTTTAAGTAATTTAATAATATTTCTAATCAGAAATTGCTTTAATAAAAGGAAAATTGTTTAAACTTCATGTTTCAAATGCATCAGTTCAATTCAGTTCAGTCGCTCAATCGTGTCTGACTCTTTGTGACCCCATGAACCACAGCACACCAGGCCTCCCTATCCATCACCAGCTCCTGGAGTTTACTCAAACTCATGTCCATTGAGTTGGTGATGCCATCCAACCATCTCATCCTCTGTCGCCCCCTTCTTCTCTTGCCCTCAATCTTTCCCAGCATCAGGGTCTTTTCGAAAGTCAGCTCTTTGCATCAGGTGGCCAAAGTATTGGAGTTTCAGCTTCAACATCAGTCCTTCCAATGAACACTCAGGACTGATCTCCTTTAGGATGCACTGGTTGAATCTCCTTGCAGTCCAAGGGACTCTCAACAGTCTTCTCCAACACCACAGTTTAAAAGCATCGATTCTCTCAAAACATCCCACCTTCACCTTCTCCCACAGAGTCCAAAAGTCTCTTCTGTACATCTGTGTCTCTTTTTCTGTTTTGCATATAGGGTTATTCCAACTAATAAAAATAAATGGTAAAAAAAAAAATAAGATATTTAAACTCAAAAAATAAATAAATAAATAAATAAAAGCGTCGATTCTTTGGTGCTCAACTTTCTTCATAGTCCATATATGACATCCATACATGACAACTGGAAAAACCATAGCTTTGACTAGACAGACCTTAGTTGACAAAGTAATGTCTCTGCTTTTTAATATGCTGTCTAGGTTGGTCATAACTTTCCTTCCAAGGAGTAAGCATCTTTTAATTTCACAGCTGCAATCACCATCAGCAGTGATTTTGGAGCCCCCAAAATTAAAGTCAGCCACTGTTTCCACCATCTATCTGCCATGAAGTGACGGGACCGGATGCCATGATTTTAGTTTTCTGAATGTTGAGCTTTAAGAAAACTTTTTCACTCTCCTCTTTCACTTTCATCAAGAGGCTTTTTAGTTCCCCTTCACTTTCTGCCATAAGGGTGGTGTCATCTGCACAAGACATCTTAAATGCTTTATTTCCCCCAAGTTAACTCCTCAGAGACACATTTAGCATCTCAAATCATCTCTAAGTCTGGTCTGAGATGTCATTAAGAAGAGCTCTCTGGGGAAGGCAGATGGCTTCACACTTAAAACCTACTCTTGTGGCGATGCTGGAAATTCAGATATGCTCCAGGTAAAATTTCTCCCATAGGAAGTCCTAATTCCAATGTCAAATTCTCAGAATTTCTAAAGCGGAATAACTGCATCCAAATCTCCTCTCTACTGAATCTCTGTTATTGATTTCTTCAGCATACTGACTTCTTAATCAAAGCCTTTCTTCTGTCAAATAAATCTGCCCAGAAAGTACTCAAATCTAAAGAAAACTTCTCGGTATATATATTGGACAGGATGAGCTAGTCTTCACTACAGCAACAGAAAACCCTACAATCTCATTTCATAACACACTGAAAGTTTGTTTATAGCTCACATCAGGGTAGGCTGGTCAACTCTCCTCCAAAAGATAATTCATGGACTTTCATTAGGTACCCTACTAGGAATATATGAACTCTGTAGTCTCCACGAGGAGAGACAGAATAAATGGAATAAAAGGTCAGACACAAAAGTGACTTAAATCTTTTCTGCCCTCATTCCATAGCCTCAGCTTAACTGCAGGGGAGACTAAAAAATATAGCTCTCAAGTGGGTCCAGAAAGAGAAAATTATGTGGCATTGTCAATGCTACACCCTATAATCATTGATCCCAAGAAGCAAACATGGAATTTCAGAACCACAAACTCTATGACATATAATTAAATTTTCCCTAACTCTGAAAAGGTTTGATTTTCCAATGATTTTCTTGGAGCCTAGCAAGATAGAAAAAGCAATGTATTGATTCATACTGATATACCTACCTACCTTCATTCATTCACCCATACATTCATTCAACAGTATTTCTTTTATACAAGCAAAACCATATCTGATTTTTTCCATGTAATAATGCATCTTAAAGACTGTCCCACATCCATGTTTATATACTATATATAAATGGATATGCACCTAGTATAGAACCATCTCAAACATTTTAATAATAATAGCTATTCACTGTACTTCTTATTAAAAGCAAGTTGTCTCTAAAGAACACACTTAAATAAGTACATTTTTTAACACATTTGCAATTATGTATACCCAAATCAGATTCCTAAAGGCAGACAAAATTGTTAGGACCTAAAGCCAAAAATTATTGTTAGTACATATATGTGATCATTAATTCAACCAAGATGACTGATACATATTTTCTAATTGACTTTGTACTGTCCTAATCGTTTAACTTTAATTATCTTTTTGTATATGTATTTTATTATAAGAATTTGTTGTATACTTAGCAGCTAGGGTACTGCTTATAGTAACTGTCAGATCTAGAAGTAAAAATAAAAGCAAAGGCTGTAATGAAAAGGAGAATGATTGAGAAGGACAAAAAAAAAATAGTTTCAAAAAGTGAGAAAGGAAAATAAGGATAAAAATAAAGTTAGTAAAAGAAAAAATACAGATGGACAAGCAGACATTCAGAGAGGAAGGTAGGAAGGAACCTTTAAAAAACTGAATGATGTTTTCAAATTATGCTTCCAAGGCCAGATTATCACTGAAATAAAAACTAAAAAAAAACACAAAAATAGAAAACTACAGACCACTCTCATTTGGGAAATTACTTCCCAAATCCTAAATGAAACACTGGCAAATAAAATAGGGCAATATATTAAAGAATGATATTCCATAAACCAGTGAAACTCATGCCACAAAAAATCTAATATCTAGATTTCCTGAATACCTTAGTATCTCCAATACAAAGAAGTGTGCTTTACACTGAGTAAACCTGTACTAAACTGATGAATAAATGCATGAATAGTGAAAATCTTTGAATATAATTTATCATATTAATAGATTCAAGGAGAAAAATTATACAGTCATCTCTACAGATGCCAAAGAGGCACTGATAAAATTCAGCAACATTACTGATTTTAAAGAAAAGGAACTCTTGATAAAATGAGATCCTGCCTTAACCTTGTTACAGATAGGTAGATTGAGAAGCAACTAAAATTTCATAAGAAGCAATAACAAAATTCATTAAGGCAATCCTACCACATTACTACATAAATTAATGGTTTTGAAATATACAAATAATTACTTAAAAATATAAAGAAAAGATATCTGATTTATAATAGTAATAAAAAGATTCAATACTTAAGAACATCTTTAATAGATAATGTGAAAAGAAAGTGAAAGTCGCTCAGTTGTGTATGACTCTTTGAAACCCCATGGACTATACAGTCCATGGAATTCTCCAGGCCAAAATATTGGAGTGGGTAGCCTTTCCCTTCTCCAGGGGATCTTCCCAACCCAGCGATTGAGTCCAGGTCTCCTGCATTGCGGGCGGATTCTTTACCAACTGAGCCACAAGGGAAGCCCAAGAATACTGGAGAGTAGGTAGCCTACCCCTTCTCCAGACAATCTTTCCGACTCAGGAATTGAAATGGGGTCTCCTGCATTGCAGGCAGATTCTTTAACCAGATATACTTACACTTAGGTATAAGTAGATTGCCCTGGGAACACTGCTATATGAGCCTCAGGAAGGTAGCCAGTGAGATTAAAATATGTATAGAGAGACACACAGAAAATGTGTCACCACAGATTTCAGCTTTGGAGTCAAACTCATAAGATCAAGAATTGGAGTCGCCTAGTTTTCTATATGAATGGCATAGTCTTGTTAGATATAAATTAAATGTATTAATATCATTCTGTAATGAGGTTCAGTCTGCATTTCAAACTTCCATAGTGATCCATAGGAGACTATCACAGTAGTGTTAACTTGCCACAAAATGTTCACCTAGAAATTCTAAGTAAGGCTTGATCCATTAACTATACAAGCTGGGAAATAAATTTCATAACACTGAGTTATGCATCATGGAATTTCAACAATAACCTTGTTACAAGAATATCAAACAAACCTTAGTTTGTGCATTTACAGTTACTTCGGTCATGAGGTTGATAAAATCCATTTCTATGGAAATCTTCTTGAAATGAGGAAGAGAACAAACCCCTTAGAAATCTTCAAAATCAGGACACCTCTCATAGCAGTATTCCTTCAGTCTTTACACTATTGCCATCTGGTCCAACAGTTCTCTTTTCTATATTATCTGCTGTTGTATTCTGAGGCTGTATAAAGTGCTTGGCATACAGTAGGTAAAAACAATCCCAAATCTTAGCCTACTGAAACTAGTTGGAACATGATGACAAAATTTTGCTTCCTTGAGGGCAAGTCTCATAAATCCATGATTTGCCATTGCCAGAAGTTATGCTAAGCACTTTATATTCATTATTTACATTCACACATTATTCTCTAAACCACCCTGAAAAGTAATTATTGTTATTTCTGTCAGACAACTAAAAAAAGCAGGCTTAAAGAGGCTGAGTAACTTGCCCAGGGCTTTCTCATTGGAAGAACTGATGCTGAAGCTGAAGCTCCAGTATTTTGGTCACTGGATGTGAACAGGTGACTCACTGGAAACGTCCTTAATGCTGGGAAAGATTGAGGGCAGAAGGAGAAGAGGGTATCAGAGGATGAGATGGCTGGATGGCATCACCAATGCAATGGACGTGAACTTGGGCAGACTCCGGAATATGGTGAGGGACAGGGAGGCCTGGCATGCTGCAGTCTATGGGGTTACAAAAAGTCATACACGACTGGACAACTGAACAACAATTTACCCAAACATATACAATAAAAGAGACAAAATTTGAATTGCTGCTCAAACCCCTAGGCTGCTTCTCCACTCAGGTCTGTATAGGACCAACAGCTATCCATAATCTCACAGCCAACCTTTCCCACTTCAAGTACATATATTAAAGAGAACAGGCAAGGTGACACGCAAAAACTCATAGATAAGCCAATTTATATAAAAGAAATCTCTTGAATATTTATCAGGCCATTTATAAATGCTGACACTCCCATCCTAAGAATGCCTCTGGTATTCTCTTGCATCATTGCATTAATGATTAACTTTTACTTCTGAATTTCTACAGCAAGGAAATACACAGGATGTCTCCAGAGCCCTAGCATGAATATCACTCCCTGAAATTTTGCCCTAGAGGGAGAGGTCCGCAAGGGCAAACTGTCTTCCAAAGGTTTATATGCTACTCAGTTCTTATTTTACGGTCCTTGTTATTTTCCTAAACTAGGTTATATAAGGAAAATTATGAAAATTGTTATCAAGTAACTCTAATATTCTGTTTTGCATTATTAAAGGTCAAAGGCTTAAATAGCTACCTTCTGGCTTGTACATTTCATTTACTTTTTTAAAGAAGAAAGTCACAGAAAGAGGTTTCTGTGTCAGCACCCAGAGAGAATGCCAGGGAGAGCTACAGTCAAAAAATACACCCTCAGGTCTCACAGAAAGACAGTTTTCAGTGGTTAGATCCATTCTTCCACTAAGTTGTAATTTCACTCGTGTACTGTCTTCAAGGGTGTGGAAGAGTAGACGAGGACAAGAGAAAAATGAAAATCTGAGGGGGCTGGTGCTAAACGAAGTTTTCTGTCATTTGACTTGGTCTATAATAGCAATTAATCTTTTGCAAAAGACCATTTCAATGCCTCCAATTCTTTTTCAGTGACAATATATTTGCACACACAGGTCTTTTAGTGTACATTTACTAACTGCGGTAAAGAGGTTTTAGAAAGAAAACACTTTTGTTTCATTGTATATTAATAAAGGTTAATGCATATCTCAACTTTTTCCTGACTTTGATAATAAAAGTGAACTTCAGTAGGCAGTATAAATCATCCACTGCCTTCAAAGGATATAAACATCAATTTTCTGGCACCTCATATTTGCCAATGAAATTGCATTAAATGGTGAAACATTGGCTCTTTTAGTTCTCACTTGCTTCCTCCAATGTAATGATAAAGCACTGTATCACTTAGTCTGATCCTTCCTGCTGCCAAATTCATCTCTGAGTCTCTGGCAGGACTAAAAGAATGTACCTGAGGTGATTACTAATATGTTTCGATTATTAAAAATTAAACCTTCTTACATTCATTTTTCAGGACAACAGTCAAGAATCCCTGAGTTAAAGGCAACCCCTTGATCATCTTAACCTTGAACTGCTCATTCTGAAGACGGAAGAATTATCTCACAATCTGGGCATTTTAATAGTGATGTAAATTATGACTCTAAAGAAATAGCCAACTTTTAACAAGAGGCAGTTGACTACATCCTGGAATAAATTAGGCTCAATGTTAATCAAATAGGAGGGAACCAATATAATTCAGAATTCACTCTCTGAATCACATGTATCTTCAGCAAAGGTGGCTTTTATAATGGTGATTGGCATGTACTGGGTGAATAGACTTTAGGCTAGATGGACAAAAACCTTAACAGAAATAACCACAAATAGCAAAGCTGACCTCAACATAAACGTCTGATAGTTAAACTTCGGTGATGTCCTAGGAAAGACGGGAGATTCCAAGATATTAATACATATTCAAAGATGTTTACTTTCTTCTCCTATACTCATAGCAAGAACTGGTAATCAGATGATGTAGTAGAAATCATTAACCAAATTTTGGCTTCTGTTCCAACATTAACTGAGTGGCGTTGTGGGAAGTTACTTAAGCTCTCTTGCATAAGTCTATTTGGTTGTAAAATTATTCTACTTTGCAATATCTTCTGCTCCACCTTACAGTTATAAAACTTCAAAATTCTGTAATAACTAACTATGAAGCATGAAATACAAGATATTTGTTTCAGTCACTGCTGAATTTGAGCACTTAGAATTGTGCCCAGCACTCAGTAAATTCCCCATAACTATTTCTTCAATGAGCATCAGCATACTTAAGTGTTTGTTGAATGAATGCATATATAAACTACATAGCATTTCAATTTCTTACTGGCTACTTTATTAATTACATACAGAGAATATATTGTGAAAAATGTTTTTGAAAACTCCTGAAGTACAATAAGTTAAAGTTCATAGTATAAAAAAATAGAAGTTAAAAAATAAGGACAGTCCATTTTCTAATTTTTTCACTCCACAAAATACCCAGAGATTAATAAATCAGTGGCCACATGTAATATAACAGATCGAGATCAATTATATACAAGACCATGTAAGACTATAAGACCACATACCATAAAACTGATAAAGGAAAACAGAAGTAAATCATATTTTGACATAAATCCAAAAAAACACCTTTTTTGACTCTGTCTCCTAAAGCAAAGCAAATAAAAGCAAAAACAAACAAATGGGCCCTACTTAAAAACTTCTGCATTGCAAGGAAACCATCAACAAAATGAAAAGACAACCTACTGAATGGGAGAAAACACATGCAAATGATATGATTTATAAAAGATTAATATCCAACATATATAAACAGCTAATACAACTCAACATCAAAAAAAAAAAACACAGTCCAATTAAAAAATGGACAAAGAACCGAACAGATAATCTGCCATAGAGGAAATGCAGATGGCCAACAGGCACATGAAAAGATGCTCAATATTGCTAATCATCAGGGAAATGCAAATCAACACCACAATGAGATATCATCTCACACCCGTCAGGAAGGCCGTCATGAAAAAGAACACAAATGATAGGTGTTGGCAAGGATATAGAGAAAAGGAAACTCCTGCACGCTGTTAGTCAAAACGTGAGTTGGCACAGCCACTACAGAAAATAGTATGGAGGCTCAGATGGTAAAGCGTCTACCTACAATGCGGGAGACCTGGGTTCCATCCCTGGGTCAGGAAGATCCCCTGGAAAAGGAAATGGTAACCCACTCCAATAGTGTTGCCTGGAAAATTCCATGGATGGAGGGACTTAGTAGGCTACAGTCCATGGGGTCGCAAAGAGTCAGACATGACTAAGCAACTTCACTTTCACTTTCTCAAAAAGTTAAAAATAGAGCCACCATATTACCCACCAGCTATACTCCTCGGTATATAGCCAAAAGAAAGCAAAAAGCCAAAAGCACTAATTCAAAATGACGTGCACTTCAATGTTCACAACAGCATTATTTACCATTACCAAGACATGGAAGCAACCTAAGTGTGCATCAACAGATAAACAGACAAAGAATATGTGGTACACACAGAAACACACACATACAACAGAATACCCAGTTCAGTTCAACTCAGTGGCTCAGTCGTGTCCGACTCTTTGTGACCCCATGAATTGCAGCATGCCAGGCCTCCCTGTCCATCACCAACTCCCAGAGTTTACTCAAACTCATGTCTGTCAAGTTGGTGTTGCCATCCAACCATCTCATCCTCTGTCGTCCCCTTCTCCTCCTGCTCCCCAATCCCTCCCAGCATCACGGTCTTTTCCAATGAGTCAGCTCTTCGAATCAGGTGGCCAAAGTATTGGAGTTTCAGCTTCAGAATCAGTCCTTCCAATGAACACCCAGGACTGATCTCTTTTAGGACAGACTGGTTGAATCTCCTTGCGGTCCAAGGGACTCTCAAGAGTCTTCTCCAACACCATAGTTCAAAAGCATCAATTTTTCAGCGCTCAGCTTTCTTCACAGTCCAACTCTCACATCCATACATGACCACTGGAAAAACCATAGCCTTGACCAGATGGACCTTTGTTGGCAAGGTAATGTCTCTGCTTTCTAATATGCTGTCTAGGTTGGTCATAACTTTCCTTCCAAGGAGTAAGCGTCTTTTAATTTCATGGCTGCAATCACCATCTGCAGTGATTTTGGAGCCCAAAAAATAAAGTCTGTCACTGTTTCCACTGTTTCCCCATCTACTTGCCATGAAGTGATGGGACCAGATGTCATGATCTTAGTTTTCTGAATGTTAAGCTTTAAGCCAACTTTTTCACTCTCCTCTTTCACTTTCATCAAGAGGCTTTTTAGTTCCTCTTCACTTTCTGCCATAAGGGTGGTGTCATCTGCATATCTGAGGTTATTGATATTTCTCCCAGCAAGCTTGATTCCAGCTTGTGCTTCTTCCGGCCCAGCATTTCTCATGATGTACTCTGCATATAAGTTAAATACACAGGGTGACAATATACAGCCTTGGTGTACTCCTTTGCCTACTTGGAACCAGTCTCATGTTCCATGTCCGGTTCTAACTGTTGCTTCCTGACCTGCATATAGAATACTACTTGGCCATAAAAAAGAATTAAATTTTGTCATTTGCAGCAACAGTGGATAGAACTGGAGGGCATTATGCTTAGTGAAATAAGTCAGATAGAGAAAGAAAAACTGTATGATATCACTTATATGTGGAATCTTAAAAATACAACAAACTAGTAAATATAACAAAAAAGAAGCAGATACACAGATAGAGAGAACTAACTTGTGGTTACCAGGTAGGAGGAGGAAAAAGGAAGAGTATTATTAGGGTAGGGGAATAAAAGGTAAAAACTGTTAGGTATAAATAAGTTACAAGGATATATTATACAACATGTGGGATATAGCCAATAATTTATAATAACTACAAATGGAATATGACCTTTAAAAGTTATGATTCAATACAACGGGGAAAAGACAATCTCTTTAACAAGTGGTGCTGGGAAAACTGGTCAACCAACAGTAAAGAATGAAACTAGAATGCTTTCTAACACCATACACAAAAATTAACTCAAAATGGATTAAAGAAGGAAAACATAGGCAAAACACTCTCTAATGTAAATCACAGCAGGATCCTCTATGACCCACCTCCCAGAGTAATGAAAATAAAAGAAAAAATAAACAAATGGGACCTAATTAAACTTAAAAGCTATGCACAACAAAGGAAACTATAAACAAGGTGAAAGGCAGCCTTCAGAATGGGAGAAAATAATAAGCAAATGAAGCAGCTGACAAAGAATTAATCTCAAAAATATACAAGCAGCTCATGCAGCTCAATATCAGAAAAATAAATGACCCAATCAAAAAATGGGTCGATGAACTAAACAGACATTTCTCCAAAGAAGACATACAGATGGCTAACAAACACTTGAAAAGATACTCAACATTACTCATTATCAGAGAAATGCAAATTAAAACCACAATGAGGTACCCTCTGATGCCGGTCAGAATGACTGCTATCAAAGAGTATACAAACAATAAATACTAGAGAGGGTGCAGAGAAAAGGGAACGCTCTTACACTTCTAGGGGGAGTGTAAACTAGTACAACCACTATGGAGAACAGTGTGGAGATTCCTTAAAAAACTGGAAATAGAACTGCCATACGACCCAGGAATTCTACTGCTAGGCATACACACCGAGGAAACCAGAACTGAAAGAGATACCAACGTTCATCTCAGCACTGTTTACAATAGTTAGGACATGGAAGCAACTTAGATGTCCATCAGCAGACGAATGGATAAGAAAGCTGTGGTACATATACACAATGGAATATTACTCAGCTATTAAAAAGAATGTATTTGAGTCAGTTCTAATGAGGTGGATAAAACTGGAACCTATTATACAGAGTGAAGTAAGTCAGAAAGAGAAACACCAATACAGTATATTAACACATATATATGGAATTTAGAAAGATGGTAATGACGACCCTATATGTGAGATAGCAAAAGAAACACAGATATGAAGAACAGACTTTTGGACTCTGTGGGAGAAGGTAAGGGTGGGATGATTTGAGAGAATAACATTGAAACATGCATATTACCATATGTGAAATAGATCATTAGTCCAAGTTCAATGCAAGAAACAGGACACTCAAAGCCAGCGCACTGGGATGACCCTGAGGGCTGGGATGGGGAGGGAGGTGGGAGAGGGGTTCAGGATGGGGGACACATGTACACCCATGGCTAATTCATGTCAGTTCAGTTCATTTCAGTTCAGTAGCTCAGTCGTGTCTGACTCTGCGACCCCATGAACTGCAGCACACCAGGCCTCCCTGTCCATCATCAACTTCCAGAGTCCACCCAAACTCATGTCCATTGAGTCAGTGATGCCATCCAACCATCTAACCCTCTGTCATCCCCTTCTCCTCCTGCCCTTAATCTTTCCCAGTATCAGGGTCTTTTTGAATGAGTCAGCTCTTTGCATCAGGTGGCCAAAGTAATGGAGTTTCAGCTTCAACATCAGTCCTTCCAATGAACATCCAGGACTGATCTCCTTCAGGATGGACTGGTTGGATCTCCCTGCTATCCAAGGGACTCTCAAGAGTCTTATCCAACACCACAGTTCAAAAGCATCAATTCTTCAGCACTCAGCTTTCTTTATAATCCAACTCTCAATCCACACATGACCACTGGAAAAACCATAGCCCTGACCAAACGGACAATGTATGGCAAAAACTACTACAATATTGTAAAGTAATTAGCCTCCAATTAAAATAAATTAATTTTTAAGTTATGATTCACTATATTGTATACCTATAACATATAATATTATATAGCAACTATACTTTAATTTTTAAAAAATCAATGAAAATTGGTGAGTGCTTGGGGAAAAGAAAAAAGTTTACAAAGCCTTTTTTTAAAAAACCTTTGATTCTTTGGACAAATATTTCCCAGACTTCTAAGTTACAAAACATTAAATTCTAAAATTTTAAAACTAGATATTCAAACATCTAAACTGCAAAGGAATCTGACCATGGGCATGTCTGTTTGACTTCTACTATTCACATGCCTAAATATGCTTGAAACTAGGAACACATGGTGACTGTAAGAGAAATACATCTTTTTCAAGCTGAATGAGTTAGTTCTGGCTAAATGAGCTGATATTTTGAGTTAAATCATTTGTATTTGTCTACCTAAAGACTGGAACATACATTCTAAATATTGGTTTAAGTAGAATTAATGCCAATCTTTTGTTGCTAGCAATATATAATTATACATTTGTTTTCTACATAGAGCCATTTCTTGTTTGTGATCATTAATTGCATTAATCACAGTACTAAATTCATTTGCTATATTTCACAATACAGAAATAAAAATTAGCTTAACAATCCTTTGAAGAACCTGTAATTTTTATTTCTAATTTGTCTTCTGTAATCTTATTTCCTTGCTTCGAAACAAGCCGAGGTCCATGGACTTTTCAAAGGGTTCTCCTTATGTGTCTTGCATCTCCTGTCTCTTCACTGTGGCAGCAAACCCTCTCTCTTCATTCCCTGCATTTCGCCACTTCCTCACTCAATTGCAGCTCACTGGCCTCCATGCTGTTCCTCAAGCATTCCAGGATGCTCCTGCCTGATGGTTTCGCATTTACTGTTTGACTTTTGCTTTTTCCTGGAATGATCTTCTCACCAGATATCCACATGACTACCTCCCATCCTGCCTTTAAACCTTCTCCTTCAATGGAAACTGCTCAATGGGACTTTGCTAAAAGCTATTTACTTTTGCAAACTGCTCCCCATATCTTACACTTACCCTGCTCTACTTTTTCAAAGCATCACATTCTAACAAACTAAATAATTTACTTTTTATTTTGTTTGTTGTTTATATTTTCTCTCTGTTCCTCTACAATGAAAGCCCCATGAGGGCAGGGAGCTTTGTCTTACTTCCTGATATATTCCAAAAGCCTAAAACAGTGCGTGACACATAAAGTGAAAGTGAAAGTCACTCAGGTTTGTCTGACTCTTTGCGACCCAATGGACTATATAGTACATGGAATTCTCCAGGCCAGAATACTGTTTCCTTCTCCAGGGGATCTTCCCAACCCAGGGATCAAACTCAGGTCTCCCATGTTGCAAGCAGATTCTTTACCAGCTGAACAGACCCTCAATAAATATTAGCTACATGAAAAAGCATCTCATTAAAATAAATTCTTAGAGTGCTACTTCTTAGTCAAAGAGTAGGCAAATCTCAAAATTCAGATGCTTATTAGTAAATTAATAAGTAAATTAAAATACTCCCTGCAAAGATTGCCTAAGCCAACAAAAATGTATGGTCTTAAAATAGAAGTGCTTAACACTCTGCAGAGGACTCACTTCCTCTCAACTGTTATTCCTCTTAGGAACACCAGCTACAATAATGTACAAAACTCCATCACTGAGGAGCAACAAACACCTTCCAACTTTGATCTACTCACCCAACAAAGGTGCTTAAAAATAAAGGGTAAGGACAGACCATTACTGATCTGGGGCTTCCCAGGTGGCACTAGTGGTAAAGAATCTGTCTGCCAATGGAGAAGATGCAAGAGATGTGGATTCGATCCCTGAGTAGGGATCCCCTGGAGTAGGAGAGGCAGTATTCTTACTTGGAAAATTCCATGGACAGAGGAGCCTGGCAGGCTACAGTCTATGGGGCTGCAAAGAGTTGGACACAACTGAGCACACACTGATACAGATGCAATAATCATACCTCAGGTGTTTTATTCAATGGACCTTCTCATATACGCAAAACCCAGAGAACACTGTCCTCACCTGCCCTTTTCAGATTGTATTCATTGCTAGTTTAGACATACCTGGTTCCAAGCTAGGATCCTAAATCTTATCCTGGAGCCAGCCAACCCATCTGCCTTGTCTAACATGGAGGCTTCTTCTTGTCTTTTTTCCTCCATATTGTTCTGACAACAGAAACAGTGACAGACTTTATTTTCTTGGGCTCCAAATCACTGCAGATGGTGACTGCAGCCATGAAATTAAAAGATGCTTGTTTCTTGGAAGAAAAGTTATGGCAAACCTAGACAGCATATTAGAAAGCAGAGACATTACTTTGCTAACAAAGCTATGGTTTTTCCAGGAGTCATGTATGGATGTGACAGTTGGACTATAAAGAAAGCTGAATGCCAAAGAACTGATGCTTTTGCATTGTGGTGTTGGAGAAGACTCTTGAGAGTCCCTTGGACTGCAAGGAGATCCAACCAGTCAATCCTAAAGGAAATCAGTCCTGAATATGCATTGGAAGGACTGATGCTGAAGCTGAAGCTCCAATATTCTGGCCACTTGGTACAAAGAGCTGACTTTTTAGAAAAGATCCTGATGCTGAGAAATATTAAAGGCAGGAGAAGAAGGGAACTACAGAGGACGAGATGGTTGGATAACATCAGCAACTCAGTGGACATGAGTTTGAGCAAGCTCTGGAAGTTGGTGTTGAACAGGAAAGCCTGGCGTGCTGCAGTCCTTGGGGTCGCAAAGAGTCAGACACAACTGAGCAACTAAACAACAATAACAATTGCTCTGATACTCAGGAGGTAGGCTTCTAAATTCAAAGCACCCATGATCTCTCTTTCTATAGAATCCATGTTCTGTAATGTATCATGCTAGCTGACCTGCCCTCAACAATTATACTCCATATTCAAACAACTATAAATAAAATATAAATGGAAAATAAATATACATCTATGTAACACATAATTTGTACATACCCCCAAACTATGTGTTCCTACTATCCTTCCCAGTCACAGTTATTAACACATATATCTACACCTCCTTCTCCCTGTTCTTCCTAAGCCTGATTCCCATTTGACATTCGCTGCATATTTCAGAGAGTCCTTTCTCTACTCTAACATCTCTCTCATTACTGAGAAAAGTCAAACTTGCCCTAAATTGTTGTTTACTTGTTTTAACTCATTGAATCAGTGAAGCAATGAAACTAAAACTCTACTCTCTTTTTCACATGCCAAGTGGTACTCCAGCTTTGCAAGCCTCCATACATCTCGTGCTCCATCATGCAAGGGTGAGCTCAATGTGAAATGAACATTCGTCTCACAAACATTCCAGTGACAGAGTCAGCATAACTGCCACATTAATCCAACCAGATACACACAAATTCAAGTAACCATTAACTCCCTGATGTGCTACAATCCAGAACTGGCGTATTTTTTCTCAAAGCATATTCATACATTAGGTACCCTCCTTCACCATCCTACACTAACTCCATCACTGAAAATTCCATCCCAACCTCCCCTTTCTCCCAAAGAAAGCACAAACTAATACTGATTTAGTGGATCACTTCAGATTCCCTTGCTATTTTCACTTCTAAGTCTCCTTCAACATAAGTTCACCTGCCCTTGTCTTATACTTATGGCATCTCTGTTTTCTGTTAATTCCTGATCATCTTTTAACAAAGGACCCACAGCCAGACTTAAGGGTAACAGAGCTGGTTTTCCTTGTTCCCCTTTCACTCACCTTCTCTGGCTTCCAGTCTGCACCCAGCTGCCTCAGGTAGCCCACCATTCTAGAACCTCCACTCACCCCTCCCACACCCATTTTAGGTGACACTATGTCTATAAAAGCCTTAGGTCAAAGACCTCTGGCTACACCAACACCTCCATCAATCTGTGACCTATAACTCTTCTATGCAAGATTAGAAGCTTCAAACAAGGAAAACAGATCACAAATTACCAACAAGCCGGGCCTATTTGGGATAGGTGGGATAAATCATATCAGAAACAGACCCTCTGACTTGATAATATTCAAATTTGGTTATTTTTTTTTTTCTTTACAGATATAGCCCAAGTCTCCCCACTCTCATCATTATATCTGAAAACTGAGATTTTTGAATGCAATAAATTATCTTTCCAAACTTTTCTCCTGGCTAACAATATGTGCTGCAGTGATCAGAATTTGACATCATCTACTTAGCACAGGCTTGCAGTCACCCAAGCTTGTGGGCTTGGGTCCTAGTTTCACAGTTACTTAGTTTGCAGAGCTCACTGGCTGTGAGAACTTCTGCAAGTTACCTAAGTGTTCTTAGACTTTCTTTCCTAGTATAAAATGGACATAATAACTGTAGCCTTTGGGTATCTGGTCACAGTTTAATAACAGAGCAGAGTGTAGGCAGAGTTTAGAGAATGCAATAAGGAAAGATGCAGTGCCCAGGGTTACTAATGGCAGGAGTTACTGTTCCTGGGCCCCAGAGGCTAAAGACAGAGCAGCTACCAGAACCAGAGAGCTGAGGGAGATCTCGGTTAGAGGAAAATAGTCAGCCCAGTATCACAGAGCAGGCAGAGAGCTGGGCAGACAATACACTGACACCACTCTCCTTCCTTTTCCCAGATGCCCCTGGCATCTTCCATTGGCTGAACTCAACCGGAAGCCAGAGGGTAACGGAATCCAGTAGAAACATCCATGAGTCAGCCTCTGGAACACTGGAGTAAGAAGTAAAGGGTGAGGCATGGATCTGGAGGGGAAGCAGAAAAGATCCATCCCAGGACATATTTTCTCCTTATCATCCATTCTGACCATTTATCTGGGTGGAAAAAAAAAAAAAAATCCATGTCCCTAATATAGATGACAAACCATTAGCTATTATATTATTACAGAATGAGGCCAGACTCTCACCTAAAGTATAAAACATTAGCACTCTAAATGGAAGAATACAGAGGGAGGCAGGAGAAGAAAAAACTAATTAACATGAAATTTAGGTGCTATGGTCACTGGCTTTATAAATAGCCATGAAGCTGTTAATCACCACTTCCTTTTCCACCACCAGTTTTGTTTAACTTACCTTCTGCAACACCCAGGGATAGAAAGTGTGACTCAAACCTTCATTTATGAGTCCTAATTGGTCCACACCTGTCGAGTTGTCACAGTTTTCCACTGACCATGACTGCTGGGCAAAACGAGCACTGACAGATGTCCAAGCAGACCCCCTAGGTTACAGAAACAGCCCTCTTTGCCCTGATCACGGAGCAGCATCCCACTTCTTCCTTGGTATTCGGGCTCATTCACTCTGGCAGGTACAGTGGCCTCTTTTTCTGCCTGTTGCTATGATGCCAGAGTATCCAGGGAGCTGAACTTTCAGTTCTTCAAGACTATGACTGGGTTCTCTGATGGAGGCACTTCTCCATTGGGCATTTCTCTCCTGGACTTCCAAATCTGTCAAGCCCAAAAATATGTACATGGGAAGGAAAAACAACTTTAGAGTGTTATTTGATGTAAATGTGAGAAAGGTCACTCCAGCCTCCCAAAGATTGCATTCCAAAGCCCCATATTCTGACTAAGGAGACTAACATAAGTGGGCTAATGGTTCAAGGTAAACACCACTATCTGTATATATATATAGCACTGAATCTTACAGGGTGTTGTATCAGAGCTGGTAATGTGGGTGAGGTCATGAGGGTGAGAGGTAAAATCCTAGGTCATGAGGGTGAGAGGTAAAATCAAAGAATTCTCTGGGCACAAACCCTTCCCTGTCCTTTCTCGGCTGTAAAGTTGGCCCCAATGGGGGAGGAAATGTTTTGTGCAACAGTGTAGTCATGGAAACAGCACTCTGTGAGTCTGTAACTGGTGATGCAGGTAGAGGCAGTATGGGCAGGGGGACAAATCTGTCCCAGTAAATGTATCCACTCTGATGGGATCAAAACACTGCCTCTTCAATGCTGAAAGAGGGCTGACATAGTCAATGTGTCACCACATGACTGTAAGGTACACCTGGGCAATGATACCAAGCAAGGCATCAGCCCTGTGAAGGAAAGACCATGTTTCTGAGCTCATGCAGAACTTCCAGCATGGCTACCATTGCCGTATTTGCACATAGATTCAACACAAGACAGAGGAAGAGGCAGATGGACAGGCATCTTGCTATGCTGGTTACCGAGGGCCTCGTCCACTGCAGATGCCGGGTGGCATGGAAGGGAGGTATGAGGTCCCCGTGCTCGGTGCCTGCTGTGAGAGGAGCATCACACATCTTGCTCTCACACCTCCTTCTGGCCCTGAGCCATCTGCTCCATAACTACAGGGGAGGAGGAACTCTTCAAAGTGGCCACCGAGTCCTCCTGATTTTCCACTCATTTCAGAGTTCAACATTCAAGTATTTCATTTTCCCCTTATCTCGTTCCTTTGACAAGAAATTTGTGAATATCCAATCTCAGAATCTCACTTTAAGAAGAATGAATTCTAGGGCCGCTCTCAGTGCAATGACTTTATCAGTCAAGGCACAATTGAGCTGGGTAACTAAGGAGAATTAAAGAGATGCAGGGAGGGGCTTAAAGCAAGCAACAAGGAATGAATAACACTAATATAATCAAAGGAGGTGGGATCCAGGAGGGAGAGGTATCAGGGAACAACAAGAATACTTAAGGAAACCTATTATATGCCAAGCCCTTTATTTGTATCACCTTATATAATCCTCACAACACAAAGCAGACACCATTATTATTTTACTTACAAAAACAATAATGGGAGCCTCAGAGAGTCAAGAGGAGAAGGAAATGGCACCCCACTCCAGTACTCTTGCCTGGAAAATCCCACGGACGGAGGAGCCTGGTAGGCTACAGTCCATGGAATCACAAAGAGTCGGACACGACTGAGCAACTGCACCATCACTTTCAGAGAGTCAAGAAGCTTGTCCAAAGTCCACAGCTACTCAGCAGGAAAGCTAGAACGTGAATCTAAGAATTTCTGACACCCCAGCCCCTGTCCTTTCCCCTGCCTCACCCCACAGCAGAAGTACTAGAATCTTCCCTCCTGGTACAGACCCACTCCCTGCTCCTTCCTTTTCTCTGTCTGGTTTCTTTTCTGACCCTTTTCCCATTACTTATTTGGTCCAATCTAAACTGCCCAGTTAAACACTCACACCTCAATTTCTTCTTTTCTGCTAGTATTCTGCTTTGGCCTAGGCTTTAAAGACCCAGAAAATAAAGTCTCAGATGGAGACTTTTTCTCATAAATATCTAAAAATCATATTAACATAATGTTTAACAACATCTAACAATCACAAAGAGTCGGACACGACTGAGCGACTAAACTGAACTGAACAATTGTATAAAAACCACACATATACACACACATTTACTTTGTCATTCATAGTATCAAAATGTCTTAAGGTTCTACTGTTGTCATGTATGTTTTGCATAAAGGGATAAATTAGTGAATAAATCCCTGCCCTCATGGGGTTTATATTCTACTAGGTGAGGGAGATGTTAGGGAGGAAGCAGACAATAAATAAAATAAACACAAGCAAACACATGGTGTGTTAGATGGTGATAAGAAGGAAAGACAGTGGGTGGGGGGAGGGAAGAGGGACAGCTGTGAGAAGGTGATGTTTCAACAAAGCCTGAAAGGGGAGGGAGTCTTCATGTATCTAGGTGGGAAGAGCATTTGACGAGACAGTAAATGCAGAGGTCCTGCTCAGGGAACACACCAGACATCCATGAGAAATAGCAAGGAAGCTAGTGTGGCTGCAAAGAGTGATTCAGTGAGGGCCTTGTGAGATAGTCAAAGAAGCAATAAAGGCCAGACTGTGCAATGCCTTATAGCATTAGGAGTTTGGCTTTCACTCTGAGACAGGCAGGCATAAAGGTTGAAACCAAAAAGGAACATGATCTGACTTCTTTTTTAAGAGACTCACTCTGGCTGTTTATTTAGAATGAATTGGAGGAGTACAAAGGCAGAAAGGGAAAGACCAGTTAAGAAGCCACTGAAAATACACACACACTCCAATCTACTGATAGGAATTTAATCATCTGTTCCTTTTCTCATTTAATAAATATTTATTTGGGGATTCATTATCTGCAAAGACCTATAACTGATATGATGTAAACCTTCTAGCCCGCTGCTACCCGTAACCAAGAAAAGGAGACTGCTATAGACTGAACATTTGCATCCTCCCAAATTCACACATTGGAACTTTATCCCAGTATGATAGTATTTGGATGGGGCCTTTGACAGATGACAGAGTCATAAGGACAAGCGCCCTCATGAATAGGACTACTGCCCTCATAAAAGAGGCCCCAAAGAGGTCCCCTGTCTCTTCCACCATGTGAAGACACAGCAAAAAGACAGCTCACCGGGAAGCAGCCCTTCACCAGACACCAAATCTACCAGAGCCTTGATCTTGGATTTCGCAGCCTTCAGAACTGTGAGAAATAAGTTCGTTGTTTTATAAGTCACCCAGTCTTTGGTATCTGTTGTGTTAGCCCAAAGGGCCTCCTGTTTACAGCTATTATAAAGCACACATCTTGCCTGCTAAGAAGACGTGACAAAGCCTTGAAAGAATTTTTGCCTCCTTAATGTTTATCAAAGTAAAGACACACAACAAAAGAGACCAACTTTCCGGATCGTCACACAATCAGTTTATTACATTTGATATTGTTCTCAAAACTGCTGCATGTTTCCGAAGTAAGACTGTAGCATTCATAGAAATATGACTGCAGCCCTTAAAAAAGACACAGATAATATCAGCAATTATTTTTATTGAAAGAGGAGATTTCCATGGAATTCAAGAGAGAACTGCAGTCATTGTTGCTATTAGAAAATATACAGAAACATTATTCAACGTTTTCACATCTTAAGATTCCAGGAAAAGGAGTTTGTTTTTAAACACCACTAAGATGATCTGAAGGCTCAAAGCTCCACAGTAATCCTGATGCTGCCTAGAACTGAGGTTACACAATAAGAATTTTTAATTAGAAAGCAAGCAGAACAGAGACGTGTGAGGCAGAGTCACTGGATTTTTTAGCTTTGGCAGGTTTGTTGTCTTGAAGCATTGACTTTAGAAACTGCATATATGTTCACTGTTCCTGGGATCTTAAGAAGCTAAAACAGACCATCACTTCTATTGTGGTGTCCTCTGGTTTGAGGTAAGAGGCTGTGGGAAGGGAAGAAATAAACAACATTCTGGGAAGAAGTATGATGCTGCAGGTTGAATACCATCTTTTCACACTGATGCCTTGTTAATGAAGTTTCCTTTCTCATCTCTCCTCAACTGGCTCCTGCTTATTTATCCCTCAAGACTCCTCTTGGGCACATCTGCAGCAGTCTTCAATGAACACTGAACCTCCTTGAACCTCTCTAGAATCTTGTGAGTCTATCTTATCACTTACCATAAACTGTATTTGTCTGGTCCATCAGAGTATAAGCCCCTTGATGAAAGGCATCCTGTCTTACTCATCTTTGTCCTCACAGAACCCAGTCTGGTATTTAAAAAGTAATGTATTCAATAAATGTTTTGAATAGGATTAACAACTTAAGCATAAGGATTGACACCATAAAACTCTCAAAAGAAAACATAGGAGAAAAAAATAAGAAAACTTAGGAAAGAATTTTCTTGACACTGATCTTGATAATGATGTTTTTTAGATGTGACACCAAAAAGCACAAGCAACAAAAGCAAAAATCAACAAATGGAACTACATCAACTAAAAAGCTTCTGCATAGCAAAAGAAACAATCAATGGGCTAAAAAGGCAATCTACAGAATGTGAGAAAATATTTGCAAATCATATATTGGATAAAGGGTTACTATCAAAAATATATAAAGAAATCATACAACTCAATAATAACAAATTTAAAATTTAATTTAAAAATGGGAAGAGGAACTAAAGAAATACTTTTCCAAGGAAGATATCCAACAGATATGTGAAAAGATTTTCAATACCACTAGTCATCAGGAAAATGCAAATCCAAACCACAAAGAAATATTACCTCACATCCACTAGAATGGGTATTATTAAAAAGACAAGAGAGTGTGTGGAGAAAAAGAAATCTTTATCCACTATTAGTGGGAAGGTAAATTGGTTTAACAACTATGGAAAACAGTATACAGGTTCCTCAAAAAATTTAAAGTTACTATATGATCTAGCAGTTCTATTCAAGTACCAAATAAAATGAAAGCAGGATGTTGAAGAGAGAAATGCACTCTCATGTTTATTTCAGCACTATTCGCAATAACCAAGATGTGGGAAAACTCGGGTCCATCAATGAATGACTGGAAAAAGAATATGTGGTACATATATACGGAATATTACTCAGTCATGAGAAAGAATATTGTTCCATTTGAGACAACATGGATGGATCTTGAGGGCATTATGCTAAGTGAAATAAGTCAGATAAGAAAAGGAAAATACTGTCTGATGTCACTTGTGTGTGGAATCTGAGAAAGCATAACTTGAAAAATGAGTAGAATGCTGGATAGAGATATTGGGAATGGGGGTTGGGGGAACTGGGAAGATATTGATTAAAGATACAAACTTACAACCACTAGATACTTAAGCCCTGGAGATCTAACAAACTGCATAGTGATTTTAGAGACAATACTGTATTATAACTGTCAAAGAAACTAGATCTCGGTAGTTCCTGTCACACACACACACAAAATAATAATTATGTGATGTGACAGAAGTGTTATCTAAACCTACAGTGATAACCATATTGCAATATATAAATGGATCTAATCAACATGTTGTATACGTAAACTTATACAATGAAATATGTCAATTATATCTTAAAAAATTAAACATTGATTAAGTAACTAAACTGATATGACAGTGGTATTCTCCAATTGATACCCAGAGATATTCTAGTATCTTCTAAAATGTATCCTGAAGGTATTTATAATATTTTGCTCTTGGGTTCTCTATCCAATTATCCTATCATTCCTCTTAGCAATAAACAAAATGCTTACCTCAGTTTGCCTTCCAAGCTGGCTGAATTATGCTGTCTACATCGTGATTTCCATCAACTTCATTTTCTACTACCAACTCAGTTGTGCAAAAGTAACAGAAACTGCACATTCTATCAGTCTCAGGAAAGAGCACTCAAATTCTATCTTTTTTTGGTATCTTTTTACTTTCATTTTAATATATGGTCTTCAAATCAAAAATGGTAAAGCTATGAGAAAAGAGAAAGCTACCATTACATTTAACATTTTTGTTTTATTTTATTATGACCTCTTATGTGCCATATTTCCTTATAATACCTCTCCCATCTCTCTCCAACTCCTCCTCACGATTTCCAGTTTGATACATTTTCTAGTCTCCGAAGTCCTAAATCTAGAATTTGCCATTGACTTTTCCCTCTCCACAAAATATTTAATCAGTTTCTATATCCTCCAATTCTCCCTTCACAGACTCGCTCATATCTGTCCTTCCCTTTCCACTGTAACTGCTCAGCTCAGCTACTACAACAGCCTCCTAAAGAGTCTCCCTGGTTTTGGCCTTTTCCCCTTCTGGGTTAACGACAAGATCCACCTTCTTAAAACATCATCAAGAGCATGTCACATCTGTGTATTAAAGACTTCTCTGGGGTCTTCCTTGGTGGCTTAGTCATAAAGAATCTACCTGCCAATGCAAGAGACACGGGTTCAATCCCTGGTCGGGGAAGATCCCACGTGCCCTGGAGCAACTGATCCTGTGCACCACAACTATTGAGTCTGTGCTCTATAGCCCAGGAGCTGCAACTTGTGAGCCCACATGTTGCAACTACTGAAGCTACATTCCTAGAGCCCATGCTCTCCAACAGAAGCCACTGCAATGAGAAGCTCACCACAACTAGAGAAAGCCCATACGGTCAAATAAATTAATTAATTAAATATTTTTCTTAAAAGACTTCTTTGGTTTCTTTTATATCCAACGCCTACATGATCTGTGTTGGTTCACAAAATGGGGACTTCCCCAGGTGAAATATGAAACTGGCCCTCTCGCACAGAATCTTACCATGGATTCTCTAGTCTATTTTCCTATCCAATGTGACAAACTTTCTGTTGAGAAGTTTAAAACAACTAAAATCTCCTCCACTATTTGAAGGACAGTTGTCCATCTGATATCCCAACAGATTTTGTATCAACAAGACAAAACCTTTTGTTGCACTAAAACTGGAATTTGGAGGATTGTTCATTACTACAGTTTAGTCTATCCTGACAAATATAGAGTCAGAGGGTAGCTCATTTCCTGAGATGAAATAAGAAAGACTTCTCAGAAGGTAAGATGAATTCATAGACATCAATTTCCAAGTTCCAGTTTCAAGTTCCAAGGAAGCTATATGCATTTAGGGTGTGTGAACAGCCAGTCACAACACTGTGACCTCAGGAAAATAACTAGATGTAAATGTCTTGCTTTAGGCAACAAGGATTGACCTCCTTTATCTCCAAGGCTCTTGTTAGCTCTAAGGTTATCAGGAAAGTTTGAAATTTCACATTCTCTTTGACGACTATTTCAAACAAAAGTAAATGTAGACAACATTCAGTTAATTGGAATAACTCATTTTTATTAAATTATTTGAGTAAGGTAAAGTCAGCCCTATAAGAACAGAGTCTTACATCTATTCACTGAAAATCTTTTATTCCTATAATAGGAATGTCTCAATAAAGAGGCTAAAAGCTTTGCAATGTCAAAAGTCTCATTTGGGCCCTTCACATGAAATATTTGGGCTAAATACTGGTCTTTGGGTCAAAAAAATTAAGCATAATTTATAAAATGACTCCTCTTAAAACCTATGACTGCCCTAGAATTGTGTCTCTAATGAAAAGCCTTAGGGGAAAAAATACTATGTCTAGCTGAGCTAAAGTGTATCCCACTTTTCCTTCACATGTGTGGCCAGTCAGATATTCTCCTCTTAATAAGATATTGCCTCAAAAGATATTTCTCAAATGCAAATCAAAACCTCAATGAGGTACCATTACACGCCAGTCAGAATGGCTGCTATCCAAAAATCTACAAGCAATAAATGCTGGAGAGGGTGTGGAGAAAAGGGAAGCCTCTTACACTGTTGGTGGGAATGCAAACTAGTACAGCCACTATGGAGAAGAGTGTGGAGATTAAAACTGGAAATAGAATTGCCATATGATCCAGCAATCCCACTCCTGGGCATACACACCGAGGAAACCAGATCTGAAAGAGACATGTGTACCCCAGTGTTCATCACAGCACTGTTTATAATAGCCAGGACATGGAAGCAACCTAGATGCCCATCAGCAGACGAATGGATAAGGAAGCTGTGGTACATATACACCATGGAATATTACTCAGCCATTAAAAAGAATTCATTTGAATCAGTTCTAATGAGATGGATGAAACTGGAGCCTATTATAGAGAGTGAAGTAAGCCAGAAAGATAAAGAACATTACAGCATACTAACACATATATATGGAATTTAGAAAGATGGTAACAATAACCCTATATGCAAAACAGAAAAAGAGACACAGATGTATAGAACAGACTTTTGGACTCTATGGGAGGAGGTGAGGGTGGGATGATCTGAGAAAACAGCATCGAAACATGTATATTATCAAGTGTGAAGCAGATCGCCAGTTCAGGTTGGATGCATGAGACCGGGGCTGGTGCACTGGGAAGACCCAGAGGGATGGGATGGGAGAGAGGTAGGAGGGGAGTTCAGGATGGGGAACACATGTAAATCCATGGCTGATTCATGTCAATGTATGGCAAAAACCACTACAATACTGTAAAGTAATTAGCCTCCAACTAATAAAAATAAACGGGAAAAAAAAAGATATTTCTCAGAAGCCTTTTACAGTTTTAATCTCTGCATAACACTAAGGCTGTTAGCTGCATCTGACAAATTTACCCATAAATTTTTGTCATTGCAAAAAATGGTGTGCATATATTCTAAGTTGGCTAAAACCCAACTGATTTTTTACAAAGTAATAACCACTTAATTTATTATATTTTTAATTCTTATTTAAACATTAATTTAAATTATTAAAGATTAACACAATGGCTCACTCCCTCACCTATTCAGGTCTTTATTCAAATGTCACCTTTTCAGTAAGTCTCTTCCTGAGTGCACTATTTTAAAATCAAATTCTCCCTACTCCAAGGATACACAATCTCCCTCTCCTGCTGTATGTTCCTCCACAGCCTTTATCACATTCTAACAATATACTATTTTACTTACTTATCACTTGTGTTGTCTCATTAGAATATAAGTTCCTTGAGGACAGGAATCTCAAGTCCATATCTGTATCTTAACAACTCAGAAGAATATCTGACACATAGTTCAGTTCAGTTCAGTTGCTTAGTCGTGTCCGACTCTTTGTGACCCCATGGACTTCAGTACACCAGGCTTCATTGTCCATCACCAACTCCCAGGGCTTACTCAAACTCATGTCCATCCAACCATCTCATCCTCTGTCATCCCCTTCTCCTCCTGCCTTCAATCTTTCCCAGCATTTGGGTCTTTTCAAATGAGTCAGTTCTTCGCATCAGGTGGCCAAAATATTAGAGTTTCAGCTTCAACATCAGTCCTTCCAATGAATATTCAGGACTGATTTCCTCTAGGATGGACTGGTTGGATCTCCTTTCAGCCTAAAGGACTCTCAAGAGTCTTCTCCAATACCACAGTTCAAAAGCATCAATTCTTCAGCATTCAGCTTTCTTTATAGTCTAACTCTCACATCCATACATGACTCCTGAAAAAACCATAGCCTTGACGAGATAGATCTGTGCTGGCAAAGTAATGTCTCTGCTTTTTAATATGCTGTCTAGGTTGGTCATAACTTTTCTTCCAAGGAGCAAGCGTCTTTTAATTTCATGGCTGCAGTCACCATCTGCAGTGATTTTGGAGCCCCCAAAAATTAAGTCTGTCACTGTTTCCATTGTTTCCCCATCTATTTGCCATGAAGTGATGGGACCAGATGCCATGATCTTAGTTTTCTGAATGCTGAGTTTTAAGCCAACTTTTTCACGCTCCTGTTTCACTTTCATCAAGAGGCTCTTTAGTTCTTCTTCACTTTCTGCCATAAGTGTGGTGTCATCTGCATATCTGAGGTTATTGACATTTCTCCCGGCAAGCTTGATTCCAGCTTGTGCTTCACCCAGCCAGCGTTTCTCATGATGTACTCTGCATATAAGTTAAATAATCAGGGCGACAATACACTTGACATACTCCTTTCCCGATTTGGAACCAGTCTGTTGTTCCATGTCCATTCTAACTGTTGCTTCTTGACCTGCATACAGATTTCTCAAGAGGCAGGTCAGGGGGTCTGGTATTCTGATCCCTTTAAGAATTTTCCACACTTTATTGTGATCCACACAGTCAAAGGCTTTGGCATAGTTAATAAAGCACAAGTGGATGTTTTTCTGGAACTCTTTCACTTTTTCAATGATCCAACGGATGTTGGCAATTTGATCTTTGGTTCCTCTGGCCTTTCTAAATCCAGCTTGAACATCTGGAAGTTCACAGCTCACGTACTGTTGAAGCCTGGCTTGGAAAATCTTGAGCATTACTTTGCTAGCATGTGAGATGAGTGCAATTGTGTGGTAGTTTGAATGTTCTTTGGCACTGCCTTTCTTTGGGATTGCAATGAAAACTGACCTTTTCCTGTCCTGTGGTCACTGTTGAGTTTTCCAAATTTGCTGGCATACTGAGTGAAGCACTTTCACATAGTAGAGAGTCAATAAATATTTCTTGAAATAATGAGTGAAAAAATGAACACCCTTCCAGGAGACCTTTAAACACAGACAAGATAAACCACTGTGGAATAGAATCTCTGCTGTTGAATGATTCAAGCCCAGAAAATGAACTGGCTCTTCCACACAAATTCTAGCAGTAAACAGCACAGACACTGGTGAACCTAGGTTCATATTATCAGAGAATTGCTTCTATTTTATCTATAAACAGATCTTCTTAGAATAAGGGAAAGGATAGCAGGTTAACCAAAGCCTTGTCAAACACTATAAACCTAATGGCAACAACAAAACATTACCCAGAATTTGACAAGAGCAGCGTTCACAGGTTGATCTTTCTTTCTTAAAAGAACCACGTCTAACACTTTTTCAAATTGTACTTGTTATGAATTGTTTGCATAACCTAAAGTGTTAGTCGCTCAGTCATGTTCAACTTTTTGAAACCCCATGGACTATAGCTGGCCAGGCTTCTCTGTCCGTGGAACTCTCCAGGCAAGAATATTGGAATGGGTTGACATTCTCTTCTCCAGGGGATATTTTTGATCCAGGGATCGAACCCAGGTCTCCAACATTGCAAGCAGATTCTTTGCCATCTGAGCCATCATGAGGTGAACATATTACAACTGCCAATATTATAACAGCTTAGAAGACACAATAAAGAAAAAATGACAAGAGCAGGGTTAAGTTTCCCACGTGACTCAGTGGGTGAAGAACCTGCATGCAATGCTGGAAATGCAGGCAGATATAAGCCTGATCCCTGGGTTTCCCTGGAGGAAGGCATGGCAACCCACTCCAGTATACTTGCCCGGAGAATCCCATGGACAGAGGAGCCTGGTGGGCTACAGTCCATAACGTTGCAAAGAGTTGGACACGACTGAGCTACTGAGCACACACGCAAGCTTCCAACAGCAAGTTGGAAGTTCTGCTTCAGCAATCTCTAAAGATTTATTTTCAAGAACTAGAAAATCATTTGTAACAAAATGGGCTCTGTGAATTTGTCTGCTCTTACCTATTACCAATAATTAGGTTATAAGAGATTGATAACGTCCCAGGGTTTGGGTTATTGCTTTTAGAGGACAAGGAGAAGGAAAGTGGTTTAAGTCAAATATATCACTTAGAACTACAAGATTGCAAGTGTAAATCAAGTTCAAGCAACAAAGATATAATGCCTAAAACCAAATACAAAGATTTAATATAGAAACACTGAACTTTAAACAAGTAAAATTGGAATTTACAAAGCCTGTTTACATCCTTTCATTTATTTATTCATTCAAATAGGTACTATATTTATTCATTCTTTTATGTACTATGCACTGGTAGTGCAGTGCTGAACAAATCACCTGTTTCTTAAAGAATAATTCCAGACACTCCAAAAGCATAAGCAAAAAAACAGGAAAGAGACTGTACAGCTCAAGGCAAAATTAAAACCTATAATCTTGTCTCTAAATCAAATAAAAATGATTCATAGAAAAAGGAATCAAAGAAGTATCAAAGGTACTGGGGAATAACAAATCCTTCTTAAAGATTTTTGGGCCATTTTTAAAGTCTTTATTGAATTTGTTACAATATTGCTTCTGTTTTATGTGTAGGTTTTGTGGCTGTGAGGCATGTGGGATCTTAACTCCTTGATCAGGGATCAAACCTGCATACCCTGCACTCAAAGGCCAAGTCTTAACCACTGGACTGCCAGTAAGGTCCCCAGGGGTCTAATATGTCTTAACAAGCAAAAAAAGCAAAAACAAAAAAAAAGACAATTAGTACTGGTTTCATACAATGAGTACATTGTTTAGTACAGTATCTCCCCTTAAGAATCCTTGACAGTATGTGTCTCAGCTTTTCTTTCATTTATCAGTTCAAAACAAATACATTTTATCATACAAGAAATTTTAAAAAGTTATGTCTAGCACTGAAACACTGCAGGGATCCTCAGACTTTTCTTATCTAACAATTCTCTTTTTTCATTACCACTGATATCACCTCTTATATTCTACCATATTTTAGAACAGCAAAGAGCTCTGGACCAGAAATCATAATGTCTGGATTTTAGTTCTGGATCCAAGCACGCATGCTCAGTCATTTCAGTTGTGTCCAACTCTTTGCGACGCTATGGACTATAACCCACCAGGCTCCTCCATCCATGGGATTCTCCAGGCAAGAATCCTGGTGTATGTTGCCACATCCTCCTCCAGGGATCTTCCCCACCCAGAGACTGAACTAACATCTGCCTGCATCTCCTGCATTGCACGTGGATTCTTTACCCACTGAGCCACCTGGGAAGCCCAGTTCCGGATCCATCAATCATTAATTATCTGTGTGAATTTTATGTGAACTGTGACAAGTTACTTAACATAGACTGACCTCAGTTTTCTCATCTGCAAAATTAAAAAATACCTATCCTAACCTAACCCACAAGTCAGTTATAAAGAACAAATGGCATAATGTATTGTTAATATCTCACTAAACTACTATGGGGCAAATACAAGTACAATATCCATGTTTTCCTTAAAAGTTATATTGACATTCAACCTTGTAAGCAACAGAAAGTATGATTTTATATCATTGTATGTTAATCAGAATCTTAGTCATATCTTTTTACATATCATTATGGTAGATCTAAACAAAAGGATTTTTCAGTTGACATTCAGTCAAGACCTCCCAAAGTTAAAAAAATTTGGGGGTGTATAGTGAAGAAGCGGGAAGCCTGGCATGCTGCACTCCGTGGGGTTGCAAAGAGTCACACACAACTTAGTGACTGACCAACAATTATCTATCAAGTTGTCTTTTTAAAAACCTCCACATTTGTGCAGTGCTAAATTAATTAAAGAAGATCATTAGACTGAGGTGGTTCCAATGACTTGGTAGCCTATGTATGCAAACCCAAAAACCTATAATGCCTCAACGTTAAGAAACTGAAACCTGAGGAGTACTAACCACACACAGACAACCAGGCTTTCCCAAATAAGGCAACTACTTAAATTTCAACCAATTAAATAATTTCCTTGCTCTGCTTTCAAATCTCCTTACAGAAGTCTTGCCCCTAGCTCCTGTCAATGAGGACTCCTAACCACATCTAATTTGGTGTTGTTCAATTCAAATAAATTTTTGTTCAAATAAACTTTTAACATCTTTATTATGCCTCAGTTTATCTTTAAACAACACAATGCCTCACTTTAATACAGAAATCTAGGAATCTTCTTAGACACCTACCTCTCCCTTTCCATCTTGTCTCCCTCTTAATTCATCATCAAGTCAATTATTCTCAGTATTTGTTTGTGCATGCGTGCACAGTCCCTAAGTCCTGTATGACTCTGTGACCCCATGGACTGTAGCCTGTCAGGCTCCTCTGTCCATGGGACTTCCCAGGTAAGAATACTGCAGTGGGTAGAAGAATACTTCTCCAAGGGATCTTCTGGATGCAGGGATCAAACCCATGTCTCATGCTTGGCAGGCATATCCTGCTTGGTAGACAGATTCTTTACCACTGAGCCACCTGGGAAGTCCATTACTCTCCCCAAATCTTCATGTGTTCACTGATCAAGAAGCTGTCCAAACCCCCCTCTTCTGGGTTTTTATGGATGCATCATTACTAGGAATAACAGAATACATCATTAATCATTGGCAGCTGATCTAACCTCCAGCCCCTTTCCCTTCCTTAGAGATCAAGGAATTAGGGACTGAACGTTCCAACCCTCTAGCCATGTGATCGGCTCTCTCAGCAATCAGTCCTCCTCCTTAGGTACATCCAAAAATCACCCCATTTACATATCAAAGACAGGTTTATTGGTCTCTTCACTTTGAAAATTCCAAGGGTTTAGAGAGCTTCATGTCAGAAATAGTGACAAACTACCAAGTATACATATTTCACATTATAAATTACATCACACTATTCATTTTTTATACTGCAGGCAGAGTGAACTTTACCAAAGGCCTATGTTACTCTCTCGCATAAAACATTTGAGAGACAAGGACTTAAACATATACATTACCATATGTAAAATAGAGAGCCAGCGGGAGTTCTGCTTCATGACACAGGGAACCCAAAGGCAGTGCTCTGAGATAACCTAAGGGGGTGAGATGGGGACGGAAGTGGGAAGAAGGTTCAAGAGGGAGGGAACATATGTATACCTATGGCCAATTCATGTTGACGTATGGCAGAAACCACCACAATATTGTGAATTAATTATCCTTTAATTAAAAATAAAACATTAAAATAAAAAAAACCATGATGATACTCTATTTATCATATGATAAATTACAAAGTGGGCTTCCCTAGTGGCTTAACAGGAAAGAATCTGCCTGACAATGCAGATGATGTGGATTCAATCCCTGCATCAGGAAGATCCCCTGGAGAAGGAAATGGCGATGCATTCCAGTATTCTTGCCTGGGAAATCCCATGGACAAAGCAGCCTGGCGGTGTACAGTCCATGGGGTTGCAAAGAGTCAGAAATGACTAAGTACAGGATACACTAATTATGACATAAAGTACTTTAAGGCCCTCAAAATCTGCCCAAGCTTCTCTCCAGTTTCCATCTTATGCCAATGTATCACTGTCTGCATGCCAGCCCACTTCTTCAGTTTCTCCAATGCACCATATTCTTTTCAACCTTGGGACTTTCACACATGTTGTTTTTTCTCCCTGGAGTATTTCCCCAGGACTATACTCCCTCTGTATTGCATACGAACTTTCTTCTCTGACCTCTCAGACTACATGACATTCCTATAACTTAATCCTTCAACACATACTTCCTTTTCAAAGCATTCACCCAGATTATTATTAAATTATTAATCCTCCACTTATACATTTAGTGTCTATATGCTCTTCCAGAATAAATGCTCAACAAGGCAGGAACTATACCTCTCCTGTCCATCACTATGCTTCGACACCTACTATGTCTTATGCACTAGGCCTTATCCAAGCTCCTGAGACTTGGGTATGATTTTTCATGGTATCCTGTCTACTAAAGCCCCTTCTCTCTACTATATCATGCAGTGTTTCCACCTGGGACACCCTCTATACTATTCAAGGTGAAACTCA
Source organism: Odocoileus virginianus (assembly GCF_023699985.2). Lineage (NCBI taxonomy): Eukaryota > Metazoa > Chordata > Mammalia > Artiodactyla > Cervidae > Odocoileus > Odocoileus virginianus. The sequence goes on from NC_069678.1 coordinate 56,440,848, forward strand.
AACATCACCTTGTCCTTGTAATATTTTACCCTACCACCAATAGGAAGAAATAACAAATTCCATTTTGCTACCCAACAATTTTACACATAGCTTATTACAACAAGTGACAAATTCTATTTCAGGTATCTCTATGGGCCCTACTTTCCTATACAAGACTGAAATCCCTGAGCGCATTAATCATTGTTGAAGTCTTTCATTCTGTTCTTTAAATATTTGGTTTTCTCTTTCTGAGCATTTGGTTAAATTCTCCACCCTCTCAGAAGGTTAACTGTGATCATGTCACTTGCTTCAAGCAGTGGCATACAGGACAAGATCTGCACTGCTTCCAGGCAGATGCTTACAGAGGTAACATACACTCTTTCCCTCTGCCATAGACGTACAATTCTCTAGTGGTGGCTGTTCCCCTGGCCTGAGTCTTAGAGAAGGAATGAAGGGAGCAGAGCCCCACGACAAGCCACAGCGGACATATAGCATGAGGAAGAAATAAACTTTGCTTCAAGTCACTGCGATTTGGAGGTTGTTTGTACTATATATAATCTAGCTTATTCTGACAGTTCACTTTTTTACATCATTATATATCCAGGACTCGGTCCAAAGCTCAATACACAGTGTTCAAAAATGTTTAATGAACTGACTTGAAATTGATCATGTATATACAGCATAGATTAATCACAGGCTTTACAACTTTTTCAGTTCTCAAAACTGCCAGCAGTGGTGTTTAACTGAGCAGATCTAACACTATACAGACTAAGTTAATTTACCTAAAAAGAAAGACATTTAATTCAATTTGTATTGATTAGTCAGTGACCTCATTCACTGATTTTCAACCCTTGATGTGCATTAGAATAACTCTACATTGAATTTTCAAAACATAGATGCTTCAGGTCCATCCTCAGAGTCTGAATTGGGACATCCAGACTGAGGGCTGGCCCTCTAAATTGAGTAAAACCTCTACAGGTGATTCTTATGCACATAATGATTGAACCATGGTTGTTATCTTTTGTTTAAAATCTGTCTGAACATAATGCAGACTTGGCTTTTTTCCCCACACTTCTTTAATAGCAGAAAAAATTTCATAAGAGAACACAAAAAATAGATGAAACAGAAAGAGTGGTGGAAAAAACTTTGGTCAAAACTTCTAGTTAAAAATTCTAGTTTACATATTAACTGGACAACATTTTCTCTTAGTTCATTTCCCAACTTCCCTTTAAAATCCCTTTGAGTATTTTAAATTACACAATTTTTATTAGAAAATAAAATTTTTTTTTAAATCCCCTGAGCCAAAATATCAGATGTTGGAAAGGATATGGAGCAACTGGAGTTCTCAGTTAACAGTTACAACTGTTAGTAGTCTTGTAAATCAGTACAGTCACTTTGTAAAATGATTTGGTAGTATTTACAAAGCTGAATATATGACAGTTCAATGACTTGATAATTACATTCATGGATATGTAGCAAAAATATCTGCACATTTATACTTTCAAAAAGACATGTTCTAGAATGCTCATAGCATCATTGTTAATAATAGCCAAACACTGGAAACTATCCAAATGTCCCTCAAGAACAGATAACAAATAAATCATAGTATATTCACTCAAAGGAACATAGTAAGGGAATAAAATCTGCACTCACACACAACAATATAAATGAAACTCACAAACAAAATTGAGTAAGAAAAGTCAAATACACAAAAAGAACATTCTATAAGGTTGCTTTTAGATAAAAGTACAAAAATAGGAAGTATGCTGATAAAAGTCAACATAGATTTCTAGGATAATGACTAGGAAAAAGCACAACAGAGACTTTTCAGGTATTAGTAGAATTCTGTTTCTTGATCTGAATACTATTTACTTGGATGTGTTTAACTTGTGAAAATTCACTGATTATTTATGATTCACTTACATGCAATTTTCTGTAAACTATATCTCAATTTTTTAATTATTTTTAAATCCCACAATTAACAAAACTTAAAAGATAGCTCTAAAGATAAAACTGACAGAGTGTTGGGGATGAGACCCATACCAAGGAGAGGCAGAAGAAAAAAAGGAAAATAAGAAAAGAAAGAGAAAAATCTGTAAGTCCTAGATCTATTATCTCCCTGATTCATTCTCAAGTAATTCAAAATTACTCATTTAAGATTCATCATTTAACGTTCACCTCTTACACCACTTGTAAGAGCTATTCTCTGACACTCAACTCTATCACAAGACTGAGTTGTCTTCTTCTTTCATGTTCTGTAACACTTAATACATACCTCCTTTAATAAACTTATAATACTGATTTTTAATCATATACTTATGAATCTGTTATCTCCATTAGACTACAAACATCTTAAAAGCAATCACCATGTTTTATTCATTTTTGTAACCTCAGAGTCTAAAAATATTAGAGACTGTTCTAAACATATTAAAGTATTATTAATGATCGTTTGGAGGTTGTATACTAGTAACTGGTATTTATTCTCTATATTTGATATATTTGCAAGGGTCTTACAAGTTATTTAAAAGTTCATTATTTAAAAAAAAAAAAAAACCTATTGACCTGAATTTGTTGCATTTCCCTCATTGAATATCATATCATTGAGGATAGAAAGACAATCTTAACTGTGACAGGCCCCTATCTAAGTGAAAATAGAATACCTTATCAATAATTTTTCTTTTGGTTATCTTCTAAAAGAGAAAAAAACTACTGAGATAGTACTTCTGGCTTAATTTTTTTAACTTTATATTCTTTTCTCTCTTCCAAATAAAGGAAATTTTCTTACCTTAAAAAATGATGCAAGCACAAAAAGGCCTGCAACCTTTACTCACAGGGAGTAGTCAATCAAACCACCTAATAAAAAATCCATTGAGACTGTAATGCCAGATGACAGTCAGAAAGGATTAGAGCCTCAATGAATGCTCCCACAGAAGTCATAATATATCTAGTTTCAGTTTAAAGACTTTTCCAACAGTGGAACTTTCCAGCTATTTTAGTGTTTTCCTAAGATCTCACAAAAATGATCTAAATAATAACATTAAATTCTAAAAGCTAGGTGTTGAAAATTTTTAAAATAAGTCAAATTTTAGGGGACTTCCCTGAAAGTCCAGTGGTTATGAATTTGTCTTGCAATGCAAGTGATTTGGATTTGATCCCTGGTCAGAGAACTAAGATTCCATATGCCTCGGAGCAATTAAGTGCAACTACTGGGCCCACGCTCCACAACTAGAGAGTCCATGCACCACAACAAAAGATCCCACCTGACACAATAAAGATCCCACCTGCCACAGCTAAGACCCAACGCAACCAATAAAAAAGTCAAATTTTAAAACTCATATGTCATAAAAATGAATACCAAATGTGTATACCTGTGTAAAGATATTATTACTCCTTCATTTAATCATATTATTTATGTAGCCTAATATTATTTATATTACTTATTATTGCATTACATTATTTCATAGACACATTTGAAAAATTTTAGTACTCTTTTTAAGAGTAAGAAGAAACCTTCAAAAGCATGAAAGGATTTTGAGGAGCACTACTGTGAAAGCCTAAACTGCCTTGAACAGGCTGTTAACAGAAATCTGTATTTGAGAAGGCTGCCAGTATTACACTACCAGCCACCATGCAATAAGGAAGACAAGCAGCCACACAAGAGCATATTAAGCAGTGTCTTCTGACAACCCCAGCTGAGGTCCCAGCATGAACTATTTCATTTTCAGTATGACAGAGAATGAGAAAGCTTTCTTATGATTCCTGACCCCAGTTTTCAAGTTACTCACAGAGTTTTCCCACAGATCTCAGATATCACGGAGCAAAGATAAGCCATTTCTGTTGTGCCCTTCCCAAATTCTTAATTCATGGAATTTGTGAGTATAATAAAGTATTTGTCATTTCACTCCACTAAGTTTGGGGTGGTGAGTTATTCAGCAATAATAACTGGGACAGATCACATCAGTGAAAGCTGCAATGGGATCAGAAGGTGATACTCAAAGACCAAGGACAAGAAGACATCTCAGTGAAGATCACCCAGGAAATAGGACAGCAGGTGGACCAGACACTTCTTGCCTGGTGTTATGGTGTCATTTGCATAAGCTATAACCAGATGACATCTCCACGAAATAAGAGGGAAATTTCTTGAAAGGAAAAAACAGTCTTGATAGAAATGTGAATTTGTTTTTTTTTTAATGATTCTCTTTATTTCCTTTCACTTTTTATTTTGTATTAGGGTATAGCCAATTAACAATGTTGCCAGTTTCAGGTGAATAGCAAAGGGACTCAGACATACATATACATGTATACATCCTGCCACATAACATTGAGCAGAGTGCCATGTGCTTCACAGTAGGCTCTGGTTATCCATTTTATATAGAGCAGTATGTACATATCTATCCCAACTACCCTATCCCTTCTCCATAAAAAATGTGAATTTTGAACTGAATATAAATCTTTAATATAAATTAACTAAAGGTTTATTTAAAATACTCTCTATGTTCTACACCAGGAATGACTGAGTTACCCGCAAGTGGCAAGATCAAGAATTTCCCACTGTTTGTGAAAATGGGAATTCCAGAGCAAAATTGAGCTCAGTTATAAAACAGAAAAAAAAACAAACAAAAACCTTGCATTTATGAATTCTTGAGTTGTCCTTGTAAATTTTAAAACCTTCAGACAATTATTTATTTAAGTATCTATTGACAGTAAACCTTTCAGACAACTGGGATCATGACTGTACTGCCCACTGTTACATACCCAGCTCCAAGCACAAGGTTTATTACATAATATAAGCTGAATAGATATGTGTTGAGTGAATGAATGAATAGAAATACATGCTAATGGACAATCACAGGAATCATCATGGTAAAATTCTATCACCAAGCAATAAACAATTTTAGCAAGTATAAATCTTCTGCTCACAATAAGAAGAACATTATTTCCTCCAAATTAATTTAATCTCAGTTCTGAACTCCCTAGCTACTGGACTATCAAGAATATTGTCCTGGTCATTCCCAGGGCTTTCTCCCTGTTCCGGTGTCACACGGAAAGCAGGAGCAGGGCTTCCGGTCCTGAACCATCATGATGGCCACGCACAGAGCTATAGAGGCATCAAAGAGCTGACAGATTTCAAGAGCTGGGACTCCGAGAAAGGCAGTCTGTCTAGTCAAGGCTATGGTTTTTCCAGTAGTCATGTATGGATGTGAGAGTTGGACTGTCAAGAAAGCTGAGCATCGAAGAATTGATGCTTTTGAACTGTGGTGTTGGAGAAGACTCTTGAGAGTCCCTTGGACTGCAAGGAGATCCAACCAGTCCATCCTAAAGGAGATCAGTCCTGGGTGTTCATTGGAAGGACTGATGCTGAAGCTGGAACTCCAGCACTTTGGCCACCTCATGTGAAGAGTTGAACTCATTGGAAAAGAGCCTGATGCTGTGAGGGATTGGGGGCAGGAGGAGAAGGGGAGGACAGAGGATGAGATGGCTGGATGGCATCACTGACTTGATGGACATGAGTTTGAGTAAACTTCGGGAGTTGGTGATGGATAGGAAGGCCTGGAATGCTGCGATTCATAGGGTCGCAAAAAGTCGGACACGACTGAGCGACTGAACTGAACTGAACTGATACCTCACTGTAAGCATGAGCATCTTAGGTGAAGCTGGACTGTGATGCCATTTCCCAGGATGCATTGTACAAACACTCCTGTCTGAATGCTGCCATTGTGATGAAACTAAATAAACTACTGGTCCCTTGACAAGGATCCTCGGGGGACTCCTCAGAGGCATGAGTTATAGAGGATGAAATGTAAGTAACTGAAAGCAATTATGCTGGAAGCTTGGAGGGTCCAGACTACTTTTCCAAGATGCTCAGAGCTGGTGATGGACAGGGAGGCCTGGCATGCTGCGGTTCATGGGGTTGCAAAGAGTCGGACACAACTGAGCAACTGAACTGAACTGAACTGAACAATACTAATTACCACAATACTTCTCAATTGAGGGCAAAATATCTAGCACTTTTGCAGTAAAGGCAAAATTATCCTAATGACAACATAAATCCTCCCACAGCAACCTCATTACATCGTAGGTCTATTATCTAGAGATAATAAGTACACTCTGGAAAACCACTGTACAATCCCCATACCGGAACAAATACTCACCTGATACACCACCAACCATGTGTGTCACAGTGACCAGGACAGCTTGTCTCAGGTCCTCATTTTGGTGATGCTGAATCAAGTAGGACCTGTGATTTAGCACGTGTTAGGGAACACACACTTCATGTTCTGCTAATTAGGAACAGAGCTATCAGGTATATTTGTTAGTGAAGTTCAGTCCACATGCCATACAGAGACCTAATTTAATTAATTTAAAGATGAAATCTTTATCAAATGATAAGCAATTTAAATGGAATGGTTATGACTTCTATTATTAAAAATATTATGAATGTAAAATAATATCAGCTTCCATAAATATTTTACATGGATTCTTCTTTGTGGTTGTTTAACTGTAGTAAATATAACTAGCACACTTTCTGCTCCATCATCACCTGTAACTAAAAATTATACATATGAGAAACAAACTTTTTTAATAAAAATCAAAGAGGAATCACAAGAACCTCCCCAGGTTTACTGTCCTGGATTTATCTGCATAAGACTAAACATCACTACAGAAAGAGGAAAATTCAGTTGCCTTTACATATAAAATTGACTACATTTTTTTCACTATTATCCCTTTACTTGGCTTATGTATTTCCTCTAGAAGCTGTCCTTTGCATACATAAAAACTGTATTTAAACAAAAATTGCATCTTAGTTTAAGGAAGATTAACAGAACTTTCTTCTAGTATCTTTTTATTTTCTGGTCTCAATAGGATGTTTTTAATGTATTTCAAAATAGACCACATTAATCCTAATAAAAATCCTTAAACTGATTTTTTAATTGACTAATAAATGAATTAATAAATGAGAAGTGCCCAATAGCCAATATCCATAAGAAAGGAACAAGCCTGATGCAGTGTTAACAGCCTGGGACTGAGGGGGAAAAAAGGGTAGAAAAGAACATCTCATTAAATAAACATGAATGACTATTACCACTATCAACACTATTACCACTGTCTCATGCATCCACGTACTGAGTCTTTGCATTATTAGCTATGTGACTGCACTGTATTTCCAGGACTGAAAGGTTAAAATCATAATTTACGTGGGCAATGGACAACTAACAAACTTCAAACTTTTCCTTGGTGATCCCAAGTGTTTCTGCTATTAAAGCAAATTTCTCTGAATGCTAATGGGAGTAAGTGGACATTCACAATCTTCTTACATTCCTGTATATCTGGCAAGTAAGGCACTGACTACTCTGTTACATACTTACCTTCCTCAAAATATTTGTGGAACTATAGAGATAGTGTCTCTCTGAAGCAAATGGCAATATGCTTATTGTCTATTATAAAATACACAGATTCCTTAAGCTGAAAGGTCTTCTCCTAAAACTCCACCACTGTACATACAGGCATCACCTGTAATTCTTGGCATCATCATGTGGGAACTGGAGCTCCAAAAGTGTTGATTGATACTCTAGTGCTGTTGCTGTTAGCAATAAATTGCCCTTTGTCTCTGACTCAGGAGTCTCATGTCTTCCACCAACATCCATGAGATTGTGTGGCAGACTAACTTGTTAGCTATAAGTAGTGTAAAACCAGACTCTCTGCAGATGCTGAAAATGAGATGTCCAAGAATAAAAGGAAATAGTCTTTGTATGTTTTCATAAAGTACCGCTAAAGATACAAATGTGGCTGTATATGTTTTACTATACTAACTCTATTACCCTGTGATTCTTCCTGGCCTCAGGGAGAGTGATGAGTTAGCAGAAAGGCAGCTGCTGCCTTTGAGTTTCAAAGCCCAACACTTCATTTTCAAGGTTCTGAGTTTCTGAGGTCACAAAATCTGAGCCCTTAAAAATATAAAATGTATGTTTTAAATAATAGATTGGAACGAATGAAGGAAAAGGCACATCATGTCACCACACTAGACTAAGCCTCCCTTTGACAGCGGGGATGTGGGGCGAGGGGAGAAAGAAAAGGGACAGTGAAAGCAAGAAAGCTATTTGCTTGTGGTTCCCTAAGAAAGAGCCCTGAGAGGTTGGGGACTGGGAAACAGAGAAACCATGGAATCTGAAAGGAGAGAAGTTCTGGTCCTTCATTTCCACATAAAACAGAGAGGAACTTGCCAACTGTGTCCTCTGTCTGCAGCACAGTAGGAGCAGAGGAGACAGAATGCCTTTGGGGTTTGCCTGGGTGTGTGTTGTGGTGGCGAGGCGGGGAGTTGCTCAGTCGCGTCTGACTCTTTGCAACCCCGTGGACTGTAGCCTGCCAGGCTCCTTGCCCATGGAGTTTTCCAGGCAAGAATTCTGGAGTGGGTTGTCATTTCCTACTCCAGGGGATCTTCCCGACCAGGGATCAAACCCGCAACCCCTGCATCTCCTGCATTGGCAGGCAGATTCTTAACAACTAGCACCACCTGGGAAGTCCTTGGGACTTGCCTAAATGGAGAGATTTTCCCTTTGTCACTACAGTCCAGGGACAGAGCCAAAGATGTTTTACATACAAAGTAGGGGACAGAGGCCATGGGATTGAGACAATAGAATGTAGTAGTAATACACGTGGACCAATTACTGAGACTGGAAAAAATAATACACATCTCAGCTAGTGCCACAGTGGATGGTTGATAATAACCAAGAATGAGAAGTTTTCCCAGAGCCCTCATAAGTCCTCTGGAACTTAGATACAATATGAGGTAAATGTGTAGGAGAGCAGGAACCCATAAAATGACTGAATTGACTAATAATTAATCTCTACCAGCAGGCAGAATAAGGGTTTACAAAATCACTATGAAAAAATTAGTGCTTTTTGTGTGTTTATTTTATACATTGTTTGTGGCCTGAAATCTGTGCTGTATTCCTAAAACAATACATCTTAAGAATGCACTACTATGTCCCTCATTTTTTAAAAAAAGTTTGGCAGAAACCAATACAATTTCATAAAGCAATTATCGTTCAATTAAAAAATAAATTAAAAAAAAGAAAAACTGTGTCTTCTTTTGTGTTCTTAGCCAGTCTCCAGAATTCCCAGTTTATTTATGGATTCCCAGAACTTCAGTGAGACTGAAACCATGATGCAGTCCACCTGACATTATTTCTACAGCAAAGGGATTTTTAAATTCTACCTCCAGCTAAGCAACTGGGAATCGTATAAATAATGGAACCTCTTTACAGCCTCAACCTACCCTCCTCTGACTATTATTATTGATACTTTGCAGACACAGAGAAATTGGCCATTTCAACTAACCCACATTTCCTCAGCATAATTAAGAAGGCAAATGAAATTGTATTCACAAGAGTCTCAATTTCACATGTAAAATGTATACCTATATGGTATTATTCAGAGCCTGGAGAACTTGAAAATCCTACATATTTTTCAAATCTCTCTGCATTTTTTTCAAAATTATATCTTAAGGGGTCTATTTTTATTTCAATATATTTTGAAAAGAGGAATATTAAATGAAATTGAAAAACTAAATAAATGTGTAGTCTTCTCTAAAGCTTTTTCTTCTGGAAGCATTTAATCAGTTTTTATAACAATAAAGCAGCAATTCCAAAGGTTAAACTGTTTTCAAAAGTTTCAACCAAGCCAAGACATGCTAAAGAGGTGATTTATTTAGCTATGTCCATAAAGGCTCCTCTGGTGGCTCAGACTATTGTCTGAATCCACCTGCAATGTAGGAGACCCAGGTTTGATTCCCCTGGAGAAGGGAATGACAACCCACTCCAGTATTCTTGCCTGGAAAATGCCACAGACAGAAAAGCCCTGGAGAAAGCTGTTGCTGTCCATGGTGTCGTGGACACAACTGAATGACTTTCACTTTTACCTTCTTTCATAAAGGAACTCAAGGTGACAAGAGCAAAGGAGAGAAAAGTTATACGATTTAACAAGCGTGTCTGATAGAAAGCAGTCACCAATACCGGGGCTTCCCTGATGACTCAGTGGAATCCTCCTCCAACACAGGAGACGCAGGTTTGATTCCTGGGTTTGGAAGATCCCCTGAAGGAGAAAATGGCAACCCAGTTCAGTATTCTTGCCTGGGAAATCCCATGGACAGAGAAGCCTGGGCGGCTGCAGTCCAGGGAGTCACAAGAGTAGCATACAGTGGAGTGACTAAGCAAACAAGTCACCAACCCCAAGTAGAAGCTGTGTTTGAGAGACAAAAATTGAGAATAAAATTGTGTTTCCCCAATGTAAACCTTCCACAAACCAGCCTGGACATGAACCTCTCACTCTAGTATCGATGATATTCCTGCATCATATTGACGTTGTAACTCTTCTATGACATGTTTCCTAACTTGTGACCCATCCCCCGACTCTGACTTTCTTTTCACGCATATATAAACTTAATCTCTTAGGATCTAATCCAAATATCTTTCTCTCTTTGTCTCACACACACACACACACACACCCCTAAGCCCTGATAAACATGTACACACACACACATGCCGTTAAGCCCTAACTGATATCTCCCCACTGAGAAACCCAAAAGACCTCTACAGCTCTCATTGCCAGACCAATAACACCTTTTTGATCTTCCAATATGTCACTTAATGTCCGGCCTGTCCAATGGACTTCGATGTTATTGAAGGGTTGGAAATGTGATTAAATATGTTTCTTATTCCCAAAAGAGCCAAGATCCCTGTTGGTACTCAATAAACCACTTGTTGAATTGAAGCAATTCTAAAAAGCTTCCAGAGCATAAAAATTAAATTCTTTGACTCTGCCAGGACAGTATCTTGCAATATTCTGCAAAAAAAAAAAAAAAAAAAAGGTACCAGAATAATAACCCTAGTTTAAGATGTTGACTATGGGAATTTTATATAGTAGCTAACTTGCAGAGAAACCCATAGATACCAACTGCAACTTTTTGTTTATGGTTTTTGTACTCTGATCTCCAAGTTTTTCACTATGAGAGGTAAAGCAAAACTAAATTTAGCTCTTCTTGAAGCCCTCTGTAAATGAGTAAAGTGGAAATGAACCAGAAACAGATGTATAATATTTCTGTCAAATCAGACATGACTTTAAAAGTTTGAGACAAGATGACTTGGGGAAAAAAAAGCATCACCCTGAGTATACTTTCCAGAAACTTTTACAAGATATCTTGATAGCACAAAGCCAAGTAGATTTATCCATCAATCCCTGACAAACAATACATAAATATAACCTGTAATATCTTTCTTCTTCGTAAGTTTCCAAGATATATTGCTCCTTCAGTAAATAGACATCCTTCCCTTCTAATCTAATCTCTTCAACTTTCTCCCAATTGTCCATTTCTTGTACTTAGCATCATGACATTTTAGTAAGCAGCTTTACAGAACAAATAAAAGTTTTTTAAAAGCCAAAGATTTTTTGTTATTGTTGCTTGATAATTTTATTTCAGTTGGAGCTCCACACAAAAAACTATGCACAAAGGTTAAATCAATAACCTAACCGTAGTCTGACTCCAGTTTTCAGGTTAAGGGGAAAAAAAAACTTATTTGTCCCCTAATGTTTTAAGAAAATATATCAATTACAATTAAAATAATTATTTATTTTCCCTGAAAGTTATGTTAAAAATTATTCTCATCTTGGGAAAACACTTTTAGTGCAAACATGTTATTGAAACAACAATAAAAAATGCTAACCCTACAATCATGGTGATGATTACACAGGATGAGACCACGTTTCGTATTCAAATTCCTCTATATACTAGCTATGTAACCCTCAGCTAGTTACTTAGATTCTGAGTCCCGGTTTCTTTATATTTTAAAATGCTGCTATAAGGATTAAATAAAATAGTATATGCGAAGCTCCTAATACAGAATCAATGAATGCTAGTTTCCTTGAGTATGAGGTAGAGATTTCTAGCAGCCATATGTTCCAACTGTCACGTTTTAGTCAAGTGGAGGGTTATTTTTATCACATAACAAGAAGACTGTAGGCAGTACTTAAGGAAGGCATTCAAGACCCAGGCTCCTTGTAGATCTAGCCACTTAGGCAAATGGCTTAATCTTTATGGTGACAAGATGTCTGCTCTACTTCCAGACAATAGTTGAAATTCATGTTAGTACAGTATACCTTTTCCCAAACCCTTACTTTTCATCTTTCTGTGTCTCAATATTTAAAGTGGATTTCTTGTAGACAATATTGTTGGATCAATTCTTTTGAATGTGTACCCAGAAGGAGGACTACTGGATCATATGATAATTCTATTTTCAGTTTGTAGAGGAAACTCCATACTGTCTACCATAGCAGCTACACCAACTTAGATTCACACCAACAATGCACAAGTGTTCCAATTTCTTCAAATCCTTGTCATCACTTACCTTTGTTTATTTTTACTTTGATAATAGCCTTCAGACAAGTGTGAGGAGATATTCCAGTGTGTTTTTGTTTTGCATTCCCTCATGATTTGCGATGTTGAGTACCTCTGCATATATCTGTGGGCCAGTTCTATATCTTCTTTGGGAAAAGGTCTATTCAATTCCTTTGCCCACTTTTTAATCAGGTTATTTGCAGGGTTTATTTGTTTGTTTGTTGCTATTGAGTTGCAGAAATTCCTTGTATATTTGGGCATTAACTTGTCCTCAGATATTTTCTCCTTTCCTTAGTTTGCCTTTTTATTTTGTTGATTGTTTCCTTTGCTATGCAGAAGCATTTTGGTTTGATATAGTATCACATTATTTTTGTTTTTCTCATTGGTGATTTTGGTGTCATATCTGAGAAGTCTTTTCTAAGGCCAGTGTTACACAAAGTTTGACCCCTATGTTTTCTTCTAAGGGTTTCCCAGGTGGCGCTAGCAGTAAAGAACCTGCCTGCCAGTGCAGGAGACATAAAAGATGTGAGTTCGATCCCTAGGTCAGGAAGATCCCCTGGAGGAGGGTATGGCAATCTACTCCAGTATTTTTGCCTGGAGAATCCCATGGACAGAATAGCCTGGTGGGATATAGTCCATAGGGTTGCAAAGAGTCAGACATGACTGAAGTGACTTAATACACACACACAAGAGCTTCATAATTTCAGGTCCTACATTGAAATCTCTAATCCATTCTGATTTGATTTTTTTATATAGGGTAAGAGAAGGGTCCAACTTTATTCTTTTAAAGATGGATATACAGTTCTCTCAGCACCACTGCAAGTTCTTGATACTCTTGTCAAAGGTCAGTTCACCATGGATTTATTTCTGGGCACCCCATTCTGTTCAATTGGTCTATATGTTGTCTTTATGCCTGTACCTTACTGTTTTACTAACTGTGGGTTTGTAATATATTTTGAAATGAGAAAGTGTAATGCCTCCAGCTTTGATCTTAAGACTGCTTTGGCTATTCAAGGTAATTTGTGATACCATATGAGTTTTAGGACTACATTTTCTATTTTGATAAAAATATATATATATAATTAGGATTTTGATAGGGATTACACTGAATCTGTAGTCACTTTGAATAGTATAGACATTTTAATCATATTAAGTCTTTCAATTTGTGAACACAGGATGCCTTTCCACTTACTTGCATCTTTTATTTACCAATGTTTTGTAGTTTTCAGTGCGTAAGTCTTTCACCTCCTTGGAGAAGGTAATTTCTAAGCATTTTATAAGTTTAGCCATCCCTGCTTTATATTGGTTACTATTTTCATGAAATATCTTTTCCATCATTTTACTGTCAGCCTACTTGTTGTTGTTCAATAGCTAAGTCAGTCCTAACGCTTCATGACTCCATGGACTACAGCGTGCTAGGTTCCCCTGTCCGTCACTATCTCCCAGAGTTTGCTTAGATTCATGCCCATTGAGTCAGTGATCCTATCTAACCATCTCATCCTCTGTTGCCCCCTTCTCTTTTTGCCTTCAATCTTTCCCAGCATTAGGGTCTCTTCCAATGAGTCAGCTCGTCAAATCAGGTGGTCAAGGTACTGGAGCTTTAGCTTCAGCACCAGCATCGGTCCTTCCAATGAATATTCAGGGTTGATTTCCTTTAGGATTGACTGGTTTCATCTCCTTGCTGTGCACAGGACTCTCCAGAGTCTTTCTAGCACCACAACTTGAAAGCATACATTCTTCTGTGCTCAGCCTTTATGACCCAGCTCTCACACCTGTACATGACTACTCGAAAAACCATAGCTTTGACTATAGGGGCTTTTGTCAGCAAAGTGATGTCTCAGCCTATATGTATCCTTAAATCTACAGTGAATCTCTTTAGGCAACATATAATTGGATCTTGAGTTTTGCTTTTTTTTAAAATCCAGTAGCCACTCTGTGTTTTGAATGAAAAGCGTTTGTTTCTCCCCCCAAAAAATGTGTATGTTGAAATCCTAACCTCTAAAGGTATCAGTAGCTGGAGACTGGGGAACGTGATTAGGTCATGAGGATGGAGTCCTCATGAATAGAATTAGTTCGCTTATAAAAGAGATTCTGCAGAGCTTCCTACCCTCTTCCATCATATAATACAATGAGAAGTCTATACTAAAGAAAGCTCTTACCAGAACATGCTGTCACCCTGCTCTTGGACTTCAAGCATGCAGAACTGTGAGAAATGACTGAGTAGTTGTAAGCCACCCAGGCTGGAATTTTGTTACAGCAGCCTGAAAGGTCTAAGCTTTGTCACAAATATTCTTTCAAATTCTGGTTAGGTAATTCATATATTTCCATTTCTTTAGGGGAAGTTCCTGGAAATTTATTTTCTTTATGTCATGTTTTCCTGATTCTTCATGTTCTGTGATTTTTGTGTTGATATCTATGCATTTCAGGGCTTTCCAGGTGGATCAGTGGTTAAGAATCTGACTGCCAATGCAAGAGATGCAGGAAATGTGGGCTCAGTCCCTGGGTCGGGAAGATCCCCTGGAGAAAGGAATAGCAACCCCTCCCAGTATTCTTGCCTGGAAAATCCCATGGACAGAGGAGCCTGGCAGGCTACAGTCCCTGGAGTCCCAAAGACTCAGACACAACTAAGCACACGTGCATATAGTATGCATTTAAAGAAACAGTCACCTCTCTCAGACTTTATGGACTGGCTTTGACTGCGAAAGCTCTTCAACTTGGCTAGACTCTGGGGCTTTGTACCGAGAAGCCCCAGGTGTCCAGTCTTTTTCCTTCTCTCTCTCTCTCTCTCTCTCTCTGTCTCTCTCTGTCTCTCAATGATCCTGTAGTCTCTTGCTCCCTCTGGTGTCCAACTATACTGCTGCTAATTGTTCACAAATGAATTTCTTCAGTGATTCAATTACATTCTGACTTACACAAACTTCCAAGAAGTGTGGGTGACCCTAAAGGAATTAGACTGAATCAAAGAGAATTTTGGTAATTCTGTCCTTGTTCCTTTTTGCTAGTTCTTCAGTGTCTTTGACTATTGAGGCTTGCTCTATAGCCAAAGTCATAAACCCTGTCATTGGAGAGATAAGCAGATACAGACATTTTGATTACAGATTAGAGACTGCTGACTATTCTTCACATTTAGAGATAAGTAAGCTTATCTTTCATTTTTCTTGAAGTACATTAACTTTGGGGTATATTTTTCATTTTCCCACTTTTAGGCATAGTATAAACAGTTGTCAGCTGTGAGAAAACTAACAGTGCACGTACAATGATAAGAGTGCAGCTAGAACTGGAAAGCCAGCTGTGAGTGCTTATGTCTGTAATACATCAGGGAGAACAGCCTCATGTAGCAGGGATCCTACTACCCAGAGCTAGACACTGATTACCACGCAGAAGTTCAGATCCAGTGTTGCCAGATTATGTTTAGGATCCAATATGCTATATGAAATTTCCTGAATTTTAACTGTTGGCTAAAAAAAAAAAAATTAGTAACAATGTAGACATATCAGATTTGGATTATGATCTATGAGTTGGAAGTTTCTGCTTTGGAGAATGGGCTTCCCAGGTAGCATTAATGGTAAAGAACCTGCCTAAGCCTTGGGTTGGGAAGATCCCCTGGAGGAGGGCATGGCAACCCACTCCAATATTCTTACCTGAAGGATCCCGCGGAAAGAGGAACCTGGCGGGCTACTGTCCATGGAGTGGCAAAGAGCTGGACATGACTGAAGCGACTTAGCACAGCACACAGCATAGCTCTAGTGAAAAGCCCAGAAACTTTCCAAGATGCCAGGTCACTGGAAAGCAGTACAACAACATCAGATGTTTGGACCTGGCGCAGAAAGAACATAAAACCAGTAGGCCAGATTTGAGGGAGAAGGGAAATAGAGAACACACATGATATTCCTTGATGTCATGAAGGTGTAATACGTGTTTAATTATATTCTGCAAAGACTGTACAGACTGCAGACCCATTTTAAGTACTTTTCAAATAATGATAGTAACCAATGCACTCAAATAACAGCAAGAGTGGCCAGAGTGGTTGATAACAGTAAATGCTAATCAGGGCCAATAACTGTTTTGCAGGCAAAGTCCTCAGTCTTAACTTCTGATCTACAAAAGTCTCCAAAACTGTATATTAAATAAGAGCAAAAAGATGTTTGTGTGGGGGTTGGGGGTGGAATAGAAAACTATTAATACAAGTTGGATAAATAAAATTTTGAACTAAACAGCAGGATGGTTTAAAAGATAGGCTTTGGAATCAAGCAGACCTGGTTTAAAAGCCAGGATTTGCCACTTAATATCTCAGTTGGTAAAGAATCCGCCTGCAATGCAGGAAACCCCATTTCAATTCCTGGGTCAGAAAGATCCGCTGGAGAAGAGATACGCTACCCACTCCAGTACTCGTGGGCTTCCCTTGTGGCTTCACTGGTAAAGAATCTGCCTGCTATGCCAGAGACCTCGGTTTGATCCCTGGGTTGCAAAGATTCCCTGGAGAAGGGAAAGGCTACCCACTCCACTATTCTGGCCTGGAGAATTCCATGGACTGCATAGTCCATGGGGCCCCAAATAGTCGAACACGACTAACTTTCATATTTTGCCACTTATTGTGTGTGCTCAGTTGCTCAGTCATGTCCAACTCTTTGTGACCCCATGGGCTGTAGCCTGCCAGGCTCCTCTGTCTTTGAAATTTTCCAGGAAAGAATACTGGAGTGGGTTGCGATTCCCTTCTCCAGGGGATCTTCCTGACCCAGGGATTGACCCACATTTCTTGTTTCTTTTGCATTGGCAGAGGAATTCTTTACTATTGTACCACTTGGGAAGCCCCTAAATAGTTATGTATAATTTAATAAGATCTTTAAATATTTTTTTATTTACTTCATGAAGCATCGATTTTCTCATCTGCAAAATCTCGCTAATGATAGTTCCTATTGTAAGGATTGCTCGAATGCTCAAGTTAATGCTTAGACAATATTATGTAAAGCACTTAGCAAAGTATCTGACACAGAGTAAGATCTTCAATCCCTCATACATAGACAGATGCTCTGAGGCTATGCGTATCTTCTATGTATATCTATATACACAATATTCAAGAAAGTCACTATGTGCAAAGAAATTCCACCCATTTTACCAGTTCAAACTGAAGACTTGAAATGTTTACAGTATACTCATTCTGTAGCACTTAGTTTAACTGCAGGATATTGATTTAATATATGTTTCCCCTGGTTTCCCCAGCATTATTTTAACTTAAGAAAAACATGTCTTCTAAAGAACAGCTTAAAATTTTGCTGCATTTTAACCACAGTCTCATTTTTGCATGAATTTAGCAAACCTGGGGCATTTTTCTTTCAAGGAAAAAGTGAGAATTTGAGTGACAGTGTGACAAATATAGTGTCAAATGCCCACTGACACCTAGAAATCCATCGACCCTGTTTCTCTCACAGAACAATAGGAATAAGAAAACACGCCTGTGAGCACTGGTCTCCCCTTAGGGTTCTTCTGAGCGCTGAAGAAAAGTATCACCTTAGTCATGTTTCTGCAATCTCAGAAATTGCCTTTCAGTAGAAGACTCTGTTCCTTATAAAACTTTTATTTTTCCAGCATCACACAGGCAGGGACTTGTTCACAAGTATATTCTATTAATATCTTATACAGTAAGTGCTCACCAAGCATGTGTTGTGTGAATGAAGTAGAGTCCCATCTTTTTAGGTTGATAATTCCCCTGGTAGACAAGAGAAAAATTGAAATAGCCAAAAGAGCACTTATTTGGACAATTAATCATTTATGCTAATTTTGAGTAAAGTAAGCAAAGTCATTTCTTATGACTCTTTTTCCCTCACAACAATGAGCATATAATAGATGTTCAATAAATATCCACTGAAGTTCTCATCTTTTCCATTTTCTTTCAACAATGACTAGCAGAGCCGCTGAAGAGCTGGGCGGATGGCTCGGAGAAGGACGTCGGATGTCATTGTCCTCCCAGCTTTTCAATCTTCCCCCGAAGCCCCTCAATAAAATGGTTTGATTCAAAAAAAAAAAAAATACAATGACTAGCAAAGTCCAAGGATACACAGCTTATTACTGAAAATAAAATGACACTGTAATGAATTCACAGACTGGAAACCCACAAACCACAAGAGCAGAGTATAGGCTTTTAATAAAAGAGGCAGAGTACAAGTTTTGAGTTGAGAGGGAATAAAACCTCATTCTAAATTAATACTAATTTTTCCTTGCTTATGAGGGAGGCATGTTGAAGACAGAAGATAACGAGCCCATTTGGTTTAAAGTCCAAAATGATTGGGTTAAATAAGGAATTCAGAATGTTCTATGACTGCAAAACTCATTTGGTTACCTATTACACCATTCAGTGACCCAGTTTGAGCTAATTGAACAAGGGAATTAAGGCTTCATAGAGGAGAAAATGACAGCAATCCCAGTTAGATAAATGTAACTAATTCAATAAAATAGAATTTTTTCCCCTAGAATTTATTAGCATACCAACTAGATGAAGTAAGTCCATACACAGTTCCCATTCGTAACCTCTCTAATAATAAAACAGATGGCATCATTCTGGATAATGAAAAAGATTTGACTTTAAAAAGAACAGATGTGGTTACAAAATATTAAACTCTAAAATTTTAGGAAAGGCATTTTGTTGATTTATTAAGTACATCTCACCAATTCTTGTATATATATCTGAAACATTCCATTTATGCTTCAACTCACACTGAGTTGGAAGTTGGTTTTTGCCACATATATTTTCTACTTCACTTCTCTGTGAGGAATGTATAATGATATTTGCCTTAGATACATCTATTTAAATTTATATTTAAATTGTCTTAAATATTTTGCTTTGAATTTGTAGTGGGACTACTACACTTGAGAAAATGCATTAGGAAATTTATTCACTTCCTAAACCATGTGAATTCCTAGAGAGAAAATATTTTCTTTTTTTTTTTTTTTGAGAAAATATTTTCTTATTCCTCAGAAGGTAAAGTTACATTAGAAAGTAGAGAAAGAAAGACATCTGTGTGATTAGACAACGTGATGGTGGTGGTTTAGCCACTAAGTCCTGTCTGACTCCTGTGACACCGTGGACCATAGCCCGCAAGGCTCCTCTGTCCACGGGATTTCCCAGGCAAGATTACTGGAGAGGATTGCCATTTTCTTCTCCTGGGCATCTTCCTGACCCAGGGATGGAACCAATGGACCCATGTCTCCTGCACTGCAGGAGGACTCTTTTACTGCTGAGCCACCAGGGTAAAAGCCCAGATAACATAACTGAGACCAAAAGTTCATTAGAAAATTCTGAAATCCTCCTTTTTGAATGTAGAAGTCTCTATGAAAGAGTCTTGTCTCTTGTCTCTATGAGAAATCATTAGAAAATATTTCACATATATCAAATGTTATAAATAGAATACTGGAATGCGTTGCCATTCCTTTCTCCAGGAGACTCTTCCCAACCCAGAGATCAAACACTGGTCCCCCTCATTTCAGGTAAACTCCTTACCGTATGAGCGACTAGGGAAGCCCATAAATAGAACCTAAATCTTAATAAGGAACCAGCTTTTGGCTTATGTCGATCTGTTTCTGTTTCCTATTTCATTCATTTCTCTTTTTTGTTTTTCATCTATTTTTTCATCTATTTGAGCTGATACTACAATAATTTGAATTATTTTCAAACTGAGTTATAAATGAACCTCCATGTGCTTTTTTTATAGCAAGTTCAATGAGCAGAACTTTGTCATTAATTCTAAAAATTTACTGTAATTGCCACTGTGATCTCCCCTTTTTCTCATTCAGTAGTCCTTTTTTAGTTTACAAATTTATGGAGTCTTCCTAAGTAATTTTTTATTCCTCACTTTTAATTTAACATATTTTTTTAATTTTTTTTTCATTTATTTTTATTAGTTGGAGGCTAATTACTTTACAATATTGTAGTGGTTTTTGTCATACATTGACATGAATCAGCCATGGATTTACATGTATTCCCCATCCCAATCCCCCCTCCCACCTCCCTCTCTACCCCATCCCTCTGGGTCTTCCCAGTGCACCATAATTTAACATATTGTTTTCAGGGGACATGCTCTGATCTTCATTGAGGCTTCCTTTGAGAATAATACCTGTGCCTAATGCCAATGTTTAGAACTATTTTATGTATCCTTAAAAAGAGTATATATTTTCTACTTTAGGGTACAGATCAAGCTATTGTTTTTGTTTAACCTCATTACTTTTTACCTACTTGATCTATCAATTTCTGATAAAGTTTTGCTAAAAAATCTCCAGTATCTTTGTGAAATCTGCCTTATAATTGTGTCAATTTTATATTCTGAGACAATGTTAGTTACCAAGAAGTTCATAATTTTTATATCTTCTTAGATAATTCTTCCTTTTTATTATGTAATAATTTTTGTCTCTGCTTATTGATTTTTGCCTCAGTTTCTGTTAGTACTTTTTATGATTTTGCTTTGCCAACTTTTTTTAATTATAGTTTTCCTGATATATATTTTAATTATCCCTTTATTGTCTTTCTATGTGGTTTTATTTCAGATTTGGCTCTTGGATACATCATATAACTGGAGTTGATAATGTTTATCCAACCTAATCATGTCTTTAATAGTGAAGATTAACCAATACACATTTGTTGAATCTTCATATGTACTATCACACTGGTTATAGTCCTAACATTTTCTTTTTTGTTTTCATTTTTTTCCCTTTTGCTGCATTCTACTGGATTAATATTAACAGTTTTATATATAACAATAATGATGATAAATAAATTTTAGCATTTAGTATAGGGTTACATTATAAGGCCTTTATGTGTGCAAATTAATTAAACCTTCACAACCACTCTATAAGGGAAGGACTATTAAGATCCCACCTTGCTTTTGCGGAACTTGAGCACAGGCTAAATTAATGAGCTCCAGGTCACCAGGCCAGTAGGAGACGGAGTGAGATTTGAATTTAACAAGTCAAGTTTCAGAAATCACAAACATTGCATTCTTTTTAAGGTAACTTTTACAATGGTTTTTAAATTACTTTTGGTTCCAGAAGAGATTTACACTTAAATCTGTAAGAATTTTCAAACTATTAACATTTTAGAGATTCTAACATAGACAATGGAATGTAAGTACAAACTTTCTGAAAAACTACTACAATGTTACTCTTCTATTTATTGTCTAAAATTGAGAAAAAGCAGAGGAGAATCACCACATTGCCTCATGATTCTTTTAAATCGTATTTTCAAAGTCCAAACCATTAACAAATTAAATCCGTTTGAAAAAAAAAACAAAAACTACCTTGACTTAGAGAATACAGAGCAAACGATGATCCAGGACTCCTTAGCCTAAGTTTAAGGTCTGGCAGTTTCTGCTTTATGCTCTCTAGGCCCTAAGTTGGTATGTAAGAAGCAACTAGAGAGAGAGGACCTGAGGATGCAACGCAATGTGGAACAAGGGCCACATGAAAAAGCACAAATGCCAGAGACGTGAGTGAAAAGCCATTCTCAGTATTCCAGTCCCCAGCTTAGGGACATCATGGAGGTGAGATAAACCATCCCCATTCTGCCTTGCCTACCATAATAAACATTTAAATAATTGTTGTTTTAAAGCCACTCCACCTCTTTTATTTGCACATAAAACTTTCACACTGGTACATATGATTGCTGTAGCTTATGTCACATGCCTTTGGTAGCTATAACTGCTGTTGTTTAGTTGTGAAGTCATGTCCAACTCTTTGCAACCCCATGGATTGCAGTCCACCAGCTCCTCTGTCCATGGGCTTTCCCAAGCAAGAATAGTGGAGTGGGTTGCCATTTCCTTCTCCAGGGCATCTTCCTGACCCAGAGATCAGATACGAGTCTCCCATTAGGCAGGTGGATTCTTTACCACTGAGCCACTAAGGAGGTCTACTAATCTGCAACCTGACTCCAACATTATGGGTGGGAAATACCATGGAATTTTTCCTCGTGTATGAAAAGATAATGGCACAGATGAACACTACCACCTAACAGCCATGATTCAGAAATGTGACCAACTAAGCATGGAGCCTGCAACAAACTCAGATGCTACTTGAGGGCAGGGACTTTGTGTGCTGAATACAGAGATCTGAAAAGAATCTAGCAAATTCACAGTAGACACTATTTGTTAAATAAATGATAGAATCATGACATGTTGATCATATTTTGCATATCTCTCATTTCAACAGATATTAATATGTCTTTCATGTTAAGAAGAGTTCCTTGTATATGGTTTTGTTTTTGTTTTGTTTTGTTTTGTTTTGTTTTGTTTTGTTTTTGATGATTACCATAAGGTAGGGATGGGGGAAATGGAAGTAGTAACAGCTTCTAGGGACTATTAATGAAATTGTTAAAGTGAAAATGGACATAGAATAATTAACATAAGCTAATTAAAGACTCACAGATCTAGAGGACAGACTTGAGGCTATTGGTAGGGGCATCGGGGAGACTGGATGAGGGATGGATTGGGAGTTTGGGATTAGCAAGTGCAAACTATTATATACAGAATGGATAAACAACAAGGTCCTACTGTACAGCACAGGGAACTATATTCAATATCCAGTAACAAACCATAATGGAAAAGAATATGAAAAAGAATATATATATATGTCACTTTGCTACACACCAGAAACACAACATTGTAAATTAACTATACTTCAGTAAAAAATAAAAACGTATACAACCTAGTTAAGCTATTGAATTTCAAGGACAAAGAAATAATACTTCTGTCACTCAAGGAACAAAACACATGTGATAGTTAATTTTATGTGTCATACTGACTGGGCTACAGGGTAACTCAGGCATTTGGTCAAACATTACTCTGGGTGTGTCTGTGAAAGTATTTCTGAGTGAAATTAACATCTGAATTGGTAGACTAAGTAAAGTGACCTATCCTCTCTAAGGTGGCTGGGCCTCATCTAATCAACTGAAGACCTGAATAGAACAAAAAGCTGAGTAAAAGGCAAGTAATAAATATTTTCACATATGCAAGCTCCCAGGAACACATATCTATTTTGGACATATCTTCTTTGGACAGAAAATCTACTGGACAGTGAAATCCAACAAGCCAAGAGATGAATCAACATAAAGATTTTCCTAAATAGAGAAGCTGTGGTGAAACAATTGATGGCAAGACCTGTGGTTCCAGAACAGCACTAAAATGTCATAAACTTGAAAACATGAAAATGACAACTTACCTAAGAAAAGCAGGAGGAAGAAGGGATGGGAGTAAACATAAAGCACAAATATTTTCATCTATCACAACAGTGAAATAATAGATAACATTAAAAAATACATCATGAATAAATGGTTCCAAAGACTTCACTTTTTTCATAATATTTTGCTATTAGCCTTAGAAGGATTCTTTACAAAGTAATACCTCTTTTCATGGATAAACAGTCATTTAAATTTAGCAATTCTTTCACCCATTTCTTTCCCTTCCTTTAAAATTATGTGAATTTAATATCAACTTAAATATTAAATACTTAATATAAAAAGAATAGCTATAATCTTATTATTAAAGATTATTTCTCTCTACCATCTATATCAAAGTGTACAATGTAAAAGATTAGGAAACATTTTTTATATTTCTGAGAAAAAGAAAACTTTCCCTAAGAACATTATACTCCATCAAAATGTTTTCCACGTTAAAAAAAAAAAAATGTTTTTCACATTAAAAGAGCAACAAACATTCTCAAGCATGAAAGAACCCAGGGAATATAACAAACTTGAGACTTTCCTGGGCGGGGAGGGAAATGTATGCTTTAATTAACTATGTGTGTGTTCAGTTGTGTCTGACTCTGAGACCCCATGGACTACAGCCCAGTAGGCCTCTGCCCATGGGATTCTCCAGGCAAGAATACTGGGGTAGGTTGCCATTTCCTTCTCCTGCGGATCTTCTCCACCCAGGGATGAAACCCACGTCTCCTGCGTCTCCTGCAATGGCAGGCAGATTTTTTTTATCACTGTGCCACTTGGGAAACCCCTCTGATGGTGCCCATAAAATTAAACCAATATAATTCAAATTATTTCTATTTTAAAATAGGGCGGAATCCATCTTCATCCACACAGCTTAATGTCTACATTCACACAACTTTATTATCCCACAGTCCTCATCAATATAACTTTATTATTCCAGGAAACTCTTGCCCAGGAAGATAAAAATAACTTTTTTGTTCATTCCAAGAATTTTATGAAATATTCACAAACTCTTCCATAATAAAACAGAAAGGGCAGTTTACATCCCAAGACTCTAGACCCAGCACCTCAAAATACACCAATTTTAAACTATTAGATTGGGGAGGAGCCAAGATGGCTGAGGAATAGGATGGGGAGACCACTTTCTCTCCTACAAATTCATCGAAAGAACATTTGAATGCTGAGCAAATTTCACAAAACAACTTCTGATCGCTAGCAGAGGACATCAGGCGCCCAGAAAAGCAGCCCATTGTCTTCGAAGGGAGGTAGGAAAAAAATATATATATAAACGATAAGGGAGTCAAAAGAGCTACGGACGGAGACCCGTCCCGGGAAGGGAGTCTTAATAGAGGAAGTTTCCAATCACCAGGAAACCCTCGCACTGGCGGGACTGGAGGAAGTTTTCGGCAATCTAACTGGGAGGAAAAATTAAACAAGGCCCACAGATTACGTGCCTAAAAGCAACTCCCAGCAGAAAAGTACCCCAGACGCCCGTACCCGCCAACAACAAGCGGGGCGGAACGGAGAGGAGCGGGCGGCACTGTTTAGGGTGAGGTCCGGCCCGAAGACCCTGAGAGCAATCGGAGGGAGCTTTTTTAAACTGTGGGATAGCAAGGGACAAAACTAACCGGCCCGAACAAACTGCCGGCGGTTCGCAAAACAAAGGGACTGAGAATCTCCAGAGAAGAGCCGGCCCATCCCCGCTGGAGGTAGGAGGCAGGGGGGAGGGGAAAAGGGCGAACTCAGCCCCTGAGAAGCCACCCCCTCCCACACTGCAAACAGGCCCCCGGTTCCTATCTAAAGACTTCCTGAGACCCGACTGGCGGCGCGCGCTGGGGCCGCGGAGGGAAAAAGCGCGCCGTACCCGGGGAGAGTGCACCCAAGCCTCTTGCTGCCTGGGCCGCTCGCCGTGGAGGGAAAAGGCGCGCCGCACCTAGGGAGAATACACCCAAGCCTCTGGCTGCCTGGGCCGCTCGCCGCGGAGAGAAAAGGCGTGCTGCACCCGGGAGAGTACGCCCAAGCCTCTGGCTGCCTGAACCGCTCAGGCCGGGGAAGGCACAAAACGCAGGAGCAACCGAATCTGCGCTTTTGTGGAGTACCCGAAAACTGGAACCGCACTCAACGCAGGGCCCGCTCCATATAGAGCAGCCGGGAGCCTGAGCAGTGTAGACGGCGAAAGCACTGACACCCGTGAGCGGGGCAAACCCAGTGTGGCCGGAACACGGTGAGCGCTATCCACCCAGAGCGGTATCTGTCTGCAGCGCCCCGCCCTCCCCGTAGCAGGACTGAACTGAACTAGAGAACCTAAATAAGAGATCACCTCCGCCCGCCTGTGTCAGGGCGGAAATTAGACACCAAAGAGACGGCAAACAGAAGCCAAATAAACAAAGGGAACCGCTTCAGAAAGGACCGGTGCAACAGATTAAAATCCCTGAAGGTAACACCGACTACACGGGAAGGGGCCTACAGATATCGAGAAGTGTAAGCTGGAAAGAGGAGCTATCTGAAATTGAACTGAACCTACGCTGACCGCAACAACCTCAGAGAAATTCCTAGATATATATGTACATTTTTTTTTAATTTAAACTATTAGATCATGATTCTCACCCAATTCTAATTAAGTCCCTGCACTGGAAGTCCAGGCTTAAACAGGACTTTCAGACTCTCATAAATATTCCCCTTTGTCCTCCTACATCTAAGATCCTAAGACACTCTCAATGCAGAGATCCCCCTTTACCATTGTAAGAATAAATTCGTTTCTGTCTTCTCTGTGAGTTGTTTCGGGAGTATTTCAGGGTAGCCAGCATTCAACAAAAGTTATGACTAAAACAGAAAGAACAACACAAATCAAGGTAAGAAAGTAATGATGTGAAAATCCAAGCACACCTCAGAAGGTGAGTAGAGGAATAAGGAGCGCTGGGGTGCTTGAAAGCTGGAGGCGAATAAGACCAAGATTCCTTAAGAAAGCTCTTTCTTATAAATGGGTTCTTAAAATAGCTGCCACATTCCTTCTTGGGTGACTGAGGGAACAAAGACAAACATAACACCTTTGCCTTCTGCCTTGAGCAGTATTCATCAAAAGTGTGGTTCGTGTATTACCTACTTAGAATCATCTGGAGTGTTTGACAGCAATGCTTTCCATCAGCATCTCTAGAAGGAGGCCTTGGAATTGGCCTAAGAAATAAACTGTGCATTAATAAACTCTCACACCAGTTAATGAGTCATTGAGGTAAAGGGTGCTTCCCAGGTGGCACTAGTGGTAAAGAATCTGCCTGCCAATGTAGGCGATGTAAGAGACAATGGGTTCCATCCCTGGGTTGGGAAGATCCCCTGGAGGAGACCACGACAACCCACCCCAGTATTCTTGCCTGGATAATCCCACGGACCAAAGAGCCTGGTGGGCTACAGTCCATGGGGTCGCACAGAGTCGGCCACGACTGAAGAGGCTTAGCACGCACGCAAAGGGTACAACTGCCATATTTAAATTACCCTTTCCAGAGGCGGCGGCGGCGGTCGACTGCGAGCATGCGGCAGGGGCCAGGGGAAGGGGAGGCGGGAGGAGCGGGAGGACGGCGGAGGACGGACGGAGGGGGGACGGGGCGGGGAGGACGGGCGGGGAGGGGGGACGGGGCGGGGAGGACGGGCGGGGAGGGGGGACGGGGCGGGGAGGGGGGACGGGGCGCGGACGGCGGGTGCGGGGGCGGACGAGGAGCGGGGGACGGGGGTGGGCATGGAGGGGGGACGGTGAGAGCAGGGGGCGGTGGGAAGGGGGGACGGGTGGGCGGGGGTGGTGTCGGACCGCGGAGCAGGATCGGCGGAGGTCGCGGCTGGAGGCAAAGATAGGACAATGGGAAGTTCAAGGCTAAGGCAGTGTCTGCTCACAGAGAGCTGGGCTACAGGTTTCCGCGGGCCGCAACCATAGACATTTATAGACTCGCACCAGTAGCCGCCGCTGCAGCGCACAGCGTCGCAGTTCTTTGATTGACACTCCCAAGTTCCGCGGATCACGCCCCCCAAGTTCCGCGGATCACTCCGCTCCTGTGCAGCGTGCGACCCATGGTGATCAGATGTTGGATTCTCTTCCCATCGCTGGGGGTGGTTTGAGCCCTCACATACGCAAGTATTTGATTAAGGGACAGCAGAGATCTGCTTCAGAATTGTTTTAACCAACCCTCTTCCTCCCGCTGTAACTGGGACAGAAGAAAAATAATGGGTGTATGTGGAATTTTTAAACCAGTTAGCTGGAAAGACATAGTTGGCTGCAAAGACATAGCTGCTGTAGACTTGATAGGAGAAGCATTTGTAGGTTCTTAGACTCAAGGTCTGATTAAAAAAAAAAAAAAGCACCTCTTCGCGTGGCAACGGTTGTGTGTTCAATGACTAAGTTTCATCCATGGGTTGTATACAAAAATGTAATTGATAAGCCATACTTTTAAAATTACCCTTTCCAACATCACCTTTTACTAAAAGAGCTTTGACTCTTTTAACAGCTGAAATCTTTTGTATGGAATAGGTAGTGGTAAGACAACCTTCAGCAAATCTCGTGGCTTAATACAGCTCCTTTCTCAACTCCAGACACTAGGGCTCTCCTCCCCTCCCTAAGTGATGACTGATTTATGAGCCATTTATGATTAACTACAACAGTCTGACTTATTTGCCATCCTTTCATTTTTTTCAATTATTTAAGTTTGTTTCTGGATGGTGATTTCTTGAGTATAAGGAAATTTTTTCTTATAGCTTGGCATTTTTAAAGAAAAAATTATTCATGACACTGGTTAAATAAAAGTAAGGCAGAGTTTATTCAGGAGAACTCTCATGATAGAGCTACAATCCAAAGCAATGGGGTATTATAGGGCAGGAGAGAGACTGGACTCAACTCTAAATACAAGGGAAAAGTGGGAATTTTAGAAAAGGAGTGGGGTGCATGGGGACAAGGGAGTCAGGAAATGGAAAGTTACTAAAAGGAAATATCAGGGTTAAAGAATTCGAGCCAAAGTGATCTAACAGGATTCTTGCTGAAGGCAGACTTGAGTGATAAGACAGCACCTGGAGAATGGAGTATGAGGGACCCAATTGGGTACTGAAGTCAATCAGATAATAACGATGGTATATTCTGGTTAAACTGATCTACCAGTGTTTTTGCTAAAATGTGGTAATACAGAGACCAAACAGAAATACAAAGTCAAGGCCTAGTTGAAAAAGAGCTCAGAAGAACCTGAGTAGAATTTGGTTAAAGCAAGAATCTTTGTCACCATATCTCCCTACCCTGGCTTTGTACTGGTAGATGTTTAATGAATATTTGTTAAATTAATTATCTCCATACTGGACAATGTTGGTCAAATGCAATGATTTCAGTTTTGGTAGAACTAAGGGTTAGATAGTCTTTCTAACAGTACTTGGTCAACAAGTTATATTGTTACTTATTTTTTATTCGTGATAATAAAATAAAAGATAATCAACAAGGACCAGGGAATTCAAGGAATCCCTCTGTGTATACGCAGGGAATTCTGCTCAATGTTATAAGCAGTGGCAGCCTGGATGGAATTTGGGAGAGAATGGATATGTGTGTATGTATGGTTGAATCCCTTTGCTGTCCACCTGAAACCATCACAACATTGTTAATCAGCTGTACTCCAATACAGAATTTCAAAAAAGAAGCTAAATAAAACTAAATTTGTTTAAAAAAAAAAAGAAATAAAACTGTCCATGTAAAAGATCAAATTTGAAAAGGACCGAGTGCAATGGAAAGATTAAAGTGTTTAGAATCTTATCCAAAATAATACACTGGACCTCAGGCAGGTTATTAAACCTGTCTGAGACTCCAAGTATCTATAAACTGATGGTTAGATTAGCTATTTCACTTATCTGTGGGCTAGAAGGGTTGACAAACTATAGTGCATGGGCCAGATCTGGCCTTACAGTCTATTTTTGTACATTCTTGGAGAAAGAATGGTTTTCACATTTTTAAATAGTTGAAAGGAAGAAGGGTGTAGGGGGGGACTATGTGTGGCCCACAAAATCTAAAATATTTACTATCTGGCCCTTTACAGAAACAATCTGCTAATCCCTGTGTTATGGTTAAATTTATGTGTCAACTGAATAGGACAAGGAGCACCCAGGTTAAATACTGTTTTGAGGTGCACCTGCAGGAGTATTTCTTGATGAAATTAGCATTTGAATCAGTGGATTCAGTGAGGTAGATTGCCCTCCCCAGTGTGAGTGGGACTCATCCAGTCTTTCACAGCCTTCAAAAAGAATAAAATAAGAAAAAAAGGCAAAGGAAGGGGAATTTGCTCCTTTTTGCTTCCTGCTATGTCAGTTTGTTGAGCTGGGACATTAGTCTTCTTCTACCCTTGGACTGGAACTTACACCGTCAGCTCCCTTGGTTCTCAGGCCTTTTAACTCAGACTGAAATTACATTACCAGTTTACCTGCATCTCCAGCTTGCAAACAGCAGATTGTGGTACTACTTTGTCTTTATAATTATGTAAGCCAATTCTTCAAGATAAATCTATTATTTTCATGAAGGGGCTTACCTGTGACTCAGACAGTAAAGAATCTGCCTGCAATGCAGGAGACCCAGGTTCAATCCTTGGGTTGGGAAGATCCCCTGGAGAAGGAAATGTATACTTGCCACTCCAGTATACTTGCCTGGAGAATTCCATGGACAGAAGAGCCTGGCAGGCTACAGTCCATGGGGTCGCAAAGAGTTGGACACAACTGAGCCACTAATACTTTCACTTTCATATATATGAAGAGAAAAAAGCATTCACAGCCCAATTACCAGGTGCCAGAGGCTTTGAACCACGTCCTTATATTATCTTCCCTATTTGTCTAGTGAGCATTCCAACACTAATCTTCCACCCCATCCCCAACCCCAATGTGATCTCTATGAGATCCTCCCTCAGTGCAGGGCCTGGAAAGATCACCAAGCTATTGGGTACCAAGACTGCAGAAAATACTGTAAGAGCTCTATTCTTTCTGATAATATTTAAATGACAAGAAAAAAAATTTTTTTTTTAAGGAAAGAAGTTCAAATGAAAACCATTCACTTGAAAACAAGCTACTTGTAAACATTGTCAGTAAGAATTT
Organism: Odocoileus virginianus; assembly: GCF_023699985.2. Taxonomy (NCBI): domain Eukaryota; kingdom Metazoa; phylum Chordata; class Mammalia; order Artiodactyla; family Cervidae; genus Odocoileus; species Odocoileus virginianus. Next base: position 56,471,510 of record NC_069678.1, read on the forward strand.
GCAGCAGCCATGACTGAAGACCCTGCTTGGTAAGTTTGGTGCCCTGATATACCCATAACATGTTCAATCCCCAGAGATGGGTACTGCTTCTTAGCGCTGTGTGTATTCACCTGGTTAGGTGGCTTTTCTTCCAAGAATATATGAAAGATATACAGATAAAAAATTACAATTGGGGTCAACTTCAGCAATGCCCAACTTTTTACTTTTTTCACTTTTTAATACCTATATTCTTCCCCTTCCTCACCTTTTTCAAAATTATCGTCATCTCTATAGTTTCTCCAGTAAAGTAGTAGAGAGTATGTTTTTTTCAGAAGTACTGAGTTTCAAAGTCTGATGCTAATGTGAATTCTGAACCTTCATCTAGTTACTCATCTCCAGATGCTATCAGTAAACTGGAGAAGTTAATTTAACAAAAATAAATAAATGAATCAAGAATCTCTCCACACTTGTTTTTCAGTAATTGTATCAGTGCCTGGACCTTATGTTTCTTCTTTTCCTGATTGTTTTAACTGTAATCTTTTTCATTTTTTCCAGTCAGTACTATACCCATCATAGTTAAATATTTCAGGGTCTTCACAACAAAAATAACCTGCTTAGCCTGGACAGGAGGGCATTTGGGGGAGAATGGGTACATGTACATGTAGGGCGGTGTCCTGTCACTGTTCACCTAAAACTATCATTACATCATTTCTCAGCTACTGCTTGCTGGCTGGCTTGCTTGCTTGTTAGTTGCTCAGACATGTTCAACTCTTTGCGACCTCACCAAGCTCCTCTGTCCATGGAATTCTCTAGGCTAGAATATTGGGGTGGTTGCCATGCCCTTCTCCAGGGGATCTTCCCTACCCAGGGATCAAACCCAGGTCTCCATCATTGCAGGCGGATTGCTTACCAGCTAAGCTACCAGGAAAGCCCCTTATCAGCTATACCTCAATACAAAATTAAAAGTTTAAAAGATAAAAAAATTAATGACCTGCCCTTTCCTGACTCTGATTTCATCTTGTAAGTTTTTGTCCAAACTTTATTGGTTAAGTATTCTTTGGGTTCAACATGGAAGTATAAAACAAAAGACAAGGACTCTTAGGATCTGAAATATTTACTTTAATATCCTACAGGCTTTTCAAGGTTGGTTCACCATGTTTCTCTACTAATTCACTTACCTACCTAAAAATTGGGGAACATTTCCAGAGCATGGAGATCAAAAGTATGGCATTCAGTTGGGATCTGGCTTTTTCTTCTGCTCTTCTTTATTTTGGGACACTATTTTGGCTGCTGTGAGAAAATACCATGAACTAGGTGGCTTAAACAACAAACATTTCTTTCTTACAGTTCTGGAGTCCAAGATTAGGATGCCAGCATAGTCTGATGAAAGCCCTCTCCTGAGTTGCAAACTGCCTATTTCTCCCTGTGTCCTCATATGGAGAATAAGTGAACTAACTCTCTGCAGTCTCTTTAATGAAGGATATTAAATCATGATGTAATCACCTCCCAAAGGCCCCCACCTCTTAACACCATCAACTTGAGGTTATGATTTCAACATATAAATTTTGGGAGACACAAGCATTCAGGCCATTATTAGGACAACAGCCAATTTATGTTCTGCATCATTTTCACTATGTCTTTCTTCTTCTGCTTCTGGAAGGTCAACATTGCCCCAGAGAATCACTTCTTGCCAAAAGAAAATTGATTTAATGCTGCATACATTATTTCCACTCATAATTTCTTCAATAGATCTTGGCTTCCAAATGAACACATTTCTCCTTAAATTAGTTCAGTGCATCGTGTCTTCTTTTTCCTGCACAAAGTTCATTGAAGCTTGAGGAGTGTAAAAGACAGTGTAAAATCATTCCTGTAAGGATACCAAAATCTGGAGATTCAGCATCACCAGGTGCGTGAGAATTTCTGCATTAATTTGCATTTTAGCAACTTCTAAGAAACCTGAAGGGACATCATCAAATATTGATAACTTATGGTGTGTTGGATTCTTAAATCTCTGAAAAAGAGGATGTAGGTTAGGGATCAGGGACCAGGTTTGATGACTCAAGAGCTTTTGTGTAGCAGAGTTTTATTAAAGTAAGAAAAGGGACAGAGAAAGCTTCTGACACAGACATCAGAAGGGGGGCGGAGAGTGCCCCCCTAACTAGTGTTAGCAAGGTAGTTTATACATTTTAAATTAGTTATTACAATAAATCAAAAAAATGTCTCAATTTTGTGAAAATTTTTACCAGATCCACTCCTCCAATTTACATTTTAGAATAACAGGATTAGAACTTAACAATAGAGAGATCCTACTAGACCCACTCCCATAATTTACATTCTAAAATATCAGGATTAGTCAGAAGGTTTTCAGGAAGGAGAAACTACCCTCAAGCAGGGTACATTGTTGTTATATAATCCCTAGTACAGAGTGTAAACTGAGTTGTGTAATCATCAGTTCTGGGCTTCAAGAAAAAAACTTTGTATGTGACTTAAGACTAAGGACATCCTGGAATGTGAAGTCAAGTGGCCCTTAGAAAGCATCACTACGAACAAAGCTAGTGGAGGTGATGGAATTCCAGTTGAGCTATTTCAAATCCTAAAGGATGATGCTGTGAAAGTGCTCACTCAATATGCCAGCATATTTGGAAAATTCAGCAGTGGCCACAGGACTGGAAAAGGTCAGTTTTCATTCCAATCCCAAAGAAAGGCAATGCCAAAGAGTGCTCAAACTGCCACACAATTGCACTCATCTCACACACTAGTAAAGTAATGCTCAAAACTCTCCAAGCAATACGTGAACTGTAAACTTCCAGATGTTCAAGCTGGTTTTAGAAAAGGCAGAGAAACCAGAGATCAAATTGCCAACATTTGCTGGATCATCGAAAAAGGAAGAGAGTTACAGAAAAATGTATATTTCTGCTTTATTTGACTATGCCAAAGCCTTTGACTGTGTGGATCACAATAAACTGTGGAAAATTCTGGAAGAGATGGGCATACCAGACCATCTGACCTGCCTCTTGAGAAACCTATATGCAGGTCAGGAAGCAACAATTAGAACTGGACATGGAACAACAGACTGGTTCCAAATAGGAAAAGGAGTATGTCAAGGCTGTATACTGTCACCCTGCTTATTTAACTTATATGCAGAGTACATCATGAGAAACACTGGGCTAGATGAAGCACAAGCTGGGATCAAGATTGCCGGGAGAAGTATCAACAACCTCAGATATGCACATGACACCACCTTTATGGCAGAAAGTGAAGAAGAACTAAAAAGCCTCTTGATGAAAGTGAAAGAGGAGAGTGAAAAAGTTGGCTTAAAGTGCAATATTCAGAAAACTAAGATCATGGCATCTGGTCCCATCACTTCATGGGAAATAGCTGGGGAAGCAGTGGAAACAGTGTCAGACTTTATTTTTTGGGGCTCCAAAATCACGGCAGATGGTGATTGCAGCCATGAAATTAAAAGACGCTTACTCCTTGGAAGGAAAGTTATGACCAACCTAGATAGCGTATTAAAAAGCAGAGACATTACTTTGTCAACAAAGGTCCATCTACTCAAGGCTGCCGTTTTTCCAGTGGTCATGTATGGATGTAAGAGTTGGACTATAAAGAAAGCTGAGCACCACAGGATTGATGCTTTTGAACAGTGGTATTGGAGAAGACTCTTGAGAGTCCCTTGGACTGCAAGGAGATCCAACCAGTCCATCCTAAAGGAAATCAGTCCTGAATATTCATTGGAAGGACTGATGCTGAAGATGAAACTCCAATACTTTGGCCACCTGATAGGAAGAACTGACTCACTGAAAAAGACCCTGATGCTGGGAAAGATTGAAGGTGGAGGAAAAGGGGATGACAAACAATGAGATGGTTGGATGGCATCACTGACCCAATGGGCATGAATTTGAGTAAACTCCGGGAGTTGGTGATGGACAGGGAGGCCTGGGGTGCTGCAGTTCATGGGGCTGCAGAGAGTCAGACACGACTGAGCAACTGAACTGAACTGATCTCCTCCTCAAGAATCCCAGACCCCTCTCTCCTCGGGGACCCCCGGACTTCTTATCAACCTGCATAGGAATTGACTCTCTCAATATCTGTTGTCAACTAAGAAAACGACGTACAACTTGAGAGTTGTGAGTTAAGTTTTATTTGGGCAAAATGAGGACTGCAGCTCAGGGGGCACCATCTCAGACAGCTCTGAGAGAATGCTCCAAAGGAAAGACAATATACAAGGTTTTGGTGAAGGGGGAGTTCAGTACTGTGAAGCATTCATTTCACAGAAGGCTTTTTGTTAGTCATGAGGATCTGAGATTTAGTGCTTCTCTAGATATTCAGAGATGCAAGGACTGAGATCATAAAATCTGTTTCTAAAAACATCCAGCTGTCTGAAGACCTGTCCCACCAGGTTCCCTGGAGCACAGAGTGCCTCACTCCACCCTGAACTCCCTCAGGGATTGTTGAAGGTCAACAGCTAGAGCAGCACGGGGCTCAATCTCTGTAGAGGCGGCGGCAAACGCCTTTGTTGTTCTGTCACTGGCAATGCTCTTGGTAAGCGCCAATTTGTAGTTGACACTGTCATCATGATGCTTTTAGCCCTCTCTTCTCCTGTGGCAGGGTAGCCCAAAGGCATCTCATTCTTAACCAAGGGAGAGATTCTAAACACTTCCCTGCCGCAATAACTTGGCTTAGTAGTCTCCCAAATGCTCTCTTTTATGTGCACAATAGGTGCTTTCTTTGATGTAAAAACCAATAATTATTTTACGCATGTTAATGTGTACCTGTGTGCTCTGATTTCAGGGGGCAATGGAGTTCTTAAAGACCCCAAGACTAAGAGCTCTTCAGGAAGAGTCATGGCCTTAAAAGGAATGGTTTGGGACCCACCAGTAGACTGTTGGAGAAGGAAATGACAACACACTCCAGTACCCTTGCCTGGAAAATCGCATGAGCAGAGGAGCATGGTAGGCTACAGTCCATGGGGTCGCAAAGAGTCAGACTCGACTGAGCGACTTCACTTTCACTTTTCACTTTCAGTAGACTGTAGGTCCAAAAGGCTTTCTATGTTCTGGCCCCTGCCAGTGACTTCAGCCTTGTTTCCTGTTCCCCCTAATCCTTCCCTTCACACAAGTTCAAACCTGTGGCCATACACTACATCATCACACTTTAAGGTCAGGATGTATTCTTGTTTCTTTCCTCTCCACTAGAACCCTTGAGGGGAAGGTTGCTAGAGTAATATCCCCTCTATCTAATAGTACATATCATAAGTATACAATGAATATAAATGAATGACTGAAACAGATGATGATCATTGCTCATCACATGCTGGATTTGTTTTAATTGTGGAATACTGACATTACCTTGTTTCCTGACAAATAAATGTCTACTCACTTCCACCATTGCCACCACCCAGCCCCCACTTCCATCATTACCACTGGACAATGAGGCCTTTGAGGATAAGAAAAACGTAGCATTAGCTGTGTCACCTGAAACATACCACATTGCCTGGAACAAAAGTAATATTTTGATTGAATTCACAGTGCTTTCTCAGGTAGGCTTTGCACTTTGTATGTTATTGAGTGGACACCACTCCTATCCTCCATGAAAGGCTTTAAAATGTATTTTATAGACTTCTCACTTTATCTCACAAGGTTTACAACAAAGAGAAGTCACTATGAGTGAGTCAACACACAGTGGACACCACTTCTATCCTCCATGACAGGCTTTAAAATGTATTTTATAGTCTTCTCACTTTATCTCACAGGTTTACTGCAAAGAGAAGTCGTTGTGAGTGAGTCAACACATCACTGAGCTATTATGAAGATTTCCGAATGTTTTAAAATTGTTAAACTTTTCTCCACTGCTCCTTGGAGAGGCTCAGGAAATCCTCTTTTCCATCTCCCTGTGATTTTATTTTGTTTTGGTTTCTAAATACTTTCACAGGATATTAAAACAAACCACTGAGAAAAATCTATGAAGCATTTTAAATAAGTTGGGTATTGTTAAACTTTCCTTTTTCATCTGAGATTCTCCAGAGACTAGTATAGGCAGCATTTTGCTCTTGAAATTAAATTCATTTTCTCTTTTTTTTTTTAGAAATGTTAGAAATTCAACTATCAGGGCTCATTATCCCAACTTCTGTAAGAGGCTAAACACATCCAAAAAGATGACTAGTGTTGAGAAGTCTGAGGAACAGGGAAATCCATGACATAACAGTGAAGTTGAACACACAAATCTGATAGCCAAATAGTTTATTGGGAAACTACTGGGTTTCATCAGTGATGAGGTTCAGTATTATACTGAAGAAACAATTCTGGTACAAAGGCCAAAAATGGCTGCTTTTCACTTTTTGTCCTCTCCTCCAATCTTATCAAAGTTCCTGACATGGTATTTGGGTCCATTGTCAAATTATACTGTATGTGGGTGGACTTCCAGACCTTCTAGCACCAACAGTAGCAATGAGATATCTGCCTTGAAAGTGCCCAAAGAAGTCAAATAACCTTAATATGATATAGAACTCAAGATTCTTAATCTGTAAGAGTATTTCATACTCTGTGCAGGGTACTATATCATAAATTTAGCATCTATACTAAATATGCTTTATCTTTTCTGAAGTTAAAAAAAATTTTAAGAAGTTGTGTTTGAAGAAATTTACTTTAATTTGTAAGTCCTAAAGAAAAAAGTTCACAATATAATAAAAATTAAAGCTCTCTTTTATTATACAATTAATTCACATCTCATAATGGTAATTTGATATTCTAACATTGTGAAAAATCAAATTGTCAGATTTCATTAAAGAACTAAGCATTTAAAATATAAGCAAACCATTTTGACTTAATTAAGCTAGAAAGTGCTACTGCTTTATTTTAGTTATCAAATCCATCATATATTAAACCTTTTTTGAGAATTGCTACTCAAGTTAAGCAAATACAAAACTTCTAACACAAACCCAGAAGAACTCTCTTGAAAAAGATTCCAGGAGAGGCAGGCAGTCATTGGTACTGTTACTTAACTGAAAGGAAGAAGTTGCAAGGTTTATGTAAAGTAATTAGCCTCCAACTAATAAAAATAAATGGAAAAAAAAAAAAGAAGTTGCAAGGTTTAAAGTCAAATGATGTTTGTGGCACTGAATGTTTGAAAGTTAATGTAAACTATTTCTTCTTTGTCCATCGTAGTTAACGATTCACCTCATTCCCAAAGACTCAGAGTCAGCACTAGCTTCTCTTCCTTCAAAAAGAGAAAAGGAATAAAAGAAACCAAATATTAATATCATTATTTTCAAAGGAAAAATGTTTACAGAATTTTCTCCAGCTGGCTTTCTGTTTGTTGTTTGGTTTTTCTTTCGGGAGTAGAAATGCAATCTCACCTTCAGGATCTAGTTTTTTTCAAGTGCACAACAATATATCTTGTGTTCTGAATTTGAAAAACCTTGGTAGAAAGAAACATAAAGAATCTTAAAGACAGCAATTCATCTGAAATAGTCAGTGGTTTTTCTTATTTGCATTTTGTGTAATCAGAAGAAATAAAGTTTATTATCCCATAAAACTAGTAGATTAGGGATAATCGGCTACAGAATGTCTATTAAAAATTAGCTATCCAATTTTAAATAAATAGCTGTATAAAATTAACTTTCTCTGAAGTAGATCATTAATCTTTCTATCAATCAGTCAAAAAGTGATGCTGAAGTTTATATGGCCTTTAGAAGGACACGGATCAACCTGAAACAGCAATTCAGGACCCAAGAACTCAGAAGTTTGCAAACATAAAATAAATGAGAGTGAGCAACACGTTTCATATTTATGCTGCTCCTGAGTCTTTGTGATATTCTAACTATAATCCCCACACCTGAAATTTAACTCATTAAATGTTTAGCATAAGAACCTGAAAAATACAACTGTGTGTTTTTATAAATATTCAATTAACACTCATTTCATCATTTTGAGATTTTTGCCACTAAATAAAGATGCTTATCCTGCAATAATTCTGTTTGGTCTACCCTTTTGCTTAAAAAAAAAAAAAAAAAAAAAGGCTGTGTCACAGAGTGGAAACATCAAAAAGAAATACTTTTGGAAGATGGCATTAACAGAAGAGAAATTCTCCAAACAGATAGTCTAAATAAATAGAGAAAATTTTACTATTTTTCTCTTCTTATTCACTGGAAAATATCTACTCTCCGAAGAATCAGTTTTTGTTTATCAAGCAGACAAACAAAAGAATCCACAATTTATAATGTAAGAATGATAATAAATTAAAGTGCCATCGTGTATATTCCCTGTGGCATTTTTTAACTAGCAGCTGGCTCCTCTGTCTCTGGTAATGCTCAAAAACAAAACTAAATCTGAACAGTCCTCTTATAAATTATGACATATTTCTGGGAAAATAGGAAAATCTTCAGTTACACTGCAATTGGTGTCCCACTAAATAGAGTGAAAAGCTTACTGTATTTTTATTAATTTCCTGATAAGTACAGGAATTAAGTCAAGTGTTTGTGAAAATTGGCCCCCCAAATGTAATTATAAAATTACTAATTGAACAACTGATTATAAATTCTGGTTTTTTCTAGTAATTTACTAATTTAAAAATTTTTATAATACTACTTTGCTAGGCATTAATAGAGACATTTTGTAGTGTTTAGATAAGTACCTGATATACAGTTGATATTCAATAAATGTATTTTTTAAAATGAAAGATGAGATATTCCTGATTCCTCTTTGTTGTCTACCTCCATGTTAAACAAAGCTGTGTTTTCTCCTGTTACCATAATATAATACTTGAATTTTAATTTTCTCTATCTGATTTTAACCATTAGCCCCACCTTAAAATAATCTGAATCTTTAAATTTAAATTGCCAGTGCAATTTAGCCAGATTCACTATATTCTTATTGAACACCAATCTTACAAAAAATACCACAGGGATATAACATGGCCAGTCAGCCACTGGCCCTGAAGAACTTATAAAATAGGAGAGACAGCAAGTGCATTAATAATTACACAATAAGCAAAAACATAAGCATCCAAAGACAGGGGAACATACAAGTATGAAACAGGAACCTTGGCCAAGATGGCATGAAAGAGGTAACATTTAAGATAAACTTTTGAAAAAAAGTAACTAGTCCCTGACAGATGACATTAGACAAATAGGGTATCCCAAGCAAAGATGGCTTCCCAGATGACTCAGTGGTAAAGAATCTACCTACCAATGTAGGAGACACAGGAGACACGGATTTCATCCCTGGGTCTGGAAGATCCCCTGGAGAAGGGAATGGCAACCCACTCCAGTATTCTTGCCTGGGAAATCCTGTGGACAGAGGAGCCTGGCAGGGTACAGTCCATGGGGCCACAAAGAGTTGGACAGGACTGAGCGTGCATGTACAAGCAAAGAAAACATAGCAAGCTCTTTTAGGTCCATTCAGGGAGCTATGACTAACCCAGCTTTACTGGAGTGATGAGTCAATGTAAAAATAAAGTACAAGAGTAGCCTGAGAGTTTACATTCAGCTTGGGGTTGGAGGTGTGGGGTCTATACTTATTTTGATAGGCAGTAGAAAGGCATTTAAGTTTTTTATTAGGGTCTGAAGCAAATAGCACATTCAAATAGGTTCAGTGGTGGAGTTTGATAAAGAGACGATTTACAAAAGGTATGGGCTGAGGAGTGGACATCAATAAGGGATGATGGACAATTTCCTGCCAGCAGCAGTGGGAAGTGTCACCACCAGTTCTAAAAGAGGAAGTTAAAAGAGACATTATTAGAACCTGCGGAGAACAGTTATAATTGTAAGAATGTATCTCCTGAACTGAGGCAAGACCTTCTGTGGAGAACAGGCAACCTATAGCTGAGCCAGGTGGATAAGTACCAGCTTAACTCTGCTTGCTCCCTTCAAGTCTCCTGCTAGTGCCCCCTACTGGATAAACCCAAGTGGAAGTCAGAAGGCAAGGGAGCCCACTGATTATAGAGTTCATATAGGCCTTCCTCCCAGAGCACAGAGCAGAACAGAGAAAGAAAGGGAATGGATCTGAAGGGGGAAAAGGAAAATATAAGACACAAGGCTTTTGAGCAAAATAGAGACATACCTCCTAGGAAAATTAATCCTACAGGTATAGAGATAATCAAGATGAAGAAACTAAGAATATAATAGAGAAGACTGTAAAGGTCAGAAACAGGGCCATGGCAATGGAACAAGAAGTAAAAAATTGCCTGTGAGAACTTGCAAGGCTACGAGTCAGCTCTTGGAATGGTGCCAGGCATGGATCCAAGGTGAGTTTTGATGGCTTCTGGTAGACAAGGGCTTAGCAAAAGGATAAAAACCACAGCTGGGGTCCTAAAGCACAAATGTAACAAGGTATCCATGAGCAAATAGCCACTAAGCAGAATTAGCTGGAAGTTAAAGTGATCCTGGGTATACGTTTTTATCTGTGGATGGTTTTCTTGAGATGCAAATTTTGGAGACCTTTTATATAAAGGTGTGAAGAGAAATGTTGGCTACAAGATAAGAAACTAAAAGATTTAAGCAAAAGCAGATGTTCTGTTATCCTGAAGATTTCAAGGGCATTTTATGACAGCAGTCATGCATCTGAACAGTTGACAGACAGCTGTATGGATGCTCATGAGTCAGAAGAGCAGACGAATTTAAATTTTAATAAATATTTATCAACAGAAAATTTGCCTGTAAGAAACACAAGAGTGATAAATTGTGGGGCTTCTAACAGATTAGATGGAGGGGAAAAGGAAAATTAGAAGTTTGAAGTTTTGAATCTTGGTTCCTAGGAGAACAAGGTAATTATTACAAACATAAAAATTAAGTGCTGGATTTTAGAGTTAAATGGATGGAATTTCTAAGTGCTTCTCACAGTAATGGGAAGGACAGGGAAATGTGTACTATGAGGGGTATCCTAGAGGTCAGCACAGTCTGGGACAGGGTTCTACCCAAGGTCACAGCAAAAAGCACAGCAAGAGGAAGAGTCCAGATGCATTTGAGGCCCCATAGCACCCTTATGGTTGTTTCGTCTCTAAGTCGTGTCCAACTCTTTGTGACTTCATGGACTATAGCCTGCCTGGCTCCTCTGTCCATGGGATTTCCCAGGCAAGAATACTGGAGTGGTTTGCCGTTTCTTTCTCCAGGGGATCTTCCCAACCCAGGAATTGAACCCTGGTCTCCTACATTGCAGGCAGATACTTTACCAACTGAGCTATGAGGGAAGCCCATAGCACATTTATACGCTTCCTGAAAAATCTTCCTTAAAAAATAATACTGCTGAACTATCTGTCCCCAAAATATCATCCAAAATAACACAGGTCATAGGGAAGACAGATGGGAAGTATTGAGCACAGAATGCAAACCAAACAACTGCAGTCACTGTGGTTACAAAACAGACTGCAGAGTCATAATTCTTGGAAGAAAGGCTGCATAAAGCAAACAATAGTCATTTGGCAATAAAACAAATTAAAATCCAACCCAAGCATGGGTTAAGAGAGGCAGGAGGAAAGAAGTGTCAGTGTCAACAACTGAAGCAGTGTGGTATTGTGGTAGAACTAAAGGACTGATGAAGAGAAAAGAATGATGCACATGGACCAGGTCCAGGAGTATATAGGAATTAGTACATATGTAGTTACTACTGGAGCGGGAGTAAAATTAGGAATCACTACGTGATACATATGTGTTTAAAATTAAAGGAGGATAAGGACTTTCCTGGTGGTACAGTGGCTTTGGATTTACTCTCCCAACATAGGGGGCCCAGGTTCAATTCTTTATCAGGGAACTAGATCCCACATGTTAGCAAATAAGCATTCACAGGCCACAACAAAAGATCCCATGTGCTGCAACTAAGACCCAGTGCAGCCAAATAAATAAATAAAATATTTTGTACAATTAAAGGGGAATAAATATATACTTTGGATTCCCAATAAATTGCTTGGCAACAATTAACTAATCTTTTGGGAACTATTAATATGATTTGATACCATTTAGGAATGACTTCTTGTGCAAATAGCAGAATCCCCAACTCATAGCTGCTTAAATAAGTTGGAGGTTTATATAGCTTGCCAACAAGAACTCTGGGGATAGCAGTTCAGGACTCATGAGAGCTCCGTGGTGTCATTAAAGACTCCAGTTGTTTCTCTTTTCATGCCACCATCATTACCGAGCAGGCTGTGGTCCTCACGTTTGTCTCCTCAGGATATAGATCCTGGACATCCCATGACCTCGGGCCTGCATTCTAGGCAAGAAGAAAGCGGAAAGGCAGGGTCAGAATGGGCAAACCAGTCATATATTCACCAAACCCTAACAGTGGTGGCATCTGTAACTGGATTATTTTTATCTCTAGTTTTATTGTGTGATCTGAATTTTTCCAAAGATTGTGTATTGAATTGTGTCAGAAATAGATGAGGAACCTATTTCCATTTTGCAGAAAGATTAGTTAATCAAAGAAACCATAAATCTCTTTCAAACTCAGTAAACCTCAAAAAAAAAAAAACAACCCCAAAATCAGTAAGCCTCCATTGCTCTATGATTCTTAGTATCATCCTACATTTTATTTTTAGCACAGACCACTTTCTAGATTTCTTCTTATGGAAAATGAGCTGTGAAGAAAACTTCCTTTTATGTTCCAAACTCCTGGGAACAAAAAAATTATGGGTTGTCTTTTAAATAATGCTAAATCTCTAAGAACCTTATTTAATGCATTTAGGTAAGTTGTGTATTTTCAAGCATCTAATTACAATTGCTGAAGTTCATTCCCAGCATGATCTTCACAGAAAGAGAAAATGGTGGGGAGGTGGGGTGGGCAGGGAGTTGCTCAGAAGAGAAAAATCAACCGACAAATAACTTTTCAATACTTACCAATATTTCCAAATTTTGCTTAAATATTCTGTTCTACTCTAGGATATTTCCTTTTTTTTGGCCATACAGACTAATATAAGTTTTAAGAATTCAATACAGTTATAGAGTCCCAAAAAGGTTGCAGGATTTTGAATAAAAAGAAATGTCTGTGCTTGAGTCAAAAATAAATCTTCACTCTCCCCTAAGCTTGAAAACAGTTCTTATGAAAAAAATTGTCCTTATGATTATGATATATGATACACCGAAGATTTTAGTGAAGTTAATTATTTCATAATGTGTAGACTAGACATTACTAACACTGGTGGTAGAAAAGCATTTAAAATACAAAAGAAGAAAATGGTTTTTAATTTGGGGTGACAGATGTTTTTTCATTCATGGTTTTCAAAGAACTCGGGAAAGCAGTTTTGCACATGCCATTTTCTAAATGGTTAATACACAGTCCTTTAACAAGCATCCTGAACATCCTTTCAATGTCTAGGAATGATGAAGGGAACAGGCAACTAACCAGGCTACTCTCCAGCCCCTAGTCTGTGCTCAGTGTCATTTCTTGTAAATAGAGATTGAAAACTGCCATTTCATTTTCCCTTCATTCTTTTAACTGCCTGTGTGATTGTGTCAGATACATGAAAAAGCATAATTTGCTACATTAACCAAAGCCAGTTTCTGTTATCCCTCTAATAATAGTCTGAATCCTAGCCCTCTGTTCAAGATGTCTGTGATTTTTAACAAAGTATTTAGCATCTTTCACCCTGTTTCCTCACCTCTAAAATAGGCGGTATTGTGAAGATTAAGAAAGATTGTGTTCCATTAGTGCTCTGCGCATAATAACCATTCAACATATTTTAGCTGCAATATATTATATACTGGGCTTCCTAGGTGGCGCTAGTGGTAAAGAACCCACCTGCCAATGCAGGAGACAAGAGATGCAGGTTTGATCCCTGGGTAGAGAAGATTCCCTGGAGAAGGAAATGGCAACCCACTCCAGGATTCTTGCCTGGAGAATCCCGTAAACAGAGGAGCCTGGCGGCTACAGTCCATGGGGTCAGAAAGAGTCGGACACAACTGAAGTGACTTAGCACATGTATTATATGCTATGTTATATACTTAAAGTTCTATCCATTTTTTCAAGACTCCTACATTCTTGCTCAGCTTTCACAATGAAATTATCAGCCCTATAAGGTAGTCTAAGCAATCTGTTCTTGCCATAAGACAGCAGTCCCCAACCTTTTTGGCACCAGGGACCAGTTTCAGGGAAGACAGATTTTCCATGGAGGTGAGGGAGGTGGTTTGGGGAGGATTCTTACAAAGACTGTGCAGTCTCATCCCTTGAATGCACAGTTCACAGTAGGGTCTGAGCTCCTATGAGAACCTCATGCTGCTGCTGATCTGACAGGAGGCAGAACTCAGGGTGCAATGCGAGCAATGAGGAGCGGCTGTCAATACAGATTAAGCTTCATTTGCTCACCACTGCTCTCTTCCTGCTGTGCAACTTGGATGCTAACAGACCATGGACTGGTACCCAGTCCATGACCCAGGAGTGAGGGAGCCCTGCTATAAGACATTATATATATTATTTGATAATTCAATTATATCCTGTTTTACAAGCCATTCTCTAGTTTGTCCATGTTCTTCCAAAAGGAACCTTGCTTCTAGAGGGTCTGATGTCTTGCCCTAATCCTGATCAAAGTAGATTAAGTAAATGCTGCAATCCTGAAGCCCATGGGGTCTGGCGTCCTTCTGGGCTCTATACCTTGTATGAATGGATAAGCTCCATCCATCTAACTTGCTTCTCGACTAAGCATGTTTCCTTCTGCTTTAGGCCTCATTTTTTTTTTGCATGTAAACCAGGTGTCCAGATCCCGGCATCTTCACCTGAACCCAGCCTTCCTTGTCTGCGTCTCTCATGATCTCTGGCCAGTCTTGTCCATCAAAAGGGATGAAGTTATTCCTGCTTCCTACCCTCACCCCTCAGTCACAGGTACAGATTACGTCAAAAATATACTGATCCCTTAAGATAAAAATATATATCCAGCCATGCCTATTCAAGCTTTCCTTGGTTTCTAAATTCTCTTTGTCATATTCCATCCTCCAGACTAGGCCTCCCTTGATATAGGTGCCCTGTGATTTCATCATTGTAACTTTTGAAGTGAGGTGAAAGTTGCTCAGTCGTGTTGGACTTTTTGGACCCCATTGACTCGAGTACTACCTATTTAACTTGCCCTTGTGCACACATGAGACTAAGCCTCCAGCCTAATAAAAGATTGTAACCAAAAGAGTTGAGATTATACAGACCCTTAAGGAGAAGTAACATAGTTTATACTTTATCACAATGAGAAGCCTTTGAGGGTTTTAGAAAAGGAAGCAATGTGATAACATCTGCCTTTTAGGAAGATCGCTCTGAGTGCAGTGTGAAGACATCTGGATAATATCTGTTTATTATAAGCATTAAACCAGTTATGAAAGGAAGGAAAAATTTTAAGAGCAGGAAGCCGCAAAGAGACTAGAAAAAAGATCTGATATTGGAAAGCACTGTGCAGGTGAAGAGAAGTGGAAGAAGTAGACGGAAGTTACAGAGGTAGAATCAACAGAATTTGATGATTATTTTGAATATGTTGTGGCATAAGAAAAATGAGAAAAGTTAAATAAGTTGCTTAAGGACAAATATCACAGGTGTGTTTCTTGCCTCAACTTGATTGTATTTTTTTTTTTGGATGGCAGGAACTATTCCAAATATTTTTATGCACATTTTGATGTCCAGTATGTGTTCAATTAACCAATAAAGACTCAATAATTCTGTCATGTTATCTGTCACAAGACTTGTCTACAAGGAGTTCTCTTATCAAAATCTAGAACCTACGTTGTGATTTTATTCATTTTTCCCAAGACTGCATATAAAGGAACACTGACAAAAATTGTACAGATGTCTGGAAACTAGGCTACCAATTAATTCACTCATAGTTTGGAAGGTAAGATGCTGACTTGATCTTTTTCTATGTTATTAATAATCATTTGAGTTCATTTGGATAGGTACTGGTTAAAGCTCACCTAATTTAAACCAAACTTAAATTATCTAATTTAAGACATCACGGTTCTCAAACTTTCATGAGGATCCAAACTTCTTGGAAGGTTTTTTTTTAATAGGATTGAAAGACTCAGTGACTTCACTGGAAGTCTGGTGGTAAAGAATCTGCCTTGTAATACATGAGACATGACCCCTGATGGGGCAACTAAGATTCCACAGGTCTTGGAGCAATTACTGAGTCCGCTGCTCCAGAGCCCACATGCTGGAAGCCCATGCTCCACAACTAGAGAGTCCGTGCTCCGCATAGAAAGATCCCAGGTGCAGCAACTAAGACCCACCGCAACTAAATAAATAAATAAATTTTTTAAAAATGAAATATGGTTTATTTTTTTAAAAATGATTGTTAGGCTCAGAGTTTTTGATTCAGTTAGTTAGAATGGAATCCAAAAAAATCAAAATCACTTGAGAAACACTGCAGTAAACCAATGTTTCCAAATTGTTATAAAAATCACCTACAGTACATATTAACAATAAAAATCCCCAAGCACTCTCTGATCACCTCCAATTCAGACAGTTCAGGAAAGCTGAGCAGGGATCTGTATTTTTTTTTAAGTGCTTCATGTGATTCTTATGGTCAGTCAAGTTGGGCAAGTGCTTCCTGAGAGCATCCTGTGAAATAAGTACTATTATTATTCATTTTTTATGGAGGGAAAAACAGGATTAGCAAAATTTAAATAAATGACAAAGCTCTTAAGCATTCCTCCAGAAGACTTAAACTATCGTTCATACTGAAATACAAAATGTTTCCTATACAAAGGTACTGTGAGCATCTTGGTGACAGGGACCTTAATCGTATTTATCTTAGTATTGCTAAAACCTGACAAGAAGATCACTGAATGGATGGTTAGAAAAAGCCCTGTAAAATAATTCTAAGCCTAATAAAAAAAAAAAAAAAAAGCTAGCAACAAACAGACAAAAATTCAGTCCAATGAAACGAAGACAGAATCAAATGACCATGGAAATGAATTGACTAGTGGGACAGAGAAAGACAAATATCATGATATCACTTATATGTGGAATCTAAAATATGATACAAATGAACTTACTTACAAAACAGAAACAGACTCACAGATGTAGAAAACAAACTTATGGTTACCAAAGAGGGAAGACAACAGAAGGAGAATTTACCAGTTCAGGATCAGCAGATACAAACTATGTAAAATAGATAAACAAAGTCCTACTGCATATCACAAGGGACTATATTCAGCATCCTGTAATGAACCATAATGGAAAAGAATATGGAAAAGAATATATATCTACTGTACCCTAGAAATATATATATAGACTGTATTTAGAAGAAATGGGGTAGCAATCATAGTCAGCAAGAGAGTCTGACATGCAGTGCTTGATGCAATCTCAAAAACGACAGAATGATCTCTGTTCGTTTCCAAGGCAAACCATTCACTATCATGGTCATCCAAGTCTATGCCCAGACCAGTAATGCTGGAGAAGCTGAAGTTGAATGATTCTATGAAGACCTGCAAGATCTTTGAGAACTAACACCCAAAAGAGATGTCCTTTTCATTATAGGGGACTGGAATGCAAAAGTAGGAAGTCAAGAAATACCTGGAGTAACAGGCAAATTTGGCCTTGGAGTACAGAATGAAGCAGGTCAGGCTAATAGAGTTTTGCCAAGAGAATGCACTGGTCATGGAAAACACGCTCTTCCAACAACACAAGAGAAGACTCTACACATGGACATCACCAGATGGTCAACACGGAAATCAGATTGTTTATATTCTTTGCAGCCAAAGATGGAGAAGCTCTATACAGTCAGCAAAAACAAGATCCAGAGCTGACTGTGGCTCAGATCATGAACTCCTTACTGCCAGATTAAGACTTAAATTTAAGAAAGTAGGGAAAACCACTAGACCATTCAGCTATGACATAAATCAAATCCCTAATGATTTTACAGTGGAAGTGACAAATAGATTTAAGGGACTGGATCTGATGCACAGAGTGCCTGATGAACTATGGATGGAAGTTCGTGACATTGTACAGGAGACAGGAATCAAGAGCATCCTCAAGAAAAAGAAATGTAAAAAGCAAAATAGCTGTCTGAGGAGGCCTTACAAATAGCTGTGAAAAGAAGAAAAGCAAAAAACAAAGAAGAAAAGGAAAAATATACCCATCTAAATGCAGAGTTCCGAAGATTAGCAAGGAGAGATAAGAAGGCCTTCCTCAGTGATCAGTGCAAAGAAATAGAGGAAAACAATAGAATGGGAAAGACTAGAGACCTCTTCAAGAAAATGAGAGATACCAAGGGAACATTTCATGTAAAGATGGGCTCAATATAGGACAGAAATGATATGGACCTAAAAGAAGCAGATGTTAAGAGGTGACAAGAATACACAGAAGAACTACACAAAAGATCTTCACAACCCAGATAATCATGATGGTGTGATCACTCTACCTAGAGCCACGCATTCTAGAATGCAAAGTCAAGTGGGCCTTAGGGAGCATCACTACGAACAAAGCTAGTGGAGGTGATGGAATTCCAATTGAGCTATTTCAAATCCTGAAGGATGATGCTGTGAAAGTGCTCACTCAATATGCCAGCATATTTGGAAAATTCAGCAGTGGCCACAGGACTGGAAAAGGTCAGTTTTCATTCCAGTCCCAAAGAAAGGCAATGCCAAAGAATGCTCAAACTGCCACACAAATGCACTCATCTCACACACTAGTAAAGTAATGCTCAAAATTCTCCAAGCCAGGCTTCAACAGTACATGAACCATGAACTTCCAGATGTTCAGGCTGGTTTTAGAAAAGGCAGAGGAATCACACATCAAATTGCCAACATCTGCTGGATCATTGAAAAAGCAAGAGAGTTCTAGAAAAACATCTACTTCTGCTTTATTGACTACGCCAAAGCCTTTGACTGTGTGGATCACAGTAAACTGTGGAAAATTCTTCAAGAGATGGGAATACCAGACCACCTGACCTGCCTCCAGAGAAATCTGTGTGCAGGTCAAGAAGCAACAGTTAGAACTGGACATGGAACAGACTGGTTCCAAATAGGAAAAGGAGTACGTCAAGGCTGTATATTGTCACCATGCCTACTTAACTTATATGCAGAGTACATCATGAGAAATGCTGGGCTGGAAGAAGCACAAGCTGGGATCAAGATTGCTGGGAGAAACATCAATAACCTCAGATATGCAGATGATATCACCCTTATGGTGAAAAGTGAAGAATAACCAAAGAGCCTCTTGATGAAAATGAAAGAGGAGAGTGAAAAAGTTGGCTTAAAACTTAACATTCAGAAAACTAAGATCATGGCATTGATCCCATAACTTCATGGCAAATAGATAGGGATACAGTGGAAACAGTGGCAGACTGTTCTGGGGGGCTCCAAAATCACTGCAGATGGTGACTGCAGCCATGAAATTAAAAGATGCTTACTCTTTGGAAGAAAAGTTATGACCAACCTAGACAGCATATTAAAAAGCAGAGACAATCAGTTCAGTTCACCGTAGTCACTCAATCATGTTCAACTCCTTGTGACCCCATGAACCACAGCACGCCAAGCCTCCCTGTCCATCACCAACTCCCAGAGTCCACCCAAACCCATGTCCATCGAGTCGATGATGCCATCCAACCATCTCATCCTCTGTCGTCCCCTTCTCCTCCTGCCTTCAATCTTTCCCAGCATCAGGGTCTTTTCAAATGAGTCAGCTCTTCCCATCAGGTGGCCAAAGTATTGGAGTTTCAGCTTCAGCATCAGTCCTTCCAATGAACACCCAGGACTGATCTCCTTTAGGATGGACTGGTTGGATCTCCTTGCAGTCCAAGGGACTCTCAAGAGTCTTCTCCAACACCACAGTTCAAAAGCATCAAATTTTTGGCGCTCAGCTTTCTTCACAGTCCAACTCTCACATCCATACATGACCACTGGAACAACCATAGCCTTGACTAGACAGACCTTTGTTGACAAAGTGATGTCTCTGCTTTTTAATATCCTATCTAGGTTGGTCATAATTTTCCTTCCAAGGAGTAAGCATCTTTTAATTTCACTGCTGCAATCACCATCTGCAGTGATTTTGGAGCCCCCAAAAATAAAGTCAGCCACTGTTTCCACTGAATCCCATCTATCTTCCATGAAGTGATGGGACCAGATGCCATGATCTTAGTTTTCTGAATGTTGAGTTTTAAGCCAACTTTTTCACTTTTCTGCTTTCACTTTCATCAAGAGGCTCTTTAGTTTCTCTTCACTTTCTGCCATAAGGGTGTTGTCATCTGCATATCTGAGGTTATTGATATTTCTCCCGGCAAGCTTGATTCCAGCTTGTGCTTCTTCCAACCCTGCATTTCTCATGATGTACTCTGCATATAAGTTAAATAAACAGGGTGACAATACACAGCCTTGACATACTCCTTTTCCTATTTGGAACCAGTCTGTTATTCCATGTCCAGTTCTAACTGTTGCTTCCTGACCTGCATACAGGTTTCTCAAGAGGCAGGTCAGGTGGTCTGGTATTCCCATCTCTTTCAGAATTTTCCACAGTTTATTGTGATCCACACACTCAAAGGCTTTGGCATAGTCAATAAAGCAGAAGCAGATGTTTTTCTGGAACTCTCTTGCTTTTTTGATGATTCAGCAGATGTCAGTGATTTGATCTCTGGTTCCTCTGCCTTTTCTAAAACCAACTTGAACATCTGGAAGTTCACAGTTCACATATTGCTGAAGCCTGGTTTGGAGAATTTTGAGCATTACTTTACTAGTGTGTGAGATGAGTGCAATTGTGCAGTAGTTTGAGCATTCTTTGGGATTGCCTTTCTTAGGGATTGGAATGAAAACTGACCTTTTCCAGTTCTGTGGCCACTGCTGAGTTTTCCAAATTTGCTGGCATGTTGAGTGCAGCACTTTCACAGCATGATCTTTTTTTCGGATTTGAAATAGCTCAACTGGAATTCCATCACCTCCACTAGCTTTGTTCATAGTGATGCTTCCTAAGGCACGCTTGACTTCACATTCCAGGATGTCTGGATCTAGGTGAGTGACCACACCATCGTGATTATCTGGGTTGTGAAGATCTTTTGTGTACAGTTCTTGTATTCTTGCCACCTCTTCTTAATAGCTTCTGCTTCTGTATTAGGTCCATACCATTTCTGTTCTTTATTGACCCTATCTTTGCATGAAATGTTCCCTTGGTATCTCTCATTTATTTGAAGAGATCTCTAGTCTTTCCCGTTATAATGTTTTCCTCTATTTCTTTGCATTGATTGCTGAGGAAGGCTTTATCCCTCCTTGCTCTTCTTTGGAACTCTGAATTCAGATGGGTGTATCTTCCCTTTTCTCCTTTGCTTTTCACTTCCCGTCTTTCACAGCTATTTGTAAGGCCTCCTCAGACAACCATTTTGCTTTTTTGCAATTCTTTTTCTTGAGGATGGTCTTGATTCCTGTGTTCTGTACAATGTCGCGAACCTCCATCCATAGTTCATCAGCACTCTGTCTATCAGATCCAGTCCCTTAAATCTGTTTCTCACTTCCACTGTATAGTCATAAGGGATTTGATTTAGGTCATACCTGAATGGTCTAGTGGTTTTCTCTACTTTCTTCAATTTCAGTCTGAATTTGGCAATGAGGATTTCACTAACTGAGCCACAGTCAGCTTCCTGTCTTGTTTTTGCTGACTATATAGAGTTTCTCCATCTTTGGCTACAAAGAATATAATCAATCTGATTTCTGTGTTGACCATCTGGTGACATCCATGTGTAGAATCTTCTCTTGTGTTGTTGGAAGAGGGTGTTTGCTATGACCAGTGAGCTCTCTTGGCAGAACTCTATTAGCCTTTGCAGAGATATTACTTTGCCTGCAAAAGTCCATCTAGTCATAGCTATGGTTTTTCCAGTAGTCGTATATGGATATGAGAGTTGGATAATAAAGAAAGCTGAGCATCAAAGAATTGATACTTTTGAACTATGGAGTTGGAAAAGACTCTTTAGAGTCCCTTGAACTACAAGGAGATCCAACCAGTACATCCTAAGGGAAATCTGTCCTGAATATTCATTGGAAGTGCTGAAGTTGAAGCTGAAACTCCAATACTTTGGCCACCTGATGCAAAGGCTGACTCATTTGAAAAGACCGTGATGCTGGGAAAGATTGAAGGCAAGAGGAAAAGGGGCTGACAGAGGATGAGATGATTAGATGGCATCACCAAATCAATGGACATGAGTGTGAGTAAACTCTGGGAGTTGGTGATAGACAGGGAGGCCTGGTGTGCTGCAGTCCATGGGGTCACAAAGAGTCAGACATGACTGAGTGACTGAACTGAACTGAATTGAACTGTACCCTAGAAACTAACACAGTGTAAATCAACTATACTTCATTTTCAGAAATTGAAAAAAAGTAAATGAATTGACTAGAAGATTAAATCAAATTTCTCAACCCTAAAACACTTGGTAGCAGAAATAATAATAATAGATATTGACTTTGATGCCAGAAAAACATTTTCTATGTATTCTACGGACATCCCTATTGGTGCTAGTGGTAAAGACCCGCCTGCCAATGCAGGAGACATAAGAGATGTGGGTTCAATCCCTGGATCGGCAAGATCCCCTGGAGGAGGGAATGGCAACCCACTCCAGGATTCTTGCCTGGAGAATCCCATGGACAGAGGAGTCTGGCCAGCTACAGTCCATAGGGTTGCAAAGAGTTAGACAAGACTGAAGCAACTTAACACACACACACACACACACACACACAGTACACAAAAGCACACACACATACGTTTTGTATAACTGGTTTGATATTTATAATAAAAATTATTATCCCAATGTTAAAAGCTTGAAAGTGCCTTATAAATTATTTTATTTGATTATTTCATGATTTTCAGAAAATGAAATATTGAAAACACTATTAGCAGCAGAGCTATTACACATGCAAAGTGTCCTTGAAAATGTTTTCTCTGGGAACTTCCCTGGCAGTCCTGTGTTAAGACTCTATACTTCCGATGCAAGGGGTATGGATTTAACCCATGGTTGAAGAATTAAGATTCCACATACATGCCACATGATACAGCCAAAAAAAATTTTTAAATAGCTTTCTTTGAAACGTTTCACAATTAACATTGGATGGTTTTTTAAAATTTACAGTATTTAAAATTATTTTATTGCTCAGCTCAGTTCAGTTGCTCAGTCGTGTCCAACTCTTTGCGACCCCATGGACTGCAGCACACCAGGCCTCCCTGTTCATCACCAACTCCCAGAGTTTACCCAAACTCATGTCCATTGAATCAGTGATGCCATCTAACCATCTCATCCTCTGTCGTCCCCTTCTCTTCCCACCTTCAATCTCTCCCAACATCAGGGTCTTTTCCAATGAGTCAGCTCTTCGCATCAGGTGGCCAAATTATTGGAGTTTCAGCTTCAACATCAGTCCTTCCAATGAACATTCAGGACTGATTTCCTTTAGGACTGATTTCTTTTAGGATGGACTGGTTGGATCACCTTGCAGTCCAAGGGACTCTCAAGAGTCTTCCCCAACACCACAGTTCAAAAGCAACAATTCTTTGGCGTTCAGCTTTCTTTATAGTCCAATTCTCACATCCATACATGACCACTGGAAAAACCATAGCCTTGACTAGACAGACCTTTGTTGACAAAGTGATGTCTCTGCTTTTTAATATGCTGTCCAGGTTGGTCATAGCTTTCCTTCAAAGAGTAAATGTCTTTTAATTTCATGGCTGTAATCACCATCTACAGTGATTTTGAAACCCAAAAAAATAGTCAGCCACTGTTTCCACTGTTTCCCCATCTATTTGACATGAAGTGATGGGACCGGATGCCATAATCTTAGTTCTCTGAATGTTGAGCTTTAAGCCAACTTTTTCACTCTCTTCTTTCACTTTCATCAAGAGGCTCTTTAGTTCCTCTTCACTTTCTCCCATAAGGGTGTTGTCATCCGCATATCTGAGGTTATTGATATTTCTCCCAGCAATCTTGATCCCAGCTTGTGCTTCTTTCAGCCCAGGGTTTCTCATGATGTACTCTGCATATAAGTTAGATAAGCAGGGTGACAATATACAGCCTTGATATACTCCTTTTCCTATTTGGAACCAGTCTGTTGTTCCATGTCCAGTTCTAACTGTTGCTTCCTGACCTGCATACAGGTTTCTCAAGAGGCAGGTCAGGTGGTCTGGTATTCCCATCTCTTTCAGAATTTTCCACAGTTTACTGTGATCCACACAGTCAAAGGTTTTGGCATAGTCAATAAAGCAGAAGTAGATGTTTTTCTGGAACTCTTGCTTTTTCGCTGATCCAGCGTAAACATATGTAAATAATGGCTAACATTTACAAAAGTGCTCTGTATCTTTCAAATCATTTGATCCTCACAACAAATTTTTGAGGTAGATATCATTATTTTCAGGCTTCCCAGGTGGCGATAGTGGTAAAGAACCTGCCTGCCAATGCAGGAGAGATAAGAGATGTGGTTTCTATCTGTGGGTTGGGAAGATCCTCTGAAAGAGGAAATGGCAACCTATTCCAGTATTCTTGCCTGGAAAATCCCATGGATAGAGGAACCTGGAGGGCTATAATCCATGGGGTCACAAAGAGTCAGAAATGACCGAATGCAACAATACAACAACAACCACTGTTTTCATCATTTACAGATAAGGAATAGGGCCCAGAGTTCACTTCGATAGCAGGCCGAGAAGCCAGGCAATAAATCCCAGTGTCTTAACCACACTGTTACGCCATCTCCTGTATTTTGATTGAAAAAAAGACATCCTCGTTTCACTTACTTATTTGAATAACCGAAGCAGATTCTAAATGGAATTGTGACAATAAGGAATAAATAATAAGTTGAAGAATGATCTTCCAAAGGACAAGGTGCTTAGTTAGGGCCATGCCTCAACAGACAAAGAAGGAACAGGATGTCATTGCACTTTTAGGGAAGAGGAAAATGGCTGCCCATTACTTTTCAAAAAGCAGTTCTACAGAAGCAAACGACTTCTGCCAAACCATTTTGAAAATTTTCTTAGTACGAAGCTTACTGCACCTCGAAGATCTACTCCAAGGATAACATTACAGGTAGCTTGATGGATTCTAATTTGTGGTGTTCAGTCCCACATTCACCCTTTGGATTACAAAATTGCAATTTCAGCCGAAATCACTGCCTCTCAGAATTGGAGTGAAAATTTAAATGATTCAGATGAATCTGAGAAACGAATCTCCAAACCCATTTGCTTCTCTTGCCAGTGAAAGCAGACCTTCCTCCCATCTCCCCTCTCCTGCCTAAAGATCTTAAAATGACCCACTTACAGGATGCCAGTTCTCCTCAGTTTCTGATTTCCTGACTGAAAAAACAGAATTAGGTAGAGTAACACTTTAATAATAATAAATTTTGTTAGTTTTATGATTCTAGATACACAACACATTTATAATCAATATTTGCTGGATGAAGTGTTTAAAAAGACTTAAGGATTTCCCTTGTGGTCCAGTGGATAAGAATCCACCTTGCAATGCTGGAGGAGGCAGGTTTGATCCCTGACCAGGGAACTAAGATCCCATATGCCAAGGGGCAACTAAACCCACATGCCACAGAGAATACCCAATGCCTTCAAAGAAATTTTTTTAACTTTTAAAAGAATTTTAAAAAGCCTTAGATAAGCCCATACAGTATCAAACTCCAGATTCCCCTGATGTATATCATAGCAAGAATCTAGCAGGCCCCAATGTTATCTTCCAAATCTTGTTTTTCTAAGTCCAGTCTGGTTAAAGAGAAGATAATTAAACTAAATTTGTAAATACTGAATGTCCTTCTTCCTGAACAAAGAAATTCTCCAATTCATATTAATAAAAATAAGGATGAAGAACAGATGTTTATAACACAGAAAAGCTCTTAAGTAAAATTTATTAATTCTTCCCCAAAAGCTTTTTATTTTTTAAAATTTTAAATATTTTTCAAAGCAATACTTAAATATAATTCAAAAATAAAATAGGATTAAAAGACCTATAAAGAAAAGCAATTATCTCTGCCTTGCCTCTTCCCCCATATCTATCTTACTCAAAGAGGAAACACTTGTTAAGTTCGTGCCCTATTTATTTTGGCAGTTCACATCAAATCTCAAAATATTATCTGCAGACTGCCATTTCTTAATTAACTATTTTAAATTTACTTATGTACAACTATAATGTAAAAGTATTTAGTTCTCTTCTCCCACCTTCCATCTATTCTCCATCTTTTTCTCCTAACACAGTTATATAAAGTTTCACTAAAATCATTAACATCTGTTTATGCTTTTAGGAATTTTTGAAGCCAAGAACTTTACAGTGATTATATTTCCTTTCCTGTACTGATTTCCTGAGTTTCTCATTGTTTTTCTTTCCTTCATAAAATTTACTTTTAATAATAATTCTCCTGTTGTAAAATTCAATAGAGCAGATCCTCTATGAAACCTCTATTTTTCCAAAGACCTCCCTTCAGAGTCTTCTATCTTCCTGCTGCAAACCAGGCTGTTTCTCAGACTTATTTCATGATTATCACTCTAAGGATTGTCTCAGACTGCACTTACTGCATCCCACCCTTCCTCCCATTAGTTTATTTTTTCATTTTATTGGAGTATATTGAATCACAAGCTGGAATCAAGTTTTCCAAGAGAAATATCAGTAACCTCAGATAAGCAGATGATACCATTCTAATGGCAGAAAGTGAAGAAGAATTAAAGAGCCTCTTGATGAAGGTGAAAGAGGAGAGTGAAAAATCTGGCTTAAAACTCAACATTCAAAAAACTAAGATCATAGTATCTGGCCCCATCACTTCATGGCAAATAGATGGGAAACAGTGACAGACTTTATTTTCTTGGGCTCCAAAATCACTGCAGACGGTGACTACAGCCACAAAAATAGAAGATGATTGCTCCTTGGAAGAGGAGCTATGACCAACACAGACACCATATTAAAAAGCAGAGACATCACTTTGCCAACAAAGGTCCATATAGTCAAAGGTGTGGTTTTTCCTGTAGTCATGTAAGGATGTGAAAGTTGGGCCATAAAGAAGGCTGAGTGCCAAAGAACTGATGCTTTCAAATTGTGGTGCTAGAGAAGACTCTTGAAAGTCCCTTGGTCTGCAAGGAGATCAAACTAGTCATTCTTAAAGAAAATCAACTCTGAATATTCATTGGAAGGACCCATGTTGAAGCTGAAACTTCAACACTTTGGCCACCTGATGCAAAGAGCCGACTCATTGGGAAAGACCCTAATGCTGGGAAAGATTGAAGGCAAGAGGAGAAGGGGATGACAGAGGATGAGATGGTTGGATGGCATCACTGACTCAATGGACATGAGTTTGAGCTAGTTACAGGAGATAGTGAGGGACAGAGAAGCCTGGCATGCTGCAGTCCATGGGGTTACAGAGAGTTGGACATGACTGAGTAACTGAACAATGATAACTGTCATCAAATTTCATAAAGAAATAAATCTTACAGGGAAGATACATTTTTGCATACCTAAAATACATTTGATACATTCCTCTGCTTGAATTACAGGATTACTGAGCACAGATACTTAGTTGAAAGTCATATTTTTTCCAACTCTCTGAAGATGATATCATTGCTATATCCCCAGCACCTCTTAGAATGATTTCTGGCACCTATTTGGCTTCAGTAGAGATTTGTTAAATGCACGAATGGATACATGTAATACTTTTTCAAAACTTTTAAATTGCCCTTTGTTTCCTGCCATGCTTCTGTCTTTACTTTTGCATTGCTGAACTCCACCCCCCACCCACCCAAATATATAGCAATCCTCTTTTGCATATTCACATGTAAGGAAAAGGCTCTAAAAAGCTGATTAAGAGTTCACGTTGCTGTTGTTGTTTTTTATTCTCTCAGTCATGTCCAACTCTTTTGTGACTCCATTGATTGTAGCCTGCCAGGGTCCTCTGTCCATGAGATTTCTCAGGCAAGAATACTGAAATGGATTGCCATTTCCTTCTCCAGGGGATCTTCCCAACCCAGGGATCAAATCCACATCCCCTGCTTTGCAGGCAGGATCTTTACCACTGAACCACCTGGGAAGCCAACTATCCACATGCTGCTGCTGCTGCTGCTAAGTCACATATGAGTGGTTCTCAAAATATGGTTCTAGGCATTATCTGGGAACATTTTAAAAAGGCAAGTTCTCTAGCTTCAACTCATACCTAGTGAAACAGAAATTCAAAAGATGAGATGAAGAAACCGTGTTTTAATAACCCCTCCAAGTGATCCTAAAACATTAAGAATCACATAAATAGGACCAAGGCTGGCAAGCCACTGCTCTAGGGTTACCTGGAAGGGAGTGAGCATTTACACAGGGAGATGATTTCAGTGCGACTGTTTAATTTCTTCAGGGAATAAATTTTAGGTCCCCTACACATAGGATAGATACCTAACGGTGTGCTCCTGGATGGATGACAGTGGAACACAATGACCCAAGCATCTCATATGATAAGATGAACAAAGTGATTCTTAGATCAGTAGAACTGCTATAACTTCTGAACAGGAAGCCCTCGTTCCAACTCTCGAAGAGATCTGGCTGTTTGGGCTGCTAATTAAGTTTTCTGTATCTCCTTTCTTAGACATGTATCCTTTTCAAAAACTCATCACCTGAGGTTGCCTGAGTGTGTCTCTGCCCTTACTATCTACAAGAATTTGACAATTGCAGTTTGAAATTACCAGTGCTTTGTCATGATATGCACTATTTGAATTACTTACAACTCAAAAAATCAAGCAAGTGTATCGCAAAAGCTTGGGAAAATAATAATAATTTCCGCTCTTCACTGTAGAAAGTACATTTCCTGTATTTTCCTCAAAGACCACTAGGTGGCACTTTCGGCTCTATTTATAATCATTGACGCCTTTCCTTTGAGACAAACCTTTAATGGAGTTCCTTTTGGCATCGCCTCAAGATTTTGCCAGGCTTCCCAGCTAGCTCAGTGGTAAAGAATCTGCCTACCAATGCAGGAGACTGGGAAGCCCCAGGAAGCCCTCTATAGTGCACAATGGGGTTCTGGTTAGATTCATTTGGAAAGCAATACAGGTTCTTAATTATTTAATCAGAATCCTTTAATGTTCATTTTTTTCCCTTAAGAAGTCAGCAATCCAACTAATTTATGAAGTGTATTACAAAGTAACACTAGTTAAGGGATTTCCCTGCTGGTCCAGTGGCTAGGACTCTGAGCCCCCAGTGCAGGGGCCCAGATTCAATCCCTGGTCGGAGAACTAGATCCCACATGGAACAACTAAGATCTGGTGCAGCCAAATAATTAAACAAATATTAAAAAGAAAAAAAAATGCGACACTGGTTAACGTAGGGTGGGATTGGACAAGAAAAGACACGTTTCTTGGAATGGTGGAAATGGCCAGAAACCGACCTGGATTTGCCTAAGTGAAGGTGATCTAGTTGCTTCTTGTCCTCTAAAATATCACGGAGTCTCTTAAAATATACAAGCGTGGTCACTTGGGGTTTTTCCTTAAAACCCTCACCTTATGTCACTAAATTGTATTTTACTTGAATGACATATATCTTCATGATGAAGCAGGGCAGAACAGTCACACAGTTGCTACAGTTTTCCAAAAGTTCAACAACATTGAAATCAGGCATACAAATTATCACACAGCGGCAGCCTCACAAGGTAAAGATTACTGTGCTTCCTTTGAATTTCAGCAGATTATCTATAAGTGGATTTGGGGATTTTAGCTATTTTTATGGAAATGTATAGAGACATTCCAAACAGAAATCTCAATAGAAAAAAGGAATTTTACAATGAATTTTTTAAAAACATCTCAGAGAATGAACTGTGAGCAAAACTGACCTAAAGATAAAATATTATTAATAACCCCATCTATGTCTTGTCAGATGAAAGATGCTGAGCTTGTCTGAAGAGATACTAAAGGAAGAGGAGACAGTAACCAGTCTTCTTGCTCGGCCAGAAAAACCCTGCTTTCTGTGTTTAAAAATGTGTGAAAGTGACCCAGAAAAGAGTCTCTCACTGGAACATAGCCCAGTTTTCTGCCTCACTTGCGCCAGTTTCCAGGCGGCCTGACAGCAAGACTAGACAAGAACCAGAACTGAGTTGGGAAGAAAAGAGAATGAAGAATGTGAGTGATCAGGACTTTACTTCTGTTTATATGAAGCTTCCCTTCATCAAATTCTTCTCACCAGTTTGTCTAGTATGACCCCAGAAAAAGTAAAACTGTATAAGACCAACTCCTTATATGGTTTCAATTGTATCTTCACTAAGAGGCATAACAGGCAGATTTACATGTCGTTTTATTTAATTTCCCTGCCTTGTGTTGTTTGGAAGGGATGCAATGGACAGCATAATCCCCATTCTGGGATGGATCTTGGTCTGAATGACAGCGAAACTGGTATCTTTTAGTTGTAAAAGTCAGAAAGCTTATAAGCCATGGGTTCAAGTTCTGGTGCTGACATGACCCTGTGTGTTCTTGCTCAGGCGTGTCCGACTCTTTGCGACCCCCATGGACTGTAGCCCACCAGGCTCCTCTGTCCATGGGATTTTCCAGGCAAGGATACAGGACTGGGTAGCCATTCCCTTCTCCGGGGGATCTTCCCGACCCAGCGATCAAACCCGAGTCTCCTGTATCTCCTGCTTTGGCAGGCAGATCCTTTACCACTGAGCCATGACATTGATATGATTTTGAGCCTTGGACAAGTCATTCTATGTGTTTTGATCTCTCCTAAAATAGTAATAATGGGACAAAGTATTTCACAGAACTACTGAGTGAGTCAGAAAAAGTAATAACAGTAACAGCCAAACTTTGTGGTCTTGGAATAAATATCCAAAGAGCAATGTTTCATGGAGAGTTGGAATTATAGGCTGCACCAACTGTTTTAGTCAAAAAGACTCTGACAACATCTCTTTTCAGAGAATAGGGGGGGAAAAAAGGAGAAAAGGAAAACACTTAACTGGATTCGGTTGTAAGTCTGTGCCCAAGAAAAAGTAGGCATATTCTGACAACAAAGATCATAAAGATCCAGTGTGTTGTTAGGGAGAAATAAGATAACTGAAGATCTGGGCTTTCTATTCAAATTGTATGCCATCAGGTATGCATTCCGGAAACCAGGCTTGTGAATTTTCTTCAGAATTCCTTAAGTCTCATCCGCTAGTTACATCCATCACTCAGAGTGGGAAAAAATTAATCTTTTGCTTTGGATAATGTGTCAAAAATAAAACATCTATACCTATTCCTTCAAACTGCAGTGCACTAATACATGTAGTAATGTTGAGAGGCATTTAAAATGTTTTGTTCTTTTGTAACATTTTATTTTGTAATCATAATTATGTTTTATTTTAGAAACGTATGTATGCAAATTTTCTCAAGTATACCCATTTTGACAATGACAGGAAACATCCCTGCCAGGTCCTCTGTTTGAAACTAAGCCAATGAACCAGACAGGAGTAAATTTATTTTCTCCCTCAAAACCATCTCACATCCTAATGTAAATAATTAAGTCTGACACTTCAATAGCTAATACAATCAGTTCAGACAATGTGTGTTATTGGTGTGAAAATTCTAGAAGGGAAAGGTTAAGCTCTGAAAACTCAGGTTACTTAACCTCTTGCAATGAGCAAAAATAATTCAGTTATTCTCAGCGTCATCTGTCTAAGGATTAGTTCAGAGTAGAGCTAAGGACCTCTGGGGCTTGAGTCATTTCTCTTCTCAGTATGACCTGAGGATACCTCTTGTCCACCATAAGAAATTATAGTGCTGGCCGCATGATATATACTAACAATAACTCCCCTTATTTTCAAATGTCCCAAATCTGTACCTGCATTCAAAGAGCAATTTTAAAATAACAATTAGCCCTTTGTAGAAGGCTGTCCTCAAACACTAGTTCAATTTACTATTGACAGACTTTAAGGAAAATTGAAATGTCACATGAAACCTCTTTTTTAACATTAATTTTCATTATTGATGAAAAGTGAGTCATAAAGTGTTCAATGTTCATTAAAAAACAGCTTGAGTCACATAGAACTGTGCATCACATATTCAATAAAAATAGTCTATTCTTTAATAGACTATATTAGATGCAATGGTGCCAGTTATTTGCTACAATTCTGAGAGCTATTTGACATTTCAGTATATAGAATCTCTACAGTGATATAACATTATAGAAATATGTGTGGTCTTTGTCTCTGGTTCTTGGCACACAGCCATAAAACCTTTGGAACATTCTAATGAGAGTAATAGGTGTGGCTCTTGTTCTAATGAAGTAACTCTTGGCCCCTAAATAGCTTCAGAAGGGAGGCTGGTGGCCAAGAAGATGAAGCCTGGATTAGAAGTTGAGAACTTCTGGCTGTATCTCCCAACTTCCTGGAAAAGGGGAGGGGCTAAAAATTGAGTTAATTATCAATCACCAGTGTAATGAAATCGTCATTAAAAACCCATGAACAACAGGGTTCAGAGAGCATCCAGATTGGTGAAGGTGCAGAGATGCTGAGAGACCTCTTCAGAGATGGCAGCCATTCGCCCTCTGTACCTTGCCCTGTGCATCTCTTCTGTCAACTGTTCTGTGTCACATCATTTTATAATAAACTGATGATAGTAAGTGCCTTCCTGAGTTCTATGAGAAGTTCTTGAAAATTATCAACTCTGAGGAGAAGGCCATGGGAATACTACTCAACAATGAAAAACAAATAAAAGAATAAGCTACATATAGATAGACATACATGACAATCTAGAAAGTCCTCAAGGGCATTGTGCTGTAAAAAACAATGGATTTCAGAAGGTTGTATTCTGTATGATAACATCTGTATACATTCTCGAAATGACAAAACTACAGCAATGGAGAACAGATGAGCAGTTTCTCAGGGGCAGGCACATCCAAAGAAGTAGCATGATTGAGTTCTTCTGCAGTGATGGAACTGTGTATCTTAACTGTGGCTCCATGAACCTATACATGGGATTAAATTGCATAGAACTATAGGCACATGGGATTCCCTAATAGCTCAGTTGGTAAAGAATCCACCTGCAATTCAAGAGACTGCGGTTCAATTCCTGGATCAGGAAGATCCGCTGGAGAAGGGATAGGCTACCCACCCCAGTATTCTTGGGCTTCCCTTGTGGCTCAGCTGGTAAAAAATCAGCCTGCAATGAGGGAGACCTGGGTTCCATCCCTGGGTTGGGAAAATCCCCTCTAGAAGGGAAAGGCTACCCACTCCAGTATTCTGGCCTGGAGAATTCCATGGAGTGTACAGTTCATGGGGTCGCAAAGAGCTGGACATGACTGAGCGACTTGCACTTTCACGTTCACTTCATACACACATAGGGCTTCCCAGGTAGCTCAGTGGTAAAGAATCTGCCTGCAATGCAGGAGTTTCAGGCAACGCTGTTTCGATCCCTGGGTTGGGAAGATCCCCAGGAGGAGGGCATGGCAACCCACTCCAGTATTCTTGCCTGGAGAACATGGACAGAGGAGCCTGGCGGGCTACAGTCCATAGGCTCGCAAAGAGTCAGACACGACTGAAGCGACTTAGCATGAGCGCATATACTAACACATGTACAAAGGGAATGCAGGTTAAAAATTGGGTAGAGCCTAATAAAGCCTGTACTCTGCTAACAGGAATGTGCCAGTGTCCTGGCTTTGCTATTATACCATAGAGATGTAAAGTGATGTCACTGGGGGAAACTGAGAAGAGGGTATGTGAGACTCCGTACCATTTTATAACTTCTTGTGTGCGCTTAGTCGCTCAGTTGTGTCCCACTCCTTGTATGAACCTACAGCTACGTCAAAATACAAAGTCCAAAAATGTTTTTAAAATAGTTAAAATAACATTCATATCAACAGGGATTTAAATGTTTATCTTTAGTTTCTTTTTAACATTCTTTTTCAATTTTATTAATTTTTAAGAAAATAGAGTATTTTCCCCATGTTACCCCAAGATAACATATAGTATTATCTTTCCATGAACTATCTCTGATTTTGCTTCATTCTGACATGAAAGTAGGAGTCAGCATTTCATTGACGCCTCCATTAAAAAAAAAAAAATAGTCCATTTCACAAGGCATTGGTGAACAATACAAATTTTACTAAAATGTTCATACGTGAAACATTGCATAATGAATGCACCCACGCACATACGTTCATATAATGTCTTAAATCAGTGTTCTCTGCTGTCCTTACCTGTTCACAGCCTCTTTTGTACCAGCATCTCTTACCACTCTTACGCCCATGACTGTGGGTTAGGCTTAGGTCAATATAAGTCATTACATACAAATAGTCCTTTTTTTTCCCCACAAGAAGTCCAATCACGTGAAATTTGTGATTTTCTTAAACCTTAAAAGTTTGCAATTTTTATTAAAAAGTAAATCCTGGAAGGATAATTTTACATGGTACATTAAATAATTTTTAGCCAATTCACTAGTTCTACTCCTCACAATTTTCTGCCTTCCAAAAGCCAGGATTCCTAACATAGATCCTTGTCTGTAACTTGCAATAACCTGAGAAATCTTAATATAATCCAGTCATCTCTCTTAACCAAGCTCTAGTTACTTCTCTTTTGGGGAACAGCTCAGCCATGTTAATGTGCTACCTCAGCCACTACTGGAATTAAGGAAACCACATTTTCTCTGTCTCATTTCACATATAGAGCAGTTCTAATCTGCTGGTTTATCAACTTAATTTGACAGGAAATGTCAAAGTCATAATCATCACATTTTATTATTTATCTTGTTGAATGTGTATGTTCCAAAAGCTAAGATGATATTATGCTATATGTTATGTTGCTACCTTAACTAAAAAAATGAGTGAAAAGAAATCATATATTGGAGAAAATAGCAACTGTGTTTACTGTACAATGTAGGCTGTGTTAGACACATTGATTCATTTGTCCAAAATCTCCTCTTTCTTGAGAAATGTTCTCTCATCCACGTGGTTACTATGGGAACAGTCATTTTCAGAGCTGCTCCATGTTATCTTGTGAAAGCTGATTGTCAGCCCCTCATCCAAATCCACATTAGTGATATCCCATTGGGAGCTTGAAAATGGCTGTGATGAAAGTATTTACAACTCAGAGATGGCAATCACCACAAACCGGTCCCTCTGTCACCCAGGTTCCCACTTTCACACCCCTCAGCCCTTACTCTGCCTTACCCTGAATCAGCACACCACGGCGTTTAGTGCACTGTGCTACGGTTTATACAGGGCGGGGGTGGGGGGGTGTGGACATTTGACTCCAGCTGAATCAATCGGTTCTTTTCCCATAACTTGTGAAACTGGAATTGAGAATAAAAGCCAATTTCTCTTCAGTGGCTGAAATAGTATAAGTAAATCTTAGGAGAGAAAGGAGAGGTGCTTATTGCTGTTTAGATCAGAAAACCAAAGACAAAAGGCCTACAAAAATAGAAAGAATTATGAATTATGCTGTACAGAGGTAAGCAGAAATGAGAAACGGTGAGATGATTTAGGAATATTTAAATCCTTCTCCTTATTCCTTGAAAACATCTGGATTTCTATCCATGGGTTCCATTCAACACTTCATTTCCTTTATAACAAATTATTCTTTGTGTTAATCTAATTTTTATAAGATTTCTGATCTTTGCAATCCAGGAGAGTCCTAATTAATATGTGGACCCTCAGTTATTTGCTGATTTAATCAGAAAAACCCTCTCGAAGCCTCTCATTTAATAGTAGTTGATATATAACCAAAATTAGAAGCATTGACCTGACACTAACCTTATTTAAAATTAAAAATAATCAAAATGAAGTGATGTGTGATAAGAAGCATTGAAAAGATAGAAACTAATCCTTCCAATATAAATAGGTATGAAATCCTGTGTGGGAATTCCCTGGCAGTACAGTGGTTAGGACCCCACACTTCCAACTGCTGGGGATTGAATTTAATTCCTGGTAGTGGAACTAACTACTTTGCCACCTGATGCAAAGAAACGACTCATTGGAAAAGACCCCGATTCTGGGAAAGATTGAAGGTGGGAGGAGAAGGGGACGACAGAGGATGAGATGGTTGGATGGCATCACTGACACGATGGACATGAGTTTGAGTAGGCTCCGGGAGTTGGTGATGGCCAGGGAGGCCTGGCGTGCTGCAGTCCATGGGGTCTCAGAGAGTCGGACACGACTGAGCGACTGAACTGACTGAGTGAAACTAAGATTCTCTAAGTCGCGCAATGCTGCCAAAAGAAGAAAAATCGTGCTGTGCCATTAATTACCATCTCTGAAAGTTAAAGAAAAGAAAGTTACAAGGTATTTATATTTCAGTAATTCCACAAGAATTTAATAACCAAAGAGAAGCTTTGGAAATTATTCAGGTGAGGCAAAGCTACTTGCTCTGTTTATTATTATTGTGTTAATAGTTTCACCCATGTTTATTAATATTTAATAATAAGTTGAAAAACCTGCATAACTTTTTTAGCAGCAATTTTTTAATTTCCCAGAAATTTTATGTCAATTTTGTTTCGTGGTTACCCAAAAGCTTGTAAGATACATTTGTTAAAGTTAACTTCATTTGGTTCATAATAAATGTTTATTATAGAAAATCAAATTCTCTTAATTGATAAATAAACTCGGTCCTGTATTAATTAACTCACCATTTCATACCCATTCTGTGAATTTCCTTGAAAATAGGAAATGTATGATTTCATAGTTCACACTTTCTCCCTGTCACCAACTTAAAATTTAAAAGCACCACTAGGAAGTACTATCCAAATAAAACTGGGAGCTTTGGTCTTCTACTTTCATGATTCTTAATTTCATCATTCATAGTTTAAAAAATTAGGTCTATCACTCTCTCACAAGGCATAGTGTTTAAGGTCCCAGATTTTAGAGTCAGAGAGCCTGGTTTCAAATCCTAAATTCATACTAACTGGATGTGTGGCTTTAAACAAGTTACTCCACTTCTACATATCTCTGTTTTCATGTCTATATAATGAGAATAGACATATGGATAATACTTATTTCTAGGGTAATTGTGAAAATTAAATGAGTTAACATATACTAAGCTTTCAAAACAATCCCTGACACATTATAAGCTATATGAGAATTTGCTATTAGCTACTTATCCATCTTTAGACACTTTTGCATAAATAAATTGCTGAAACTATGTTCACCTAAAATATTAATGAGTATTTCTACTTGGTGAAGTACTCAGTATTCTTTTTTTCCTTCTTTGTACCTTTTTATAATACCTTATTTTTATAGTATGTGTATGCTGCTTATATAAATACAATAAAGCTTTATTTTAAATATAAGTAATGTAAATAAATTCATCAGGAAAGAAACAAACACATTATGGCCAGGAATGTTTCTATTTTTAAGAAAAAAGTGATAGGGGAATGATTCTTCTGGACATAAAAATAAGCTATAAATTTGTACTACAAAAAGAAAATTAAACCTGTGTAAAAATAGATAAATAGATCAATGAAACAAAATAAACTGCCCCAAAATAGAAGCGTGTGTGCATGAGAATTTAGTATGTGATAACATTGACCTATCATATCAACTGGAAAAGAATAGCTATTCAACAAATGCTGTTAGACATCGTGAGGAAAAAATTGCCAGATTTCTATCTTACTTCAAACATAAACATAAAATTTTAAATTGATTACATTGGCATTTTACAAGCAAAAATATAAAAGTCCTAAAGAAGGAGATCATATTAGTTTCCTATTGTTACTGTAACAAATTTCCAAAACCTTGCTGAATACGATACGAATTTATTCTGTAAAAGTTCTGGAGGTCA
Source organism: Odocoileus virginianus (assembly GCF_023699985.2). NCBI lineage: Eukaryota > Metazoa > Chordata > Mammalia > Artiodactyla > Cervidae > Odocoileus > Odocoileus virginianus. Next base: position 56,509,101 of record NC_069678.1, read on the forward strand.
AGTCTGAAGTGGGTCTCACTGGGCTAAAAATTAAGGGCCAAAGTCCCTTCTAACGCTTCTAGGAAGGAATTAATTTTCTTGATTTTTCCTCCCTATAGAGGCTTCTGCACTCTTTGGCTTATGGCCTCCTTCCATGTTCAAAATCAACGACGACGAGTCAAACCTTATCCCTCTGACAGTCCCCCTCTTCTGCTTCCCTCTTTCATTATAAGAATCTTTGCAATTACACCTTGAAATCCAGGATAATCTCCCCATTTTAAAGTCAGAAGTTTAGCAATCTTAGTTCCAGCTACAACATAAGTTCTCATTTGTCATGTAACCTAACAAATTCACAGGTTCTGGGAATTAGTAGATGGACATATTTGGGGGACTAAGATAAAGAAGAGTATTTTGGTAGTCTTACACAAATTTTTTAGAGATAAAAAATTTTGTAAACAAACAGAAACTCAAGATAACATAAAAATTTCAAGAGATATGACTTCATAAAAATTTAGAAACTTCAATGAGCAAAATGCCAGTTTGAAAAACAAATGAAATACTGTGACTAAATATTTTTTGCTACATGGAAGAGAGAAAGAATTTATATACAAATATTTTAAAATTTATTTAAATTCTCTGATAGATTCTGTTTGCTAGTATTTTGTTGAGGATTTTTGCATATACATTCTTCAGTGATATTCATCTGTAATTTTATTTTTTTGTGGTATATATGTCTGGTTTTGGTATCAGGGTGATGGTCACCTCATAGAATGAGCTTGGGAGTATTCCTTCATCTGTAGTTTTCTGGAAGATTTTGAGACAGATAGGTATTAGCTCTTCTCTAAATATGTAACAGAATTTGCCCATGAAGTCATCTGGTCCTGGACTTTTGTTGTTGGAAGATTTTTATTCACAGTTTCAATTTCAGTACTTGTGATTGATCTGTTTATATTTTCTATTTCTTCCTGGTTCAGTCTTACAGTTGTAGCTTTCTAGGATTTTGTTCATTTCTCTAGGGTCGTCCATTTCATGGGCATGTATTTGCTTGTAGTAGTCTCTTATGGGGCTGCCCTCAATGGCTCAGATGATAAAGAATCCACCTGCAATGCAGGAAACTTGGGCTCAATCCCTGGGTCAGAAAGAGCCCCTGGAGAAGGGAATAGCTACCCTTTCCAGTAATCTTGCCTGGAGAATTCCATGGACAGAGATGCCTGGAGAGCGACAGTTCATGGATCACAGAGTCAGATACAACTGAGCAACTAACACTTTCACTTTACTTTTTCAGTAGTCTCTTATGATGCTTTGTATTTCTGTAGTGTCAGTTATAACTTCTATATCATTTCTAAAATTATTGATTTGAGTCATCTGTCTTTTCTTGATGAGTCTGGCTAAAGGTTTATCAATTTTGTTTATCTTCTCAAAGAACTAGCTTTTGGTTTCACTAATTTTTTTTTTTTTTTTTTGCTTTCTTCATCTCTGGGGGTGGTTTAGTCACTAAGTTGTGTCCAACTCTTTGTAACCCTGTGGACTGTAGCCCACCAGGCTCCTCTGACCATGGGATTCTCCAAGCAAGAATAATGAAGTGGGTTGTCATTCCCTTCTCCAGGAGATCTTCCCATCCCAGGGTTTGAACCTGAGTCTCCTGCATTGCAGGTGGATTCTTTACCATCTAAGCCACCAGACAAGCCCCATAACTTGACAGAAAAATATAAAATCCCAGACAAGAGAAGATAAAGTTATAAATATCTAATTTTCCCACAATAGTCTTCAAAGTCAAAACAATTCCTGTTAGAATCACAGGAAGATTTTTTAAAGAATTTGATAAACTTACTCTAAAGTTGATATGGTAAAACAAATGCATAATAATAATAAGAATGGCTAAAATTTTTGAGTACTTAATATTTTCCATTCACAGAATTATAATCTTCATTGTAACACTATTAGCACCATTACAAGTGAGGAAATTGAGACTTAAAGAGGCTAAATGACTTGTCCGATATCACAAAATGAACAATAGGCAAAGCATTAGTACTGATCCCAGCTGATCTGACCCAGAGACTCTGCTTTTATTTTTTTTTTATTTTTCCATTTATTTATATTAGTTGGAGGCTAATTACTTTACAACATTGCAGTGGTTTTTGTCATACATTGAAATGAATTAGCCATGGATTTACATGTATTCCCCATCCAGGTCCCCCCTCCCACCTCCCTCTCTACCCGATCCCTCTGGGTCTTCCCAGTGCACCAGGCCCGAGCACTTGTCTCATGCAGCTGTGGTACATATACACCATGGAATATTACTCAGCCATTAAAAAGAATTCATTTGAATCAGTTCTAATGAGATGGATGAAACTCGAGCCCATTATACAGAGCGAAGTAAGCCAGAAAGATAAAGACCATTATAGTATACTAACACATATATATGGAACTTAGAAAGATGGTAACGATAACCCTATATGCAAAAAAAGAGACTCTGCTTTTAGCCACTAAACTCTCAGGCTTCAAAAGACACGTGTCAATAAATTCTTAAAAAGAAGAACAAAAATAAGGGACTTGGAATTATAATTTGATTGTTACAGTAATTGAAGAATGTTGTCTATGAACTAAGTAGAGACACTTAACCCAACTACCTATGTGGACTCGGCTAATAGGCCATTCTCCCTGAGCTCTTATGCTATGATTCAGATCAACAGCATCATGAAGCAAGAGCAGGCTCCAATCTATGATCTATGTCCAATTTAGGATGTGTCAATTTAGTGCCAAAGATTGGGCTGCTGGGAGCTATAAAGTTAATAACCTCCACAGATCATATTTCAGCATCTCAGCCGACTTAATTAATGTCCTCTGGTGCCAGCTTCCTTGTACAATGTTTGTGCATATTTGGAGCATCAATCACTCTAGAAAGCTCTGGATACTTGATCTTTATTTTTAAATTCCAGGATTTAGTACCAGGATATCAGGTGACTATAGGGTGGTTGGGATGAAAATTATTTAGACAGAAGCTAAATCCTCCTGCAATGTCTTTGCCAAAATGCACATAGTGATTTATTGCCTTCAGTTGATAATGGGTAGAACCATACTTGATTGCTGGTTGGCAAAATTGCCTAGGAAGTGGGCTCAAAATTCCCAGACAATTGTATTTGACCTCTACAGTTTAGGTCCAAGAACTAGCTTGAAATTAGATGTACAGAACTAAAAATGACCTCGTTTGCATCACGAGAATAGTTAATTAGGAATTAAAGTCCTGAAGGTGTATCATTTTTACTTCACTATATTTTAAAGCAAGTAAGCATATAAAACAAATAATTTTCAAAGCAGAAATGGCAGATTTCTGCAGAGGCCAGAGCTGGGTCCTTGGACTCAATTCCTTGGTATATGTCAGTTCTATCAGTGAGTAATCAATGGTCCATGGAGTCCCGTTCTACCTATAAGAGTCTCACATTCCCCACACTTTCTAGAGATTTTTCTTTTCTTCGATACCTGAATTTTGGTTCTTGCTATTGCCACGCAGGAAATCAATAGGTAAACTAATTCACATTATGATATACAATACTAAAATATTTTATATCCTCTTCTCTAATACCCTTAATTTCGATTTTAGCATTGATGCCACTTTGATATGTTACATGCTACATCTTTCCCTGTGTCTGTGTTTTAAAAGTCTCATTCCTTTATGATCACTCTACTGTTCGATTCCTGGTATAGGGGAATAGCAGCATCATCTCATACAATTCTTTTTTCCTGCTCCACACTAATTTCAGGGTTGAATTTAGCCTGTTTCCTTGGTTTTTATTGACACATTTCTTATATAGCAGAGTTTACCAAAAGTTCAGGGAAATGCACAAGGTTTATGTTAATATTAATGCAACATGAATATACTAAAATTGAATGTTAGGCTTACTTGTTTTGAAAAACAGTTCTTCAGCTTTTTTTCTACCAACCCGAGCTGCAACATTCAGTGTTTCCATTCAGTTGGTTTGCTTTCCCCTCTGTTACTCCCAGGGTTCCCAGGAGGCGCTAGTGGCCAAGAACCCACCTGTCAATGCAGTTGACATAAGAGACATGGGTTCAATCCCGGGATCAGGAAGATCTCCTGGAGGAGGGCATGGCAACTCACTGCAGTGTTCTTGCCTGGAGAATCTTGCCTAAACAGAGGAGCCTGGCAGGCTGCAGTACATAGGGTCAAACAGAGTTGGACACAACTGAAGCGACTTAACACGCACACACAAGCAAACATGCTCTTCTTCCTGCTTGACTGCCATGGGCAGTTCCTCAGTCTTGGGCAATCAAGGTTCTTTCTCTAGCCCCTGCACTAACTGAGGCCTCCCTTCTCATAACACAAGGGTCATCCATTCATAGGCCATTGTCTCTCCTCCATCCATATCTGTAGGGAAAAGGGACCCATGTGGAGATCATTTCCCCACTGATCTGAAGCATGTCATCACTTTGCTAGAGTCAGCTTCAGCTCCAAGTATCATTTTTTTCTTCTGAAACTGTGTTCATTCTTTAAGACTTAGCACAAGTTTCTCTCTCTTGTATAAACGTCCCTGACTCTCGACCTCTAACCTCTCTGTGCCTCCACCCCTACTCCTATCAAACTATGTTGTCTCTTCTCACACTGTACAGCTTCCCTATAGCTCAAACAGTGAAAAATATGCCTGCAATGCAGGAGACCTGGGTTCGATCCCTCAGTCTGGAAAAATCCTCTGGAGAAGGGAATGACCACTCTGATACTTTTGCCTGGAGAATCCCAAGGACAGAGGAGCCTGGCGGGCTAGAGTCCACGGGGTCTCAAAGAGTCAGACACGACTGAGCAACTAGCACTACTGCTGCTGCTACTCCTCCTCTCAAATGTATTAAAAATAAACATTTCATAAATTTTTTCTTCCCTAAGATGCAATGCTTTCCTCAAGAAAGGAATCATGTCTTTTTGTTGTCTTAATCCCTCATTTACTAACGTGTTCTTAATAAATGCTTTCTGAACTTTTGGAATCTCGGAAGTATTTGCATGTTGAGAGGGCAATATTTAATCTCTTTTAAACCATAACTCCTAATTATTCATCAAATTTAGTTCAAATGTTATCTCTTCTATGAAACTTAGAGTTTTCACAGTACTTTATTCACATTTTTATTATAACAATATAATCTTTTCACATAAGATTCCAGGTGTCTTTTTGCTAAATTAAACACTGGATTCCTTTGGGGAAGGAATGATATCTACTTTATGACAATATCTCAAGCTCCCCAACTTTTATGGTGTCTGAGTCCTGAAAGGTATTCAGTAGATTAAAGAAAAAAAAAAAAGATTACTGGAAGGATAGAAATTATCTGGATTTTCTGGTCCTCAGATGGTAAAGAATCTTCCTGCAATTCAGGGAGACCTGGGTTCTATGCCTGGGTCTGGAAGATCCCCTGGAGAAGGGAATGGCTTTATCCCAGTATTCTTGCCTGGAGAATCCCATGGACAGACAGCCTGGTGGTCTACAGTCCATGGGGCCGTAAACAGTCAGACATGACTGGGCAACTAACACTTTCACTTCACTTTAGAGATTATTTCCCCACCGATATGAAAGAGTCTTCCATCTGCTGGAGTCAGCTTCAATTTAAGGGAAGGGGAGGAGGAGTAACGGAAGGAGTCTCTTAACTCCTTTCAGATAGCATTAGATCTAAAAGGTGTTTTGAGAAAGGCAGGCTTTCCAGTGCTTTTCAAATGAAATCATACTGCTAACTACTAATAACGTCTGTAAATGAAGTCAGTTCAGCAAGTTTATTATAAAGTTAACTCAGCAGAAAAAATATCTTCTCTGATATCTTATGTATCTAACATGCATCTAACAGAAAATCTAGCCAAAAAGTCAGCAGCTATAACAACACACTGATATATCATGAAGTCTTCACAGCTATCTACCAAATTTTTATTATTGAATAAATATTTTCATACCTTGCCTGAAGATATATTCTACTATAATGATAGCTATTGGCTAGACCATTGAGTTAAGTGGGTAATAAGAAGTAGTGTACTGCCATGTACAAACTGATACAAGTAATAGCTAGAATGGCTTCTTAGCATTAAGATGGCACCAAAGTAATGTCTCAGATTTCCTGGAACATATGAGAACCTCATTTCTTAAACATGTAAGAAAATCCAGTCAGGACCATTATCCATAGTTTGGCGAACTTTTTCTCTAAATAGTAAGATACTGAATATTTTAGGCTTTGTAGGCACAGGCCATGTGGAATCTGTCACAGTTACTCAGCTCCGCCATTACATTACAAAAGTAGCAATAGACAATAATAAATAACTGTGCATGGCTATGTTCCAGTAAAATTCCAGATATCATGTAACTTGTAAAAATGTTAATATGGGTATCTAAAAGCATAAAGACTCATTTTTAAAAACATAGCTGAATTTTGTTAGGGTCAGGGACTATTGTATGCAGATTCATGTCATAACCTGTTCTGTTCAAACAACATAATTTTGGAAGTCATGAGTGCGTAGTCCCGTAAATAAGAATTAAATGCAAGTGAATCATATCAAGTGTGCCTTTAAACATTTCTGTGCTTAAAATTGTGCTGTGAATACAGTTCAGAATTACAAGCCCTGATTTAGCCTTTGCTATGCTGGGAGGGATTGGGGGCAGGAGGAGAAAGGGATGACAGAGGATTGGGGGCTGGATGGCATCACCGACTTGATGGACATGAGTCTGAGTAAACTCCGGGAGTTGGTGATGGACAGGGAGGCCTGGATTGCTTCGATTCATGGGGTCTCAAAGAGTCAGACACGACTGAGTGACTGAACTGAATTGAATATGACTTTCCGCCTGAGTGTTTGCCACTGTGATTCAGAACAGTACATGTCATGAGATAAAAGCAGGCTCTAATCTTTTGTCTATATTCCAAACAAAAATCTGTTGAGTCTCCTTAAAACAACTTACTTGATGCTCAGTGGTCAGGGACCTGATGTGTTACCCAAAATCAGTCTGGCCAGTCACCACTCAAAAACCAATAAAGAGGCAAGGTTGGTGGAAAGGAAAGTTTGCTTTATTTTAGAGGCCAGCAAATGGGAGAAAGAAGGGCAGATTCATGTCCAAGGGCAACTCCCCAGACACTGACAACCACTGAACAAGACCTTTTTAAGAGGAGTCTCAAGGATATATAGGTGCAGGGAGGGGACTAGATGCAGTAACAGCACAGTCAGCTCTGATAGTCATCTTGAAATTGGTCATGTGGTGATCTGATCAACATCATTTTGATTGTTTTAAGTACAGTTAATCTTTAGTTCCAGGGTTGGCTTATTCCCATTTCTATGAGGTCAATTCTCGGAATTACAGCGCTTATGTCATGGCTACAGTCTGGTCATTGTGTAGTTGACGTCTCCCATCTGGAGGGGTTTCAGTATTTACAAGACAGCTCAAAGGACATGGCTCAAAATATTTCCTATAGCTCTTGTAGAAAAACTAAAAGCCTTTTGTTTACTGACTAATCTATTATCATTCGGTCTTATTTTCCTTTGCTTTTGCCTTTTATCACTTCTCTGATTATACTTAGTCTTAGGCTAAAGTTTTCCTACAGACAAAAGACAGATGGAGGACATGGGGGGAAGACCAGAGGATCCTGCTCCATTTCAGCAGGGCATTTTATTTTAGCAAAGAGCATAAGTAATTAATCCCTTAGTTGATAATTCAAATAGGCTTGAGGGTACAAAATGTCTGGAATCTATATTCTTGATCTTCCTTTCAGAGAAACAGGATACAATACACAGATATAATGATCAAGCACTAGCTGAAGGGCATGCCCAGAGCATATAAAAATTATTTGGATAGAAGCTGAATTTTCTCTTGACTCAATAGCTGAGTGTTATTTACTATAATTTACTTATTTTATTCAAAAGCTGTTTTGGCTGCCAATTTTTTGGTGTAAAGTTATTTTTCTTTAATGACAATACTGCCAAGTGGGTGGATTCAGAAATTTTATTGACCAACACAATTTCAGCTTAAGAGCCAGTTCAAACAATTGCACAAAGTTAAACTACACAATTTAAATGATTAAAGCAGTTGGATGAGGATAAACATTTCCAAAGGGATTCCGTATTGATTTCTTCTTAAAGCACATTTCAAAGTAAACAGGGATTGAAAACAAGTATTTCTGCTAGACGGTAATTGCAGTTTTCTGCAGAGGTTATTGCTGGGCCCTCAGAGTCAATTGTCTTGTGGAGCTGGTGGTAAAAAACAAGCCTGTCAATGCAAGAGATCTGAGAGACGCGGGTTTGATCCTGGATTCAGGAAGATCCCCTGGAGGAGGATCTTCACTCCAGTATTCTTGCCTGGAGAAGTCCATGGACTGAGGAGCCAGCAGTGGACTACAGTCACAAAGAGTTGGACTGAAATGACTTAGCACAGCACAGAATGAAATGAAGTGGAGACCAAAGGCCCAGGGAGCACCACATTTGAAGGAAGGGCTCTCTTTTACTACCCTCCTTCTAGCATTTTCTGTCTTCTCGTCAGAAGCACACATGTCCCTTCCAGAGACTTTTCTTCCTCAGGGGCATCTGGAGCATTGACGTTGCCCAGAACCCTTACTCCTTGTTTAACAGAGTGAAGCACCTGAAAACTATTTCCAACATAATACTGGTGACTAAACTTTATTAGCTTCCTTCTTTTTTTACACAGCCAATTCCAATTTTAACCTATATGTCAGCATATCCAACCTCCAGCCTAATCCTGGATCCCCCCTCCTCATGTCTATGCATTCCTACGGTTAACCCTCTATGTCTTAAAGTTTTCTTCCCAAGAGTTCTTCAATATCACCTCCCATGACTGAGGTGTTCCATCTTGTGGCACTTAGGTTTATTTCCTTATATTCTGCAAAAGGGAAAAGAGGAAAAGAACAAAACAGACAAATCATTTGTGTTATAGCATTTTGTGAAGACCTGGAGACAATGGACAAGATTATATAGCAGCAATACACACAAGCAGTTTACTATAATGTCCAGTGAGAATATCCTGGCAGTCCAGTGGGTAGGACTTCATGATTTCACGGCTAAGGATGCTGGTTCCATCTCTGGTTGGGGAAATTCCTGCAAATCGCTCAGCACGGCAAAAAAAAAAAAAAATTGTCCACCAACTTTGATGAAAGCACCGTCTACTGTTGCTCAGCATTCTCCTTCCCTCTTTACAAACACCAGCATTTCAAAGACACCAACTCCAGTTTCCGTTTTTGTATTCAAAGATTCATCCATATGCTCTGATTAGACATGGGTCATTTTGTTTGAATCTAATTTTTCTCTCCATCTCCCCAGTCTCTAAAGACAAAAGGGTCAAATGGAGATATAGTTAACCAATGAAGTGAACTTTGTCAACTTTCTACATTATAGAATGAGCTAGGGTTCATTTTATTTTAAATAGCTATTATTTCATTCTATAACACTAGTCTTCCTTTCTTGGTTAAGTGTTTCTCCATGTAATGCATTTAAACAGTCTCTTTGGATCTCTCTTTCCAAGAGACTATAAGCTTTTCTAAGTCGGGAATCAAGTCTTATTGTTTTGTTTTTACTGTTTATTATGAAAAAATGGTCTTATGAACCCCTGATAGTCATCACCCAGCTTCATCAATGGCCAGTTTATGACCAGTCTGGCCATTTATACCTTGCCCCCTTGCTCTTTCCAACATGATTTTAAAGAAAATCCCAGATACCCTTAAAAAAAAAAAAAAAAGGTATCTTGTGCTTTTTTAAAAAAAAAAGCTCTGTATTTTTTATATATTTTATTTATTTATTTATTTTTTATTGCACTGGGTCTTCGTTGCTGCGTACAGGCTTTCTCTAGTTGCGGTGAGCAAGGGCTAGCTACTCTTCATTGGGGAGCACAGACTTCTCATTGCGGTAGCTTCTCTTCTTTGTGAGCACAAGCTCTGGTCACTCTGGCTTCAGAGGTTGCAGCACGCAGGCTTAGTAACCTTGGCTTGTGGGCTCTGGTCTAGCGGGCTCAGTAGTTATGGGACATAGGCTTAGTTGCTCTGAGGCATGTGGAATCTTCCTGGATCTGAGGTCAAATTCATGTCCGTTGCATTGGCAGGTGGTTTTTATCCACTGTATCACCAGGGAAATCCAACTATACATTCTATCTGTAAAAATTTTTGTATGGTTCTCTTAAAGATAATAGAAAAGGAAATGGCAACCCACTACAGTGTTCTTGCTGGGATAATCCTATGGACAGAAGGAGACTGGGGGCCTCTAATCCAGGGGGTCAGACATGACTGAGCAGCTGAACATTTATATAAAGACATTTAAAAACACATAACCATAATGGCACTCTCACCAAAAAAAAGCAATTGTTTTATTTAATCATGATTTGTTTTCTAAGCCTCCCTTCTATCACACAGCACCTGGCAAATGGAAGTGCACGACCACTGTTTCCTGAGCTACTAAACTTTTTAGAAATTTCCAGTTTGAAAAGTCAATGTTCAATCTCGCCTCTCTTCCCAGCTAGTTCTTTAAATAGCTCAAAACTCAAACTCAGTATTACCTTTTCTTTTTCAAAAATTATTTAACCTTTTAAGTAAATAATACTTTAAAAATAATACTTAAAAACACATATAATATATATGTATATATATAATTAAATAAATGCAGACACACATATATGTATATACAATTACCATCTCCATAAAAGCGTCCCTCATCCTGCATTTGGGAGAACATAATTAATCACTTCATCTCAAGGGTTCTCATAAAACACCGTCCATACCTCTAATATTATTATCTAAACATTATATATTGTAGTTATTCATTTAGTTGTCTATGTTCCCAAATATAGGCATCCCTCAAGGCAACAACTGAGCTTTACTGGTATCACAGTAACCTCAATGCCCAGAGTGCCTGGTTTTAAGAGGAATTTTATAAGTACTGAGGAAAAGAAGAAGGAAGAAAGGAAGGACACAGAAGCTGGGCCTCAGTTGTGCTCCCTGCAAGAGGAAGTCCTCTGGAGCATCCCCACAGCCCCACATAACACCCACCCCACTGTGAAGTCAACATAGATGTACAGAGATGCTTGTTTCTTTTAGGTATTTTTCTATCTCTAGCATCTAAAATAGTACCTAATAAAAGTTTAATACATCTTTTTTGAAATGCATGCCCTACACAAAAGATTGATGCGTTGATGTGCATTAAGTTGAAAAGTTTACTAAATTAACATTACCTGCTGCTACAAATTTTCTTGAAAAGTTAAGCATTTCTATAAGAATGTGTCACTTATTTTCAAGCCAGGATTTATTCGTATCAGAATATATATTATTCATTGCCTTAAAGGAAAGCCTAACTAATAACCAGTGACCTCCTCGAAATTTTATTTCAGTGTAAAAGCCACCAGTATAATCAGTGCCTTTGACTGCCAGATCCAAAAGTAGAGATAATTCTGATCTTTATGCAAATGGCAACTCAACAAACAGAATTCTTATTCCTTCCTTCAAGAAATCCATCACCTACATCTGGCATGGAGAGCAAGCAGGTGTTAGACAGATCTGTATAATTTAATTTACTGAGAAGGAAATTATATTCTCCATATCCTTGGTTCAGGGGCTCAGTTTGATTTACTCCGACCTGGAGACATTATTTGTGTATTTGGCTAGTTGGCAATGAGCTTTGGGCAACTGAGTCAGAAACCTCTAATAAATGCTATTGATTTCCTTCATCCTGGCACCAGCTTAAACAGGCACTCAAAGGCATATCATCTGTTTACCTTTTAAAAAGACAAATATCTCTAATGTTCTAGAGAAATTTCCATGCTTCCATCATATCCAGATATTTAGCCCTCAGCTATCAATTTCTTGGCACTTGTCAGTCTTAAGCAAGAGAAATACAAAGGGAACAAAGTATAAGAACAAAGTGTATGAGATTTCTGTCAACCCCCTGCCTGTTTTTGTACTCTTTCCACATGGCCCACACTCTTCTCATTAGCTCTTCTTTGCTGAAATACTTCAAGTTTTTATTTGGTTAGATTCTGTTTTGTTGTAGAGCGAAACAATCTGGTAAACAAATTCATGCCAAAACTTTCATGATATCCTACTTTATTCTACACACACATATGCATATATACTTTTTTAACCAGGGGCTTCCAATTCATCCTTCAATTCTGAACTCTATAATCATTTCTCTGAGCTGCCCATGACTGAATAAATCCCCGTTATCACTAGACCCCATGGACTGCAGCCTGCCAAGCTCCTCTGTTCATGGAATTTTCCAGGCAAGAATACTGGAGTGGGTTGTCATTTCCAGTTCTAGAGGATCTTTCCCACCCAAAGATCAAATCTGCGCCTCTTGTGTCTCCTGCATATAGGTTCCCCCGTTGGTGCGGTGGTAAACAAACCACCTGCCAGGGCAGGAGAAGCAAAAGATGCAGGTTCGATCCTTGGGACAGGAAGATCCTCTACAGTAGGGAATGGCAACCCATTCCAGTATTCTTGCCTGAAAAATTCCATGGACAGAGGAGACTGGCAGGCTACAGTTCATGGGGTTGCAAAGAGTCAGACACAATTGACCTCACATATAAAGTAGGAAAACTATTTGCAAACTGCGTATCTTTTAATAGGCTTTTTTTTTTAATTTATTTTTATTAGTTGGAGGCTAATTACTTCACAACATTGCAGTGGATTTTCTCATACATTGACATGAATCATCCATGGAGTTACATGTATTCCCCATCCCGATCCCCCCCCCCACCTCCCTTTTAATAGGCTTATAACCAAAATATATTTTTAAAAACTCTTAAAATTCAATCGTAAGTAAAAACAACTCAATTAAAAAATAAATAAAACATTTGAATCAATACTTCACCAAAGAAGATAAGAGAAGCCAAATAAGAAAATGAAAATGTTTCCTCATTATTAAAAGTTAGGAAATGCAAATTAATACTATAATGAGGTACTACTATACACCTATTAGATTATCTAAAACTAAGAATACTAACCATACAAAATGTTGGTAAGGAGACAGAGTGGAACTCTCATATGCTTGTGGTAGGAAAGTAAAATGGTGTAATCATTTTGAAAAAGAGTTTGGCAGTTTCTTTAAAAAGTTTAACATATACTTGCCATAGAACTCAAGGCATTTACTGCCTCCACAAAAAAAGAAAGCATTATTTTAACAATTTTATTTATAGTAGCCCCAAACTAATTATGCCAAGCAAAAGAAGCCAAACAAAAAGTACAGTCTATCCACTTATATAAAAGTCTGAAAATTCAAGGTTAAGTGCAGTGACTTAAAGCAGATCAGCAGTTATTTGGGAAAGGGGGAAACAAAACAGAAAATTAGGAGGAATTACAAAAGAACACAGGAAATAAGTACATTCATTATGCTAATTGCAATGATGGATTTATAGGTGTCAAAACATGTCAAAAGTTGCCAAATTGTACACTCTAGCTATATGTGGTTTAATGTAAGTTCAATTTGGCCTCAACAGAGCTGTTCAAGCAAGAAATCTCCATGGTCCAGTGGTTAAGAGTCCAGCTTCCAATGCAGGTGATATGGGTTCAATACCTGGTTGGGGAACTAGGATCCCACATGCTGTGGGGCAATTTAGTCTGCATGCCACAATGAAGACCCTGAGTGCCACAGTTCAGACCTGATGCAACTAAATAAACAAGTTAAAAAATAAAAAAGCTATCTCTTTAGGGATGGGGCCAAATATTAATCATGTTTGTATCCCTGTGTTCTGAATGTTGCCCTGGTACATCATAAGTACACAGCAGCACAACCAGAAATAGCAGTTGGTAAATGAGATAAGAGAAGGATAAGTCCAACTCCTGTGGTCGTTGTAGACTGACTTTGGACAAGTAAATTCATCGTATCTCAGTCTGCAAGTGGTTACATAATACTTACGCCTACATAAGCATAGGTCATGGGAATATTTTTAGTTTTTAATAAATGTCTGTAAAAGACTTAATATCATAAGTATCATTGTAATTCTTTTGGTAAAAATTTAAAAGATTATATCTATAATGAGCTCTAGGTGTCCATTGCATGAAAAGAAAGAAGAAAAGCAAAATTATTTTATCTATTTTATCTTCAATTAGAGCATAATAGAAAGTAAAACCATAGTGTGTTTAAGCCCAATGAGAAGTAATATTTTGCAATAGATACAATACTGAATAATTCTGTCACTTCACAACATGAAAAGAAATAACTATGAAATATATCCATTTAACCTGGATTTAAAAATTTATAATAAAAATATAGATTATCAATGTGCTGAAGTTCACTCTTTGGCAACTCTATATTTAAAAAGAATCTCACTCTATAAATCTATATCTATTGCTACTGTTGAATTTGAATATAGAATAATAATAATGCCATTAATTCAACAGAAACTCTCTGCCAAGCATTCCTCACCCAATAGGAAAGTGAGACAGAAAGTTGGTATAAAAGGAAATACAATGACTCAAATATATGAAAGATGTTCCCTAAATGCAACTTAAAAGTATAATGAGATACCATTTTTCATCCAGCAGATTGGTAAAGACCAAACATTTGATAAATTCTTGTGTTGGCAATTGATGGGGAAAAAAGCACTTTTATTCTTTGCTAGCAGGAGTGCAAAGTGACACACAACATCCATGGAGATATTGAGCAATATCTCTCAGAATTAAAAAGCACATACACTTAGTCTAGCCAATATACAGCCTGCTCAGTATAGGACTTTGATGTTCACTGGGGATAAACGTCAATCATGCAAATATTGTTCTTAATGTATTGTTTTCTATTAGTGTAATTGTATGAATACAAGAGAGACCATCTAGGCCTTCCCTGGTGGCTCAGTGGTAAAGAATCCACCTGCCGATTCAGGAGATACGAGTTTGATCCCTGATCTGGGAAGATCCCACATGTCAAGGAGCCAGTAAGCCCACGCACCACAACTACTGAGCCTGTGCTATAGAGAGAAGCCACTGCAATGAGAAGCCTGGGCTCCACAACCACAGAGCGGGCCCCACCCCCGCGACAACTAGAGAAAAGCCCACACAGCAACCAAGACCCAGCACAGCCAAAACTAAGTCAATAAGAGAGACCATACAATACAAAATTTAAACTATGATGTAGATTGCTGGTTTTAATGTTTCCACATCATATTGTTTTTATTTAGTCTATAAATTTTCATCGTGTGTCCATTGCTTTTTCTTACAGGACCTGGCAAACCTATCTGAAAAACAGAGACATTATGTAGCCACAGTTACACAATATTGGACCCAAAATGTCTTATTTATCTTTACTCCTGTGCTTTGCACAGACATTTCATAACACATCCAAGGGTTTCATTACAGGTTTGCTAATCTCCAGTGTTGAGGTTACAGGTTTGTTAATCTTTAGTGTTTAGAAACACTAAAAAACTGTCACTAATGCCAGGGAAATTTTAATCTCGTGATATCAGTGATTTTACATAGAGGCAAAAGGGGTCTCTTTTTGATTCAGAGTCCAAGCAGAATTTGCCAAAGCAAATTTAAAATAAATTTAAATTTTTTTAATTTAAAATTTAAAAACCTTCTCCCAAAAAACACAGCACATAAACAGAGCAGAAAACTATAACATCAAAAAGTTTTTCTTGTATATAATGCAAATAAATAAGCAGCCAGTAGCTTGCTGAGCATCTTAAAAGAAAGTATATCCTTTTGTAAAATGCTGTTAATAAGGACTTGATACTTAAAGACTGCACTTTGAGTAAATGCATGACCAAAGATCGGCTTTGTAATAATAGCCCTAAAGGAGAAAACTGACATATCATATTATGTGGGGCAAGGCCCACATGAGACATGCAGAACAGAATAAAGATGAGACCAGAATGGAAACTATGTCTCAGCTATTAATACAGTAGATAACGATGTCACTAGATTTTTAGAAAAGGGAATGGGGGATTATTTCTGAAACCACTGAGAATCCTTTAAAGGCTGTTATACATAAACACATGAGGTAAAACATTTCTTGCTACAAAGTCTGGGCTTATTCACTCCCAACAACTCATTTTATTACCCTTATTTAGTCTCCAATTGTAGATATCAAAGTAGTGTAAGACTTCTGGCTTTGTAGTTGTGATCAGGGATACCTACCTTGCAGAATTCTCTTGTAACGAAGTCTATTTCAATTCTGAAAGGCAGCACATTATACTAATCTGAATTTTTGCAAAGTACATGCTCTGAAATATTAGACATGGCTGATGCTCCTTAGTTTGGGGGGTAAAAGGTGAAGGGTCAAAGGAGAAGATGAAATGTGAATTCCATGGTTCAAAAATGCTTGCTATAGACCTCTCTGGAAATCAATAAAACACATTAGCTTATTAAAGATGAAAAACTGTTACAGTAAAGAAATCTCTTTAGCATGAAATGAAATTAAATGTTCATAGCTCCAACTCTTTGCAACCCCATGGACTGTAGACCTCCAGGCTTCTCTGTCTATGGAATTCTCCAGACAAGAATAATGGAGTGGGTTGCCATTCCCTTCTTGGGAATCTTCCCAACCCAGGAATCAAACCCAGGTCTCCTGCATTGCAAGCGGATTCTTTACCATCTGAGCCTCCAGGGAAGCTGTCTCCTTGATACAGCATTTCTCAAACTAAATTGATCAAGGAAAGCTTTTCTCATGTAATATTAAATAACACACTGAAGATGTAATGTTTTACAGAACAAGGCTTGGAAGAATGTACTACTTTGTGATAATCAGAGACAAGGAGTAAGGAGCCAGATCCCATAAACAGAAACCATTTTCTCCTACCCCAAATTATAAACCTACTAAAGACACAGATTGCTGGCTTAATAACTCAAATCCAGAAACAGGAGTATTATTTGAACCATCTTGGCTAGAATGACTTCTTGGGGAGTCCATCTTTGAGAATTTAGTTAGGGAGAAACAATGTCGAATTACACTGCTACACAAATGGAAGGAATATGGAAGAATGTAATGGTTCATAAAAAGAGAACAAGTCATGAGACATCTATATGGTTTTAAAAAGCACAATCTCAGTTTAAAAAAAAAAAAAAAAAGCTTTTAAGGGAAAGTTGTTCAAGCCTCAATGGGAAGTTTCCTGAGATAAGAAAATGTATAAAAGTCAAGAATCACGTGTAAGAAAGCACTGGAAAAGTTACTTTCACTTTACAAATATAGATTAATAAACTGACTTTATGTCCAAATTTGCACCTGTTGTCTCAGCATAGCAACCAATTGCATCCACTTTTACTCTCAAAAGTGTTTCAACTTGGATAATAAACTGGGGACTTCCTATCTACTGAACATCTACCATGTGCCAGGTATACTAAGAAGTCACACGAAAAATTCTTTTTGATACAGCATGAACTTTGTCATCAAAAAAGTGAACAATCCCATGATAGGGACAAGAATTGTACATCTGAAGCAATCTGAAAACAATAAAAGGTTTTCTAGTGTAAGGTCAATATCTGTATCTAATATAGTAATTACCCTACCTATGAACCTTCAAGTTGTGAATTTTCAAAGATGCGAATGTGTGTTCCATCAGTGTCAGGCTTGAGTGAAATTGCAGCTTGCCCTCCATCTCCTATTGCTGACGCTCCTTCAGCTCCACCATCTCCCTCTTCCTCTCTGTCCTCCAGTCAGTCACTTTTCTTGCCTCTTCACTCAAACCAGCCCCTGTATGCCAGTTGTTGTACTGTACCACTGTACTTTTCAAGGTACTGTATCATAAGATTAAAAATGTTTTCTTTACTTTTGTGTTTGCTTTTATGTATTATTTGTGTGAAAAGTATTATAAATCTGTTACAGTACAGTACTATATAGCCAACTGTGTTAGTTGGGTACCTAGGTTAACTTTGGCGGACTTAGGAAAAAACTGGACTTTCACACACACTCTCGGGATGAAACTCATAGATAGGGGACTTACTGTACTACAAGTAAATTGCATAAGAGTGAGTTCCCCAGTGGCCTAGTGTTTGAATTAAGGGCTTTCGATGCTGTGGCCCAGGGCCAGTCTCTGGTGGGGGAACTGAGATCCCGCAAGCCATGCAGCATGCCAGCTCCCCCAAAAGATGGTAGAATGCACTACAAGTATTGGGGAAGGTAGCTGGTGCCTGGAACTCCAGCTTGAATCCCTGTGTCCTTAGGTAGAAAAAGAACGCATACAGACATGACTGACTGGCTCCAGCAAGGCACCTTCAGGCTGCCACTCCTGCAACAAGGGAGCTAAGACTACATTCCTCAAGGAGTCTCAGTTTTTTAAACCAATTTCTTCAGATTAGATCAGATACTGCTTCCATATCAAATGCACTACCCCGAGCACAAATCAGGACTTTGTCTCCTATCTCATCCAGACCACAGATACACCAAATTCTGAATTTTATTTATGACCTTTTCCAGAAAAGGGCAGGTTTTTGACATCCAGAAACCAAACTGTAGGACTGTTTTGCCCCTGGAACCCTTTCCATGTCTAGAGGAGCTTCTGGGTCTTGGCTTCTGCTTTTATTTTTCACCATGTTTGCAGTCACTTGCTGAACATCAGCTTCTACGTTCAATTTACTCCCAGTGCTCTCTGGGGTTAAATTATGCTAGTTTTCTAAAAAAGCTAATTCATTTTTAAAAGTCTAACTTTTGAGTGGAAGCCGTTCTATGCTCATAAAAGCCATATTTACTTAACATTCTGTAAAATTTGGTGGCCTAGGAAGACGACACATGCCAAGTACGGCACAGAACACCACAGTGTTTTCACAGGGAAAGAGATGAATGATGTGTTACAATTATCCCTCTGCGAGCAGCAGAGCTAATAAGAAAATGCACCTTTCATGTGTGGGCTTCATAATACTTTTCATTGACTTCACACAGCAACTTCAAAGCCCTCTTCTGTCAAGAGTAATTATCTGCAATTTGCAGATCAGCACACACAGTCTTTTCACAGATCATATAGTCACCTTCAGATCTCAAGCTGTCTGGATGTGGATGTTGGCTAGCACTTCATTTCTTGTACAGGAAACATAATCCTGACTCAGCCAAGAGGCTGAAGAAGACGGGGAATATCTCCAGTTCAAGACTTTCCCAAAAGCCAAGTCCTTGGCACTGGCAGACTACTCGGAGTGGTCCCAGAGCCCAAGCAAGTACAACTTGAAATTAAAAGACAGCCCTAATACTCAGATCACTCAAATGGGATCCCAGTGTATAGGGAACCTCTTGGAACAAGTCAACCCCACTCTTACATAAGACAGAATAAAAAAATGGACAAAACCGTGACTTGCACGATCTTCGCTCAGTCCCTCCAGTGCTACTGTGTAACAAACCACTTGGTTCTTCATATATTCAATTTCTGGTTGCGAAACAAAATCCACAGAATTTTATTCAGAGCAGTTGACATTTCTTCCACATAAGATATTTTTTAAAAGAACAAATGACAAAATATAAAAGGATTTCTAGGATCTCATCTTGGTCTAATACGCCATCTTTTACATAAGGATTTTGATCTCAGAGTGGATCCTGCTAAAAGGTATGAGAAGTGTGTGGTGGCTCTTGACCATTAAGAATTGACTTTCCTAGGATTTCTAGCTTCATTTTTAATTATCTACTTGCATTGAAATTCTAGGAATAATTGTTAAATTTCTACCACCATTTGTTTTGTTTGGAACAGTTTTGAAACCAGCAAAAATCAACTCTACACAGGCCCTTTCCCCCAAGACTGTTTAATTTTAATTTTTAATCAAAGTATTGCAATACTTTTTTCTCAGTTTTGTCACTTACTTTACTGAAGATACATTTTCAGTACCTTTCTGAGAAAGAATGTATAGGAGATAAAAGCTTGGGAGCATCCGTGTATCTCAATAGCTTTGTTCTACTATAATACCTGATCGATATGCTGTTATATATAAAATAAGTCTTTTAGCTTTTTATATTCCCACTGAGATGTCTGATGTTATCCTATTTTCTGATGCTCTTCTTTGTAAATAAACCTTTTTCTTTCTAGAAAATTTTGCAAGTTTTTTTTTCCTGATATTTTAGTGTTTTTTCTGCCCCCGAAGCAAGCATGTCACTAACCACATTGCATAGCCCAGAGTTTGACCAGAGGAGTGGTTTTCTAGTTAAGCAGAGACCTCTTGAGTTTTCACACTAAGTTAGACTGATGCTAGAGAGGTTATGGTAATGGAAATCTTTGAAAATAGATAGAACATCTAATCCAGTTGTACAAAGACTGACTTACACTTAAATCTCATGTTCTACTCTGAAAACTACTCGAAGCTCAGAAATGTTGGCCTCACAGCATGTAAATCATTTTGCCATAATTTTAGTTCCAGTTAACCCTGAGACAAAGGCGAGAGAGACAGAGAGAAGGACAGACACAGAGAATAATACAGTTTAATAAAAGACGTCTCTCATGAAATGGAGCAATCATAGACCTCCATTCAAAGACAATTTATTTTTTTAATTTCTAAATAAATAATTGAAGAACGAGATAAGACCCTTGCTCACATGCCGCTGAAGGCCTAGTATAAAGAAATAAGATGCTTAGATCAAAAATATGGGCTCACAGAGGAGAGGAAATATTTCCAGCTAAAAAGAACAGAGGTGGCTTTATGGAGAGATGATTTGAGCTGGTGTGTAAAGTATAGGTTGCATTTTGATAGATGGTAGTAAAAACAAAGAACAGCAATTCTGATTTCAAAGAAAAGCAAGGCTTCTTACAACTTGAGACATTTCAATTTTAAGTTTCTCAATGTACTAAAAAGTAAAGAAACAAAAAAATATAAGGTTGTAGAAACATGGCATATAGGTGGATTTTTCCTCCTTTATCTTTAAGAAATGTTTAATCTTTTTTTTTTTTCAGGATAAAGAAAGCAAAGAAATATGATTTTTTTTTAATGGCTTAAAAGCATTTACCTACCTCCTTCATGCATCACTCCCTCTGTGGGCTGCAGTAAAACCGTCTCATATATTTTCTTCCACATCAGTTTTTATTTTCTAGCAAAAGGAAAGACTATCAAAGCACAACATGACTTTCCTTGAAGTAGCAGCCAACTTGCATGGCATAAACACCAGATGATCTCTTCACCAAGGGTCAGATCGACAAGAGAAGAAACTGCTCTGAAGAGAAGCCACTCATCTTCAACAACAATAGCATCCAATAAAAATCAGTGTCGATGCTAAAATTCACCAGTTCATAAAATCACTATTTCATATTTTATAAATGCCTTTGTTTTATGTACTATATTTCACACAAAACTTACTCCCCCTGGCTTTTTACCTATGAGTATCTTCCTTGGATTAATCATGGCATTGTAGATGATATTGGTGAACAAATCAGAGTTTATCAGGCAGAGAAATTAGCAAACCTATGATTATTTCTCTAGACCTTAGAAGAGAATGGGGTGAAAAACAATAGACAAGAAACTATCAAAGGAACTAGAAGTGGGAAAGGACCAACAAAATCACAACAAATAAGCTCTGAAATACATCAGATGATTTCCAGGAGCAAAACAAATAAAAATGGAGACCCATGAGTCCTACATGATACCCATGTAACCAGGGTATTATTTGAAAGTAGAGGTGAAGAAATTACAGTCTTTCTTTTGTTAGTTTAAATATCTAAGTAGTATACTTTAAGTAATGCAAAATATATTTGTTATTTGTTAGGTTTGTAGAGAATGCACACTTAATCGTCATTTTTTTTTACCATATTTTTCTCCACTGATGGAGTGGATGTAGGAAGATGGTACTAGAGTCATTGTTGATGATTCCTAATACTAGTAAGTGTTTTTTTCGTAAATAGAATTTAAATTACATATTCACTCTATGAGAGTTTCCTTTTGTGAACTTACCTGCTAGGCCTGTCTCTGTTAGAAAAATTTATTGGCTCTGCCCCTTCAGTGTATCTAAGAAGCACTACCATGCCAGAGGACAGCACCTGGTAGATTCCAGAGGAAAATATATATGACTCAGAGGATGCTCAGACAACTCCCTCCATGATTGTGAGCTATTTATTGCAAAAAGGTCCCCAGTGGTTTACCTCTTCCCTTAGCAATGTGACTTTTAGCTTCTCCTAGAAAGACTTAGAGTCTATTTCCCTGCTCGTTGAATCTGGACTAGCCTTGTGATTTGCCTGGGCCAACAGAATGCAGTAGAAGCAATGCCATGCAAGTTCAAGGTGGATATCTCAAGAGGTACTGCACATTTCCCTCCTCATCTAGAATCATGCCACTGCCATGTTAGCAAGCCTGAACTGGCCTGCTGAAGGATAAAAGTCATGCAGGGAAGGCAGAACTAATGCTGGGTAGAAAATAAAACAGAAATATCTACAATATTGATCAAATTTGGGTTGAGGAAATGAAATCAAACTAAGAAAAAGTCAAGAAAATATAGTATTTATATCTTTTCTTGCAGTTATAGATCCTCCTCTTTGACATTTTTATTTGGTAGAATTTGTACAAAGGGGATTAACATTTGAGATAATTATTTTTTGTAAATCAACTCAGCAGACTTTGTGAATATTTTATTTCATAGGTTCTTCATTTTCCCCCTTTTATATATCAAATATTATCCCATAAAATAAACTATTTGGGTGAACAATTAAAAGGGAGGAGGAAGAAGGGGGAAAAAGTTTTCTTAAATAATCTCTCCTGGCAACTGAGGATGTACTTATCTAGAAACAAACTTACTGATCATATAATCTTGTTACATGTATTTGCTGAGAACTTCAGTGAGACACATCTCATCAATGGGTTCTTCTGTCTGAAGTTTCCGGGGCTTTTTGGTTTGGGAGTGCCCTCAATCCTTTATGAGCCAATTGCAGTTTACTATTTCTAATACTATTAATGAGGCTTTGGCCGTCGCTGGTAGCTCAACCGGTAGCATCCGCCTGCAATGCAGGAGATCCCAGTTCGATTCCTGGGTCGGGAAGATCCCCAGGAGAAAGGAATAGCAACCCACTCCAGTATTCTGGCCTGGAGAATTCCATGGACTGTATAGTCCATTGGGTTGCAAAGAGTCAGATGCAACTGAGAGACTTTCACTTCACTGGACACCAGACCAGATGTTCTTGAAGATTTACCAAAAATTATCGATATAAGTTTTTTTTTTTCCGGGGTGGGGGGGAAGCAAAGAACAAGGAAACACATTGTTACAATTTCTGCAACTTTAAAAACATTGCCAGTTTGAAAAAATGAAAAATCAGAATAGAGAGTGATTTTGAAGTGTCGTTTGCAATAACAAAGCAAAAATGCAAATTTGGTTATAGCTTATTTGGGGTATGGAGAGACAAGAAAATGCTCTCTCCTTTAGATTTTCTCTGAGACTGGGAGTAAAAAAAAAAATCACCCGATATCACTGCATACACAGACTATATTGAGGTTCAGAACCAAGAGCATGGATTAGGATGGAGCCAGGAAATGGGCTCTGGTCTTGGATCCACCGTAACTGGCTGTGTGATCACCTTCATGTTCTTTTCAATACCTTGGAGACAATAATTGTGCTTTTTCAATAATGAGTTTTTTATTTATTTTTTGGCTGTGCTGGGTCTTGGTTACTGCATATGTACTTTCTCTAGTTGCAATGCACAGGCTTCTCATTGCCATGGGTTCTCCTGAGGCAGACCCCGACCTCTAGAGCGCACAGGCTTCAGTAGTTGTGGCACATGGACTTAATTGCCCTGCAACATATGGAGTCTTCCCAACCCAGAGATCAAACCTGTGTCCTTTGCTTTGGCAGGGGGATTCTTAACCACTGGAGCACCAGGTAAGTCCAATAATGAGTTCTTATTTTAATTTTTTAAAGCAACAATGTAAATCCAGTAATGACTATTACTATGTAGGCAGTGCTTAGTATATGTCAGGCACTGTGCTAAGCACTTCACAGTATTCTACCTGTTACTGTTCAAAATAATCCAGGGAAGTAGGTGCTATTATTATCTCTGTTTTAGAAATGAGAAAACAAAGAGGATGTTGGTAATTTGCCTAAAGCCTCATGAGAAGTAAAAACAGGATTCAAATTCAGGCCATGTGGATCCAGAGTCCATACTTGTAAATTTATTCTATATTTGAAAAAAGTATGATATAGTCTAGAGATAATATGTGATCTATGAATTCTGTTTCACAGTATTACAAAATGTTTGGTCTTGCTAGTTAAAATAATTATAGATCATAATAACTATTGAAACTGTGCTTGGCACAATTCTTCCCTTTCATTTTTTGATAATACATTTTCTAGCAGATCAGTGAGTGTGACAGCGGAGAGATGTCTAGATCTAAAGGTTCTAATTTTTCTTTCCACATGTATTTGTTTCTTCCATGAATTTGGGAATCTGGTCTCTAGCTTTCAGGTTAAATAGTTAAGCTCATTGGTTCCGATTAGTTATCTTCCACCAAAATGTGGGTACTGGTCTAAACCACACTGCTCCTTCCTACCATCAGGTAAGATCCAGCTCAATACTGGTCCTGGTTATTGTAGGTCTGAGGAGTAAAGAGGAATCCTGCAAGGTCTGAGGAAGATATAAAGACCCAGTTAATTAGGTTTTGACCTGGGAGTAGAAAGGTAGCAGTGTTGTAGATCATCAGCCCATCTTTAGTGAGTGCTAACCTGTCTAAAACATAATGCATTTAACTCAGCAACCTGAAAACCAGAAGCCAGACTAGGGAGTACATAAATAGTCATAAACTTTCCAGAAGAACCTGAAGATAAAACACTCATCTCACCAATTAGTCAGATCCTTCAACTGTCCCCAAGCTCTTGACTTCTAGAATGCTCCTAGAAAGAGGAGGACCTTCTAAATGTGTAGAAATATCTAGGGTTACTCTAGACCATGACGTCCTCCTCCTGCTCAGGAAGAACTTTTATCTACAGGTGTAGATTATTTTAAAAATTGGAAACCAAGGCATTATCTCTATAAATTTTCTCCTATTTCATTGTTAATTCTCATAAAATAAGAAAATATTAAAATTGGAAGGTCATGATAAATAGAATAATGACTCCCCCACCCCAAGATGACCCTGTCTTAAACCTCATAACCCATGAATATGTGATCTTACATGGTAAATGGAACTTTGCAGATGTGATTAAGGTTAAGGGCCTTGAGACGGCAAATTACCTTGGATTATCCAAGTGAGGGCAATCTAATCAGATGAGTTCTTAAAAGTGGAGAATCTTTCCCCAATGGGTCAGAGAGGTGAAACGCAAAAGGAAGGAGAGATTCAAATCATGAGAGGAACTCAACCCACTTGTTGCTGACTTTGAAGATGGAGAAAAGTATCCATGAGACAACAAATGTGAAGCTAGGAACAGCCCTCAGATGACAGCCAGAAAAGAAATGAGGACCTTAGTCCTAGAGCTACAAGGACTGAATTTTCCCAACAACCTGAATGAGAAAAAAAAAAATGGATCCTCCCCTAGATCCTCCAGAAAGGAACACAGTCTGGCTAACAGTTTAATTTTAGTCCAGTGAGACTCATGTCAGACTTCTAACCGTTAGAACTGTAAAACCATGAATTTGTATTTTTTAAGCTGCTATGTTTGTGGTAATTTGTTATAGTAGCAATAGGAAACTTATATAGAAGGGATCTTAAAGATTATTATTTTTTTAGCTCTATCCCTAATATTGATTGATATTTCCTTCATAGCTCAGTCGGTAAAGAATCTGTCTACAATGCAGGAGTCCCAGTTTCAATCTCTGGGTCAGGAAGATTCCCCTGGAAAAGGAAATGGTAACCCACTCCAGTATTCTTGCCTGAAGAATTCCATGGACAGAGGACCCTGGCAGGCTACAGTCCATGGGGTCACAAGAGTCGGACATGACAGCAACTAAACCAGCACCACACAATATTGACCAGTGATAAAACTGAGTTCTACCTGTGCTGTAAAATACTCTTCCAATTCTGTCCATCTGGCTAACACCTAAGGATTCAACTTGGACTCCTTTCCTTCCAGGGAAACTTTCCCTGGCCCTCCAGGACACATAGCACCCTGTGCATAATTTAGCACGCTGTCTACCTCTCAGTATTCCTACTACATTTTTGAGGACAAGGGCTTTGTTTTACTCAACATGCTGCTAGAGTATTCTGTTGAAAATGACCAGAGTGTGGCAAACAAATTGGTAGCCTTGAAAGGCAATATGTCTTATCTGTTAAAAGCATGGCCTTTAGAATCATACAAGCCAGGTTCATGTCCTGGCTCCAGTATCTATTAGCTGTATGACCTTAAATACTTTCTTTAATGTTTAATTTCCTTCACTGTTATTTTCTCATAAAAAGAAAGATAGTAGCAGCACTTGGCTCAAACAATTATTATGAGAATTCATTGAAATAATGCTTTTAAAAATCTTAGCCAGATACCAGCTGCATATGAAGAGCTAAATAAATGTTGGTCATTATTATCATTAGGTATCTGTATTATCATTAGGTATCTGTGATGGTTAAGGGCTTCCCTGGTGGCTCAGTGGTAAAGAATCTGCTCACAATTCAGGAGACATAGGAGATGTGGGCTTGATCCCTGGGTTGGGAAGATCCCCTGGAGGAGGGCAAGGCAACTCACTCCAGTATTCTTGCCTGGAGAATCCATGGACAGAGGAGCCTAGCAGGCTACAGCCCACAGGGTCACAAAGAGTCAGACACGACTGAAGTGACTTAGCATGCACGCACGAGGTTGTCAATTTTGTGTTAACTTGGCTGAGCCACAGTCTCCAGATACCTGATCAAATATTATTCTGAATGTTTCTGTGAGGGTATTATGGATGAGACTGACATTTTTTCTTTTTTTTTTTTTGAGACTGACAATTTAAAGTGGTGTGCTCTGAGCAAAGCAGATTACTCTTTATAATGTGCAGGGGGTGGGCCTCATCCAAACAGTTGAAGTCCTGAATAGAACAAACAACTGACCTCCTCCAAAAAAAGAAAGATTAGCCAGCAGATGGCCTTTGAATTGAATGGCAACATTGACTTTCCCTGGGCCATACTCACATATGCACACATACACACTGCTTTCTTTGGAGAACACTCACTTATACAATATCAAAGCTGTAACCTGTAAATATGATAATATCACTATGTACAACATGTAAAAATAAATATGTGAGGATAGGTAAGACTCACACTACCCATTATAAGTAAATTTTCCTTCGTTTCAATATCAGATGGCACTCTTTCTGTTAAGAAGAGTAACAGTAAGAAGACAATGAAAGGGAAGCTGGCTTAATCCAAAAAAAAGGGAGGGGGGAGGAAGAAGAGGAAGGTGGGAGGGAGAAAGAGGGAGTGGAGGAGAAGAAATGGCTTGACTCCTGTGACTGATATGAACACATTTCAAAAATATTGCCGTAGCCCAGTTTCTGTCCATCTCTCAGAGATGCCTTCTCCAGGGGGTTTCATTCTCAGATAGGTGTTCCCCTCAAGGTGGTGAGATGGCTGCAGCAGCTCCACATTACACACATCCAGGCTCAAGTCACAAGGGAATGAGAATGCAGCTTTTCTAATAATTCCCATAAAGTTTCCGAGATCCAGTCTAAGTCGTCTTCCTTAGATCAAGTGTTCATCTGGAACCATCACTGTGGGCAGGAAACCAGAGGTGTGCATTGGTTTAAAGTAGTCTGTGCTCTCTGCTAGAATTCCTCACTAAACCAGTTATTAATCATGGGGACAGGGAAGCTTTCCACAGGGTATACATTGCCTAAAGAAGTTTTTAGTAGATGAATGCCAGGTAGTCAAAACTAAGAAGTGGCCACTCCATTTGCTTAACAAAATCACTCTTTACAATTGTGGTTATTTTGCCTTTTACAAAAACTATTTGATTTCTGAGAATCAAAAACACAAGAGGACACCTGGAATTAAATATTTTTGAAACATTCATGCTATAAACTCATCCAACATGGAAAATTTGTAACAGTGAATTTCTTTTCTTGGCTCTTTTAAAACAAAAACAATTTTAAACTTTTCCACCACATTAGTTATCATTGTTGCAATTTGGTGATTGTTAAACTTCTAGGCTTACCTTATATTTTCATAATATCCTGTTATCATTTGTATTAGCTATCACATATGGGTGAACCAGATCCTCTGGCATTTCTGCAATATTCAATTTTTAAAACAAAGACAAAAACAAAAAATTCTCACTCTAGTTGGTTGAAGCAAGCTGTGGCTAAGCTAAAATGAAAACTACATCCCCTCCTTCATACAACCAGGATAACAAGTCTGTTACTTAGTAACAACAGCCAAGTTTCTAAATCTAAACCACAACAGGAGTTAGGTGGTTAGTTTTTAATCTGCCATTATTCCAATATTCAAAACACTAACTTAGAGGAAGAACCCAAAGGCATACATCCAAAAACTTTACAATGGTTATTACTGAACCAAAGGGATAGCTAACAATTTCTGGGCACCTACTGTATGCATGTTTTACAAGCATTATTTAGCCTCATTCTCATAACAACTCTATGAAGCAAACATTACTACTAATTTCCATTTCAGTGATGAAGACAAATATTGAATCTTAGAGTGTTTAAATAAGTTGTTCAAATCAAAGTTAAATAGCTGGTTAAACATCTGACCTTGGTTTTGAACTCAGAAAGTCTACTTTTTACTTTTCCATTATGGAAGCCTGTTTTTAAAAATTTCCTTTTCCCTCTAAAACCCTAAATTCTTTAGAAAAAAATCATTTTTCCACAAAAGAAAAAATATTGTAGAAGGAAGGAGGAAGAAAGTAAGGAGAGAAGTCAGGCAACAATTTCATCATAGTGTAATAATCACATTATAGCTACGGGGGGCTTCCCAGGTGGATCAGTGGTGAAGAATCCACCTGCCAGGGCAGGAATCAGTGATTCGATCCCTGGGTCAGGAAGATCCCCTGGAGGAGGAAATGGCAACCCACTCCACTATTCTTGCTTGAGAAATCCCATGGACAGAGGAGCCTGATGGGCTGCAGTCCATGGGTCACAAAAGAATCAGACACGACTGAGCAACTAAGCAACAACTTAACTTGGAGGTTGTTTGATGTTAATGGAAGAAATTTTCAAATATTGAGTTGCAGGAAAATCATTCTGGCTTCTATATGATTTAACCTGAATTTTATACTAACTAAAACAGCCTGTGTGTGGCCTATATATAATATATGTAAAGCATATATTGTACATCTGCTTTAGTCATTATGGAAAATGTATTGACCATAGGGAAAGAATGGCCCTGGTAAAAATAAAGATTAAATCCCTCCAGTCCTGGAACACCAGTGTTGGTACTCCTTCAAGGATGAGACCCTCTCCCCAGGTGTCAAGGTCATACTGACTCACTGGGTTCACGCTGATCTGTTTATTTGCTTGCTTGTTTGTTTTTTGAAAATGTTGAGGAATGTATTGCTGACTTGTTTGATGCTCTTTGTTGTGACAAGATAGAAAGCCGTGTGAAAACCATGCCTCCGTGGAGCGATTCCTCAGACTTATCTAAGAGGCTGTCTCTAAGGCTAGAGTCCTCAATTTGGCTCAAATAAAACTCTCTTTTATTCATATTATAGTTTGGTTATTGATTAACTGCATCAAAAATGTAAATGGACGAGGCACGACGTTACTTGCAGCGGGTGTTAGAGTACCAGGCCTACCCACCCTTGTCTATAGAATTGCCCTCTGTGGGGTAGAGCCACATAGGGTGGTAACCCAACACCCACCATCACCCCCCATCAACTTCCGTGCCCCTTCCCATCCCCAGGCCACAACTAATGATTGAATAATACAGGACTGTAAAACTCCAAACCCACATCTACAGGGCATTTATTTCAGAGAACGTCCCTTGAGGAGCTGGCCAAGGCAAGACTTGGCCAAACTCTTATTCAAAATAAATTCAGGACTTCTCTGGTGTCCAGTGGTTAAGAGTTCGCCTGCCAACACAGGGGATGCAGGTTTGATCCCTGCTCCAGGAGGATTCTACATGCCGCAGAGGAATTAAGCTCGTGTGCCACAACTTCTGAGGCTGTGCTCTAGAGGCAGAGAACCGCAACTGCTGACCTCACGTGCACAACTATTGAAGCCCAAGTGCCCTAGAGCCTGCGCTCCACAAAGGAGGCTACCGCAGCGAGAAGCCCAAGCATCGCAACTAGAGAGTGGCCCCCACTAGCCACAACTAGAGAAAAGCCCATATAGCAAGGGAGACCCAGCAAAGTCTAAAATAAAATTGTATTATAAAAAAATTAAATACTATAAAATTAGTAATGAACTCAGAAATCTCTCATTCCCCAGTGCAGTGCTGTATGTGTTCTATGAGAGGCATACTACTCAAAAGTTAGGACTATTTGCAGTATCTGACCATTCTCATGGGAACAAATTTAAATTGATTTTGTGAGCCATGTCGACATTTAATCAAGTGCGGTTATTAAAAAAAGAAATACTGCAATCTCTTCTTCAACAAACCTTCACTTTCTATCCCAAAGCAATTACATTGCATAATTTTATTCAAAGTTTGTAGTTGTATTATGAACCAAGTGGAATCAGGGTTTCTTTAGTTGTGGAGATGAGAATTCTTTTTTAAATATTTACTTTTCTTTGGATAATTACTAAGAGAAGTTTCCATATTTTTAATAATAAGACTTTTGTTATCCCTTGATGACTTTGGTTTAATCATGTTTGCCATATTTCTTATTTCTTTTGATACTGGCCTCCTAAGAGAGATTTCTTTTGAAGCATTTGTGTTCCCTTTTATGCATTTCTAAAGTGCATTACAAGCCTTATTTCCTTTTCCCTGAAACTTTCTTTAGATTCACCTGAATAATTGATTGTATTATTTTTACTTTACAAAAATACAGGGTGTGAGATTTCTATTTTTGTGTAAAATCAATTTGTCATTCCCAACTGTTTTCTGGCTCCTCTGCGGAATTCAGGTCATTTAAGGCTATGCTGTTGCTAAAAGGAATGTCTTAATTTTTTTTTTTTTTTAATGTCAGATTGCATTACTCTCTTATTTACCCCTCACATCTCAGAACTGGCCATCTTTGGCACAATATTCCAAAATAATGGACCACTATATGATCCTTACCTATAATAGAATTCACTAAAAATCTAACGAAAACGTATAAGGTAGGATTGAATTTTGACTAACGTGCCTTATAAAGCAACTCCGAATATCTGTGTCCTAGAAGCCTGACCTCATCCAACCTGACCAGTGTGTGGCTGTCTGGTTATATTATAAAGCCAGATGTACTATGAAGTGGGGTGCAGTGTTTAAACACTGAGTCATCATCTCAGTGTGAACTGTGCTAATGGAGACATACTTGCAGTTAACCAAAAGTGTAGATAAACTTCTTAAACCCCAATAAATATAACGGTGACTTCGCGGGCAGTAAGGCCTAGAACGTGGTTTTGACAGTCAGTTCTATAATCAATTTGTCTGAGCTATAGTCCCCACTGTTTGGTCAAATACTCACCCAGATGGTGCTGTGAAGATATTTCTTTAGTGATTAACATTTAAATCAGTAGCCTTTGAGTAAAGGATTACAGTAGTCTCTGTAATGTGGGTAGCCCTGACTCTATCAGTCAAAGGCTAAGCAATTCTGCTCAAAAACAGCAACACAGAAACCTTGCTGAGATTCTAACTTGTCGGCCGGCCCTGCAGATTTTGAACTCGAGGTTGCGACAACTCTTAGATGAATCTCCCAGCCTGCCCCACACACATTTCAGACTTACCATACCCCACCATCACATGATCAAATTTCTTGAGATAAATCTTTCTAAACCTCCCTCTCTACATATGCATGCACGCACGCACACGCGCGCGCGCACACACACACACACACACACATACACTGTTGGTTCTGTTTCTCTGGAGAACTTTAATAAAATGGTAGTTACTTATTGCTCGTCAGAAACTCCACGGGACTGAATATACAAATGGGCAAAGGAGAGACCATATATAAAAACAGAACTTTGACCTACCATCTGCAGCAACCCCCTCAGAAACCAACTCCTTTTCTACAATAAACAACCTAGGAAGCCAGCTGCTATAAGTCAGTTTTATAGGAAATCTGATTGTTATCTTGAGTGACAATCCAGGAAGCTAAACAATTCCTTCTGTAATAATCAGCCCCAAATGGTTAAGACTTGATTAACAACTGACTGCTTCCCTAATTCTTGTCTCTGCTTTTAACTGAGGACTAATCCTAGAAAGTCAGATATGCTCTCCATTCTTGCCTGGGAAATCCCATGGACAGACCAGCCTGGGGGGCTACAGTTCATGCGGTCTCAAGAGTTGGACACCATTTACCAACTAAACCACAGCCACCACCCAATCACACAGGATGCCCACATTAAGTCAATCAGCCCAAGCTTTCCTAGGCCAGTAGCCTCTTAACAGGGCACAGGTAAAACCTTCTTCTCTCTTTACACCACAAAGCTTTTCCATTCTTCTCTCTGCCTTTATTTTTCGTAGCCGTTTTTTTTGTTGGTGGTGGTGTTTTTGTTTTTTTTTTTTTACTATTTATGACAGTAATTTAATGTTATTCATTCAAAAGTTATCTATCAGTTTTAAATATAAAATTTGTTTCTTATCCACATTAACAGATACTAACCTTTCTACAATTTCTATGCTCTGCCTTCCTTTGAGTCTGCTAAAAAACACGTGACAGTAACGGACTCCCTTGCAAACTTAGAATAAAGAGCCTTTGCTTTTCTCAAATGGTCATTTATCCCCACAGCCATAAGGTACTGAAATAGAAAGAAGTTAATCTTTCAGAAACCACAGATGGATATAACCAGCCTCAAAATTCTGCTACCCACAGAGACAGAATTTCCAGGTTCCATGTACATAATTTGGAATGTGAACACTACATAATACATAATTTGGAATGTGCACAATACATAAAAATATGTATTTTTTTTATTTATTTATTTTTTTACTATGCTCTGTGGCATGTGAGAATCTCAGTTCCCTAACCAGGGATCGAACCCATGGCCCCTGCAATGAAACATGGAAACTTAATCAGCAGACTGCCAGGGAAGTCTCAATGATAAGTTGTTGTTTTTTGGGTTTTTTTCCTACTGAAACAAATGGTGATAGCAAACATGACTGAAAGGCTTTAGTACAAATAATTTTAAAAACCCAATTATTTGACTTATGACTTATTGACAATAACATCCTGATGATGCACCTAACTATGAAAGATTTTAAGTATTTCTTATTTTAGCCTCAACAAATTAACTGTTTCAGATAAAATTTTGAAAAGGGTAATATTTCTCTAAAAATGTGGCTTTTGACCTGCCATATATGAATTTTTTATAACTAATCTGCAAACACTAAGATTTGAGCATGATTGTTACACAATTAAGCTTATAAATTAAGTGGCTGAGATCTGTTGGGAATTAAGAGTTGGGAATTAAAAGGGCCCAGGAATATAATTTAATGTCATATAATACAGAAATATCACAATGAGATACATGTGGTAATTAGATTTATTCTTAAAAAAACAGTAAGTATAACCTTATATCAGTAGAATTTCACAGACTTTTCAGATATTTGATTTTTGGCTTATAAGTGTAAACCATTGCTTTGAGTGCTATTTTCAACAATACAAAAATCACACTTGACTTAAGAACATTTATTCAATAATTTAAATTCCTCAGAAAACATCAAAAATGCATTACCATTATATTGTAAACATGATCAATATAAATCTTAAACTTGAAAAAAAGAACACAATCCCCAATAGCAGCACAAATCTCACCTCCTTCAGAGGCACATGTATATCAAAATTAATAAAAAGATCTGAACAGAATTGACCTGTCAATTACAATAAAGGAAAGAGGAGATTTTTTTTAACAGGGATGATCCAAGAAGAATACATTTGTGAAAGGTAATGAGGTGCCTTAAAATTCTCATTTGAAAATTCTGTGGAGGCTCATTAATGATCCATTCAATTATTCAGATTTGATCGTCTCAGGAAGCAATCACCAACAGCAGTTCTGGGATGCTAGTTGCAGCTTGCATTTGGAGGGTGCTGTATTAATGGTACACAAGAAAAAGTATGTTATTAAACCTCCAGGCGAAGACTTCACCTCCTCCAAGAATTCTTTTCTGAAGACTACCTTCTTTTAAATCTGCACTTTGGACTGAGTTCCTTGCACATTTATACACACTACTGTAATAAGAGAAGAAAAAACCTTTACAGAGAGAACAGTGAGGCCACTCTATACACATAGTGACATTCCCCCCCCCCCAAGATTAAGCACACACACACATGCACACACAAACACACTCATAACTAAAACAAAACTTACAGCTGCCTTCAAAGCTTGATCTAGATCATCCAGTAGGTCTTGTTTATCCTCTAAGCCCACCGAGAGCCGAATAAGTGTATCACTAATTCCAAGGACTTCTCTGTCGCTCTTAGGCACTGATGCATGGGTCATGATTGCCCTGGAAGAAAGAGTGAGCAAATTTCTGATCACTATATTGTAGCAGTGGAGGCATGTTTCTGTCTCATAAATTGCAATTATTTTCAAATTTTTTTTCTATTCTAAACATCAAATCCTTCATACATATACCTACAATCTTTTGTAAACAAAAGATTGAGGAATTGTGAAAATTATCTTTTCTGGTTATGCTTTTAAATGAAAACCACGATCTTTTGTTGTTTTTATACCATCAGTGAGGTATACTCAATCAGAAACTGAAAGTGCCAGTCAAGTGACTGCATACAGGAGGGAAAGACACAGCTTTCGGTGTGTGAATTTTAACACCTACCTGAATGAGGCCTTGGCCAGACGTCAACACCCCATGACCATCCAGCTGTACTTATAAGAGGCCTCTTGGACCAAGAGCTGGTCAGAATTAATTCTGTTTGGAGCAAAGGATCAGTCCAGAACTGGACCTTCTGAGACAGATCAGGGAAAAGACAACCTAGGATTGCTGGTAGCAATCACTAAGCACGAGGAATTAATTTCAACTCACAATTCATGACACAGACCTCAGAGGATGTTTAAAACCATCTAGCAACTCACTGTCAACATCGACCTGTGTAAGGGTACAGCACCTGTGGGTCAGGCACTACAGTGAAGCTGGGAAACCAAGAAGAAGGAGATATTATTTTTACTCTAGGTAACAAAGCAGAAGCTAAAGACTATGACAACTCACAAAACAGAACAGTCTATGGTGAGTGTTAAACAAGCACGGACAACAAGGGTTGCTGGAATTCAGTGGAGGCTGAATCTCTGTGGGCTGAGGCATCGTGGAGGGAAGGCTTACAGTCTTGCTGAGCACTTGAGTACGCTGCCCCCACACTCAACGCTCCCTTCCCACATCCAGCAGAAGGAGTCACTTTCTCCTACCCACTTCAGGCCCATGGAAAGAAAATCTTAGTAAATGAGTATTAAATGAAGAACCTCTTTTATGACTCTAAGAAGTGATGCTCATAGTAAATGAATATCCTCTTCTATAACTCTAATGAAGTTTTACATGCAAATGTCCTCCCCCCAAATTTCTGCCTTTTTAGGTTTTTAACTCCCTGAAAGAGAGTGAATACTCAGAAACAAGAACTTAGGCCTCTGGGAGCAAAAGACTCGGGTGTATGAATCTCAGCCCCTCCACATACTGGCTGTGTTGAACTTGTAAGTTACCAGTCCTCAAGTCAATTTCCTCATCTGGTACAGTGTTATCGACATTTTACAACCAAGGAAACTAAAATGGAGAGTGGATAAGTGAGTTTTCTAAGGCCACTGAGCTAACAAATGTTGTTAGGCTGAGAGACCGACCCAGGCCCCGTTGGTTCTGCTTCTCTCGCTGATTGCAATGCTGCACTGGTTGCAGCATTGTTGGGAGACTCGAAATGGGGAGGACAGAACAGACAAGCTCTGACCTAAATTTATTCTTCCACTGGCATTGGGGTTACAGCCTAGCTGGAGTGCCCGACGGCCTAGCAACCTTAGACCAAATCCCTAAATAAATCAGGTGAGGTCTACTTTTAAGAGTCTTAAACTAATACACACTGTATTACTATGAAAAATAAGCCAATCTCATATGCTGAGTGTGCCCTCTTGTGCATCCAGACTTACTAGCAGGCATCTTCCTGAGACACTAACAAAAACTTCTCTGTCTTATCTTAACCATTTGAATCATTATTTGGGCATCATCTTTTTAAGATTATGAAATTGCCTGACTCTCCCCATGAACTACTATAACAGGACAGAAAATGTGCCTACATGCTTAATCCCTGACATTCCTCAACACATAGTTATTTCAGAAATGTTTATGAAAATTAAAACATAGAAATATACCATGCATCTAATACAGCTGAAAATCAATAGCTAATGATGTTGATTTATCCCTGTGATAATTATAATATATGGTCATAGAAACTTACCTTCCTGCTCACTGTTTTTGAGGCAAAGCCTCGAGAGTGAAGTTGCTAACATATTTCTGTGTGACATTTGATCAATCAGCAAAACTTTCTGAATCTTTGTTTCTTTGTCTGTAATATAAGTTGCTGGACTCCCTGATCTTAGGTTTCTGTGTTCTAATATCCTCTGGTACTTTGATAAAATTAGATGAATTAGCTAGGTTAGACAGTGAAGGACCAGGAATACTAAGTTAGATTTCGGGGTTTATCTTGTAGAGCCTTTTACCCCAAAGAAAAGAAAATAAATGGACCTGATGGTGACTAGTAGGGCTCTCCTCTGACAGATAAGAATGTGGAGGTGTTTTATCGGAAACACATTTTCCATTTCCCTGGGAGCTTTGAAATCAGCCCTTCCAGTTCAAAGTCTTCAATCTCCCTTCTAGGACAGAATTGGGTAGAATAAGTAGCCCTGGTTCAGAAATCAGAGAACCACTGCTGAAATCTTCTTCAGGCAAACAGAGAAGAAAACAAAACTTGGGAAAACACAGCTTACTGATCCCAGTAGATTTTTAACAGGGTCTCTATTCTCTTGAGTTAAGAGTCCACTCCAACTGGACAAGGCCATGCTGCCCTTATTGCTAAATAACCTGAACTATCACTGATTTTATCCTAATCCTTTCTCAAACAATCATTACAGCTGATATCAAGGTTAAAATACTGAGAAAAACAGAAATATACTTACGGAAGCTCAGCAAGACTTTCATATCCTCCCAAGCTCTCAGCCAGAGTAAATAGCTATGGCAAAAAAAAAAAAAAAAAAAAAAAAAATATATATATATATATATATATATATATATATATATAAATTTAGATCTTCCACTAAAATAAAGATACTAAAAAAAAACTAAAAATAAATGTTTTTAATACAAGGACCCTGCAATGCAAGATGGAAAATTGTAGCAATTATGAAAAATTACTACAAAATAATTATTACAAAAACTACAAGCTGGATAAAACCTTGGAGAAAAAATGAAAATAAAATCGATAACAATGAAGCCATTAACAATTGATCTCACCAATTAGACATACTGTGTGTTAACTTTTAAAACATTAAAAGTTGATCAGAGTGAATGTTCTATACCTTCCTCATTTGACCTCATACAAAAGTAAACCTTAACATGAGCTCTCAAACCTCAGAATTATTACATTTGAGACCTGGCTCTGTGGTTACCCTTTATATTAAAATCTCTCAATGTCTATTAAGTTATACAAACTTACTCATTAATATGTACCATTTATCAAATGAATATACCCATTTAACCCCATCCTGGAGTAGAAGGGAAAAAAACTCAGTTGTTGCATTTAGTGTTACTGTGTATTACAGAAGTTTACAAACATGTTAAAAGTTACTTTCACAACTGTATGCAATTAAATGTACACTACTATATTTCTGATTTTAGAAGTGGACAAATTTTAGAACCAGTAAGACTTTGACTAATCTGGCAGCATCCTCTTCTTTTCTTTAGATCTGCAGCATTTAAAACTCAGAGTCTTAAATACATGACTGCCTGAACTCAAGGTAAGCCCAAAGCATGCAGTTACACAGGCCTCTCTCTCAGGGCTCTGGAGAGTCCTACCTCTGTGAACTTTAAACCAAGGCCGCCTTTCCCCACTCCAGGCAGACACAGCCTGAGAGGCACAGGGTTCACGAAGTCATTCCTAGGCTGGATTTCAGTACAGTTTTCAGCAGTGCATTGACACAGTACTGAGGTTTTTCATAACATTTCATTTGAAAAGGCAGTTAGTTCACTAAAAATTTAAAAACAACTGGCTTAGAACATTCTGTCTCTCTCAAATGGATGAAAGCCTCTGCAGAGTTAAGAAAATGAACATGTTCTATCTGCTATCACATCACTCTTGCTTCAAGTGATTTTGTAACCCAATGCATTTCATGCCAAAGAGGCTTGTGGGTGTGACCTGCAGATACAAACACATTAATCTGAGTTGGGTATAAGTGAGAAATAATGAATATCATAATGATGTAAGAAGGCCTTAATGTCTATAAATTTAAAAACGATTTTGTAAAGTTACCTTTAGGTTCTTGAGGAAAGTTTCAGCATGTTGAAG
The DNA here is from genome assembly GCF_023699985.2 of Odocoileus virginianus. Classification (NCBI taxonomy): domain Eukaryota; kingdom Metazoa; phylum Chordata; class Mammalia; order Artiodactyla; family Cervidae; genus Odocoileus; species Odocoileus virginianus. The sequence goes on from NC_069678.1 coordinate 56,547,469, forward strand.
AGAGCCCTTGATATAAAAGGTGATCATCCCCGGGCAACCTGTGCACTGACGCTTGGCTAGCTCATGCTGAGGATGAGAAGGCAGCCCTGTAGTCATAAGGTATAATGAATGTCTTATTTCAGAGTCAAACATGTAATTTCAGGACAACAACAACAACAAATCACTGTTCATTTAAGTCAACTACAAATAAGGCTAATAACAGGCTTTATGCCATGTTCACATCTGACCTCTTGTTCTGGCCCCTGTCTATCTTGTGAAAGTGGTTCAGTCGTGTCCAACTCTTTGCAACTCCATGGACGATACAGTCCATGGAATTCTCCAGACCAGAATACTGGAGTGGGTAGCCTTTCACTTCTCCAGGGGATCTTCCCAACCCAGGGATTGAAATCAGGTCTCCTGCATTGCAGGCAGATTCTTTACCAGCTGAGCCACAAGGGAAAACCAAACTGCCTTCATTTTGACCTATCTTTTCTAGTCTCTCCTCGCTCTAGCCATGCCAGCTTTCTTTACACCAGTGGCACTGTACTCTTCTTTAATCTTGGGACTTTTGCACATGCTATCCCTTTAACCTGGAACATTCTGCTGCTCACTGCCCCCTCCCTCCCCACTGTTAATTATATCCTCTGTAATTTCTTGCTTAATATCTGTCTTATCCATCAGGCTAGCTCCATGAAGAGAAAGATATTTCTTTTGCTAATAATCGGATCCCAGATCCCAGTACAAGCCTGTCCCATAGCTCACAATTGATAAACATTTATTGAAGAAATCTGAATTGCCTTGTCCAGGCCCTTTTAACAAATGCTAACCGATTTCCTCAGGGCACAGTCCAAAACTTTTCTCCCTCTCTCCATTCAAAATACACACCAGTCAACAACTCTTTACCTAGTGTATATATTAAGGCATTTAGTCTCATTTGTATTTCTGCCTTGGCTTACCTAAATGCCTTAAAGGTAGGGAACAAGCATAATTTTGCTTTACACCCAAGACTCCATGAATGCACACCTCAAAAGGATTTAAAATAACTATTTACTTATGACCACCACAATATAAAAGTCTGATAAAATAAATTCAAAAAGTAACATATAAGTCTGCTAACTCACATTAGCACTTACAGATGTTGTGAGAAGTGAAGGAATTCCAAAAAAGGTAAGAGAATTTCAGGGGAATTTTGGTATCAAGTTTTAACTTGGTAAGCATGAAGTCTCAATGTATATCAGATAAAAGTTAGAGCTAGTACAGAATAGCAGACTGATAAGATTATAAGCAAATCAACCTGAAAGTACAAGGTTGTAATCCTGGAATGTTGTTGTTCAATCACTAAGTCGAGTTCCACTCTTTTCAAGCAGAGTCCAAGCATCCACTAGACTATTAGACAACTCTAGGCTAAAAAGCACATCTATCTTCTTTACCATCAGACACACATAAAGCAGCACTCAATGATAAGTGGATAACAACAACAAAAATACATGAAAGCACCTAACTTACAAATGTTACATAAACAGAATGCAAGGGATAGCATGTAAAATCCTAGAGTAACCACATGTGCTTAGAAAGCAGATTAACATACCAGGATAAATAACCTTTTCCACCTGAGGATTCGACTCCAAAAACTGAGCAACTGCCATTCCATTTTCGAAATGCTTCTCCATGCGGACTTGTAGAGTCTTCAGACCTCGATTGCAGAGGTAACAGTCAATAGGAGATGGAACTGCTCCAAGAGCTGCAAAATGAATATGTCCTGGGTTAGTTTGAAGGTGAAGATGGACCCAGAAAAGCCTCTCACCACTCTTATTCATCATAGTGACTATAGGAAGCTAACGACAAAGCCCAATATTTGAGTTTTAGTGGGAAAAATGAATATATCAAATAAGAAGCATGAGAATGAGGCATAAAAACATGCTTAGAGAAATGGGCTTTAAAATGAGAAGGGAAATGAATATCCTAAAAACAAAGTACAAATACAATCACATAAATTTTTCAAATATAAGCATCAATAGTCCTTTCCATGATTTTAATAAAAGGATGCACTGCACATAGCTTAATCTTGTATTTCTTTAAAAGAGTATTAAAACACAGAGAGAAAATAGCAGTTCAGCCCCTATTATTCCTGGGTGTTCTACCAACATTCTACTAATATTTAGCTTCTGGCTAAGGCAGCCTGTGGTTTCCCAGGCCTCCAGGATACATGCCTCATTCCTTCTTTTTATAAATGAAAGGAACTTAGCACACAATAAATTCTGGTTACCTTCCTTCCTCAGTGCCGCCTTTTGTTGCTCTAACATTTATTTCCTAGAAGGGGATTTTTATTCCTAATTATACTGATCTCTGTCAAATCACATTGGTTAAAATCAAGTCTTTTTCAATAAACCCTTATCAACATCTGAGATAGTAAACAATCTAAACAGAAAACAGATATTTAGATATCTGTTGAAAAATACAAGTTTATATCTTAAGTGCCATTTAAAATTAGATATCATTCCATATATAAAATGTATAGTATAAGAAAGCCATCATCCAAATGTTTAAAAAAAAAAATCCATTGTCTTAAAACTAAAAATTCACTTGGGCTTTACCAAGTTGTGATCAATATTGACATGGATTTGAAATAAGAAAACATCCCTTGGCCATGTTGTAATGCTCTATTACGCTATAATTGCATTTTTACAACCCAATTTTTCTTTCCTCTAAAAAAAAAAATCAGAATTTTCCTTCTATTCGCCTTTTCTTCATAAATTAGTGGAATGCTATCACTTCACAACACTTAGTGGAAATACAATATCAAATGTAGTCACTTTGAGAGCACAAAGGGAAATGCAGACTTTTTAATACTTACAATTTTGCAAGAAACGGAGCCTATCATGAAGGCTCTCAGAATTCAGCGACACTAAGCCCATTACAACATCACTGTGGCCTAAAAACAAAACCAAAAGGCTTTAAGTTAAAAAACAATGTATAAACATTATTCCTCAGTTTATAATTTCTAAAATTAGACTTTCACTTGAAAAAAATCTCTGGGAAAAAGCCTTATAGAATAAGTTTAAATACACTTTACTCAATTTGATAGTAACAAAGGCTGTATCTAAAACAATAAAATTAAAATCCTATAAAATATGTGTTTCTTTGAAAGCTGTCAGCAGGTAAAATCTTTTACAGTAAATTTTAATACCATGAGCGTAGTTTTGTCTACTATAATGAAGTCCTATATTTAATCAAAGGATAATTCTCTAACTTTCTACATGTGTCAGAGAAAATCTGTAGAAGAAAAAGGACAAAAGGATAAAGCCTTATGATATTATCATCTATCCATGGAAAAGAATGAAGTGTAGACTATGTGTGTCTTACCATTCATGTATTTTGTTGCTGAATACATACAAATATCAGCTCCCAGAGACAAAGGCCGCTAAAAAGGAATTAAAAAATGGTTTTTATTTTAAATGGGAAGTCACTTGAAAATATCCTGCATTACTTATCTATTTACTATTGTAAATTCCACCCCTATTTTAATTTTTCAAAAATACATACATCTTAAAATTTTCCAGGACCTCTGTTTACCTTTCCCTTGATATCATCTTTCCCTTTCCTCCCTCACACCAAATAAAACTACAAAAGTATTGGATTCATTATTCAATCCAAAGGCAGACATTTTCTGGAAATAGCAGATAACTCAGGTCAACAGGTCTTCTGAACTTGTTTCTTTAGCACAGTTGCTGACTGACCCCTAAATTTATTACCTACAGAAGACACGCTGGCATTTTATGACTCAGTAAATGCACAGAATGGTTGACACAAACACTTAGCAATTGTTATGTCAAGTAAATGTAAAACTAATTTGCTTAGGTTTTTAATCATTAAAACCTTACAGTGTATGCTGTGGTTATTCATTTTATCTGTTATGCTCTTGACTCTTAATTACTCTTTTATTATTCTAGTTTTGTCAAGTGTAAAATCACTTGTACAGAAATGTGTTTAGATTGGTTTCCCTCACCCAATTTTCCTGCAAAGTAGTTCTTTAGTCTTAGACGTCTTTGTTTACAGTGAAAATTAATAACCAAGTTACTCACTAACCAATATAATATCAACATCTTTTCATTTAAAATTTCTTGAAAATAAAGTGTGTGTATTTGCAGGTGTGTGTATGTGTGTGTGTTTAACCTCACCACTTGGAGGCTGGAGGACTTTTCATTTAAGTTCTCAAAAACAGGACACTTTAAGTAAAGTACTGCTCAAAGCACTCTGTACATATGTGTTTGCTCATCTCTAAAGTGATGGGTCAAATTAGACGATGTGTGAAGACTGTTCCAGGGCTAAGATTCTGTAAATCCTAGGGTCAAAATGAAAAATAAAAGCCTGTAACTAACATCTGTTGATCTCATTATGCTCCAAAGATCATGTTAAGTATTTCACATAACTTAGTGAAGCAGTGTTCAAAAATACTTCAACTCACTAAAATCAGTATGTTTATGACTCTAATTGTACAGAGAAGGAAAAGGAACTGAAAAAAATAAAATAGATCACTCAGATTTTAAAAACTGGTAGAGTCAGAACTCAGGCTACCAGAATCCAGAGATTATACTCTGAAACTTTATGCTGGTATGTCCACTTTGCCTTTTGTGAGACTTGCAGAAGATCAAGAAGACAAAAGGCAGGAAAAGAAAGAACATACCCAGTTTTCATGAGGGTAAAACAAAGAGAGGATCTTTTCAGAAGATTTGCTTTGTGGAACCAATGCATGCGGTTGCCTAGGGACAATGTGACTCTGACTAATTCAACTGGAATGAATCCAGATTGAAATGAAGTCAATTGCAGTCCCTGGCAAGTGGAATATGATGTGAACTTCAGAAAAGTGGAAAAACTGGACCTATTTTAGTGACAGTAATAAGAGAAAAAGGGTCAGGCCTGATGAGTAACCTGGGCAGGCTCAAGCTAAAACAAGTCATGCAATCTCTTTGAGAATATACAGGACTTAGGATGACTCAGCCAGAGCAATCCTCTGCTATATTAACTGCCCTACTCCAAGTGGTAGATGGAGTAAGGAGCGGGTATAAAAACTCCCAGAGTGAAAATCGCCTGGGACAAACAGATGATGCCAGGAGATTTTTACTTGGAAACAGATTGCTTTACTTGAGATAAGACTTAGCTGAAGCTATATCACAAGCCACAGGGAGGCAGAGGGGCGAGTGAAACCGTCAGAATACAACGTAACCAGGAAATGTGTCTCAGGAAAGAAAGACAAAACACAGCAGTGCCTTCTGAATAAAACAGAATTGAGGCATCTGGTCCCATCACTTCATGGCAAATAGATGGGGAAACAGTGGAAAGAGTGTCAGACTTTATTTTGGGGGGCTCCAAAATCACTGCAGATGGTGACTGCAGCCATGAAATTAAAAGACGCTTACTCCTTGGAAGGAAAGTTATGACCAACCTAGATAGCATATGAAAAAGCAGAGACATTACTTTGCCAACAAAGGTCCGTCTGGTCAAGGCTATGGTTTTTCCAGTGGTCATGTATGGATGTGAGAGTTGGACTGTGAAGAAAGCTGAGTGCCGAAGAACTGATGCTTTTGAACTGTGCTGTTGGAGAAGACTCTTGCGAGTCCCTTGGACTGCAAGGAGATCCAACCAGTCCATCCGAAAGATCAGTCCTGGGTGTTCATTGGAAGGAGTGATGCTGAAGCTGAAACTCCAATACTTTGGCCACCTCATGCAAACAGTTGTCATTGGAAAAGACCCTGATGCCAGGAGGGATAGGGGGCAGGAGGAGAAGGGGATGACAGAGGATGAAATGGCTGGATGGCATCACTGACTCGATGGATGTGAGTTTGAGTAAACTCCAGGAGTTGGTGATGGACAGGGAGGCTTGGCGTGCTGTGATTCATGAGGTCGCAAAGAGTCGGACACGACTGAGCGACTGAGCGGAACTGAAGGTGAAAACAGCTTTGTGCAAACTCCCAGGGAGTCAGTCCATCACATGGAGGCAGCAGCCTGGGCCAACTTCAGGGACCCATAACAGAAGAAGGGAATGTAAACTGCTGAGCTTGTAAACATCAGCCTAATTGAAGAGCTGAAGAAAATGAGCTGGGGTTTTAGGAACTCTACAGAATACAGGTGAACTACAGGAAGTGCAGTAAGAATGACCACAAGGTACAGACAGAAAGTAAAGAGCAGGGAGATGGTAACTCCTGATAAGGAAAAGAAATAGTTAAGTTACTCAGGGAAAGAGAGGTAGAACATGTGGAAATGGCAGACAACTAGGCAATTATAGAAAGATTCCCAAGGAAAAGAAATAGTTAAGTTACTCAGGGAAAGAGAGGTAGAACATGTGGAAATGGCAGACAACTAGGCAATTATAGAAAGATTCCCAAGATGATCTACCAAAAGGAGCAAAACAGAAAGGAAAAAGTACAAGGAAAAAAAGAAAGGGATTGAGGATGGATGGCAGGGTTTAAGTTGGGAAGAGGTGTATGAAGAGGGATAAGTAGGAAAAGAGTTTAAAAGGAGAACGATAAAGGAGCTGCACAGGTACAAGGTGATACATAGAATAGGAATTTATGATACAAGTCAGGTAAAGATACATAAGGCCAGGAATGGTCTATGAAACAGGAAGAGAAGACAAACTAGAAAGAAGGAAGGAAAATGGAGAAATAACATGTGTTTTACCTGGCTAGCCTTGCAAATAAAGGAAAAGAAAAGCTATACTCAATGACATTTCAGTATACGATGGACATCTGCAGGACTTACAATGACATGTATGTATGTAAATATATACACAAAACTGACTTAGAACCAACACATAAACATTGAATTCCCTACTATGTGTTAGGCACTGACATATACAATCATATAATAAGGGAAGGTCTTCAGAGAGTTTACAGATAACCTAAAAGCTTTAATGAAGATGATATTTAAAAAATACAAAGTCCCATACAATATACTAGCCTAGGGTTGAAAAAATATTAACTAATGGTAGGAAAGATCCAATTTCAATTCTTTGTCTGATCAATAATTGTGATTAGGTTTCATGTAACTTAATATAAAGAAGTCCTTCCTCTCCTAATTACAAGTACCTGTGTAGTCTACCAATTATGCCAAAAATATTACTTTCATTTACCTGGAAATATGCTGACATAAAAGTGTTATCCACAACCAAGATGATGTCTCCATGTTTATGGACCGTATGTGCACAGGCTTCAATGTCAATCATCTTCAAGCTAGGGTTTGTGGGGGTTTCAATCCAAACAAGCTAAAACAATTCAGTAAATGACAGCAGTTTGTAAAAATACACTGCACAAACATATATCTCATGCACTGTAACCACCTGGGAGGCTACACGGGAAGACCATGGAGGATGAAGTTTAAAGGTCTGAATCTGAATCCCAGCCCCATGAATTTCTGAGAGGTCATCACACCTAAGTAACTAACCCTCTATGTGCTCCCAATTTTTCATCTATGCAATACGATTGATATCATTTACTTTATACAGTAGTCATAAGGATGAAATGAGATAATGTACATATAAGCAGAAGAGCACTCGAGTTAGTCACTATAATTATTTTCCATTAAAAAGAGGATGAATTCCAAAGACATGTTTCAAAGTCTGGGAATTTTGCTCTCAAAGATAAACAAAAGATTGTGTAAGATTACATTCTGGAATTTTCAGTAAAAAGAACTATTTGATGCCAAAAATATTATGACTAGTATCTTAAATAATGTCAGATGCACTAGAAACTACAAAATAAGTCCCCAGAACCTGAAGAAGAGCATGGGTTTTGGAGTGAGGAAGATGATACATACAGAACAAAAAAACCCGGCCACAGCTCACTTAAGAGATGGTATCATATTATTTGTCTATTCCAAAACCTAGCACAATCCCCACATCATGTATGTTTGATAGTTATTGAAAAGACCAAAGAACAGAATTCTATTTGTTGAAACAAGCTGCTACTATTTTGATTGACATTATCTACTGTGCTTTGCTTTGCTTCACTGCTCAGTCATGTCCAACACTTGGCGACCCCACGGACTGTAGCCGGCCAGGCTCCTCTGTCCATGGGAATTCTCCAAGCAAGAATACTGGAGTGGGTTGCCATGCCCTCCTCCAGGGGATTTTCCCAATCCAGGGATCAAACTCAGGTCTTCCGCATTGCAGGCAGATTCTTTACTGTCTGAGACACCAGGGAAGCCTGATATTATCTACAGCTTTCTTTTTAAAAGGGTTGATGGTTCTTTCTTCATTGCCTATATAAATGAGCAAGTGATCTGGTTTAATACTCATCCTATTTTAGAGTTTTACCATAGAAAAGATAGGGTAGTTAAAATAATGCATATTCTACAAGAGCAGAATTATTTGAGAACCTATAAAAATTTATTCCTGGGTAAGAATTTATCATTCCCATTCATAATTTTTAAAAGTAATTAAAATAAAAATAAGTAAATAAATACAAAGTAGATTTTACCTAGACTTAAAAAATCTACTTTAAATGATGAGGCAGATATATCGGCGCGGGGGGGGGGGGGGGGGATGTATTAATTCAAGTTGGTAAGGAACCACTACATAAAGTTCTGCTGACAAGAATTAATATACACACAATTTGCTTTCCTCCCCTAGAAAGACTCAGACCATCTATTTTAATATCTTTTCTCCCAAGGAAGAAAAAAAAGAAAAAGAAAAAAAATAAGTTCCTTTGAAAACAAACCTTAATCACTCAAAGAGCACCCTGGAGTTAATCTTCAAAGTAATTTGTATGAGAAAAAGTTTTCTCTTTTTTAGCATTCACAGCAACATAATCTTGAGTACAAACCTTTTAATCATTAGTAAAAAGTTGGAAAAGGCTGACACTTATAAAAGACGCTGGTCCTTCTTTTCCCCATGCAGAATTTCAATGAGGTTCCAAGAAAGAATATCACAAATGCCATTCATTCCAGCACAAAACACCTTCCAGTGGCATACAAGCCTTCCTAGGACGGAGGCTGAGGATCGCTTGTGGCCCTTCTGTGCTTCTATTATTTTGCTGAAGTAAGTATCCTTCAGAACCCTTACAGCTATGCTTATTAGGATTTGGGAGTTTACAAGCTTCCTTTCTGTAATCCAAACTCTGTGATGACTTCTGTTACCAATACTAGCTTGGTAATGCAGTTAAGAATTGTCTGCTTTTGCTAACAAATTTTTTAACTGTCATCATGTATTGAGTACCATAACAAGGATTTCCTATGCCTTATTATATCTGGAGGAGGGCATGGCAACCCACTCCAGTATTCTTGCCTGGAGAACCCATGGGCAAAGGATCCTGGCAGGCTACAGTCCATGGGGTCACAAAGAGTTGGACACAATTGAGTGACTAAGCACAGCATATGTCTTATCTCATTTAATTTACCCAACTACCTTTTAATAAAGCAGGTAAATTACCCCTATTTAGTAAATGAAAGAAATGAGACTTTGATTAGATAATTTGCCCATGATAATACACCAACTATGACATAGAATTAGAATTTGAATCCCACTACGGAATGCATGTACCTAATCATTAGGCTACAGTACCCAACAGAAGTCAGACCTATCCTAATCTTAATGGCTTCCAATGCAGGAAAACCAGTCATTCAGATTTAAATTATGCCCTCAAGTAAACAGAAATGAACATTTAAAAATCACAAGGAAAACAGACAAACTGAAAACTGAGTTACCTTGGTTTCTGGTGTAATAGCTGCCTCTAGCAGTTTGGTTTTGGAACAATCTACAAAAGAAATCTTTAATCCAAATTCAGTTGCCACCTGCCTGAAGTACCTGTTTGTACCTGAGGCAGAAGAGAATCAGATAAAATGAAAAAGAACATTGTATTTAGAAATATTCATTCCTTAAAAGTATAAACACTTTAAAAATATGAGGAAGTGTCAATCACCAATATAGAAACAACCAAAAGCAAGTCTACTTTATTTGAACAGCTGGACCTCCCTGTATGCTAAAGAATGTACTCAGTTGCTCAGTTGGGTCCATGCGACCCCAGGGACTACAGCCCTCCAGGCTCTTAGGCTCATGGGATTTTCCAGGCAAGAATACTGGAGTGGATTGCCATTTTCTCCTCTAGTGGATCTTCCTGACCCAGGAATTGAACCTGCATCTTCTGCATTGGCAGGTGGATTCTTTACCACTGAACCACCTAAAGAATATAGGGCTTAAATTTTAAATTAAAAGTATAAGAGTCAAATAAAACACACTTGATATCCACACCAACTGGCATGAAGCAGAAAATGTTTAACAGTCTCTACTCTTCAAACATAAAGTTGTACGCTCCCTAAAACATCAACATCTCTTTCTAAGAATTCCTTCCTAGTACTTAAATCTAAAATAAATGAGCCAAAGTCAGTGAAATGTTCAAAGTAAATTTTCAGACTGATTATACTTTGGTAATAGAAAAGAACTAGTTATTATCCTTTGTACTTTCTCAATCTTTTTGTTATGTGGTTCTGAAAGCTTTAATAGAAAAATGAGATCATGTAAACCAAACAACTAGAGTTTTATAGTGAAAGAAGATAAATCATTCCATTCAGAATAGTTAATTTTAAAAATACTGGTCTGGATTTAAGGTTTACATATGCAAAATTAAAGAAAAGTTTACCATTATTGACAGTGAACCAAAAAAGGAAAAAGAATTTTATCATCAAAGACTCACTAGACCTTTGGTAGACTGACCCTAGGTAATTTAAGATTGAAGAAGAAAGTAAAGAATTGTTAAAAAAAAAAATCAACAGCAATTTTCAAGATTTTGTACATAGGTTTATCAAGAGGTTTTAATAGTGCATTATAATAGCATCTAAAGGTTTGATTTTTCTATAATTTCAATTCATCAAACTATCCTAGGGAGCTATGATAAAATATAAAGCTTTTTACAAATTTCTGAGAGGGATAAAATGATTACTAAGAGTAAGTCTCTTCCTTCAAAGAACTTACAGATTTAACTTGTTGTTCAAATAGGAGATAGATAAAGTGATAATATTCTAGAAGTGATCTTTTAATTATCTGGAAGCATTTGGAATATACATGTACATTAAAAAAATTTTTTTGCTGCTGTTTTGAACGCAAAAATCAGTCTTACTTAAAGATAAGGGCAACTTGTTTTCCTTACTTTCCCACTTACCACTTTATATAACTAGCATTTAAACAATTTGGAATGAAAGTTCTTAAATTTGTATCCACAGATAGGCTACAAAGAGTAAGGCCCTTTGACTTTAAAATTAAAATGATAAATGTTGAGTATAGTCTTAAGCACATTTTTTGGAGAAAAAGGTCCATAGCTTTCAACGGGTTTTCAAAAGGGTCCCTAAAAAAAATCAGGGGGCAAGGTGCTTAAGAGTTGGTTAGGGTTAAGTCCTTTGAGAATGACCTGGACTATAGACATTTTCACTGCAGGCAAAAATTTTAAATTATAGTAGAACACTATCTCTCTAAATACTGTCTTCTCTGGAGCAGTGTATGTCTCAAATAGATTCATCCCAGCAGCTTAAATGGGCTTCCCAGGTGGCGCAACAGTAAAGAATTCACCTGCCAATGCAGGAGATACAAAAGATGTGGGTTCGACCTCTGGGTAAGGAAGATTCCCTGGAGGAAAAAATGGCAACCCACTCCAGTATTATTGCCTGGAGAATCCCATGGACAGAGGAGCCTGGTGGGCTACAGTCCATGGGATTATAAAGAGTTGGACACAATTTAGTGACTGAGCATGCATGCAGCAACTTAAATAAAACTGTTATTAAACAATCAGTCTTATAAGCAGTTCTAGAGCATAGATCCCCAGTGTTTCTGCTCCTCTTTTATCAAATGTGGAGCAGCATGGAGGTGTTCATCATATTTTGAAAAGATAAACAATAACCCAAGTAGCAATGTTAATATAATTCAGGACCCAATTTACTGTCTTTAAAATAACAGCTGAAACAGCATGAATGAGAGGTCACCTACCTCCATACACATCATCCATACAAATAATTTGGTCTCCTGCTTTTAAGAGATGGGTAATAGTCACAGTGGCTGCTAAACCTGAAGCAAAGGCCAAACCTAAAATAAAAACCAAGCTAGAGTAAGCCAAAATGCCAGACCCATAGGTTAAAAACACCTACAGTATTTATTTGCGTTGCTTTAAATCCCTCTCTCTGCTGACTGAAGGACAACTATCACTACTGAGTCATCAGAAATCCCCTGATTAATACCATTACAAAATCCTCCATTCTATTTAAAAAATAAAAATACCTAATTCTGCTTTGGTTATAACAACATCTCTCTGAAAAGCTTCAAAGAAATAGCTGTTTACAAAATTCTAAGTCAAAAGATCAATTGCCAATTAAATTACAGTTTAAAAATATCAAACTCTAAAGAAATTTCAAATTTTAGGAACAGAGCTAAGATGTGATTCATCCATTAACTATATGATATTCAATTGAGCAAACATTTTAACAAAATTCAAAATCTTACTTGAGATGTCTGATAAATTTCATTAAAAAAAATTTTTTTAATGTGGATTCTCTTCTAAACATACGTGATCTGGAATCACATATTGAATAAAAATAGTGAAATTGAACAATAAAAAAGAAATACTGGCATTGTACATTAGACCCTGTAAAGGAAAACATCCTACAAAACATCAGTATATCACCTTGATGATAAAAGAAATCACCTATGACTGATAGATGGGCTATCCAGTTAACTTGAAAAAGGTAATTATTTCAAAATTTTCTCAGAAAAGTTGAGGTTGGTATTGCAATTTTCTACTAGGCAGATTCACAGTCCAACCACGAATTCATATAGAAAGCTAACCTTGAAATCCAATTCAAAACAACCATGTTTTCTGCAGTCCACCTGTAAAGTGTCTAGCATATGAACCATCAGCTTTTATATCCGCTGTGGGAAATGTTCCTCATACAGTATTAAATATCAGAAATTTGGTGTTTAAAACATTCTCTCATCTAAAAAAAAGAAACCTCAAGAACTCATGTTAATATATCTAATTCCTATACTCTTGCTGTGAGAAAATTCCTAAGACTCTTATTTTCTAACTCATTATTCTGCCCTCATTTAGTATCATTTGTATAAAAAATACAAAGATGATTTAACAGCCATCCATTCTATTCACTGAAAGAATACAAAATCTGAGGTGTTAATTCATAATCTCTGAAATCACAGTATCAAGGGCAGCTGGCTATTGCAAATGTTCTTTGGTCCTATTCTTGGGCCCCAACAGCAGTTGATATGAGATTCCCTAGAACTTACTCATCAATTTCTCATATCTTTAAAAGTCATTTATACTTTTTTTCCTATGGAATGGCTATTCAAATCTTGTGTTAATATTTATATTGGTTACCTTCTCATTAACTTGTAAGAGATTTTTATATATTGAAAAAGTAGCCCTCTGCTTAAAAACACACACACACACACACACACACACTAGCAGGTGAATGAACCAGAGCATTAAAAGGTTTATGTTCTCATGCATGGTGTTATAAAACTTGGTTAATTTGTATCTATTTATATTGACAGCTCCAGGTGAAGAGTGAATTTACATGAATACTAAGTTATTGACACATTCTGCCACTTTGCCTCTATTCAGATTTACTTTCACTTTGTAGCTACACATATACATATGAAGTCCACTGTGCAACCTTGGGCAAAACAATGTCTTAGAAAAACAAGAGTTTTGAACTAGCTGATTTCCTTATTTCTTTCCAATTCTACATTCCGTGCCTCTATGATTTTTTCTATATAAGTAAGAATGAATTCTAGATTTTACAAACTTTGAAATGAAAATCACTTACTGTACTTGGCCCCATCCAGTGCCGCCACTGCTTTTTCCAAGCAATTCCGGGTGGGATTTCCAGAACGGCTATACTCAAAACCCTGAAGGAAAGAAGTCAGAGTTCACCCTAAGAGATTTAAATTTATTATCAGAGTCTTAATATGAACATCTCCACAACTACAGGGGCATCCTACCATAAGGACTTTCTGTTGTTTATCTATGACATGTCTTGCCATCAGACACAAGAATGAGTGTTATGGCTGTAGTGGTAAGGAGAAGCTCTGAAGTCAGCCAAACTGGATTAGAATTCTGTGTCTGCCACTTAGGAGCTATATGCCAATAGATAAGTTACTTAATATTTTCCAGAATCAACCTCTAGATCTGTAAAATGGGAATAAAATACAGGTATCTAGTTCATAAAATTGACATGAAGATAAAATGAGATAATGTATAATAACTTCTCTGCATGATGCCTGGCATGTGCTAACTACTGGGATAAATGGTAGTTTTTATTATTAGCATTATTATTATGTTAGACTCACCTCTACCCATTAATCTAGGGGTATTAGGAAACAGGAATCACCTTAATCAACAAAGTAAACCTATTTCTAACCTGCATGTCATTTCCTAAAAAATAAGTGATGCAAATTCTGTTTAGCATCCAGCAGGAAGACATGCTTACAAATGCCTGAAGTTCGGGTCTTAGTTCTACAAAAGTGACTCAGAAAAGGGAGTCATTCTCAGCAAAACAGCTCTACACAATCCTTTTTTAAAATTTGCATTATATTCCTTTTACACATATGGTACTATACTAGCTGAAGTCATCCAGTCATTTTATTTGATATTTATTTTTATTGAGGTATAGTTGATGTACAGTATTACTTTGTTTCAGGTGTACAACATAGTGATTCACAATTTTTAAAGGTTATATTCCATTTGTAGTCATTATAAAACATTGACTATATTCCCCACGTTGGTACTAAGCATTCTTATAGCTTATTTATTTCATATTGTAGTTTTTAGCCTCTTAATCTCCTGCCCTAACTTCCCCCTCCCCTTTTCCTCTCCCCACTGGTAACCACGAGGTTCTCTATATCTGTGAGTATGGTTTTTTCTTGTTGTTGCGACAGTGACTAGTTAGTTTTATTTTTTAGCTTTCACATGTAAGTGATATCATATAGTATTTGTCAGTCTCTGTCTGTATCCAGTCATTTTATTTAATCCTCACAACCTCCTCTGAAGAAACTAAAGCCAAATGTTACCAGGTATGTCACAGCCAGAATTCAAAACCAGGATTTAAACACTGACTAAAAGTCCTGTACATACTTTTCTCCTGCTGCATACAGCACATGGCAAAACATAACCACTTTTTACACCTGGTTCTGACTCAGGAGCTCCCAGTACTAGTTACACACACATGTGCATGCATGTGTGCTAAGTCACTTCAGTCATGCCCAACCCTTTATGACCCTATGGACTGTAGCCCGCCAGGCTCCTCTGTCCATGGGGACTTTCCAGGCAAGAATACAGGAGTGGTTTGCCATACTCTCCTCCTGAGGATCTTCCCAGCAAAAACACATATATTACACAAATGTATATATAATCTGTAGTTTATTTAGTTTTGTTGCCTTATTTGTTGCCATGTTTTTAACAAACTTAGTAGGCATATTTTATAGGGCTCCAGGATATCCTCATCACTCTCCACCATCGCCTCCTTGATGGGACCTGCAGCTGTCCTCCAGATGCAAAAAAACTGTCTGGAATCATGTGGCTACTGCCATGGAAAGGTAGCCCATATCTTCCTAAATATTCATGGCAAAGATTTAAATTTGTGGAGAGAAAAGAAGCATATTTCAGTGGCAAATTCCCACACTATCACTCATTCAATGGTTTTCCAAATGGAACTGAAGAATTAGATGCTTCTCATTTCAGTTCCTTGATTCTCTTTAGTGCTCTTAACTGATACATTAAAGGCAGTAAGAGGAGTTTGGAGGAACTTCCCTGGTGCTTCAGTGGTTAGGACTCCCAACTTCCACTGCAGGGGGCACAGGTTTGATCACTGGTCGGGGAACTACTACTAAGATCCCACAAGCAGCACAGCATGGTGGGGAAAAAAAAGAGTTTGTGGATTTTATCACCTGGTTGGCTCTCTGAAAACATTTAATTATTAATATCATAGCTAAATTATTAACTTTTGCATTAAATATTAAAGCTTGGGCAGCTACACGTTCATGAAGGCTTACACTGGGAAGGAGCTGGAAAGACAGATGTGTACACATTTTGATTACAAGTTACAATAGCTCAAAGTATCCTAAACCAGTTGTAGAAATGCCCTTAGAACTCCACCTCACAAAACAAAGGGCCACGTCTAAAAGAACTTCCTCAACTTATATAACACCCTAAAGAGGTGTTTAAAGTATTGATACAACCAAGGTTTTACATCTACAAAGTTTATTTAGTTACATTTGACACCTGAACAACTCTTGAGTTAGGGTGCCAACCCTCTGCTCAGTGGAAAATCCATGTACAACTTACAGTCGGCCCTCCATATCGAGGTACATGTGAACACTGTGAAACTACTAAGCGATTATAATGTATCATACCATATAGTTTAACATACATATCAACAACTTACATGGCTGGTACTATTAGTAAAACATTTATTTACACAGGATAAGTTAAATTACTTATAAGTAAGTAGATAAGTTAAATTACTTCCTCAAGATTGCCCAGCTCAGAAGAGGTGCTGTTAGAATTCAAACCTAGGGCCTCTGACTACAAGATTTATGCTCTTAATCACTAAGCCACACTGATGCAATGGGTAAGATTGTTGCTAACATAACTGTTAGTGCAGCACCGTGTGGATTAAAGCCCAAGAGTAGGTGGTGTTCTCGAGCAAGAATGAATCCCAGCTCCATTACAGTGGCCTTTGCAATAGATGCTTACCATCCCTAAACCTCAGGTTTTTCATGAGAGAAATGAGAACTTAGTTCAGAATAGAATTGCTGTAAGGATTATCTGAGGTAATATATGTAACACGCATGATATAATGTAGGTATGTACTGATATCTGGCATACAGCAGTACTCAATATCTATTAATAACTATTGGAATAATATTGGGAATTAATAGCTATTGGGACGGATCTTGATTCCAGGTGAGTTATGACTTAGTTTTTTAAGTTGACTTCTTACTATATCTTTATAATTTTTGTTGCTTACGGTAACTCAAGGAAGTTATGATAATTTTGATCTGCAAATCTGCCCTAATCACATGAATATCAGTCCAAATCTATACAGCAAGTTAGACAAACTGTTCCCTCTAGTCCTGCTTATCAAAAGAAATATGATCACTGAACCATCCGATACAAAGCTTTACTACAAGGAGGTTTACAGGTATCATCCTTACAGTAAACATCCTTACAAACTTGCATGCTTCTTAATTTACAAGCCATCTCTCTTTTACCGCCCAACACTGGACCGCCCCGGACACACCCAGCTCACCGAGTGCTGGCCAGGAGCCCCTTGCTTGAACGTGGTGGACAGCGAGATGGGGGGCACCACAGCCTGGGAGGTCCATTGCTCCGGTTCTTGGCCCACGTGGATGGCCTGCGTAGCGAAATGCTGGAACCTAGGCAGGAATCCGTGTGGGGAGGCTTCTTTTTCCTGCATGCTGAGCTGCGAAGAAAGGAAAGAGTAAAAGAGCGAGGAAGATAAAACTCTGAAACTGATACGTCAGGACTTGAAAAAGACAGAAGAATCAGGTGAATGGGACGTAAAGTTAGGCAGGGGGATTCAACCGCGAGTGCACTAGAGCTGAACCCTACCCCTCTGCAGCTGGGACTTTATTAACCGGCCTTCAGCGTTGCTTCACCCCGGGGCGGAGCCAGCACGACCCAATGAGCGCAGGCCCCAAAGCGGCCCCCGCTTCTCATTGGCTGGCAGCAGAGGCGTAGCCTGGAGCGTCACCGCCGAAGCTCTTCCCGGTGCAGGCTGTTCAGTGAGGCTGGATGGAGTCACTGTTAACCCGCTTGGTGTTGGTTCCTGCGGGTGAAATTCCTGAGTCCTGACCCTAGGAAAACTTCCTTGCTGGCTGCTGTGAGCCACCCGGGCGTCTATGTGACCTCAGACCGGAGGTTCACGGGAGACGAGGAGAAAAACTGGCTTGATGTTGAAACCCAGTAACCTGAAAAGAGGCCACACAGATAGCTTCCTCTTTAACAGCAGCCCTTGCCTGGACCCTTCCCCACCTCCACCTACCACCCTTTGTCCTGAGGGCGGTTCCGAAGGACGCGAGCGACAAAGTGGAGATCGGTGACGAAAACGGCGGCCCAAGCTGCCAAATGCGCAGTTTGGATTCTCGTTAACAGCGGGCAGGCTGCCTTTGAAATTACGCTTTGTGTAATGACCCAGTACTTAACGTTGATTGAAATCGGAGTGAGAGTCGTATTTTTAAGTAATAGTAAAGCTACTGTAGAGAGGATCTCTAAGGAAAACTCTTGGCAGCTTTCTAACAGCTGTTCAAACATAATTATCTTTTGAAGTACCCAGAGAAACCTCTCTCTGATGAAATGCAAAACAAAGTGTGGCTTTGAAAAACTTATTGGAGCCTTAAATCATTAGACAGATTGCCTTCGTTGTTACACAATTGACAGCAACATCCTGGTAGGAATGGAAGTTGTCCTGGGTCGCAATTTATTCACCTGTATCCACAGTCCTACTCTCACAAGGATCACTCCCCTAAAAAACAACAAAAGTCTCCTTGTTCCCTAAACAATACAGACTTGACCTATTTAGTGTGACTACTATTTGCTAGGACTAGGGAATTTAGGAATACTTCTCTTCCTGCAAAGTGTTAGCTAAATATCTGAAACTTTATTAAACTAACTAAGGAAGAAGAGAATACAGAATAAATGGCTCTTAAAATTTTACTGAAAGGACTGAGGCAATTTGCTTGTCAAATTAACTACTGGGATACAGCCATTAAGCCCTGGGAGCAGTGCCTAAGGACCTGCAGATTTTTAAGAAACCAGGCAAAATTTTTAGCCCTGGGGGAAAAAATGAATGGACTCCAAAGCACTAATAAATATTAATGTATATTTAATTAACATTTTTCTGTTAAACATATATCAGTTGCAACTCATCTCAAGAGTTACATATAGCTGTACATGGGTATGTTTTTATGTGATATGAAGCTTAAGTACCAGGAGGGTCCTAATTAGCTTATCTCCTAAATGAGCATACCTCCTAACGTCTGCGAACAAACACTGAGCTTCATAAATATGGATATTGTATTTAGTATTACCATAACAAAAGATTCTTTTTTAAATGACACTAATATAAATGCTCTAAATCAAGCCTTTTTCACTGTCATAAATTGAGAAAACTTTAATAGGCAGCAGCTCAGTATCATGTATCAAGGATTCCCATGACTTAGTAAGTTTACTTGTAGGAATTTATCCTTCAAACGTATTCCCGTATGTGTGTAAGGATGAATAAGGATGTTATTCATACCTATTTTTGCTATTTTAAAAGCAAAAGAATGGAAAACAGCTAATGTCTCCATCCACAGGAGACTGGTGTGTTAATGACACAATTCTGTGAGGGGTACGGTATAGTTGAGAAGCAGGAGATTGATCTGAGTTGGTGTGTCATGATTTCTAACTTCTGAGACAGCAAAGCAAGGTGCAAAGCTATGTGTATGTTATGCTCCCACTTTTTCAAGAGAGTTTATACCATGGTGCATTATTTTTAGAGGAACATACATAATTTAATGGGCTTCCCAGGAGGCTCAGTGGTAAAGAGTTCACCTGCAGTGCAGGAGGCGAAGGAGACAAGGGTTCTATCCCTGGGTCAGGAGGATCCCCTGGAGGAGAGCATGGCAACCCACTCCAGTATTTTTGCCTGGAGAATCCATGGACAGAGGAGCCTAGCGGGCTACAATCCATAGGATCACATAGAGTCAGACAGGGCTAAAGTGACTTAACGTGTAATTTAATATGTGTAAAAATCATTCTGGTAGTTTAAATCATGGACCTGCAGTAAAAAGATAACTGTCTAAAGATAAAGTTTTATATCTAAGGATAACGTTTTATTTGCTTTTGTGTTTAAGTTTTATACCACGGGCATATTCTACCTCTTAATAATAAAATTAATACCAGGCATCCTAATTTGAAAATGGCAGTTAAGCAAGTAATTTAGAAAAAAACTTCTTAAGTGAAAAGAAGACAGCTACTTTAAATATAGTAAATGCTATATCATTTGGAGCGTGTGCTAATTTTTCATGTAAATTAGCTCATGAACAGCAAAACAGCACTATAACACTGAAAAAAAGATTAATTCCTCTTAGAGTGGGATTCTACATGAATGCGTTTTTTTTGGAGGAAATGGGAGATTCCTTATTTTTTACATTTCTTTCATTACACAAAGTTCACTAATATTTTTATAATAAGTACTTTTTACACACCATGAAAATAGCATTGTAATTAAAGTCAGGCTATGGATAAAGATATTGTGATGGAACAGTGAAAACAGTAAAGACCTGGGAGGGATGTTTCTGACTGTAAAGCATAAATGTAGGCAGTGCTTATTGACTATGCGAAAGCCTTCGACTGTGTGGATCACAACAGACTGTGGGAAATTCTGAAGGAGATGGGCATACCAGGCCACCTGACCTGCCTCTTGAGAAACCTGTATGCAGGTCAGGAAGCAACAGTTAGAACTGGACATGGAACAACAGACTGGTTCCAAATAGGAAAAGGAGTATGTCAAGGCTGTGTACTGTCACCCTGCTTATTTAACTTATACGCACAGTACATCATGAGAAATGCTGGGGTGAAAGAAGCACAAGCTGGAATCAAGATTGCCAGGAGAAATATCAATAACCTCCGATATGCAGGTGACACCACCCTTATGGCAGAAAGTGAAGAGGAACTAAAAAGCCTCTTGATGAAAGTGAAAGAGGAGAGTGAAAAATTTGGCTTAAAGATCAACATTCAGAAAACTAAGATCATGGCATCTGGTCCAATGACCTCATGGGAAATAGATGGGGAAACAGTAGAAACAGTGTCAGACTTTATTTTTGGGGCTCCAAAATCACTGCAGATGGTGACTGCAGCCATGAAATTAAAAGACACTTACTGCTTGGGAGGAAAGTTATGACCAACCTAGATAGCATATGAAAAAGCAGAGACATTACGTTGCCAACAAAGGTCTGTCTGGTCAAGGCTATGGTTTTTCCAGTGGTCATGTATGGATGTGAGAGTTGGACTGTGAAGAAAAAGCTGAGTGCCGAAAAATTGATGCTTTTGAACTGTGGTGTTCTGGAAGACTCTTGAGAGTCCCTTGGACTGCAAGGGGATCCAACCAGTCCATCCTGAAGATCAGTCCTGGGTGTTCATTGGAAGGACTGATGCTGAAGCTGAAACTCCGATACTTTGGCCACCTCATGCAAAGAGTTGACTCATTGGAAAAGACCCTGATGCTGGGAAGGATTGGGGGCAGGAGGAGAAGGGGACGACAGAGGATGAGATGGCTGGATGGCATCACCGACTCGATGGGCATGAGTTTGAGTAAACTCCGGGAGTTTGTGATGGACAGGGAGGCCTGACGTGCTGTGATTCATGGGGTCGCAGAGTCGGACGTGACTGAGTGACTGAACTGACTGACTGACTGACTAGATCTGTTTTGTTTTACCTCAAAGGAAACAAAATTACTCTTCCTTGACTTTTGACAATGAAGTTTATGAGAAGGCAATTTGGGGCTCAGGGAGAGGAGAAAGACATTACAACACAGTCCTTAATTTGGGTTTTGTAGATCACTACAGGGGGCCAAAGCCCTGAGGATATCACTTAGGACACCTACTTTTGTTTGCTGGTAAAAATACTTTTTTCAAAATAGTAACAGAAAACCCCTTAGTCTGGTTTAGATATGAAATAATTGGAAGTGATAAGTCTTGAGAGTAAAAGTCTAAATATTCTTGATAAAATTATTAAATTTTGTATCAAGAGAAACACTGGAGATTGAGTTTCTAATACAATTTCTTTGTTTTAGTGATGAGATGAAAAAAGTTGTGGCTTGCTCTTGCTGACATGTACAGTAAGTGAGTATCTAACCTGATAATAAAGAGAGTCTCAGATATTTGGGATAATAAAGTAGCCTATAAATCATTAAGATACATTCCACAATAATATAAAAGGAATAGAATATGACTGAAAAATGTAATGAAGTACTAACTGGGGCATCTTAACAGTGAAGTTACTGAGTATGAGAGTCAAAATGCTTGAGTTTGAAGCTTAGTTCTAGCACCTGCTATCTATGTAACCTTGAAGAGTCAATTTACTGAACCTCTAAATCGCAGGCTCCTGCTTTGTAAAAATGAGAAAAATAATAATATTTCACAGTTTTCAAAAGTTAAGTCCTTAGAAGTTCATGGCAGACCAGGATAGAATGTGTGGCAAGTAGACCTAGTGGGTAGCACTTAGGTCAGAAAGCTACATTTTGATGTTTTGATATTTCAGCTACTTTGCAGAGGTATACTATACATAGGCCATGTATTCCAGTGGAGAAAGTTGATGATGTTTTTTTGCACAGCTCACAGAGATAAGAGCGATAGGTGACTTAAACTATTCAGATGGGCCAAAGTCTTGTTCAACTGATAATATAGCAGTTGAAGAGCTCTTGACTTTCTTGCTAGCAATTTTATTTCATAGGGAAAACATTTTAGGGGGGTTTCTTCAAGTTTCAGGACTGTCTGGTTCACTGGCGGCTGATGACACACCCCTACATATTTCCAGATTTCCAAACATGGAAAGACTAACCCCAATTGAGAACTATGACTAGAGGAACCAAGGGACTGCTCTGAATTTAATCGTATCAACAGAAGAATGGATTTGTAATGAAGACATACAGAGAACTTTGAGAGAAAATGACCTGTTATCCTGAAAATTCTGTTATCTAAGGAATGGAAAGCAAGATATTTAAGATATACTTCCTAGACCAAACCTCCCCAAACTATGTCCCTAAGAATGTCTATATAAAACAAATGGCTTGTGGCTGAAAGAAAAATGTTTTGTAAACACTACACACTTAATCAGCCATCTTTAGAGTTATAATACATACTATTAGCATAATAAAGGGTCAGAGAAATCTTAGAACAGGAAACCAAGTATCAAACATTTCAGAAGAGATGACTCATCTCTATACATCTATTAATAGGCTCTCTTCCTCTGGCATATCTTCCATTTCTACTGTAATAGTTTTCTCAACAGTAATTTTAAAAGATAAAAAAATAAAAATTTAAATTTAAAAATAAATAAGAAGAGCTTCTCGGAATAGGCTTTAAACTACAGACATACCGCAGAGGTACTGTGGGTTCAGTTCTAGACCACCAGGATAAAGTGAATACCACAATAAAGTAAGTCACACAAAATTTTTGACTTCCTGATAAATATAAAACTTTTACTTACACTATACTGTAATCTGTTACATGTGGAAGAGCATTATATCTAAAAAATAATGTACATACTTGGTTTAAAATACCTTATTGCTGAAATATGCTGATCATCATCTAAGCCTTCAATGAGATACAATCTTTTTGCTGGTTCTTGTCTTGTCTTGAGGTTGATGACTGCCAACTAGTCACGGTGTGGGTTACTGAAGTTAGGATGTCTGTGGCAATTTCTTAAAATAAGACAGCAATGAAGTTTGCTGTATCGATTAACCCTTCCTTTTGTGAATGATTTCTCTGAAGTGTACATTGCTGTGTGATAGCATCTTACCCACAGCAAAAATTCTTTCAGAATTGGAGCCAATTCTCTCAACCCTGAGCAATCTCAAAGTCAACCGTGAGAGTTGGAATCAACTTCTTTCACAGTACTGTTAATGTTTGCATTTTGACCCCTTCTCATGGATCATTAATGCTGCTAATGACATCCATTCTGGGACTTCCATAGTGGTCCAGTGGCCAAGACCCATGCTTCCATTGCAGGGACACAGGTTTAATCCTTGGTCTGGGAACTAAGATCCCACATGCTATTCAATGTGGCCAAAAATAAATAAATAAAATAATATTTTTCAAAAAATTACATCCATTCTATACATAATAGTTTGCATCTGCTAATCCCAAACTCCCAAATCATCTCTCCTTCAACTCCAACCTGTAGGCAACAACAAGTCTGTTTTCTATGGTTCCATTTCTTAAATAATAAGATTTTAAATACAAAATTACTCCTTGATCTATGAGCTTCAGAAAGGATGCTGTGTTAGCAGGCACAAAACAACACAAATCTTGCTGCATATCTCCATCAGGCTTCTTAGATTACCAGGTGCATTGTCTATGAACAGCATTATTTTGGAATAATCGTTTTTTTTCCCTAAGCAGTAAGTCTCAAAAAGTGGGCTTAAGACATTCAGTAAACTATGTCATAAATAGATATGCTAAGCATCTAGGCTTTGTTGTTCCATTTATAGAACACTGGGAGCAGCTTTAGCATAATTCTTATGGGCCTAGGATTTTTGGTAAATGAGCATCAACTTCTTCAAGTCACCAACTACATTCAGTTCAGTTCAGTTCAGTCGCTCAGTCGAGTCCAACTCTTTGCGACCCCATGAATTGCAGCACACCAGGCCTCCCTGTCCATCACCAACTCCCCAGAGTTTACTCAAACTCATGCCCATCGAGTTGGTGATGCCATCCAGCCATTTCATCCTCTGTCGTCCCCTTCTCCTCCTGCCCCCAATCCCTCCCAGCATCAGGGTCTTTTCCAGTGAGTCAACTCTTCTCATGAGGTGGCCAAAGTATTGGAGTTTCAGCTTCAGCATCAGTCCTTCCAATGAACATCCAGGACTGATCTCCTTTAGGATTGACTGGTTGGATCTCCTTGCAGTCCAAGGGACTCTCAAGAGTCTTCCAGAACACCGCAGTTCAAAAGCATCAATTCTTCAGCACTCAGCTTTCTTCATAGTCCAAATCTCACATCCATACATGACCACTGGAAAAACCATAGCCTTGACCAGATGGACCTTTGTTGGCAAAGTAATGTCTCTGCTTTTTCATATGCTATCTAGGTTGGTCATAACTTTCCTTCCAAGCAGTAAGCGTCTTTTAATTTCATGGCTGCAGTCACCATCGTGCAGTGATTTTGGAGCCCAAAATAATAAAGTCTTTTACTGTTTCTACTGTTTCCCCATCTATTTCCCATGAGGTGATGGGACCACAGTTGGCCCTAGCAAGAGTCAGCCTGACATTTGAAGCTCTGCAGCTAGGCCTTGACTTCTCCTCTTTACCTGTGTAAAAGCCCAGATGCCAGCATCTTTCAATATAGGCCATTTCAGTCTACATATAAATATAAGGCTGTTTCATCTACATTGAAAATCTGCTGTTTAGTGTTGCCACTTTTATCATCATTTTAGCTACAGCTTCCAGATAACTTGTTGCAACTTCTACATCAGCACTTGTTGCTTCCCTTGCACTGTTATATTATGGAGATGGCTTTTTTCCTTAAACCTCATGAATTAACCTCTACAAGCTTCAAACTTTTCCTCTGCAGCTTCGCAGCTCTCTGAACCTTCACAGAATTGAAGTTAAGACCTTGAAGAGAGTTAGGGTCTTTCTCTGGTGGCTCAGACATAAAGAATCTCCGCCTGCAATGCAGGAAACCTGGGTTTGATCCCTGGGTGGGGGAGATGTCCTGGAGAAGGGAATGGCTAACCATGCCAGTATTCTTGCCTGGAGAATTCCAAGGACAGATGAGCCTGGTGGGCTACAGTCTCTCTTCTGCATGCCCACTGCAGTATCCTTGATCACGTGCTACTGCATGCTCCTGCCTGTTCCCTTTTCAGTTCACCTTGTGCTTTGCGGGCAGCAGAATTATTCTTCTAAAATGCAATTTTGATCATGTCAGCACTCTCAAGTCCCTTCTCTTAAGAAAGGACTTCTATCTGCACTTTGCCCCCAGAGCTGTACATACATGTGTGACAATGGACAACACTGAGCTATGTTCATTCTTCATTGATATATTCATTCGACAAACAGCCATTCAGTGACAATTATGTGCAAGCATAATGCTTTGTCTTTGCTCAAGTCTCTTATTATGTGTTACCTAGGCTATCTATTCTATACATTCTATCCTCCATTCTAGCAGGAATAACTTTGAAAATGAAGATGCAAAACTGATTATGTCCTGACCAGAAAGTGTTTAAATTCCTTCACCTGGCATCTATAACCCTTGTATCTTGCCAGTCCTTACCCCTCCTCAGCCACACCAAGCCACGTCTAGTTCCTTGAATGTGCCAATACATTTTCATGATTATGGGGTTTTATACATATTGTTTCTCTAGTTTCTCAGTTGGTAAAGAATCTGCCTGCAATGCAGGAGACCCGAGTTCCAACCCTGGGTCAGGAAGATCCCCTGGAGAAGGGAACGACTACCTGCTCCAGTATTCTTGCCTGGAGAATGCCATGGACAGAGGAGTCTGGTGATCTACAGTCCATGGGCTCTCAGAGTCAGACACAACTGAGCCACTAACACACACACATACACACATGCCTATTGTTATCCTGGAATTATATTCCCCCTTCTTCACCAGATGAGCTAGCTGATTTAGATTCTATAAATCTCAGCTCAAGCTTTCCCTCTTCTGGCAAGATTTATCTGAGGTTACTGTCCCCAGAATTGGTTTCCATCTCACAGATGTGAGTTCTATAACAATTGTTATTGTTTGTATTTCAAATTGCTGTTTAAATGTCTTTTCCTGGGTTATATATTCCTAGAAGGAAGGCAGCAGTATCTTCATGTCACCAGCCCCTAGCTTTGAATCTGGCATACAGAAAACGTTCAATGAATGTTTGTTAAATGACTGAATAAATGTTAGGCAATTGAGGGAATACCAAGATTTCATTCTCCCCTTCAAGAAGTCTAAAAAATGTAACTAGTGGAAGCACATCAGTACTGTCATACTATTTATTGTGTCATTTATTTGTTTCAAGTGAAGAGAACTTCTTTATAAAATAACTTTGTTCCCAGATGAAATATTAACCAGTGTATTATAAGAAATCTATTGATATATCCATAAATCTCTTGAGGCCTACTACTGCAGTGATTTTTCTGAAGGATAAATCTGACTTTAGAAAGAAGGGAATATGAAGATGGAGGGATAGTTGTTAAGAAGTAAGGGAAAATGGAAGAGTAGGAAAAGGAAATTAGCAAGTTAAGGTGTTCTGCCTATTGCTGCAGTTGAAGAAGAGGAGGAGAAAAATATAATATCAGCAGCTACCCCTAAGTCTTCTGTATTCAGGTTTTTACTCATAAATAAAAAATACTTCATCTTCGACATGGACTACCTTATCCAATCCTCAAAAATGAAATGATTCAAGCTTTAAGATGGTTGAGTAAATATATTCAGTTATACGTAGGCACTGTTGAGCTCCTATTATAATACTTCTCATTAGAAATAGTCTTGAGGACTTCCCCAGAAGTCCAGTGGTTAAGATTCTCCCCTGCAAATGCAGGGGGTACAGTTTGATCCCTGGTCAAGGAACATGCTTGACATGCTTCACAGCCGAAAGATAACATGAATAAGAAATGGGCCTGAAAGTGAAGCTCTCTATTTATAATTCCATGGTCAGTTCAGTTCAGTCACTCAGTCGTGTCGGATATTTTTGACCCGTGGACTGCAGCATGCCAGGCTTCCCTGTCCATCACCAACTCCTGGAGCTTGCTCAAACTCATGTCCATTGATCAGTGATGTCATCCAACCATCACATCCTCTGTCATCCCCTTCTCCTCCTACTTTCAATCTTTCCCAGCATCAGGGTCTTTTCAAATGAGTCAGTTCTTCGAATCAAGGGGCCAAAGTACTGGAGTTTCAGCTTCAGCATCAGTCATTCCAATGAATATTCAGGATTGATTTCATTTAGGATTGGCTTGTTTGATCTCCTTGCTGTCCAGGGGACTCTCAAGAGTCTTCTCCAACACCACAGTTCAAAAGCGTCAATTTTTCAGCGTTCAGCTTTCTTCATAGTCCAACTCTCACATCCATACATGACTACTGGAAAAACCATAGCTTTGACTAGATGGGCCTTTGTTTGCAAAGAAATGTCTCTGCTTTCTAACATGCTGGCTAGGTTGGTCATAGCTTTTCTTCCAAGGAGCTAGTGTCTTAATTTCATGGCTTCAGTCACCATCTGCAGTGATTTTGGAGTCCAAGAAAATACAGTCTGTCACTGTTTCTGTTGCTTCCCCATCTATTTGACGTGAAGTGATGGGACCAGATAACATGATCTTAGTTTTCTGAATTTGAGTTTTAAGCCAGCTTTTTCATTCTCTGCTTTCACTTTCATCAAGAGGTTCTTTAGTTCTTCACTTTCTGCCATAAGGGTGGTATCATCTTCATATCTGAGGTTACTGATATTTCTCCTGGCAATCTTGATTACAACTGTGCTTCATCCAGCCCAGCATTTCACATGATGTACTCTGCATGTAAGTTAAATAAGCAGGGTGATAATAGACAGCCTTGACAAACTCCTTTCCTGATTTGGAACCAGTCTGTTGTTCCATGTCCAGTTCTAACTGTTACTTCTTGACCTGCATACAGATTTCTCAGGAGACAGGTCAGGGGGTCTGGTATTCCCACCTCTTGAAGAATTTTCCACAGTTTGCTGTGGTCCACACAGTCAAAGGCTTTGGCATAGTCACTAAACAAGAAGTAGATATTTTTCTGGAACTCTCTTGCTTTTTCTATGATCCAGCAGATGTTGGCAATTTGATCTCTGGTTCCTCTGCCTTTTCTAAAACCAGCTTGAACATCTGGAAGTTCATGGTTCATGTACTGCTGAAGCCTGGCTTGGAGGAATTTGATCATTACTTTGCTAGCATGTGAGATGGGTGCAATTGTGTGGTAGTTTGAACATTCTTTGGCATTGCCTTTCTTTGGGATTGGAATGAAAACAGACCTTTTCTAGTCCTGTGGCCACTGCTGCGTTTTCCAAATTCGCTGGCATGTTGACTGCAGTACTTTTACAGCATCATCTTTTAGAATTTGAAATAGCTCAAAGTGGTAATTCCATCACCTCCACTAGCTTTGTTCATAGTGATATTTCCTAAGGTCCACTTGACTTTGCATTCCAGGATGTCTGGCTGTAGGTGAGTGATCACACCATCATGATTATCTGAGTCATGAAGATCTTTTTTGTACAGTTCTTCTTTATTCTTGCCATCTCTTCTTAATATCTTCTACGTCTTTTAGATCCATACCATTTCTGTCCTTTATTGTGCCCATCTTTGCATGAAAAGTTCCCTTGGTATCTCTAATTTTCTTGAAGAGATCTCTAGTCTTTCCCATTCTATTGTTTTCCTCTATTTCTTTGCACTGATCACTGAGAAGGGCTTTCCTATTTCTCCTTGCTATCCTTTCAGTTCAATTCAATTCATTTGCTCAGTCGTGTCCAACTCTTTGCGACCCCATGGACTGCAGCATGCCAGGTCTCCTGTCCATCACCAACTCCCAGAGTTTACTCAAACTCATATCCATTGAGTCAGTGATGCCATCCAACTATCTTATCCTCTGTCGTCCCCTTCTCCTACCTTCAATCTTTGCCAGCATCAGGGTCTTTTCCAGTGAGTCAGCTCTTTGCATCAGGTGGCCAAAGTACTGGCGTTTCAGCTTCAGCATCAGTCCTTCTAATTAGTATTCAGGACTCATTTTCTTTAGGATTGACTGATTGGATCTTCTTGCAGTCCAAGTGAATCTCAAGAGTCTTCTCCAACACTACAGTTCAAAAGCATCAATTCTTCAGTGCTCATCTTTCTTTATAGTCCAACTCTTACATCCATACATTAGTACTTGGAACTCTTCATTCAGATGCTTATATCTTTCCTTTTCTCCTTTGCCTTTAGCTTTTCTTCTCTCAGCGATTTATTTTTAAGGCCTCCTCAGACAACCATTTTGTCTTTTTGTGTTTCTTTTACTTAGGGACAGTCTTGATCACTGCATCTATCCATAGTTCTTCAGGCACTCTGTCTATCAGATCTACTCCTTGAATCTGTTTGTCACTTACTGTATAATAATGTCACTTACTGTAAATATGTAAATATAAAAATGTCACTTACTGTATAATAGTAAGGGATTTGATTTAGGTCATACCTGAATGGTCTAGTGGTTTTCCCTACTTTCTTCAGTTTGAGTCTGAATTTGGCAACAAGGAGTTCATTATCTGAGCCACAGTCAGCTCTTGGTCTTGTTTTTGCTGACTGTATAGAGCTTCTCCATCTTTGGCTGCAAAGAATATAATCAGTCTGATTTCAGTGTTGACCATCTGGTGATGCCGTGTGTAGAGTCTTCTCTTGTGTGGTTGGAAGACAGTGTTTCTTTGACCAGTGTATTCTTTTGGCAAAACTCTGATAGCCTTTGCTCTGCTTCATTCTGTACTCCAAGACCAAATTTGCCTGTTACTCCAGGTATCTCTTGACTTCCTACTTTTGTATTCCAGTCCCCTATAATGAAAAGGACATTGTTGTTTGGGTGTTAGTTCTAGAAGGTCTTGTAGGTCTTCATAGAACCATTCAACTTCAGCTTCTTCACCATTACTGGTTGGGGCATAGACTTATGGTTGAGAATCTGCCTTGCGATTTGGGGGGTCACGGGTTCAATCCTTTCTCTGGGAAGATCCCACATGCCTCAGGGCAGCTGGGCTCGGGTGCCACAACTACTGAGCCTGGGAGCTGCAACAAGAGAAGCCACTGCAATGAGAAGCCCCTGCTCTCTGCAACTAGAGGAAAACCCTTGAGCAGCAAGGAAGACCCATAAATAAATATTCGACTTCCCTGGTGCCTCAGATGGTAAAGCATCTGCCTACAATGCAGGAGACCCAGGTTCAACTCCTATGTTGGGAAGGATGGCAACCCATTCCAGTATTCTTGCCTGGAAAATCCCATGGATGGAGGAGCCTGGTAGGCTATAGTCCATGGGGTTGCAAAGAGTTGGACACGACTGGGTGAGTTCACTTTCATTTTCATAGACTTGGATTACTGATATTGAATGGGTTTGCCTTGGAAATGAACAGAGATCACTTTGTCATCTTTGAGAATGCACCCAAGTACTGCATTTCAGACTCTTTTGCTGACTATGAGGGCTACTCCATTTCTTCTAAGGGATTCTTGCTCACAGTAGTAGATACAATGGTCATCTGAGTTAAATTCGCCCATTCCAGTCTGTTTTAGTTCACTGATTCCTAGAATATTGATGTTCACTCATCTCCTGTTTAACCACTTCCAATTTACCTTGATTCATGGACCTATCATTTCAGGTTCCTATGCAATATTGTTCTTTACAGCATCGGACTTTACTTCCATCACCCATCACATCCACAACTGGCTGTTGTATTTGCTTTGGCTCCATCTCTTCATTCTTTCTGGAGTTATTTCTCCCTGATCTCCAGTAGCATATTGGGCACCTACCAACCTGGGAAATTCATCTTTCAGTGTCCAATCTTTTTACCTTTTCATTCTGTTCATGGGGTTCTCAAGGCAAGAATACTGAAGGGGTTTGCCATTCCCTTCTCCAGTGGACCATGTTTAGTCAGAACTGCCACACTCACTGCACCTGGCCTGCACCTGGCCACTGCTGACCCACACCTCCACCAGAGACTCCTGGACACTCATGGGCAAGTCTGGGTCAGTCTCTTGTGGGGTCACTGCTCCTTTCTCCTGGGTCCTGGTGCACACAAGGTTTTGTTTGTGCCCTCAAGGGTCTGTCTCCCCATTCCTGGGTAAGTTCTGGTGGTTCTATGTTTGGGTTAATGGTGACCTCCTCCAAGAGGGCTTATGCCATAGCCAAGTCTGCTGCACCCAGAGCCCATACCCCTTTGGCAAGCCACTGCTGACCCATACCTCTGCAGGAGACACTCAAACGCAGTTCTGGCTCAGTTTTTGTGGGGTCTCTGGGTCCTGGTGAACAGAAGGTTTTGTTTGTGCCCTCCAAGAATCTGTTTCCATGGTCACTGATTTAAAATTCCTTCAGTCTTTACAAAACATGTTCAAGACTAGATGCATCCTTTGAGATATTTCTTTCATAAGCAGAAATTCCAAGTTTATTTATTTTTCTCCTGCTAAATGTTCACTTATTAACAGAGCTTCAAGCAAAAGCTTTGAGTCACAATCATTAGGGTGAATAATATCACCATCTAGTCATTCATTGAATGTCATTTATTGAATGCCAGCTGTGTCAAGCACTGTGCTAGATGCTGCTTACATTAATAGACAGTGATAAATATGACATTTTCAAATAAGAGAATTGGATGTCTAGCAATGACAGAGTAGTAACTGCTCCCTGACTTCCTCTCTTGACATAGACAGCTAAAAAATTGAATAAATTATGATTTTTTAAAGCTATTATCTGATAACAGGCAATGCAGAACTATGATATCTTGGAGAAAGGAAACAAACAAGATGAACTGTAATGTCATCCCAGCAGGAAACCTGGAGGAACTTTCTGGACCAAAGAGAGAGGACTCTCAAGCAGAACATGATGGCTTCATTTAGCTGAGAAGACAGAGGTTCAGAGGGCCAAGGCAAAGTGTTAGAGAGGGGAGGGAATTATTCAGGGAAAGAGCTCTAGAAATCTGTATGGTGGTTGCTTTGTGTCTTTGTATGAAAATTAAGCTACAAGTTTGTAAGTGAAACTCCACGAGACTGGGAAGAGTACAACTACTAGATAACTGAAAGCAACAATTCCCAGAGTTCACACAAGGCTGGGAGACCTCAGGGTAGAACCACAGGATAGAACTCAAACTTCTGGGACAGTCAATGCTGAATCAGTAAAACCCAGCCACAAAGTAAAGGATACTTTATGACCAACCTAACAAAGCTTAAAAACAAGCATTTAAAGGGACAAGCTGAATCAGAGGTAATTTATCATTTCCACAGTAAACTTCAACATTCTCTAAAGGAAACAAAATCTAGATATTCAGCCACATCAAAATCCACAGTGCTCAGAATCCAAGCCAAGCTAAGACATGTGGAGAAGATAATTGTACAACGAACTGGAAGTATTACAATCATTGTTTATAATAACCATTTTACTATAGATTTCCTGGAAACTAGAGAAAATAAAGATCCATGTAAAAAGGCCATATAAGTCTTCATATCAGTTTAAATGAAACTTGTATGTTTCTTTTGATAGAACATACAAGTTTGGTAAAAAAAAAAAAAAAAAGGAAAAAAAAACTCCTTTGATAGAAAAGTTTTATTCTAGGCACTGAATTCTGGGAGGCACTTATCCTATGGATTCTTTCATGTGAATTACCAAGTATCATAATGTTAAATGCTAGATATCATGCTGTTAAATGTATACAACTTCAGAACATAAAGTTTTGAGTATCAAAAGCTTTCACTTTAAATTTTAAAATAGTCATTATTAGTTTCACAGATGACTCCTAATTTCTCCCCCAGCTCCTTGAGGAGATGTCCTAGAAATCTGTGGCAAGATATAGTAAGAATCAACTTGCTAGAACAGCAGCTAAAATAATAACAAAACAAAAACTACAATAATATGTACATCCAAGTGTTTAAAACATCAGCTCTTCATCTCCCCTTCCCTTCTTCCTGTGCATCCTCATTTCTCCTCCTCTTGTGAATTTCAGAGACCTTCTAAATGAAAATTGTATAATAAAAATTAAAGGACATAATTTAATTAAAATATCTGACATCTGAAAAGTTTTTTTTTTTTCATAGTATTTGTTAATTGTTTATTTATTGAGAGACTTTCTCACCCCAGATAGTCATAGTTTCATAGTTCAGGAACACAGGAAAGTGACAAACTTCCATGGAACTCAACCCAAGAAATCCTTTATATTCCAAATCACTTTGCACTCTGAAAAATACCAGCCTTCCTCATCTCCTCAAAATCTTTCATGGAATCATAATTCCTGTAGAAATCTGCATATGCCTTCTTTCTTCGTTCAACCACAGCAAACTTATAGAAAGTTGCAAACCCCAGGGAGACCATGAACGCTCCAACAATATGAAATCGCAGACGTTTGGCCAGGAGGCCACGCATCTGAGGTTTTGCCAGAGCAGTGGACATGGTAGTTCTCCTTCTCGGCGGCTAGAATTATAAGAAACCTGAAAAGTTTTTGATTACTCATATTGAAAGAGTTAAAAAAATTAAACGGGGTAAGATCCTGGAAATCTGGTACTCTGAATGAGATTTCTTGACCTCCACTTCTGATCCTATCCACATTCCCCTCTTGAGCCTGGAAGAAAAACAGGAGACAATATCAGCCCCCAGGGGGGATGCCTGGTCCTCCAGAGCTCTCTATCCTATGATAGGGAAAGTATGGTGAGATTAGGGTTCATGGAAGCAGTAAGACCTCACTGTTACCCAGGAAACAGGGCTCACATCTTAAAGGTATCAAGCCAAAATAAAATGATGTGAAGGCAGGGCGCAACCTTTAAAAGAGTGACACAGCCATTGAGGACATGACAAAAACTAGTTAGAACCACCTATACCCAAGATAGTGGAAGATTTGACTTCTTATAAACCTTGAACCTCATTATAGGTTCATTGTAATAGTTAGCATGGCAAATGACACACCCGTCATGATTGTATAAAGACCCAAAAGTGGGCAGTGGCCTTATTCCTGTAAATCTCCAACCTTTCCCCAAAATAGTTGGAATAATCTTCCCACGCCTGTGAAATTACTCCACCCCATACCCTGGGGCCACTCTCGCCTTCTGAGACAGTCTCCTTTCTGCCTATGGAATGTGTATCTCTCTAAAATAAACTTGTTTTCATTTTACTATGGCTCACTTTTGAGTTCTTCCTTACATGAAGATAAGGACCTAAACATGGCAGCCCATCCAGGATTTAACCCAAGACCTGGGATGTGACCATTTTCTCTTTCCCCCATTCTCTTGCAATAAATAGACCCAACCAAGGCAAAAGCAGGAAAAGATTTATTACTTGCAGCAAGTAAAGAGAGCACTGAGGATTTTTCGCAAAGCAGTGTCTCCCTGAACAGCAAAATTGGGAAAGTTTTAAGCTAAGGGCACATGCATATTCATGAAGGGGCTTGTGTGCATGCATGAGGGCTAAGTAGCTTTCTTTGCAACCCTATGGATTATAGCCCACCAGACTCCTTTGCTCATGGGATTCTCCAGGCAAGAATACTGGAGTGGATTGCCATGTCCTCCTCCTTAGGAAGAAGGTGATCTTCCCAACCCAGGGATTGAACCAGGGCCTCTTAAGTCTCTTGCAT
The DNA here is from genome assembly GCF_023699985.2 of Odocoileus virginianus. Lineage (NCBI taxonomy): Eukaryota > Metazoa > Chordata > Mammalia > Artiodactyla > Cervidae > Odocoileus > Odocoileus virginianus. The sequence goes on from NC_069678.1 coordinate 56,582,498, forward strand.
TGGGAGGTAGAATCGTTACCCCTAGCACCACCTGGGAAACCCTTGAAGGGGCTTCAGCAGGGGAGAGAATTCAGCATGTAGTTGAGGCAAAGGTCCAGAGTCCAAGCTTTAGTTGACTGAAGTCAGAATTAACATCAGTCTTCCATCCTTCACCCAAGTGAGGGCCTTAGGTCCTGCAGAACTCAAAGACATGTATCAAATTGTTACATATACTCCAAAACTAGGATTACTTTATCACTAAACAATTGTTTCTTGACTGTTTTTTCTTTACTCCTTCATTCCTTTGCCTCCCTTAAGATCATTAATCACTGAGACCTGTTTGTGGACAAACATTTTGGCCAGGCTTAGATCACAAAATGGCTTGGCCAAAAATGGCTTCTCTTAAGTCAAGAAAGATATGCCTAGTTCCCTTTACTCCAGGGACCTCATACCCTATCTGCTTAAACCATCATTGACTGGTGGACTACCTCTAGTTCATGCAGAAAAAGAGAGAATTGCTTCCTTCATCTGCAGCACTGCCAAAGCTCAGGCTGACATTACAATCAGACTTAAGACTCAAAAGCTGACAAAGGAAAACACAGCACATTCAAGGGAATATGGTATGTCAGGTTCCCCTAGAAACAATCTTCGCAACTGTAAGATTTGTGTACAGGGAGGTTTTTAGGGAGTGCTCTTGGGAACAATATCTATGATGGGTGAAGTAGAGAGAACTGGGCAGAAGGAAAATTGGATCCTTGTGCAGTTACAACAGAGGCTTTAGGAGTAACCGTGGGATGCTTGGGACCTGGAAGGACCCTTCAGAATTGTCCTACCCTGCGGCCAGGGGGATGAGCAGTGGGGTGTGCGCTATCCCGAGGAAAGAGTTATATCCTTGGGTAAGATTATTTGCTTTTGCTAAGACAATCCCCAGAAAGAAAGATCATTGCAAGTCATCAGTCTCCAACATTCAAAGTGAAACCATTAATCTCAGATTGGGACTCAAACCCAGCCAAAACCCAGTCTGGGACTTGAACCCATGAAGTGTGGACTTGAACTTCAACAAAACCCTGCTTGAGACTCTAACTCACATGACTGGTACTTGAACCCAGCAAAAACCCATGATTTTCCAGCTGAGATCACAGACCTGGTTTCAGGACCTAATGAAGCTCATATTCTTGATGTCTCATTGAAGAAAAAAATTCAGTGAGAGACAAAGTGATAGGTGAGAAATGGATTTATTTTTTAAAAAAAGAAGAAATGGATTTATTTAGAGAGAAACATACTCCACAGATCTCAGAGGGTGAGTGTGGCCTTGGAAGAAACATACTCCACAGAGTGTGGGCCATGGCAGAAGACAAGAGTGGCCTCAAAATGTGGTGTGGTTAGCTTTTATGGGATGGGCAATTTCATAGGCTAATGAGTGGGAGAATTATTCCAACTGTTTGGGAGAAGAAGAGATTTCCAGGAGTCGAGCCACTGCCCACTTTCTGTCTTTAATGGTCAGCCTTGGAACAGTCTTGGCACCTCTGGGTGTGTCATGTAGCTTCCTGATGTGGTATAATGAGCGTATATAGAAGATCAAGGTTTAGTCAAAGTTGACTTGTCTGCCATCTTGGACCCATTTGATTCTAATCAGTTTTCTGTATCCTTAGGTTATGTCATCCTTTCAAAATTGTACCCTGCTCCCTTCCTTCCTGTTTCCAAAAGCAGCTGGGAGAATGAGTGCCTAAGAACTGGGAATCCAGGTGGCTTACTGCAGCATCCAACCAGGGCCTGGGACTAAAAGGCAGCAAAATTAGACTGGTCAAATAGAATAACCACTCAGCGAAAAAGAACTGTTAGAGAAGCTGATGCCATAACTCAGGTGAGACTCAAACCAACAATTTTCCTACTGAAACTGCACAACTTGTCTCAGGACCTAATGAAGCTGATGTTCTTTATGTCTCAGTGCAGAAGGAATTCAGCAGGAAGTGAAGTGATAAGTAAGAAATAGACTTATTAATATCTTTTGTAAAGAGGTTGCAGGGAAATGGGATTTGAGAGGATGGTCCTGTCCCAGGTCTCAGACAAGTTCCTGAGACAGGCTACCAAGGGAGGGTCTTTGGTTCATGCAGGAAAATATTCAAGAGCAAGCAATAGTAAAGTGAAAGCAGAGATACACATTCCATAGGCCAAATGCAGGCCTTCTCAGAAGGTGAGAGGAACTCTGGGGTGCAGTGGCGGTTAGTGTTTATGGGCTGGGTAATTTCATAGGCTAAAGAATGAGAGGATTATTCCAACTATTTTTTCTTTTTTTAGTTCATCACTTTATTGCTACCAACCCACCTCCCTTCACCCTCGTGCACACATGCTCAGTCATATAACCCCATGGACTGCAGCCCGCCAGGCTCCTCTGTCCATGGACTTTTCCAGGCAAGAATACTGGAGTGGGTTGCCATTTCCTTCTCCTATTCCAACTGTTTTGAGGAAGAGGTGGGAATTTCCAGGAATTGGGGCACTGCCCACTTTTTAGTCTTTTATGATCAGCCTTGGAACTGTCATGGTGCCTGTGGGTGCATCATTAAGGATGCAATAAAGTCCAAGGTCTACTGGAAGTTGAATCTTCCACCAACTTGGGCCTAATTGTTTCTAATCAGTTTATGTTGTATCCTCAACAGCTGTGGTTCTTTTGACAATTATACCCTGCCCCCTTCCCTCCTTCAAAGCTAGACATCAACTTAAATGACAGAGATATAACTACACAGGTAAGAGATGTTAAAATAATTATGAAAATACTGACAGTAACTATGGCAATGGATTTGATAAGACAGGAAAAGGATAATATTCTAGAAAAATAAGCATTACCAAAATTGACTTAAGAAAGAGAGCAAATTAAATAGAGATTAGAAAAGTGACAAAGGTTCTAACATTGAATTGATCACATACCTAACAGCTCAGATGATTTCAATTTAACTTTAAACAATGCTTCTAAAACATTAATGTTCATAGGAAACTCCTGAAACTGAGCAGGACCCTGGTGGGGCTTCTGGGCACAGGAAACTTTCAAACAGTTGCTAATCAGGAAAGGGAAAATACCTGGATGCCAGGAAAAATTGAAGGCAGGAGGAGAAGGGAACGACAAAGGATGAGATGGTTGGATGGCATTGATAACTCAATGAACAAGAGTTTGAGCAAACTCTGGGAGATAGTGAAGGACAGGGAAGCCTAGCCTTCTATAGTTCATGCGGTCACAAAGAGTCAGATAGGACTGAATGAACAACAATCAGGGAAGGGAGGGGATGCAGAGACAAGGGAGGAGCAGTCAAGAAACAATAGTGCAACCCTAGGGCAGGGTCCTGGTTCCACCTCAAGTTGTTCAGTCACTAAATCCTGTCCAGGTCTTTGCAATGCCATGGGCTGGAGCCTACCAGGCTCCTCTGTCCATGGGATTTTCCAGGCAAGAATACTGGAGTGAGTTGCCATTCCCTTCTTCAGGGCATCCTCCCAAACTAGGGATCAAACACGCATATCCTACATTGGCAGGTGAATTCTTTACCGCTGAGCTACCTGGGAAGCCTCAAGGGATATACATAACAGCATCTTTGAGCTCTGAGCATTGAAGAATTGATGCTTTTAAATTGTGCTGCTGGAGAAGACTCTTGAGAGTCCCTTGGACAGCAACCAGATTGAACCAGTAAATCCTAAAGAAAATTGACCTTGAATATTCATTGGAAGGACTGATGCTGAATCTGAAGCTGAAGCTCCAATACTTTGGCCACCTGATGCAAAGAGCCAACTCATTGGAAAAGCCCCTGATGCTGGGAGAGATTGAGGGCAGGAGAAGTGGGCAACAGAGAATGAGAAGGTTGGATGGCATCACCAACTCAATGGACACGAGTTTGAGCAAATTCTGGGAGATAGTGAAGGACAGGAAAGCCTGGGAGCTGCAGTCCATGGGGTCCCAAAGAGTCAGATATGACTTAATGACTGAATAACAACACCAAAGAAGTAATCTGTCACGTGGACCCTTTGCATCCCAACTCCCTTCCCCAAGGTAAGAAGAAGAAATCTGTATGATAAAACCCTTGCATTTTCTTCCCCATAAAAAAAGATGTGCCAGCCTCAAATCACAGTTTCTTTTCTTTTTCTAACGATCTTGCCCCACCCTTCTTTTAAGAGTTCCATTTTGTATCACTTCTTGCCTTTGTAGTTGCAGATGGGATGCTGCCAGGCTGATGAATCACCTAATAAAACCCGTTCAGTTCAGTTCAGTTCAACTGCACAGCCATGTCCAACTTAGCGACCCCGTGGACTGCAGTACACCAGGCTTCCCTGTCCATCACTAACTCCTGGAGCTTATTCAAACTCATGTCCATTGAGTCGGTGATGCCATCCAACCACCTCCTCCCCTTCTTCTTGCCTTCAAACTTTCCCAGCATCAGGGTCTTTTCAAATGAGTTAGTTCTTCACATCAGGTGGCCAAAGTTTTGGAGCTTTGGCTTCAGCATCAGCCCTTCCAATGAATTTTCAGCACTGATTTCCTTTAGGATGGACTGGTTGGATCTCCTTGCTGTCCAAGGGACTCTCAAGAGTCTTTTCTAACGACATAGTTCAAAAGCATCAATTCTTTGGAGCTAAGCTTTCTTTATAGTCCAAGTCTCACATCCATACATGACTACTTGAGCAAAACCATAGCTTTGATTAAACAGACCTTTGTTGGCAAAGTAATGTCTTTGCTTTTAAAATGCTGTTTCATAGCTGCAGTCACCATCAGCAGTGATTTAGGAGCCCAACAAAATAAAATCTCTCACTGTTTCCATTGTTTCCCCATCTATTTGCCATGAACTGATGGACCAGATGCCATGATCTTAGTTTTATGAATGTTCAGTTTTAAGCCAACTTTTTCACTCTCTTCTTTCACTTTCAACAAGAAGCTCTTTAGTTCCTCTTTGCTTTCTGCCATAAGGGCTGTGTCATCTGTGTATCTTAGGTTATTGATATTTCTTCTGTCAATTTTGATTCCAAATGTGCTTCATCCAGCCCAGCATTTCGCATGATGTACTCTGCATATAAGTTAAATAAGCATGGTGACAATATACAGCTGTGACATACTCCTTTCCTAATTTGGACCCAGTCTGTTGCTCCATGTCCAGTTGTAACTATTGCTTCTTGACCTGCATACAGATTTCTCAGGAAACAGATCACGTGGTCTGGTATTCCCATCTCTTTCAGAATTTTCCACAGTTTGTTGTGATCCACACAGTCAAAGGCTTTGGTGTAGTCACTGAAGCAGAAGTAAATTATTTTCTCGAACTCTCTTGGTTTTTTGATGATCCAGTGGATGTTGGCAATTTGATCTCTGGTTCCTCTGCCTTTTCTAAATCTAGCTTGAACATCTGGAAGTTCACGGTTCATGTACTGTTGAAGCCTGACTTGGAGTATTTTGAACTTTACTTTGCTAGCGTGTGAGATGAGTGCAATTGTGTGGTAGTTTGAGCATTCTTTGGGATTGCCTTTCTTTGTGAAAACTGGCCTTTCCCAGTCCTGTGGCCATGGCTGCGTTTTCCAAATTTGCTGGCATATGGAGTGCAGCACTTTCACAGCATCATTTTTTGGGATTTGAAATAGCTCAACTGGTATTCTATCACCTCCACTAGCCTTGTTTGTAGTGACGCCTCCTCAAGGCCCACATGACTTCATATTCCAGGATGTCTGGCTCTAGGTGAGTGATCACACCATCATGGTTATCTGGGTCATGAAGATCTTTTTTATATGGTTCTTCTGTGTATTCTTGCCACCTCTTCTTAATATCCTCTGCTTCTCTTAGGTTCATACCATTTCTGTCCTTTATTGAGCCCATCTTTGCAGGAAATGTTCCCTTGGTATCTAATTTTCTTGAAGAGATCTCTAGTCTTTCCCATTCTATTGTTTTCCTCTATTTCTTTGCATTGATTGCTGAGGAAGTCTTTCTTATCTCTCCTTGTTATTCTTTGGAACTCTGCATTCAGATGCTTATATCTTTCCTTTTCTCCTTTGCTTTTAGCTTCTCTTCTTTTCTCAGCTATTTGTAAGGCCTCCTCAGACAACCATTTTACCTTTTTGCATTTCTTTTTCTTGGAGATGGTCTTGATCACTGTCTCCTGTACAGTGTCACAAACCTATGTCCATTGTTCTTCAGGCACTCTGTCTGTCAGATCTAATCCCTTGAATCTATTTGTTATTTCCATTGTATAATTGTAAGGGATTTAATTTAGGTTGTATTTGAATGATCTAGTGTTTTTCTCTACTTTCTTCAATTTAAGTCTGAATTTGGTAATAAACAATTCATGATCTGAGCCACAGTCAGCCTCTGTGGGCTGACTTTATATAGCTTCTCCATCTTTGGCTGCAAAGAATAAAATCAATCTGATTTAGGTATTGATCATCTGGTGATGTCCATGTGCAGAGTCTTCTCTTGTGTTGTTGGAAGATGGTTTGCTATGACCAGTGTGTTCTCTTAGCAAAATACTTTTAGCCTTTGCCCTGCTTCATTTTGTACTCCAAGGCCAAATTTGCCTGTTACTCCAGGTATCTCTTGACTTCCTACTTTTGCATTCCAGTGCCCTATAATGAAAAGGACATTGTTTTCTGTGTGTTAGTTCTAGAAGGTCTTGTAGGTCTTCACAGAACCATTCAATTTCAGCTTCTTCAGCATTACTGGTTGGGGCATAGACTTGGATTACTGTGGTATTGAATGGTTTGCCTTGGAAACGAACAGAGATCTTTCTGTCATTTTTTTTTATTCTCTCATTTTTGAGATTGTACCCAAATACTGCATTTCAGACTCTTTTGTTGATTATGAGGGCTACTCCATTTCTTCTGAGGGATTCTTGCCCACAGTAGTAGATATAATGGTCATCTGAGTTAAATTCGCCCATTCCAGTCCGCTTTAGTTCGCTGATTCCTAAAATGTTGATGTTCACTCGTCTCCTGTTTGACCACCTCCAACTTACCTTGATTCATGGACCTAACATTCCAGGTTCCTATGCAATATTATTCTTTACAGCATCAGACTTTACTTCCATCACCAGTCACATCCACAACTAGGTGTTGTATTTGCTTTGGCTCTGTCTCTTCATTCTTTCTGGGGCTATTTCTCCACTGTTCTCCAGGAGCATAGCATATTGGGCATCTACCGACCTGGGGAATTCTCTTTCAGTATTATGTCTGTATCAGGTCTTGACATCAGGTAGCATCAATCCTACAATATCACACATATTCATTCTTTAATTCCCACAGTAACCATTGATATAGAAACTACTATAACTCCCACTAGGTAAGAAACTGTTTGGAGATGTTACAACTCCCATTTATAGATAAGGAAACCAAAATACAAAAAGATCAAATAACTTGTCTGCAGCAAGTCATTTTGAGCCTTAACCAACTGACCTCAGCCCCATTGTTCACATGCAATTAACCATTCTGCTTTTTGACTTGATGCCATTTTGTTGTTACTGGATCTAGTCTGATACAAATATTGGAAACTTTCTAAGTCATATCAGAACAGTATTTATAATTCATTGTGTAGGGTTATTTAGAGAACACTTAAAGATTTTATTTACCAGAAGATGAGAGATCAACTTTTCAGTTAATTCTTACAGTGGAATAGCTGTTAATTCATTATTTTGATTACTATGTATATGACCATTAGTATTGAACAATTGCTGGATCCACCTTCTGCTTCGTTATAATATATCACCCATGGAGTTTATCAGTCCATTTGATTCTGACTGACTTCTCTTTTTTTTTTTTTTCCTGGAAGCATTTGGTTCACTGAGAGTTCCCTAGTGAAGGCTATGGTCTTTCCAGTTGTCATGCACGGATGTGAGAGCTAGACAATAAAGAAGGCAGAGTGCCAAAAAATTGATACTGATGGGTGGTATTGGAGAAGACTCTTGAGAGTCCCTTGGACAGCAAGGAGATCAAACCAGTCAACCCTAAAGGAAATTAACCCTGACTACTCTTGGAAAGACTGATACTAAACCTGAAGCTCCAATACTTTGGCCACCTGATGTGAAGAACTGACTCATTGGAAAAAACCCTGATGCTGGGAAATATTGAAGGCAGAAGGAGAAGAAGTTGACAGAGGATAAGATGGTTGGATGGCATCACTGATCTAATGGAAGTGAACTTGGACAAACTCCAGGAGATGGTGAGGGACAGGGAAGCCTGGCCTGCTGTAGTCCGTGGGCTCACAAAGAGTCGAATGTGATTTGGTGACTGAACAACAGTGAACAGCAGCAATGTATGTTGTATCTTGCTTATACTTGGAAAAAAGGACCTATCCATATTTTATAGACACATACTTAATGGAATAAAGAAAATGCACCTATATATTAATGTTTTCTATTTATATTAAAGTCAATATAATTTAACACCTACTATTATAGTCACACTTATTAAAAATACCTTTTTGCGCATAGTATGTTAATCTTTCTTTTTTCAGTATCATTACTGAGTTTCTAATGCTCAAATTGTTACAAGTTGGTGGATGGAAATCCCTTTAAGATGGCACCTTTGTCCTTAAACCATGTCCTTGACATTCCTGAAATCATCCTTGCTTTCTAATAGCAATAGATAAATAAATAATAGATAAAATATTTTCAACTGCCCTCTATTCAGTCTTATCATTTTTTCCTATAATAACATTATGGATAAAAATCTGGGGTGTTAGGATTGCCCATGGCTTTTTGTCGCAGGCAAAAGTACTGCTACAACTATTGCTGCTGGATCACTTTTAGTTGAGAACTAGAGCCCAGTATTTCTTTGTAAGTCTATGGATTCACATTGATTTTTCTAATTCAATATTTTATGGTGTTGTATAGTACTTTTCTTACTGTATGAAGTTTCAGCAACCACCAAGGCTTTTAACTATGCCCCTGCTGCTGCTGCTAAGTCACTTCAGTCGTGTCCGACTCTGTGCGACCCGTTAGACGGCAGCCCACCAGGCTCCCCCATCCCTGGGATTCTCCAGCAAGAACACTGGAGTGGGTTGCCATTTCCTTCTCCAATGCATGAAAGTGAAAAGTGAAAGTGAAGTCGCTCAGTCGTGTCCGACTCTTCGCGACCCCTTGGACTGCAGCCCACCAGGCTCCTCCGTGCATAGAATTTTCCAGGCAAGAATACCGGAGTGGGGTGCCATTACCTTCCCCGATCTATGCCCTCGCGCTCTGTAAATCTCAGTTTTCTCTATACCCTTATTTGCAAAATTGGTGTATTCAAAAATTTGTTTGAATAACAAAGAAAATATGCATGTGAATGCCTAAACATGATTGGTAAACAGTAAACAAACACTCAACGTTGGCTATAGCTATAGATACAAAATTCATTACTATTTCCTCTTCGTTGGCAATTTTCTTCCATTGATCCATAGGCTCTGCTGCAAGGCTGTCATGATAGTTCAATTCAGTCTTAATACATAACTACACTTGTTTGATTTGGAGCTGATACTTCACAGGACTCTAGGTCAAATTCTCCTTTTCAGGCCTTAATTACTATTTTCTTTTCTCTTGAGAAATAATTGACATTAGTAGATTGTGAATGTTCTCTTTTCACCATGGTAAATCACTTTAGGATGCACGCAACTTCTCCTAAAGATAAAAGACACATGTATTTGCCTTGGCTGAGGTTCCACAGTGATCTAATACAGCTTATGGCAGAAACCCTATCAGGGGTTTATACCAACCTGCCGAGAGCCAACCTGGTGGCTCAGACGGTAAAGCATCTGTCTACAATGTGAGAGACCTGGGTTCAATCCCTGGGTCAGGAAGATCTCCTGGAGAAGGAAATAGTGACCCACTCCAGTATTCTTCCCTGGAAAATCCCATGGATGGAGGAGCCTGGAAGGCTACAGTCCATGGGGTGGTGAAGAGTCGGACGTGACTGACTGACTTCTCTTTCTTTCGTTGTAAGTAGTCCACAGCTGGTTCAGTCAGCCATGACTGGCGAGGTAGGACAAATTCAGGGAGGATAAAAATTGCCTTGTTTTGAGGAGAGGGCAGCTTCATGAAGAAGAGGGGACAATTGTGTGTCAAGCAGGTAACCCCAAAGTGTCTAATTGTAGCTTACAAATGTGGAATTATTGGTATTCTAGAGCAAGACAGTTCAATAGTATTTTCTGTGAGGATGCGAATTTTGTCTGTACTTTTCCATACAGTAGCCACTAACCAACTGTATGTGGCTTTTCAGTACTTGAAATGTCACTAGCACAACTGAAGAACTGAAAACATGAAGTTAATTTTATATAATTAAAATTCATTTAAATTTAAATAGCCACACGTGGTTAGCAACTATGGTATTGAATGGCACCATTTTAGAATTGTCAGTGAAACCATACATATTTACAACTTCAGAATTTGGAATCAGTCTTAGCTACAAATTTGGCCTTTGCCATTGATTAAACTAAGTAAATTATTTTATTTAGCCAAGTTTTCTTTTTTAACTGAAAAGTGGAAATAATAATCCCTATTTTGTATAGGATATGTTGTGCTGCACTAGGTCGCTTCAGTGATGTCTGACTCTTTGCAACCCTGTGGGTTGTAGCCTGCCAGGCTCTTCGGTCCATGAAATTCTCCAGGCAAGAATACTGGAGTGGGTTGCTATGCCCTTCTCCAGCGGATCTTCCCGACCCAGGGATTGAACCCTTGACTCCCGAAGGATTGCATTAAGACCCAGTAGTTCTTAAATAATATTACAAATAACCATATAAATTTCAAATGGAGCAAAGGCTAACAACCTTTTCTTTTCTCATTAATTCAGAAAATCTATATCATTTCTTTTCCTGTTTTTTTTTTAAAGATTTTATTTTCAAGAGAGCTTTTAGATTCACTAAAAAATTAAGAGGAAGATTCAGAGATTTTTTATTTACCTCCTGCACTACATGTGTTCAGCCTTCTCAAATTATCAACATCCTTATCAGAGTGGTGTGTTTGTTATATTAAACCCATATTTTACATTTGCATCCACTCTTAGTATTGCATATTCTATGGGTTTGGACAAATGCCTGACATCACTATAATACTGTACAGACTATTTTTTACTACTCTAAAAATACTCTGTGCTTAACTTCAGTTATTAATACAATACTCTTTTTATGCATTCAAATACAATTTTCATTAAGCACTCAGTAACAAACTTTATTCCTTACATACCTTGTTAATACATTCTTCAATCAAAAGTACAATCATTATAATTAATATATTGCTATTAACTCATAGTGACTAATTTATTGTGCATTATGCCTGTTCAAGGAGAGAAAGACTTATAGGCCTGGACATAGCTAGTGACAGAATCAATCAATGGGATTCTATTCTGAGCAACCAAAAGGAAAAATCCTTTCTATTACCTTGAAAGTGGATGTGTTAGCTGCTCAGTCATGTCCCACTCTTTGGACTCCAAGGAATTAGCCCACCAGGCTTTTCTGTCCATGGAATTCTCTAGGCAAGAATACTGGAGTGGGTTTCCATTCCTATCTCCAAGGGGTCTTCTCCTGACCTAGGGATCAAACCTGGGTCTCCCCCATTTTAGGCAGATTCTTTACCATCTGAGCCAACAGGGAAGCCCAAACATAGGGCTATGAGTGTGTGCTCAGTCGTGTCTGACTCTTTGGGACCTCATGGACTCCAGCCTGCCAGGCCCCTCCATCCATGGAATTTTCCAGGCAAGAATACTGGAGTGGGTTGTATTTCCCACTTCAACCTAGGTATCAGACCCATGACTCCTGTGTCTCCTGCATTAGCAGGCAGATTCTTTACCACCGAGTCACCTGGGAAGCCCAAGACTGACATCCACAATAACAGCCATTCTTTCTACTGCATAGATACCTTTCACCTCCATCTTTGCAGTGAGTCTTCATCTCCTGCATTGTAGGTGAATTCTTTACTCCACAGCTACCAGGGAAACCCCTTTGTATAGGATGCTAAGTTGCTTCAGTCATATCGGACTCTTTACGATCCCATGGACTGTATTCCCACAGGATCCTTTGTCCATGAGATTCTCCAGGCAAGAATACTTGGGTGTTGCCATTTCCTCCTCCAGGAGATCTTCCTGAACCAGTGCTTAAACCCATGTTTCTTAGGTCACCTGTGTTGGCAGACAGGTTCTTTACCACTAACACCACCTGGGGAGACCCTATAGTATAGGATAGCACTACTCCAAGTGTGGTCTTCATAGCAGTGTCTGTCAGCAGACTGTTTGTTGTGGGTTAGACATGAAATGTGAGCAATAGAAACTACTATAAAAATTTTACAGAGTAAATTGATATCTTTTGAGTAGAACAAAATTTTGTATGACATTTAAATTTTTCTAGCTATTTATTTTTGTTATATTTTACAAAATACAGGTCTGCAACAGATTGGAAACAAAACAAAGTTGGTACATATATGCAATCGAATATTACTTAACCATAAAAAGGAACACATTTGAGCCACTCCCAGTAAGGTGGAAAAACCTAGAACGCGTTATACAGAGTGCAGTAAGTCAGAAAGAGGAAAAAAATATTGTATATTAATGTATATAGAATATATATATATATAGAATCTAGAAAATACATGTATATAGAATCTAGAAAAATGGTACTGATGAACGTATTTTCAGGGTAGGAATAGAGACACAGACATAGAGAACAGACTTCTGGACATAGCAGGGGAAGGAGAGGGTGGAATGAGTTGAGAGAATAACAATGAAACATATATATCACCATATGTAAAATAGGTAGGTAATGCAAAGTTGCTGTATAACACTGGAAGCTCAATCTGGTACTCTGTGACAATACAGAAGGATGGGATAGGGTAGGTCCTGGGAGGGAGGGTCAAGAGGAAGGAGAAAATAGGTATACTTATGACTGATTCACATCGTTGTATGGCAGAAACCAACACAACATTGTAAAGCAATTATCCTCCCATTAAAAATAAGTTTAAAGAAAAGCAAAAAAGCTAGGTGGTGTTTACAGATTAGAGACTGATTAATCAAAATGAAGCTGTACGTATATCATAAGTGAACGTAAAAGTGTTAGTCACTCAGTTGTGTCTATTTGTGACCCCATGGATGGTAGCATTCTAGGCTTCTCTGTCCATGGAATTCTCTAGGCAATAATACTGGAGTGGGTTGCCAGGGGATCTCCAGGGGATCGTTCCAAACCAGGGATCAAACTCAGGTGTCATGCATTGCAGGCAGATTCTTTACTATTTGAGCTAGATGCAATATATCATAACGTTTTGTTTAAAATTAATCTGGACGAGTGTCTTATTCTTCTTATGCCTCCCTTCCTCCTCTTTTTTCTCTTTTCTGTCTTCCTCCTCTGCCTCCATTTCTTCCTCCTTTTAAAAATCATCTATGGTAATTTTAAAACAAATTAGAAAAGCTTTAAGAACTAAGTGTGCATGTAGCCATGCTAAGTTGTTTCAGTCATGTCCAACTTGTTGCAACCCTATGGGCTATAGCCTACAAGGCTTCTCAGTCCATTTGATTATCCAGGCAAGAATACTGGAGTGAGTTGGCATTTCCTATTCCAGGGAATCTTCCTGACCTAGGGATCGAACTTTTATCTCTGATGTCTCCGGCTTGGCAGGCAGGTTCTTTACCACTAGCGCCACCTGGGAAGCCCAAGAACTAAAAGTAATTGTCCTATATTGTGTAGGTGTTTGTGTACACATTCAGAAGAATAGTTTAAAAAGGCTAACAAAAATTTCAACCGATAGATCACATCCATTAGTATTGTACCTAATCCTTATTTACTGAGCTGAAATATTAAAAATATTTTGCTTTTATGTGTTAACCTTATATAGAAACCATGATGAGGAGCCTCCTCCAGGAAGAAACATTACAGTTACAAGTAAGCAGAGTTATTTGAAAGTTAAAATTTGAAATGATCACATAGTGAGTTTGAGTAGAGATGTATAAAGTCAGGGAAAGAAACAATGGCTTCCAGGCTTATACTTGACAATGATCACATAAAATATTATAATATATATCCATAGAAAAAAGTGACAAGGGATGCATATGAGATCAGGGGATAGCAGTGTTAATCATTCAGAAATTCCAGGATAAAAAGGAATCACAAATGCACAAATTTGTACCGCAATCCAAGCATTGTGTGCTGGCGAGGCATGGGCTGGTGCTTCTCAGGTCATGTAAATCTCCATCTGCCTCACAGACAGAAATTTCATTCCTGCAGCACAGAACACAAAAGGCTCACAAAACACAATGCCACTAAACATTAGAATCAAATAATTGGCTCCACTTATTCTGATTCCATGCTCACCAAGCAGCCTTCTGCTTCTTTGGCTTTGTGTGAGATTTATCTACAGGGGGTGTGCTGTTGAGTAATTCTAGCCCACTCCATCATTAATTTTAGATTGGAATTCTGATTTATCAGTCATTTATCTTCCACTGTCTGAAGTTCATTCCTGCAAAATGGACAGACTCTCAAGAAGCTGACAAAAACAGGTTTCTTTATTTGTCACATTGGGGACCAGTTCATGGACTATGGTGAATCTGTTGTGGTATGTTCCACTGTCGAAGGCTCTTGACTATCAGCCAACATTCTCCAAATCGTAGCTCTTTGCATTCCTTGGGCTAAATGTTCGTAACAGTCAGGGAAGCATGTAGGTTGGATTTTAGCAATAGGGGATCCTCAATAATTATATGATCACTTGACTTAATTTTCTTCTCTTGATATTGCCTCAAAACAACCCAGATGATATATTTTAGAAGTATCAAGAGTACAATGTGAGGATAAGACTTAACTGAGAGTTGAAATTATGAAGTTCGAGGGGTGGAAATAAATAAAGAGGGAGTAGCTAGAATAAAGATGGCGTCCTTTTTTAAAAATTAAAAAAATTTTGGCTGTGAGGCATGTGACATCTTAGTTTCCTGCCCCCACAAGGATCAAACCCATACCCCCTGCATTGAAGCACAGAGTCTTAATCACTGGAGCACCAGGGAAGTCTGAAGATGGCATCCTCCTGATACCTGTTTCACATACTTTTTTTTCCTTGCACCAATTTCAACTGCTTCAATGCTTTTCCAATATCCACTTTTTTTTTCTATAAATGAGAATGGGAAAATGCTGAGCAGCAAAGACTCTAAGAAGCATCTTAAAATCAGAATTGAAGGAAGAGTACTGTCAAATTAATAATTGTATCCAGAAAACAGATGACAGGAGAGAGAAAACTTTCAAAGAAGCAAATTTACATAGTAAAGGATAATTGCATTATTTTATTAAGGTAATAATGCATTTGGTTTCCCTTGTGGCTAAGCCATACTGTGTGGGGCCACCCAAGAGGGACAGGTCATGGTGGAGAGTTCTGACAGAATGTGGTCCACTGGAGAAGGGAATGGCAAACCACTTCAGTATTCTTGCCTTGAGAACCCTATGAACAATATGAAAAGGCAAAATGATAGGATACTGAAAGAGGAACTCCCCAGGTCAGTAGGTGCCCAATTTGCTGCTGGAGATCAGTGGAGAAATAACTCCAGAGAGAATGAAGGGATGGAGCCAAAGCAAAAACAGTACCCAGTTGTGGATGTGACTGGTGATAGAAGCAAGGTCTGATGCTGTAAAAAGCAATATTGCATAGGAACCTGAAATGTTAGGTCCATGCATGAATCAAGGCAAATTGGAAGTGGTCAAACAAGAGATGGCAAGAGTGAACGTTGACATTCTAGGAATCAGCAAACTAAAAGGGACTGGAATGGGTGAATTTAACTCAGATGACCATTGTACCTACTACTGTGGGCAGGAATGCCTTAGAAGAAATGGAGTAGCCATCACGGTCAACAAAAGAGTCTGAAATGCAGTACTTAGATGCAATCTCAAAAATGACAGAATGATCTCTGTTTGTTTCCAAGGCAAACCATTCAATACCACAGTAATCCAAGTCTATGCTCCAACCAGTAATGCTGAAGAAACTGAAATTGAATGGTTCTATGAAGACCTACAGACCTTCTAGAACTAACACCCAAAAAAGATGTCCTTTTCATCATAGGGGACTGGAATGCAAAAGAAGGAAGTCAAGAAACACCTGGAGCAACAGGCAAATGTGGCCTTGGAGTACAGAATGAAGCAGGGCAAAGGCTAATAGAGCTTTGCCAAGAGAACACACTGATCATAGCAAACACCCTCTTCCAACAACACAGGAGAAGACTCTACACATGGACATCACCAGGTGGTCAATACCGAAATCAGATTGATTATATTCTTTGCAGCCAAAGATGGAGAAGCTCTATACAGTCAGCAAAAACAAGACCAGGAGCTGACTGTGGCTCAGATCATGAAGTCCTTATTGCCAAATTCAGATTGAAATTGAAGAAAGTGGAGAAAACCACTAGACCATTCAGGTATGACCTATATCAAATCCCTTATGACTATACAATGGAAGTGGAAGTGAGAAATAGATTTAAGGGACTAGATCTGATAGACAGAGTGCCTGATGAACTATGGATGGAGGTTCATGACAGGAGACAGGGATCAAGACCACCCCCATGGAAAAGAAATGCAAAAAAGCAAAGCGGCTGTCTGAGGAAGTCTTACAAATAGCTGTGAAAAGAAGAGAAGCGAAAAACAAAGGAGAAAAGGAAAGATATTCCCATTTGAATGTAGAGTTCCAAAGAATAGCAAGGAGAGATAAGAAAGCCTTCCTCAGTGATCAGTGCAAAGAAGTAGAGGAAAACAGTAGAATGGGAAAGACTAGAGATCTCTTCAAGACAATGAGAGATACCAAGGGAACAATTCATGCAAAGATGGGCTCAATAAAGGACAGAAATGGTATGGACCTAACAGAAGCAGAAGATATTAAGAAGAGGTGGCAAGAATACACAGAAGAACTGTACAAAAAATATTTTCATGACCTGGATAATCACGATGGTGTGATCACTCACCTAGAGCCAGACATCCTGGAATGTGAAATCAAGTGGTATTTAAGAAGCATCACTATGAACAAAGGTAGTGGAGGTGATGGAATTCCAGTTGAGCTATTTCAAATTCTGAAAGATGATGCTGTGAAAGTGCTGCACTCAATATGCCAGCAAATTTGGAAAACTCAACAGTGGCCACAGGACTGAAAAAGGTCAGATTTCATTCCAATCCCAAAGAAAGGCAATGCCAAAGAAAGCTCAAACTACCGCACAATAGCACTCATCTCACACGCTACTAAAGTAATGCTCAAAATTCTACAAGCCAGTCTTCAGCAGTACATGAACCATGAACTTCCAGATGTTCAAGCTGGTTTTAGGAAAGACAGAGGAACCAGAGATCAAATTGCCAACATCTGCTGGATCATCAAAAAAGCAAGAGAGTTCCAGGAAAATATCTACTTCTTGTTTAGTGACTATGCCAAAGCCTTTGACTGTGTGGATCACAATAAACTGTGGAAAATCTGAAAGAGATGGGAATACCAGACCACCTGACCTGCCTCTTGAGTAACCTGTATGCAGGTCAGGAAGCAACAGTTAGAACTGGACATGGAACAACAAACTGGTTCCAAATAGGAAAAGGAGTACGTCAAGGCTGTATATTGTCACTCTGCTTATTTAACTTATATGCAGAGTACATCATAAGAAACTCTGGGCTGTGGGAAGCACAGCTGGAATCAGAATTGCAAGGAGAAATATAAATAACCTCAGATATGCAGATGACAGCACCCTTATGGCAGAAAGTGAAGAGGAACTAAAAAACCTCTTGATGACAGTGAAAGAGGAGATTGAAAATGTTGGCTTAAAGCTCAACATTCAGAAAACTAAGATCATGGCATCTGGTCCCATTACTTCATTGCAAATAAATGGGGAAACAGTGGAAACAGTGTCAGACTTTATTTTTTTGGACTCCAAAATCACTGCAGATGGTGATTGCAGCCATGAAATTAAAAGACGCTTACTGCTTGGAAGGAAAGTTATGACCAACCTAGATAGCATATTAAAAAGCAGAGACATTACTTTGCCAACAAAGGTCCGTCTGGTCAAGGCTATGGTTTTTTCAGTGGTCATGTATGGATGTGAGAGTTGGACTGTGAGGAAAGCTGAGTGCTGAATAATTGATGCTTTTGAACTATGGTGTTGGAGAAGACTCTTGAGAGTCCAAGGGACTCTCTGCAAGGAGATCCAACCAGTCCATCCTAAGGGACACAACTGAACGACTGAACTGAACTGAATAATGCATTGATTTTACACACGGTTAAGGATTAAGAGCTCTTAGTAAATCACAATTTTTGTTAGCACATGGACTTTAAAGGAAATGAAGGAAAAGAGCAGAGTGAGCAGAAGATATCAGTTCAGTTCAGTTGCTCAGTCGTGTCCAACTCTTTGTGACTCCATGAATCGCAGCACGCCAGGCCTCCCTGTCCATCACCAACTCCCGGAGTTTACTCAAACTCCTGTCCATTGAGTCGGTGATGCCATCCAGCCATCTCATCCCTTGTCGTCCCCTTCTCCTCCTGCCCCCAATCCCTCCCAGCATCAGGGTTTTTCCAATGAGTCAACTCTTTGCATGAGGCAGCCAAAGTACTGGAGTTTCAGCTTCAGCATCAGTCCTTCCAATGAACACCCAGGACTGATCTCCTTTAGAATGGACTGGTTGGATTCCCTTGCAGTCCAAGGGACTCGCAAGAGTCTTCTCCAACACCACAGTTCAAAAGCATCAATTATTTGGTGATCAGCTTTCCTCACAGTCCAACTCTCACATCCATACATGACCACTGGAAAAACCATAGCCTTGACCAGACAGACCTTTGTTGGCAAATTAATGTCTCTGCTTTTTAATATGCTATCTAGGTTGGTCATAACTTTCCTTCCAAGCAGTAAGCGTCTTTTAATTTCATGGCTTGCAATCACCATCTGCAGTGATTTTGGAGTCCAAAAAAATAAAGTCTGATACTGTTTCCACTGTCTCCCTATCTTTTTCCCATGAAGCGATGGGACCACATGCCATGATCTTATTTTTCTGAATGTTGAGCAGAAGATATAGGTTATGACAAAATCTACACTAAACTCCATAAATCAAGTGGTATAAATATTTAATACCTATTGTATAATAGAATGCCTACCATGTTCACTAAACTGAATGTAGAAGTATGAACAGCAATTTTCAGAAACATCACATATGCCTAAGTGTAGTTTGCAGAAATTTATGAATGTTTATGATATGCTAATCCTAAACAGCAAAAGCAAAGCCTAGTTTAGGTGACAGATGATATTGAAACCAAACTTTGCAATATGAATGACAGAAGAGAACTTTATTCCAGGTAATGTCTAACAATTTACACACCATGAGGTGGTAAGATTTTATGATTCCATCTAAATACTGATTATAAATCATGATTATTATTAAAAATAGATTATAGCATGCCTTGAAGTGAAAGTGAAAGTGAGAGTCCCTCAATTGTGTTCAACTCTTTGAGACTCTGTGGACTATACAATCCATGGAATTCTCCAGGTCAGAAGAAATGTTAAATAAACCAGTCCATCATTCATTAATTAACTAATTCTTATTGCAAGTATTTTTTTCTCTATTGCAAGTATTTATTGTGGGTTCATTAATGCCAGGCTATGAAAATTAGGGTCAACACAACATAGTCTGTACTTTAGGAGTTTACATTCTATGGGAGACACAGAGAAGTAAGTCAGCAATTACACTGTGGTGTGACTAGATGATAAGTGGTGGTGACAGAATTCAAAGTGCTGGAATTATTGACTGGCCAAAACGTTTGTTCCGGTTTTCTGTAACATCTTATGGAAAAACCCAACCAAAATTTTTGGCCAACTCAACACATAGAAGAAGAACCTAACCCAGACACAAATAAGGTGTCAGAGAAGTTTCCCCAAAGATATTGATAATTAATTTGAGACTTAATGACAAGAGGATGAGGGTGGGGCTGAGTCTCTTCTGAGAGGAAATAGTGTGGACTGTCTTGGACATCTTTTGCAGAAAATTGTTCAACATGACCAAACTGTTGAGTACAAGCTGGAAACGGTACAATTAGAGAGGTAAACAGGGTCAGTGGACCTATGAAGGTGTTTGTAATCCTTGTTCTGTTCTTTGGACTTTATCTAGAGGGCTACTAGAGATTTTTAAAATATTTATTGCAAACATTTGAGACACACAAAGAAGCATAGTGATATAAAAAGTCTGCATTTGCACTATTTATGTATTATGTATTATGAAACAAATACTCTTAGGGAAAAACCCCAAAAGCAAAAATCTAAAAATATACTCAATATAAACACACATATGATAGAATTTCCTTCTGTATCCCTAACAGATGACATTTCCCTCTTCATACTCCATGGGAACTACTATTCTGAATTTGCTGTTATTATCCTTACACATTTGGTTTCATACTTTAGCTACATATATAACTCTCAACTACATAAACAAATGGTTGAGGGGTAAGTTGGTCAGATAAAATATAGTTAAGCTTGAATTTTAGATTAAAAAAATGTTTTTTAGTATAAGTGTGTCCAAAATATTGAATGACCATTTGTAACATTTGCAACATTGTCCTGTGCAATACTTGGGACATACTTATAGTAAAATTGTTTATCTGAAATTCAAGTTTAACTGGGAGGCCTGTGATTTTATTTGATAAGTCTGGCAATCCAAGGGGTGAATAGATGTCGGATTCTGCATAAGTATGCATTCGGGAGTAGGAACTGAGAGTCAGAGACAAAAGAGTTTGGGAAAAGTTCTAGTGAAAATGGCCGAACCTAAGTTGGCCAGTGGAAAATCAAGAGAAATAGTTCAATTTTAGAGCTATATGGGAGATAGAAAAGTGAAGATTTGGTGACTGGCTGAATGTGTGAGTAACGGAGAGGGAGGAGTTGAGGATAATAAAAGTGATATACAGGTTTGGCTAGTGGCATTGCTGACACAGATAAGTTCTATATTGGACATGTTGAGTTAGATGTTCTCTTGAGGAATATTTAGGCTAATTGATACAACATGTACTTGGATATATTCTGGGGAAATTAAGTAGTTTAAAATAAAGCAGGACTAGAAAACTCTGCACACAAGTACATTCACCCTTAGTCTGTCTATTCCATTTAATATCTTACATATACACCTATTGTGTACACCTCTTCTTTTACTAAAAGTCCTATTCTTATCCTTGTTCTATCTCTTGTTCCAAGCCCACATTGGTGATCTAAAAATAATCTTGTTTACATATGTTGCACTTTATCTTCTCCATTTCATTTCATATTGACTTGTCCTCTCATTAAGGTCTTGGCATCTTTCCTCCCTGCCGCTCCCTGCCCCTCCTCCCTCAATAAAAAGTCTGTGTGTTTTACCTGCCTCAGAGGATTTGCTTCCTTTGGGAACTTCCACAGCTATTGGCTCTGGTTTCCTTGGCAACCCTTGCCTCTCATTTTTTTCTGATTACTAAGACTTCTGATTTCTAAGAGAAATCTGACTAAATCACTGATAGTCACTGACTATAAATAGTAGAAGGAATCAACGTGCTCAGCATGGTCTCTGAGAAAAGGAGTGGGCAAATTTAGAGGAAATAAAAATACTGAGACCCAAAGGGATGGATGTAAAATGTGTGAAGGTGTTGATTTACAAGGTTTGTTATTTTGATTGTGAGTGCACTGTTTGGAGTGTTGTTGGGGCTGATCAACACAATAACCTAAAGAGCTAGGCAGCTATACCATCTATACAAGCAAAATTCTCCTAGGCCTAGGTAAACCAACAAGGAGTGTGGGAAATCATATTCTAGGTTATTGTGGGAGTATAAAATACAAACCTCGAGAGGAGAAAAAAAAAAGATGTAGACTAAACTTGCTCTAATGTTTACATTAGAAACTTATTAGTATACAATGTAAAGAGGATTGCATAAGAGTTGTAAAGATCAATCTTAATTTTAGGTTTGTTGAAGTGTTAATAAAATAAAACAGTGAGTTTCTTTTTTTTTGGGGGGGAGGTTATTTTATACAGTATATTCTATATTCATACTCTGATAGTACTGCTTTTATTAAATGAAGATACCAGGATGGAGATCAGATGTTTGTCTAAAGCTAATACAGATACATAATTTCCCCCCAAAACTCAGAAATAAAAGTGTGGTTCGGCTTAGAACCACACTTAATCCTTCAGTTATTGTTGGGTGTTGGTGAACAATAAGCTATTTAATAAAATTTTCATTAGAAAAAGTTGAAAAATCCGATTGTCAGAAGGTACTTCCTCCTTCTAGTCAAAGCAAATTGGTCATCATTTAGATTCTTAGCCATATCATGAGGGAAATTAAGAAGTGTAAAACTAGAGTAAATCTAGTTTTATTCAATAGTTAAGTTATATAATAGTAGACTCCACCAACGGAAAAAATCCCACTTTAAGTCCTTGGATGTAGTACTTTTCCAGACTGAGCTTGCATTTGTCTCCCCAGTCACCTTTCCTAACTCATTCTCATTATCAAATAGTTTTGCGGTTGGAGTGCTTGCTCAGCCCCCCACCCCAACTCTGTTCAGAGATGAAATCTGATTGGGCAAAACTGATCAGGGTAATCCCATTGGCCACAGGGCTTTGTTCTGGTACAGGCCTGAGCCAATCAACACTCTCCCAGACATGAAGACTGGACAGGGTCATCTAATGAATGCCGAGCACCAGAGTTGTGTGGTCCTGGGCCCTCCTTCCGGAGCGGAAGGAGGAGGCAGGAGGCCAGTGTTACTGCTGTCAGCCATTTTGAGTCCTTGAGGAAGCTGGCCTTTTGAGGACGTTCCTAATAGGGAGAAGGTGCCCTGAGTCACCGAGAAACTGACATGCAATTTGGAAGGGCACCTCTTGAAGACCTATCTCTGTACCTTTTTGTTATGTAAGTCAGTAAATCCCTTTAAGACCGTTTCAGTTGAATTTACTGTTATTTGGTTAAAAAAAAAAAATCCAAAGTGATATTTATTTACTCTTGGGCCTTACATAAGAATCCAAGAAACTAGTAGTCAACCGAAGTGTAGTCAGGTTGGGATTATTTAATAAGTGTATTTAGCCTCTCATCACTTAGTTCTCTCGGTACATTTTATATACTTTGAGGTTTTATGTTCTGGCTGATTGATTCAACCACTGTTCATTATTAATATTAAGCATTCAGTATTTCACTATTTGTCAGGCAGTGTGCATACAAGAGTGATAAACAATTTCAGTACTGAGAAAGGTCAAAGGACTAGTTGAAGAGGTGGGCAAGAATACTAAAGAGGCATGCAAAGTTAAAATGGGAAATCCGAAAGAAAGCAAAGAAGGGACACCTATTCAGAGTGGCATGGTGTTGGAGAGGGGAGGAGAGGGGAGGGTAGGTATCATTAGAAACTCCTAAGACAGAGTTACCAACTTCTCTTTGTGTCCTGGACCTCTTTGGCAATATGGTGAAGCCTAGGCACCCATTTTCAGAACACTGTTTTTAAGTGTGTAAAAATACTTTGGATTAAGAAGGAAATTTAGAGTTATGAAATATCTGTCAAAATATTTTTTTTAAATGTATGATATAGTAATATATGTGCTTCTTTATTAACTCACAAAAGAACAAACTTTATCAGTGGGCATAAATATTAACCTAGTTTTGAGGTAGTGATGAACGTAAATGATATTTTGAGTTATCTGCAGCAGCTGTAATGTGATAACAAAAATATCTCTGGTTTCTTTTGGTTGCAAAGGCACAGGTACCTCTAGTACTGTTGTGGTTTGTGGCAGACATTCATAATAGAAGGATGTGCTGAATTTTATGTAGTGGTTTCATTCAATATAATTTCCTGGATCCCTGAATTCTATGCCAAGTTAAAGAAAAAAAAAACCCTTGTGTGAAGAAGAGATATAATTTGAACTAATTCTTTACAGATTGAATAAGGTATTTTGGTAAGTGAAATAGAAATGAATTCAGGATATGTGGAAGAGCATATTCAAAGGCATGGAGGCATAAGAGCAGATAAGGACTGTCAACAGGTTGCTTTGGTTAGAGTGAAGAATCACTTTGGCATAGTGGGAGGAGGTTAAGCTGGAAAAATTGGTAAAATCTCCTATCTTTGGGATACTGGTTGATTGTACATTATAGTGTTAAGTGATTCTGACTTTAATGTGTTTGAAATACTTTGCAAACTGTCTACTGCCTAGCAGTATATAGTCCAAGTTTCATATAGTTGCTCCTTGTAATCAAGTCTCAGCTTTCCTTTCTGGTGTCATTTACCACTTTTCCTGACATATTATGCTCCAATGATTCTCAAATATTTTATATTTACATATGCTATTCTCTTTATCTCTATTCAGCATTTGGATCATTACTTCCTGTGCCTCAGTTGTCTCATCTGTAAAATAGGGGCAGAAAGTACCTCATAGAATTGTTGTGGGGATTAAATAAAATAGTTACAGAACTTGTTTGGAACAATGCCTAACATGTTAAGCCCTCAGTAAATGATAGCTATTATATTATTGTAACTTTTATTATTACATATAATAATTTTTCCTCTTGCCCAGTTGGGGAACTCCTATACATTCTTTAAAACCCGGTCTGGAAATTACCTCCTCCAGGAAGGTTTTCTGATCATGCAACTTTAATTTCCTCCAGATAGAATTAATAACTTCTTCTATCAATTCAGTTCAGTTCAGTTGCTCAGTCGTGTCCGACTCTTTGCGACCCCGTGGACTGCAGCACACCAGGTCTCCCTGTCCCTCAACAACTCCCAGAGTTTACTCAAACTCATGTCCATTGAGTCGGTGATGCCATCCAACCATCTCATCCTTTGTCGTCTCTTCTTCTCCTGCCTTCAATCTTTTCCAGCATCAGGGTCTTTTCAGATGAGTAAGTTCTTTGAATCAGGTGGCCAAAGTGTTGGAGTTTCAGCTTCAACATCAGTCCTTCCAATGAATATTCAGGACTGATTTCCTTTAGGATGGACTGGTTGGATCTCCCTTCAGTCAAGTTACTCTCAAGAGTCTTCTCCAACATCACAGTTCAAAAGCATCAATTCTTTGGCACTCAGCTTTCTTTATAGTCCAACTTTCACATCCATACACGACTACTGGACAAACCGTAGCCTTTACTAGATGGACGTTATTTTGATTCTTGTGTTTTACATAATGTATTATGTGGGAGTTATTTTTGGCAGGGGTTGGGGATGTTATGGAGGTAGTGAAAAAGTTGGTTTAAGAAAGAAGTCATTTGAGAGAAGCAACTGTCAGGGTAAATGGGGCCTTGGAGAGATAAAGTAAGATCTTTAGGACATTGCTAATTCCTCTCTCCTCCAGTTCCCCACAGCTTTAGTTATTTTGTCAAAGTCAGATTTATGTCCTTTAGAATTTGACACTAGGTCAAGGTTGGCCATGAATTAGTCCAGTGATATTTTATTTTATTTATTTTATTTTATTTTTTTAGATAGAGAATTTTAATTAAATTGGCATAGTTTATAAAACCAAAAAGATAAAGTGGAATTTTGTCAGTGTATTTTCAATCCTTGCCTTAACAGGCTAATGAACACAACTTCAAACACATGTCAATCCTCATCTGTTCTATGAGACAGTGAAGGGACCTTTTTCAGTATTTAAATATATTAATATAACCAGTTATAGAAATCTAAATATAAAATCAATCTCTTGGTCACATGTTTCTGCGGAGAGGACCTCGCAATGATGGTAAGGGGCTTCAGTCCCCCGAATGGTGACTGTCGTCGCCCGGGCTCAGGAGCAAATGTGAAAGAAGGGCAATAGTTTTACCCAAGTGAAGCTGCGGTCGGAGGGCTGGAGTTTTAACCTCCACAGGAAGGAACCCGAGGGAGAGGAGCCAGCTATTTAGAACCTCGGGATGACAGTGAGTGCTTCTTCTCCAGTGAGAGCCTGAGGATAGTGACTTTTCTCACCATGAGTATCACCCCCGAGGTCAAGAGTCGGGGGATGAAGTTTGCTGAGGAGCAGTTGCTTAAGCATGGATGGACTCAAGGCAAAGGCTTGGGCCGGAAGGAGAATGGTATCACCCAGGCCCTCAGGGTGACGCTGAAGCAGGACACTCATGGGGTGGGACATGACCCCGCCAAGGAGTTCACAAATCACTGGTGGAATGATCTGTTCAACAAGACTGCAGCCAACTTGGTGGTGGAAACTAGGCAGGACGGAGTGCAGATAAGACGCCTGTCTAAGGAGACCACCCGTCAGGATCATGCCAAGCCCAACTTGCTGTATCAGAAGTTTGTGAAGACTGCCACACTGACTTCAAGTGGGGAGAAGCCAGACAAGGACTGGGAAAGCTGCAGTGATGACGACAGCCAGGAGCCCAAGCCTCCAAATGTTCTGACCGATGAGATGCTGCTCCAGGCCTGTGAGGGACGAACAGCACACAAGGCTGCCCGTCTTGGGATCACAATGAAAGCTAAGCTTGCTCGCTTAGAGGCCCAGGAGCAGGCCTTCCTGGCTCAGCTCAAAGGCCAGGACCCTGGGGTCCCTCAAGTGCAGTCTGAGAGCAAGCCTCCCAAAAAAAAGAAAAAGAAAAGGAAGCAGGAAGAGGAGGAAGAGGCTACAGCAACTGAAAGGAGTTCAAAAGAGTACTCAGAACACACTGACGAGAGTATCAGAAAAAGCAAGAAAAAGAAAAGACGGCATCAAGAAGAAAGAGTCACAGATAAGGAGAGCATAGCTCTAGAAAATGAGGACGAGACCACAAGAACAGGTGGGCTTGGGGAATTGAAAAACAGAGAGCACATCGACCAGCCCCTCAGGAAAAAGAGGAGGAGACAGCACCGTGAAGAGGAGAAGGTGGAGATGGAGGTCTTAGGTAACGAGGGAGGTCAGGTCAGTGGAGTCAGGACAGAGGAAGCAGAAAGAAGAGTGCACACGGACCCATGTGGCAGAACCAAGAACAGGCAGCAGCATGAGGAAGACGACCTGAACACAGAGGATGAAGGAGCTGAAGAGGCTGTTGTAGATAGTGGGGCCAGAGAAGCAGAAAGCAGATCGTGCAGTGATCAGAAAAGGAGGAGAAGCAAGAAGAAAAGACAGCAGCATCAGGAGGAAGTCTTGGATGGCCCTGGAGTCAGCACTGGCCAGAAAGCAAAAAAGAAGAAACAGAAGAAGAGAGACTGAAGGCCAGGTCACGGTGGGGCCCGCCTGATGCCTCTTCAGGAGTTTAAGCCTTGGGGACCTGAGCTGATGCAGGTCTTACGCACCCTCTCAGTGAGGAGTCCCTCCCGAGGAGGAAGCAGCGGTGGAACAGCAGTCCGCTGAGAGGACAGTGCTAGTGCCATGTCTGAGTCGAGGGAGAGGCAAGTCCCCCTTACAGCATCCAACCCAGAGATGGTGAACTCGGGCACCTGCAGGGGCCAGGCAGCGAAGGGACCAGGATGCAGGGAGCTGTGGCAATGGGAATGCGGACATCTGAAGAGGCATCTTGGCTAAAAGAAGCTGAAAATGTAGATCTATGGAAAATATACTGATTTTTTATTTTGAAGGCTAAGAAAAACATGCAGATTCCGCCCATAGGTTGCCAGTTTCTAACTATACCAAATTGAATAAACATCAGCTTGGTCTTCCAAAAAAAAAAAAAATCAATCTCTTATAAAGTTTGAGAAGGAATGCACCATCTCCCTAAAAAGTTTAATATTCCTTATTCAAGTTCAATCATCTCTTTAGAATGGGAAAAGTGATAGTACTTGTTGAACCGGAATTACTATCAAAATTAAAAAAGCTGACATATTCGTTTAGCCACAAACCAATCTTATTTAAATCAGGACTGTCCAACAGAATTATTCCATCAGCCGTTCATGATCTGAAGTCTAGTGTATGAGATCAATTTAAATATGGTACACATAAAAAGTCATGAGACACTTCTGTTTCATAATAAATAAGGCAGTGGCCAACTATTACTCATTGGTAGCTTTTTTGAGATAAGCTATCAAGTCCTCCCTCTCTCCCTTCTTCTTAATGCCAGCAAAGATCATCTTTGTTACAGGGATGTACTTCTTGGGATTCTCCAAGTACTCCATCAGCGTCTCCTCTCCCCAGGTGATACCTTTGTTCCTGTTGGCATCTGTGTAAGAGAATCCAGCAGCCTGACCCGTCTTTCGTCAAACAGACCATGGAGGTTTGGCCCAGTCTTGTGCTTGCCTCCCTTTTCCACAGTATGGCACTGGGCACACTTCTGGACAAAAATCTTCTTGCCCTTCTCAACATCACCCATTTTTAAATCGTCCTTTCTCTGTGCGCGACCAAGAAGTTCCCGCTCACAAGCCGAACGCCCCGCTTTCTAGTCCAGTGATATTTTAATTACACTAGTATTGTTTGCCATCCTTCAACGTGCACTCCTCATGCTTTAACTCTGACGCTTGCCCGAAAGTCATTCATCCAACAAATATTTGAGCAACCTACCCTCTCTCTCTGCTGAATAGCCTGTTTTCCAAGGTCACTTTCTAAACTTTTGTGGTGATTTGACACTTCAGCAATACAATTTGCCTCTCCTTTTTTTTCCCCGTTCATCCCAACTCTTTTTATCCACTTCATTCAAAGTTATATCTTGTGCTCAAGTGCTTGACTATTTTTCCTCCTTTAATGACACATACACACACTAACACAATGTATGGCACGAAGTAGATGCTTAACAAATGCTTATTGAATGAGTGTCCTGTGCATTTCAGTGACATCACATCCTGTGTGCCTGGGTGTCAGTCTGCACTCATCTCCGGGAAGCCCGGAGGTCGCAGGGTTTAAGTCACTGTTTATAAGGTGCATCGAATATCTCAAACACAGGCTCAGGTTGCAGACTTCCCACAAGAAGCGCAGCCATCGGAGTGCTGGATCTCCTCTTTTGGTTCAGAGACTCCGGCTGCGGGCCCAAACCCACTGCCTGGTAGGCCCCGGCGTTCCGCAACTCTGGGAATAGAACGTGCGAGGGCGGGAGCAGGCCGCTCACTTATCGCGGTGTTTCCTCCCTCCTGCCTCCCGGGGGAGTTCTCGCGAGAGAAGCCAGGGGAAGATGGCCGTGCCCTGTTTTTCGGAGTAAGGCAGTGGCGGCGGCTGCGGCGGTGGGGACGGGAATCCTAGTGTCGTGGGCACTTGAGCTGTAGCTCCCCCCAGCGAGCGCGCGTCCCTTCGTGCCTAGGCGAGAGCCGGCTCTTCTTCCTCCGGGAGATGCGTTTGTCCCGGGCTCGGGGGCGCTCTGGGAGTTCATGCTGCGCTGGAGTATCCTGGCCACCGCTCTAATCGCCTTGTGCCGCCGCAGCGCCAGTTTCGTCGCCAGCGGTGAGCCTCCTGGATTCCTTCTCTGCCCGTGGCGGCGATGACCGGGGAGAAGATCCGCTCATTGCGGAGGGACCACAAGCCCAGCAAAGAAGAGGGGGACCTGCTGGAGCCTGGGGATGAGGAAGCGGCGGCTGCCCTCGGCGGCACCTTTACCGGAGGCAGGATTGGCACAGGCGGCAGCAGCAAGAGCGGTAGAGCCTGTCATAAGATCTTCAGTAACCATCACCACCGGCTACAGCTGAAGACAGCTCCGGCCTCCTCCAATCCCCCCGGCGCCCCGGCCCTGCCGCTGCACAATTCATCCGCGACTCCCATCTCCCAGTCCCCGGCTCTTTTAGCGGGCACCAACCCCATTGCTGTCGTCGCAGGTGGAGGCAATTGCCCTGCACACTACCCGGTGCACGAGTGCGTCTTCAAGGGGGATGTGAGGAGACTGTCCTCTCTCATCCGCACGCACAATATCGGGCAGAAAGATAATCACGGTGAGGAGTGCTCGCCCCTGTCCACCTTTCCTTCCCAGAGCCTAGGTTGCGCCTCCTCAGGCCTCTCAAATCCTAGGTGTCTATAAATCCTAGGCTTCTATCGGACTCTTCTTTGCTCTCCTTTGCCCATCATCCGAGCCAAATGCCCGTAAATCATGTAATAGCATGCCAGTGGTCTGGGGATTGGTTCTTGTGGGTGCAAAGGAATGCTTCTTCCTGGCCTTCTTCAAACTATTAGAAGCCGTTTTATCTTGGAGTCAGGGCTTTAGTTGATTCTCGACAATAAGAAATTTTAGACTGCCTCTCATCCAGCCTTGTCGTCATCCTTGTTTATTGAATTGTATCTTCTTTTTCTACCCCCTCTCCACCTTTGGGATCTTGAATTTTGAACATATAAATTGCCCACCTCCCTTTATCGTCCAGGTACAGAACCCAACCTGGCTGCAACTGGTTATGATTTCTACAGCCATTAGGCTGTCTCTTTTTCCTTCTGCTTTTAGGAAGCTTAGTTTGATACAAAGTGTTTACACTTTTGCAGGTGTTTTGATTTCTGAAAGCAACAGTACCAATTTGTTGGCATTTGATACCTAGAGCAAGTAGTGACTTCCAAGTGGCTAAGATGTTGTTAAAGCAGAGCTTAGAGTTTTACACTTATTTCACATAGATAATTGCTGATAGTAATTAAAACATTACTTGATGACCTGTGATGAAAAATAGTACTATGATTTTTCATAGTAACTTCCTCATATCCTACATGACAACATGTAGTGTCATTTGTTATTCAAGGACTGTATTTCTACTTTTTGCTTTAACTTATTAGCTGATTTTTTTTGTTTCTTCTAAAAACATAATGTGATTGAGTTGACTGTGATAATGTGATTATCAGTTGACTGTCATAGTGTGATTGACTTTATTTTACTGTGATTTAAGCCACAGTAAAATAAAGCTAATGTAAACACTGATACTTTCAGCATTTAATAGATAGGCTGTTTTAAACTGGGTACTTGGCAAATATTGTTAATAGCTCAGCTTTTAACCGAACATGAGAATTGTATGCATTCAATTAGAACACACTCAATTCTGTGCTCAAAATAGTATAACACATTAATAAAATACATGCCTGTTGAATAAGCTTCCTTAATTCCACTGGACTCTAGGCTTCTTATCTACAATTAGGGCAAAAACGGAGGTTAAAAAAAAAGAGTAAGATTTCCACTGTTTGTATAATTCTCTGACAACTGCATTTGTATTCTGAATTTACAATATTGTAATATTACTGTCATTTATTAAAAATCAGCCCCCCCAAAATGTTCCTAAAAGCTGCACCCAGTTTTTCATTCTTAAGTTTATTTAATTACTTTACTATTGTTGCAACAGCATCATATTGTTTGTTGATAGTAATTATATTTTAACCCTTTTGGAAACGGTTTTTAGTGTGAGATCTATTGTAGCTTTGAATGTTTAGGATGTTTTTCAGATTTGATCTTCATACAGCTATATAAAAGGTTTATCTTATGGCCATTGCCTTTAAAATATTGCCATTTAAGGGTTCCATTACATTGAAATATACCTGAAAACAGTTGAAACTTTGTTTTTGAGGGATGATTCCCTTTGAAAGAAGTGAGAGGTGACTATGACTAAGTATGATAGTATGATGTTAGAACTGATTTTCTTGATTGATCACAGAAGGTACTGAATTGTAGGATTATTGAGCTTGCATGTCTGTCATCTAGCAGATGAAAGCTGGTTTGTTAAAGTACAAATTCTGCTCAAAGTAATAGCAAAGTAATTAGAATCCTAAATACCTTTAAACTCTTTTCCATAGCCTGCTGAAATTCTTTTTAAAAATCAGTTAAATATACTAAATGCTTGCATTGTATTTAGCTGCCCTTTGTTGATTTTTTTTGATTGAAGTGCAGTTGACTTACAGTGTTTCAGGTTACAGCAGAGTGATTCAGTTTTATATGTATATATACGCATACGTATTTTGGATGTTTTTCAGATTCTTTCCTGTTTTAGATTATTACAAGATACTGAATATAGTTCCTTGTGCTTTACAGTTCAGTTTAGTTTAGTCGCTCAGTCGTGTCCGACTCTCTGCGACCCTGTGGATTGTAGCACGCCAGGCTTCCCTGTCCATCACCAACTCGTGGAGCTTGCTCAAACTCATGTCCATCAAGTTGGTGATGCCAGCCAACCGTCTTGTCCTCTGTCGACCCCTTCTCCTGCCTTCAGTCTTTCCCACCATCAGGGGAAAGTGCTATATAGTAGGTCCTTGTTATCTGTTTCATATGTAGTAGTGTGCATCTGTTTATCCAGTTTTTAGCCCCCGCTTTCCCCTTTGGTGATCATAATTTGTTTTATGTCTGTGAGTCTATTTCTGTTTTGTCAGTAAGTTCATTTGTATCACTTTTTATTTATTTGAATTCATTAATTTTTGGCTGCACTCGGTCTTCATTGCTGTGCCCAGCCTTCTCATTGTAGTGGCTTCTTTTGTTATGAAGTACAGGCTCTAGAGCACTGGCTCAGTAGTTGTGGTACATGGGCTTAGTTGCTCTGAGGAGTGTAGAATCTTCCTGGACCAGGGATTGAGCCCATGTTCCCTGCATTGGCAGGTGGATTCTTAATCGCTGGAGCACTAGGGAGGTGCATGTCACTTTTTTAGATTCCCCATATAAGAGTTGTCTTAAGATACTTGTCTTTCTCTGGCTTATTTCGCTTAGACTGATAATCTCTAGGGTCATCTATGTTGCTGCAAATGGCATTATTTCAGTCTTTTTTATGGCTTGGTAATATTCCATTGTCTATATATACCACATCTTCTTTATTCATTTATCTATCCATGGACATTTAAATTATTTCCATGTCTTGGTTATTGTGAATCATGCTGCTGTGAACTTTGGGGTGCATTTGTCTTCAAATTAGAGTTTTTGTCTTTTCTGGGTATATGCCCAGGAGTGGGATTGTTGGATTCCTCTGTTCACTTTAGTTTCTTTACGGACCCTCCATACAGTTCCTCTTAATGGCTGGACCGATTTACATTCCTGCCAGCAGTGACATTGTGGATATTTTTCATGAATATAACCAGTGTTTCACATACTGGTGGGAAGTGTAATTGTTGTTTTCTGCAATATATAGATACATTCTCATCTCCTGCAGTGAAGACTCCTAGAAAGAGTAGCTTCTATTTAACATTGTTCTTGTTTAGTTGCTTAGTCATGTCTAACTTTTGTGACCCCATGGACTGTAACCCACCAGGCGCCTCTCTCCATTTGATTTTCCAGGCAAGAATACTGAGTGGGTTGCCATTTCCTTCTCCAGGGGATCTTCCCGACCCAGGGATCAAACCTATGTTTCCTGCTCCACAGGTGGACTCTTTATCACTGAGCCTCCTGGGAAGCCCATTTCTGTTTAATATGCTACTTCAATCTTTTCGCTTATAGCTGCATAATTTCCCTACTATGTTTACATTACTTTTGAGAGTTTACTAACCTGGATATTTTGTTAATTTTTTTTGGAATATTTTTCCTTTCAAATTACAGAAGATAAAGGCATTTTAAGTTGCCCAACAAAAACAAGCTGTGTATTACATTTGGATTGTTAAAACATGATAAATACATAGCAGAATCATCTACTCCTTCAGGTGCATAGCAGAGCCATACAATTATACCATATCATGTGACATAGTTGTATGTTCACTTGACGTTCCTTCCATAATATAATGATGGTCATGATCATAGTTTATTGAACATGTCAGCACTATGCTAAGTGTTTACATACATTATCACATTTAATTCTCACAATAACCCTGCAAAGCAGATAGTTTTATTCTTGTTTTAAAGGAGGAAACTGTGCCTCAAGGCACAAGGAAACTTTGCCAAAGTTGCATACTTAGTATAAGTTCCAAAATGGGGAACTGAACTAACAGTGAGGGCTTCAAAGCCTGTGATCAACCTCTGTAAATTTTCTGTTAATCAGGACCCACTAATTTGCAAAGAAGTCAGTTTTAATAATGTGTATGTGGCATTTTATGGTAAAGTTCTTTGATATGTATTTTCTCATTTAGTACCTATAGAGAGATAATGCTATTAAACAGCTCTCAGAGATTTCCTGTGCAGCCCAGATCTCTCACTATTGTTTTTTTTTTCTTCTTCACCTAATGGCACAGATAAATATGCTGACTTGTCCACATGATAGCCCTTTAGATACTTGACAAGCAAGAGCTATCATGTTCTTCCTATCTTTATGTTAAACATTCTTAACTTCTGTATCCATTCTTCATAAGATGTGATTTACAACGTGCTAAGAATGGTGCCTGAAACCTAGTGAATACTATAAAACTGTATTAAGTAAATGAAGATCTTATTCATCTTTTAGTGAAACTCTAGTTACTTAGTCTTTCCTTTGAGGATGGAAAGAACCAACCTTAGTGTTGGAGTTATAGTAGCCTCATAAACAAGACAGAGATTATGTTTATTGCTCTAAGTGATACACATTTAGTAATGTACATTACTAAAGAGCACACATTAAATAATACAGTGAAATAATATGTGGATTTTTTAAAATTGTTTATTCTCAAGTGGTTGTCTTCCTATTCTAATGTCTTCTTGTGCTTTTTTTAAAACCTCAAAACAGAACTTTACATTTATTAATATTTATCTTGTTAGTCTTGATCCTTTATTCTATTTACCTTGGAAGCTTATTGAATTCTACAGATAGTAGATAGTGCGTGGTCAACCATGTCTGACTTTTTGTGACCCCATGGACTGTAGCCCTCCAGGCTCCTCTGTCCATGGAATTTTCCAGGCAGGAATACTGGAGTGGGTTGTCATTTCCTACTTCATGGGATCTTTTCAACCCAGGGATGGAACCTGCATCTCTTGTGTCTCCTGCATTGACAGGCAGATTTACCACTGTGATACTGTTATTGGATCCTAATTTGATCACTGTTTAGCTCATTATTCATTAACTCTTTCAGTTTGTAGTGATCTTGGAATTGAAACACTTCCTTTGGGTGGTGTGTGTGTGTGTGTGTGTGTGTGTATTTATAAGTTATTGTCAAGTTGAATAGGGGCAGAGATAGAGCTCTTTTTTTTGTGGAAAAATGTTAGTTTAGTTTGAATTACTTTTTCTGAGCCATCAGTTATACTGGGGAATATTGTATTTGGATCTAAACATATTGCTTGAAATATAAGTAAAATACAGTAACAGTCATAATATCATCTATATACTGTGCTCAGAAATGGCAATGATTTTGACTCATGGTATATTTAGTAACAGTTTTGTTGAGTGGAGAAAAAGATACATTAAACATACAAAAATTGATTCAACTCTATATCATTAGTGTATCTTTAGCTTTATACTACTATTTTTTTAAGTATAGGATTAAAGTTTAAGTCTAAGCTTTTTTTTCCACATTGAGTGTGAATATTTTTCTCTTTTTTTTTTGCCATTGGTATTTAAAGAAAGCATCATGTTAACATGCAGTTTGTTTTTTTTTTTTTACAGTTGGTGGTAATGATTTTTATTTCTTCTTTAGAACTGAGAATGATTGTGAAGTTTATAGAAGACTCTCTTGATTTTGACTGCATTTCCTACTTGTTAAACTTGTAAATTTTTCCCCCTTAAATAAGTTAAATATCTTTGGAAGTTAAGCACCTTATGTTGGAAACTAGTCAAAAGCTTTTGGGTGCCAAAATGATGAAAATCCTTGATCTATGAATTGCTTAAACCAGTCTTTCCTAGATGTGGAAAAATTTTGATCTATTCTGAGAGATTTGGCAGTTTGTACTGCCTTTAATTACGCTATCTGGCATGGCATGGCATGGGACAAACCATTTTCTCTATACACAGTTAATTTTTATTTTTTATTGAGTTGTAATCTTCTTGAAGCTGTTTTACATAGTGATTAGAGATTTCAAATTCAAGATAAAATTCATTTTGTGACTATTCCTACCAATGCAAGTGACTCAGTGAAGTGATAAAGAAACAGTCAGCTTGTGTCTGGTGGCTGGCAAATTTTTTCAAACAGAAATTTTAAAATATCTTACATTCAGAAAGTTTAAAACTGTACACTTGAATATGGAGGCAATAGGATAATCTGTTTGGTGCCCATGCAATATGTTTATTCTGGCTTATTCTATATAAATTGATCTTCCTTTTGATACTATTCTCTGCTTTTGGTCCCTAACATTCATGAGGGGTGATGCACAATATGTTGTTTGTTTGAGAAGAGGCAACTATAAAGATAAACTTGGCATGGCAAAAAAAATCTTGAAGTCTCAGGTGAACAATTTTAGTCAAGAGGCACATCTTTAAATGAACACTAGTGGTTTTGTATCTGTTCTCATGTTTTGTAGTCTTTTCTGAATTTTATTTTCTGGAAGACATGCCTCATTTTTCTTCGGATTAAAAAAAAGTGGTTTCTGGAAGCCCAAGATAATCCATTAATGTTTTCAGCGCTGATACTGGGTATGAGGCTGATTCAGCTGTGAAAGCTGTCACTTCCCTAATCTGTGGAGTCGATTAATTGATCTTCATGATTATGTAAATATGACCATCCTCCTTTCACCTTGCCTGTGTGTATATCTCCGACCAGATAGGACTGTCCTGGAGTTGAATGACTGTGCTTCCCAACGCCATCATCATTAGCATTGTAGAATGTGAACTGCTGCTTAAACCTGGGATATGAACACATCTTCTGGAAACCTACTTTCACTGAACTACGGTAGAAGTAGGAAGGTCTGACCTTCCAACTTGGCAAAAAAGGAAGCAGAAATGAGCAGTTACTGATGATAATGTGTCCTGGGCATCAGCAATGAGGCAGGACAATTTGGAAGGACTTACTGGAGAACTGAGTATGTTGGTTCCAAGTTAATGACATTCTTAAGTCATAGAAATCTAAAGAGTACAAGGTAATTGTCAGGATTCTTTGTTCTATAAAATGAGTGTAGTTTCTCAAAAAGTATTCTTGTCTGGAGAATCCCATGGACGGAGGAGCTTGGTAGGCTATAGTCCACGGAGTCGCAAAGAGTCGGACATGACTGAGTGACTTCACTTTCTTTCTCAAAAATTGGTTTGGAGTTGAGCAGACAAAGAATATATTCCTGTTCATATTTATATGTCATCTGTTTTATCTGGTGAGAGATGGAAGGTCAGTTTTAGAGCAAGACAGAAGCGTGTCAGATGAGCGTAGGAAAAAGAGAAACGATCTCTTTTCTGTTTAAAGATTATGAATGTTGTTCGTTAGTTACCAGGATATGTGAGGTTTAACTCTGTGGTTGGTTGCATTTCATCTGTTTTTGAGCCTTAGTCTTGTTGATATTCCAAAGATTATCTGCAAAACTAGAAGGCATTTTTTTAGGTATCAGATCTGAGTTTGAGACCATGCTTCTCTACAAACTGGATTTTATGTAATTATACTATTTATTTAACTGCTGAATAAGTAGATATAATAATATCTATCTCTTGGGGCATTATTTTCTTATATGGGAGACTGTACTTGAACATAATTTTGAAGGCTCATATATAGAAGTAGCGATTAATATAAATACCTTGTTCTCACATTTGCTATGATGTACCTTTCAGCAGAGGACACTTTAGTTTTTGAAGTTTAGGTAGAGCTTCATTCAATTGAGATTTTGTCTGATACTTGAATTTATACTGCCTATCAGTTTGCTACAAGGTTAGGTTTATTTGTCTCTCCTGTAAGTCATCTTTAGTCTACTACTGGTATAACTCGGTTCATACCTGTCATATACTGTCATCACTTTTGTTTGTTTTGGGGTGTTTCTAATTTGGATTTTGTTTTTCTGCATATATCTTTCAGTTGTTTCTGTCTTTCCCAGTTTTTATCTTTTAGTTGAGATCCAAAAGAAGGGGAAAATCTGAAGGAATAAATATACTTTAAAAAGAATTCACTAGGTAAACCTTCTGAGGGGAACAGTAGATAAAGTCAAGCACCTAAATAAATGTTAAATTCAATATCAGGTTACTGGTATATTCCAATTTACAATAACTTCATATACCTTCTAGGTATATGAACAACAACAAAAAAATGCATTTGGATTCTTGGGTGTAGATATCTGTCAGGTTTGTTAATTCATCTTCTCTTAATCAGCATAGTGCTGAATTCTGTAAAGCCACTGGTGCTATGTTACTCATCCTTTTGGACATTGTTTGGCTTTCATAGAGAATCGTGTGGAGGCTTGCATTGTCCTGGGTAAAATGCTTTTTGGAGAGTAAAAACAGATTTTAACACTATTCTGATGGTTCTTTATGGGAAGATCCCCTGGAGGAGGGCATGGCAACCCACTCCAGTATTCTTTCCTGGAGAATCTCATGGACAGAGGAGCCTGGTGGGTCCTTAGGGTCACAAAGAGTCGGACACGACTGAAGCAACTTAGCTTGCTCACTAATGGTTTTTTATAGTTTTTCCCCCGCATTTTTTGGTTCATTCATTCCTTCATTTAACCGATATAAACCGGCCTCCTGATAATGTGATAAACAGTGTTTTAGGTTCTGGGGTTACTTAGAGCAGTGAACAAAATGAACAAAGTCTCTGCTCTCAGGGAGCTTACATTCTAATGGGGCAAGATAAATAGTAAACGAACTAATAAATATATGGTAATATTCTTTGTTGTCTCAGATGGTAAAGAATCTGCCTGCATTGCAGGAGACCCAGGATCAATTCCTGGGTCAGGAAGATCCCCTGGAGAAGGTAAGGGCTACCGACTCCAGTAATCTTGCCTGGAGAACTCCATGGACAAAGGAGCCTGGTGGGTTACAGTCCATGGGATCGCAAAGAGTTGGACACAACTGAGTGACTGACACAGCAGCAACATAATGATAAATATTATAGAGTAAAATAGAGCAGGGTGAAGAGGATAGAGAGCGCTGGCAGTATAGGGAGGGGAGGTTAGGGTCTGGGAAGACATCAGGGATGAGAAAAATGAGAGCAGTTACTTAAAGAAAATTAGGGAGCTGTTTTCTAGAATAGAAGAATTTTAGGCAAATAGAAGAATTGCAAATATAAAGAAAGGTACCATGTTCAAGGAATAGAAAGAAGGCAAGTATGACTGGAACAAGGCAGACAGTGGTAGGAGATGGGAAATTTTGAGATGTGGGGGTGGGGAGGTGGAGGGTGGGGGATGTAAGCCTGCAGAACTTTTTGTAGACCAGTGATTGCTTTTACTTCACTCAACATAGGAAGTGATTTGAGGATTTTGAGCAGCCAGGTAACATGATCTGATTTTAAAAGGCTCTCTCTGGCTGCTATATGAAGCAGAAAAGAAACTTGGATGGACATGGATCAATTTAACATGCCATTGTAATAAACGGGGTAACTGGAAATAATGAGAAGGTAGACCTGGGTAAGAGTTGAGGATATTTTGAAAGTAATATATATGTGAATTTCAGTAATATAGTACCATTCATGAGAGAAAATACAAAAATTCTCCCTTTTTATTACTTGCTTGGATGAGACTTGAAGGTATCTGTAGAAGCTGGAGCTTTATTGGTTGTGTGTGTGTGTCTGTGTTAGTCACTCAGTTGTTTCTGACTCACTGAGACCCCATGCCAGGCTCCTCTGTCCATGGGATTCTCCAGGCAAGAATACTGGAGTGGGTTGCCATTCCCATCTCCAGGGGATCGTCCCAACATGTAATTTCCTGTTTTGCTCCCTAGTTAGGGGGCACATGAAGTCAGAACTATTTTTGTAATAATACAAAATCATTGTTTGCCTTTTTTTCACTGCGGTGACATTTTCACTGATGGTGCAAAAGCAGTGGTGGGTAAAATTGTTGGAATGTTAGCATGAATTAAGGCACTGAACTGCTAGTAGTCATTGTATTAGTCACTGCCTGTACTTGAAGTGGGACGGGGGTGGGGAAGCCAGTTTCACAATGTCTTTGCTGTAGCTGTAGAAATTGTTAATTTTTAAAGTCTTAATCTTGAGTACATGCTTTTTATATTCTTTGAGACATTATATGGATTATACATGCTTTTCTGCTACATACTGAAGAGAAAATAAGGGAAAACATCTGTGCATTTTGAGTTGTAAGCCAAACTGGCTGCTTTTGTCATGAAACAGTATTTTTATTTGAAAAAACAGCTTACACACAGATTATGGTTATTCCAATTTGGATATCTGGGATACATTTTCTGGAAATTGGAAAGTGAACCTGGGACCTCAAGGAAAACAATTGGTAGTCTTTGCTGCCAATGAAAGAAGTTCAATTTGAGATGAAAGAATTTAGAAAACTTGTCTTTGTCACTCTAAGCTTGACAGTTTCTTAGTATTTAAAGACTTTTGCTTATATTGGTAATATTACTAAATGTGATTTAAAAAATTTTGTATAGTGAAATGTGTTGACATATGGAATATCTGAATGACTCAGTCAATCAGTATTTTTTAGACTGATCAAGTCCACTATGTTACAGAATCATGCATCAGTCAAGATTCATTCAAAGTGCAAGTGAAACCAATGAATTTTGGTGTACCACAAAACAAAAAATTTATTGATATGGTTTTAGATTTCACATGGCAACAGTCCATTAAGAAATGACCACTTAATAAGTTTTGGTGTCGTATCAAAGAATACACCTAATTATTTAAAAGACTATTAAAATGCTCCTCTTTTTTTTTTAATTGCTTGTCATCTGAATCTGGATTTACTTATAAAAACCCAGCTGTTTTCTATTAAGCCAAACATTTAATTTACTTTAATTTTTAATTAAAGAATTTAAAATTGTACCACTCATCATTTTTTAAAAATTTGTTTTGGAAAATTGCAATTATGTTTTTCATAAAAGATTTATATTAGCATATAATGAGTTTATTGTAATTTTAAAATTAGTAAGGAACATTTTAAAACAATTTAATGTGGTCTTGAAACCAGAAAGTCTGAAATCTGTTGGTATGGTAAAAAGAATACTGATTTTAGAGTCATGACTGTCATGATTTCTATATATGTAATTTTAGGAAATTAACCTTTTTTAGATGTCTTTTTCTTATGACATGTGAAATAGGAATAATCTTTGTCTCATGGGGTTAGGGGGCAAATTAAATAAGATATCTAAAGTATACAGCATAGTGCTGGGCCTATACTAATATATGCCCTATAAATGGCAGCTATTTGGTTAATAATTTGCATACTTTAACACTGCAGTGTTCTTAATGTTACTGGAATGTTTTTTAATCATTTAGCAAAACAGAGTTCAGTTTTGTTTACCAAGTTATAACCAAGACATCCAATTTCAGATTTAAACGTATATTTTGAAAAGTTAACAGAGTTATTTTAAGATTTTTAGCATCCTTTGTGTAACAGATTAGCTTAAGCAGCAGGTTGAGGACTTAGATAACTGAGGGGATAGTAGATGAAGGTTCAAACTAGGATGCTTGAGCACTTAGTTTCATGA
Organism: Odocoileus virginianus; assembly: GCF_023699985.2. Taxonomy (NCBI): domain Eukaryota; kingdom Metazoa; phylum Chordata; class Mammalia; order Artiodactyla; family Cervidae; genus Odocoileus; species Odocoileus virginianus. The sequence goes on from NC_069678.1 coordinate 56,623,586, forward strand.
TACATTTGGTCATGTGGTGTTGGGTAGAGAATGATGTTGATGATGAGTATTTTGCATTTTAAGCTATTGAAATCATAGTGTGACATATGGCATTCTTGATTGTAGGTAGTATGTATTTCTGTAGGTAGTATGTTCCTGCCTGTGAAGTGAGAGGGATTGGGTTGTTGAACTCAGAGTCATTTCTAGTTCATAAATCTTTTGAAATTATGATTCCTTTGGACTTGTAATAGGAAGTTTCATTTGTAACTTCAGTAGGTACTAAGGCTTTTACCTTTTCATCTTTATGTTCTTGAAGGATTTAAGAAAACAGTAATTATTTAGGTGCATAAATGCCTTGATTTCTTCACCTTTGTGCTCTGTCTAGACTCTTGTGGGTCCTCCTTAATTTGTGTAATTTTTTTGAATATTTACTATGTTTACATGCTACAAAACTGTAAAAAGATATACAAGGATATGATGTAAAAATAAAGTGTCTCTCCCACGTGTCTTTATCCAGCCAGTTATCCTCTTTGCAGCAACTAGTGTTATCAGTTCCTTGTTTTCTTTTTCTGTTACCATTTAGAACATTCAGTTCAGTTCAGTTCAGTCGCTCAGTTGTGTCTGACTCTTTGTGACCCCATGAACTGCAGCACGCCAGGCCTCCCTGTTCATCACCAGCTCCCAGAGTTTACCCAAACTCATGTCCATTGAGTCAGCAATGCCATCCAACCATCTCATCCTCTGTCGTCCTCTTCTTCTGCCTTCAGTCTTTCTCAACATTGGAACTTCTCCAGTGAGTCAGTTCTTTGCATCAGGTGGCCAGAGTATTGGAGCTTCAGCTTCAACATCAGTCCTTCCAATGAATATTCAGAGCTGATTTCCTTCTTTGTCTCATCCCTTCTTTTTACCCACACATATCTAATAAGCAAGTTATTTTGAATCAGTCTACTTTCTGTCTCCATTTCACTTAGACCAACCAATTTTATTATCTTTTCCCTGGAATACTGTACCAGATCTGCAACTAGTCTCCCTATGTTCAAATTCCGTTCTCTCTGGGGTAAGAAAAGTTATCTTAAAATGTAAGTTGTATCATGTCTTCTCCCCATTCAAGATTCTTTAATGCCTTCTCCACTTCAAAATAAGTTCATATTTTTTTCAGTTCAGTTCAGTTTCTCAGTCATGTCCCACTCTTTGCGACCCCATAAATCACAGCACGCCAGGCCTCCCTGTCCATCACCAATTCCCGGAGTCCACCCAAACCCATGTCCATTGAGTCGGTGATGCCATCCAACCATCTCATCTGCTGTTTTCCCCTTCTTCTCTTGCCCTCAATCTTACCCAGCATCAGGGCCTTTTACAATGAGTCAGCTCTTCGAATCAGGTGGCCAAAGTATTGGAGTTTCAGCTTCAACATCAGTCCTTCCAAAGAACACCCAGGACTGATCTTTAGGATGGACTGGTTGGATCTTCTTGCAGTCCAACGGACCCTCAAGTCTTCTCCAACACCACAGTTCAAAAGCATCAATTTTTCGGCGCTCAGCTTTCTTTACAGTCCATCTCTCACATCCATACATGATCGCTGGAAAAACCATAGCCTCGACTAGACAGACCTTTGTTGGCAAAGCAGTGTCTCTGCTTTATAATATGCTGTGTAGGTTGGTCATAACTTTCTTTCTAAGGAGTAAGCGTCTTTTAATTTCATGGCTGCAATCACCATCTGCAGTGATTTTGGAGCCCAGAAAAATAAAGTCTGATACTGTTTCTACTGTTGCCCCATCTATTTCCCATGAAGTGACGGGACCAGATGCCATGATTTTAGTTTTCTGAATGTTGAGCTTTAAGCCAACTTTTTCGCTCCTCTTTCACTTTCATCAGAGGCTCTTTAGTTCTTCTTCACTTTCTGTCATAAGGGTGGTGTCATCTGCATATCTGAGGTTATTGATATTTCTCCCAGCAACCTTGATTCCAGTTTGTGCTTTCTCCAGTCCAGCGTTTCTCATGATGTACTCTGTATATAAGTTAAATAAGCAGGGTGACAGTACACAGCCTTGGCGTACTCCTTTTCCTATTTGGAACCAGTTTGTTGTTCCATGTCCAGTTCTAACTATTGCTTCCTGACCTGCATGCAGATTTCTCAAGAGGCAGGTCAGGTGGTCTGGTATTCCCATCTCTTGAAGAATTTTCCACAGTTTATTGTGATCCACACAGTCAAAGGCTTTGGCATAGTCAATAAAGCAGAACTAAATGTTTTTATGGAACTCTCTTGCTTTTTCGATGATCCAGCGGATGTTGGCAATTTGATCTCTGGTTCCTCTGCCTTTTCTAAAACCAGCTTGAACATCTGGAAGGTTCACATATTGCTGAAGCCTGGCTTGGAGAATTTTGAGCATTACTTTACTAGCGTGTGAGATGAGTGCAATCATAGTTAAAGAGCCTTCATGATCTAGCCCCTTCTTACTTCCCTGATATAATCTTGGACCAATCTTTCCTTTTTTTCTGTGTCTGGCCATACTTGTTTTCTTTCACTTCTTGAATATGCTAGGTTATTTCTGGCTTCTGTCTAGAATGCATTTCTTCCCATTCTTTGATTTCTTATTTCTTACTTAGCTTTTAGATCTCATTTTAAACATTATGTCTTTAGAGAGATTTTCCTAATTTAAGTATCAAAAAGTATGCTTCTCATTATTTTCAGTCTTAGCCTTTTGTTTTTCTCAATACTTAAAATCTGTTTTGTTTCATTTTGTATTTCTCTTCTTTTTATGAATATAAACTCCATGAAGGTAAGAGTTTCTGGCTTATTAGCAGTTGAATCTCTAGTGTCTAGCACTATATGCCTAGTGCATAGTGATGCTCAGTAAATATTTATTGAATGAAAATGAATGGATTTTGCTTCTGGTTAAAATGTTAAAGAAATAACAGAACCTATGAACTGCTAACTTTATATTAGGATACAATGGTGACTCTAGAATCAAGTAAACTAAATTATGAGAGAAATTTTTAATAACAGTAACGTAGTATGATTACATATAGAAATTATATTGATGAATGACAAGTGTTCTATCCTGGAAGCAATATAATGTGACACGAAACCCTTAGTATTTAGAATATTGGTCTACAAACATTTCATTAAAGAGCAAGATAAGTAAATATTATAGGCTTTGCAGACTATAGCATTTGTTACTTGAAAGTAGCCATAGACAGTTCATAAACAATCAGCCTGTGGCTGGGTTCCAGTAAAACTTTATTTACGTCATGTCCCTGAATTAGAGGATAAAGAAGTTTCTAATACGGGAAACAGATGCCAGGAGTAAGTTTGTGCCAGAGCAAGCTTACCCCTTCTTCTTGCCTTCATTTATTGCTATCATTAGGACTCATAACAGTTGAAAAAAATAAAGCTTTTTTACAGAACCTTATTTTGAATAGAGAAGTTCACACTGAAGAAGCAAGTGGGCAAGGAAGCTTATTTTAGTTGAGAGTTAGACTAACCTGGGTGATGGTTGTTAAGGTAAAATAAGTCTGGTAAAAAGACCTTTGTAAGGAAGACTTTTTTTTTTTTTTGAGTGAATAAGTTTTAACATAACCCCCACTTCCTTATCTCTTCTTTATTTATTTTTAAACAGTCCTATTCTGATATAATTCCTTTAGTGTATAATTGAACCATTTAAAATATACAATTAAATGGTTTCTGGTAAATTCTAAGTTGTGCAGCTATCACCACAATCAATTTGAGAATATTTTTATCACCTTAAAAAGAAATCATGTAATTTTTACTTTTCAATGCTCCCCACTCAATTTCCTCCAGCCCTAGACAAATCACTAATCTACTGCCTCTTTAGATTTTATTATTCTAAACATTTCATATGAAAGAAAATGATACAATATGTGGTCTTTCACTTAGCACATTTTTTTTAAAATTTGTCTTATAGCATGTATCAGTACTTGATTCCTTTTTATTAACAATTACGATTACATTGTATGGGTATTTCTCATTTTATTTATACTCATCAATTAATGCAAATTTGAGTTGTTTCTGCTTTTTGGTTATTTTGAGTAATGCTCACATGAGCACTAGTATATATTTTGTGTGGAGGTGTTTTCATTTTCTTGGGTGTATACCTTTTGCTGGGTCGTGTGTTAAGTCTGTGTTTACCATTTTGAGGAACTGCCAAACTTTTCCAGAGTGGTTGCACTATTTCACTGGCCCAAGAACAGTGTTTGAAGATTTCAGTTTCTCCTCCTTGCCAACATTTGTTGTTAACTGTCTTTGGTTATAGGCATCCAAGTAAGCATAAAGTTGTAGCTGCTTGTGGTTTTAATTTGTACTTCCTTAGTGGCTAATGATATTGAGCATATTTTCATGTGCTTTTTGGCCATTTGTATATCTTCTTTGGAGAAATGGTTATTCGTATATTCTCATTTTTAAATTGGGTTGTCTTTTTATTATTTAGTTTTAAGATTTCTTTATATATTCTGGATTCAAAACCCTGATCATATATATGATTTGCAGAATATTTTCTTCCTTTGTGGGTTGTCTTTTCCTCTTCTTGTTGGTATCTTTTATAACACAAAATGGTGTAATTTTGGTGAAATCCAATTTCTTTTCTATTTGCTGTGCTTTTGGTGTATCTTAGAAACCATTACCTAATTAAAGATCACAAAAATTTACTCCTTTGTTTTTTTCCCTAAGAATTTTAGAGTTTTAATCCTTACATTTAGGACTGTGATCTTTTTTTTAACTTTTGATGGTGTGATTGATATATACTTCTGTCCTTAGGCAAGTAAATACTGTATTGATTATTGTGGTTTTGTTGTAAGTTTTGAAATTGGAAAGTGTGAGTTCTCCAACTTTGTTGGTTTTTTCCCAAGATTGTTTTGAATATTTTGGGTCCCTTGAATTTTTGTGTGAATTTTTGGATCATCTTGTCAATTTTTGACAAAAAACCAGCTGGGTTTTAATGGAGAGTGCTTTGAGTTTATGGACCAATTTAGGGACCATTGTCATCTTAATATTTAATCCATGAATTTGGGGGTGTTTAGGTATTATTTAATTTTTTTCAATAGTATTTTCTAGTTTTTGGAGTAGAAGCCTTGTACCATTCTCCTTATCTTTTGAGTTACATGCAGTAACTCCTCAATCCCTCAGCTGTTTGATTTCTTTGTATTATTTAGAATGTCATAGGAAAGTACTTTAATATCAGTTTGTTCTTTTAGCTTCAGCGTGTAGAGGAGTTTCTGCTACTTTTTCTCATGGACGTTGAAAGAAAAGCAAGGGCAATATGCTTGCCCTTTCCCATACTAGATCTGAATGAATCATTCCAGGATGGAAAAGCAGAAAAAAAAAATCCATTTGAGAGTTTTTGAAAATGGTTATTATAAAAGAAGCATCAATATAAGTATCCTAAGTCTCTATTAAGAACTGTAAGAAATAGAAGTTTAGAAAATAATTGCCTTGTAGTAACACATAAAGTAATTTGTTTCTTTAAAACTGGTAAATCATGATATGAAGAAAACAGTCCAAATTATCAAGATACTATGGAAATTTAAAAAAATACAGTCACTTCATTTAAAAATATCTAAATTGAATATAGTAAAAAAGGCTTGACCGTAAAGGTAATTAAATGCTGTACAAAACTAATTTGAAAACAAAGACTGTAGAGGAAATGGAGACAGATTAAAAGAATGAAGGATGAGTTAAATATGGAATATATATGTATAGATTTTATGCTATGAATAATATGCATTTCCAGAGAATAAAACAGAAGAAATGGATCAGAGGCCATACCCAAAGCTATAAATAGAGAGGAAAAGAAGAAAACATTTTACCTCTGCAATGTTAAAACATACTTGATACACCATCTTATAATTGTAGAATTTTTTCTAGTCAAGTACTCACTTGTGAAAGCAACAGTAAAATCCTAAAAGATAGGCCAATCATCATATCATTCCTGAAAAATACTCAAAAGAAGTATCCTACATCATAAGAGGTGAATTTACATGACAATTCCCAAAAAGGAGAAGTGAGTCAGAAAGGGGCTGATAGTGAACATTAAAACCAGTTAAATACACCATTGATAAGTCTAACAAAAACTATAGCATATATGATAATAAGCTTGAGAGAAAGTTTCTAAAAAAAAACTTTTGTTTCAAATTTTGAGAGGCATATAATCCATAACAGGTAAGGAAATGGCTCATAACCACTGAATAAATCAGTGATGCAAAAATGGACCTAAAGGAGAAATAAAAGTACTGACCTCTTTACAACTGATCAAAAAGAATAAAATACCTAGGAATAAGAGATGCTTCCTTGGTGCCTCAGACAGTAAAGAATCTTCCTGCGGTGCAGGAGACCTGGATTTGATCCCTGGGTCTAGAAGAAGGAAAATGGCAGCCTACTCCAGTGGACTTCCCTGGTACCTCAGTCAGTAAAAAATCTGCCCACAGTGTGAGAGACCCAGGTTCGATTCCTGGGTTGGGAAGATCCTCTGGAGAAGGCAGTGGCAATCTACTCCAGTATCCTTTCCTGGAGAATTCCATGGCCAGAGGAGCCTGTCGGGCTACAGTCCATGGGGCTGGAAAGAATTGGACATGACTGAGTGACTAACACACACATATGCCTAGGAGTAAACCTCCCTAAGGAGGTAAAAGACCTGTACTAGGAAAACTATCAGATCCTGATGAAAGAAATTGAAGACTAAATACACAGACAAAAAGATATACCGTGTTAATGGTTTGGAAGAATTAGTATTGTTAAAATGGCTGTACCACCCAAAGAAGCCTACAGATTTACTGCAATCCTTATCAAAACACCAAGGGTGTTTTCCGTAGAACTAGAATGAATAATTCTAAAATTTGTATGGAAACACAAAAGACCCTGATTAGCAAAAGAAATCTTGAGAAAGAAGAACAGAACTGGAGGGATCAAGCTTTCTGACTTCAGACTACTATAAAACTACAGTAACCAAACAGTATAGTATTGGCACAAAAAGAGACATTTAGATCAATGGAACAGAACAGAAGGCTCAGAAATAAACCCACGTTGGTCAATTAGTCTATGACAGAGGAGGCAAGAATACACAATGGAGAAAAGACAGTCTCTTTAATAAGTGATGCTGGGAAAACTGGACAGCTTACATATCAAAGAATGAAATTAGAACAGTTTCTGACACCGTATATTTACTAAAATAAGCTCAAAATGAATTAAAGACCTAAATGTAAAACCAATACTTCCTAGAAGAAAACATAGGCAAAACACTCTTTGATGTAAATAGTAGCAATATTTTTTTGATACGTTTTCTAAGCAAAGGAAATAAAAATAAACAAATGGGACCTAGTTAAACCAGAAAGCATTTGCATAGCAAAATAAACCATTAACAAAATGAGAAGACTACCTGTGGAATGGGAGAAAATATTTGCACATGATCTGACCAACAAGGGGTTAATATCCAAAATACATAAACAGTTCATACAACTCAACATCAAAAAAAAAAAACCTAATTAAAAAGTGTGCAGAAGGTCTGTATAAACAGTTTTCCAAAGAAGACATACAGATTGCTAAGAGGCATGTTAATTATCAGAGAAATGCAAATTAAAATCACAGTCATCTCACACTTGTCAGAATGGCTATCATCAAAAAGAACACAAATAGTAAATCAATTGTACTCTAATAAAAATTAATTTAAAAGAACACAAATAACAGATGCTCACAAGGATATGGAGAAAAGGGAGCCTGCACTGTTGTTAGGAATGCAAATTGGTGTGGCTGCTATGGAAAACAGTAAGGGGGTTTCTCAAAAAACTAAAAATAGAACCAGCAGTTTTACTCTTGGGTATTTATCTGAATGAAACTGAAAACACTTATTTGAAAAGATACATGCACCCCCAGTGTTCATAGTAACATTCTTTATAGTTGCCAAAATATGGAAGCAACCTAAGTGTCCATCAAATATAAATGGGTGAAGATGTGATTTATATATAATGGAATATTATTCAGTGATAAGTGAAATTTTGTTATTTGTAGCAACATGGATGAACTTGAAGTGAAATAAGTCAGAGACAAATACTGTATATTACTTATTTGTGGATTCTAAAAAGTAAAATAGACCAGTGAATATAACAAAAAACAAACAGTCTCAGATATAGAGAACAAGCTAATGGTTATCAGTAGGGAGAAGCAGAAGGAGACAAGAGGAGGGTAGCAGAATAAGAGATACAAACCACTATGTACAAAATAAATAAGCTATAAGGATATATAATATAATACAGGCAATATAGCCTATACTTTGTAATAGCTATAAATGGAATATAACCTTTAAAATTGTGAATCACTGTGTTATACACCTGAAACTTACATACTATTGTATGTTAGCAGTTTTCTAATTGGGTATCAGACTAGTTGGGTTTGAGTCATGTGTCTTCCCTGGTTCATGTTCTTAAGGTATGGCATTTGTTACTAAGAGAAAACAGTAGTGAAGAAATTCCAAAAATAGTAACTATGACATCTGGTAACTAAAGTGAAGAAAAGGACTTTCATACATACTTGGAGAATAGTGAAAATCATGTTTTATTGTTGTGTTGTTGGTAAAGGAAAGAAAGCTATGACTGTCAATTGCTGATAAAATTGAATTTGAGGTAAAGTGATTTAAAAGTGCTAAGAGAGTAATTATATTTTGATAGAAGGCATGATCATTAGCACTCATAAAGTTATTGCATTTTTATGCACTCATCAAAAAAGTATAAAAAAATAGCAAAGTATTAATGAAGATAGAGAAAAGTTAACAAAATCAAAGTAGTAGCCTCTAGTGATGAGCTTGATAATTAGGACCAGTCTTCTTTAGAAACAAACAAGAATAAAATTCCACCAGAACTATTCAGATCCCTAAAGGACGATGCCATCAAGATTTTGCATTCATTATGTCAGCAAATCTGGAAGACCAAGCAGTGGCCACAGGCCTGGAAATGGTCACTACTCATCCCAAGTCCCAAGAAGGGTAGTACCAGTGAATGTGCTAACCATTGGACAGTCACACTTATCCCCCATGATAGTAAGGTCATGCTTAAAATATTGCATGCTAAGCTTCAGCATTACGTGAACCAACAACTTCCCTATGTCCAGGCTGGGTTTAGAAAAGGGAGAGGAACTAGAGGTCAAATTGGCAACATTTGCTGGATTATAGAGAAAGCAAGGGAATTTCAGAAAACATCTATCTCTATTTCACTGATTACATTAAAGCCTTTGACTGTGGATTCTGACGAACTGGAAAGCTCTGAGAGAGATGAGAATACCAGGCCATCTTACCTGTCTCCTGAGAAACCCACGTGCAGGTCAAGGAGCAACAGTTAGAACTCTGTATGGAACAATGGACTGGTGTAAGATAGAGAAAAGAGTGTGACAGGGCTGTCTGCTGTCACCCTGTTTGTTTAACCTATACGCTGAGCACATGAGAAATGCTGGGCTGCATGAGTTAAAAGCTGGAATCAAGATGGGTGGGAGAAACATCAACAGTCTCATGTGCGAATGATTTGCTTTCTAATTGCAGAAAGCAAAGAGGAACTAAAGAGCCTCTTGATGAGGGTGAAGGAGAGTGAAAGAGCCGGCTTAACTAAATATTAAAAAAACTAATATCATGGCATTCGGACCCATTACTGCATAGCAAATAGGGGAGAAGGTGGAAGTAGTGACAGATTTCCTCTTCTTGGGTTCCAAAATCACTGTGGATGGTGACTGCAGCCATGAACTCAGAAGACGATTGCTTCTTGGCAGGAAAGCAATGACAAACATAGACAGTGTGTTGAAAAGCAAAGACATTACTCTGCCAACAAAGGTCCACATAGTCAAGGTTATGGTCTTCTCAGTGGTCACGTGTGGTTGTGAGAGTTGTATGGTAAAGAAGGCAGAGAATGCCAAAGAATTGATGCCATCGAATTGTGGTGCTGGAGGAGACTCCTGAAAGTCCCTTGGGCAGCAAGGAGATCAAACTAGTCAATCTTAAGGGAGATCAACCCTGAATAGTCATTGGAAGGACTGATGCTGAAGCTCCAGTATTTTGGTCATCTGATGCGAACAGATGACTCTTTGGAAAAGTTTGTGATGCTGGGAAAGATTGAGGGCAGGAGAAGAGGGTGTCAGAGGATGAGATGTCTGGATGGCATCACCAATGCAATGAACATGAACTTGGGCAAACTTCGGGAGATGGTGAGGGACAGGGAGGCCTGGCATGCTGCAGTCCATGGGCTCACAAAGAGTAGGACACAACCGGGTGACTGAACAACAACAACAAAGAATAAAATATTCTACTTTAAGGGCATTGAAGATCTAATGAGGTAAGAAGGAACCCCTGGTCCAAGATCTGGCAGAAGATGAAAACCCAAAGAAGGGAGCCTAACACTTGAGGTTATTTTTCCCCAGTAGCTTTTGTGAATCCTGAAGAAGTGGTTAAGAGGCTGAGTGGTATTTTTGACAGTCTCAGTGAGCTAAGAGGACAAAAGATAGAGATTGGGCTTCCCTGGTGACTTGGTGGTAAAGAATCTGCCTGCAGTGCAGGAGACCCGGGTTTGATCCCTGGATTGGGAAGATAATAGCTATTCACTCCAGTGTTCTTGCTTGGAGAATTACATGGACAGAGTAGCCTGGAGTGCTACAGTCCATGGGGTTGCAAAGAGTTGGACACGACTGAGTGACTAACACTTTCACTTTCAGGGCCTACCAGGTGTGGGGTATCTCTTAAACATGCTGGTCTTTGGGATGAAAACTTAAAGAGCTACAGCTTGGGAATAAGGGTCAGTTGCAGGTAAATCAGCTCTGATACAGGGTGAATCATACTTTTCAGTCATGAGGGCCAGAAAAAAATGTCAGTCCCTGGGTTAGTCTAGTACCCCCAGCCATATGGCAGAAGCAAATGAAAGTCTGAAGGATTTGTTTCTTAGGCTTCAAGATTTTTGTGTAAGGAGTTAGTTAAATATCACATTCAGCTTATAATTAAAGATGGCCAGCATTATAGGGAAACTGGACAACATGAATGAGAACCAGAGAGAAGCAATAAGAGAAACAATCATCAGAGCTTCATTTATTGTAATTATTATTAGAGACTATTTTTTATTATTTGATAGAAGTATGGTTGATTTAGAATGTTATATTAGTTTCTGGTGTATTGCAAAGTGGTTCAATTGTTCATATGCATACTCTTCCAGATATTTTCCATTATAGTTTACTATAAGATACTGAATATAGCTGTCTGTGCTATTTACAGTAGGACCTTGTTGTTTATCTGTTTTATGTATAGTAGTTTGTATGGACAGAGACTTTAAATGACAATGTTTATGATTTTCCTGGAGGACGAGAGACAGGGTTGAATATTTTAGTAGAGAATTGGGAACTATGAAAATTGAAATAAAATATCTGGAAAAGAACTAAGTAGAAATTCTCAAATGGAAATGTATAATCCTGAGTTAAAAACTAAATAAATGTGCTTAATAACAGTATAGATCCTGAAGAAGACTGAACTTATGATCTTGGAAATAAGTCAGAAGAAAATACAATGAAAAAGGGAAAGAAATTTTTTAAAAAATTAAAAAGGTAAGAGCAGTTCTATGTTAATTGAACACCAGGAGAGAAGAGAGAGGATATGGGGCTAAACAAATATGTGAGGAGACAATTGCTGAGAATTTTCAAAAATTGATAAAAGATACCAATTCAGAGATTGAAGAGCCCAGTTCAGTTCAGTTCACTCACTTAGTCATACCTGACTCTTTGTAACCCCATGGACTGCAGCATGCCAGGCTTCCCTGTACATCACCAGCTCCCAGAACTCACTCAAACTCATGTCCTAGAGGTGGTGATGCCATCCAACCATCTCATCCTCTGTCGTCCCCTTCTCCTCCCGCCTTCAATCTTTCCCAGCCTCAGGGTCTTTTCCAATGAGTCAGTTCTTTGCATCAGGTGGCCAAAGTATTAGAGTGTCAGCTTCAGCATGAGTCCTTCCAATGAATATTCAGGACTGATTCCTTTAGGATGGACTGGTTGGATCTCCTTGCAGTCCAAGGGACTCTCAAGAGTCTTTTCCAACACCACGGTTCAAAAGCATCAATTCTTCATCGCTCAGTTTTCTTAATAGTCCAGCTCTCACATCCATACATGACCACTGGAAAAACCATAGCTTTGACTAGACAGACCTTTGTAAGCAAAGTAATGTCTCTGCTTTTTAATATGCTGTCTATGTTGGTCATAGCTTTTCTTCCAATGTCATGGCTGCAGTCACCATCTGCAGTGATTTTGGAGCCCCCCAAAATAAAGTCTCTCACTGTTTCCATTGTTTCCCTATCTACCTGCCATGAAGTGATGGGACCAGATGTCATGATCTTAGTTTTCTGAATGTTGAGTTTTAAGCCAACTTTTTCACTCTCCTCTTTCAACAAGAGGCTTTTTAGTTCCTCTTCACTTTCTGCCATAAGGGTAGTGTCATCTGCATACCTGAGGTTGTTGATATTTCTTCCAGAAATCTTGATTCCAGCTTGTGCTTCATCCAGCCTGGCATTTTGCATCATGTCCTCTGCATATAATTTAAATAAGCAGGGTGACAATATGCAGCCTTGATGTACTCTTTTCCCGATTTGGAATCAGTCTGTTGTTCCATGTCCATTTCTAACTTGCTTCTTGACCTGCGTACAGATTTCTCAGGAGGCAGGTCAGGGGGTCTGGTATTTCCACCTCTTGAAGAATTTTCCATAGTTTGTTGTGATCTACATAGTCAAAGGCTTACTGTTGCAGTCAATAAAGCAGAAGTAGGTGTTTTTCTGAAACTCTCTTGCTTTTTTGATGATCCAGCGGATGTTGGCAATTTGATCTCTGGTTCTTTTGCCTTTTCTAAATGCAGCATCTGGAAGTTCACGGTTCACGTACTGTTGAAGCCTAGCTTGGAGAATTTTGAGCATTACTTTACTAGCATGTGAGATGAGTGCAATTGTGTGGTAGTTTGAGCATTCTCTAACATTGCCTTTCTTTGGGACTGAAATGAAAACAGACCTTTTCCAGTCCTGTGGCCACTGCTGAGTTTTCCAAATTTGCTGGCATATTGAGTGCAGCACTTTCACAGCACCATCTTTCAGGATTTGAAATAGCTTAACTGTAACTCCATCATCTCCACTAGCTTTGTTTGTAGTGATGCTTCCTAAGACCCACTTGACTTCACATTCCAGGATGTCTGGATGTAGGTGAGTGATCACACCATCGTGGTTATCTGAGTCATGAAGATCTTTTTTTGTATGGTTCTTCTATGTATTCTTGCCACCTCTTCTTAATATCTTCTGCTTCTATTAGTTGCATACCATTTCTGTCCTTTATCGAGCCCATCTTTGCAAGAAATGTTCCCTTGGTATCTCTCATTTTCTTGAAGAGATCTCTAGTCTTTCCCATTCTACTGTTTTCCTCTCTTTCTTTGCACTGATCGCTGAGGAAGGCTTTCTTATCTCTCCTTGCTATTCTTTGGAACTCTGCATTCAAATGGGAATAGCTTTCCTTTTCTCCTTTATTTCCTTTTCTCCTTTTTTTCACAGCTATTTGTAAGGCCTCCTCAGACAGCCATTTTGCTGTTTTGTATTTCTTTTCCATGGGGATGGTCTTGATCCCTGTCTCCCGTACAATATCATGAACCTCCGTCCATAGTTCATCAGGCACTCTATCAGAGCTAGTCCCTTAAATCTATTTCTCACTTTTACCATATAATCATAAGAGATTTGATTTATATCATAGCTGAATGGTCTAGTGGTTTTCCCTACTTTCTTCAATTTCAGTCTGAATTTGGCAATAAGGAGTTCATGATCTGAGCCACAGTCAGCTCCCGGTCTTGTTTTTGCTGACTGTATAGGACTTCTCCATCTTTGGCTGCAAACAATATAATCAATCTGATTTTGCCGTTGACCATCTGCTGATGTCCATGTGTAGAGCCGTCTCTTGTGTTGTTGGAAGAGGGTGTTTCCTATGACCAGTGCGTTCTCTTGACAAAAAACAGAATAAAGAAAAGAATTGCACATTGTATTGAGATGGCAGAAAAAAATCTTAAGTGCTGCCAGAAAATTTGTATTACTTTAGAAGAAACAGTAGAAATTCCTATAGCTGACTTCGCAACAAGAAAGAACAACATAAGACCATATAGAATATTGAAGAAAATAACAGCTAATCAATAATTATATACCCTTTACAGTACCCTTTGAAGTTGAATAAACATTTGCAAACAAAACCTAAGAGAATTCACTTATCAGACCACCAATAAAAGAAATACAGAAGGATGTATTTCTGACAGAATAAAAGTGATTCCGAAGTAGAGAGGAATGACGAACAATAAAAGTGGTAAGAAATCCTAAATGAATATTGACTGTAAGATTCAAATAAAAACAAACGAACTAGATAACAAACAGCATGTAAGTCTGGATGGAGGGAATGAAGTTAGTGTTCTGAGGTCATTGACATGCTCTCAAGGGTCAGTTCAGTTCAGTTCAGTCACTCAGTCATGTCCGGCTCTTTGCGACCCCATGAATCACAGCACGCCAGGCCTCCCTGTTCATCACCAACTTCCAGAGTTTACTCAAACTCATGCCCATCGAGTCGGTGATGCCATCCAGCCATCTCATCCTCTGTCGTCCCCTTCTCCTGCCCCCAATCCTTCCCAGCATCAGGGTCTTTTCCAGTGAGTCAGCTCTTCGCATCAGGTGGCCAAAGTATTGGAGTTTCAGCTTCAGCGTCAGTCCTTCCAGTGAACACCCAGGACTGATTTCCTTTCGGATGGACTGGTTGGATCTCCTTGCAGTCCAAGGGACTCTCAAGAGTCTTCTCCAACACCACAGTTCAAAAGCATCAATTTTTTGGTGCTCAGCTTTCTTCACAGTCCAACTCGAACATCCATACATGACCACTGGAAAAACCATAGCCTTGACCAGATGGACCCTTGTTGGCAAAGTAATGTCTCTGTTTTTTAATATGCTGTCTAGGTTGGTCATAACTTTCCTTCCAAGGAATAAGCGTCTTTTAGTTTCATGGCTGCGGTTGCCATCTGCAGTGATTTTGGAGCCCAAAAAAATAAAGTCTGACACTGTTTCCACTGTCTTCCCATCTATTTCCCATGAGGTGATGGGACCAGATGCCATGATCTTAGTTTTTTGAATGTTAAGCTTTAAGCCAACTTTTTCACTCTCCTCTTTCACTTTCATCAAGAGGCTTTTTAGTTCCTCTTCACTTTCTGCCATAAGTGTGGTGTCTTCTGCATATCTGAGGTTATTGATATTTCTCCCAGCAATTTTGATTCCAGCTTGTGCTTCTTGCAGCCAAGCGTTTCTCATGATGTACTCTGCATAAGTTAAATAAGCAGGGTGACAGTATACAGCCTTGACGTATTCCTTTTCTTATTTGGAACCAGTCTGTTGTTCCATGTCCAGTTCTAACTATTGCTTCCTGACCTGCATGCATATTTCTCAAGAGGCAGGTCAGGTGGTCTGGTATTCCCATCTCTTTCAGAATTTTATTGTGATTCCACAGTCAAAGGCTTTCGCATAGTCAATAAAGCAGAACTAGATATTTTTCTGGAACTTGCTTGCTTTTTCAATGATCCAGTGGATGTTGACAATTTGATCTCTGGTTCCTCTGCCTTTTCTAAAACCAGCTTGAACATCTGGAATTTCACGGTTCACGTATTGCTGAAGCCTGGCTTGGAGAATTTTAAGGATTATTTTACTAGCGTGTGAGATGAGTGCAATTGTGCGGTAGTTTGAGCATTCTTTGGGATTGCCTTTCTTTGGGATTGGAATGCAGACTGACCTTTTTCAGTCCTGCGGCCACTGCTGAGTTTTCCAAATTTGCTGGCATATTGAGTGCAGCACTTTCACAGCATCATCTTTCAGGATTTGAAATAGCTCGGCTGGAATTCCATCACCTCCACTAGCTTTGTTTGTAGTGATGCTTCCTAAGGCCCACTTGACTTCACATTCCATGTAGCTACCATATAGGACAGTGCATGTCTAGGATAACCACTGTAAAAATAGTAAAATAAATATGTACATTCCATCCACAGACAGAAAATCAAAATGGAAATATGAAAATAATCAATTTAGAAAAAGGTAGGAAGATGAGAAAAAGAAGTGTGGAACTGGCAAGACAAATGTTGAAAATACAGTAGAATGCACAATGCTGGATGGTAGAGTTAAACTCTAGTAATATCGCTAGTTGCTCAGCTGTAAAGAATTTGCCTGCCATGTGCATAGACCTCGTCTCCATCTCTAGGTTGGGATGATGCCCTGGAGAAGGGAACGGATACCCACTCCAGTATTCTGGCCTGGAGAATTCCATGGACTCTATAGTTTGTGGGGTGGCAAAGAGTCGGGCATGACTGAACAACTTTCACTTCAGTATGATTAAGTATAATATATGAGGCTGGATTAAATGCTCTAACAGTTAAATGATAAATAGTATCTTACTGTATGAAAAAACACCCAGCTGCATACAGTCCGAACACATCTTTTTTTTTTCCTCCATTTATTTTTATTAGTTGGAGGGTTCGAACACATCTGAAATACAACAACATATAAAAATTGAAAGTGAAAGGAGTGAAAAATATATTCCATGTAAATACCAGTCAAAAAATTGGTATAGTTGTGTTAACATCATGTGGTTGTAGTGTAGTCGTGTCCAACTCTTGCACCCCATAGATTGTAGCCTCCCAGGCTCCTCTGTCCATGGGATTCTCCAGGCAAGGATACTGGAGTGGGTTGCCATGCCCTTCTCCAGGGGATCTTCCTGACCCAGGGATGAAACATGAGTGGGTCACCATTTCCTTATCCAATATTAACATCATAGTAGAATTTAAAGCAGAAAATACCTGAGATAAAGAGAGGTGCTTCAAGATGAAAAAAATCATTCATTGAACCAGGAAAGTATTCAAGGATTTGGTTTGTAATTAATCACATAGGCTGAAAATATACCAAGCAAAAATTGCTAGAAATAGAAGAAGATATAGAAATCTCCATTATAGTGGGAGATTTTCTTTTTTTAACAATAAGCTGACAAGAAAACCAGTAAGGATACAAAAAGTATGAATAACACAAACTGGACCTAGTATATTTATTTGAAATGTTGCAACCAAAACCCTCAGGTTACTTGTTGTTTTCAAACATACAGAAAACATTTACAAAATTGACTAAACTTGACCATAAAGCAACTTTCAACATGTTTCAGATTGAGATTATATTGAGTCTGTTCTCTGATCACCTTGCAATTAGACTAGAGATTAGTAATCAAAAGATAAAGATATTAGGAAAATGTGAAAAACCATGCATCTAAGAATCCATTTTGAGAAATTAGGAAAAGAACAACTTAATTTACTTAATTTCCCAACTTAAGCCTATTTTACCCAAATAACAGAATAAAAGAAATAATAAAAGCAACAGTTATTTAGAACAGATGTTCAGTAGCAACATGCCAAAACTTTGTCCTTTAAAAAGGTGTGTAAAATTAACCTCAGACTGATCAAATAAGAAACACAAATAACATATGAATGAAAAGGGGGGCATCTGCATAAATTTTAATGTCATTGATAAATCACAGAAGGATATTTATGAACAAAATGTATGACAATAGATGACAATTTAGATGACGTAGACAGAATCCTAGAAAAACATTGTCAAAATGTACACAAAAAGGAATTAGGAAACATCAATACTCTTGTCATTATGAATCCATAATAAAGATGTTCACTCCAAGGAAATTCAAGGGCTAAATGGTTTTATAAGCATATTCTTATAAACATTTAGGAAAAATAACATGAAAACTTTTACAGTTACATTACCCAATTAGGGAAATATTTGTGCAACCCTTGCCTAAGGTAATGCCTTTTGCATTTTAGTGATATTTTTAGGGTTTGTTGCCATCAGTCAGAGCTTTTTCTCATGCCTTCATTCACGAATACTTACTGACTGTATTTTGAATGTTATATGTGTATTGGAAGCATTTTGTATACATAAATGAATAAAATATATATCTAGTTGTACTGAGGTTAATGTCTAATGAAGGGGACAGATGTTTCTATGTAAAATAAAAAGTATAGTTTAGTGTGAAAAGTGCTTCATTAAAGAGGCATAGAGTGCTCTGGGAGCAGTGCAGAGGGACATCTGATTGTCTGGAGAAGGCTTCAGTGGATAGATGATGTTTGAGTTAAGCCCTAAAAGGTGAGTATTAACTTGGTAGGCCTATGGGAAGAAATATTTAGGAAGAATTAACAAAATGTGTGTAAAATATAAAGAATCTTGGCTATTGGAGAGTTTATTGCATGCAATTCAGATGAAATGTGGGGTAAGAAAGAAAATAGAAGGAAGGGAGGTAAGGGCTTATCTCAAGAACCTTTTATGCCATGTTAAAGATAAAATGTGGACCACAGTCAAGCCTTTTAAGTGAAACTGCAACATGGTCAAGTTTTTGTTTTAAAATTATTATTCCAGTTTAGAGAGGAGATTGAAATGGGAATTAGAAATGAAAGTCCAAAGTAAAGGCTTTGGTTTTGGCCTAGTGTTGAGCTGTTTATGGTATCAGTTTGTCAACAAGTTTTGTTTACTTTTTGTGACTACTTTTTGGTTTTGATAGAGATTGTCATAGAATGTGAATGCAACACATGAAATTAGTTCAGTATTTAGAAAAGGTGGAAGACAATCTTATTCTAGACCAATCAGACTGGAAATTGATACTTGTATATGTAGATTTCTTTTTCTCTGGAGCTGATCAGAAACAACTCTGTATAATAGCAAGGTACTGATTTTAGCAAAACAGAAAAATGTATCTTCTACAGTCCTACCTAGATTTAGCATACTGAGACAGAGGAAATTGTTTACCTTTGCAATATACTCTTTTTTTTTTTAATTGAAGTGTAATTGATGTACAACATTTTATTACTTTCAGGTATATAACCTAATGTTTTCATATTTGTATATAGTGAAATGATTACCACAAGAAGTCTGATTAATATACATCACCATACATAATTCAAAATGTTTTTTTTCTTGTGATGATAGCTTTTAAGATCTACGTTTAACAACTTTCAAATGCAGTATAATAGTAACCATGCCATATGTTACATCCCCAGGACTTAATTTTTTAACTGAAAGTTTGTACCTTTTAATTCTCTTCACCCATTTCACCTACTCTCTCACTCTTCACCTTTGGCAATCACCCGTTTGTTCTGTGTGTGTGTGTGTGTGTGTGTGTGTGTGTATATGTATGTATGTATATATGTATATATGTATGTATTTTTAAAAATTCCACATATAGGTGAGATTGTATGGTTATTTGTCTCTATCTGACTTATTTCATTTAGCATAATGCCCTCACGGTCCGTCCTGCAGATGGCAAGATTCCATTCTTTTTTTAATGGCCAAATAACATTCTGTTGAATGTGTCATACATACAGACACACACACATTTTATCTGTTTGTTTGTCAATGGGCACCTAGGTTGCTTCCATATCTTGGCTATTGTAAATAATGCTGCAGTGAACATGGGGGTGAATATATTTTTTCCAGTTAGTGTTTTCATTTTCTTTTTTTTTTTAAACTTGAGGACAGGATTGAATCTTACTGAAATGAGCACGGATGAGTGTGTAGTAGGTATTTAAACTGTGTGCTGAATGAACAAAGGTAGATACAGAGAAATTAGCAGCAAAGGAATCTGACATCTATTTGAAGGGAAAGTCCCAAAAGCAAAATGGATATTTTTCATGGGAGATGGGGGAAAGACAAGTAGGATATGCTGTGTTTAGAAACCATTGCGTCTTCTGACCTTGACTTTACCACATAAGCAGGATCATTTTGTCATCACATTATTTTTGCTTAAAATTTGTCAGTGAACTTTCTGAAGGAGCTGAAGCCATTTAAAAATAATTTTTCCAGTGTTTTTATACTAATCTGTTTTTGTTTCTGTTTTAGGAAACACTCCTTTACATCTTGCTGTGATGTTAGGAAATAAAGGTTAGTAGATATTTTCTTTTTTTGTTGTTTTATAGTCATGTATAATCAGTTTTATTACTGTAGATGGTGACTGCAGCCATGAAATTAAAATACACTTACTCCTTGGAAGGAAAGTTATGAACAACTTAGGCAGCATATTAAAAAGCAGAGACATTACTTTGCCAACAAAGGTCTACCTAGTCAAGGCTACGGTTTTTCCAGTAGTCATGTATGGATATGAAAGTTGGACTTTAAAGGAAGCTGAGCGCCGAAGAATTGATGGCTTTTGAACTGTGGTGTTGGAGAAGACTCTTGAGAGTCCCTTGGACTGCAAGGAAATCCAACCAGTCCATCCTAAAGGAGATCAGTCCTGGGTGTTCATTGGAAGGACTGATGTTGAAGCTGAAACTCCAGTACTTTGGCCACCTGATTCGAAGAGCTGACTCATTGGAAAAGGCCCTGATGCTGGGAGGGATTGAAGGCAGGAGGAGAAGGGGACGACAAAGGATGAGATGGCTGGATGGCATCACCGACTCAATGGAGATGAGTTTGAGTAAACTCCGGGAGTTGGCGATGGATGAGGGGGTCTGGCGTGCTGCAGTCCATGGGTCGACAAAAGTCATACACAACTGAGTGACTGAACTGAACTGAATCAGTTTTAAACTGACTTCAGTCATGTATAGTCAGTTTTAAAATTTTAAGATGAGTTTTATGTTTTGAATTTTAAAACATTCACCTGGTTATTTGATTTGCTAATTGAGTCTAGGATTCAGTATATTACAAAACACAAATACTTTCTCATTTTTCATAGCACTTTTTTCAAAGAGTTAGTGAACGTCTTATACTAACCTTTATGCCTTTTGAAACTTTTTTTCTTGTTTGGTTAGTTTTCAAGTAAGTATAATATCAGGAGACTCTTGTTTCCAAATATTAAGTTTTATTAATTATTATAATATTTTTAGTATTTATAGTTTTATAAGATTCTTTAATATGGGCTATTTTTTATAAACTCATAAGTCTAGGATTATTATGATAGATAATAAAATGTTAGTACTTGTTTATTTTTCAGAACAAAAAAACAGCTCATAGACAGATGGTTTAAAAAATCTCCTTTTTTTAAAAAAAAATTATTTATTTATTTGGCTGCACTGGGTCTTAGTTGCAGCATGTGAGATCTTAGTTCCCAGACCAGGGATGGAATTTCTGCCCTCTGCAGGGGGAGCATGGAGTCTTAGCCACGGAAGCATGGAGCCTTAGCCGCTGGAGCACCAGGGAAGTCCCAAAAGATCTACTTTTTAAGCCTATCCCTAGATGCCATATTATCTGGATTCCCAGTTATCTTGAAAAGTGAGGATTCTAGGTAGCTGATTGGGAACCTTCTGAGTGCTCGATTTTAAAATTTTGGATGTGTTTGATAAAAATCTTTGGAAAGCATATACTGTTGAATTTTTAAACAAGATAATTTTTTAACACTTTTCTGATGTTCTAACCATATCATGAACATCTGTTACTGTTATATACTATAAAATAGCTGTTGCTGTGAAGTTTGATCTGAAAAATATTACTAGAACTTGCTTTGTTGAAAAACAAAATTCTTTTGCTAGTTTAAGTTCATGTGTTTATGTGAAACATGATTTGTAGGAAATTTAATCTAGATTTTAATACTACATAAATTGCCCACCAGATGCTAAGAGCTGACTCATTGAAAAAGACCCTGATGCTGGGAAAGACTGAAAGCAAAAGGAAAAGAGGGCAGCAGCGGATGAGATGGTTAGATAGCATCACCGACTCAGTGGACATGAATTTGAACAAACTCCAGGAGATAGTGAAGGACAGGGAGCCTGGCGTGCTGCAGTCCTTGGGGTTGCAAAGAGTCGGACATGACTTAGGGACTGAACAGCAACAACAAAACTGGGGACTCAAAGTTTTAGTTAGTTATGCTGTTTATTTCCTCCTTACAGAGAAGAGACTCACTCAAGTAACTTTTAAGTAGAGATTCATTAAGAGGCTATATATTAAATTCAAGCTATGGGGACTATCTATGTCTCAGGAAGAGTAGTGACAAAGATAGTTTGGGAAGTCAGCTATCATTTCCCCATTCCTACTGTCTCTCCCCTCCCTTCTTTACTTCCTCCCTCTCTTTCTCTTCCCTTCCTTTCCTCCCTCCCCTCCCCCTGCCCACAACCTTCCTCCTTCCTTCCCTTCATATATGTATGTTTATCTATCCATCTATATCAATCATCTTGTCTGTTTCTTATGGTGTATGTATTGTTCTTTATTTATATATATAATATTCTGTCTTTTCTTGATTGATTTTTCTCTGTTTATTGAAACTGACGATGACCCAAAATAACTGTTCTAAGTTCCTAAATCTTGAAGGCTTTCTGGTTTCAGTGTTCTCCACCAAATAATTCAATTTCTTAGGTTCCTGAATTTCTGAACAGAAAGTTTGATTGGGCTAGTTCATCTTCAGCCAAGTCACAGTGATGAGTGACTAGCGACCTCATGAACTGTGTTTGGAATATGTAGTTAGTCATATAAAATTAGCTTTAGTGAGACTGACTCTGGGAGAGAGTTGGGGTAGAAGGGGGTATCAAGAATGCAGAGGAAGAATATTTAGCAGGACTATTGGTAGGGCAGACCATGATAGTCATCTCTAGTATAGCTACCTTGGTGAAAAGAAAGATACAGTTAGCTAAATTTGACCAATAAAGGCTCAGACCTTCTTTTGAAGAACATTGGATCAGAACCTTAGAAAATAACTGAAATGTATTCATTTACAATATGCTAGATGCTTTTTCAGGACTTTATACATGTTTACTCATTTAACATAGCAATCATGTGAGGAAGATACTATCATTGTCCCCATTTTACAGATGAAAAAAGTTAGCTCCGAGATGTTAAGCAACTTTCCCAGGGAGAAGTATCAGAGTTTTGACTTGAACTTGGAGTATCTTATGTCAGAACCTGAATTCCTAATCATTATGGTGACCTGCATTGCTCTCCTTTCACTGTGAATCATTTGAAAAGAAAATAGTCTAAATCAAAGTTAGCTAACATGTAGCCTGCTTCCCTCCTGTCTTTGTGATAGTCATAATTAATTTGATGCCAAGTCTAATTGCTATTCTAAATTTAACACTTTAATAGTAAATATAGATTTATCAGAATTTTAATGTGAAATGAAACATATTTACTGTCCTAGGTCCTAATTTTTGGTGGAGGAAGTTTTGCTATGTTTCATCATATGATTTTATCAGTCTATTCAAAATTGTTTCACAGAACATTTGTTTCATGGGAGATAATTTTAGAGGAAAGTAGTGATTTGGAAAATAGTGGCTTAATACATATTAAGCAGGTTTTTTTTTTTTTTTTTTTTTACTGTGGACCTTCTTAGCACTTTTGAGGTGCTAATATTCAATGTGACATTCTGAAGTGGAGCCTTCTATTATAGAGTCATTGTTCCTGTAGTTATTTGGTATTTTCTCTTTTTTACAAGTATCTTGAGAAACTAGAGTTTTTGGGAAACACTTGGTTAGATTATTCATGATCTGCACATAATATCAGTTTTTGTTCTTCCTGAATCCTTTCCATGTGAAGTAGGTACAGCCATTAATATACCTATCAATTTATAATTTTCCATTTACATTTTTCCAGTTGTGTATTCTTTTTCTACTTTTTCCTATTTGACCCTTTAATATTTTTGGTATTTGGTTGCATAGGCATGAGACTGAAATAGATGGTGGAAGATAAAACATCTACCTTATATTTAATTCTGTACAGCAATTCTACGTTCTACCACCGTTCAGTCTGTGCTACTCTGTTCTCTTTTATCTTCTCCTTTAGAGATATGCTGTGTCTTTAGTGACTTCATTGTTGAAGGGCACTTTTTATTTGTATACGTGTTTGTAAACACAGTAAAAATTCCCAGGGCATTCAAACATTTGTTGATTGAATTAGAGATACCCTACAACTTACACACTTGTATTTACTTCTTTCACTCATCTTAACCTACTGAATAACCTGTTGTTCACTAGTGAAGTCTTAATTTTTTCTGAATTTCCGGTGGATATATTGGCCAAGTTGGCTAGGAAGATTTTCACTTATGGATTTGAGTTGAAATGGAGAAGAACATTATACTTAAAGATTTCAGTGTACATATATTTTTATATACTACTAGCAGACTTTCTTAAACATCTTTGTGAAATTTCTGTATTTGTTTTACTTACTTAATATAATTTCCTGCTAGTGTAGATATTTCTTCTATTACTAGGAAAAGTGCTAATACCATTCTTCCTCCACCTCAGCTCACTTGCATTACAACTGTCATAACACTCTTATTTCCTTCAGAGCACTTAACATTATTTTTTTTTATTTACTACTTAAATTATATTTTAACATAATATGTGAGCTCTCTGATTATCTTTCTTCTCACTGCTTATATCTAGGACCTAGCACTTAGAAATGGCATATAATAGGCATTGATAAATACATGCTAAAAGACTGATTGAATGAATGAATCATTCATTTGGGGAATTTAAGTTGGATAGCTATCTTAAACTTCCTATAAGCCTTGTTTCAGATGTTTTCCTGCCTGTTAATATGCTTATTTTTAATTTAAGAAAAATTTCCTCAACCTATACAAAGGTCTGTACCTTAGACTTTTTTTCCCCTATTCTAGAAAACTTATTCATGTTGTCATATATTATGTTAGTTCTTATTGTAAGACTTGGTTCAGATTACCACATGTCCTCAATGTTAAATGTTGGAAATGCTCCAGCCACTGAGTTGGAAACAGCAAGTATTATATAGATAAAACAGTTGAAACCACAAAATCCATTGATGAAGTACTATGTAAATTAATTTTCCCGTGAATAACTGGAAATGTTGACAGTGATGACTTAAAACCACCACCCCTAAACTTAACCAGCTAAGATCCAAGAGGCAGAGATCTCTCAGTGCATCCTAAAATATTCAGTGTTGAGAATTCCCTGGTGGTCCAGTGGTTAAAACACCATGCTTCCAATGCAGGGGGTGCAGGTTTGATCCTGGATGGGGAATTAAGATCTTGCATGGTAAACTAAGATCCTGCATGCCGTGTGACTAGCCCCCCAAAATCCAGTGTTTTGGAAACTTTTGTCCTGATCATAGATTTTTTTTTTTTAATGTAATTATCCTGTCTCTGTGGCAGTCTTCAGTGTTTCTCTTAAGTTTCAGCAGGCAACTGTGCCTGGCCTGGATGGTGAGCCAAGTATATCTTTTTAAAAAATTACCTTTTCTGATTATTTTATTACCTTTTTACTTTTTTTATGGTTACTAGAAAGACTGTCTAGATTTGTTCTTATAAACAAGTTTTTGTCTCCTTTGGGTATTTTTCTGAACTAAACAAGCTGTAAAATTTGAAAAATAAGGGCTTATGGAAACGTCAGTGATTTTTTTTTGCAAACACTTCTTTTTCCCCTTGGAATAAATAATGAACTTTCCATTTGACCTTGTAGTTAGTCCTCTTCTGGGTCTTATTAGTAGAAGTTTTTATGTAAATTACTTTTGAGTTTCTTGGGTTATTTTTTATAATATGGAAACATTCTTAACATATCCTTGGGAACAATTATTAGGGAACATAATATTATCTTTGCAGAGAGATCTAGTTTATTTTTGGGGACTAGAATAGATAATTCTTGAATCTTAAGGATTTGAGATAACATGGTTAGATACATAGGAATTTAAAAAATTACTTAATTCTCTATAGTACCATGCTTATTTCATAGATCTGTTTATATTAACTTGATACCTTGAATTTTTAAATGATTTTTTAATTTAGAGATTCTGAAAATTGCATGATGTGTTTGATATTATTACCATTCTATGTTTCAGAATGTGCCCATTTACTTTTGGCTCACAATGCTCCAGTAAAGGTGAAAAATGCTCAGGGATGGAGCCCGCTGGCGGAAGCCATCAGTTATGGAGACAGACAGATGAGTAAGCAATATGAATTATTATTGTTGCTATGTATTCTCAAAATATGAAATGATTCATTTGACGTATTTTTCATTCGGTGTAACTTTCCATACTATGAAAAATTTGCAGCTATTTATAAACTTATGTATGAATTATTCTTGACTATATATATATTACTGTATATATATAAATGTACCTAAATAAAATATTTAGATGTACAAAATTATATTAGTTTCAGTTTACAGTATATTGATTATTTTTGTGTATTGCAAAATGATCATTGCAATAAATCTAGTTAATGCCTGTCATCATACATAGTTACAGTACTTCTGTTTTTCTTGTGATGAGAGCTTTTAAGATCTACTCTTTTAGCAACTTTCAAATATGCAGTACAGTATTGTTAACTATAGTCATCATGCTGTATGTTATAGCCCCATGAATTATTTATTGTATAACTAGATGTTGGTACCTTTTGATTCCCTTTATTTGTCTGTTCCCTGCATCTGCCTGTATACTATGCTCTAATTCTTAACTATACTGAGACCTAGTTGTCTTCTGTCTCTCCAGGAGTTACTCATGGTTTATACAGATATATATATATCATTAAGATATATTTGTGTAAGAGTAGCTTTAGGATTCTGTTAGCCTCTGTCTTATTTTTGTAGCCTATCAAAAGTTAGTTTGGAAGGCAAGAGAGAGCCATGTGTGTTGGTTTGCAACCTTACCAGGAACTGATAGTCTTCATTTGGCTTTCAACTTTGTATTTTTTTTCCCCAGCTCATTAAGTAGTTTAACTTCTCTTACCTATTTTCAAAGTGGTCCACTCTTTTCCTTTGCAGTACTCAATACACTTTTAAACAATGGTTCATTATTTAAACTTTTAAAAAATGGTTCATTTTAAACAATGGTCAGTGCACCAGCCCTGACCCTGCCTCATGCATCAAACCTGGACTGGTGATCTATTTCACATATGATAACATACATGTATTCAATGCTGTTCTCTCAAATCATCCCACCCTCGCCTTCTCCCACAGAGTCCAAAAGTCTGTTCTTTACAGCTTTGTCTCTTTTGCTGTTTCACAGTGTCTTTTCCTCATAGTGTATCATAAAAGCTTTGTGAAAACTCAAATCATCAATATGTTTCTTATTCATCCTTTCATTTCTGGCACTTAGAACAGTGCTTTGCACCTGTATTTGTTCAATGAATTAATGAAAAAAATTAAAACTGCAAGGAAGATTTGAGATTAATCAAGAATTAAAATTTTTCTGAAAAGTATTATATTAGATTTTTATTTATTATCACTCTTCTGAGATGCTCAAAACTTTAAAATATGTTTTTAAGGAAAGTAATGACATTTGTCGTAGAAAATTAGAAAATTATTGAGGAAAAAAGCTGGTGACTTTTTGGTTACTTGGTGACTCAGTTGGTAAAGAATCCATCTGCAATGCAAGAGACCTAGGTTCGATCCCTGGGTCAGGAAGTTCTCTTGGAGAAGGAAATGGCAACCCACTCCAGTATTCTTGCCTGGAAGATCCCATGGACAGAGGAGCCTGGCAGGCTACTCTGGGGTAGCCTGGGGTTGCAAAGAAGTAGACATTATTCAATGACAACCATCACCAGTGACATTTGTTGTAGAAAATTAGGAAATTTTTAAGGAAAAAAGAGTAATAATTTCATCCAGTGATGACCATTGTTTATATGTTATTATATTTTCTTCTAGTTTATTTTTCTGGTCATGTTATTTTCCTATTTAAAACTCTTTAAAAATTCTTATTCTTAGGATAAAGACCAAAATCTTTTAACTTGGTTTATCAGATCTAGTATGGTAATGTCACTTGTTCATCTCCATCCTTATCTTGTTCTTTCCACATGGTTTCTGTTTGTCAGTTACTGACTTTTCAGTTTCTCATATTCATACATCCTTCCCCTTTTGCCCCAGCTCCTCATAATTCTTCAGATCTCAGTTCAAATATGAGGAAGCCTTCTCTGCCTGTATACTGTGCCAAAATGCTGCCTGGCACTTTCATTAAGCAGTAAGCTTCATTAGAGTAGGGGTTGTCTGCTGTCTCTCAAGTACCTAACATGCATCGGAAACACGGTAGGGATGTGCAGTTAACTTTAACGTTGAGGATCTCATCTTCATTGAGGGAGAGAGACCAATGAATATTGTGCAGCATTCTGAAATATTCACAAAGTACTAGAGGGAAGCACATGAGGGAGAAAGTAATTATGGTTTTGACAAGGTATTTGGTTTATTTAAGCTGAGTCTCAAATGATTTTAAGAGTTAATAAGGCAGATAAGGACATTCTGGGGCTACCTTGGTGGCTCAGATGGTAAAGAATTTCCCTACCAGTGCAGGAGACCTGGGTTCAACCCCTGGGTTGGGTAGATTCTTGGAGAAGGGAATGGCTACCAACCCCAGTATTCTTGCCTGGAAAATCCCATGGACAGAGGAGCCTGATGGTCTACAGTCCCTGGGGCCGCAAAGAGTTGGACACAACTGAACGACTAACACATATGCAAGGACATTCTATGGGAGCAGAATGTGTATAAGGTGTGGAAATGTAAAGAACAAGGCCCATTTTAGGGAACAATGTATACTTCATTGTGGCTCCCTAAATGAGGCTATGTGACTATCATGGTGAAGGCTCCTTTACCATTAAAGGAGCCACACCGACTGAGATCTGCTTTATGTGCTTTTCAAGGTTTTGATGTCAATCTCTAATCACTACAAAACCTCAGAAGACTTTAAAGCAGGACTGACATTAGATAAGCCTGAAGTCTTTTTAATTGAATAGGGAGACAAGAGATTTTTAGAAAATCTTTAAAACAAATGTGGTAAACTTGACTTAAAGAAGAGACAGTGTTTTACAAAAGTAAGGGATAGATTAGAAAGATAAATGAAAGAATCAACAGTGGTTGATTGTCTCTTGGATATGGATAGTAATGAAAGGATTTGGAGTAATTCCAAAGTCTTTATCATGGGTCAATGGCTGTCTCATTAATTAATTGATATACAGAAAATAGGGAAAAGAACAATATGGGTTTTAATTAATTTGGGGTTAGGTTTGTTGATTTTTTTGTAGTATGTCCAGGGTGCTCTGCTGTGCTAAGTTGCTTCAGTTGCGTCTGACTCTTGGCAACACTATGAACTGTAGTCTGCCAGGGATCTCTGTCCCTGGGATTCTCAGGCAAGAATACTGGAGTGGATTGCTGTGCCCTCCTCCAGGGGATCTTCCCAACCCAGGGATCGAGCCCATGTCTTCTGCTGAGCCACTGGGAAAGCCCAGTATATCCAGGCAGAACTGTCCAAATACAAAAAGGGAAATAGTTAGACTGGAGCATAGAAGGAAGTGGAAGGTAGAAGGTACACATTTAAGTGATACTCAGAGCAGTAGGGTATAACTCCAAAGGCGTGAGACACACAAACTGGAAAATTTAAAAGTGCTTTATATGAGGGAAGAAGGAAAGAGAGATTAATTGTGGTTTATTGGAGTTCTTCATTTGCATCTTTGTGTGAATTCTGTCTGTGCATGTGTGCTCAGTCGCTTCAGTCATGTCCAACTCTTTGTGACCCTATGGGCTGTAGCCCACCAGGTTCCTCTGTCCATGGGATTCTCTAGGCAAGAGTACTGAAGTGGGTTGCCATGCCCTCCTCTAGGGGATCTTCCCAACCCAGGGATCAACCCATGTCTCCCATGGCTCCTGCATTGCAGGCAGATTCTTTACCGCTTAGCCACTGGGGAATCCACATGAATTCTAATACCATCTAAATCCTCTAAAGTGGAGAAGCCTCATGAATTCTAACACCATCTAAATCCTCTAAAGCTAATTTTATTTTAATTCTCAGTCACTGTTAATAAGATTCTTATAATATGGGAGTATAAATATTGACTCCCCCAGATATGCTAATAATTTTGTCTGATTGTGTTCTGAGTGTCTCCATAAATTGATGTTATATTTTAATGTGAACTCTCATAGAACAGGAATTTATTTGCACACATCACTGTGTTATATGTAGTTGGTGTCACTACATTTTTAATAATATTTGGTCATTTTAATAATTTTCTATGTATTGAATGTCTTCAGTCAGTTATAGTATATTTAGTTGATGGAAACTATATGGTTTCTGCTTTTAATTAAGATACCTTTTCTTTTTAGGAAATTAATAATTTTTGTTCTTTATGTGAAGGGGGATCTGTTTGAATCTGAAGTAAAAGTAGACTGAATAAACATTTATTAAACTATTTGCATTTATAGTGGAGAAGAATTATAGAAAGAATTCTACTAAGATAATATAGTTTTGATATTAAATTATAACAAACATGAAGGTTAGTCAGAGTCAAAGAAATTTAAATCTGTAAAGAATCCTAATTTATCTAGCTAATTGGTCCTTAGACTATTTGGATTTTATAGACCAGAAAAGAATTTTATTTGAGGATTGATGTAGGTAGCTGAAGTTTTCATTTTAGCATCAGTTCAGTTCAGTCGCTCAGTCGTGTCTGACTCTTTGTGACCCCATGAACCACAGCACGCTAGGCCTCCCTGTCCATCACCAACTCCTGGAGTTTACCCAAACTCATGTCCATTGAGTCGGTGATGCCATCCAACCATTTTATCCCATGTCGTCCCCTTCTCGTCCTGCGCTCAATCTTTCCCAGCATCAGGGTCTTTTCAAATGAGTCAGCTCTTCGCATCAGGTGGCCAAAGTATTGGAGTTTCAGCTTCAACATCAGTCCTTCCAATGAACACCCAGGACTGATCTCCTTTAGGATGGACTGGTTGGATCTCCTTGCAGTCCAAGGGACTCTCAAGAGTCTTGTCCAGCACCACAGTTCAAAAGCATCAATTCCTTTGCACTCAGCTTTCTTTACAGTCCAACTCTCACATCCATACATAACTACTGGAAAAACCATCACCTTGACTAGGTGGACCTTTGTTGACAAAGTAATGTCTCTGCTTTTTAATATGCTGTCTAAGTTGTTCATAACTTTCCTTCCAAGGAGGAAGTGTCTTTTAATTTCATGGCTGCAGTCACCATCTGCAGTGATTTTGGAGCCCAAGAAAATAGTCAGCCACTGTTTCCACTGTTTTCCCATCTATTTGCCATGAAGTGATGGGACCGGCTGCCATGATTTTAGTTTTCTGAATGTTGAGCTTTAAGCCAACTTTTTCACTCTCCTCTTCCACCATGTATTGATGTATACATTCTCCACCCCACTAATACATTTTTTATCTTATTTTATTCAAGGCTTATGTTTTCCCTTATGTCAGTAAATGTGAGAGATTGAGTTTGCTGGTATATTTTAGACCTTCATTCTAGTAAACAAAAGTCCTATTACCTAATTGCAGGCATGGTAGTAAGCAGTTTATATTGAGCCTCTATAGTAACTCTTTATAGTAGATTTTACTTGAGATTTACTATAGATTTTAATATAGATTTATTCTTACTTGACAAATGAAAAAAGAAACTGAAGTTTAGGGAAATTAAATAAGTGTTCCATATTGACACAGCTAATAAGTAGTAAAGCTGTCGTTTGCACTTAAACAATTTGTCTGAATATCTGTTAACTATTGAGAAGACACTGTGGAGGTTTCAGGGTTTTTGTTTAGAGTCAGAAGTTCTTTTTACAGATAGAATAGGGTTCATTTTAGTATTTTTATGCTATGTTGGTAGTATGTGAGAAAAAGTACAGTCTCAAGTAAAAGAACAGATGTAACTGGTAACATTTTGTAGATAATTGCATTTTTAGAAAAATAATATCTAGTATGATTTTTGAGATTTTCTATCTTTGAGATCATCTTTTAGATCAATGTTAACAACAGGACATTGCATCATCTGACTGAGGTTGGAAATCTTAACTCAGTCAGATGAAGCCTTGCTGATGATTAAAGACCACCAAAGCTAGTATGACTGGAAGTTGATGTTGAGGTATCTCCTTTCATTTTTTCTTGAGGATCATAACAGCTTTGCCAAAGGTATTATCTAACGTATTCACAATATCTGTATTATTTCTGTGTGTAATAAGCCAGTGGTGTTTCTTAGCATGGTGACATTTTTTTTCACAATTTTTTTTGAGGTATAATTAGCAGTCTAACATGGCAAAATTTATTTTAAATTAAATTTTTTTTTGAAATTTAAATTTTAGTTACAGCTCTTTTAAGGAAGCTTAAGCAGCAATCCAGGGAAAGTGTTGAAGAAAAACGACCTCGATTATTAAAAGCCCTGAAAGAGGTAAGCTGAATTTCTTGACTGATTTTGTACCTGAACTGTAATTGCAAGTGTACTTTTAAGCATTTAAAAAATGCAGTTTAATTTTTCGCTAATTATTAAGGGTCAAGAAATAGTAAAAATCGTGCTTCAATTAAGCAGTAATGACATTAAGAAATACTGATTATAGTGTGTAATCTTATGGGAAGCATTATTTGCTTTGAACTTAGAAGGTAGATAAAGAATTATTGCTTTCAATAAATTAGGTAACAGCTCTAAGAAAAAAGAAGGTAAGTGATAATTAATGGAAGTAATTTTCCTTTGTCCTTTGGATTCAAAAATTTTCTATGAGCAAAAACCTCTACTGCTAGTAGGGGCAGTTTGCATTTTCTGTATATAACAAAACTCTTTATCTATCCTACTTCATGATGGTAGAGCTGGGTGTAGTGGTGCAGAAAGGGAGAGAGGTTTGTTTTCTGTTATTTTTTACTCTTTATTTTGGATGCCTGAAAAAACTGTGGGAGAAAGACCTAGGACTATGTCTTCTTTTAGGTATGCTATTTTTTGAAATCTCAAGGGATAAAATATTTTGAGACTATTTGATTAATAGTTCCTTGAACAGTTATAGTTGTTTAGCTTCTAATTTAAAAAATAAAAACATTGTCTATAGATAATATGATGACATATTATTTCAGATTTAGAAAACTTGTGTTCTCACTTTATAGGAAAAAAGTTTCTGTTGCAGTGAGTGATTTTATTAGATCATTATGAGCCTACACAATAATCATTTTAGAAGTTTTTTTTATAACACTTCTAAAGTTATTAACTATTTTCACAATACTACTCATTTTGTTTTGGTTATACTGAGAAGTGGAATATTTATTGATGCAAATTTAAATGCCTATCAGTTTTATGTGATTAAAATGTTCTTGTAAAATCTAGAGTGGTATGTATTTTCCTTTGTAGGTAAGTGTAGTAATGTCTGCTATTGTAACATTATTTTAAGTAATAACTATATATATATATATATATATATTTTGGTTCTTCAACCCCATAATTGAAATTATTTCCTATTTCTGTCTGTATATCTTTAATGATAACATATTTTTTTAAAGCAAAATGTTAAGTAGGTATAAGAGCTGTTGACTAAGGTATGCATTTACTAATTATACATATTTCATTTCTCAGCTAGGTGACTTTTATCTCGAACTTCACTGGGATTTTCAAAGCTGGGGTAAGAATGTGCTATGTTTTACTGTAAAATATGTATGTATGCGAAAATGCAAGTGCAAAAATAACTATTATATAGAAATGTTAAAATAACCAATACTTGCTGTAAAGAAATTTAAATATTTTTCATCCTGTTGAATATAATGGTTATAAAACCCTGTGTGTATGAGTCGCTCAGTTCTGTTCGACTCTTTGAGACCCCATGGACTATAGCTTGCTCATCTTCTCTGTCCATGAAATACTGGAGTGGGTTGCTATTCCCTTCTCCAGTGGATCTTCCCAAACCAGGGGTTGAACCCAGGTCTCCCATAGTGCAGGTAGATTGTATACTGTCTGAGCCAGCAGGGAAGCCCATACAGCCCTATAGTAATATTTCATTATCCCAACCTGATTATTAACTTCCATATGATTTTTTTAAGGTAAAAAATTGTCTTATTTAAAAACAAAATGCTGGTTCAAATATAATAATTTAATGTGAGGAATTTTCAGAGAGAAGAGAAGAATAACTATGGGATTATTAGATTACCGAATTTAGGGAAATTTGACATACAGTATTTAGATGTGACATACAGTATTTAAATGTGAAGAATTTGGTTAACATTAATTGATTTTGTCTATTTTGTCATCCTTCAATCACTTTTGCTGCTTTTATTGCATACTTTATAGCCACTGTCTTAACACACTGTTTGGTTGCACACTATTCCACTTATTTATAAAAGATGTTAATTCCTAGATATTTTATAGTCATTTTTTATTTACCTCGGTAAGGTAAGTTTTCTCTCTTCCTCATTTTAAACTTGAGTCTACTTAGGAAACTTGTGTCCAAATAGGAAGTTTGATCCTAGTGACCTGTACTTTACTAAATAAATAACTATCCAAACAACTGACTTTTGGGTTAAACATTTTTTAATGTAATCTATATATATATTGGATAATATAGTGTGCTTATGTGTGTTTTCTAAAGCATCTGAATTAATCTTTATAATATAAACATTTGAATGCTTATCACCAAAATAATCATAAAAATAAATCATAAAATAATCATAACAATAAATAATATACTGACAGAGACCACTCTAGAGATGACTATTAATGTTTCATATGAATATTTTCAAACTCTTTTCAATGCTTATGAACATGTGTTTGTACACACATATAAATATAAATATATATATATATATAGCCTCAGCATTAGTTTTTTAAATGAAATCACACAATTATTATGCATTTTGTCACTTTTACTTAATCTATCGTAAATATCTTACATTCTAGTTCAAGAAGAAGTACTTCCTTTTTAAATAAAACAGCAGCATAATACTTTATGAGATGGGTGATTAAGATGTTTCTGTTTATTTAATCTCTAAATATAAAATTTTAATCCCTAAATATAATCAGTTACAACTTTGGCTTATCAGGCTGATTTTGGCTCCATCAAAATCACACATACGGGAGTTCCCTGGTGGTCTAGTGGTTAGGATTCTGGGCTTTCACTCCTGCTGTAGATGGTGGTGGTGTTGTTTAGTCACTAAGTCCCATCTGACTCTTTTTGTGACCTCGTGGACTGTAGTCCACTAGGATCCTCTGTCCATGGAATTCTCCAGGCAAGAATACTGGAGTGGGTTGCCATTTCATTTTCCAGGGGGATCTTCCTGACCTAGGGGTCGAACTCTGTCGCCAGCATTGCAAGTGGACTCTTTACTACTGACTCTGGCCCAGTTTCAATCCCTTGTGGAGAACTGAGATCCCACAAGTGCCATGGTGTGGCCAAAAAAACTCACCCAAGATTTTCTTAACTCTGATAATGCTTTATCTCTATCATTCAGAAGTCCCAGTGTCCTAGAATACCAAAAGAAAAAGAGATGTAGTAGCATTATGTAATAAAAGAACTCCAGGTTAGATTGGTCTAAAGTCTGCATGCTATTTTTTTCACTGTTCTTTTTTCTATCTATAAAGACCCCAGTCATTCTTGCTGATCTTAGAGTATACTGGCTCTTTAATTGACTGTCTTAGTAACTGTTAGTGTTTTGGATTCTAAAATTGTCACTTTATCTTGCTGAGCAAAATATTCTAAAATATTTTAAAAGTGACATTTCAATTACATGAACAAATTGAAATGGATATAATTACTCCTGAAATTGCACATATTATCTGTAGTTGTAAACACATTGTAACTGTTGCATAATCAAGTTTATTATGTAACCACTGAGGTACTTGTTTAAAGTATTGCTTCTGGGACTTCCCTGGTGGTCCAGTGGTTAAGACTCTGAGCAGGGGCATTGGGTTCAATCCCTGATTGGAGAACAGAGATCCCACATGCCCCAAGACATGGGAAAAATATAATAAAAATTATTTTTAAATAAATGTATTGCTTCTCTGAGAACTTGACTTTGATGCAAGAAAGTTAGCACATCTGGTTCATTGTTGATAAAGGTTTTTACTGATTTCATGTCACATTATTAGCACCTGATGGTTGGATGTCATCTGTCATTCTAAAAACTAAACTCATTTCCTAGATATAGTTTAGATGCTTTGGATTAAAAAACATTAGATAATCTCTGTCATAAGATTTGATTATCAAGCTTTTTCCTAGAGTTTAGACATGCTTCCTCCCTTGTTAAAGTCCCTGATATTAAAAAAAAGAAAAGAAAAGAAAGAGGCAACCCAGAAATAAGGGCAAGTTAAGAAATACTGAGATCCAGGGCTAAGTTTAGTTTAGTGGTAGTGGAGCACAAAAACTCCACTCTTTCTTCTTAAGTGTTTGGCTGAAAATAGCCTCAGACTTGGTTAATAGCAAGTCTCAAGGCAACTAAATTATTCCAGAGTGAGTTTTTAGGTATAGAAAAGCCTTAAAATGGAATCAGAAGTACTGGCTCCTATTTGACTTGGAAAATCACATATTTTTACTGAGCTTCAGCATTTTCCTTTTAAAAGTGGGAGTAGGAATAAACATCCAACCTATTTTCAAGTCTTTGTTTTGGTGTAGATGAAATGAAATCATGTTTTTGAAGGAAGCACTTTAGATGCCGTAAAGTGTTAAATAATTTATAGTATTATAATCACTACAAACTTAACATTGTGTGTATGGTATGTTTCAACAGAAGAACTAATAGTTTTTTTCTTTATCTCATAATCTACAGAATATCTGTCCTGTTTTTAGGACTTTTTTTTTTTTTTTTGCATATTATAGATGGAAAACATCAGGCCTAGACTCTTCTTAAAATCAGGGAGTAAGTGACAGCAAAGCCAGAATGAAAACTTAGAGACTATTCATTTTTCAGGTCAGTGGATTATACTGCCTTTGGAGTACTATGTTAGACTCTCAGATACAGTTGAAATAACTTAAGACATAGAGAGGCTAATTGTTCAGTTTACGTAGGGGAAGAAAAAGTCATCACAAAATTGGGAAAATGAAAATTGCTCTGTTTTTGGAATGCATTGAAATAAAATATTTAAGAACAGAAAAAGTAAATCTTAATTGATAAGTAAGAAAGACCCTCCCATGTTATCTTTTACTTTAAACAACCAGACACATTGGCAGAGATCACATTAATTAGACCTGAAAATGCTAGTACCTTCTCGGCATCTAATTGGTAAAATAAGTAAGAAAGAGGAGCTTTGATCATTTATATAGATTTATGCCATTATTGGAGTAGGAAATGGCAACCCACTCTAGTATTCCTGCCTGGAGAATCCCATGATAGAGAAGCCTGGCAGGCTACAGTCCATGGGGTCATAAAGAGTTGGACATGACTGAAGTGACTTAGCACGCACACACGTATGCCACTATTACTCTTCTTAACTTCTGTTGTTTCATATAAGGAAAAATTTGATTGGAAAATGATTTCTTATGTTCTTTGACCAGGGTAACTTTTAGGTGATACTCCTTCTGGGCTGTAAACTTTTCTTATTTTTATAAAATAAAAAGTCTAGAAAACTGTCTTTAATTATGTAATCACTTTAGATTGAATAACCTCTAAAGAATTAAAAAAGCTTTTAATGTTAATTAGAAAATATTCAAAAATTTAGAAAACTTTTGAAAAAGTTAACTAAAAACCTAGCCTTTAGTTTTCTCCAGGGTCTTTCTTTCTAACCAGGTTGATTTTTATCACCCATTTTTAAAACACTTGAGTTTTATAAAATATACATGTAATACATCTTACACAGATACACACACATACATACACCTGTACATGTGATGAGATCTTTAATTTCAAGAATTTTGAGTTTCACATTCTTTTCTTTTTTTGGTATATGGTAGTTTAATTTTATAGCCTGTTATGTAGATTTATTTATCCATAGAATAACTCTTCTTTCCTCAAAATATAGCAGATAATGAATATTAAAAAGCTATAAGAATATAGCTTATGATATGAATGTGAGCAACACTGGAATGTAGAAATGTATAATTCAATAGTATGATTGTATTTTAAGAATTTTAAAACTATTGTACATTGAGCTTATTGAGTAATCTATGTATTTAGGATTCAAACCCAAATTCAACTAGCTCTAAAAGTGTATTTTTCTATTACACATATTACTTTTCTGGTATTTTATGCAGTTATATATAAAGAATTAGATGAGATCCAGGTTTATCTGGTTACCCCTTCCGGAGGGTTTAGTTACCAAAAGGCCTTGTTTTCTCACTAACAGTAGCATCCTGCAATATGTACCAAGAATGGCACTGCATTAGTTCTGCTACTCTTATTTGTATTTGGTGGTGGGTGGTGGTGATGGTGGAAGTGAAAGTGAAGTCGCTCAGTCGTATCCAACTCTTTGCTACCCCGTGAACTGTAGCCCACCAGGCTCCTCTGTCCTTGGGATTCTCCAGGCAGGAATACTGGAGTGGGTTGCCATTTCCTTCTCCAGGTGGTGATGGTAATTACAATTAAATAGTAGATATTTGAAGTTGCTCAAAATTGCTTTGTGTATTATTTTTCAGTGGAAAAATGTTATTTTTAAAGGAAATTATGACAATTTTGATAAAATAGTAAAAGGTTACATTACTGTTCTTCTAATTAAAAAATTTATAATGTCTCAAAACTTTAGGTGGTTATTTTTCACTTTTCTTTTTACCAATACAGTGCCTTTACTTTCCCGAATTCTGCCTTCTGATGCATGTAAAATATACAAGCAAGGTATCAATATCAGGTAAGGTGATTTTATTTTTCTCTTAGTAACAGATAACTGAAATTTAGAGGAAGCTTTTCTTTCTGTTGTAGAAGCTTATACATGGATGTAGTATTTTATAACTTAAACATGTCATAATATATTCACAATGTTTTATCTCCCTTGAGGTACTAGAGATAAGAAACCAAAGGCATAAAATCATGACTAAAACAAAGGTATTATTGTTCAACTACAGACTATCTAGAAGGCAAGTAGAATGAAGATAATAATACAATACCAAGAAGATTTAAGATGGTCATGCCCCTCTTCCTAGCTTTTTAGGGAATGAAGAACAACATTAGGAGGACCTAACTCTTGTCCTTTTTTACTGCATCTCTTTCCTACTGTTCCCTCCCTTATCTTCCCACTCATGCTTCTAGCCATTCATTTATCCATTCTAGTGAATATTTTTTAAGGCTAGTTTTAATTTTCTTCTGTTTTCTTTTTAAATTGATATTTGGATCTCATGGAGAATCTATTTATTTTACTCATTTCAGAATTTTATCATTACCTCTTTATATTAATATAGGTATATTTATAAATGATCACTTTTTCGGCACTCAGCTTTCTTTATGGCCAACTCTCACATCCGTGCATGACTACTAGAAAAACCGTAGCTTTGAGTAGATGGACCTATCTATGTTAGCAAAGTGGTATCTCTGCTTTTTAATATGCTATCTAAGTTTGCCATAGCTTTCCTCCAAGGAGCAAATGTCTTTGAATTTCATGGCTTCAGTCACCATCTGCAGTGATTTTGAAGCCCAAGAAAATAAAATCTGTCACTGCTTCCATTTTTTCCCCTTCTGTTTGCCTTGAAATGATGGGATGACCACATGCCATGATCTTAGTTTTTTTTAATGTTAAGAGTCCCTTGGATAGCAGGGAGATCAAACCAGCCAATCCTAAAGGAAATCAGCCCTGAACATTCATTGGAAGGACTGATGCTGAAGTTGAAGCTCCAATACTTTGTCACCTGATGCAAAGAGCTGAGTCATTGGAAAAGACCCTCATGCTCGGAAAGATTGAAGGCAAAAGGAGAAGTGGGTGGCAGAGGATGAGGTGGTTAGTTAGTATCACTGATTGAATGGACATGAATTGGAGCAAATTCTGGGAGATAGTGGAGGACAGAGGTGTCTGGTGTGCTGCCGTCCATGGTGTTGCAGAGTTGGACACGACTTAGCATTGAACAACAAATTATATAAATGATACCTATTTAAGCTATATAAGAATGCTAGTGAATATGCCAACTTTTTTTTAACTAGCCGTAATGTGCAGCTTGTGGGATTTTAGTTCCCCAACCAGGGATCAAACTTGGGCCCTGAACATTAAGAGCGCACAGTCCTAACCACTAGACTGCCAGGAGATGTCCCCATTTTAATGTATTCATATTAGTATATTTACATATGTATACATATAATTTTATATGCCTGTGTTTATAAAAATTCACAATATTAATTTGAGTATGTAGAGATCTAGAACTAGAGATGTTTTAAAAAGTTATATACACTCTTCATTTTATAGATTAGAAAGTTCAGAAAGGTGAAGTGATTTTTATGAGCATATTGCAAATTAATGGCTGAGCCGGGACCTCTCTGATTTACTGTCTTTTTATCATGTGACTTCTTATCACATCACAAGACAGAAATTTAAAGAAAATCAGTTGTTTATGAGGTTAATTATTAAGTATGATGAATTATAGTGAAGAGATGACCTTTAGTTAGAAATAAATTCTAGGGTAATTATTCTCAAGCAAAATTCTATTGGCTAGGGTAGAGTTTTCCATGTTTTTGTTTTTTAAATATAACCTCCTCAGATATTGCTCATCATGAAAGTTCTCATGCACATTAAATTAATGGTCATTACAGAAACCTTGGAAAACACAGTATAGATGAAAAAATATGAAAGGATTTGTTAATGATATAGATTTAATTCAGTAGTCTGTTGTTAGCAATATATTATGGATTTCAAAAAATTATCAGTTTAAAAATTTTTGATATAGGTACTTGCCAAAATTAGTAGATAACTTGGGAAATAGTATTGTCTTCCATGTGCTGCATTACAGGTTAGTTTTGGTTCCGTTTGATTCTTAAATTTAGGAGAAAAGGAGCTTCTTTCTTTTAAAGAATTATTTCACATTTATATATATCTTTTAAAAGTAAATGACATGATACATATTACATAATAAATATAGATGATTAAAAAAACCCCCACAAAATGGCTAAGATAGACATATGAGAATAAGAGCCTGAGAGAATAATTGTGTCAAAGAAGGTAGCTTAAGGGAAGCTGCTGTAATTTAGTAAGACACTGAAGCCTGGGGCTTGCTAACAGGTGAGCTCTTTACTGAGGTCGAAGGAGTGATAGGTTCAAAATGCTGGTTATCAAAGTTAACTAGAGTAATGGAGAAGCTG
The DNA here is from genome assembly GCF_023699985.2 of Odocoileus virginianus. Lineage (NCBI taxonomy): Eukaryota > Metazoa > Chordata > Mammalia > Artiodactyla > Cervidae > Odocoileus > Odocoileus virginianus. The sequence goes on from NC_069678.1 coordinate 56,664,511, forward strand.
CATTTAGGAATGTATGGTAAAGGTTTTTTGCATAGATGAAGAATTAAAAGAAAAACAAGTTTGTTAATATGAAGCAAAAACTTTCACATTTAAATATCATGAGATAATTAGTTCTTTTAAACATCACTTTAAATGATTTTTACTTGTATCTCATGACAGCAGTGTGATTATTTAAAGTATCTTCTTTGGGAATCCCCTGGCGATCAAGTAGTTAGAACTGCATGCTTTCACTACCAAGAACATAGATTCCATCTCTGGTTGGGGAACTAAGATCCTGCAAGCTGCATGGGCAAAAAACAACACAATATATTCTTTGGTGTCTAGGAGAAATTCATATTTTAGTAGAAATAGTAATATGAACAACTTTATTGTTGAGAATACTAATAGATATTTTCACTATTAATAATTTTAAGGTAATATATAGCCATTGACCTAAATAATCTTTGCGAACTGTCTCATTTGAGCTCTTCCTATCTCAAGGGTAGGCCCTATTTTCTTTTCACTGTTACTTGGGCATTTATCAAGTTTTTATCTGTAAAAGAACATTTTCTATTTGAATCTTTCTGTATAAAGAACTGTATGTCCTTCATGGTGAATTACATGGTAAAAATTAGAAGTATTTAGGCTCATTAAGCTGAAAGCCAAGGACTAGTTAATACATTAAAATATCACCATGATAAATTATATCATTATGAGGCATGTTTGATACAGCTTACTATGCTATCTAATATGTCTAATATCTAAGTTGTATTAGATAGTCTTTCAGTTGCAAATTATGAAAACACATATAAAATAAAAATTGACAATGACTGGTTTTAGGTGTGGCTAGATTTAAGGGCTCAAATGTTGCCAATGTCAGTCTGTCTTTGTCTCTCTGTGCATCTCTTCTCTCACCCCCACCTCTTGCAACCCACTACTATTCTCACCCAGAATGGGCAAGAAGGGAGTGGAGGCAAAAGACTATAGAATAGGCCCAGAGGCCCAGACCTCTTTTTTTGAGGGGTATAGAGTTCCCTGGTAGCTGAAGCATGGAGTCCAAATAGGCCACTCATATAAAATGATCTGTCCCCTTTTTGAGACTTAAGTAGCCCACATCTTATAGAGGTAGGAGATAAGCCCCTTTTATGGGCATCATTTTCTCTTGTGCCACATGTACAAGCAATAACAGAATATGTTTAGTAGACAAGCACCAATACTGCAGTAGCAGGCCACTGAAAGTGGACCAGGAGCAAGAATTCAACTATAAAACAGCAGGTCAAGTTCACTCCTACAGGAGTTGGTGCCTTGCTATTTTTTTAGGACTTCTTATTTGACTCTGAGGGGTGTATATATTTTACATGACTCAGAAAAGAGCTTCTTCTACATAGATTAATCATACTTCCCTATTCATCTCTGTTGCCCTAGTAAAATTATTAATAGTGTCACCTTCACTTTCAAAAGTTACTAGTTTGGGAGTTAAATTATATGTAACCTTGGTTATTCTTTTGATGCAGCCTGTGAAATATGTTCCATTTTTCAACTTCTATAAAGGGAAACTAGTAGTGCCCACTCATTTGCCTTGTCTATGGTGAGAATGGAAAATCCTACAAAGTAATGAGTTCTTATATTGTGTTAGAAACTCAGTAGCCAGGGCGGACCTCTCACAAAGACTTAAAAGAAATTTTCTTTTGTTGGGTGTGATCAGCATTTCTTAACAGCTATGTGGGCCTATTTCTTAGATTAAGGACTGTGTTTTGAGCAGCTAGTCAGAGAGGTCCTGATATGGTGATCTGGAGACCACAAAGCCTTGGGCAAGATTGAAGCACATCAGGGTACTTGTAAACTTTCCCACTCCATTATTCTCTCTAATTTCACCAAGTAGTGGTTTCTAGAATTTATTTGAGACCAACCCATTGGGTCAACCATGTCAGGTCTTGGTTACAATGAACACAACAAACATACAGGTGTTTGAATACATGAATATTTGCCATAGGAAAGATCCATAATGTTTCAGGCTGTAGGGATGTTAGAAAAGAAAATGTTGGGAAAGAGAATGCTAATCTGAATCTGAGGAGTCAAACAAAAAGGCCAAGAATTTGGAGTAAATCAAATGGTTTATTGCATTGAAGGATGAAGCAAGGTTTCGTACTGTATGATTAAGCATCAGCATTGATGCAGCTCGCAAGGACCAGGCTGTGGACACACAGTCCTTAATCTGAGAATGTGGTCCATCCATTGCTATACTCTTCATATATACAGCAGACCTTTTAACAGTACTGGTTTGAACTACTTGGGCCTTCTTATACACAGATATTTTTTCAATAAATATATATTATAGTACTACATGACCCAAGGTTGGTTGAATCTGAGAGTGTAGAAATGTACCTATGGAGGGCCAACTGTAAAGTTATATATGGAGGGGATGGGAGTCAGTGCTCCAAACCCCTGTGGTCAAGGGTCAGCTATACTCTGTTGAGCTAGCAACTTGGTCTTAAAGGGATCAAAAAGTGTTAGACAGGTTTGCTTTTCTTTTCTGCCCTTCTTCCTTAAGGTCAGGAAGGGCGGGAAATAGAATGGGGTACAGGTAGGGAAGTGCATCTGCAATGGGAAAACAACCTTCCTCCTGCTGGATTAATGAAGTTATACATTCAGGAAAATGAAATATAGGTAAAACTGAATATATATTTAAATATTCTTTTGGTGTTTTTTAATGAGATATTTTAAATTTAGCTCTTATCTATAAGTTTGGCTTTGAAATATGGTATTAGCCTCTTGGTTTGAGTTTAGAAGGAACAAAGCTTGTTTCATTAATATGGAGTTTTATTGAAATTTTATTTGTCAGAATTTCTCATCTATCCATCTTTCACAGGCTTGACACTACTCTCATAGACTTTAGTGACATGAAGTGCCAACGAGGGGATTTAAGCTTCATTTTCAATGGGGATGCGGCACCCTCTGAATCTTTTGTAGTATTAGACAATGAACAAAAAGTTTATCAGCGAATACACCATGAGGTGAGCATGTTGAGCAAATTCCTGTAAATTGTTTAAAAAAAATGTCTGTGTATGCAGCCAAGCCTCAGTGTAATTGTTTTGAAAGACATAAGACATAATTGAGATGGTTTATTCCCAAAGTTTCCATTTTCTTACCTCTAGTTTTTAAAAAATTTTTTTGTTATCATCTGTTCTTTATCCTGACTAAACTATTGAATCTGTTTGCTCATAATTCACTGATGATCTCCTGGTTAAATAAACTCTAACTTCTTGTAGTTCTCATTTATTGAACCTGCTCTGGCCCTACTTTATTTTAGGGTTGTAAACCATCTCTTTCTCTTTAATATGACCACCTTTTTTGGTTCTTTGTACCCTTTTACTATCCCTAACTCTTTGGCTAGCTTTCTTTTCTCTTTCTTTTTGCTCTTAAAGTGTAAAATTATATTCCTTCTAAACACCGTATCTCCATATTGGTTTTTGCCTTTACAACCACCTTTGAAAAACCATGTGCAGCATTATCTTGATCCATTGTTCCCTAAAAGCTCCTTTCCCTGCTGTAAACCAAAGAAACAGCTTTTATAGTATCTATATATGTATCATTGATAGCCCTACAGATGTTCTTAAATCAACATTTTGTTTTATCACTGTTGCTTTTATTTTGTTTTTATTTTTATTTTATGCAGGCACACATAGTTGATAACAGAGCAAGATTCTTAAACAGCATATTGATATGATCAAAAAGTAATTTATGTGAATTAATTTTACATAGTTCTTTGACTTTTCCTCTTTCCCTCCCTTCCTTAAACATTTATCAAGGACCTAATAAAATGCATCTAGACACTGCTAGGTGCTACGTATGGAGAAGGAAATGGCTACCCACTCCAGTATTCTTGCCTGGAGAATCCTGTGGACAGAGGAGCCTGGAGGGCTGCTGTCCATTGGGTCACACAGAGTCAGACACGACTGAAGCGACTTAGCATGCATGCAGGCATTGAAGAAGGAAATGGCAACCCACTCCAGTGTTCTTGCATGGAGAATCCCAGGGACAGAGGAGCCTGGTGGGCTGCCGTCTGTGGGGTTGCACAGAGTCAGACACGACTGAAGCGACTTAGCAGCAGCAGTAGCAGGTGCTATGTATAGTGGCATTGTATTAATAGTATATAGTTTGTCCCTTGGTATCTGCCGGGGAATGATGCTAGGAACCCTGAGGTTATCAAAATCCACAGACGCACAAGTAAATAGTTGTACAATGTAAATGCCTTGTAAATAGTTGACTGGACTTCGTGGCAAGTTTAAATTTTGGTTTTTGGAACTTTCTGGAATCTTTTCCCAAAATATTTTTCATCCTTGGTTGGTTGTATCTGTAGATGTGGAACCTGTCAATATGGAGGGCCAACTGTATATCAGTTACTATCATATATGAATACAGAGTTGCAAAGAATAGCAAGGAGAGAGAAGAAAGCCTTTCTAAGTGATCAATGCAAAGAAATAGAGGAAAACAATAGAATGGGGAAGACTAGCGGTTTCTTCGAGAAAATGTGAGATAGTAAGGGAACATTTCATGCAAAGATGTGCACAATAAAGAAGAGAAATGGTATGGACCTAACAGAAGCAGAAGATATTAAGAAGAGGTGGCAAGAATACACAGAAGAACTATACAAAAAGATCTTAATGATCGGATAAAATCCACAGTGGTGTAATAACTCAGCTAGAGCTAGACATCTTGGAGTGTGAAGTTGAGTGGGTATTAAGATGCATCACTATGAAACAAAGCTAGTGGAGGTGATGGAATTCCAGCTGAACTATTTTAAATCCTAAAAGATGATGCTGTCAAAGTGCTGCACTCAGCATGCCAGCAAATCTGAAAAACTCAGCAGTGGTCACAGGACTAGAAAAGTTCAGTTTTCATTCCAATCCCAAAGAGTATGTCAAGGCTGTATATTGTCACCCTGCTTATTTAACTTATATGCAGAGTACATCATGCAGAATGCTTGGCTGGATGAAGCACAAGCTGGAATCAAGATTGCCAGGAGAAATATCAATAACCTCAGATATTCAGATGACCACCCTTATGGCAGAAAGCAAAGAGGAACTAAAGAGCCTCTTGATGGAAGAGGAGAGTGAAAAGGCTGGCTTAAAACTCAGCATTCAGAAAACTAAGATCATGGCATCCAGTTCCATCAGTTCATGGTAAATAGGTGGGGAAACAATGGAAACAGTGACTTTATTTTCTTGGGTTCAAAATCACTGCAGATGGTGATGAAATGAAAAGATGCTTGCTGATTGGAAGAAAAGCTGTGACAAACCTAGACTGCATATTAAAAAGCAGAGACATCTCTCTGGACAAAGGTCCGTCTAGTCAAAGCTATAGTTTTTCCAGTAGTCATGTATGGATGTGAGAGTTGGACCATAAAGAAAACTGAACATCAAAGAATTGATGCTTTTGAAATGTCGTGTTGAAGAAAACTCTCTCTGAGAGTCCCTGGGACAGCAAGGAGATCAAACCACTCAATCCTAAAGGAAATCAATCCTGAATATTCCTTGGAAGGACTGATGCTGAAGCTGAAGCTCCAGTACTTTGGCTACCTGATGTGAAGAGCTGACTCATTTGAAAAGACACTGATGCTGGGAAAGATTGAAGGCGGGAGGAGAAGAGGACATTAGAGGATGAGATGGTTGGATGGCATCACCAATTCAATGGACATGAATTTGAGTAAGCTGCGGGAGTTGGTGATGGACAGGGAAGCCTGGCTGGGATGCTGCAGTCTATGGAGTTGCAAAGAAATGGATACAACTGAGTGTCTGAACTGAACTGATGAAGCATTAAATGCCAGTATATCGGGACTGTGATCTAGGTACTTGAAAGCTCTTCTCATTAAATCCTTAAATAATCTGTCTAAATAGTATCATCTCTATTTTATAGACAAAAACATTGAGGCTTATAAATATTAAATGATACCTCTAAGGTCACACAGTGAGTATGCCAGGTGGATTGGAAAAGGAGAGAATGGAAGGGGGGAAAATATGTGTTTTTATGGTTATAGGCATACTTTATTGCATTTCACAGATACTGCATTTTTTACGAATTGAAGGTTTGTGGCAAGTCTTTTGCTGCTGTTTTAACAACAATATTTGCTTAACTTCATGTCTCTGTGTAAAATGAAGAAGAACTAAAGAGCCTCTTGATGAAAGTGAAAGAGGAGGGTGGAAAAGTTGGCTTAAAACTCAACTTTCAGAAAACTAAGATCATGGCATCTGGTCCTGTCACTTCATGGCAAATAGATGGTGATACAGTGGAAACAGTGGCTGACTTTATTTTTTTGGATTCCAAAATCACTGCAGATGGTGATTGCAGCCGTGAAATTAAAAGACGCTTACTCCTTGGAAGAAAAGTTATGACCAACCTACACAGCATATTGAAAAGCAGAGACATTATTTGGTCAACAAAGGTCCATCTAGTCAAGGCTTTGGTTTTTCCAGTAGTCATGTATGGATGTGAAAGTTGGACGATAAAGAAAGCTGAGTGCAGAAGAACTGATGCTTTTGAACTGTGGTGCTGGACAAGACTCTTGAGAGTCCCTTGGACTGCAAGGAGATCCAACCAGTCCATCCTAAAGGAGATCAGTCCTGGGTGTTCATGGAAGGACTGATGTTGAAGCTGAAACTCAAATACTTTGGCCACCTGATGCGAAGAGTTGACTCATTTGAAAAGACCCTGATGATGGGAAAGATTGAGGGCAGGATGAGAAGGGGATGATAGAGGATGAGATGGTTGGATGGCATCACCAACTCGATTGGACATGAATTTGGATAAACTCCAGGAGTTGGTGATGGATAGGGAGGCCTGGCGTGCTGTGGTTCATGCGGTTGCAAAGAGTTGGACATGACTGAGCGACTGAACTGAACTGAAATATTTTGAATCCTCACCAGCAAACAGATTATGATTCGCTGACGGTTCAGATGATGGCTAGCATTTTTAGCAGTAAAGTATATTGATATTTTAAAATTAAGGTATGTACCTTGCTTTTTAAGCATGATGGTATTGCACACTGCACAGACTATATGTAGTGTACATGATGGTGGTTTCACTGATACATCAGAGCATTTGGAAAAGGAAGTAGGGTTTGGGGTTTTAGGGGATGTTGATAATGAATCCATTGCTGATACCAGTGCACTTGTTTCAACCTTCTCTTTATATAGACGTCTCTGAAGTTTTTTCTATTATTAGTAACTCAGTTCTTAAAATTTCATTTCCTTGTGATTTGACTTTGGCCAATAGATGTTCTTTTCCCATGTTTCCGTCTTACTCTCCTTTGCCTCTTCCTTTTTCTCTGTCTCAGTTCAGTTCAATTCAGTTCAGTCACTCAGTCGTGTCCGACTCTTTGCGACCCCATGAACTACAGCACTCCAGGCCTCCCTGTCCATCACCAACTCCCGGAGCCTACCCAAAGTCATGTCCATTGAGTCAGTGATGCCATCCAACCATCTCATCCTCTGTCGTCCCCTTCTCCTCCTACCTTAAATCTTTCCCAACATCAGGGTCTTTTCAAATGAGTCAACTCTTTGCATCAGGTGGCCAAACTACTGGAGTTTCAGCTTCAACATCAGTCCTTCCATGAACACCCAGGACTGATCTCCTTTAGGATGGACTGGTTGGATCTCCTTGCAGTCCAAGGGACTCTCAAGAGTCTTCTCCAATACCACAGTTCAAAAGCATCAGTTCTTCTGCACTCAGCTTTCTTTATAGTTCAACTCTCACATCCATACATCACTACTGGAAAAACCAAAGCCTTGACTAGATGGACCTTTTTTGGCAAAGTAATGTCTCTGCTTTTAATATGCTGTCTAAGTTGTTCATAACTTTCCTTCCAAGGAGTAAGTGTCTTTTAATTTCATGGGTGCAGTCACTATCTGCAGTGATTTTGGGCCCAGAAAAATAAAGTCAGCCACTGTTTCCACTGTATCACCATCTATTTGCCATGAAGTCATGGGACCGGATGCCGTGATCTTAGTTTTCTGAAAGTTGAGCTTTAAGCCAACTTTTTCACCCTCCTCTTTCACGTTCTTCAAGCGGCTCTTTCTCTGCTTACTTCTTGAATATTGATAGGCCCTTGATGTTGTTCTCATTTTTACAATTTGCCAGAATATCCCCACAGCTCTCACTACCTCTTATTAGTTGATAATTCACGAGTATATACTTGTAACTCAGATCTTCTGAGTGGGGACCTATTTAAATGCCTATTGTGTATCATATGTGTCTCTTAAGTACCTCAAAATTCAGTTTAGTGAAGACTTAACTCATTATTTTCCCTCCAGGGTGCCTGTTCTCCCATTTTCTTTCTTTTGGTGATTGACATCCTTTTCTGTTCAGAAAGCTTGTAATTGTTTGGACATCTTTTCTTGTACTCTCAGGTTCCTAATTAGAGAACATGTGTGGTTATTCTTGTCCTCCTAATGCCTTATGGGTGCATGCATGCTAAATTGCTTCAGTCGTGTCCGACTCTGTGCGACCCCATGCACAGCAGTCCACCAGGCTCCTCTCTCTGTCCCTGGGATTCTCCAGGCAATAATACTGGAGTGGGTTTCCATTTCCCTCTCCAAATGCCTTATAATTATCCCTTTTTTATTCATGCTGTTATTGCCATAATTTAGATCCTCACTATGTTAGCTGGACTGTCACAAATGTCTCATAAATGATCTTCCTGGCCCCCATCTTCTCTGCTTCTAAATTGTCTCACATATTGGAGATAGGTTGAACATTGAAAACAAATTCATGAAACTTGTCTTCCTTAAACACACTTTAGGAGTTCCCTATTGCCAAGAAGAATGAAATCCAGTTTCTTCCTCGTGGCATGGTTCCTTCATGACGTGGCTTTTGCTGACTTTTCCCATGTTTGCCTTACCGTGTTATCATAGCTACCCTCATGCTGAACTCTTTGCAGTTTTTTCCAGGCTATTTAGTATTCCATTCCTTTGTTCATGTTTCCACTTCTAGGAATACACTTTTTACACTCTCACCCTGTGGGATACCTATTTAGTGTTGTTACTTCCTCCCCTCCTGGGTGACCATTCTTTTCTTGATGCTCCACTAAATCTGGTACTGTAGAGCTTCTAGTGCTATTTCTTTCTTTCTTTTTTTTTTTTAAATCTATATGGCATTCTTCTTTTTGGGGGCTAAGCTCCTCAAAGGTGTGGGCTTCTTTGAGTTGTATTCTCTGGTACTTAATACAGCCATCAGTGCATTCTAAGCTAGAGTTTGCCAAACTCTTTCTGTAAGGGAGAGAGTCAATATTTTAGATATTTAAATATATTTGTGGGGTCATATGGTCTCTGTCACAGCTACTCACCTCTGTTGTTATTAACGTAAAAGTCACCTTAAACAATATATAAATGAATGAGTATGGCTGTGTTCTGATCAAATTCTACTTATGAAAACAGGCGGTGCACTGTATTTGACTGTTCATAGTCTGCTGACCTTTATTCTAGACTTTCAGAAATGTACTAAATAATTTGAATTCTTGTGTCTTAAATAAAAATGGGATAGCTAATGAGGCAATAGATGAGTTAGAAAGATGATACTAAAAGAGAAGCCAGATATTAAGGCTAGTGGTGTAAATATTAGGTGATGTATTTAGGGTATATGCGTGTGTATTTTATGTCTGAAAGAATATAGAAAAGCTAGATAGTGAGCAGTAATTCTCAAGACAAGGAATGCTTGATTTTTTCTCCTATATATATATATATAAGTAATAACTTTATTAAATGTTTGCTGGGTGAATGTAATTAATAACAGGTCATTTTCAATGATGTGGTTAGGAGATAGTCAGTGTACAATTTATAGAAGTGTTCTGTTTCAGATGTTTTTTGCGGGCTTCCCTCATGGCTAACTGCTAAAGAATCCGCCTGCCAGTGCAAGAGAGAGACATGGATGTGATCCTTGGTCCAGGAAGATCCCAGATGTCGAGAATCAACTAAGCCCACGTGCCACAACTATTGAGCCTGCGCCCTGGAGCCTGTGTTCTGCAACACGAGGAGCCACTGCGATGAGAACACAGTGCCACAACTAGAGACCTGCACCCACTCACCTAAACTAGAGAAAAGCCCTTGCACACAGCCAAAAATAAATCCATAAATAAGATTATATAAAAAAAGTTTATTTGAAATGGGATGTTTGAAACTTAAGGCAAATTTCTTCATAGGTAGTGTTATATATAGTGTTGTTCCCAAGCTAATACATGAAATCCTAATTTATAACATATTTGCATCATGAGGATTAACAGTTCTATACAATCTATGCCAGCCAAAATTTTGCAGTTGTGTTCAGAATTAGTTTGGGTTATCAGGAATACATTTTCATCTGTTACAGCCTTAGCATTAATGTCAAGATTTTCCATTCCTCACTTGAAAGGGTGAAGGAAATGTGGGTGAAAGTTTGGTGGTGAGGAATAAAAATTGGGCCTCTTGGGAATCTAGAAATCAGGAAATATGGAAAATAGAGCCTCTAGTTATTGTAAACCCTATGGATGGTTCTCACTATCCACTAAGGCTCTGGGTTCGTCCTTTTTTCTCCTCCTCTCTTTCGGATTCTGTGGTCCTAAGTATCAGGGAAACTCTCTTAGCCTATTAGAGAATAGAACCTCATTTATTACTTACTCAGTTACTCTTCTGTACTTGGTCATTTAGTTATATTTCTGTACGTGAAACAAACGCAAAGCTTTCTCTTTTAAAAAATAATTATTGACCAATTATTATATGCCAGCTCTGTGGAATATGTTGAAGCAAGGCTGCTAATTGAGTTTGGAAACCATGGGATGATATTTATGGATTCCTTTTCTTTCTATGATGAGTACAGAGAAGATCCTATACTCCTTTCCTTTCTCCTTTCCTTTCCTTTCTTTCCTTTCTTCTCTTCCCTTCCTTCCTTCCACTTAAAACTATTGGGAAAGAAGGGTTCAAATGATAGCAGTGGGTCTTCAGGTTAAAAAAATTAAGTAAGATTCATCTGTATTTAAAGAAAACAAAACCTTTGTATAGGCATTTTGTCTCAGACCTGTCTACTTAATTCTTAAATCTTCTGTAATTACGTACTCTGTGTTTATGTAATGGGTAATCTAGTATTATTTCCATTATCTATTTCTGTGATGGGGTAAACTATTATTTTCATTACAAGGTACATTTTTCATGTGTCCTGTATTTTTAGATTCATAGTTAGTTACAATTCTAACTTACTTAGATAAAAGTGAAAGTCACTTAGTCATGTCTGACTCTTTGCAACCCCATGGACTACCCAGTCCATGGAATTCTCTAGGCCAAAATACTGGAGTGGGTAGCCTTTCTCTTCTATGGGGGATTGTCCTAACCCAGGGATCGAACCCAGGTCTCCCGCATTGTATGTGGATTCTTTACCAGCTGAGCCATAAGGGAAACCCAACTTATTTAGAGATAGGACGTTTAAACTTCTGTAATTGTTTTTAGAATTGGTCCTTTTTGCTTTTTGAAATCTGTAATGTTTTAATTGTTGATATTTTCATTTGTGGCACTAATAACCTTTAAAAACTTAGTTTCTTATATCTACCTTTTGCCTCCGTCTCAGGAATCAGAGATGGAAACAGAAGAAGAGGTTGACATTTTAATGAGTAGTGATATTTACTCTGCAACCTTATCCACCAAATCAATTTCTTTCACGCGTGCCCAAACTGGATGGCTTTTTCGGGAAGATAAAACAGTATGTGCAAATCGAGATTTTTACACTTTAAAAACTTTTCAGTATTTAATATTGCCAAAATAATGTGATGGAAATGCATGTAGAACAAGTAGCTTAATTAATTGTCAAGTCATGTATTCCTTTCTCCTTGAATCCCAGTGGGGAATTATAGTGGTTGGTTACAGAGTTGGAAGATCATCTTACAGAAGCCAGGGGAGAAAGCTCCAGGAGAGAAAGCTTAGTTCATTTGAATTTTATGTTGAAAAATAATCTTGTTGTCAGTTGCCTTGTTGTTAAATAGGAAACAATGTTTTCACATGGTTCTGTTATATTTCTAATGCTTTAATTTTAAGAAGACCATAAAGAAGCTACACTGTTAAATTCATTTCCCTGGACCTTTTTTCTACTTTTCAACTTTAAAACTATTTACTTATCCATTATCTATTCCTGAGTATTCCATGTATTTGACTAAAGCTAAACAAGCTTACATTTCTACAGTACTTGTTAAATTAAATCTCAGTGGAGGTTTCTCCATTAGTAAATTGTAAATTCTTTCCATAATTCTTATTTCATCTGCTCAAAATATACTCACACATATTTTAGTTGGATGTATGAAGAAGCATTTTATAAAATTTTAAAGAATAACTGGGTAAAGGCCAAGATTTTATGAATTTATCTTTTATTACACACAACAGAAATATATCCTTATTAGAAAGACAAAAGTAAATTAGTCAGGGTTCTCTGAGAAACAAAATCAATAGGAGATCTATATCTATCTGTATATATGTATATCTGTATGTATATATACATACATATAGACAGAAGGAGAAGAAGGGTGAGGAAGAGGTTGATTTACTTTAAGGAATTAGCTTGTGCGAATGTGGGAGCTGGTAAGTCTGAGATTTGTCGAGTAGTCTAGCAAGCTGAAAATTCTGGAAAGAGTTATATGGTTTTGAGTCTGAAATCTATAGATCAGAATCTCAGGCAAGGTTTTTGTGTTGCAGTCTTGAGGCAGAATTGCTTTTCCTTTGGGAAACCTTAGTCTTTGCTCTTCAGGCCTGCATTTGATTGGAAACAGCCTTCCCACGTTATAAGGGTAATCTGCTTTACTCCAAGTCTACAGATTTAAATTTCAGCTAATCTAAAAAATGCCATCTTGGAATTCCTCAGCAGTCCAGTAATTAGGACATGCTTTCACCACCATGGCCTCGGTTCAGTCCCTTCTTGGAGAACTGAGATCCTATAAGCTGTGTGGTGCACCCCCCCAACACCAAATGTTGGCTTCGTAGCAACATCTCGACTGGTGTTTGAACAGTTGGGCATCATAGTTTAGCCAAATTGACATAAAATTAACTACCACACAATCTTACATATAAAGCTGAGAAATCCCCCTTGACTACAGCTTATAGTCCCAGAGTCTTTAGCAGAACATTACCCAGGTGTATATCTTCCTGACTTTTTTTATACTTTATGTACATTGTTGTTCAGTTGCTCAGTCGTGTCCAACTCATTGTACTTTGATATATATCTATAATAATCAATATATCTCAATGTTTGTTGATATATATCTTTAATAATATCTAGTTATTGATACAAATATTTAGTTTTTCATAAAGTGTCATTGCATTGTATCTGTTGTTTTGCAACTCCCCCCCCACCCCCAATTTTTAGTATGTCTTAGAAGTATTTTCTTTTCAGTAGTATTACTTTATTCTTCTTAGCTACTGCATTGTATTCCATAGTATGGATATATTGTAATTTATTTACTTAGTCTCGTATTTTTGGATGTTTAGGTGGATACACATTTGTGTCCAGTTTTCTCCCGCTATAAATGATGTTACATCTACCATCCTTTTATATCCCTTTGCATTGTCTTTTATAGCTAGCAAGAAATGGAATGGTTGTATTATGGGAAATATAGATCTAAATATTTTTATTGATATGACTTGTTTTTTTATTTATTTTTAATAAATGCTTTTTCATTATAAGATTTCAAAAATTGATCATTATCACCTGAATGTTTCCCAACCACAGAAAAATTCTCACTTTGAGATCTAGGTTCATCAATTTTCATCCCTATTTGGCAACAAGTAACATTATAGGATTTCCAGATGTGAGATCCTAACTGCAATCCATTTGTTGGCCTGAGTCTTATTTGTGTGTACTCTGTTCTTCTGGACAGCATTAGAAGGATCACTTCAAGAGAAGATAAAAATTGAAGCTGCTGTTCATCTAGTACTACTGCTAAGCAGCTCAAAGCTCTTGAAGAGTGTCTAGGTGATCTTCTTAAATCTTTGACAGGTAAGGAGGGAGTCAGTAATTGCTTATAGTTCCCATTTTGTAGGTAGAAACAGGTGCAGAGTGCCTTCCTTTCTAATGATTGGTAAGGAAGCCACAGAGCAAGATAGAAACAGAAGCCACTCTAAACACTTAGTTTTGGAATGCCAGAAAGCAGCAGCAAGAGAAGTGATTTGCATACAGGTAGAAATGGGAAGCCTGTTTTTAGTAAGTTACTGATCCTATTGTTTGTGGTAAGGTATTTCAAACTCTGACCACCTGTGGGTCTGAAAAAAGTGAAGGTTAATGTTGAAGAGGACTCTTCCTGATGTCCTTTTATTCCAGTTGAGTTCCCCATTCCCAATACATGATATAAACATAAATTGTGCTAGTCAGCAAGACTGCTTGGTGGTTCTCTTTTTGTTGAAAGAAGCAAGCAACTGTATCTTGGAAGTTTGGGCCTACTAGAGAATACTGGAACAGGCAATTAATTTTAGTTGTACTAGAAGTTTTTATGTGACTTAGTTTATTTCTTTTTATTCTAGTTTTTATTTCTATCTATAAAATGGGAACATTAATTATCCCTGACCCCTCCTTATAACTCATGATATTTGACTATTACCTAAATTAAGTTTTCTGTAGCTTTGTGCTACTTAGTAGATTCTAAAGGAATATTATGTGCCGTTTTTACTTAGTCTTAATTCATTGGAGATTAACTACCTGCATTTTATGTGTTTAAAAACTTTCCTTTACAAATTTAAAATGTGTAATGTTATGTATTTTTTAGCTTAATAGAATGTATAAGATAATTTGATGATTTTAAGTACCAGAGGAATATTTATTTTCATTTAAATGTTACATGTTTATGGAGAAACTGTATATTTTACTTTGAAACTTAAAAAAAAAATCTAAGGCAAACTTTATTTGTTTTATTATTTTGAAATATTTGATTTCATTTTAGGAAAGGGTAGGAAACTTTTTGGCCGACTTTTATCTGGTGAATGGACTTGTTTTAGAATCAAGAAAAAGAAGAGAACATCTCAGTGAAGAAGACATTCTTCGAAATAAGGCCATTATGGAGAGTTTGAGTAAAGGTGGAAATATAATGGAACAGAATTTTGAGGTATAATTTTACTTTTCTTAATTTATAATGTTCTAAGGGAGGGGTTAGACTTTATTCACGGCATTCAGTGAGTTTATTTAAGTATGCTCTTAGGTTTTGTTTACCATGTATCACCTTTTATTTTTCTGTGATGGTCTGGTGATTTTTTTGTGAATCTTTTGTTGGTTTTTGAGTCTTCACTAATAAATAGATTAAAATCATTTTGTAAGCATGAAACCAAAGCATGATCCCTTTGCATAAATTTTTTTCCACTTCATCAGCTGAAACCTGCTGCTGCTTTGAAGGGAAGGCCTTGCTAAAAATCTGCCTACTTTATGATGTCATTTTTAGCCATTACCATCCCATAAATTTTTAATTCAGTATGTCTTTATTGAAAACATGCTACCTGCAAAGAATTGTGTGACAGTTAGGAAAGGAGAGGGAAATCAAGGAAATACTTAGGTGCCAGACAGGATAACTTGCGTCTGCAATCTTATTTCCTGAGTAAGATGAATTGGACGGGTTCTTGAGTGTTTTTTATTTTAACAATTTTAGATTTTAAAACTGGAAAAAAAGATTCCCAAAGATTAACATTCTACAGCATTTTTTTATAGCATTGTTTTCAAATTGTACAATTGGGAGCCTCTAGTGGATATGACCGGTTCCAAATAGGAATAGGAGTACGTCAAGGCTGTATATTGTCACCCTGCTTATTTAACTTATTAGCAGAGTACATCATGAGAAATGCTGGGCTGGAAGAAGCACAAGCTGGAATAAGGACTGCCGGGAGAAATACCAATAGCCTCAGATATGCAGATGACACTAACCTTATGGTAGAAAGTGAAGAGGAACTAAAAAGCCTCTTGATGAAAGTGAAAGAGGAGAGTGAAAAAGTTGGCTTAAAGATCAACATTCAGAAAACTAAGATCATGGCGTCCGGTCCCATCACTACATGGCAAATAGATGGGGAAACAGTGGAAACAGTGGCTGACTTTATTTTTGGGGGACTCCAAAATCACTGCAGATGGTGATTGCAGCCATGAAATTAAAAGACGCTTACTCCTTGAAAGGAAAGTTATGAACAACCTAGATAGCATATTAAAAAGCAGAGACATTACCTTGCCAACAAAGTCCGTCTAGTCAATGCTATGGTTTTTCCAGTGGTCATGTATGGATGTGAGAGTTGGACTGTGAAGAAAGCTGAGTGCCAAAGAATTGATGCTTTTGAACTGTGGTGGTTGGAGAAGACTCTTGAGAGTCCCTTGGACTGCAAGGAGATCCAACCGGTCCAACCTAGAGGAGATCAGTCCTGGGTGTTCATTGGAAGGACTGATGCTGAAGCTGAAACTCCAGTACTTTGGCCACCTGATGAGAAGAGCTGACTCATTGGAAAAAGACCCTGATGCTGGGAGGGATTGGGGGCAGGAGGAGAAAAGGACGACAGAGGAAGAGATGGCTGGATGGCATCACCAACTCAATGGACATGAATTTGGGTAGACTACAGGAGTTGGTGATGAACAGGGAGGCCTGGCATGCTGCGATTCATGGGTTCGCAAAGAGTCGGACTTGACTAAGCGACTGAACTGACTGGCTGACTGACTGAGTGGAATAAGAATTCAGTTTAGTGGGCTATTATGACTCCTGCTTTTTTTTTTTTAAAGTAGAATCTAAATTCAGATAATAAAAACTAGAGCACATAGTGTGTGTGTGGTTAGTTGCTCAGTGATGTCCAACTCTGTGACCTTATGGATTTGCACCCTGCCAGGCTCCTCAGTCCATGGGATTCTCCAGGCAAGAATACTGGAAAGGGTTGCCATATTTCCTTCTCCAAGAGATCGTCCCATCCCAGGGATCAGATCCTTGTTTCCTGCATCTCCTGATAGGTTCTTATTACTTTATGAATCAGTAGTGTCTGGGGTGTGTGTGTATGTTGTGTTTATGTATATATGTGTGACTGCTGGGTTATAGTGCAAAACGTGAGTCACAGTCATGAAAAGATTAAAGGCTACTATGAGAAGACTTGAATTCCTTGAATGTCTAGTCTCTCCCCTGCGGTGTTGTGCCAAATTACATTTACAGTTTAGTTCAGTCGCTCAGTCATGTCCAACTCTTTGCGACCCCATGAACCACAGCACACCAGGCCTCCTTGTCCATCAGCAACTCCTGGAGTCCACCCAAACCCATGTCCATTGAGTCGGTGATGCCATCCAACCATCTCTTCCTCTGTTGTTCCCTTCTTCTCCTGCCCTCAATCTTTTGACCATCAGGGCCTTTTCCAGTGAGTCCTTTGCATCAGGTGGCCAAAGTATTGGAGTTTCAGCTTCAACATCAGTCCTTCCATGAACACCCAGGACTGATTTCCTTTAGGATGGACTGGTTGGATCTCCTTGCAGTCCAAGGGACTCTCAAGAGTCTTCTCCAATACCACAGTTCAAAAGCATCAATTCTTTGGTGCTTAGCTTTCTTAATAGTCCAAGTCTAACATCCATTCATGACTACTGGAAAAACCATCTCCTTGACTAGACAGACTTTTGTTGACAAAGTAATGTCTCTGCTTTTTAATATGCTATGTAGGTTGGTCATAACTTTCCTTTCAAGGAGTAAGCGTCTTTTAATTTCATGGCTGCAATCACTATCTGCAGTGATTTTGAGCCCAGAAAAATAATGTCAGCCACTGTTTCCCCATCTATTTCCCATGAAGTGATGGGACCAGATGCCATGATCTTAGTTTTCTGAATGTTGAGTTTTAAGCCAACTTTTTCACTCTCCTCACTCACTTCCATCAAGAGGCTCTTTAGTCCTTCTTCACTTTCTGCCATAAGGGTGGTATCATCTGCATATCTGAAGTTATTGATATTTCTCCCGGCAATCCTTATTCCAGCTTGTGCTTCCTCCAGCCCAGTGCTTCTCAGAGTGTATTCTGCATATAAGTTAAATAAGCAGGGTGACAATATACAGCCTTGACGTACTCCTTTCCTGATTTGGAACCAGTCTGTTGTGCCATGTCCAGTTCTAACTGTTGCGTCCTGACCTGCATACAGGTTTCTCAAGAGGCAGGTCAGGTGGTCTGGTATTCCCATCTCTTTCAGAATTTTCCAGTTTGTTGTGATCCACACAGTCAAAGGCTTTGGCATAGTCAGTAAAGCAGAAATAGATATTTTTCTGGAACTCTCTTGCTTTTTCGATGATCCAGTGAATGTTGGCAGTTTGATCTCTGGTTCCTCTACCTTTTCTAAAACCAGCTTTAACATCTGGAAGTTCATGGTTCATGTACTGCTGAAGTCTGGCTTGGAGAATTTTGAGCATTACTTTACTAGTGTGTGAGATGAGTGCAATTGTGCAATAGTTTGAGCATTCTTTGGCATTGCCTTTCTTTGGGATTGAAATGAAAACTGACCTTTTCCAGTCCTGTGGCCACTGCTGAGCTTTCCAATTTTGCTGACATTGAGTGTAGCACTTTCATAGCATCATCTTTTAGGATTTGAAACAGCTCAACTGGAATTCCATCTCCTCCACTAGCTTTGTTCGTAGTGATGCTTTCTAAGGCCCACTTGACTTCACATTCCAGGATGTCTGGCTCTAGGTGAGTGATCACACCATCGTGATTATCTGGGTCGTGAAGATCTTTTTTATATAGTTCTTTGTATTCTTGCCACCTCTTCTTAATATCTTCTGCTTCTGTTAGGTCCATACCATTTTTGTCCTTTATTGTGCCCATCTTTGCATGAGATATTCCCTTGATTTCTCTAATTTTCTTAAAGAGATCTCTAGTCTTTCCTAGTGTATTGTTTTCCTCTATTTCTTTGCATTGATTGCTGAGGAAGGCTTTCTTTTCTCTCCTTGCTATTCTTTGGAACTCTGCATTCAAATGGGAATATCTTCCTTTTCTCCTTTGCTTTTTGCTTCTCTTCTTTTCACAGCTATTTGTAAGGCCTCCTCAGACAGCCATTTTGCCTTTTTGCATTTTTCCATGGGGATGGTCTTGATCCCTGTCTCCTGTACAATGTCACTAACTTCCATCCATAGTTCATCAGGCACTCTTATCAGATCTAGTCCCTTAAATCTATTTCTCACTTCCACTGTATAGTCATAAGGGAATCGATTTAGGTCATATCTGAATGGTCTAGTGGTTTTCTCCACTTTCTTCAATTTTAGTCTGAATTTGGCAATAAGGAGTTCATGATCTGAGCCACAGTCAGCTCCCGGTCTTGTTTTTGCTGACTGTATAGAGCTTCTCCATCTTTGGCTGCAAACAATATAATCAATCTGATTTCAGTGTCGACCATCTGATGATGTCCATGTGTAGAGTCCTCTCTTGTGTTAGGAATAGACAAACTTTGTAGAATAGCATGCCAGGTTTCAACTAATTCATGGTGATAACTGTTTGTTTGTAAAATTATTTTAATGTTTAAGAAGTTTATATATTGAGCAAATCAGTCATTGTTTAATGAGTACAGGATGTAAAATTACTTAAGAATCCACATTAAATGTTTAAGTTAAAATTGTGATCATACCAGTTTAGCATGATCCTGTTCTCTTCCTGCCAGATCCTCTTTGCAGTCCTCATTTTTCTTTTGTCCTTGGGATAGAGCCTCCCTAGACTTTATTTTCCAGATACCTCCTGGTATTTACTGATCTCTTGATTAGTAGGAGATGTAGGATGTGTTATGTTCAGGTAATAGGAGATGAACTGAGAGAGGGAATGATGAGCTTAATCTTTGACAAAGCCACTACCCCTTTTCATTGTTAAACAGCCAAAAAAGCCATTTCTTTGGTCTACATTGTTATTTACATGTTATTACAGTTCTCTTTAAAAAGGTGATTTTGTTGTGCTTATTGCTTATTGCTTATAGGTGCTTACTGCTACCTCTGTTTAATTTTGGCAGTAAACCATTTTGAGATAAGTATACAAGTTACTTTCTTTAGGGGAGAATTTGTAACTTGATGCAATTGAATTGTTAAAGGGGTCTTTAATTGACATTTTAATCAAGTACATTGAAATTAAAATTTAGTTTAATCCCAGTGGCCTATATAATGGGAGTTAAATAATTAAGCTTTTGACTTCTAATTAGCCGTCAAAGGAAATGGTTCCTGGGTATTGTGTGAAGTATTTTTCCATATATTATCTCATTTAGTTATTAATTATTACAGTGACCTACTGAGATTGAAGCTAGGAGGAGAAGGGGATGACAGAGGATGGGATGGTTGGATGGCATCACCGACTCAATGGATATGAGTTTGAGTAAGCTCTGGGAGTTGGTGATAGACAGATAAGCCTGTCGTGCTGCAGTCCATGGGGTTGCAAAGAGTCGGATATGACCGAGTGACTGAACTGAGATGATTATCCTTATGCAATTTTATAGAAAGGAGAGTGAAGTTTAAAGAAATTAATATATCTGAAATCACAAAGCTATAGGTAGCAAAGATGGGTTTTGATTCTAGGACCCTTATCCCAGGTTGTTCTTCTTGTTTTAAGTATATTGCTTCCCAGTCTGCCTTTGTTATAGTCTCTTCTTTGTGTGTATCCACATATTTAACTCATCTTAGCAATTCTTTCAGAATATTGTGAAGTTGAACCTGGAAAAGGAATAAGGGAAGTTTGCTATTGAAAAGTGTACTAAAAGTTAGTATTGTGGTGTTTTTTTCAGTGATGTCTCTAAAGCATATTAGTAAAAAACATGTTTTTGGCTTTGGAGCATTATTGAAATTTTTGCAAGCCTGGAAAACATGTTTGACTAGTTTTATTATGATTGTTTTCAAAAGACATGAAAATATTGTATATATACATATATGTATATATATTTTTTCTTTTCTTTTTTTAAATTTTTGGGTGGCATTGCATTGCTTGTGGGATCTTAGTTCCCTGCACAGGGATTGAACCTGTGCCCTCTGCAGTGAAAGCGTGGTGTTATAATTACTGGGTTACCAGGGAATTCCCGAAAATACTATATTTTAAAGTCACATTTTAATAAAATTGCAGTTCTTAAAAATAAATATGCTAGTCTTTTTCAGAATGAATTTATGTTCTTTATTCTAAATAACTAGCTTTTGAGTTTCTTCTTGTTTTTATAGTAAAATATTTGTTTTAATTTCTATAAAAAAATAGCTTATAGGTAGCATTTAGGAGAAATTGCTGTTTAACTAGTTTTGCCATGCTTACTTCTTCTCTCCTCCTTTCCAGACATAGTTCTAATATTTAGTATGTATTTTTAACAATATTTTTTATAATAAAATTTAAGTGCTCAGAAATTCTTAAGTCATGGCTACTTGCTCCTATACTTTTTTGGTGCTGCTTTCCACTTTGTTCTATCCAGTTTGAGGGAGCAGTGTACTATTTATACCTTAGACAGTCATTGAGAAAAGTATTAATTGTATGCCAGCTAGGTACATATACATATATATATATAGAATATTGAGTTAAACTCTGTTAGTGATTATATATTTTTTAACATATTAAATCAAAATAGGAACACATAGACATAAAATACATGAATGCCTTAAACTTCCAGAAATCTTTTGCAACATCAAATACTAGAATTTAGCAAATCTAGCAATAAATTAAAACTCTCTTTTTATACTTTAAGAAAAACAGGCATTAGACGTTTGCATTTAGTTATGTAGGAAGGGGTTGATGTCATTTCAGTTACAGAGCCTATTGACTTGGGGAAATAACAGAAAGCCATATGGTGTCCTGTGGCAGCCTTCATGTCTTCCTGTTTCGCTAAAGTTGTGAAAACTGCATGGAGGGAAGACTGACGGGTTCAACTGCAAGTATCAGCATATAACAAAAGGCAAGTTAGAATAAACATAAACTAAGACAGAGCTTATTAAAGTGTAAGAACTGATTTTCATAATGATGAGGTCAAGTGTTCAGTAAAAGGTTAAATTAGATGCATTACAGTCTCTACTAAGATGGAGGATGTATAATACATAGTTTAGAAAGAATTCTACTGGAAATAGTAGAAACTGCTTAGAGAAGTTTATTACCTGAAAAAATATATGACATGTTACATTAATCATGCCAGGAAAATGAGTCTTCACTAAGATTTTGTATATATATATAAAAAACACTAGTTATAGCCAAATATATATACAAGTATTAAATATATATAGGTATTAAATAGACTGGTGGCTCAGTGTAAAGAACCTGCCCGCAATGCAGGAAATGCAGGTTGGGTCCCTGGAATGGGAAGACCCCCTGAAGGAGGGGGCTTGGCAGCCCACTCCAACCTGGAGAATCCCATGGACCCAGGAGTCTGGTGTGCTGCAGTCCCATGGGGATGCAGAGAGTCGGACACAACTGAGTGACTAACACTTTCACTGTTTTCATGATATTAGTTTGGCTGACCATAAGAGATTCAAAATTATGGGAACTTAAACAAGACAGGAGTTTATTTTTTTCTTATGTAAAAATCTGAGTTTGTATGGTTTCATTGCTCTGTGAGTTCATCTCAGACCTATCCTTTTTTTTTTTTTTTCTGTCTTATCAATATTTCTCTAGCGTTTCTAGGATCTAGCTCTCATCCACGTGGTATACGATGGTTTATTACCTGTTTAGTATCCCAACCATTAGGAATAATTCCTAATAGTAATTAGGAAGGAAATGCCATGCCTGTTCTGTTTGAGAACCCAACCAGAACTTGCACACATCACTGCTCAGATCCCATTAATTAGAACTCAGTTACATGATAACACTTAGCTGGCTGTAAAGATGGCTAGAAAAGAAGTCTTTTATATAGGAAATAATGTGTCCAGTCAAAAATTTGTAGAAGGTTCTTTTACAACAAAGAATAGGAGAATAGATTTTTGATTGAGTAGACATCTAGTATTCTCTAATGTCTCTTTGTTAGATACATAACTGATGCTTCAGTTACCACATTAATACTAGTAACTCTCACCCAATATATAGCTTCAATTTTGACCTGACTTTTAATCACCAGATCTATAGTATTTTCCTTCCTCCACATGGATAAACATAGGTATCTAAAATTTAGTATGTTTAAATCCGATCAGACAATTTTTTTCCTTCTCTGTCTTGAGTGGTACCACCATTATTTGCTGCCATTATCTAAGTCAGCACCCTGACATTTATCCTTGAACTTCTTAACTTTCCTTACTTCTGTGTCTATAATTGATCACAAAATCCTAAAGATCTCGTGAATATCTCTTCTTCCACTTTGAAATAGCTCCCCTTGTCATTTCTTATTTGAATTACTGAGATAGCTTCCTAACTTACTGCTACCAGAATGAGCTATCTGAAATAGATTGAACTATGTAAAGCCCTCAATAACTAAAATGTAGAGAATATTTACTATTTGTTAGCCACTGTTTTAAGTATTCTAGGTTAACAAGCCAGTTTTATCCTTACAACAACCCTGAGAGGTTATAGTTAACTAAACTTGAGACAAAAGAGATTGAATAATTTTCCAAAGTCAGCTAGTAATTGGCAAAGCCAGGATTTGGTCAGTCTGGTCCAATTTTTTTGTTCTAAAAGCCTCAAAATATTTGTCCATTGCTTTTTGAGTAAAATACAATCTACTTACTGCATAAAACCTTCAGACTACTTTTTCTCTTCTGCCTTGCCCTTTTACCCTGTATCTTGCTGTTTTTCCTTTCATGTATGCTACTTATGCCAACTAGACACACCACACTTGTAGTTTCCTAGTACAGCATGCTTTTTCTCACCATTGTTTGTTCATCAGTGTCAGTTGATTATTTTGTTCTCTTTCTTTCAGACTTCTCCACTAGGAATCAGCCTTGCTCGCACATCTTTTTGGCTGCCTACCCCAGCCTGGGTCAGGCAGTTCTCTTCTCTGTGCTCTTTATGCCATCCTCTTGATCTCTCTATCATAATAACCATCACCCTGGATTATAATTATCTACTTCCTATGTATCTCTTTATAAGCTTCTCAAGGGCAGAATTTTGTCTTTCATGCTACCTGATGTTCAAAAACTATTAGTTTCCTTTCGTCCCACGTTCTTCTGCCGTTACTCAGAGATCATCAATGATTTCTAGCCAACAAAATCTATGGCCAGTTTTTCAGGCTTCTTTAAAGTCTTTGTGTTATGGTACTGAAACAGTCTTTTCACTTCCATGATACCTTGGTACTCTGTTTTTTTTTTTCTTATTGATTAATCTCCTTTAATTTTAAAGGCTTTTCTGACTTGTGGACTCTGTGGGAGAAGGCGAGGGTGGGATGTTTTAAGAGAACAGCATCGAAACATGTATATTATCTAGGGTGAAACAGATCACCAGCCCAGGCTGGATGCATGAGACAAGTGCTCGGGCCTGGTGCACTGGGAAGACCCAGAGGGATCAGGTGGAGAGGGAGGTGGGAGGGGGGACCGGGATGGGGAATACATGTAAATCCATGGCTAATTCATTTCTATGTATGACAAAAACCACTGCAATGTTGTAAAGTAATTAGCCTCCAACTAATAAAAATAAATGGAAAAAAAATAAATAAATAAAATTTTAAAAAAAGAAAAAAAATAATTTTAAAGGCTTTTAAAGGCTCCTTTATGTCCTTTTAAAGGCTCCTTTCTGTCCTCTTCCTGTACTCTCCCTTCCTCACCACCCCCAGTCTGTGTGATTTTTAGGACTCAGTCATCATTCCTGTTTTCTTACTTTTTATTTAGTTAGAGAATTCTTAACATTATTTCTAAATATGATTTCCTTCCTTCCTTCTCTTTTTGTAACTGCCCTCTAGGAACTTCCCAGTATAAAATATTCATTATTATTTACTCAATCTTTTCTAATGTGCCAAGCACTAACCCTTTCTATACATTATCTCATTGAATTTTTAACCATGAGGTGATGGTCATATTTCCATTTTGCTGGTGAGTTAAATTGACAGTTGTATAAAGTTACCTGCCCCAGGTCACACAACTACCAGCTAGTGGAGGTGGGTGGGATTCTGGCCCATTTTTGTGTCTTTAGAATCCTTGGTTTAACAGCTGCCTGTTAACATCTTAAACTCATTATATCCAAAACTATACTTCTCTGAATGGAACCTCTCCCAGCGGTACTGTTTTTTTTGTTGTTACTTATAGCAGTCTTTCACTTATTATCCTTTTGCTGTATATAGTTTGTCTTGTTAATCTTTCCTTAGCAATTTCTACTCTACTCCCTTATTTCTTTATTGCTCGTTTATTGTATAGTGATCCAAATTTTTAGTTAGCAAAGACAAGGGGTAAGTTTTAAATCTGATATGACCCTTACCACTGTTGTTGATATTCCTTTTGAACTTTCCTCCCTAGTTGAAGTCAATCTAGTATTTTCATTAATTCTCCCTGTCCAAAATATTCTTTTTCTTTTCTTTTAAATTGGAGTGTTAATCTTCTAATCTCAATTTATTGTCTGTAGAAGACTGCCCAGTTTTCTGAACCCCTGTATTACCCAGTTTTTTGTAAGCACATTTTGTCTTTAATCATTTAATATTTTGTATTCCTGATTAACTGTTCATGTTTGTATATGTTTTTTCTTTGCAGCTCTGAACTTTGAGCCCCATAAAGTCAAGATTAGTTTTTATACTTCTCTGTAGTTGCCACGTTCAGCATCTAGCATAATGTCAGAAACATTTTAGATGATTAAAGCATTGAATGAATGGATTTCACCTCTTGGATACTTTTCTTTTTATTTGAGATTTTTAAAATGATATTAATAATAAATATTACCGATGGAGCTTATATCATCATGGAACTATCTCCGAATAACCTCTTAAAGCATTATATTGATGATTTTAAGGAGATTATAGTTTATTATATGTTTTAATCTTATATTTTTAAAATGTGATAATTTTCTTTTCTTTCTCCCTCTCGGTCTCTTGTGTCTCTATTCCCCACTCCTCTTTCTCCCTCTCTCTCTCTCCCCCTTACTCTTTCTTTCTTTGTTTTTTTTTTGGCAGCCGATTCGAAGACAGTCCCTTACCCCTCCTCCTCAGAACACTATTACGTGGGAAGAGTATATATCTGCTGAAAATGGAAAGTAAGTGTTGATTTTGTTGTGTTTATGTATTTTTTGGCTTATAGAAAAAAAAAGTTTTGTAAAAAATTTTTTTACAGAGAATTATTAGTATAGTTTTGTCTGAAACACTTCTTTTTTTTTTTAAAAATGTGGATGAAGTATGACGAGGGAGAAGCATTCCTAATTACATTCTCTCTTTGAGTAAATTGTAGAACCGCAGTTCTACATCTCTCTTGCCAGTTTATATACTCCCCAAAACCCATACTCTAAGGAAATAGAATATGAAGACTGCCTAGTGAAATTGCTTGTTTGAGTTTTTTTCACTGTAAGATGAACTTTATATTCTCTCATTATCCAGTCTTTTGCAAGGTGTGTAAGGCCACTCATTGTTATCTGCTTTTTACGTTTCCATGTCATCATCCATTTGATTCAGCCTCTGCCAGACTACTTCTTATTATCCTTACCCAAGACAATTGCTTACTGTTATGTTGCTTATAATTAGTAAAGTATCTGGTACATAGTTTGTAGCCAGTAAATGTTGATTGAATAAAAGAATGATGAATGGTTTATTTTGAATGAATAAATAAATAAATTTTTCTAGCTGACCATATCAAAGAAAGTACTGTCTTTCATAGAAAATGTTCTTTTGTTGGAGAATAAATATTACTTACCCTCATGCTTAGGAAGAAGTTATCTTGTTTTTAATGTTGAAAGGTTTGTAGTATACTTTTTAAATTTCTATAAAATGTTTCCTTTTTATAATACTTGATAATTAATATAAAATTCTTTATTCTTTACCTTGCTTCTTATTGATCAGTGCTGAGAACCATAGATAGTAAAAAGAGATTGAAGTGATTTAAAAGATATGGAATATTTGTAAAGTTTGTTTTTTTATAGGATTTTGCTTTGTTACTAAAAATAGTGATTATTAAAATTATATTTGATGTGAAATTAACTTTTTATACCTTGTTATTTTCCTTGTTACCCTTGTCTCAATTGTTATACATGTCTCTTTCTCTTTTAGCATAATTTTATTTCTATCCTCAGAGTAAGAAAAGTTGAAATATTAATGAATGTCATTGGAAGATGACAGATTCTTCTTAGGATGATGATAGTGTGGAAAAAATTTCCTAATATTTTCTTTTTTTCTCTTTCAATTTAGAGCTCCTCATCTGGGTAGAGAACTGGTGTGCAAAGAAAGTAAGAAAACATTTAAAGCCACAATAGCCATGAGCCAGGAATTTCCCTTGGGAATTGAATCGTAAGTTTGTTACTAACTGCACAAGTTTATGAAAGAAACTATTAAAATCTGAAGGCTATAATTATGTTTGCATCCGAGTGGTGGATTTGAGGCCTTTGAAATGTAAAATAGCCTTTTCTTTGGCAGTGTCTACACCCTTCTAGAAATTTTCCAGCTCTCAAAATATTAACATTTTAATTATTTCAACTAAATAAAATTTTGAATAGTTTTTGTAAATTATAAAAATAATACATGAATACATGCTTATTGCAGAAAATCTAACAGTATGGAAGTTTATAGAATAAACATGGCAGTTTTCTTTGACCTTCCTAATAGTTGACAGGTAAATAACTAATGTATTTTTGTCTAAATTTTGCTCTGTGTGTTTTTAGCATTTTTTGTAAAAATGGGAAATAGTCTGCATTTTATTCTGTTTCCTTTTTTATTTTAAAAGTGAGTTATCTTGGAGTTCTTAAAATAATTACATTATCTTTTTTTTTCCTTTCCTTGGTATTTTATGGTATTAATGTACCGCCATTTATTTTTGTTATCCTACTACTGATAAACATTTTAATTATTTGTAGTTTGTCACCATTATAAACAATACTCCCATGAATATCTTGAATATATCTTCCAAACCTGTATTCATCAGTTGCTCATTACAAAAAAAAAAAGTTTGGAGAGATGTGTGGAATGGGAGGTGGATAGCTAGAGCTGATTCTGACAGAACTGTAAATTCAGGCTTCTCGCTAAAGCAGGGGATGAGTTGAAGCCCTAGGCTTTCCTTCCTAGATCCTTCTACTTCCAGTGTGACCTA
The DNA here is from genome assembly GCF_023699985.2 of Odocoileus virginianus. Taxonomy (NCBI): domain Eukaryota; kingdom Metazoa; phylum Chordata; class Mammalia; order Artiodactyla; family Cervidae; genus Odocoileus; species Odocoileus virginianus. The sequence goes on from NC_069678.1 coordinate 56,692,589, forward strand.
ATACATTAAAAAAAAAATTCTTTTGGATGAGAGCAGGACCCTTATTTATCTACGGGGTTCTGTACACATCCTATACTCCTCAGTAGCCAAGTTTTAGAAGAGCAGATAGAATTCCATAGCTAGTCTTCAAGCTGTTGATCAAAGAGGAAAATAAATTAATAGTTCTCAGAAGATATAGGAAGGGAATTAGCCATACATACAAGTATGCAAAATTTATCTTATCTTGGACCCAAAATGACTCCAAGATACTCTGGATATATATTGAAAGGAAGAAGAAAAGTGTGGCAAATTATAAGATGCTATCAATTTTAGGAGTTATTCCAATTTCAGAGATGTTAATATGTGACTAAAAATTAGGTATCTTAGAATTTATAAAATGTGACAATTATAACCACTCCCCCTTAAAAAAGTAAAATAAAGAACATAGTATGTAAAAGCTAGACAAAGAACTCATTCTAGAATAAAATATAAGTCAAAATATAAGTTTTAGAAATATTTTAGGAGAACATAAAAGAACATGATTGCTAAACTAGATCACTCTAAGATAAGATAACAGAATGAAATGAAAATGAGATTATAAAGCTAAGGAAATAAATTAAGCACTAAATAGCACTATTGCAAAACAAATACATTAGAAACAACAATGAACAGAACAGGTATGGCCAAAAATTAAATTTTGATAGCTTATAGTGAATCCAGTGAAAGAAGTGCATGTGAGTGTTAAGTCTGCTCAGTTGTGTCCGACTCTTCGCGACCCTATGGACTGTAGCCCGCCAGGCTCCTCTGTCCATGGGATTCTCCAGGCAAAAATACTGGAGTGGGTGGCTGTGCTCTCCTCCAGGGGAATCTTCTGGACCCAGGGATCGAACTCCCATCTCTTGTGTCTCCTGCATTGGCAGACGGGCTCTTTACCACTAGTGCCACCTGGGAAGCCCAGTGAAAGAAGAGGTTAAAGGAATTTGAGAAGTAATATATATGGAGGATGATATATTCATCAGATAATATTCATTCATTCACCTGAATATTCATTGGAAGGACTGATACTGAAGCTGAAACTCCAATAGTTTGGCCACCTGATGTGAAGAACTGATTCATTGGGAAAGATCCTGATGCTGGGAAAGATTGAAGGCAGGAGGAGAAGGGGATGACAGAGGATGAGATGGTTGGATGGCATCACCGACTTGATGGACATGAGTTTGAGTAAGCTCCAGGAGATGGTGATGACAGGGAAACCTGGTGTGCTGCAGTCCGTGGGGTCACAAAGAGTTGGACAGCTGAGCGACTGAACTGAACTGATTTATGTAGGAAAGTGGTTCAATGTAAGGATCATTGCTGTTCCACTTAAATAAAAAGTCTCCAAAATGTAAAGAAAAGAGTATTCGAAATATGATAGAAGGAAATTTTCTTGTGTGGAAGAATTAAATCTGTAGTCTGATTAGGCTCCAATAAAAAGTAATGGACAAGAAGTAGTAACAGTGATTATCCTGATTAAATGATTGCATTTCAGTTGTTAATAGAGAACTCTCTAAAAGCATTCGGGAGAAAAGGTGTAAAAAAAAAACAGCCTGGCCTTACACTTTTTCACGTCTTGACACTGCTGAGGCAAAGAAAGTGTGATACCACAATTAGGTAAGATGTCATTTATATATCAAGGCAATTGCAAAGGACACAGAAAAATTCAGTCAATACAGCAGCCATGGGCCCTTTTTGAGAGAAAAATAATAATACTGAAATCAAATTCATCCAACCAAAGGCTAAAAGGAGGAGTTACAGTATAATGACTAGTCTAATACTTGGTGCTAAGAGTGCTTGAGAGCTCTTAGCACTCGCTAAGAGACCTTGTGAAATTGTGTTAGTTAAGAGGGAAATAGTATAAACTGAAACTTTATGCCAGTCAGATTCCCCTTTCGTATGCAAAAAAGAAACACTCATTTATCAAATCTGTAAGAAATTAAGGAATAATAAACACTTAAGAGCCCTCTCACACACAAAATTGACAGTGAAATTCAGGCATCCAAACAGTAGGCTAGTTAAAGAACTTGAGAATGTGTAGACTTTAGGAGGAGGACTAGTGTGAGCTTTGAGTCTGCTGAAATGTAGATCTAAGATCAAATAACTGTGGAAATTCTGGCTGCACAATAAAATGTAAAAGTTATAGACTGACACAGTGAAAAGAATAATAAAACAAAAAAAATGAGGTAAAGGAGGTGTCATTTTTTCATCTTTAACATCTGTGATATTGGAACTGTGATACTGTAAGTTTGGAGCATGTAGTTATAAAACATAAGGACACAATATAATCAATGTGAAAATTTTTTTTCTCCTTCCATATTTCAGATTATTGAATGTTTTGGAAGTAATAGCTCCCTTCAAGCACTTTAATAAGCTTAGAGAATTTGTTCAAATGAAACTTCCTCCAGGCTTTCCTGTAAAACTAGGTAAGAGAAAAATTGTCATGTAAGTTTAATGTCTATTAGAAATATGGAGCTGTTTACTAACATTTAAAAAGAAATATTCTTTGAAGGAATATGAATTTCCTAGTTTATAATTTTATATGGTTTTTCTGTAATTACATGCATTGATATTCATATTTTGTCAAATATATAAAATGCTGAATGAAAACTCTCCTTGACTTAAAGCAAGTGTAAGTGAGGGGTATACAAATATTTCATTCAAGAGGGTGTGAGTGAACTTATGCACTGTGATAATATTTTAATGTGAAATTGAGAGACAGAATTTTAGCCCATATTTTCTGCAGATTCTGAATTTCTGAACAGTGGGAATATTTCTGGGGTCAACAGTCATTATTCAGGGATAAAGTAATAGTTATTACATTTTATTTTTCAGTCTTAAATATTTAAACTTAATTTCACTTTAAACAATGATCTTTCAAAACAGTAAACTCATTTTGTATATATTTATCTTCTTAACTATATTAGAAAAAGAGGAGTAAGACACTTCTTACAGGATCTTTAGGAGTTGAGGCTTAGATTTAGCAGTGATTTAAGCTCCATGGGGGGCTTCCCAGGTGGCTCAGATGATAAAGTATCTGCCTGCAATACAGGAGACCCGGGTTCAATCCCTGGGTTGGGAAGATCCTCTGGAGAAGGAAATGGCAACCCGCTTTGGTACTCTTACCTGGAAAATTCCATGGATGGAAGAGCCTGGTAGGCCACAGTCCATGGGGTCACAAAGAGTCAGACACGACTGAGCGACTTCACTTCACTAAGCTCCATGGGGGCCTTCAATACCACCCATCGATCCAGCCACAAGTATTTAATCAGTGCTTACTGTGTGCTGAACCCTTTTCTAATGATGAGAGACAGTGAAAATCCCTGTCCTTTTGGTGGGATAGGGGGTATATTCTGGATGGGGTAGGGGGTATTATAGTAAATATAACTTTTATATAATTTCTCTGATATGTTTACCTTGTTTCACTCAATATTACTGAAACCACATCTCACAACAATTAGGGCAGGTGCTATACTCCCAGAAGTAATGCTTTTATTGCTAAAAATTAAACCCAGCCTTCTCAATTTTTCAAATTTGGGAATATGCATATTGTAAGTTAAAATTGATTTTAAAACATATTCTCAATATGTCATTCTAGATTCCCTTTGTGATATAAAAGTGCTGAGAACCCAAGATCTACTTGAGTAAACCAATGATAAGATTGTAGGCAGAAATTGTTAAAAACTAAAGCAAAGAAGAGCTGAGTGTTTGAGTTATGGATCATCACATAACTTTTTCTGCAGAAGCTTAAAATTCCACTGTCATTATCTATAGCCAGAAAATAGTTCAAGCATCGGACTCTCTTCTGTATATTGTATTTAAGAGGCACAGTGACAAACCTGAATCGAGGGCAGGGATTAGATATATGAAACTATTACTGTATTCACATTTTTTAAAGTTCCAAGCCAAAATCAAACCTCACAATACAAGATTTTGTGAAAAAGAAACACCTTGGTTATATGGGAAAAAAGTCTACAGCACTTTTTTGCAGGCATTTCTCTGACATAAAGCTTTATTGACAAGGGATTTATAATTTTTTGCTTATATACTTATAGGGAATTTGCTTAAGTATCTGTCTCGTCTCTGTCCTTCTTTTACAATGACCCTATAAAATCTAGTCCTAGGTCAGTTTAATCTTCAGTCATTCCTGTTTTTATATTTAGGATAGACAGTACAACGGAGGGGGGAAATCTGGAAATTGTTAACACAACTGTATGTTTTCAAAATGAGCCAGAGTTTTTTTTTTTCGTGGTTTTTTTTTTTTGGCTGAGCTGCACGTGGACTCTTCATTGCTGTGATCGGGGCTTCCGTAGTTGTTTCTCTTGTTGTGAAACATGGGCTTAGTTGCCCTGTGGCATGTGGGATCTTAGTTCCCCAACTCCATGTCCCCTACACTGGAAAGGGGCCTCTTAACCACTGGTGTGCATGGTGCTAAGTTGCTTCAGGTTTGTATGACTCTGTGCAACCCTATGGACTGTAGCCCGCCAGGCTCCTCTGTCCATGGGATTCTCCAGGCAAGAATACTGGAGGGGGTTGCTATGCCATCCTCCAGGAGATCTTCCTGACCCAAGAAACAAACCTGTGTCTCTTATGTCTCCTGCAGTGATAGGTGGGTTCTTTACCACTAGTGCCACCTTCTCTGGACCATCAGGGAAGTCCTCAGCCAAAGCTTTAAATGCTAATTCTGAATGATCTTTCCTCTGATTTGCTGCTTCTCTCTGTTTGCTTTCAAAGGCTAAATCTGAGCCTCCTTCAGCAGTCCCCATCCGCATCCCCTCCGTTGCTTCCTCCCACAGTCTAAGCAGATAAGTTTTTTTGTTTTCTTAGTTACAAAAAGAGGCCATCAGAAGTAATGAGACCTCCCCCATTACTCCCAACCTTCCATACAGACTTTTTGCCCCAAGCCCTATCTTTTCTTCCAGCTCTTCTGTCTCAGTGGAAGTGGTGTCCCTTTTCTTAGCTTGAGTAATCTCTTCATTTGTACTATGGATCTGTTCTCCTTCCCACTTTTTAAAAAAGGTTGCTTTGTTTTCCTACATTTCTTCTTTACCTCCCAACTGCTTTAGTATAGCCTTCTTCTCTTAGCTGTTAGGCTGTGTTCAGGTCTTTAAAGTTCAACCAAAGGTCTTTCTCCTTTTAAAATTCAACCAGTCTAGGAAATTTCCTAGTGGCCTGGTAGTTAGGATTCTGGGCCTTCACTGCCATGGCCTGGGTTCAGTCCCTGGTTTGGAAATTGAGATTCCACAAGCCGTATGGTGTGGCCAAAAAAAAAAAAGTCAGGGTCAGGGAGGTGAGGGAAGATGGCCAAACTTCAGAGAAAAATTCAACCAATCTAATAAAATAATCCCTTTAGCTCCACCTTACCCAGCACTTGCCTTTAACCTTTGCTTTTCATAGCTGGGTTACTGCAAGTCTACTTTTATCTCTCCATTCTTTCTCTTTATAGTTATATTATAAATAGGGGAAAATGAAAAAGAGATAAAGGGAGGCGAGGTTTTTCTACATCACTTGAACTACTAAAATGATGACATCAGGAGCCAATGATAAATTAGTTATATATAATGTATACTTACAGCAGCCACCAAAAAAAGGTGTACAAAGAGATATACTCAAAAATACTACAGATAAACACAAATAAAATTCTAAAATGTAGTCATGCCAGGACTCTCTGGTGGTCCAGTGGTTAAGACTCCATGCTTCCACTGCAGCGGGTATGGGGTCTGATCCCCGATCAGGGAAGCTCTGCATGCTGCATGGTGCAGCCAAAAGTAAACAAATAAATAAATAGTGTTCCTATAACCTACAGGAAAGCAGGAAAAATACATGAAAAAAGAGACGACAGAAAAAGCAATGAAATAGCAGAATTGTCTTAGTATATAAATAATTCCATTAAGCGTAAACAGTCTAAACAGACCATTTAAAAGATAGATTGGAAAAATAGATTAAAAACCATGACTCAACTACATGCTCTCTTCAAGAAGCTCCCATCAAATATGATTTTGACAAGTTGAAAATGAAATGAATGGGTGGAAAAAGATGTATCATGCAAACATGAATCAAAGGGTAACAGGACTAGATACATTAATATTAGAAAAAGTAGATTTCAGAGTAAAGAAAATTATGGGGGGAGGGGTATTATATAACAATAAAGGTATCAATCAATGAAGAAGAAAACAATCTTAAATATGTATACACCAAACAACAGAACTACAGGATGGTGAAGCAAGAACTGAAAGAAATGAAAGGAAAAATAGATTTTCAATTATAATTAGAGTCTGCAACATCCTTCTCTCAACAGTTGACAGAACAACTAGAAAGGAAATCAGCAAGGATATTATAGACCAGCTCTATAACACCATAAACCAGAGCACCTAGTTGGCGTTTATGGAAACACATTACCCAACATCAGCAGAGTACACTTTTTTTTAAAAATACTTATGGAACATATACCAAGATAGGCTGTATCTTGGGCTATGAAACAAACCTTAAGAATTGAAAAGGAATGGAAAACCAGTCACAGTAGTCAAACTAGAAATAATAACAGCAGAATCTCCAGTTTGTGGTATTCTGTTATGCACTCTTCTAAATAATATATGGGTCAGTGGTGAAATCTCAAGGGAAAAGAATATATTGAACTGTATGAAAATAAAATTACAAATATAAAAATTTCAGATATGACTTGGCAACTGAAAAACAACAAAAAATTAAAACCACAGTGAAACAAAGTGCAAGTTGGTCAGTCATGTCCAAGTCTTTGCAACCCCATGGATAGTCCATGGAATTCTCCAGGCCAGAATACTGGACTGGGTAGCTGTTTCCTTCTCCAGGGGATCTTCTCAACCCAGGGATCAAACCCAGGACTCCCACATTCAGGCAGATTCTTTACCAGGTAAGCCACGAGGGAAGCCCAAGAATACTGGAGTGGGTAGCCTATCCCTTCTCCAGAGGATCTTCAACCCAGGAATCGAAGCGGGGTCTCTTACACTGTAGGCAGATTCTTTAGCAGCTGAACTATCGGGGAAGCCTAAAACCACAGTGAAATCATTATATACACCTAACAGAATGGCTGAAATAAAACATTGTTGGGGCTTCCCTGGTGGTCCAGCGGTTAAGAATCTGCCTGCCAATGCAGGGGACACCTGTTCCTGGTCTGGGCAGAGCCCACATGCCACAGAGAAACAGCCTGTGCGCCACCACTGAGCCTGCGCTCTGGAGCCTGCGAATCCGAGAGAAGTCTGCGCCGTAACGAGAGCAGCCCCCGCTTGCCACAACGGGATAAGTCCATGAGCACAACAAAGACCCAACACAGCCAAAAATAAACAAATAATACTATTTTAAGAAACCAAAACATTGTGACAACTCCAGGTGTTAGTGCAGATGTGAAGAAACTGGATCGAGCGCTGATACATTGCTGGTGGTTGTGTAAAATGGTACAGCCACTCTAGAAAACATTTTAGCTGTTTCTTAAAAAAAAAAAAAACCAACATAAAAACTAACCATCTAACATCCATGCAGTCAGGCAGTTGCATTCCTAGCCTTTTGTCCCAGAAAAATAAAGATATACTCACATAAAAGCCTATATACAAAAATAAGTTTGTTAACAGCCTTAAGTTAGAAACAGCCCAGCTTCTTGGTGCAGGTTCGCTTCATCTCTTCCAAGATCGAGTTCTCTCTCGATTTTCTTCCTGCCGCCTGACTGCTCCTTCTGGAACACTTCTCTCCTGTTACCTTTGTCACCCTACATTATATTCTCATTATCTCTGTCCAAATTAATTCAAACGTGTTACTAGTATGCTCACAACCATCCATTGGTTTCCATCTCATCCAGAGTAAAAGCCAAAGACTTTTCCTTGACTTAAACCCCACTTGATCTGGCTGCCTTCTTCTCCTCAGACCTCTTCTGTCCCTTACTCATTTGGCTGTAGTCAGACCGATCTCCCACCTGTCCCCAGAATAAACCATGCTGTTTGATTTTAGGGCTTTTTTTTCCTTTTTTTTTTTAAACTTACTCCCTTTACTTAGAATTTTCTTCCTCTAGGCAACTGTATAGTTTCTTTTCTCAGGTCTTTGCTGAAAAGTCACTTTATTGAGGTTTGCCTTTGAACCCTAATCAAGAACTCTTACCCTCAACAATGAAATTGCCTATACCACAGCTTGCTTTGTTTTTTTCTGGATCCTCAGTCACATTACTCTTTACTTATTTGTCTGGATCTCCTAACCAGAATGTAATCTCCTTAAATGCAAGATTTGTTTTCTCCTGTTTACTGGTGTATGAAGTAAAGTGAAGTGGACCCCATGGACTGTAGCCTACAAGGCTCCTCTGTCCATGGGATTTTCCAGGAATCCAAGAATACTGGAGTGGGTTGCCATTTATATCCAATGCCTAAAACAAGGGTCAGAAAACTTTTTCTGAAAGATAGCAAATATTTTAGACTTGGAAGATCATATGGTTTCTGTCACAACTATTATCTCTTATTAGAGAATGAAAACGGCCATAGATAATAAGTAAACCTTGTGTTCCAATAAAACTTTACTATGGTCAATGATGTTTGAATTTCATGTAATTTTATCTGTATGAAACATTTTTTTAAAACCATTAAAATATATAAAATCTTTTCTAGCTCAAAGGCCTTGCAAGGCCCAGGCAACAGGCCTTAATTTGCTGAACTCTGAATCAGAGCAGACTCTTCACTCAGTAGGCCCCAATGAATGATCTTTTCCTCAGAAATAACTGGAAAAACTCTGTAATCCTTATGTTGATTTCTGTGTTTTTTTTAATGAAAATATTACTTTCTGCAATAAAATACTAGGTTTGTAACAGTCAGACTTAGTTTATGGTATGCCTTTATCCTAGACAGACATTCAACTTAGCTTTCATAGAATCATTTCAGAATTTTAAGGAGGCTTTCAAGTTTATCTCGTAGATGAAATCCTTGAGCCTGATAAGTTAAATGACTTGTAGGAATCAACCCAGGTTTTATAATTGTGTTCTTTCCAATAAATTGTGTTAGGAATAAAACTAAGCAGAGTGATCAAATTTTGAGTTTTAAATTTTTAAAAATAAACTTATTCATTTATCTGTTTTTGGCTGTGCTGTCTTCGTTGTTCTGCGTGAGCTCTCTCTGGTTACTGTGAACTGAGCGTGCTCTTCCTTGCAGTGCAAGGGCTTCTCACTGCAGTGGTCTTCTTGTTGCAAAGAACAGATTCTAGGCACGCAGGCTGTGACTGCAGTCCGTGGTCTCTAGAGCACAGGGCTCATTAGGTGCAGTATTCCTGCTTAGCTGCTCCATGGCATGTGGAATCTTCGCAGATCAGAGATTGAACCCATGTCCTCTGCTTTGGCAGGCAGTTTCTTATCCACTGCGCCACCAGGGAAGTCCTATTTGGTCATTTTTGATGTCAGATTTAACTCACAGTTTCAGCTAGAAATGTATATTATTTAGAAAAATATTAGGCTTGTTAGTATGATTATTACTCCAATTCTGACAAGATTATCTTTATCTATTTAAATGATGGATTGTTTTTAGTGTTTTAAAAACAAAAAAGGATGAATGCATTTCATGTGTTAAATGAAAAAAAAAAATCAGCTCAGATTCAGAATCTATACACTACATTCTAAAGAAAATATAGCAGAATGCAAAAAAGTACAAATATAGCCATCCCTTTGCCCCAAGAAAAAGAAAAAATAGTCTAGTGGAATCCGCCATTATAGTTCTAGGATTGGGGAGCAGTGAGACCTTGATTTTTGGATGTAACTCTTGATGCCTTGGTGTCTTTCTTTCCTCATGAGTAGCCAAACTTCTCCCCACACATCCCTCACCCCTGCCAAACACACTCATATTAGACATGTATTAGGGTTTGTCTGGTCCCTGAATAATGCTTTTTTACATTTTAAGGAATGTATATATTTCTCTCTTATCATATTTCATTGTCTATAAATAAGTTACCATTTCATTTTACAGTGTTACCATTAATTGTCCTCTCTAGATATACCCGTGTTTCCTACGATCACAGCCACTGTGACTTTTCAGGAGTTTCGATATGATGAATTTGATGGCTCCATCTTCACCATACCCGAAGACTACAAGGAAGACCCAAGCCGTTTTCCTGATCTTTAACTGACACAGAAGATGATGCCATTCAACCAAGGAAAGCTAGAGAATGCAGAGAACCCAGAGTGAATCCAAATAGAAGGGACAAATGCTTTTGAGGAAAAGGGAATTATGTTGACTTGACACATCAGTGATATTAATGAAATGGGCCTCTAATAAGAATTTCAGCAAGTTTCCTGATGTGCCATTTTCAGTCTTTTTAAAAATATACATATTATAAATGTAATAGTTTGACACATTAATGACCCCAAGTCCTTCTTATGTAAAACAGCTATGAGTGCTGTGATTTGTTTTTAAAAATTTTTACACTTCTTGTTGAAATATATATGCATATATCTATATCTATATCTAAAACACTCCTGGACCATTAACATAAATTAAATGTCTTAAGAGATATGAAACCCTTTTAAACTTGTCATCTTATATTCAAGGTGACCTTTATAAATATTCCTTCAAGCTTTGTTTTCATAAAATGTAAAGTATGTAACATTATGTATAGTTCAGTAATTTGAATGTTCGTTCAATATAATGAACTAGAAGGAATGCAGTTTTCTGTAGATGAATGAACCAAATGGTAACCATTAAACAGTTGCATTTATATGTTGCAATACATTTCAGAAGGAGCGTTCACTCTGCAGGGAATAAGGTACCTCCTTTAGCACCTTAGTGCAATTCATTGTGGTGCTATTTGTTTTTACCTGAATTTATTCAATGGAAAACGTTTGTTACTAATCTTCCTTTCATAGAACCTCGATTTTTTTTTTTTTTTTCTAAACTTGAGTTTAACAGTCCTTTTTGTGTTCATGATAAGGTACAGTTAGCATGCTTAAAAATACTCTTCTTCCAAATCTGAGCACTTTAAAGAAATTCCAAATATTTAAACTTGTTTCCTAATAAGTGCACATCATTCTGATTATTTTGTTTGTTTTTAGTGGTATATGGATGCATTTGTGTCAGTTTTAAAAACAATCCACATATTTTGGACATCCCTACATATTTAATGCTTTCAAAATAAGGTAAAAACATTTTATATAACAATATATTTGTTACAAGTTAAATTCCAGAAACATACTCAAGATTGACAATTCCTACTGTTATTTTTTTAAGTCACAAGAAAATATTTATTGATTTTAATTACCTCCACAGTGTTTAAATCATGCATTATTCATTTCTGCACTTAAAATCTTTCATACTTATTCCAAGATGGTTTGAAGGTCCAAGAATGAAAATAAATTAGGGAGAATAATGTATTAACAGTCATAAAATGTTATGTTACATTAAAGAACTTAGCTGAAGAAATGTTTTTTAAATGTATCCTGAGAAATGTGTCAGAATGGATCTGTCAAGTTTTTTTAGAGTGATCAGTAATTTAAACTTTTTCCAGGATTTTAAATAATTTGAATGAGTTTAGAGACCTTTATTGAAGAGATGATTTATTTAAAAATCCAAAGCATCAACCATAAGAAATTTTATAATAAACGTCTTTGAAGCTGCATCTTCCATGCTGATACCTACTACATTGCATATGTTGACAGTTTATTAAATACATTTTATATGATGAAAAATAATCATAGTTAAAAATTCAAAGACCAGTTACTTTTATGTGGGTCTGTTGAACTCTATGGAAAGAGTGGGTAAACCCATACTAGGTTTATTGAATAGAAGTTGATCCCTATTATTTTGGGAATGTTTTGATCAAGTGACTTAAGAGATTTGAGAGACTGAGAGGCAATGAATGATTACTGTTGCTCTTAGGCTCCCTTACTTTGTGGGAATATGGTATACTTTCAGGAATATACTGCAGATCTTTTTTGTACTGATTAATTCAGTGGGGGAAAAAATGGTACATTGCAGCTTAGGACTTAACAATTCCCTACAAGCTGTGAGTTTTGCCAGGGTACACTGGAGGTAGGAAGACTACTGAAAACTTTTGAATTTGGATTTTGTTTTTTAACTTTCTCTCATAAATAATAGTAGAAAGAAATTATCCATTCCAAAATGTCTTTTATCTGATCACAAATGACAGGTATATGTCACTATCTCTTATGATGGTAAAAATGAGCTATTTAATGCAAATAAACTTTTCACAATATTAGACTTTTCAAAATGTGCCTTTTAATCCAGCTAATGAGTGAAGCTGTATGCTGTTTCAAGTAGATAAAAACTTTATATTTTGATACTCTTACATGAAAAATAAGTTTTATAATATAGGTTCATAAAATTTTCTATGCCTTCCATCTGTGATTTAAAAACTTGTTTGAAAATTGGACTATAAAATGATTACCTTAAATGGCCACTTAAAAGGCTCAATATATCCTGCCACCACTATGGTTTCAAAAGAATATAGTTTTGTCTTAAAGAAAATTTCCTGAAGACAATTTGCCTCTCTCTGTAGACTAGACATTCATGTACACATTCATGTACAGAAAATTAAGAGGGAGGCAGAAAGCTGATGCTGATTATTTTGAGTATAGCTACACACGATGGTCTGGAAATGGAACACATTTCAGAGAAGCTGATAGCCAACAGAAGCTGAAAAACTATTCAGTTTCTTTCTCCTCCTTAGAACTGGTGTTGAGCCCCACTCAAACAAGTAAAGATGTTTTCATAGTGTTATTCATGCACAGCTTATCATTCACATCTTGAGGGAAGGGTGGTGAATAACAAGTGTTTTACTCCCTAGTTTCCACTTAGCCTACAGCAGATGTAGCTTGTTTCGAGGCCACAAAAGACTAAAGAAAATACTAAATTAAGGGGTGCTTCCTTTTGTTCATATTATTTTTTTACTTGCCAACATGGTTTCCCTGGTGGCTCAGATGCTAAAGAATCTGCCTGCAATGCAAAAGACCTGGCCAAAAGATCCTCTGGAAGAGCGAGTGGCTGCCCACTGCAGTCCTCTTGCCTGAATTCCATGGATAGGAACCTGGTGGGCTGTGGCCCATGGGGAGGCAAAGAGTCGGACACGACTGAGTGACCAACACCCAACATGGTTGAGACAAACAGTTGTAAAAATCTAGGTGAATTAGAAGTCCTATTTGTAGTATGCTAACCTTTACTATTGAACTGAGACAATTACTGATTAGTATGAACACAATATGCCTGTACTCTTAGCTCCAGCAAAAAGGTATCAACGATATTTTCCAAAATTACCAAAATGTATTTTTTCCAAAATACCTAAATTTGGGAAGTTTATAAGACAACTGACAGTGAAACTTTTCTGGTATGTGACTTGTGATATCTTTAATTTTAATTGGAGGATAATTACTTCCCAATAATGTGATGGTTAATGCCATGAAGGGATACCTGTGATTTTTTAAACACTGTTATAGCTCATTTTAGAATAGTACTTCTGGCTATAGCACCTATGGTACATAGACTTTTAGCCATTTTAGTTCATCCTTGTAGGTTCCAGCTTGTGGTTTCAATTTAATCTCAACCCCTCCAGCCAGCCTGCTTGCTTTTCTTGACTCCTGTGGGCTTGAGTCTCCAGCATCAGATGCATACTATAGACAATTTTGAGACCATTAAACCAGTTCCCACAATTAAGGTCAAACCTCTGTAACAAATCTTTGAGTCATTCTGCTTCCTGGATTGAATGCTGACTGAAAAGAGCAAAACTATACAATGCTAACCTGATGCTTGTCTTCCCAAACCTGGTATTTAACACCTACTGTAAATTTTAGTTTTCTCACAGATATCCCCACTGGTAAAGAATTAGCATGGTTCACACGTGAGTTATTTCGCTAAAGAATGAATGAATTTTAGGTATTCTTTGATACTAACATAGGAACAAAAATAGAACACTCAGAATCAACTCAATAGACTCATTTAAAAACTACCTCTGTAACAGACATATTCTGAAAGTACAATAGCATCTCCATTACATCCATATTTAAATACAACTACAAGTACTTGATTAGAGAAGTATTTTAGATAGGAGTGAGATGCATTAGCTAGACTTGAGACAGAAGAAAAAGAACGCTAATCTTAATCCCAGCACAGAACACTTCAAACAGCATAGACCACTTAATCAGGTGCCCAAGTGAAGAAAGTGGTATTGCCCTATCAGAGGAAAAGCTGGCTTATGCAGCCTATATGGTAACAAGAGTAGAACCTGTTTTAAGATGCAGCTCCAAGGTAAATGTAAAATTAGTTTTCACAGTGCCCGGTGAGTTTTTCTTTCCGTTAAGTGACTATAGTTTTTCCTACCACATAGAAATCACTACCAGGAAGCTTGTTATCCAAAATCTATATTCACAAAAACAAAGGGCAACATAGTCATCACTGCAAGAAATTTATCCTTGTGCTTTTGCTAAACCATTACCCCAAACTAAAATTTTATATAGCTTTGAGAAGCGCCATAATTAAATAGTAGGTACCACTTACTGACCCAGGTGTAGAGAGCTACATTTTTAACTACTTTACAAGGTAAATATTACTCCCCATTTTAAAAATGAGTAAGAAAGACAGGTCTGTAACTGAAGCTGTAACTGAAGACAAAATTGATGACTGGACCCTTACATGGCCACTACCTTCATTCACTCTTGAAGAATTTAAGCAAATAAATAGCACAAACATTTTTCTAACAAAACCACTTTTATTTTTAAATCATTTTTACTATCAAATACAGAACAAAACTCAGTGTGGAGGCAGTGTTCACTTGATTTCAACTCAACTATATTAAAGGCTCATGTAACCTGCAACTCTACCTTTGTGCATAAATGTTCACTGAAAAATAACCTAAAATATAGACTCCCTTTCATGATAGTATCTTACGTCAGTAGCACTATTTAAGGCCAAAAATTTCTTAATCCCTTTTGAGAAATTAGCATACTTTGTATTCAGACTAAAAGGGAAGAGAATGAGTAAAAGTACTTAACCAAGTGAAACTGCCAATATTTTACTTGTTTTTGACTTACAAAAGACAATATCATATGGTTCAACCTTTTAGATTTTTTTCTACTAAGTTTTTTTTTTTTAAGTTTAAAGAAATGTCATTTGCGTTCAACTTTGTGTTTAAAAATGCAGTGATTATTCGGACCATTACTACAATGTCTTACTATAGACAAAATTCCTTTCCATAAAATCTTTAAAAAGTTACTACAAACTGTAAAAACAATGGTGCTTTTCTATACGGCATTTCAACTTTAAAAGATTAAAAAAAAAAAATCATACTGTAACTTGGATAAAAGCTACAATTCCAAGTCTCATTTTCCCCCGAATCCCGGCCACTCACACTACTCATTTAATAAGTGAATAAATATACTATTCAGCACTGTACAGTAGATACATACCACTGAGTTTCTATACTATTCCAGAAAAGTTATGTTTATATTCACCAAAAATATAAATTTACTAGATATAGGTGGGATCATTTGTTTATCCTAAAGTTCATTGCTTCAACACAAACCCTACACCCAAAATATAAGAAATAAAGTTACACTTAAAAAGACTTTTAGAAATTAAACTAATTTTGACAATTCTGATGGCAACTGATCACTACTGATGGATCTCATCTTACTGCTATATTAAAATATGTGGTCTGCAAGGAGAAATAACTTGATTTGTAAAATGAGTGAGGTAAATGTCATACATTCAACAATGTAAATAAATACAAGTACGTTTTTACAGAACATAAACATAAGTTTAAGGGTTTTATTATCAAAGTCATGTAAAACAATTTCAGAAACTGTACATCAACATGGCACAGACTGTAGCCTACTTTTGTTTTTACTGCACAAAAGTAAAGCTTGAAAACTCCTGTAAGAAAACAGTTGCCTAACTACTTTGCATTTAACATGGAATCACTGTGTGCATAAGATTACTACTGCAGTAACAGTAACACAAAATTTATTGGTTTTATACAACTTGAGATCAAATAAAAAGTACATTATCAAGTAGATTTGTCTTATTTAAAAGCATATGAAGGTCAATTTAAAATGCACTATCCCCCTTTTCCAACAATGAGATTAAAACAAATTAATAAAAGTGTGGAAAACAAACTCAGGACAAGAGCTAATAACTTTCTTTTACAGCTGGACTTCAGGATAGGCAAAAACAGCTTTCACTGATGTGGATGTGGAATAAATTATTTTAGGAAAAAAAATTCCCAAACACCTTATGAAAAAGTATACAACTCTACTTCAAAATATGCTATTTACTTACTGCCAAAGACAGTTTCATTTGAAATCTTGTTTCTGTAATTAAAGCCTAATTATAGCCATCAAAAAAGGTTAGTGCATATATAACCTTTCAAAGTTAAACAAAAGCCACAAAAATTTAGCCACAAGGCTTAAAGGATTATCTATTTCAAATGCTCATTTCCAGATGTAACTATAAGGTTAATTTGTCATGTCAACAAACGACCATAAGTAGATCCATCATGTTGAAGGATTTTAATGACATTTAGGATATTCCTGCCACAATTAACATGCAATCAGTGCATTCCCTACATGGCTCTATTACGGCAATGAATCAAATTCTAGAAATACTATAAGCGAACTTACTTAATAAAGGAGATCATACAACATAAACAATCCATGCCTGCTGTAGATGCATGCAGCTTTTCATTTTTGTTATGAAGCAGCACCAGAATAGTAAAACTGCTTGGTTACTCAATCAGATTTCACCCTGTCACGAATTGGTTACCCCTGTATCATCTTCCTTAAAGCTTTTGGATGTAAATAACTAATATCAACATCAGGAGCTTTATAACCATTTATGACTCAGAGCTGTATACATCTAGGTTTGAGATGAACAAATACAGCATTAAGAAATCACACAGGAATGACACTGATGCATGTACACAGATTCCCATAGAGGCATGGTTTAGTCACTCATATCCATGTCTTCTTCATGATGATCATCCCCATTCACTTTGGATTCTCTTAGTGCATCACCAGCTCCCTTTTCCACAGAACACTCTTTTGTTTTAGGAGAACCTGGCTCTGCTGGTTTCTTTTCCTCCCTTTTCTCCTTCTCGCTGTCATACCCCTGTTCCTCTTCATCGTAGTCCCGTGTAACCTGCTTTGCCAAGGAGAATAAAAAAGTAAACGTCTTCACAGGAAAATCACTTCTTTAAAGTACCAACATCAACCAAAACACCAAAATAAATCAGTTTGTAAACATACTTTTACATCTTTATCACTCTCTGATTTTCTTTCCCGTTCCTTTTCCTTATCTTTACTTTTTTTCTTCTTGCTTGTGGATCGCTCTCTTTCATCTCTGCTTCTTTCTCTGTCTTTATCTTTCTTCTTCTCCTTTTTATGTCTAGGATGACAGTAAAATGGTCACAAGATGCTTAAAACAAAATGCTCAGGAATTTTTGCCACTATTTAAATAGCAATAAATGTAAATTTGTTTCAGATGGTAAGCTTGATAGTCACTGCTATAAGGAGGTTAACAAATATCCAATTTCAAATCACTGGACACAAGCTATATACAAGTAACATAGGGAAGACAATTGTAACTTTATTACAGGTCTAAAATGCCCAATCATAAACAGTGTTTATTATAACAATCTCAAGTCATGAAGAGAATGTATCAGCACATTCTTAAGTATTTTAATTCCTGAGAAGGAAGAAAAATTCTAGAACAGTTCCTGAAAAACAGGATAGATCCAATAAAAGATTAACACTTACCTCCTAGGGGATGGTGAGCGAGACAATTTTCTTTTGGGAGACCTAGGCTTTTTAGGAGATCTTGTGCCACTTCTGCTTCTTCGTCGTCGTCTCTCTCTAGAACAAATGTGCAAGCTAGACTTTAAAATACAGTGTTATTCAAAA
Organism: Odocoileus virginianus; assembly: GCF_023699985.2. Classification (NCBI taxonomy): domain Eukaryota; kingdom Metazoa; phylum Chordata; class Mammalia; order Artiodactyla; family Cervidae; genus Odocoileus; species Odocoileus virginianus. The sequence goes on from NC_069678.1 coordinate 56,710,497, forward strand.
AATGCAGGCACATCATAGCAGATGTGTCTACAATGGAACTCCACTAGAAACAGAAAACTCCATTTTCAAATATTGTTTTGAGTTGAAGAAGCAAATGGGTAATAAAAGTTGGCAACTTTTGTGGGGCAAACTATGTGCCTTTCCTTTAATGCCCTTAGGAAAACCCTAATATCTAGCAATTCTTAAAGACATGATGTCATCAAAACATCAGAAATGTTAGGGGTTCCCAGGTGGCTCAGATGGTAAAGTATCTGCCTGCAATGCGGGAGACCCGGGTTCAATCCCTGGGTTGGGAAGATCCCAAACAGAAATGTTAAGCTCATAACAAAGGTTCTAATTCAAGTCTGAATTAGAATTATTTGAAGAATTATTCTTCAAAGAACCAGCTTTAGATTCAGTCAATGGACAGAACATGTAAAAGATTAACATGTTGTGTTATGAAATGCAGTTGCTAATAAAATTCAAAACTACTTCTAAATCGTTAGGTAAAACTTAGAGAACTAGAGTTAGTGGTGGTGGCTGTTTAGTTGCCAAGTTAATTCTGACTCTTTTGCAACCCAAGGACTGTAAACCCACCAGGTTCCTCTATCCATGGGATTTTCCAGGCAAGAATACTGACGTGGGTTGCCATTTCCCTCTCCAAGGGATCTTCCCGATCCAGGGATCAAATCCACCTCTCCTGCACTGCAGGCTGATTCTTTACCACTGAGCCATCAGGAAACCGGGATCAAACTGACTTCCTGTTGTCCAGCAAACCACGCCCCAAATCCAATCCCTATTTTGAGCAATTAGCTTTTTAAGATATACCTCCTTCTCTTTAACTTAAAAAAAGTTCTGCTTCTACAATACAAACAGATGGAAAGTTTTGCTGTGTTCTTGGACTGGAAGCACCAATACTGTTAAAATGACTACACCACTCAAGGTAATCTATAGATTCAATGCAATCCATATGAAAATACCAATGGCATTACCTGCAGAATTAGAACAAACAATTTAAAAATTTGTATGGAAACAAAACAACCTTGAATAGCCAAAACAATTTTGATAAAAAGAAACAAGAGCTGGAGGAATCACATTCCCTAGCTTCAAACTATATTACAAAGCTACAGTAATCAAAACAGTATGGTACAGGCACAAAAACAAGACACATAAATCAATGAAACAGAGTAAGAGTCCAGAAATAAACCCACACACTTATGGTCAGGAGGCTAGAAGATACAATGGAGAAAAGTCTCTTCAATAAGTGGTGCTAGAAAAACCAGTTGCGTGTAAAGGAGAGAAATTACAACAGTCTTTAATACTGTATCCAAAAATAAAGTGGACTAAAGACCTAAGTATAAGACCAGATACTACAAAACTGGAGGAAAAGATAAGTAGAACATTCTCTGACATAAATCATAGCAAAATTTTTTTTGGATCCATCTCCTAAAGTAAATAAAAGCGAAAAACACAAATGGGACCTAATTAGAGATTTTGCACAGCAAAAGAACCATAAACAAAACAAAACAGAATACCTACAGAATTGAAGAAAATTATTTTCAAACAATCCGACTGACAAGGCATTAATCCCCAAAATATACAAATAGCTTAGACAGTTCAGTATCGAACAATCAAAAATGTGCCAAAGACCTAAACAGACATTTCACCAAAGAAGACATCTGGATGGCCAAAAGTGAAGACGGTCAACACTGGTAATTATTAAGAGAAGTGCAAATCAAAACTACAATGAGTTATCTATCACCTCACAGTGGTCAGAACAGCCATCATCAAAAAGTGTACAAATAATAAATGCTGGAGAGGGTGTAAAGAAAATGGAACCCTCCTACACTGTTGGTAGAAAAGTAACCCCAATATTCACAGTACCATTTTTAAATAATTCTCAAGATATAGAAGCTATATAAGTGTTCATCAACAGAAGAATGGATAAAGAAAACTGCTATTATTTATACAACAGAATATTAGTAAGCCATAAAAAAGAATGAAATTGTGCCATTTGCAGCAACATGGATGGACATGGAGGGCATTTAAGCAAAGTGAAATAAGTCAGACAGAGACAGACAAATACTGTAAGATATAACTTACACATGTAATCTGAAAAATACAACAAACTAGTGAATATAACAAAAAAGCAGACTCAGAGATAGAAAACTAGTGGTTACTACTGGGAAGAGGAAAGGCAGGGGACATTATATGTAGAGGATTAAGAGACACAAACCATTAGGTGTAAAATAAGCTACTATGATATATTTTACAACACAAGGAATATAGCCAATATTTTATAACAACAATAAACAGAGCATAATCTTTAAAAATTGGGAATTGCTATAGTATAGCAACTATACTTAAAAACCCACCTAATGACAAGCAACTATTAAGTTTAAGACAGACTCAAGGATGTCTTATACAACATGGGGAATAGAGTCAATGTTCTGTAATAACTGTAAGAAGATAGTAAACTTTTATAAAAATATATGATTTAGACACACAAAAAATTAAGCCCGATATGCTTGAAGAATCTTCCTTTCAGCAGCCTTCGAAGCTTTAAAGAACAAAAAACCACAAGTTGTCTGTGACCCCTGTCCTGGAAACATTACACAGAACTTTCCCTTCATCAAATATTTATTAAGCTTGTCAAGGTTGTATACCTAATACTTTTCATACTGATTTGTCTAACAAACATTCCATATTCCTTAGAAAAGATGGGCTTTAAAAAGTTTTATTTCTGTGACCTATAATAGACTCTATGACAGCTGCAGAACATGTTACCAGGTATTCATTAAAAATGTAAAGAATATGCTGTAATTTAAGAATGATTCAGGATTTCCCTGGTGGTCCACTGGTTGGGAGTCTGCCTGCCAATGCAGGGAACACAGGTTCAATCCTGGCCTGGAAGAATTCCACCTGCCACGGGGCAGCTGAGCCCTTGTGCCACAACGATGGAACCTTAGCTCTAGAGCTCACATGCCAAAACTACTGAAGCCTGTGTGCCCCCAGAGCCTGTGCTCTCCAAGATAAGAAGCCCACACAGAGCAACGAGAGTAGCTACTGCTTGCTGCACCTGAGAGCCTGTGCACAGCAACGAAGACCCAATGCAGCCAAAAATGATAGAAAAAGAATGATTCAATAATTAAGCAGAGTAAGGCACTTATGAGCAAGTCCATTAAATAAAGAAACAAATAACATATGCCTCCAGTTTTTAAGGTAATAGAATACATATTGCACATCTCATCTCTTATGCCCCTTAGCTGCCTTAGACCTATTTTGGTATTCCTTCAACACTTATATCTGGTTTCACTTTCTTTATATATACATAAAATTTTTAAAAAGACAATTTTCAACACCCTGAAGAGACCCCATGTCTTTAGCTATCATACTCCAACCACTAATCTACTTTATAGATTCATCCATTCTGTACATTTCATATGAATGAAATCATACAATGTGTGGTCTGCTGTGACTAGCTTCTTTAACATGGCATGTTTTCAAGGCTCATTCATATTGTACTATCTATCATTACTTTGGTTCCTTTTACAGATGAATAATAATCTATTGTATGAGTGTACAACTTTGTTTACCCGTGTTAAGTGGATATTTGGGTTGACTTCTTGGTTATGAATAAAGCTGCCAAGAACATTCATGTCTAAGTTTTTGTGCCAACATGTTTTTGTTTCTCTTGGGCATATCGCTGAGAACAAAACTGCTGTGTTAAAGAGCTCTTAAATTTAATTTCTGTAGGAATCGCCAACCTGTTTTTCCAACGCAGCTGCACAATTTTACATTCCTTCTTTCTATGACAGAGTTTTAAGTTTTTTTAATATATTCTAGATAGAAGTTCATTATTGGAAACATTTTTCTAGCACTCTGAGGGCTGTCTTTAACAGTGTTCTTTGAAACAAAAAGTCTTCAATCCTCAAACTTGTCTATTTCTCTTTTGCTGCTTACGACTTTTGTCATATGTAGAGAACCACTGACAAATTCCAGGTCATGAAGGTTAACTTACATGTTTTTTTTCTAAGAGCTTTTTAGTTTTGGCTTTTGTGTTTAAGTTTTTTATCCATTTTAAGTAATTTTTATAGACAGTTTGAGCCCTGAGGTGAATTTAAATAATCAAGATTAAGAAAACAAACACTGTAGTAAAATGTGTAAACAAGACAGGAAGAAAATGGAGTTAAGTACGGCTCTACTTTCTACCATCACATGAATTCCATGTTTAAGTATGAAAAATACATTTTCTGAAAGTTTACAATGCTAAATTTTCACCATAGCAGTTAACTACTCTAAGAATGACACAAACTAGAACTTGCCTTGCCTCCAATTATTTTATCAACAAACCATTATGTATGGAAAAAAAACTATTTTGAGTATTAACATGTAATAAAATGAATCCAATGTGATAATGCACTATACTTTAGCCATTAAATGCTCGGGGGGGGGGGGGGGGGGGAAGAAACACACAAACAGTTCAAATTAGGATATGAAATGCATAGAACAAACATAAAAACTGACCTCTGTTGAATTCCATGTTATTTTAAATGAACTCTATACCATGAAGAATTAATTGAAAACTTATTCTTCACAGATTGCCTTTAGAAAACATCACCATTAAAGTATGTAGTTCTGTACTGGAAAACATTTCACGTTCATAGCCTAATGAGTCTTTGCAAACAAAGTTTAAAAAACAACACTAAGAATTCATAATGCCACCCTACCTGCTAGCACTTCTGGAACGTCTGGCTGTGCTATAACTTTTTGGTGGTGTTTTGGAACGTTTTTTTTCTTTGTCTTCTTTCTTTTTGTCTCTAATAAATGAACACAATTTACTAGTGTTAAAAGATTCAGTTAATAGAGAAAATATATATACAAATTAAAACAAAAGTACAATGAAATGGAATCTCATTCTTAAAATATGGTATTCTGATAAAAACTTTTAGGTTATTCTTTCAAAGTACACACCTGATGTAAACATCTATCATGATTGAAGCCAACCTTCTAATTGTTGCCCTGCTATTATATATTCTGGACTACTCAATACTATTAGGAAAAAAAATCATAATGGACTGGTACTACAATCATACCTCAACTCTAAATCTTTTTACAGATTTTTCTAAGTTTATTTTTATTCCCCACAGCACTTTTATTCATTACACATATATAATGTCTTTTATACCCTTATATTCATAAACACACACCTATTTTCAACTATTTTATAACTTTAGAGACTGAAGTATCACTTTAGTTGTTGTAAACTAATTCCACCCTATATTCTCTATTTCATTCCCTCCCGTCTTTGCTCACTCTGCTCCATCAGTTATATTCTCTATTGAGTCAAGTGTTCATTATCTAATTCCAATATTACTTAAATGGTCCCTTAAGTGGTCCCAGTCATGTTTTTCACAAATTCATATTATACCCGTTTACCAGAAATCTTTCAAAGTACATACCTGAAAATATTAATTCTCTGCTCATCACTTTTCAATTAATTCCCACTGACTTCAGGATCAGTTGTAAACTCCTTAGTGTGAACAATAAAGCCAAATCACACATAAAGTGTGATCTGTCTCAGCTGCCCTGACCTCATTTCCTGGTCCTTCTACACCAACATACTCCTTATTTCAAGAATTCAGTGGTTTGTGTTGGACAGTTGTATATTCCTGGATAATAGTTTACAGACTCTCTAGCCATCTGTGAAGAGCAGTGTATTATTTAACCTGTATTTATCAGCACTGACCAACTTTGATCCTTTTTCCTGCCCCATAAAAAGGTTCTGGCCACAGCTCCTCGTTATGGAATGATGTGATATGAATAGGCTTGAGGCCCTGTCTTGTGGTTTACTGGAACTGAAATCTGACAATTTTATTAAAAGTTGCGTTATTTCATGGGTTTCCCAGCTGGCTGTATAATTTTATCATCTTAGTGCCTTTAGCAAATTTGAATGAGTTTCATAGCCAAATAAGAGTTTGCTTAACCAGACTAAGGATAAGCTTATTAGAGAATCATCAAGAATAAAGATTCCAAGTTAAAAAAAAAAAAAAAAAAAAAGAATTCATGCTAACCCTGTAAGTATTCCCTATCAGAAATCACGCTCCGGAGTCCAGTCAAATCTATCAGAATTTAATACTCAAGTCACCTCTCAACAAATCTCTTCCAACATCCCTAACAATGGCCCTTCCTTGGTAATTACATTAATTTCTCCCCTAGATAAACTTCCTTAAGGGAAGGAATGCCTAATTGCTCTTTGTGTAAGAGATAGTTCATTAAGTAAGCTTGTTTGACTAAGAGATGACTAGTCTTAGCAGAGGCTGAATATGCAGTAAAGCTATCACAAAACCCAAGTCCCAGGTTGAGTTATATGCTTACCAAGAATAAATTTTGAAAAAATAAATAAATTTTGTTGCTTTTTGCTGTGATTCTTACTACTTTTAATCACATAATTAAATACATAAATGGGTAAAGTATAAAACATAGGGCTGTTTCTAAAATTTAAGGTAAGTATTTTAGAAAGATATAAAAGACAGCAGTTTAAAAAATAAGTGTTTCAAGATTATACTGTGTAGCAGCTAAAAATGGAGGGAAAAAATCTAAGTACTTTCAAGTAACAGAGTTCTTGATACTTTAAAGGTGGTTTAAACAAAAAGAAAGTCATTTTGTATCTATTACTCAAGACTAGGCCTATTAATTTCAAAGGGTTTGTCCCTGTATGAAAAACAAATTACTGAATGAATGTTTAAGTCAAAATACAATGTTAAGGTGTGGATATTTTGGTTTTCAGTGAATCCTCACTTTCATTCTTCACTGGCCCCAAATCACGGGATTAGACTCTTAAGTATGGTTCAGTGTCACGAATATAGCAATACCAATTCATACTAAAAAGCTGCTCATGACGAGATATATAAAGAAGAATTAAGAAGGCATGATTGTCTGCCAACAACTCTGGCATATCAAGATGTTGCTGGGAACACAAAATTCTTACCAATGGTTGAATGGAAAAGACGAAATGAAAAAAGGCAGTAGAAATAGCCAAGAATTCTTACTACAGAGAAACTTTACTCACTCATTAACAGCTTTCTACTGTACCTGTTTTTTGACGTGCTCCTTGACCTTCTACCCCTCTCTCTGGAATGCGATCTTCTCCGTCTTGGACTTTTGGATCGTCGTCTACTCCTTGACTTAGAATGTGATCGCCTTCTTGATCTGCTTCTTGACCGCCTTATAAAGTAAAAGGAAGCAGATATATGTATATAAACCTAAAAAGACTAGCTCTACTTTTGTTTATTTCGTATTAAGTGTAGGACCAAAGATTCAGACATGTTGGCTAGCCATCAGTAAGTGAGGGTAATTTCCTGCCATTACTTATTTATTCCACACAACATCTGATATCCCAGAAGTTAGAAAATACCTTTTAACACGTGGAATTTCTCACCTTTTAATCTTTCGTTCAACCTGTCAAACCAATCCTACTTTGCCCACTGAAACTACAACTCCAAACTTAAAAATATTGCTAGAAAATGAAGGAAAATAAAAAATATGACTCATTTGCAACACTTCATAATTACACAGCATTTTAGAAGGTACCTAATTTTATTCCTCATTATTACAAGTTAAATCCATGTACTACTTATCAAATACTTACTTATGCCCATTACGTGCTTTATCAATATTCACTCATTTACTTTCATAATAAACCTAGTAATAGTATATGCTATTATTATTCCCATTTTGGGCTTGCCAGGAGGCACTAGTGGTAAAGAACTCACCTGCCAAAGCAGGAGACTTAGAGCTGGGAAGATCCCTGGAGAATGGGCATAGTAACTCACTTCAGTATTTCAAAAAGAAACCACAAACTGTATTGGTTTCTATGGTTTCTAATTGTTGTTCTCTGATATACATTCCTCTTCTTTAATTTGCAGTTTAACAGATACAAGTAATGCAGGCCAGATACAGATATACACAACTCAGTATAAACTGTGCTTTTTACTCTCATGTGTCCCCAATATTGTACGACCATCTCTTTCCTGCCTGTAATACATGTTTCTCTGCGCCTACTGCATTATCACCTCCAATTCCCATGTTTTCTCTAAAAGGTTAAGTGCAATTAACCTTTTGATTTGTCATTGATCCTTTTCCCCATTTTACTCCTTCCTATTTTAAGAAAAATTGAAAGCAAATGGCAGTTCTTTGCTTAGGATTGGTCATTTAGCTTTTAGTGAACCATTCAACCTCTTTCCATGGAAAACTTCAAATACAATTTAAACTTTTTGCTTTCATTATTTTCAAAGTGCCAAAGGATAGACATTTTAGTAATGCAAAAGATTTGTGTTCAAATCTCCCTTTTAAAGTCAGTTAATAAAAGTATTCATTATTTAACCTGAGCCTATTACTTCAGCAAAAAAAAAAAAACAAAAAACAAAAAACCAAAAAAACAGCACCTACATCATAGAATAGTTGTAATTCAAGGAAAATTAGAAAATCCAGCTCAGCACCTTAGTGTAGACATGTAAATTAAATATTGACTCCCTCTGCTCTTATTGCTACGCTACCATAGTGTTGCCCTCATTCTCTAGAACAGCTGTTTCAAAACCCATTAGGAGTAACATCTCATCAAATTCAGTAACTGTATTTTGTACATCACTTATTTTTGACCATATCTGAAACTAAACAATCCCTCTCAATAACATGTCTATATCCCAGGAAATTTTCATGTAATGCTTACCGACCTTTCTTTAAGCTCCATAAGGATAGGGGTATATATGTCTCCCTTATTTACCAACTGTGCCCTTGAGCAACAACTACTATATTGTGTAATGAAAGGTACTAATGCATTTTGAGGGAAACACTGATCCTCTAGAATTATCAGAACCATCATTTTCTTATGAAGAATTAAAAAAAAATTATGGAAAACCAAAATTGATGCTGTTTGAATTAGCTACTGTTCATCTTTTGAGAAATTTGGCTTTAAAAAAAATTAAACTTAACAATCATTTTAGCAAAACTATGTAACACATTTACCTTACCTCTAATGTATAAAAAAATGGCTGTAAAAAATTATAAATGCATTCTCATGTGTTTCCTTCTAAATGAAGTGATTAATAATATAAAGATTTAAAAAATCTAATAAGCAGAAGTATTACATCTATCAATTTACTATAAGGTCCTGAAACAGTTATTTTTCAACAGCATTGCACTGCAGTCACTTCAACATTCAGTTCATATAAGCTTTTAACATTAGAGAAATATAGAGATTACCATTTATATAACAAAGCTAGTGGAGGTGATTGAATTCCAGCTGAGATATTTCAAATCATAAAAGATAGTGCTGTTAAAGAGCTGCACTCAATATGCCATCAAATATGGAAAACTCAGCAATGGTTGGTCACAGGACTGGAAAAGGTCAGTTTTCATTCCAATCCCAAAGAAAGGCAATGCCCAAAAATGTTCATAAGTTAGCAGGGTAATGCTCACAATTCTTCAAGCCAGGCTTCAACAGTACATGAACTAAGAAATTCCACAGTACAAGTGAGATTTAGAAAAGGCAGAGGAACAAGAGATCAAACAGTCAAGATCTGTACGATCATAGAAAAAGCAAGGGAATTTCAGAAAAATTACTAATTCTGCCTCACTGACTACGCTGAAGCCTCTTGACTGTACAGATCACAACAAACTGTGGAAAATTCTTAAAAAGACAGGAATACCAGATCTCCTTACCTGCTTCCCAAGAAACCTGTATCTAGGTCAAGAAGGAACAGTTAGAAATGGACACGGAACAAAAGAGTGGCTGAAAACTGGGTAAGTAGTACGGCAAGGCTGTATACTGTCATCCTGCTTATTTAACTTACGTGCAGAGTACTTCATGCTGGGCTAGATGACTCACAAGCTGGAATCAAGATTGCCAGAAGTATCAACCACCTCAGATTCACAGATGATACCACCCTAATGGCAGAAAGTGAAGAGAAACTAAAGAGCCTCTTGATGAAGGTGCAAGAAGAGAGTGAAAAAGCGGGCTTAAAACTCAACATTCAAAAAAACAAAGATCATGGCATCTGGTGTCATCACTTCTTGACAAATAGATGGGGAAAATGTGGAAACAGATTTTATTTTCTTGAGCTCCAAAATCACTGTGGACAGTGACTAGAGCCATGAAATTCACTCTTGTTCCTTGGAAGAAAACCAATGACAAACCACTGACTTCTCTAGTAGCTCAGATGGTAAGAGCATCTGCCGACAATTTGGGAGACCAGGTTCAATCCCTGAGTTGGGAAGATCCCCCTGGAGAAGGAAATGGCAACCCACTCCAGTACCCTTGCCTGGAAAAGCCCATAGACGGAAGGAGGAGCCTGGTAGGCTACAGTCCATGGGGTCACAAAGAGTCAGACACGACTGAGCGACTACACTTTTAACTTTTTCAGACAGTATATTCAAAAGCAGAGACATCATTTCACCGACAAAGGTCTGCACAGGCAAAGCTATGGTTTTTCCTGTAGACATGTATGCATGTGAGAGTTGGACCATAAAGGTTAAATGCCAAAGAATTAATGCTTTTGAGCTGTGGTGCTGGACAAGACTCTTAAAAGAGTTCCTTGGACTGCAAGGAGATCAAACTAGTCAGTCCCAAAGGAAATCAACCCTGAATATTCACTGGAAGGACTGATGCTGGAGCTTCAATACTTTTGCCAGAGCGGCTTTGGCTACAGCCTGCCGCAGCAGCAGCCGGCCGCCGTGGCGCGTCGCAACGAGCGCGAGCGCAACCGCGTCAAGCTGGTCAACCTGGGCTTCGCCACCCTGCGGGAGCACGTACCCAACGGCGCGGCCAACAAGATGAGCAAGGTGGAGACGCTGCGCTCGGCCGTCGAATACATCCGCGCGCTCCAGCAACCGCTGGACGAGCACGATGCGGTAAGCGCCGCCTTCCAGGCCGGCGTCCTGTCGCCCACCATCTCCCCCAACTACTCCAACGACATGAACTCCATGGCCGGCTCACCGGTCTCATCCTACTCTTCGGACGAGGGCTCCTACGACCCTCTCAGCCCCGAGGAGCAAGAACTGCTCGACTTCACCAACTGGTTCTGAGGGGCTCGGCCTGGTCAGGCCCTGGTGCGAATGGACTTCGGAAGCAGGGCCTGCACAAGCTGCATATTTAGTGCTTTCTCCTCGGCGATGTTGGAAGGGAGAAGAAAGAAGAAGAGAATAAGAAGAAAACAAACAAATCCAGGCACCCCACCCCCTACATCAACTAAGCGCCGCCCGCCTGAGAAGCAAGGCTCTTGCAAAACAGGGATGGGCTCAGAACAGTATCTTTGCACTCCAGTCATTCCCGGAGATAGAGTGACTAGGACCCTAGGATGACTAGGATGCACAGATTGCAGCTGGTGTGCAAAAGGAGTGGGTTCCTGGCGTCAGGGAGCAGCACACGCCCTGTAGGAACTCCCACCCACCGCTAACAGGCAGAGCTGACCTCCCCACCCTCTCTTGAAAGCCAGTTCTTTGGCCCTCTAGAAGTGGGCTGGTGTCCTTCATCTGTATGCCCCACCCTGATAAAGCTGTGGACGTTGGTCTGCAGTGAAAGTATGGTATTTGAAACTCCAATCCTCCTGGGGTTTTCAAAACCCCCAGCCTCTTGGGGCCCCCCTCCCCAAGCTTCACTCCCTCACACCATCTTTTCCATCATTTTCATCATAGAATGCTTCCAATCTTTTGTGAATTTTTTTTTATTGTAAGAAAAATCTATTTGTACCTATCCTAACCAGTTTGGGGATATATTAAGATATTTTTGTACATAAGAGAGAAAGAAAGAAAAAAATTTATAGAGTTTTGTACAAATGGTTTAAAATGTGTATATCTTGATACTTTAACATGTAATGCTATTACCTCTGCATATTTTAGATGTATAGTTCACCTTACAACTGCCATTTCCCCTATGTGGTTTTGTAAAGAACTGTCCTCATAGGTGAGATTTAAAGGCCATCAGATGTACTTCAGCACCAATGTGTCTTACTTTATAGAAACTTTGTTAATGTATTAATGATGTTATTGAATACTGTTCAAGAAGAACAAAGTTTATGCAGCTACTGTCCAAACACAAAGTGGCAGCCAGTTGGTTTTGATAGGTTGCCTTTTGGGAAATTTCTACCACTGCCCTTTTTTTTTCTTACTGTTTTATTACAAACTTACAAAAGAAAATACCCCGTGTATAACCCTGTTTTATACAAACTAGTTTTGTAATAAAACTTTTTTCTTTTTTTACAAATGGGAAAAAAAAAAAAAACTTTTGCCAGCTGATGAGAAGAGCTGACTCATTGGAAAAGACCCTGAGGCTGGGAAAGATTGAGGGCAGGACAAAAAAGGGCCGACAGAGGATGAGATGGTTGGATGGCATCACCGACTCAATAAACAAGAGTCTGAGCAAATTCTGGGAGATAGTGAAGGACAGGGAAAGCTTGCGTGCTGCAACCCACGGGGTCACAGAGAGTTGCATACAACTGAGCAATTGAACAACAATGATTATTATCTATTATTAATTACTATTTATATACAAGTAAAAAGCATTATTAAAAATAATGGTCATTTTATATGTCAAGATGCTTAAAATACTACAATTTATAACAACTATCTTTCTGCTACGATGTGTTACTACAAGTGTTCCAAAGGACTTTTCTCTCATGGTCATAATTAAAATTAATATTTGAAAGCCTCAGCATTGTAACTCGTATACACAAAAGATGTAAGTTCTCCTTTTTAAGTCTTTTTAAGTATTAAACAAAGCCATGAAAGCACTTGTCCTGGAAAGTTAGTATTCTAAGTATAGGCACAGCTCAGAGATACTGAGTTTGCTCCCAGACCACCGCAATAAAGATAACACAGTAATAGTATGTCACAATGAATTTTTGGTTTCCCAGTACACTTAAAGTTATGTTTACACTATAGTCTGTGAAGTATGCAATAACATTATGGCTAAAAAACATTGTACATACATTTAAGAAATATTGTTTCTCAACTGCTAAACATCACCTGAGCCTTCAGTGAGCCATAATCTTTTTGCAACAGTACATCAATGATCACTAATCACAGAGTACCATAACAAATACAATAACTAAGTTAGCAGTTTTGGAGTGGCAAATGTTAAATGTGGAAAGATTAAACTAAGACGAAGAGTAAGGTTTTGTGTGTCATCTTATTAAGGCAATAGGGAACTTCTAAAGGTTCAGTGGAGCCCTCAGATGTTCTAGATTTAGGTTTTTGAAAGGCAAAATCTTTAAGCACGAAATGGACTGGGGTGAAGGTAGATGACATGGACACAGCAGACAGGACCATCCTGTAACGTTCTGCTGCAGACTGCAATTCTGTGACCTCCCAGAATTCTTACAGGAAACCAAATATCCAATGTGATCATGTCATGAGGTAGGAGCCTTTGGGGTGATTAGGTTATGAAGGCCCAGCTTTCATGAATAGGATGAATGTGTTTATGAAAGACGTCTCAAAGGGGGCTTCTCTGGTGGCTCAGTGGCAAAGAATCCACCTGCCAATGCAGGAAACAGGGGTTCCATCCCTGGTCCATGAACATTGCACATGCCACAGAGGAACTAAGCCCGTGAGCCACAACTACTGACCTGTGCTCTAGAGCCTGGAGCCAGTACTACTGAGGTCATGTGCCCTGACAACTGAAGCCTGAGCGAGCTACAGCTTGTGCTCCGTAACAAGAAAATCCATTGCAATGAGAAGCCCAAACACCATAACCACAGAGTAGCCCCACTTACCACAACTAGCTAAAAGCCTGCACAACAACCAAGACCCAGCACACTCAAAAATAAATAAATAAAATTATTAAAAATAAAAAATAATTCTGAGATACCCCACCCCTGGTCCATCCTTCTATGTGAGGTCACAATGAAGATATAGGAAACCATCAATATAAATGAGGAAGTAGGTCCTCACCAGACAGCAAATTTTCTGACACCTTGATCTTGAATTTCCCAGCTTCCAGAACTGTCAGAAGTAAATTTCTATTGTTTATAAGCCACCCAGTCTACGGTATCCTGTTATAGCAGTCAAATGGACTAAGGCACAGTCTAAGAAATAGCTTAACAATGCTATGGGAGCTATAAGGTCAACTACCCACCCCAGAATCATAACAAGGTAATACCTGCCTTTGCCACTTTGACATTTGTACCAATGGTGCAAAAGCATCTCCTTACTACAAATCAAGATAGTGGCAACTGAACCTGTTATTTACTGTATTCTTCACTGGCATTTGCAGTGAAGATTCTGTAGTGAAAATCCTGCCATTTTCACCAGGGACGTCTTTGATAGAGCCAGTAAAAACTATTAACTTTATTAAATCTAATTCCTTGAGTACTACTAGAGTAGTATCATTATTGACTAGAAATGTTAAATCTGGTCCCTTCAGCAACAATCTGCAATGAAATGAGCAGTATGCATAAATCATTTCTGATACTTTTAAGTTCAGTGACTGTCAAGGAAAATACTTGTGTGATTGAGTGTGAGCTTACCTAATTGCTTTTGCCATGAAACATCTTAACTTGAAAGAACTGACAAACCATGGTTGTTCAGACTTGGGTATCTGGTAGACACTTTCATGAAAAATGAATTGTTTATCATTTCAAGGAATAAAATTTGCTGCCAATAATAAAATCTGAGCTTTCAGGAGAAAATTAAACTTTGGAAAACTCAAACCCACCTTTGTGAACCTGACAGCTTCCAACATTTTTAAAGGGTTTACTGGTAAGATGTATGGTGATACTACCAAGTCATCTTTTGCGTAAAAATGTGTCAACATTTTGAAAATTTGCATAATGCAATCAATCAATCATTTTCCAAATGCGTAACTGTACAAAAGGATGCCTGGTGAAACAATTCACTCAAAGTATAATAAAGATCAACAGATTTTACATATTTTGGTATTATATCAAAGAATACTACTTCCAATTACCTGAAAAGACTATAAAATTACTTTTCCCTCTTCTCACTAAATATTTGTGTAAAGTCAAGATTTTGTATTTGTATTTACCAAAATATACAACAATAAACTGAAAGCAGAATCCTATACATCTTCTATTAAGCTAAATGTTAAAGAAATTTGCAAAGATGGAAGATGTAAACAAAGCCATTCTTTTAATTTTTGGGGGAAAAGCTTTGTTTCAAAGCTAAGTTAATATGAATGGGTTTCAATATTCATTACAATTTCAAATGATGGTTTCAAACCACATAAACAAAAAAGCTCATTGGAGTTCTTCTATTTTTTATGAGTATAGAGGGCCTAATATCAGCAGGTTTGAGAGTCAATGGTCCAGAAAGATCCTTACAAATCTACACAACTATGTCATGTGAGAAAGAGAATACACTGGTCCTTTACCCTGCAGAGTCTTACTCTAGGTAGGATAAAGAATAATAGTTAGCATCATGTAGTTTATCCAGTAACACAAAGAGCAATCTCAAAACACGTCATCTGCAAATATTCAAGCTTTAGATGGGTAAGCTAAGGTTGCACAACAACTCTCCATGTTGCAAGTCAGGAGTCTAGTGAAATGTCAGAACTAGAATTCAAGCCAAAAGTTTCAAGTTCAGTGTCCTTTCCAGAGTACTAATTCATTTTAGTGCTCAAATTCCAGTGGCTTCTTCCTATCCCTGGATTTTTGGGGGGATTTTAAACTATCTACCATCTTTTCTCTATTTATATACCTGTGAACAGTAATTCACATACTCTGCAAATAGCATTAGTTATCAAAACCACTGCAACCATGAGCTAATTAGGTTAACAGCAGATGTGACATAGGGAAATAATCTTTGTCTAAGGAAGAACTTACTACCAAACAGCAATCAATCTAATTACCTGTGCCTGGAAGATGAGGGAGTCCTCCTCCTCCTAGAACGTGATCTTGACCTTGAGTGCCTTCGTTTTTCTTCTTTCTTATCTGTATTTAAATGAAAAGGAATCTGGATTTAGAAATCATTAAGCAAAAAGACTATTCCCATTTGCAAAAAGATTATTTTCATTTAGGAGTTACTCTAAGAGTTTATTACCCTAATTTTCAGGTTTGATATATGATCCTTAAATTCAGGTAGCTAAAGGTTTCTGAAGCTATGAAGTGTCATCCATAAAACAATCTATGAAAATAACTACCTTTCTCATTCTTTACTCTTTACAGGTTTCTAAATCATGAATCCTTTTTGCATTCCTTAGGGTCTCCTTCCCCAAACATAGTTACAATTTACCCAGATTAAAACTCTACTCTGTACATATTCATGTACTATTAACACCTCCCCAAACTGTACTTAAGTGTAAAATGTTTATATTTATAATAAAAAACATAAGATAAACATTTAAAATTCTTGGACCAGCAAAATGTTCCTTTTTAGTCATCACTTAGCTCAATGCTCCTTTCCTAGATATGTCTCATTCAATCACTCATTTCTTTACTTCTGGGATAGAAATTAACTAAACTAGCTCTCTTTTTAATCTTTCTGTTCTACTTTTGCACTCATTTTCAACACTGTGTAAGTTTACGAGCAGAGCAAGAATGATCTGTTATCATTTAGTAATTTAAAATAACACATAAATTCCTTTAACAAAGGACTGAATGAGGAGCAATACAGCCATTGCATTCTTCACATATGGACTATCATCCAAAGTGAGAATGCTGCGCTCGCCCCTATGACTGAGAACCAAGAATTCATTTGCAATGCAGCAGCTACACTAGGTCAGGAAGATCCCCTGGAGCAGGGCATGGCAACCCACTCCACTATTCTTGCCTGGAGAATCCCATGGACAGAGTAGCCTGGTGAGCCATAGTCCACAGGGTTACAAGAGTCAGACGTAACAGACGACTTAGCCTGCTTGCACAAAGTGAGAATGAGTGAGGTCCTCTTTTACATTTCTATCATTTCATTAATAGAATTCAACTTTTTATGAATATCAAATTAACAAAAATTCATGCAGCAAAAAAAATTTCATAAAGAAGTAAGTTGTTTCTAATCATTTCAGTTATGAGTTTCTAATGAAAACAGAAATGGTGTTCTGGTTTTGGAGTTATATATATCTACATCCATATCTCTCTCTCTCTCTATATATATATATATAGATAAATAACTGGATCTATATAAACTGCTTATCTATATAAACTATATCTGTATAGTTATCTATATAAACTGCTTGCCATCTGACCCTGGGTTAATTATTTAATAACTTGGTTAAATGAGACAATTCACAGAAAGCATTTGGTATTAAAAAAAAAAAGAAAAAGAAAGCATTTGGTATTCTCCATTATACTTTATTTGTCTAAAACCATACACAAAAATCATCCCAGTGAGAACTGGAATGAAGAAAATGAATAAAGCATTGTTTATAACAAAATAAAAAAAAGTCGGGACCAAAGATCGAAATACATATGTGCAGAAAATGGGACAGCCATTCATCTCATCACAAAAAGACAATCTGCAAAGAATAATATATTTCCTTTTCTTTAAACAAATGGTGTGTATAGAAGAACATAAGGCTTTCTTGGTCAAATAAAAGACTACATATCAGGCTACTCCAACTTCAGTTCAGTTACTCACTCGTGTCCGACTCTTTGCGACCCCATGAACCACAGCACACCAGGCCTCCCTGTCCATCACCAACTCCCGAGTTTACCCAAACTCATGTCTATTGATCAGTGATGCCATCTAACCATCTCATCCTCTGTCATCCCCTTCAACTCCTGCCCCCAATCCTTCCCAGCATTAGGGTCTTTTCCAATGAGTCAACTCTTCGCATGAGATGGCCAAAGTACTGGAGTTTCAGCTTCAACATCAGTCCTTCCAATGAACACCCAGGACTGATCTCCTTTAGGATGGACTGGTTGGATTTCCTTAACAGTTCAAGGGACTCTCAAGAGTCTTCTCCAATACCACAGTTCGAAAGCATCAGTTCTTCAGCACTCAGCTTTCTTTACAGTCCAACTCTCACATCCATACATGACTACTGGAAAAACCATAGCTTTGACTAGACAGACCTTTGTTGACAAAGTAATGTCTCTGCTTTTTAATATGCTATCTAGGTTGTTCATAACTTTCCTTCCAAGGAATAAGTGTCTTTTAATTTCATGGCTGCAATCACCATCGGCAGTGATTTTGGAGCCCCGAAAACAAAGTGAGCCACTGTTTCCCCATCTATTTCCCATGAAGTGATGGGACTGGCTGCCATGATTTTAGTTTTCTCAATGTTGAGCTTTAAGCCAACTTTTTCTCTTTCACTTTCATCAAGAAGCTCTTTAGTTCTTCTTCACTTTCTGCCATAAGGGTGGTGTCATCTGCATATTTGAGGTGATTGATACTTCTCCCAGCAATCTTGATTCCAGCTTGTGCTTCCTCCACCCAGTGTTTCTCATGATGTATTCTGCATATAAGTTAAATAAGCAAGGTGACAATATACAGACTTGACGTACTCCTTCTCCTATTTGGAATCAGTCTATTGTTTCATGTACAGTTCTAACTGTTGCTTCCTGACCTGCATGCAGGTTTCTTGAGAGGCAGCTCAGGTGGTGTGGTATGCCCATCTCTTTCAGAATTTTCCAGTTTTATTGTGATCCACACAGTCAAAGGCATTGGCATAGTCAGTAAAGCAGAAATGGATATTTTTCTGGAAACTCTCTTGCTTTTTCGACAATCCAGCGGATGTTGGCAATTTGATCTTTGGTTCCTCTGCCTTTTCTAAAACCAGCTTGAATATCTGGAAGTTCACGGTTCACGTATTGCTGAAGCCTGGCTTGGAGAATTTTGAGCATTACTTTACTAGCGTGTGAGATGAGTGCAACTGTGCGGTAGTTTGAGCGTTCTTTGGCATTGCCTTTCTTAGGGATTGGACTGAAAACTGACCTTTTCCAGTCTTGTGGCCACTGCTGAGTTTTCCAAATTTGCTGACATATTGAGTGCAGCACTTTCACAGCATGATCTTTTTTTCGGATTTGAAATAGCTCAACTGGAATTCCATCACCTCCACTAGCTTTGTTCATAGTGATGCTCTCTAAGGCCCACTTGACTTCACATTCCAGGATGTCTGGCTTTAGGTGAATGATCACACCATCGTGATTATCTGCATTGTGAAGATCTTTTTTGTACAGTTCTGTGTATTCTCGCCACCTCTTCTTAATATCTTCTGCTTCTGTTAGGTCCATACTATTTCTGTCCTTTACTGAGCCCATCTTTGCACGAAATATTCCCTCGATATCTCTAATTTTCTTGAAGAGATCTCTAGTCTTTCCTATTCTGTTGTTTTCCTCTATTTCTTTGCATTGATTGCTGAGGAAGGCTTTCTTACCTCTCCTTGCTATTCTTTGGAACTCTGCATTCAAATGGGAATATCTTTCCTTTTCTCCTTTTTTTTTTTTTTGCTTCTCTTCTTTTCACAGCTATTTGTAAGGCCTCCTCAGACAGCCATTTTGCTGTTTTGCATTTCTTTTCCAAGGGGATGGTCTTGATCCCTGTCTCCTGTACCATGTCACGAACCTCCGTCCATAGGGCATCAGGCTCTCTGTCTGTCAGATCTAGTCCCTTAAATCTATTTCTCACTGCCACTGTCTAGTCATTAAGGGATCTGATTTAGGTCATACCTGAACTGAGGCAAACATAAATGACTAAAAACAACAGTAAAACCCCCCAAATTAAAAACAACCAAAATACCACACAAAGCATTAGGTACTCCTAGGCACCAATGTTTCAGAATGAGTAATTCTCTCTTTAGGAATTGGGAGATGTCTGTCTTGAACACTGTAAGATGTTTAGCATATCCCTGGCCCTCTACCCATTGGATGGTAGTTTGTACCAGCATGACAACTAAGTTTCTCCAGGTATTTCCAAATATGTCTGGGTGACAACACTTATCCATACCACCCATTCACCTCTGAAGTGAGAATAACGGCCCTAAAAGACCTTTTATAAAAATATGGGGGAAAAAATGACTAAAGTATTATTCAAAATATTTCCAAACATAACTGCATAGATCTATTTTACCTGGTTCGATAGCAGCAGAAATTAGGGACTGTGCTTCTCGTACTCTCTTCATGGCTTCCTCTATTTCTTTACTAGAGGTATCTGATTTCAGACTTGGTGAAACAAGACCAGCAGCGACATGATTCAATCTGGGAAAGAAACAAGAATTGCATTTGATATATTTAAAAACATATTTATATATCCAATTAAATACCTGTTTCCCATCATTTTACTAAGATACTCCTTTAAAAAAAGTGAGAAGACTCCATAACTGTGGCAAAATCATACACAATATAGTGAAATGGCACTATGCAAAACGGCACTTGCCATTTTATTTATTTTTTTTAAATTTTAGAATGCTTGTATTAATACTAAAAAGCAGAGAAAAAAATAATGAACGAGCTAGAAGTATTCATACTACATCTCATAGATGTAATATTAAATAAAAAATACAAGTTGCAAAAGAATAAATGCAATATAAGTGAAGTGAAGTCGCTCAGTCATGACCAACTCTTTGCGACCCCATGGACCATAACCTACCAGACTCCTCTGTCCATGGGATTTCCCAGGCAAGAGTACTGGAGTGGGTTGCCATTTCCTTCTCCGGCATTTGCCATTTTAAAAGACGCAGATATGTCAAGTAAGAAAAAACTAATTTTGCTGAACATCCATCAACTTTCCATATACTTTCTAAGAATTGTTAGTAAACGATAATATAATAATGCCAATTATTTTTGATTAATAGAACATTCCTTCACGTGATTTAAAAAACTTTTCTACTTCATCCTAATTTTGTTGGGGAAGAGAATTCCTTTTTAAGTTTGCAGATGACAAACTGAGGCAGAAGCTGATGACATACCAAGGTTACTTATGAAATTCCTGACTGAAAAGGTTAAAGGGTTTAGTCTTTAGCCTTAAGGGTTTATAAAAGTGAGAAAAAACCATAGACACCAAGTTGAGGATGATAATTATTTGTGGGCAGTGTAAAATGTAAACAAGAATGACTACCGGGAGGTTTTTTTTATTTTTTAACCCTATTAGTCATATTTTACTTAATAAGCTTCATGGTAGATACATGCTTGGATTTCCCCTGGTCATGTTTAGAAAAAATGCCAGTAACTAATAATCAAATGATTCTGTTCTGCCTCCCTCACATGCCTTCCTACTTACTGACAGTGACGTTCACCCAGTTAAAAAGAAAATCAGTTCTAATGAGGTGGATGAAACTGGAGCCTATTATACAGAGTGAAGTAAGTCAGAAAGGAAAACACCAATATAGTATGCTAACCCATATATATGGAATTTAGAATGATGTAACGATGACCCTACATGCGAGACAGCAAAAGAGACACAGATGTATAGAACAGTATTTTGGACTCTGTGGGAGAAGGCAAGGGTGGGATGATTTGAGAGAACAGCATTGAACCTTGTATATTATCATTGCCAGTCCAGGTTGGATGCATGAGACAGGGTGCTCAGGGCTGGTGCACTGGGATGACCCTGAGGGATGGGATGAGGAGGGAGGAGTGAGGTAGGAGCGGTGTTCAAGATAGGGAACACATGTACATCCATGGCTGTTTCATGTCAATGTATGGCAAAAACCACCACGATATTGTAAAGTAATTAGCCTCCAATTAAAAAGAAAAAAAAAAAAAAAGAAAATGAATTTAGCTCAGATTTCACACACTAAGGTGATTTCCTTGTGGCTCAGCTGGTGAAGAATCTGCCTGCGATGCAGGAGCCCTGGGTTTGACCCCTGGGTTGGGAAGATCCCCTGGAGAAGGGAATGGCTATACACACTCCGGCCTGGAGAATTTCATGAACTGTATAGTCCATGGGGTCGCAAAGAGTTGAAAATGACTGAGTGACTTTCATTTAACACACTAAGAAATGACTAATGAAAACATCTCAAGAATCTGTGATATGTCAAGTAGGAAATATAAACAGCAGCATGAATAAAACTTTTCAAAGCACTGAAAAGACAGTGACTTTTAGCATGTGATATATATTACTCTTTACTCTGGGCTAGTGCTTCCCTCAATTCTGTCTTTCTCTTATTCATCTCCCAGGTTTCTCTAATCTTCAAGCCAAGTTCTTCTCCTTGTCATAACGTTCCCACAGCATCTCTGTACCTCCTCGAGTTGGATGCACATGCTTCACTGTAGTTAAAAAATGTGTCCCTTCCTGAGTATAAATGCCATGAAGGTACAAGCTTATAGGAGGCAATCAATGTAATTTTTTAAATGAATCAACTAAAGACAACATTAAGCTCTCTAATCGTCATCCTGAGACAATCCTTAGGATGATATTCATGAAATAAGTCTGAGAAGCGGCTTGGCTTGCAGCAGAAAGGCAATCTTGATTCCAGCTTGTGTTTCATCCAGCCTGGCATTTCTCATGATGTACTCTGCATATAAGTTAAATAAACGGTGACAATATACAGCTTTGACATACCCCTTTCCCAATTTTGAACCAGTCCGTTGCTCCATGATCTGGTTCTGTTGGTTCTTGACCTGCATACAAGTTTCTCAGGGGGTAGGTAAGGTGATCTGGTATTCCCATTTCTCGAAGAATTTTCCAGTTTGTTGTGATCCACAGTCAAAGGCTTTCATGTAATCAATGAAGATTTTTTTTTTTTAATTCCCTTGCTTTTTCTATGATCCAATGGACATTGGCTATTTGATCTCTGGTTCCTCTGCCTTTCTAAATCAGCTGGTACACCTGGAAGTTCTTGGTTCATGTTCTGTTGAAGCCTGGCTTGAAGGATTGTAAGCATTACCTTGCTAGCATGTGAAGTAAGTGCAACTGTACAGTAGGTGAACATTCTTTGGCACTCATTTTCTGTGGGACTGGAATGAAAACTGACTGTTTCAAGTCCTGTGGCCACTGATGAGTTTTCCAAATTTGATGGCATATTGAGTGCAATAGTTCAACAGCATCATCTTTTAAGATTTGAAGTAACAGCTGGAATCCATCACGTCCACTAGCTTTGTTCATAGTAATGCTTCCTAAAGCCCACTTGACTTCACATTCCAGGACATGGGGCACTAGGTAAGTGATCACACCATCATTTTTATCCATGTCCTTAAGACCTTTTTTGTACAGTTTACCTGTGTATTTTTGCCACCTCTTTTTAGTATCTTTTGCTTCTGTTATGTCCTTGCCTTTTCTGTCCTTTGCATGAAATAATCCCTTAGTATCTCCAACTTTCCTGAAGAGATCTCTAGTCTTTCCCATTGTATTGAGTCTATTTCTTTGCACTGTTCACTTAGGAAGGTTTTCTTATCTAAGTAATTATTGGAATTCTGCACTATTTTTCCTTTTCTCTTTGACTTTCACTTCTCTTCTCAGCTATCTGTAAGGCCTCCTCAGACAATCATTTTGCCTTGCACCATTTTTCTGGTAGGTGGTTTTGGTCACTCTGGTTAAGCTATTTACAATGATCTTCAAAGATTAGAAATTACACCAAAACAAAACCCTTTATAGATGTGCTTACTTCTGGATTTTTCTTTCTAGAAAACAGGATTATGTATTGCATGCCTTGAGATAAATTTCTTTTAGCTATCAAAAAATAACTGCTATCTGCAGACACTGACATATTTCTATCATCAATGGAAGCAAAAGGAAAAAAGTTCTTACTTGGGATCAACAGTACTCATAAGTTTCAGCAACTGATCTGCAGCAAGAGACTGGAAAATAAAAATATTAAAAATGAGAACACAGAATAATAAATGATTACTATTTTAATTTTTTTTAGTATGTTGAAATGTCCTAGAATAATTTGGCAAGCCTATAGAAGCTAACATATCCCAAGCACCACAATGACCAACAGAAATATAATGCCAGCTAAATATGTCACAGAATATTTTCTAGCTGCAAAAAAACAAACAGATGACAATAGTGACTACAGTACTGGATATCCAGAGCTGCTTTATCAGGTTAAATACAAATATGATGAAGTTGAACAATCTAGATTTTATAGGTTCACTTATATAAAGATTTCCTGAGGACAAGTAACATTTTAAGGAAACACGTAAAACAAAAATCAAAGTGCTCAGTCAGTATAATAATCAAAAGGTTTTCATAAAGAACTTCAGTAAAGTTCATCTAAATTGCAATGACGGAAAACAAAAATTTCCAAGTGAGTAAATGACCAGAGAACAAATTATAAACACATTCCTATCTTTTCATGACTTGTATTCTGACTCAGCAACATTGATGTGGTAGTGGCTTCCTATGAAACTAGTCTTTACTTTGAACATTATAAAATGAGAAATTCTTTAATGGGCAAGGGGCTAATGCAGTGACCCTCTAATCTCTCATTAACAAGTTTATGTAAGAAAAAATCATTACCATGTAACAGTCAGTTATCTCCTGTTGTTGAAATGCAAACTAAAATCTAATGAAGCAAATTCTTTAATTACCAAAACGAGCTCAGAATTCAAGGATATTAAATTACCTGTGAGTTCAAGTTAGCTCCAGGAAGCCCAAGGGCAGCAAGGGCAGGATCAAGGGTAGGAGCTCCCAAAGCAGCCAATGGAACAGCGCCAATCTGTGGAATTCCAAATTGTGCTGATTTAAAATTTTGTTTCTGTCTTATACTGTCAGGCTGGGAGAGTATGTCGACTTTTTTTTTCCTCTAAAGGGTCGGATGATTACTAGTTGAAGTCTGTAAGCTGTGGGGGCTCCTCCTCCCAACTAAATGTGTATCTTAAGTTTATTCCTTGGGGCTTCCTTGGTGGCTCACATGGTAAAGAATCTGCCTGCAATGTGGGAAACCTGGGTTCCATCCCTGGGGTGGGAAGATCCCCTGGAGAAGGGAGTGGCAACCAACTCCAGTATTCCTGCCTAAAGAATCCCATGGACAGAGGAGCCTGGTGGACTACAGTCCATGAGGTCACAAAGGATCTGACAAGATTTAGCAACTAATACTTATTTACTTACATTTCTTAGCCACAGCAGTACTGGCTCTTTCTATACCTGAGATTCTTCTATTCATTAAGAGTTTCCTAGTAACTTCCTGTTGTATGTTCTTAGTCTCTCAGTTGTGTCTGACTCTTTGCACCCCCTTGGACTGTAACCTGCCAGGCTCCTCTGTCCATGGGATTCTCGACACATAGAGTAGTGAAGTGGATAGCTATTCCCTTCTCCAGGGGATCTTCCCAACCTAGTGATCAAATCTGGATCTCCTACACTGCAGGTAGATTCTTTACCGTCCGAGCTACCAGGA
Source organism: Odocoileus virginianus (assembly GCF_023699985.2). NCBI lineage: Eukaryota > Metazoa > Chordata > Mammalia > Artiodactyla > Cervidae > Odocoileus > Odocoileus virginianus. The sequence continues at coordinate 56,735,704 of NC_069678.1, forward strand.
AAGCCATGTAGTAGTTAAAAAGAAATCCTCATATAAATGGAGCAAACAGTTCAAACTCACATTGTTCAAGGATCAACTACTGTAAAATTGGCTTAGTTATTACACAATTTTATACATCAAAGGTACCTATGAATTACCCAGATCTTAAAATTCATCTTCATGTCATCTACTTAATGCAAACCCCAAGAGCAAAAGATAACACAGTATGGGGAAAGAAAAAAAAAAAAGTCAACTTCATACCTTAATTTTCTCCATTCAAATGAACATACTATTTTAAACAACATATGCAACAGAAATATGCCTCATGATTTATGGGCTTTTTTGAGAGTCAGTGACAAAATGATAAGATATATTACTATTTTTTTTCATTTATTTTTATTAGTTGGAGGCTAATTACTTTACAATATTGTAGTGGTTTTTGTCATACATTGGCATGAATCAGCCATGGATTTACATGTATTCCCCATCCTGATCCCCACTCCCACCTCCGTCTCTACAAGATATATTATTATTTTTGAGAATGTCCTTATAATGTAAACTACCATTTTAATACTTATGATTACAATACAACAGCATTTTACAATACTCTGACCATGTGACAACAGTCTGTGAAGTGGAATCACACAGCACTCAAAAAAGGCACAAATATATTTAGCTTTATACACCATTCAGTGTTCCTTCCCACGCTTTAAGAATTCAATAGAACTAATACCTGGGTAAGCGGGTTAGGAGTAGGCAGAAGTCCACCACCAGGCAGAAGACCTGCCACTGCATTAGCTGGTGCCAACAGAGACAAAGCCTTAGTCTCATCAGGAATAACTCCTGCAGAGAAACACCCATGCATTAGAACACACTCTTTTGCAAGACAGAAAACACACAAAAACACCCAGAAAATGTCTCCCTGATACACCACCTGAGTTTGTTGAAAGTACTTATGTTCGCTAAAATATAAAGCTTGATTTCTATGATTATTTATCATTAATTTTATGTCAGAAACTTCAATGTGTGAAAATTTGTTTCCTTTTTCTCTACAAATGGTTAAGTTTCTAGAGTAAAAAAAAAATAGCACAATACACACTACTTTTTTGTTAACACTGCCAAGATTTCATCACCTGTACTCGATTTTTAAGTCATGAACCAAACGTAAGCAAGCACAGTCGGTTCTCCAGGGGTGTGCTCTCAACTTTCAAAAGCTGTTTTATGAACAACGACTCGTGTCGGCTGCTTCACTATAAAGCACACAGAAAAATCAAGATACACAAGACAAAAAAAGTTTGATTTAGGGGTTAATAATATGGTACAGTTACTATGATTTTCTTTTACACCTACCATACAATTTTGTAAAAATTAAGAGAAAAAAGTATGTAAAGGAAATATTCTGTTGAATCAAGAGTAGGGCTTTTGCTGACTCATGAATATGAATGTTTCTGAAGGTCTCTGAATACACACAGGATGTGTGTGGGAGTGAGTGAGAGGGAAAGAGAGAGAGAATAAGTAAAACATGGCACATTCCTTACCTGTACAGTAAAATGCTTTATGTTCCAATATGTGCCATGCTAACCATACCAAAAAATGCTGCTACATAGTGTCAGTTCAAAAGCTAACTTAGCCAAACTCCTAAAGCCAAAAACAACATGTATGTCTGTTTTTAAAGCCTAATCTGTGTATTCAGATAAAATCTAAGGGTCCTGAGACAAATATTTATGTAGACAATTTAAATTCTATCCAACAGCAAAAGCCCTATACAGATGGATTAATCTGTTAATGTGCCCAAGCCCCCAAAATGAGAGTTCAATAATACAATTAAACTACATATTTGCAAATACCAGTAGTATTTCTGTAATACATATTAAGAAACTGCATCTCATCATAAAACATACAATATGTACAGGGCACTTAAGAGAAACTGGATAAGCTGCAGAAGAAAACTGTTGGGTGGTATTTTCAGCAGGGCCTGGTATATAGTTCAGGCTGAACCAGGGAAAAGAACTGTAAAACACAACAACAAAAAAGAAAAACCACTGTTAAATAAAGGTAATGGTTCCTTCCACCTAAACTGAGAAGTGCCGATAATATAAACAAATGTATACTACACAGCACTGTTATCTTGCTTGTGTCAGAGCTGTCATCAATTTAGATACCAAGAGTTATGGAGGGGGGGAGAAGGGAGAAGATTTAGATATAGGGCATTAATGCATCATTATTAACAAACCTACAAAGATTATGGGATAATTTTGCATGCAAAATTATGTCTCAAGAGGATAATATTAAGTATCGACATCTTGCTAAAATTAGTGCATTTGCAACATTTCTGGCAAACTAAAATCCTCTTGAATTTATTGTGAGACACCGGATAGAAGATCTGCATCCATTAAAAAAAAATTCATGCATCTGATCCTCTGATTAAAAAAAGACTATTTAAAAATAAAACTACAATTTAAAAATAGCAATGAGGCCCCTCACCAGTTAATTTTCATGCGTCAAGAGTATTTTTTTTACTGCTGCTTTGATAGAACCATGAAATACTGCATGAATGTGTAGAAACGAAAGAAAAAGAAACAGACAAAAGAAACAAACATTAACCAAGGAACCTAAATAGTCCCCAAATGCATTATTATTAAGAGTTCCTTCCAAATTCAGCTATCTCAGTTTTACCGGTTAAAGACTATTCCTTACCGTAGACTTTGTGTCTATTGTTCTAAAACACTGACCAAGAAGCAACAGCATAATGTAAGAGCTAAAACCAGGGTGAATGGTGACAAAAGGCTTGAGTACATCAGTTATTTAGTGGAGGCAACATTAATACAGCATACCATACCAAAATTACCAGTAATATAATAATAGATTCTGTAACTAAGTATTTCTGTAATTCTAATAATCTACTCCCTAAATATCTGTTTCAAAACAAATCCAAGAAAATTACTATGGTCTAAAAATATTTATGAAATCTTATTATATGATATACTGTATTATGTTCAGGGCTTGGGAACTATGACATAATATTTGGCCAAAAAGAATTTTTATAATTATAAGGCTAACTAGTGTTTTGCAAATTACTCACATGATTTGACCCTTGTTCCAAAAGCTATGTTCTACATTTACTTATCCTAAATTTGAATTCTGTAAATTTTCTCTTGATGGTTAAGTCATCCTACAACAGGCACACTGACAGAAAATGCTTAATCAAAACACACTAACTCACAAGTTTATCACTATATAGATATATATATACACTTTAAAACCTTAAAACTGGGCTCATACACTTTAATATCACGGAGACAAGATTTACTGTTATATAGCATGCCTTAATTTATCCATGAATGCAATTTAATTTCTTTAGAAAACCACAGAGGAAATTTTTCTCAGTTTTAAGGACTAGACATTTCACAATTTTTACAAGGAATGGTTTAAATGTTCACATCAGTATTCAAAGATAGCAACTAAAGTTAACAGTATCTAGATTCCGCTTCCACTGACCAGTTCACCAAGGAGAGGGGAAAGCATTTATACCCTGGTCAGCATATATGTTAATAAAATCCAGTAATTTTAACATATTTCAGTGACTTCTTTCACTAAATTTATAGTTACCAAAAAGCAAATAAAGTAGCAGTACACTGGGAACAAGCTAAGTATAAAGTATGTCTTAGAAAATTTCACAAAGTGGAATAAAAATAGTGTTGTCTTGTCACAGTGGCTTTTTTAAGATCCAAAAACCCTGCTCATTATTTTTCTGCCAAATTACTTTAACAGCCTAAAATGTAAAAAGAGAGAAAATGTAGTTAACAAATGGTTACACCATGAAAACACTTGGGGGACTTGAGTGCTTGCTGGCCTTTAGTTAATGTCTAGAATCCCCTGTAGCTGCAGAGGACCCACTGTTTTTCAGTCATCTGGAAGAGTTTTGCATTTGCCTTCTCCACTACAAAAATCACACACACAAATAACAGAGAGAAGAATTTATTATTTAGAGATATTCTAGAAAATATAGCAAGAATGAACAAGAAAATCTGGCATAAAACAAAACACCCAGTGCCCATTTGGCACCTAAGCTATAGGAAATATTGAACTTCATAAAAACCAAAACCATTGCGACCCTTGGTATACTGAAATTCAATGTGGGATATATTTTTTAAAGTTATTGATAAGAAGAATCACTAACAGGAATCACTATGGAAATAAACCAACCTGGTCACATTTATTCAAAATAGAAACATCATCATGCATTTATTTGAAGCTTTCTGTGCAAATGTTCATGAAGTGAACTGTTCACCTTCAGGACGTTTATATAAAACAATATTAAATTAACTAAGCAGATGTATCTTAAGGAATTACGATTAGGGAAGTGGTTTTAATGAACTTAAAATGTTTTAAAGTAATGTAAAAGGTTAAATATCTTATAAAAACAAATTAGATTTTGAATTTTAAGTTAGAAAGCCTTCATGTAAAAAAAAATATGGACCACAGTATAACAAGGGTTTCAAAATGTTAATAGCTTAGATTTTTTTAACATGCTACTAATGCTCATTCTAAAACTACACTGAGGTAGATGGTCATCATAGGATGCCCACATAGGTAGTTAAACAAAGCACAAACCTTCTGCATATGGTACGACTATCAAAGCTCTGTCAACGAATACAGTGTTTGTCAGATGCTGTGCCACAACTGCTGAGTCCGGATCATGGAACTTAACAAAGCAGACTCGGGAGGAGACTGGTAAAGGCGAATCACTAAAAAATACACAGATAACATAAAGAAGAGGAAATTATAAGCAAAAACACAAATGAATGACTCTCAAATACCTGCATTCCAAAAGCATAAGAGGCAGAGGAATACATAACTGCACACATATTAACCAGTTCAAAAAACACATGGCGTTTTTCAATAAAGTACTATCCACAGAACTGACTATAGAAAATCATACCCAAAACAATCAGTGTTTAAATTCATAACACATCAAGTTAAAAAAAAGTTTGAAACCAGTCTCAAGAGTCTGAACAGATCACAAAAATGTCAACATTTATTTCATAGTATCAATACCAGCCATTTTAAAATACAAATAGCAAGTAACTAGTTTTGGCTTGGAAAACTTTTCATTATGGCTAACTTTCTAGAGCTAAAAACAAACATTTTCCATTTTAGGGACAGAAGGATATTACGGTCAAGTACATCTCTGACAATCAATGAGTTTTCTTGACCTGCCTACCAAATGCCCTGTCCTCTTTCATCTACAGCTTATTAAAACTTCCAGGCATTATAAATAGTTAAGGGTCTCTCAGAGCACTTTCACACAGAGAAAAAAATTAAGCACTCATGGGAATAATACTCCCCCCAACTATTACCCAAAATTTCAATTAACAAAAAATCACTTTTCTTGGCAACTTGTTTATGTAAAACAAAAACAAGCTAAGGTACAAGCAACAGTCGCTCCAAGCAAGGTAAGATTAGGAAGGGAGCAGAGTTTTTTTTAAAAATATAAGACAGTTAAATTTCTGCCACTAAACTTTTTGTGGAAGGAAAGATTAAATAAGGTAGGGGTTTCTTTGCTAACACCAAACCAAAAGCTATTTGAAAATCAATGAACTAAACTAATCACATTATCCCAGGTTTATATTAGAATCTTGGAAGTGGGGGGGAGGACTACAATTAAATCAAAATCTCTAATGAAAGAAGTACTGAATGATGCCATCTTTAATTCTCCCTGATGATTTTAATATGCACCCAGTGTAAAGAACCACTGCTTTAACAAGCCAATTATATTTTCAGACTCAATAATGAGGGAAATCCTGTAATACTTTTGAATTATTAGAAGGGGGTAATTGTCAACTTTTCTAAGTAAACGAGATTTTCATGTATATATAAAAATTGGATTACATCAGATTGGTCACAATAAGTGTTTCAGATTAAGTGTTGAAACATTTTCTTATAATTTGGGCACGATATGAAAATAAAAACTTCTTACCAACATCAATCTATACTCTGAGACCTCTAACCTTTTAGAAGGTTAAGTTTTCTTAAAGGCATTGCCCTTATTAGCACAGATGCTAATCTAGGTTCAAAGCAAAGCTGTCAATGTATGCACTGAAATGGATTTAAACCACACTGCTACAGAACTTTACTGGAAAATGGTTTTTTTTGAAAGGATACAATTTTTTTAAAATGTGAAGCATCACTGTTCTGAAATTTAAAAATGCTGCACCCCAGTATAGTGAAAATAATGCTTTTTCATCATTAGTACTAGGGCTACATAGCTCTTACTATTTCTGACAGTCACATTTTTACAACTAAATTAAAAAGCTCTTTCAAATGCTATCATTTTATGTTCTAAAGTGTAAGCACTTACATTTCTTAAAAAGTGACGCTACTCTACATCTCTACCAATGACCCAATTTTTTTCCTATTTGCAGGGCAAGTATAGAGATGCAGACATAGGGAAGGGACATGTAGACATGGGTGGGGACAGTGGGATCAACTGGCAGTGTACGACTGACATATACACACTACCATGTGTAAAACAGCCAGTAGGAAGCTGCCGTTTAATGCAGGAGCTCAGTTCCTGCTCTGCACCAAGCCAGCCGGGTGGGATGGAGATCCAGGGAGGGGTATGTGTATACCCACGGCTGATTCTTTGCAGTATAGCAGAAACGAACACAACACTGTGAGGCGATTTTACCCCAGTAAGAAAAGTGACCTCCACTACTTCTCTGACACTGCCTATTGTCATCTAACTCAACGCAAATATGACTAACCAAATATCAGGCTTATTAAAGAATACAATCAATCAAAGGTTCTTTCTAAAAAATTAGGAAAGTATGCCTACGTGCTCCCAGTATATTTCCATTTAGTGATCTTAAATGTTCACATTTTTTTCTATCCACTCATGTCTGTGCAACATTATTTGACTATATCATACCTGTAAGTGGTGGTGCGGTAAAGATAAAATATGAACAATTTAAATATCATGGGAAAGTACAGTAAGGACTCAGAAGGGCAGATAATTCATCTCGCCCCACTTTAAAATGTCGTTTAAAACCACTGCCGTTTGGTCCTGCAATTTATACTGTCACATTTTCTCAGTTAAAATCAATAAGAGACGTTAAGAACTGACATTGGAAATTTTCCCACCCTAGGATCTTGTGCAAGTACCACTGCTACAAATATGACTGGTAAGAATTAAACATAATTTACCTTTGAGAATATCCTTACCTTTAAGAATTAATATAGAAGAGGCAGTGCAGGTGAAAAGAACTGAGGAATAAGATAGGTTAAAGGGCGCCTTGTGTGACGCTGTCATCCTGTTCTAAGAGTGGTGGTGGTACTGTGTCTAGTCTCTTAGTGACCACTGAGGCTTGTTTCAGAATCTTCTGGGACGCACTTGTAAAATTCAGATGACTTTTCCACCTCAAGCCCACTGAATGTGAGAATCCTTTTCATAGGAAGGCTCTGATTCTTAACAAGATCCTTAGCGGATATTCATGACTGCTAAAGCAGAAATTCTGGTCTGGGTCAGTTCTTTCAACCTCATCTTAATATTGAGCTAACCATTTTAGAGCAGAGAATTTTGAGTTTATAAACAAAGTATCACTTAAACCCCACAAAACAGCAAGTCTGTGACAAAATTAACAACTCTGTTGACCTCACATCCTCTTTCCCTCATGTGTTATTTAGCTCTAAAAAAATACAGTAAATTGTTGCCATTTAGTTTTAAATGTATATTTTCTATTTTAAAATATTTTATATTTTTAAATTAAAAAAAATTTTCAAGATAAATTATGTTCTCTCCCTTACCTAACTATACTAAGTTACTTATATGATCATTAAAGTATCTCTTTTTGGTCCCTGAGAATGTTGTAATGGATTTATCTGCAGTGTTACAGAAGTCTTCAGTTATTGAGTAACTGACATATGCTTCTCAAGGATCATTACCTGATATGCATTCCAGTGACTTTCTCCACTGACACCTCACTAAAATCAAACATTTGAAGAATACCTATTAGGTGTAAAAGAATGATTCCACTCACAAGTTGCTTGGCTTTGAAGGAAATCATGAAGTGGTAGAAAAGAATCACATTAGGTTTCAAATACTAGTTCTGACACTGGTAGAAATCTATGTGAATTTCAGTTCACTCATTTGTAAAACAGGATACAAGGCTTAGTTCCCTTGTATATATAAGGCTATCATACTGAAAAGAAGCATAAACTACTACTTGTTATGAAGACAGGTCATTATCACTGCATGGAATTTTAAGTCAGCAATTTCTCGCTTAAAAGAACCAAGAAATAAGAGAATTTGATAATAAAATGAGGGGAGACACCTTCTTGAGGTTCTCAGTGAAATGTTTGTGATCCCAGGAATTTTCCCCACAAACAGGAATTTGGGGCTAAAATTAGGATTTCAGTAGGTGTGGGTTGGAGCTCAGTCACATAATACTTTAAAAAAGTGCCCCTCAAGGGATGTTGATGACCCCAAGGAACCTTATTCTAGAAGACAGAGGAATTAAACTTGTCAGTTGGTGAACAGCTCTACAGAGAAAAAGCAATTAAATTGAATAGAGAAGTCAGGGAGCAGTTGCATTTTTATATTGCGTGAATCGGTGACATTTGAACAACAAAAGCAAGCAAGCATGTCAGAGTTCCAGGTGGATATGAACACCTTCTGGGAGAAACATACCCATTTAAAAAAAAAAAGAAATCAAGCAACAAATATATTTACAATCAACAGAATTTCAAGTAATAAGTCATTTGATCTTATTTTATGAGTAAGAGCAAATTTTTGGAGTACTTTTGGAAAGATGAATCCCTTTTAGACTATTAGGACTCCATAGCACATTATCTGCAACAAACTACTACTGAACACTGTAGGGAACTTAAAGAAACCATCAATAAAGTACTTCCAAATTGTACAGGTCAGATTAGCTATTAAAACTTAAATTAGTAAAAAAAAAAAAAAAAGGAAAAATCTATATATTCATACACATATAATATTAAATGAACAAAAGGATCTACATTCACACTATTCAATTTGGAAAGGCCACTAAAGTAATGTAAAATTCACTATATTATAAGCTTACATATTTTCAGAAAAGAAAATGATCTGTACATGGGTGCATATATGAAGGAGTCAGAGCAAAAATGTGTCAGTATTTATTCTTTCCAATGTAGGAAAAAAATCCTCTTAATGCATAGCACCCCAGAGATCAAGTTACCTGGAACACACAACTCTTCCTGATTAGGATGGAACCACTCCATCGACTACAAATCAAAAAGACAGTCTGTTTTACCATGACTCCCCCTTGAGACACAGACAAGGTAACATCCCACACTTCTGTCATATTTTTTTTTCCCCCGTCATCTTTTTATGAAAGTATCACAAAAAGAACATTTTCACAAGAAAACCGTTTCACAGTCAGCAACTCTAAAAAAAAATTCTTAATGACTTGTGGGACTGGAAATAATTTTCTTATAAGTCCACCATCTCATATACTTTGAGAAATAACATTACTACAATCAAGTAATCAATAATAATCAGATGTGTCACTTTCATTTCCTGCCATTTTACCATTAATTAATACTACTAACGATAAAAGGAACGTTGGGAGAAAGTAACAGCAAAATACCCATTTCTGTAAACTCTTATTACGAAAGCCATTTGTCCTTCATTGTCAAAATAAATACCTGTGTAAAATAACTTCAACAAAAAATTTGTTCCTAGAATTCTACACTTCATGTAAGTTAATTAACCCTAAACCTCCCTCCATATGTATAGTACCCCCAAATTAAAGACAACACAGCACCTGAAAACATGATTATCTGAAAATACTTTAAGGAAAACATGATGAAATACAGTATTAAATACGACTGCAGTATGATCAACTTAGAGAAGCACACAGATTATCATGCCCAGGTTATTAATGATTCATTATATCCACAACATTGGATTCTTTGAGGATTCCAATCTCCTGTTTAGTACTTAAGTGGCATCACAAAAAACTTATGGTACAGCTGGAACTGAGTACCCACTGACAGTAAAATCTGAATTTTCACTCTTCCCAAGGAGCACTGGACTGTTTTATTATTTCAAATTTTTACTTTAGTATTTATCACATCTTGTTATAGATTCATTTCTTACAATTATTGCACTCATTTAATACATCTGTGATAAAAATAAGAAATGTAAGACAACAGGATAAAAACAAAACCCGTACACCCCAAATTAAAAAAATTAAACGTTCTAAAAAATTCCTTCTGAAGAACAATTCTAGAATATAAAAAATGTGTACGTTATTTAAACAAAGGGAAATATGAGATTTCAGCTGTAACTCTTCTCATTTTAAAACGTACTCAGGCTCACTGAATGTCAGAGTATTAACTGAATTATGTTCAATGGGCCAGAATCACTTAACAATATTTAGCAGTAAGTGAACAGTTTATAAAGTTCAATATCAAAAATAACACAGAAACGAAAATTTTTATTACTTTTCAAAGAATTCAAACGCTTGATTTTTTTTTTGAGAGATTAACCTATACAAGATACATAAAATGGAGTTTGTCTTGTTTTTAATGACCACGCAGGAACAATTTAAAGAGAAAAAAAAACCAACCAAGATTAGAAGCCAGCTGTCTCCTAAATCCCCAAACCCTGGTCCTGCCTCTTTGCATCAATAGGTCTAATGCACAGATTTCTTTCATAAGTAAACCCAACAGCCAACCTCAACTGAAGCAGCCAGGGAGGCAGAGACAAGGGCCTGCAGGAAAGGCTATGGGTAGGCCCAGGCTGGGGAGGAGTTAGCAAAAACCGTGATGGTGGACGATACTCACTCAGGCGGGAAGAGGCGCAGTTCGTCGATCTTGCCTAGGAAACCGAAGAGGGTCCGCATCTGCTCAGAGCTAGCGCTCGGGGAGACATTAGTCACCTGGATTACCTCGGTGCCGCCGCCTCCGCCGCCGCCGCCGCCGCCCCCCGGCCCGCCGCTGGGGCCCGGGCCCGCAGTGCTGGGGACGATGGTGGTGTTGCTCATGGCGCTGCTCGCGGTCTCGCTCCTGCTTTAACACACCAAAGACACAACAAACAGTGAGAGGGAGGGGGAAGAGGAACCATTCGCCGGAAAAGGCACAGCACGGTGTCCGTAGCTACAGCTGCTCCTGCTGCCGTCGCCGCCGTTTCTCCGCCCCGCCGCTCGCCGCGGGGAAGGAAGAGAACGCGCGAGTTCGAGCCCACGAGAAAACAAACGGCCGCCCCCACCTCGCCTCCAACCACCTCACTCGCGGACCGAGCTTCCCACAATGCCTTGCGGCGCACGGGTGCGTCACCGTCGGCTCCGCCCCTGCCGGCCCAGCGAGCCAGGCTCGCAACCGGAAAATAAGCGAGAAGGGGCTGCTGTCTAGTGAAAGGCCTTATCTCCATCTCTCTTTGCTCCTTTTTTTCCCCCTTCCTAAAAAGAGGAGAAAGGTGGAAGGCATTAACTTTTTTCTTTCTTTTTTTTTTAAAGCACGCCTCCACTCCCCGACAAAAACTGCACTTAAGCAACTATTCTAATTTAAAATGCCCACGGTATTTCTTTGTGTAGAGTATCTTCTATAGATCTGGTTTAATGAAATTTAACCCTAGCTATCAAGATTTTCCTCCCCACTACTATAAAATTTTCTCTTTACTATATACACACATCCTTGTAATACTAAATTTGCAACGAGTTTGTTTTGGCACTAAAATCTTCAGAAAAAGATATATTGTTACACTCACTAGTGCTTTAACAAATTCACTTAAAAAAAATATTTTACAGAATCCAAATATGTTCAAGTATGTTATCTAAAATTTCTACAGAAAAACTTCCTTTACATGCATTTCTTGCTTAAAGTAATTTTGATCATAAAAAGATCCTTGCCTAATTTTTCAACCTCATGTGAACTATTCTCCCACTTTCATCCAGTGTTATCTAAAGACTAGCAGTTCCCCAAACCTGAGAAAATCTTTTACTTCGCTCTGCCTTTCCACAAATTATTAATGACCTCCCTCATTTTATCTGTTATCCTTCATAAGGCTTTCCTCACCTAGTGAGGAAACTTCCTCAAGCAGAGTTAAGGTTTCCTTCTCTCCACTCAAGGACAGAGGCAAAAAATATTTGTTATATTGACAAGTATTCCCCTGCCAAAATCTCCCAAGTTTCCTGGGTCAGTTTAGGATCTAGCACAATGTCTGTCACATAGCCAATGCCCAATAAATGTGTTGAACACACGCACAAATAAATGTTAATTAAATAAGTGTCATTTATTCTGACAATTATTAAATAATTACTTGATCCTAAATACGCCTGGAAGCCAAAATATGAGGCCTTACAGATTATTTTTGTTAGTAAATACTTCTATGGAATAATGCAACTGAGAGTGTGACTTGTGAGAGATTAGAAACTATAAAGTTATTGAGATTTGGATGTAGAGCCAACTGGCTAGGTTTACTTACCAGTTAAGCCATTTTCTCCTAGCTGTTATACAAAGGAAATGGTAAGTTGACCATAAGTCTGGCGAAATTACTAATTACAACTAATTGCATGTTATTCACTAATGTCTATCTGTTAATATAAAACATGTCAAGTAATTTTCTTATTTTGAATAGTACATATGTAACTGCCAAATACAGATTCTTGTTTGATAAAGTTAATCAGTTAATCACTATATCAGTACCTACAAAATGGAGGCTGCCACAGTGACCTGGTCTATGCAACAAATCTAAACCCAAGTCGGCCTGCACTTACAGGAAACACCTGTTAAGGAAAACTAACATACAAATTCGCAATCTTCCAACTCAGTTTTAGCAGCTTTCTTCGTCCTAGAAAATAAGCCCTGCTAGCTTATAAGGAAATTCTCCACCTCCTGGCCAATGTCTCTTCTCATCTCTATAAAACCCTCTTGCTCAGAATCCCTTGGGATGAGTGCTCTATGCTTATCAGGCACTGTATTCCCCCAATCCATGGATTGTTTTCCCTTGAATAAATGGCATTAAACTCCTTGCTAAATTGTTTCAGTTTTGTCACCCGACAAATTTAACTTTCATTAGAAGTGGCTACCATGTACCAAGGCATACTACAATGTTCTATGACAAAAGGACAAATGAATACAAGGGCTGGGTTCATGGTTGTCCTTTTTTTTTTTTTTACTGTTAACATCTTTTTATTCTTTGCAGTGAATACATAGAAATCTTTTCTATTATTCCACAGTTTTCTGTATGTTTGACACATTATATGATTAAAATTACAAATTCAGGCCAAAACCAACCAACCAACCAACCATATAGTTCTGTGACAAGATAAATCTCTTAAATCATCAGAAGTCAGGTTATACATAAAAACTTACTGGACATATAGATAGATGGTGCTTCCAGACAGTGAAACAGAGTGGCAAAAAAGAATTCTAATAAGGAGGATTCCTGAGTATTTTATTTTCAAATTATCTAGCAGCTAAAAACAATACTGGACTTAGAGCCAGAAGACTGGCTTAAGATAAAATACTACCTTGTTATTAATTAAGTATGACTTGAGGAAATTTCACTTCACTTTTAAGAACCTACTTCGGTCAGAAGCTGAGTAAGGAGTTGAATTATAATTCTGAAGATCCTATTAGGTCTAATAGATAGGTTGAATACGTAACTACCTTGTGTTATTATTGTCTGTTTTCCATAGAAATGAAATAGCTAAAGGCAAATAACTAATATATGAAAGCAAATAACAGATATATCCAATATATACTAATTTTATATCACTTTTAGACTCATTTAGGCTCCCAATGAAACACAGCTCCAGCCAGAAAAGAATCTGCAATGCAGGGGACCTGGGTTTGATCCCTGGGTTGGGAAAATCCCCTGGAGAAGAGAACAGGCTACCCACTCCAGTATTCTGGCCTGGAGAATTTGCAGAGTCGGACGCGACTGAGAGACTTTCATGTCAAAAAAAAGTACAAAACCTGGAGACAAGTATCATGCCTGTCTTATTTACTTTAACTCAAGGATCATGAAAATGTTAACAAAAACAAACAAACTCACAAATTCCTTCAAATATTATGTTTCAGGATTCTCCCAGCCCCTAGAAATACAGCAAGGAAAAAATTAGGCAATACTTCTGATCTCATGAAACTCCAGCTTCAGTATGGTAAACTCTCAATAAACAAAAACAAAGACAGAAGAGAGTAATGTGCTGTGGTGAAAATAAACCAGGCTAGGACTTCCCTGAAGCTTCAGTGGCTAAGACTTATCTGAGCTGAGACTTTGTTAAAATGAGGAAGCAAGCCATTTGAATTTCTGGGGGAAGAGCAATCCGAGCAAAGGAAATAGTCAATTAGAATCTTAATGGTGAGAACAAGTTCGAGGCTTTCAAGGAAAATAGGAAGACCCTTTTCCTTTGTTGATTAAATGCTTTACAACTTATATTTCACAGAGAGACTGGTAAAATGATCCTTTCAGCATCATGTGGGAACTGAAGTGAAAGAAGCATGAAGAGGGAAGAGCCATAGCTCGTTTTTGGGAGTGAGTTTGGGAAGGCTTCCAGTTACATTTGATTGATGAATATGGCTCAAACGGTAAAAGAATCTGCCTGCAATGCAGGAGACCTGGGTTCAATCCCTTGGTCGGGAAGATCCCCTGGAGAAGGAAATGGCAACCTACTCCAGTACTCTTGCCTGGAGAATTCCATGGACAGAGGAGCCCGTTGGGCTACAGTCCATGGGATCACAAAGAGTCAGACACAACTGAGCTAACTTTCACTTTCACCAATCTTACTAATGGTTAATGCTATTTCTAATCCAAAGCAAAAAGCAACCTGTCCTTTTGGCCTTTCTAGTCATATTATGGCGTATTAGTCATGTTTGGCCTATACATGCATATTGCAGTGCATGATTTCTGATATATTTTTGAAACATGAAAAATAAGACTGCCGATAATAGGGTCCTATTGCTCACAGGTGGGAAGCTTTTACTACCACCACACCGCTAAGACAAATTTACAGTGGTGCTTGATTTTGGAAAGAAAGTCTCTCAAAGAATATTACAAAATATTTTATGGAAATTATCAAAAACAATACAAATCCTCTCAGTCATAAAGAACAAGCTTTTTAGTTCTTTCCAGTATCAGGGTTCTAAAAGAGCTCATGTATAAAAGAATGACACTAGGCCCCTATCTATACCACTCAGAAAAGTTTATTTGAATGGACTAAAGGCTTAAATGTAACACCTGAAACAATGAAACTACTAGAAGAAAACACAGGAAAAAAAAAATACCCTGATGTAGGTCTTAGGAATGATACTCTGGACATCTAAAGCATAAGCAACAAGATTTGAAATAAACAGGTGGGACTACATCAAACTCAAAAGCTTCTGTACAGCCAAGAAAACCCTCAATAAAATGACGAGACAACCTACAGAATGGGAGAAAATATTTACAAACCGTATATCTGACAAAGGATTAATATCTGAAATAATACAGAACACTCCAAAACACCTCATATCTGTTAGAACATCTCGTATCTGTTTTGACTAGCATCAAAAAGGCAAAAGATAGCAGAAATTAAAGAGGATGTGGCGAAAAGGAGACCCTTGTGCAATGTGTAAGAATGTAAACTGTTGCAGCCATTATGGAAACATAAACACCATGTTGTGATATCTGTATCCCCATGTTTATAGCAGCATTATATACAATAGACATGGGAAGTGTCCACTGATGGATGAATAGATAGACAAGTTATATCTAAAGAAACAAAGAAACAAAACCAAATTCATAAAATAAGAAGAGAGAGATAAGATTTGTGGCTATCAAAGGTGGGAGTGAGAGGAAGGAGAATTGGAAAAAGGTGGTCAAGTGATAAAAACTTCCAGTTATAAGACAAATAATTACTAGGGATGTATTACATAAGTATACTTAACAATGTTGTATGATATACATGAAAGTTGCTAAGACAGTAAATTCTAAGCATTCTTATCACAAGGAAAAGTTTATTTTTATCTTCCATCTATATGAGATGATGGATATTAATCAACTTGTGGTAATCATTTCAAGATATATGTAAGTAAACTTTTATGCTGTACACTTATACAGTGCTGTATGTCAATTATACAGCAATAAAACTGGAAAAAAGAACTGCAGTAAAAAAAAAAAAAAAAAACTGCAGTAAAGATAGTTCAAAGGAAAAGACTTCATGTTTTTAGATGGAAATTCTTTAATTAAAACATAAAAGAAAGAGAAAGTGAAGTCGCTCAGTTGTGCCGACTCTTTGCAACCCCAGGGACAGTAGCCTGCACCAAGCTCCTCCGTCCATGGGGTTTTCTAGGCAAGAGTACTGGAGTGGGTTGCCATTAGAATATACACAAATATGTATAATAACTTTATCCACTGGACACCATGCTCCCAGTTGGGTAAGTTACCTGTTACTACTAGCCGCCTTTGTTTACACTATTTGAGAAGACTTTAGAGCCCTCAAATTTGACATAATTTTGCAAATCTGCACAAGCAACAGGTCTTTTACCAAATTAGTTGTTAAGCAGCTCTTTCCCTCTGGCAAATATACTTTTTGAGGAGAGGGAAGACAATGTATTTATCTCTGTGTTTCTGATATCCAGCAATGTTTTACTGGAACAAAGTAAACATTTGACAAAAACTTACTGAGTATCATCTATGTCCCCTGGACAACAAGGAGATCAAATCAGTCAATCCCAAAGGAAGTCAACCCTGAATACACATTGGAAGGACTGATGCTCCAATACTTTGGCTACCTGATGTGAATAGCTGACTCACTGGAAAAGACCCTGATGCTGGGAAAGATTGAAGGCAAAAGGCGAAGAGGGTGGCAGAAGATGAGATGATTGGATACAATCACCGATTCAATGGACATGAACTTGGGCAAATTCCAGGAGACAGAGAGGGACAGGGAGGCCTGGAGTGCTGCAGTCCATGGGGTTGCAAAAAGCTGGACACGATTTGGCGACTGAACAACAAATGTGCTAGAAACTTTATGCCTTACACAATCCACTCAACAAAAACTTGGTGAATGAAGGCATTTGTTAGATTTACAAGAAAGTTTGGTTGAGAAACTCAAACTATTTTGCTATACATTTTCCCCCTATAGCTACAGAAAGCAGTAAGAAAAACATAAATAAATTGCTGCTCACAAACTAAAGTTAAAAACTTAAAAAACCAAACAAACTTACCTACAAATCTATTTTGTTTTTCTGCTTCTAAAAATTATACAACTGAATTTTTCTTTTATTTCTAATTCAATAAGTTAGATAATTGTATAATGATTACTATCTATTTTCAAGTCAAAATAGTAAATCCCATGCTCCCTTTTCAGAGACTAAAGGACATGTTAGCATTAGGGATGGACAGATGGATGGACAGACACACACCAGAATAGGAAAAGTCTACTTACTTCCAAATACTTGTTTTAATTTATGTTGTCTGTCAATAGCAAGCATTCCGTATCCACATTATAAGACTGACAGAGTACTTCGAAACTGTAGGCAAAAATCTGTATTTTTCATTTCATTTTTCAAAGATTTGTTATGATTAACATGGAGGGAAGAGTAGTTAGAGCATTAAGATACTATTGCTTATATCTATATGCACAGTACTCTTAGCTGTAGTCCATATACATTGTTTGGAAAAATCACAGTCAATTTATTTGTAACAGATTTGTTTGGCTTTTGGATTGAATGGGGTCAAAAGAAATATGTGGGGGGCGACTACTCACTACTATCCTCTATGTTTTATAAGAGTTTTTAGAGCCTCAATTGAGAAAAAGGCAGTTTGAGGGACTACTACTTAACCTTAAAAAAAAAAAAAGTGAAAAAAAAAATGCAGTTATTTACATGTATCTTATCTAATAAACAGTTTCAAGCATTTTAATATTAAAGAGTTTTCCCTGATTAAGGAATTAGACATTTGCACCATCTGACCTCTTCTCCCCCTTATGCTATAAAATTAACTGTCTCTTCATAAAGGAAAATTATTTCTAAAAAATTTTAGGAAACTGATAAAACCCAAAATGTACTCAACTCAGTAATTTGAAGATCCACATTAACTGGATGCTTTTGAAATGCCCTTTAATCCTCACGTTTAAAAGGTTCGTTGGAAGGACTGATGCTGAAGCTGAAACTCCAATACTTTGGCCACCTCATGTGAAGAGATGACTCACTGGAAAAGACCCTGATGCTGAGAGGGACTGGGGGCAGGAGGAGAAGGGGACGACAGAGGATGAGATGGCTGGATGGCATCTCCAACTCATGGACATGAGTTTGAGTAAACTCCGGGAGTTGGTGATGGACAGGAAGGCCTGGCGTGCTGCGGTTCATGGGGTCGCAAAGAGTTGTACACGACTGAGCGACTGAACATAACTGAACTGATCAGTGGATTAACAATGCAGGCCTAGAGTCAAATCAAAGGAACTCTGCCACTAATTAAGATATTGCAATCTCTGGCTTATTACTTTGTGCTTCAATTTCCTCATTTGAAAAATAAAACCCACCTCACTGGGTTGTCTTTTGGATGAAAGGAGAATATTAATACAAATGCTTAGAAAAAAATAACTATTATTCCTACTCTACAATTTAAAAACTTTTAGTTTGAAAAATGGTAACCTCACTTGGTTTCTATTTTATACCACCCTATTTTAGGCTAGTACCTTGAACTATTTCTAGTTTATCATTCACATGAAAGATACAAATCAGAAGAGTTAATTTATATAGTGGGAAGTTTCTTACTTAAGAGCTCACATTCTAATATAGGTTTTTGGTGGTATATTCTCTTTAAAAAGATTATAAAGTATTATGGATATCAAACACATACACAGTGCCCAGCACACAAGTACTCAACAAATGAAATATACCATTACAAAAAAGTCTGTGTTCAACTTCGTCTTCTT
Organism: Odocoileus virginianus; assembly: GCF_023699985.2. Taxonomy (NCBI): domain Eukaryota; kingdom Metazoa; phylum Chordata; class Mammalia; order Artiodactyla; family Cervidae; genus Odocoileus; species Odocoileus virginianus. The sequence goes on from NC_069678.1 coordinate 56,754,597, forward strand.
TTAACAGATGAATAAGAACAGTAATACTTCTGTCTAACCTTAGAGCATTACTATCAAAAGCGAAAATACTTTGTAAGTGGTAGTAAACATGTGAAGTGCACTATTATTAGTTGTTCTTTCTCTCTTAAGAGGGTGCTGCAAAGGAAACATGACAACAAATTTCAGATTTTCATATTCACTTTGTTCCTAAAGTAGCACTTTACCAATAGTATGCGTAAATAGATGATAGCTAAACCAAACATTCCTTTTTTGATAAAACACAAATGCTTCATGGAAAACTCCTAGGAAGGGTTCAATTACTTGTCTCTATTTTTAGAGCAAGATCACTCACTATTCTAATTTTCAAAAGACAAACAACTACACATACACTTGATCAATTTTAAAAGTACACTGACATTTGGAGCAACAGACTTATCAAATAACCAAGCACGGATCGGAAAAATAAAAAGGCAAACATTAGTAAAAACATAAACTGAATTTCTGACACATGTTAACACTAAAGACCATAATGATTTTTTCCTTCAATTTCCATCTACTTTTAACTATGAACAACTATTAGTTTCAAGCCATAATTGGCTCATGTAGAAGTCTAAACCACGTGGAGATATTGATCAAATTATTCTGAAGGAAGGACCAGATGGGGGAAAGATAACTTTTTAGGAAATGAGGAATCAAAAGAGAAGCAAAAAAATCAGCAGCTCTAAAATGGAAAAAAAATTAAAGCTCTGTGTGTGTGTGTTAGTCACTCAGTCGAGTCTGACTCTCTTTGTGACCCCATGGATTGTAGCCCACCATGCTTCTCTGTCCGTGGGATTCTCTAGGCAACGATACTGGAGCGGGATGCCATTGCCTTCTTCTCTATTAAACGACAGGTAAATTTATTGACAAGTGGAAAACATGTTATCCCTAGAAAGATGAAAAGCAAAAGCTCTGGTTTCACAGATTTGTATTGTGAGAACCAAGTATTTAAATGTTCACTAGGATTTTACCACACCCTTCCCTGGCAATAATAGTAGCATTCAAATCACGTAAGTATAAGTAACTGTGATATTTTAAAGGGTGGGGAAAAAAAATGATTAAAAAAAAGTAGTGGACAGTTGCAGGTATTTTGAAAGTTAAGCTAGCATTTATCTTAATTGCAATTGTGAATATAAATATCCCATCTGCAAATTTACACATTTTTAAATAAAAATCTATTAGTTGTGAATGTCAACAAACTATCAAATTAATATTTTTCCCCTTATCAACTTAAGTTGGTATTAAGAATAAAGTCTTAGGAGTCATATCTTGTCTTATTAAAGCTGTTGGGGACATTTGCTCATACAGAACAACATTAACCATATATAATTATTGAGCAAATTTGTTTTTTAGAGTTGCCAGGAATGATATAAAGTCAAATATCAAAATAGTGGATTTTGATCAAAATGATTTAAAAAAACATTTAGTTGGTATTGATTTTGTCTTTGTTAACACAAAGAATGATATGAAGTACATTCTCAGGGTTAGTGTCCTAATTTTATCTCCATTATTACTTTATGACTTTAAGATAAAATCATAAAACCTATACAATTAATGTTAAAATTAAGACTTTAAGTCACAGATCACATTAATCATGGAAAAACAAGCAAGAAAATAGTTATTAAATGTTAGAAGTTAAGAATCTCTAGCGATAATGAATCCACCTACAATTCAGGAGACCTGGGTTCAATCCCTGGGTTGTGAAATCCCCTGGAAAAGGGAAAGGCTACCCACTCCAGTATTCTGGCCTGGAGAATTCCATGGACTGTAGTCCAGGGGGTTGCAAAGAGTCGGACACGACTGAGTGACTTTCACTTTCACTTTTCAGGGATAATGGAAACATTTTCAGCTGATTTTAGAAAAAGAAATAATGCCATAAGTGCTTCTTATTTAATGACATAAGCAAGACTGCTTTAAAACCTCTGTTTTAACTTCTTATTTTCAACAGATAGACTATAAGCAAACAAAAAACACTAAAAGTAATAATGATATAAAAACTTTAAAAAAAAAGCCCTGCTTCCTCCACTTCATGTGAAAAACAGTAAGCCTCTTTATAAGAGGAAAAGTAAAAATATTTTCCTAAATCTAGTGGACTTTTACACTGAAAGTAGAGAGGAATAGAAGACAACATTTATATCAAATATTAAACCTCCTAGAACAAATTTACTGCTTCCTGATTCAAAACTAAGAAGAGAAACAAGGGGAGCATACAAAGGATATACAAATGAACAATCTAAGTAAACTGCACTGTCTTCAGAAAAAATTACCACACACAGCTCCAGTAAAAATAAAATACAAGTCAAAGCCACAGTTGAAACTATGGATAAATATGCAAAATATATACTGCCTTCAAGGAAATAGTATGTTTTCTACTGACTACTTTTATTTATTTATTTATTTTTACTGACTACTTTTTAAAGCTGGCAGTTGTAAGTTTAAATAGAAAACAAACGTCCAAAATACAATTTTCAAATGAAACAAAAGACATATAACAAGCACCATTGAAGCTGAATATTTAAAACATGACCAGTCCATGTGCAAAATAATTTGATCTCCATTTTGACAATTAAAACCAATTTATTTATAGAGTAAGGACAAACACAGAAAGGAAATTCTGAATAATAAGTATATCAGAATATAAAACATTCAACTCAGAATATTTAATAAGCAATACCTGTTAGGTACATCAGCTTGTCAATAATGACTGTTAAAAAGTAGAACGTTCTCTTAATAAATAACTTTAGCATAAAATAGCAGTTCTCATAGATAAGGCAATATTCTGAAAGGTGAACATTATACTGATTCAATACAGGCTAAATCTAAATCTGCTATTTTACAGAAAAAGAAAACTTCCCAGACGTTTCGCCTGCAATCAAATTCACTTAGCTCCTGATGACATTTAAAAAATGCTTAAAAATGTGCACAAATTAATGCCATTTTCCTTTGTCACAATTTTTCAATCTGCCTCAATAAATTCATCTTATCAAATGTACCTTTCAACGCTGACAATATCTAACACATAGCAGTGTTCATAAGAATAACACAGCCATGTTTTAACATCTTATTAAATTTTAGTAGCAGTGACAAGCCGCTCTACCTTACTTTGATAAGTCTTACTTTCTGTTATGAGACAGAACATTATCTTTGGCTGATCTAATTCTTAAGCTCAGTATATATTTGACTCCTTCATTTTCCGTTTTCATTTAGCAAAGCAAGAAAAGTGAAGCCTTCCATACTTTAATAAAATGAATATAATAAATTGTAGCCGGGAAAATTCTATTAGAAAGATAACTATGCAGTCTCCAGCCCTTGTACAGGATATACGTTTCACATTGTTTTAATAATCACTTTTTTTTAAAAAAAGCAAATACTTTAGCTTCAATGCCCATGTTGAAAAAGGATTGGTTTTTTTGTTTTAATGTATTCTTTCGGAAGCGTTACAATTTATATACAATGCTAATTCCCACAAATGTAACTATACATAACTACACTTTCTCATAAAGTTCAAGTTGATAAACTTTCAGTTTGCATCAATTTGAGACAAAACCCATGATTTTCCTGACTGCTTGAGGTAATAATTTTCACCTTTACTTGTTCAATCTGCATTTGCTACACATGTATATAATACATGGTGTACTATAGACATATACTTGTTAAATTTTTATACATTTCAATTTATATTGAAGTTTACCACAAGTGTGCAGTCACATGGATTTTTCAGAATTACTCTGCCATTAGTTAGAATATGCTTCTCATACAAAATGCAACAGTTTCAATATAATACTATAATTAGATGTCAATAATGAAATATTTATCGTCAAGTAAAAGCACAATAAATCAAAAAACTATACCTTGCCTGTAATTAAAAAAAAAAAATGCTGAGCTATGAAAGAGTTTTAAGGGGGAGAGGTGGCTATTGTAAATCTTTACATTCAAGCAATTAATCCTCCAAAGGTAGGCTTCTACACCCTAAAAAAGAGAAAATAAGAGTTTTCTCTAATAATTATCTCTTAAAACATAACTGAAGTCTTCCTAAAAATGGTTGCAGGACAAAAGCCAGTTGAAAATGATGAAATAAAAGCCACTATGCAAATCATAGTGATTAACAAGAAAGGTTAAGAGAGCTAGGTTCAAATGCTTGGTCACACCAGTTATAGAAACTTGTGACCTTTGGCAAGTTTCTTAATCCCTTCCACCCTCAACTTATTGGGTGTTATTAGTGATCTTGCAAAAACTACTATATTCCTTACTTCAAAACCACCTCTCCTTGCTTAGGAGTGTAATTACTTGTAATGCTGCTCACTTTGGATGCAAAGCACTCCAGAGAATTACGAGAAATAATCAAGAGGGTGGGGGAATAGAAGCCAAATTTTACGGTTGGCAAGAACCTAGACTCAGCAAAAACTGTGTGCTGCAGAATTCGTCAGCGGGTCGTCATATTACCTTTTAAATATCCTAAAGATCTCCAGCCTAGTTGAGGGGGCTTAGAAGAGTATTTCCTGATGTACGGTTTTAAGACAATTACTTTAGGCAAAAGAAAAATCTACCACCCAAGGCAATACTAAAGATGATGAGTTGTTAATTACATATTGAATGACTCATTACAGCCTTACAGCTTTATATTTCAGATAGAAACTAACTTCCCAAGATAATCGACTTTGAACAAAATTTTCATCTTCCATTTGGAACTGGATGGCGTTCCTTTTCCCACCAAGCGCTCAATATTTAAAACTTTATTTTCACTTAATTATTTAAAAAATCGAATGAGAGAGAAATGATTAACCCTGAATTAATGAAAAAAGGAGTTAACTTTAAAAGCTGTCAAGCAAACTTGCCTAAAGTTACACAGCTGGTAAGCTACAGAAGCAATTGGGATTCGAACTCCTATCTCTCGAGCGCCGAAGAGCAAGCTTTTCTCACTACACTCAAGCTCGCGCTTACTCTGGGCTCCTCTCAACTGTCTGGCAGAGACAACATTTATTATGAAGCTCTGTTTTTTTTTCCTTCCCTTCTCTGTGGCCAACCCTTCCATTTCAGACTGCCTCCTGTGCTGGACTACAAATTCCATGCAACAACAATCAAGACGCACTAATGCTAAGAGTCGGAGTAGAGATCAGAAGAACAGAAATCAGTTTTACTTCCTACGCGGAACGGAGATCTGGCGCCAGCACCACAAGCGACAACACAGGCAGGGGTCCAGAGAGGCTGCAGACCGCGCCCAGGTCTCAAGTTTTAGTCAAGGCCCACGTTCCGGCCAGGCGAGAGGCGCAGAGAAGGTTATCCTTTCCTGACACCCTCGCCGCCGCGGGAGCACAAAAGAGAAGATTGCAGTCGCAGTAATAGTACACACAGTAAACTCAACACCGTTCTTCAGCCCGTTAAACACACTTACTTGAGCGAAGTAATTCCAAGACACAAGGCCGGCACCGGCAACGGGTAGGGCTCCTCTGTCCTCCTGCCCCAGGCGCTGGCGATGACGACATCCGAGTCGCGCCGCCGAGAGCGAAGGCCCGGCGCAGGCCGCGCGCGCTCCCGGTAGGGGCGGGGCGGCCAAGTGGCGCCACCGTTAAGCGTCACGGGCGGGACTCTGCTGCGGAGCCCCGGGCTTTGAACATGTCGCGGCTGAAGGGGATAGCGGGGCGGGATACCCGAGCGGGTTTCCGCACTGAGAGCAGAGACTGCAGTGCCTGCGTACCCCAGGGACTCTTAAAGGCGGCGAGGAAGAGCGGCCAGTTAAATCTGTCGGGCCGCAACCTCAGCGAAGGTAAGGTCCAGAGGTACGACCCGTTTGTGCGACTTGGCGCAGAGGACTTGCCCCTGGTCGCCTCTCTTTTCTTCCTCTGGCCTGGCTTTGGCTACCTTTGGCTCCGTATCCTAGCCAGGATCCCGGTGCTGGAATTCGGACTTTTATCACATCTCCACTGGTTCGGTCAGCTCGTTCGGTTTCTACTTTTCGTTCCAGGAAATGTCTGGTGCGGGGAATGTGCTGGGAACATGGCCAAAATTTAAACGGGGCGCTTTCTGGGATTCCCACATTCTGTCGGATAAACAACATAATGTTTGACTAAATTAGCTGTCGCATGATGGGCACATGCTTTGTCTCTTTGGCCGTTTGTTCCTCTTAATTTAATCTCTTAGATCATTTACCAACGCCAAAATTCTGTATTCTATCTGCTCCTTTGTGCATTTAGAGTAAATGACACTGTTCTCTGTTCAAGTCCCTCTTCTGCCTGCATGTGGACAGAATCCTAAATACAAGGAATATTTAGCATATTTCCTAAATTGAAGATCAAGATGGATGCCACACAAAGTGAATTTGGGGCCATCCTGAAAATCTAGTAACGTTCGAATGCACAAATCTGGATACTATGAGTGAATTTAGTCAGATGCTCTTCTGATTTTCTGTTGTGTAAGGGAGGGCGTGGAAAGTGGGGAGAGAGAGATTATGGCATTATTCTTGTAATGTTTTCCTTTACTTATATTTAGGTTTTAGGCCATCTGGAATAAAAAGATTCCATTTCCTCGTAATGATTGCTTTTTTAAAATTGTGCCATGGAGAGAGTTGACCATGCAAATACTTGCTGAATGAAAGGAAATATGATAAAATCTCTGCTCTACCTAGAAAAAGTTTTAATCAGTGGGAACATAAATATTTTAAAGTTACGGTTGTGCTTGTACACATGCTTATTCCAGAGCCTGGAACTTTCTACATGATACCTGACTAGGGTTCACTTCTTGACTTCCTCTAGGAGTCTGCTTATATAGGTCCTTCCTCACTACCCTGTCTATAATAAATTCTCTTGCTAACATTGTATTCTCTAACCTGCTTTTAATAGCATTTATTATTATCAGAATCTGTATTCTGTATTTATTTGTTTATTGTCTTCTCTGCCCTGTGCTAAAATATTGGTTGCATGTGGTCAGGGACTTTTCATTTTGCTCATTGTGTCCTTAGCACTGAAAGTCGTGCTTGGTACATAGTTGATTCTTATTAAACATTTGTGGAAGGAATAAGTAGATGAATGAATTATTCCCAAAAACTAAGTGTGTGCTGGAATGTACTTATTGATTGGACCCAGATGGTTTAGTCTACTAAATTTTCAGGGAGCAAAGGCATTTTGATTGTCAAATGTTAAAGCAGCCTTGCATTCCTGATATAACTCCTGCTTGGTCATGATGTTTAGATGTAGTAGTTTTTGTTTTTTGGAGTAACCCCCTGTTTTTAATGTCTCTGATTTTGGTATCAGAATAATGCTGACTTCATAAAATGAGCTGGGAGTTTTTATTTCCTTTATTTTCCGAAAGGCTCTGTAGAATTAGTATTATTTCTACTCTAAATGTCTGCTAGATTTCACCAGTGAAGCCATCTGGGCCTGGAATTTTCTTTGTGGGATTGTTTTAAATGGCGAATTCAATTTCTTTCATGGATGTAATCTGCGACAACACATTTGCTGTAGCGCTGAAGCGAGTTAATAGCTTCTGGAGCTACAGTTTAATAGTGGTGAGCCTGAACTCTTTCTGTTTAACTTGTACAGACTTATTTGCTGCGTCAAAGGAATTGCTGCATTTGCTACAGCAAGAGTAACAATGTTGTGTTGTGTATCAGATAAAATAGAGAGCAGTCACCGGAGTCAGATATACCTTACAAATATTCACTGAGAAGCAAGATAGTTTAGCTTTTCCAGGGTTTAATCTTGTCTATCTGTATAACTTGGGGCAAATGATACATTCTCTCTCTGTCCCATTTCTCTCATGTATAAAGTGAGAATAGTCATAACACCTGTCTCATGGAGTTGTTATGAGATAGAGGAGTTTGTTCATTTGATTTCCATATCTTCTCTGTTATGGTAGCATAAAGATACAGCCCATTCTTTATTTGTGTTATATATCCAACCACTATGTGCTATGCAGGAAATGTATATAGTAAATACAGTTGAATGAAGATAAAAGTGAGATCTAATATGAAAAATACATATCCGCTATTCTGTTTTGGAATAAAATCAAACTTTCATTTTAATGTTGTTGTAATTCATTGCTATTTGTTTGATTTACTTGAAAGTTTTTAATCTTTCAGAAATTTCAGTAGATAACTTGAAAAGCTGTTATCAACTTATGTCCTTAGTATCTGATTTCTTTTTTTCTTTCCTTTTTTTGGTGTGGTATGGTGGATATAGTGCCTCAGTGTGTTTGGAGAATAAATGTGGATATCCCTGAGGAAGCTAATCAGAATCTTTCATTCAATGCCTCTGAGCGATGGTGGGAGCAGACGGATTTGACCAAACTAATCATATCAAATAATAAACTTCAGTCACTTACTGATGACCTCCGACTCCTTCCTGCACTGACTGTTCTTGATGTAAGTTGATTTATGAGTCTTTTGTTTGATAAGACTCTGAAACTAAGTTTATACTTTGAGAAGCAGAAAACCCAATTGGTAGAGTGCAAGAAGAATAACAAAATTACTGTGTTAGACAAAGCATCATGGTTAAGAATGCAGCATCAGAACCTCAGGCTTCCAATTCCAACTCTGCTGCTTGCTAGCTGTGTGATCTCGGGACAGCTGCCTCTCTGTGCTTCAGTTTCCATATCTATAAATCGAGACTGTTAATACTGCCTATCTTTGAATTAAATGTGTTAACACATACAAACAGAATTAGAATTAATGTTTAGTGGCTTCTGCTGCTTGTCCTTTTTTTATTGCTATTTTTTTATGATCATTATTATTCTAGACATTAAAGCAAGTACTTAAGGTTATTATTATTATTTTGTTACTTATCTCCAATACTGACTTAAATTATTGGGCTTAAGTTTTTGTGGATTTAGTCAGGGACTTTGTTTTTAGTCTCTAGTTGCTATGTCATGTGGTAAAGTGAAACATGAGTAGTTTATTTCACAATCCACAGACTTCTGTATCACAATCCACTGTTTTACTTAGGATCACCAAAAATCTTCCAGTTTTTGCCTGAAAAAGTTGGATGTAGTCAGATTTCTAGAGAAGTTTTTATTTTGTTCATTTGTAAAATGAATCAGTTGGTGTAGATGTTCTCTTGAAGGTTCCTTGTACCTTGAAAACAATATGATTCTGTAAAAACATGAGGGAAGAAATCTTCCTCCTGATTTATTTTTTGTAAATATTGGCATAATCATACCAACAGAGGGCTATACATTCTAACCCTCTTGTCTCTCATTTGAGATTGAAATTTCATTCAGTGAGGTGAAGTTTCCTTTTTTTAACTATAGTATTTAAAATTAATGTCTTACCACTTCATGATCTCTGAACAGCAATGTGGTCAATTTCAAACTCCTTTTTCTCTTCTATACTCAGAACAAATTACCAATAGTCCAGCAGTACTATTGAATTAGAATAATTAGAGTATTGTCAGTGAATATTTTGCAGTAACAAAGTTTATGGTTATTTATAAGAGTAAGATATTGACTGTGTCTTTTAATAACTTTCAGATACATGATAATCAGCTGACATCCCTTCCTTCTGCTATAAGAGAGTTAGAAAATCTTCAGAAACTTAATGTCAGGTAAAATTTAAACTTATTTCAGTATTGCTTGTATAAAGGTATAAATCTAATATTCTTTAAAAAAATTTTTCTAACATGTAAAAATATTTTTATATTATCTCAGAAAGTGATTAAACAGGATAAGAATTTTAAGCTTTAATTCTCCGATGATTTTTTGTTTTAGAATGGCCTACATGTTTTCTGGTTTTACAAATTTAATACCAATTAAAAAAAATACTCTCTATATTTTTTGAGAAACAATTTTTAGTGGTTATTTTCAAAATCTTTGTTGACATCTCAAGTTTTATGTCACTTTGATAGTCTAAGATACATGTGTGTTAAACAGTAGGAAGAAATTTAAAACAATTTTTTTCATCAGTGAGGAAAGTTTCACATTTTTTGATATTAGTAGTTTTTAAACCTCTCTGAGGACTCCTGAGACTCCATGGGTATGCCTCTGGTATGCTTTGATAGGTACACGGGAGGCCAGCCAGCTGAGACTCCAGCTACCTCTGTTTGCCCTTCAGTATGCATTCAGACTTTCAAGAAAAATTACTGCCTTATATGTTATATATACACTGTGGAAAAGGGATTAGGGATGATTTAATTTAGGAGAAAAATTAAAAGGGTTTAAGTGTTAAACATTGTTTGAGAAGCTGTGGCTTATAAAACAGGTATGGTTATTGATCTGTCTAGCATAGCATGATCAACTCTCAGTTTTCTGAAGTTAACTAGTTTGAGGGAGAACAGTTTTCAAATAACAGTCTTTATTTGATGAAAAACTTAAAATTACCATAAATTAACAAAAATATCTGTACCCAAAATTGTTTAGGACAGTTAGTGAAGATACTCATGGTTTAGTCGTGCAGCAGAACCTCTTCCCATTGCAAGCCAAAGGCATAGATATGCTCTGCAAAGAGAAGAGTGGGCAGGGTTGAGAGGAGAAGAGAGAGTATGGAGCAGGTGTGGGTGGCTTTAGCTTTAGCTTCTAGCACTTAAGGATATGAATGTTAGGATGGAGGGAATATAATAAGAGGAAAAGAAGGAAATATATAGCAAAAATTACATTTTTGCCCAACTAGATTCCTGTCAGATATGCAAAGATTACAATTAAGTAACGGACAGTGTCAACCAATTTCTAGTAATTTTTGGTGGTTCATATTTTAGAAAACATTTTTTGGCATTTTTATTACAGCTAGTTTTATTATAATTTAAGGTCATTGTTATATGCTTATATTTCCCATTTCTTGCCAGTTATTTGTGAAGAAACTGTATATGGTTAGACAGTAGAGTAGAATTCCCAAGCAAGTAGTTGGCATGAATCTAAGAACAAGTTAAATCAATCTCTTAATTATCAGGGAATGTATTATTCTAAGTGACTTGGGACTTCTACACCAATAAACTAGAATCTCTGCAGGCCTGAACTGAAAATAATGATTCAGTACAAATAAGGTTGGAGTTGCATATTACACATTCAACTGGATATGCTAGGCCCTCAAATAGAAATACCTATTTTTGTCTTGAGTGCTAGATTGAAGCCTAATCCCCATGTAAAATGTGACTTCATTGTAGTGTGTGTATGCGTCTTTGTTAAAATCTTAAAACTCTGATAGAGTGTGAAAATTTAGAGTCCAATGTATTCTTTCACCTTGCATGTAAAATGAAGTTGATTAAAAGGAACCAATCAGAATTTCACAAATTATATCTTTGCATCAAAATCTTTATTTCTTTGAAACACTCAATTTGATTACATTACTGTCATTTTAATAGGTGTATCCTTTTAGGATGTAAAGTTTGATAAGTACTTAAAATTAGTAACCTTACTTGACTTTTTTTTAATGAGCCCAGGTATTTGATTAGCAGAAACGCCTTGTTAAGTATTTATTTTGTTGTTACCAAATTATTCAGCATTTGTTTTATCAATCAATAGCCATAACAAGCTGAAAATACTCCCTGAAGAAATTACAAATCTAAGAAATCTGAAGGGCCTGTATCTCCAGCATAATGAACTCGCTTGCATACCAGAGGGGTTTGAACAACTTTCCAACTTAGAAGATTTAGTAAGTTTTGATTTTGCAATATTTGTATAATTTGGGGCTGGAGGGAATTTTCATTTGGCTGAGAAATTGGATATATGATAGCAATCATGAGTACATGGGCACCTGTTTTAATAATGACTAGGTTATCAGAACTATGTATTACAATTAGACTGCTAAATTAATCATTGCAAATTTCTTTTCCTATGTTTTTCTTCTTTTTTCCTATGTTTTTCTTATGATAGAAATTACCTTAGATTTTAATTTCAGAATAGAGTTTTAGAAGGGGCCTGATGATGATGACTTTGCTATTCAGAGGCTTTTATAACTTAGCAAAATAGAGGAAAGGTGTTTTTAGCATATACTTAACTCCCTTTTTTAAAAAGTATTTTTGGCTGCATGGGGTCTTGTTGCTGCATGCAGGCTTTCTCTAGTTGCAGTGTGTGAGGGCTACTCTAGCTGCGGTGCCTGGGCTTCTCATCGAGGTGGCTTCTCTTGGTAGATACCCATTACCTCCTCTTAAGTTCTATGGTCCTTCTGTTCCCTAAGCATCCAGATACTTCAGGGCCTGCCTTTTCTTCCCTGTTTTCCAAAGTGGCCACATTTCTTGGTGAAATTTTCCTTCCATCTATTTCACATCTTAAATAGAGATAACCATGAAGTAGTACAAATGTTATTTTAGTCACATTATTAAGAGTAATATAGACAACAGGCACTTTGCTTTACATATAGCTAAGTAGTTTCATCCTGTTACAGATTTTAAAAAAAGCAACATCCAAAGTCATACAACTAATTAAGGAATTCAGGATTTTAACATCAGACAATTTGATTTAGAAGTGTATACATCCTTCCCTCCCAAATTTACCACAGGAGGAGTAAGACTCTACTATAAGCTATCCTATCTGAAAGACTAGCTATATTAGATCAGATGTTCCAATATAAATCTCAACTCCATGTAGTTATTTCATAGTACATTCTTGTTCTGTTCACTATTACATGTTTTGAAAAACTCACTAGTGTCATTTTAGCCTTGAAGTTTATTTTCTATTGAAGGACAAATTACTTTTACTTATTTATTTCTTGATATTTTCCCCCATCAGCTCTAGTGGTTGAAATCAAAATATATACTCTCCTCAGCCATTTCTTTAGTATCTCTTTGTTTTTCAATCTGATAAGATTGGAAATAAATTTTGGAAAGTAAAAGGTAGATGAAATGAATGGGAAGGAAGGGAGCCATCAGATTTTCTTATAAAATTTAGTGGTAAAAGATAGTAATTGATTAAAAAAAGAATCTAGTAGAAGGCTTAATGGAAACCTTATAAACTTTTGTTCTGGGTTTCCAGATATTCATTTTCTTAATAAAAGAATGTTTCAGTTGAGAATTGTGTTCTTAAGGACTAATTATCAAATAAATCATAAATGTGAACAACAATAAATTAAAGCATTGAAAGTGTAAGATAGGTAATAATTTAAGCTAACAATGTTTCTTTTTTTTAATTTAGAAACTTATTCTGTTTAATCCACAAGCTTTATATAGCTATAGTTTAAAACAAAAACAGTGAAAATAAGACACTGTTTCAAATTCTGGGCCCTTCCAATTTTCCAAATACAAGAGCTCTGACAGTTGTATATACCAGCTGAAACAAGACAGAATTATGAATGGAGTCATGACATTTCATGAAACAAAATTTTACATAACTGAAGGATCCTTCCTGGGAGTAGTTAATTACCTTTACAAAAAAAGAAAAAAGAAAGAAAGAAAAGAATGGAATTCCAGTGTTCTAAATCAACTTGTGTCACATCACTATAAACCCACAGTGTCCTAACAAACAGCATGCTTTCATTTTCTGTCTCATCCTAGAACCCCAATCCCAATTCATTTCAGCAGAGACTCCACAGGCAACAGGAAAGATTGTGGCATTAAAATATTCATTTATTCTTTTGTGGTAGCTCAGCAGTGGTCTTATTTCTGGGCAAGAATTTAAGCTAGTAATATTTCTTAAAGTTGCATAAAACTGCTTAGCACAGTGCTAAATAAATATTTATTGAAGAGATGGTGTCACATAAATAATGATTAATTCATATGCACTGTACTTATTTTGTATTCAATTTAATCATTAACTGCAATAGTTTAATATTTATTAGTAATTCTGTTACTTTGGGTTCTTTAAAATTTCTTAAGAATTTGTGAATTACTCTTCTTTATCAGAAACTCTTTATTTTTAGCTTTTGATGTTGGAATAATTTTAGATTTATAGAGAAGTTGGAAAGATAGTACAGAGAGTGTCTGTATACCCTTCACCCATCTTAGTGGGTGAACATTTTACATAGCTGTGGGATATTTGTAAAAACTAAGAAATTGACTTTGGTACAATACTGCTAACTAAACTATAGATCTTATAATATTTTCCCAGTGTTTTCACTAATGTCCTTTTCTTTTTGTTCCAGGATCCAATCCAGAATACTACATTGCATTTAGTGTCAGTAAATTATGATATCACAAAATATTTATTAGTAATCTGTTGATTCTTAGACCTTAGAGTATTTGATTTGTAGAGTATTATGTTGTATGTTGTAGATTATGTGTTGTTACTGTAATAATAACAGTATGTTTTAAAAATATGCTGATGTGTAATAGCATAGCATTTTTCCTTTTCTTGATTTATTTAGAGTTATAGTTATTTAATGTTAGACTAAATAATAGTCTTCAGAGAACAGTTCCTTTAAGTCATTTTTTTCTTATTCAGTGTTGTCATTGGCACTGCCTGATAGTTTAGTGATAGCTGGTGAAATAACTTAAATTTAATTTGAATGTCTTAAGAAGAATACCTGATACATAGCATTGTCTTTTAAAGGGAGTTGCAAAATAAATTCTCACAAGTATTTAGAGAAAAAGCAAAGACTTATAATGCAAAAGTAAGGTATAGGGATTAATTAGGCAGAGTGAAAGAGTGAAAATTAAACAGTAGACTTTTGTACTTAGTTAAAGCAGAATTACTGTGGTCAGCAGAAGAACCAAGAGGGAATATTTTTTCCTCCCAAATTAAAATGGCCTTGTTTTTCAGCCTTACATTTTTTCTTTCAAGCATTTTTCTATTTTGCAAAGATGTTTTTCTTTTTATATTATGGTTTAACTATACATTTTGCCTGATGTATCATAGATACTCAACAAATAATGGATGAATAAATGGATTTTTTAAAAACACGATGGAAGATACAGCATGACTTAGTACTAACAGAAACCTTTCTGTAAAATATTTTTGAAATCAATTCATTTTAATTTCTCTCTGCTACATTATTAGACATGTAGTAGGTCTGCAGAAAATATTGAGTTAATGAATGATGATCTGTGAAATTGTCAGTGAATGAGACTTACAAAGTGTATTTACGCTAAATAGTTTTTTTAAATGTTGCAATGCCCATAAAATTCTGAACACCCCCCTTAGGGATCCTTCATTTATTTTTTTGTTTACTTGTTCATTTATTCATTTTGTCTTTCTCTTTTTAAAGGATCTTTCAAATAATCGTCTTACAACTGTTCCTGCTAGTTTTTCTTTTCTATCCAGCCTGGTGCGTCTCAATCTTTCCAGTAATCAACTGAAGAGTTTGCCAGCACAGCTAAGTGGAATGAAAAGTAAATCTTCTCTGTTTTAAAAATTGAATAAATTTGAAGTTTGTGTAACTTATACTTAGAAAAATAAATTTTTATGTAGTTACAGAGAAGTAGAACTATAGATTTTATCATGGTAAATGCAAACAATAACAACTAGTCAGATTTTCCCCAGGGCATTATTATCTAGCAACTTCATTAAAATTTACCACCAAAACAGTTCAGTTCAGTCGCTCAGTCATGTCCGACTCTTTGTGACCCCACGGACTGCAGCATGCCAGACTTCCCTGTTCATCACCGACTCTTGAAGCTTGCTCAAACTCACATCCATTGAGTGCGATGCCATCCAACCATCCCATCCCATCCTATACTATCCATACTACCAAAATAGTAGTTTGACACATCAAAAAGATAAAAAGAAAGTAAGATTATAAACTGTGGGGAAATTATATACCTGAGAAATTGATTAAGGTTTTGAGCATGCTGTCTCTTCTTTAACATATTCCACATTTAATGAGAGGTCATGCCTCTCTCCTAGGTGATTCCACCTATGATAGGTTATGTTAACTCTGTATCCTTCTTGAGGTCAGTAAGTAATAACATCAAGAGATAGTCTAGTTTTGCCCAAATTGTCAATCCTTTTTAAAAGCAAGTTAAATTTAGTGTTTCTATTTTATTAAAGTTTACCATCAAAGTTTACCATTTGAAAGTTTACCATTTGAAGTATTGTGGAACTAATATGAAGGATGAAGAAAATAGAAGGTACATTTCAGTAATTTTAAATAAGTATACTTGTTCATGTTAGAATTCTTGAGTCCAAAATCAGTCAACTCTTTTTTCACCTAAAAGCAAACTATTATTATTTCTTAGTTGATGATCACTATGTGTCAACTGTAGACTGTTTACCTTATCTATTTCTTTTGCTAATCATATGTGGGCTCTTTCATTTTTTTTAAACCTCCCTTTTTTGGAGGAAATCATAGATGTGATTTCGAACACTTGGTTACAGATTATTTAGAGGTGAGTTTGTAAAATTGTGCTGTTTGACTTTTTTTTTTTCATTTATTTTTATTAGTTGGAGGCTAATTACTTTACAGCATTGTAGTGGTTTTTGTCATACATTGACATTTTTAAAAAATACTGTATAATTTAACAATGTTATTAGTTTCAGGTGTACAAAAATAAAACAGTGATATTTTTATACATTACAAATGATCACTGCTGTTTTACTCTAGATTAATGGTTATTTGGGCTTCTGATTTGGTGCTAGTGGTAAAGAATCCGCCTGCCAGTGCAGAAGTTGCAAGAGATGTGGGTTTAATCCCTGGGTCAGGAAGATCCCCTACAAACGCACACTACTCTAGTATTCTTGCTGGAAAATTCCATGGACAGAGGAGCCTGGTGGGCTACAGTCAGTGTGGCTACAGAGTCAGACACAACTGAGCGACTGAGAACAGCACAATGGTTATTTGTTATTTATTACAGAAATGCATAAATTAAATGCCATAAATTGGATTGACATTTTAGGGGAGCCTTTACTTGTGATACCAATAGTTAACTCTGCTTGTTTTTGCCATTTTTCAATAAAAGTATTAGAAAATAGAGCTGAACATAAAATGTGATACCTGGAATGAGTATGCAAGAAGCATGTGTTTTTTGTTTTTATTTTATTTTTTTAATTGAGTAGAAATATTGAGAGATAAGAATAGATATTGAAATCAATAGAAAAATGCTTTAAACTTATAGCAGGTTTTCTAATATATTATATAATTAGTCTCAGATATTTTCTGTGTTTTAGCCATTACAAAGATACTTTTAAGCTATTACCAGTAGGACACTTAGTTGTTTTTTTCACTATTCACAACTGAGATTCTATAGTTTCTAACATTTTTATGGTTTGTAACATTTGTATAGTTCTTTGTAATTCAAAATGCTTTAAAATACATGGGAGAAGGCGATGGTGGGATGTTTCGAGAGAACAGCATTGAAACATGCATGTTATCTAGGGTGAAACAGATCACCAGCCCAGGTTGGATGCATGAGACAAGTGCTCAGGCCTGGTGCACTGGGAAGACCCAGAGGGATCGGGTGGAGAGGGAGGCGGGAGGGGGGATCGGGATGGGGAATACATGTAAATCCGTGGCTAATTCATGTCAATGTATGACAAAAACCACTACGATATTGTAAAGTAATTAGCCTCCAACTAATAAAAATAAATGAAAAAAAATTAAAAAATTAAATATTATTTTGCCATCATAATAGTTCTGTAAATTAATGAGAATGCATATTATTTACTTTTAAAGATTCAGGAACCTAGGTTTAGAAATTATACAGCAAATTGTAAAGCCAGGGTTTTCATCTTCTTACTTCATCCCTCTTGCTTTTTCTGCTACATGCTGTTTGTATTCTCAACCAGTGCTCTTAAGTGCAAAGACTTGTGAAAACTAGTTTCTAGATGTAAAACAAACTTCTTTATAGAATTTACTAGATTTAGGGTGGATCAGATTATGACATTTTCCTCAGTGCTCTAGCCAAATAATACGTAAATTATCATATTATAAATTGAAAGTACTATTAAATTTGTTTTGTTTTGTTTTTTAAATTTGTTTTGAAAAGCTGTTCGTTTCTGTAAACACTAAAAGTAGTCTAAATATATCAATTCAGTCTTGAATTATGTTAAAATTGACAAGCTCAAAGTACATGAAAAATAGTTGTAAAATATCTATTGCCTATTCAAACTATAGGGTTGAGAATAGTGGAAAATATAAGTGGAAAAGGGCTTCCCTGGTAGCTCAGTGGTAGAGCATCCAGCTAATAGTGCAGAAAGTGTGGGTTCGATCCGTGGGTTGGCAAGATCCCCCTGGAGAAGGAAATGGCTACCACGCCAGTATTCTTGAGTGGGAAATCCCATGGACAGAGGAGGCTGGTGGGCTACAGTCAGTCCATGGGGTCATAGAAGAGTCAGACACAACTTAGTGACTAAATCAACAACAGTAAGTGGAGAATCTGCAATATGGATTAGGGAGAAATTGCTTATTAAAGTCTTAAGAAAAAGAAGACCTTTACTTTTCTTCTGTTTTTGTTTTCCGTTCTGTCTTTTATGAGATATTCAGGAGGTAAGAGAGAGATGCTGCAAGTGAGAACATTCTTCTTATCAAGAGTGTGAACTAAGGTGTTAGAAAAAGCATGTGACTTAAAAAATATTAGAAAAAAGGAAGGAAAGACAGGGAAAGAGGCACTGAGTGGCTGAAAGAGTAGGAGAGGATACATAGAAATCCATGGGTTTTTTGACACAACAAATACGGATGTGTAAGCTACTACTGGCCAGAGTTACTTGACATTCATTCATATGAGTAGTATGCATGTATATTTATGTCTTTAATAATTTAAGCTTTTCTTTAAAGATGTATGACTAGAGGTAAATAATCTCATAGTTTATGTATTTTAGAGTACTTTAAGGGAATACTAGAGTATTTTGTTTTTTAAGTCTTTGCAAAGATGACTTGGACTGTTATTAAACATTGACTTTAGTATCATTGTTTTTCTTTAATTGTAACTAAATGTAAAAATGTTTTAGTTTTCATTTATGTAATTCAGTGGTATTCTAGGGTTCTTGATTATTACAGCAGTGTAGAAAGTCACAGTTTTCTGAGTCCTCATGATTACATGAACATTCTTCGAACGTATATAGAATTGTAAACCAATATTTTTCTCTACTAAAGTATCTTTGTGTTTCACTGAATATGTATTACAGGATTAAAGCATTTGGATTGTAATTCAAATCTCTTGGAAACTATTCCTCCTGAATTGGCCAGCATGGAATCACTAGAATTGCTATATTTGCGAAGGAATAAATTACGTTTTCTACCAGAATTTCCTTCTTGTAAACTATTAAAGGTACTATTTAGTTGTTTATTAAATATACATTTTCTGAAAGTTAATCATGAAAATGAAAATTTAAACTTATTTTACATTGAGTTATGTGTTTACATATTAGTTATGTGTTTTTTTCTTATTTCATTTTTCAGAATTTTATTATGATTGAATATATTAATGGTATTGTTAATAATAGATTTTTTAAAAAAAGAAATAATCGGTTTTAAAAATAAGAAATTGCCCATTTCACCTGGAGGGTAGTTTATAACTCGAGAAGTAGTATTAGGTTGGTGCAAAAGTAATTGTGGTTTTGCATTGTTGAACTTTGCCAATTGGTATTGGAATACATTCTTAAATAAATGGTTATGGTACATATTTTAATGTACATTTCTTTATATTTTTGCTAATGACATTGCTTGCTGTTTATTTTATAATTATTTTAGACTATAGAAATAATGTTAGACAAAGAGCAAATTCAAGCAATTTTTTTGAGTTTAGAATGGGTTGGAAAGCAGCAGAAACAACTCACCATATCAATATCAACAATGCATTTGGCCCTGAAACAGCTACCAAACGTACAGTGCAGTGTTGGTTCAAGTTTGCAGAAGAGATGAGAGCCTTGAAGATGTGGAGCATAGTGGCCAGCTATCAGTAGGTGACAGTAACCAATTGAGAGTATCATTAAAGCTGATCCTCTTAAAACTACATGAGAAGTTGCTGAAGAACTCATTGTTGACCATTCTACGGTTGTTTGGCATTTGAAGCAAATTGGAAAGGTGAAAAAGTTCAGTAAATGGGTGCCTTATGAGCTGACTGAAAATCAAAAAAAATCATCTTTTTGGAATATCTTCTTTTATTCTATGCATCAGTGAATCATTTCTTAATCAGATTGTGACTTTTGACAAAAGTGGATTTTACACGACAACCAGCTCAGGGTCGGACCTAGAAGAAGCTCCAAAGCACTTCCAAATCCAAACTTGGACCAGAAAAGGTCATGGTCACTCTGGTGGTCTGTTGCCTGTCTGATCCACAACAGTTTTCTGAATCCCAGCAAGACCATTACATCTGAGAAGTATGCTCAGCAAAATGATGAGATGCACTGAAAACTGCAGCGCCTGCAGTTGGCATTGGTCAACAGAAAGGGCCCAATTCTCCATGACAGCACCTGAATGCATGTCATACAACCAACACTTCAAAAGTTGAATGAATTGGGCTATGAAGTTTTGCCTTATTTGCCATATTCACCTGACCTCTTGCCAACCAACTACCACTTTTTCAAGCATCTCGAAAACTTTTTGCAGGGAAAACGCTTCCATAACCAGCAGGATGCAGAAAATGCTTTCAAAGAGTTCATCGAATCCTGAAGCAGAGATTTTTTTATGCTATAGAAATAAACTTATTTTTTCATTGGCAAAAATGTGTTGATTGTAATGGTCATATTTTGGTTAATAAAGATGTGTTTGAGCCTGGTTATGAGTTGGACACAACTAAGCGACTGAACAACAGCAAAATAATGATTTAAAATTCACAATCCAAAACCTCAGTTACTTTTGTACCAACTTACTAGATGATGAAGCTAACAAAGTAAGTTGGGACCATAGTGTAGGAAGCCTAGAATACCAGGAAGAAATATGCGTCTAATTAAGTTGCCAATCCATATTTACCTCATCATAAGATCTGTTTAAAATTATTTACTTTTTTTTTGGTGTTAAATATATAGCATTGCCATGCTTTGCTTTCCCTTATGTATACTTTTATGCATTGAGTTTCTTTAAATAAAATGGGTATACTGATTTGTTTTAAAACTTAAATTTTTTATAGTATAGCTCTTGGATTTGTATTTTTGTTCTATAAATGTAACTACTAAAATCATTTCTCTACCTTGGTTTTTTAAACTTTGAACTTTCTGCTGGATTAAGCCTTTAATTATTTTTAAATTACTAGGAAATTCTTGAAAAATTTTCTTTTTTGTTATTTTTCTGTATCTGCAAGATAGCTTCAGTTCAGTTCAGTTCAGTCGCTCAGTTGTGTCTGACTCTTTGCGATCCCATGAATTGCAGCACGCCAGGCCTCCCTGTCCATCACCAACTCTAAAATTTAAGCAACTTAGTCATTATAAAATTAAGTTTTTTCCATGTGTTTTTCAGTGACTTGAAATTAATATTTCAGTTTTACTTTCATTATCTAGTATAAAATTGAATACAAAAATACACATGATTGATCTTTGGTTTTGTAGGAATTACATGTAGGAGAAAACCAGATTGAAATGTTAGGGGCAGAACATCTTAAGCATCTGAATTCTATCCTTGTGCTAGACCTGCGGGATAACAAGTTAAAATCTGTTCCAGATGAAATTACACTCCTGCAGTCTTTGGAAAGACTTGACCTAAGCAACAATGATATTAGTAGGTAAGTTTAAGAAGGAATGATATGAAGTCATGTCTGTATTTGATTATAATTCATATGTTAAAACATGCAGAGATTTTTTTTTTATAAGTTGAATTCAATAAATGTTTATTTAGTAGGTGTCATGTGCAGACCTACAAAGGGTAATTAGATTTTGTTCTTGGCAGCAAGCTTAATACACTAATGGAATCAGTTGTATTTACAAGTGACTCCTGCAGAGCTCAGTCAGTAAAGCATCTGCCTGCAATGCGGGAGACCTGGGTTCCATTCCTGGGTTGGGAATTTCCCCTGGAGAAGGAAATGGCAACCCACTCCAGTATTCTTGCATAGAGAATCCCATGGACAGAGGAGCCTGGACGGGCAACAGTACATGGGATTTTAAGAGTCGGACATGACTTAGTGCTATCTTTCTTTCTAAACCACTTGAACATGAACTCTAGGATGGGTAGGTTTTTATCTCTTTTTTTTCACTGCTCTAACTTCTGTGTCAGTGCCTGTGTTCATGGAAGCTGCCTGGTAAATATTTGTTGAATTTGTTAAATGACTCTAAAACCATGGGAAAGATATA
Organism: Odocoileus virginianus; assembly: GCF_023699985.2. NCBI lineage: Eukaryota > Metazoa > Chordata > Mammalia > Artiodactyla > Cervidae > Odocoileus > Odocoileus virginianus. Next base: position 56,776,623 of record NC_069678.1, read on the forward strand.
AAATACTTTGGTGACTTAAAGAAGATACAGGGGTCACAATTTATTGAGAAAAATCAGGGCAGACTTTGTGTAAGAAGTACAATTTTTAGATGATGTTATAGAACTGGTACCAGAGTGAAGCAGGTTAATTGCCTAGAGCACAAAATTTAAAAATGTACTCACTGGGACTTGCCTCACTATAGTCTCACCATGTGATCTTTCAAGGATGACCAGTTTTCAAGTGCATATGTAAGGTGGTCAGAATGACGTACTTGGCAGGAGAAAATTGCACAAACTAAGCCCTGAAAGTTTAGAAAATAAATTATAGGTATATGTTCAGAGGACAGTGAGGAATCAGGTTTAGTAGGGTACATGTAGTGAGGTATTTAGGTCTTGAAAGATAAACTGAGGCTATGTGAAAGAGGTCCTGAAATCCCTACAAAGAGTCAGTTTTTATTGGTTAAGAAATGGGAGATTAAAAGCCAAACTAACATGATTGTAACCTTGTAAGTTGATGATAGTGGGTTGAATGCTTTGGATAGGAGTGGGTTTATAGATGGGAATTCTAAATAAGTTCTATTAGATTAATCTAGTAATAATTAACCTGAAAAGGCGCACTTGCTACGTCCAGTTTACTGTGTTGACAGCTTTTTAGATTCCTCTCAAGTAATAAGGACCTAAACTGTAGTGACAATGAGAATGGAAAGACAAGGAAAGATGTGAGAGGTGTGATGAGTTAGATTGAGTAGTATTTAGCAGTTGATTGTGTTGGAGATGCAGAGGAAGAGGATGTGAGCAAAGAATCATAAAAGCTTGTAAAACCATAATATTTAGAGATGGAATTATTTTACAGATATATAAAAAATAAAACTCAGACTTAGTTAGGGTTGTAAACCAGTTAGGTGTCTGCAGTTTTGTGTTTGGATGTCAGAAACCTGGTTTGCTATGAACAGGCAAACGGTTAAAGCAAGGTCGACTTTCTTCTTAGTTTATATTTCAGTTACTACTTTAAAAATACTTGGACAGTGACCACTCTTTTCAATCACTTCTATTTATAACATAATTAATAAGCGAGCTGGATATTCCTAAAAGTACTTATAACTAATGAATGAAAGAATTGCTTGCCTCATAAATATTGACATGTACGTTTTTCCCCATGTTAGTCACTCAGTTGTGTCTGACTCTCTGTAACCTTATGGAGTATAGCCCCCCAGTCTCCTCTGTCCATGGCATTTTTCAGACAAGAAATACTGGAGTGGGGTGCTATTTCCTTCTCCAGGGGATCTTCCTGACCCAGGAATCAAACCCACATAGCCTGTGTCTTTTGCGTTGTAGGCAGATTCTTTACCATCTGAGCCACCAAGGAGTTTCCTTTCTCTCCACAGCAGTTTTATTACGGCTACTGGTAATACGTATAAACAGTAGAACGGAAATATTTAAAACAAAAATGATGATAAATACTATATAGGTAATCAGTATAAATATTTCTGATGTGTATATTTCTCTTTCTCCAGAGCTCTGGATATAAAGTGGGTATGTATCACAGGGCCTAGAACATAATGAAACTAGTAAATATTTTCTTTACTTTCATCTAACCTCATACTTCCTAGACATTAAGACCATTCTTTTCATTTCATACCCCTCCAGAATCTAACAAAATTGATTCCTTGTGATGCTACCAGAGTCGTTTTTATAAAATACAAGTTACCAGCTTTTTCTTCAACTAAAAAACGGATGGTTGATCATTGTTATAGCACTTTTTCCTAAATATGGCTATGTATTAGAACCACAAGAGAAGCTTTAAGAAGGAAAATGCAGATACCGAGACAGCAGTGAATCAGAATCTTTAGCAGTGGGACCTTAGAATTGCTTTGGTTTTGTTTTTAAAAAGTTCCTGAGAGATTTTGATACATATGGTTTTCTAACCAACAATTAGGAATCACTGTCTTGCAAGATAAAGTCCAGGATTTTTAGCGTAATAGTCAAGTACATCTCACAGTCGGAATTCATCATTCTTTTTCATCTTTCAGCCCCACAAGTATCTTATGACTACATTGAACTGTAAATATGCTGACTTTTTCTTTCTTCATTTTCTTTACCTTAGAATGCCCTTTTCTTGCTTGACTCCGTAATGGAATTCTGTTCTTTTTAGGTCCAAATCCAGGCTTTGCTACTTCCTTCTCCCTTTAGTCCTTTTTCTAATTTCTACTTCCCTAGTCTGAAAGCAGCTTACTTGTTTAGCATGTGTTTTATTATATATATATAAAATAGACAATTTGATGATTTTTGACAACTGTATGTATTGGTGTAATTCACTGTCACAATAATGAACGTTTCTGCTTTCCTAAAGTCTCTTTATACCCTTTGCAGTCAATCCCCTTTTCATATACCCAACCCCTAGCAACCACTGATGAGCTCTGTCACCGTAGTTTTCTTTTTTTAAGTATATGAATGAAATCACGGCATATAGTTTTTGTGCCTCCTTTCCTGTAGTATAACGCTTCTGTGATTCATTCGTGTTATTTTTGTCTCAGTAATTTATTCATTTTTATTGCTGAGTGTTATTCCATTATACAGATATACCACAATTTTTTCATCTCTTCGGTAGTTAGTTGATGGATGTTTGGATTGCTCTCAATTTTTTAACTGTTATGAACATTCATGTAAATCTCTAGTTGGACATAATTTTCACTTTTCCTGAGTAAAATGTTGGAGTGGGATTGCTTAGTTGTATGGTAAATGTGTGTTTAAAAAACTCCCACTTAGCAAAGTGGCTGTGCTATTTTACGTGCTCACCATCAACATATGATAATTCCTGTATTTTGGTTAGCAATACATGTGTCCTTTTCTTTTGTTCATCTAAAAAGTTTTTAAGGGAAAGGACCTTGATATCCCTACAACAATGCATAGTATATGATAGCTGCTTAATAAATTTTGAGATTTAATGTTTATGTATATCAGCAGGCTTTATCTGGTGTACCAAAAAAAAAAATTACTTTCTTTTTGAATGAAAAACTGAAGTATATGATTGAAAATTATTCTTCATGATTTTTTCATTTAGGAATTTTTTTATTTGCTAAAATTTACTTTTTAGCACTGTCTCAGTTCAGTTCAGTTGCTCAGTTGTGTCAAGCTCTTTGCAGTCCTATGGACTGCAGCATGCCAGGCCTTCCTGTCCATCACCAACTCCCAGAGTTTACTCAAACTCATGTCCATAGAGGCGGTGATGCCATCCAACATCTCATCCTCTGTCGTCCCCTTCTCCTGCCTTCAGTCTTTCCCACCATCAGGGTCTTTTCTAATCAGTCAGCTCTTCCCATCAGGCGGGCAAGGTATTGGAGTTTCAGCTTCACCATCAGTCCTTCCATTGAACACTCAGAACTGATATCCTTTAGGATGGACTGGTTAGATCTCCTTACAGTCCGAGGGACTCTTAAGAGTCTTCTCCAACACCACAGTTCAAAAGCATCAAATCTTCAGCTCTCCACTTTCTTTATGGTCTAAATCTCACATCCATACATGACTATTGGAAAAACCATAGCTTTGACTAGACAGACCTTTGTTGGCAAAGTAATGTCTCTGCTTTTTAAAGTGCTGTCTAGGTTGGTCATAACTTTTCTTCCAAGGAGTAAGCGTTTTTTAATTTCATGGCTGCAATCACCATCTGCAGTGATTTTATAGCCCCCCAAAATGAAGTCTGTCACTCTTTCCATTGTTTCTCCATCTATTTGCCATGAAGTGATGGAATCAGATGCCATGATCTTAGTTTTCTGAATGTTGAGTTTCAAGCCAACTTTCTCACTCTCATCTTTCATCAAGAGATTCTTTAGTTCTTCGTTTTCTGCCATAAGAGTGGCACTGTCTGCAATTTAGGAAATATTTTATAGCTCACATTCTTTTTCTATTAATCACAATATGACAGTATTAAAACAAATCTTGTTTTTTTTTCTTAAACATGTTTGGCATATATCTCGAAAGGAAATATTTTAGGCCTAAATTATTTGGGTTTTCTTTGATACTATTTTATGATGTATAGCTTGTCATATGTTGTTTGTTTTATAATCAACTACTTGGTTGAATTATACTTATCCCTGATGTTTTCCTTGAAATGCATTTAATCTTTTATAGTCTGCCCTGTTCATTGGGAAGACTTCATTTGAAATTCCTGGCACTTGAAGGAAATCCTTTGAGAACCATTCGAAGAGAAATTATAAATGTAAGCATATTTAGAATTCAGCTCTTGTTTTTAAATTTGATATTGAAACATACACATGATCTATTAATATAAAACTGCAATGTATGTCTGGTGAATATGTTTTTATCCCCTTCTTTTCAGAAAGGAACCCAAGAAGTCTTAAAATACCTACGAAGCAAGATTAAAGGTACTCTTCTATTTTCTCCCATGTTTTGAAAGATAACATGAAAAGTGGTGAAGTGTTGATTAACTACTAAATTACATGTAGTTTTAGTATAAATATTTAGAGGAAATGGCCCCTGGTAGATGTGGCTCTAATCTGAATCCATGAGACCATAAATATGCTGAAATTATGAAAACACTCTTAAATTCACAGTACTGTTCTGTCCTTAATCTCTGAGTTGTGTTATAGGGTACCAGTTAGAAATTATAATAAAAGATTCTGTCAGCACCTAATGCTTTACCTTTGTAAAAGAGCAAAACTTGACTATTATTGTATAAAATAAGGATTCTGTTGACTGGAAAGTATATTAACAGGTTTGAATAATGATATTGAGCATCATGAGCTTATTAGCCATTTGTACACCTTTGGTGAAATATCTTGAGTTCTTTTGTCCAATTTTTAATTTTTTAATTGTTGATGTAATAGTTCTTTATGTATTCTAGGTATAAGTCTCTTGTCAGATACATAATTTGGAAATGTTTTCTAGGCACCTGTGTGTTGTCTTTTCATTTTCTCGAAATGAAAAGCATCCTTCGAAACACAGGTTTTAAAAAAAATTTTAATAGTCATTTTCTTTTTTTGCTAATGCTTTTTGTTTCTTATCTAAAATTTCTTTGCAAAATCCTGTTTTATGAAGATTTTATACTTTTTTTCTTCTAAGAGGTTTATACTTTTGCTCTTACATTCGTGTCTTTGATCCACTGTGAGTTAATTTTTATAAATGCTCTGAGATAAGGGTCCACTTTCATTCTTTTGCATGAGATTATGCAGTTTCTGTGTACCATTTGTTGAAAAATCAGCTTTTCTCACTGAATGGTCTTTTCATTTTTCGTTGAATATCAGTTAACCATGAATGTAGGGTTCATTCTAGACTCACAAGTTTATTCCATTGATCTGTATTCCTATCCTGTGCCAGTACAGTACCATACAGTACATTGGTTACCACTGCTTTGTAATAAAATTTGAAATTGGAAGGTGTATAAGTCCTCCTGCTTTATTCTTCTTTCAAAATAGTTTGTTTCTCAATCTCATAAACATTTTAGAATCAGCTTGTTAATTTCTACAAAGGAGTAGGTTATCATTCTGATAGAGATTGCTTTGAATCTAGATCCATTTATGGAATATTGCCATCTTGGTTTTTTTAATCAAAAAGCCAATAAATGTACTTGTACAAGAAAACATAGTACAACGTAAATCGGTTTCTCACAATAGTCTCCCCCCCAAGAGACAATTGCCTTCCTTTTACATTCTCTTTGATGCTGATTATTAAAAGTAGCACTTTGGAAAGTCTTGAGAATATTCTACTTTAATAAATAATCATGCTAGTATAAATGTATATTTAAAAATAACAGTTTTGTTGCTGGTTTAATATTGTCTCTGCAGATGTAAATTTGGCAGTATATATTACATATTCTTTTAAGTGGCATAACCAAACTGCTAGGGAACTTCTAAATAGTAAAGCATTTCACTTGAAATCAGTGTTGCCCTCTGTGTTGTTCATCTCTATTCTATAGTCTATCATTTATTATGTTACTTCTGTAAATAAAATATTTATATGGATGTATTTGTGTGGAAAAAATAGTTTAATAATTATTGACTAATGAATATCTGATGAGCTTAAGGCAAGAGAAATATACTTAGTATCATTCAACAAGTTTCATTAAATGCCTGCTGGGTTGAGGAAAGATCCGGGGATACTACTGATTTTTTTAATGTTCTTTTGGCAAGTCTCTGTTCTTAATGTGACTGTTACAACTATTCCATCATTTTCACGTTGCTAAAAATTGTCTTATTTTATTTATGTCTAAATGGTGGAAGTCTCTTTCACCAAAAAATCACAAAGCCATTTCTTTTAATTGTGGATGATTTTTGTTTGTTTTGCTTTTTATATCGTATGGTGACAGTGTTAAAGATCAAACAGTCTCGAGAGGTTGGTGAAGGAGTTGATTGTGTGTAAATGTGAGTAGGTATGCGTGTTAGGAAATATCTATCGAAAATACAGTCTTACATTTGCTAAGAAAGATCTTAGTAAATATAAGTAATGTACGAAAAGCTTACTAGGCTATGCAGATTGCCAGATTTTAAATGATTGGGGATAATCAGCTTCATTGTGTCCTAAACTGAAAAGATAGGCAGAAGCCTATTTGGTAGACATTTTTGGAAAATAGTACTTTTCCTTTGTTAACAAATTCCTTCATTGGAAGGAATACTATTTTTGCTTGTCATTGTTTCTTCTGAGACATTGTAGTTATTCTTTATCCTTTCCTACTCCTAAATTTTCTTATGGTAAGATTTATTAAAAGATTTTGAACTTTTTATCTTTTTTCTGTTAAATAAAGGTAAAACTCTATACCTAGATTTGAGTTATTGGAAATAAAGCATATTAAAAGACATTTTCACCAACAGTATCTAAAAATCATGTGTACTATTTCTAAGTATTTTCAGGAATTTTTCAATGACTTCGTAGTACAAATATTAGTTTTATATAACTTTTCTTTTGCCAGATGATGGACCTAGCCAAAATGATTCTGTTACTGAGACTGCCATGACACTGCCAAGTGAATCTAGAGTCAATGTGCATGCCATCATCACATTAAAAATGTTAGACTATAGGTATGTAATTCATTTTCTTAAATGTTGTAAAACACATAGGTAACTTTCAGAAATAATTTTTCAGAGTTGGTGAAGAAGAATTCATCAGAGTGCATTCGTACTTAGAATAGTAGCAATTGCAAAAAAAAGCGATGAGATAAAAGCATATTAAAAGTACAGTGAACTTAAGCCCATTCCTTAGGTGATTTGTGTTTATTATGCTTAAGGAGGTTGATATGTGGTTATTAATAGTAAATTTTTTATAATATTTTATAATTGTAAAATATGAGACGCAATATTGTTTGGTAATAAAATTTTCTGATTTAGTATCCAGCATCCAGAGAGAATTTTATATTGGAGGGAGGTCATATATTGGTAACTAAGAAGTGTAAGTATCATTTATTTAATGAATACCTCAAGCAGGCAAAGCTTGAGAGGTTGTACTCTGTTTATATATCTGAATTCAAGCCAAATAGTATGTTTTAATAATGTGCTCTGGTGGCACATATATTAAACCTGAAATAGTTACAATGTTGGCATGTAAACCGAGGCAGAAGCCTAATGATGTTTATATATTATGGGCATGTGTTTGACTGGAGAAAGAGGATACCTATGCAGAAATTGGAAGTGGTTGTCAAGTATTTGTCAGTGATGTCTAAGGCAACAATGATAAAAGCAGCCAGTACAGTCAGAAGTCTTTCAGTGATAGCTCATGCTTGGGTATTGTAATTAAAGGATACATTCTCAAGTCAGATAGTGACAAGGTTTATTCAGTTATCCACAGAACCATCATCAGTTCCTGGCCTCTTTTCCTCAAGGTGTACTATCAGTGGGTACTACCTCCTCAGCAGTCAGGATACAGTCTCCATGTCATATTTGCTGTGTTTCATTCACATAGAAATCACTACTCTCAGCCTTCCTTCTTTGACACTGTCATACAAGAGAGTACTCATCCCTAGTTGTAGTTGTGTCCTTTTCATCGCATTCTAGTGTAGTAATTTAGCATGTTTTATTTTACACATGATATACCCATTTATTCAGTAGATATTTTTGGAACCTACTAGGTATCAAATTCTATGTTAGGTTTTATAATATACCAAATGTTCAGACAGACTTGATTCCTGTCTTGGAATTTCTTAGCTTAGAATTCCTTTTATCTCTGGCTTCCACTCCCTCTACCCTGCATGGATAAGATTTATTGAGTTCATTGAGTTTCTCTTCTATGCTGAACACTGTGCAGCTTTACATATGCTCTTTCTTTTAATCGTTTTAAGCAATCTATTAAAGTGGTATTGATGCTTTTTTTTTTTTTTTTTGGTGGGGTTAATCATTCCCATTCTTTAAAGGCACAGATATCACAAAAGCATAATAAAGGTAGCACTTAAGACTATACATCTTAGATTGTTTTGATTCTAAATTTATTGTAATTTGTTTTCCTTGGAGACTTGAATTGGACAGAAGTATTCTATTTAAAGTATAAATTATTTCTCTTAAGGCATAAATGCCTTCAACTGAAGTTTTTAAAATAGCGTAACTCTTCAAACTTTAATTTGAATAAGCCAGTTCTCTGTGACTTGAGCAATTCTGATCGAAAAGGTGAAAGTGTTCCATCTGCACAGCAGAAAATGGAACCTGAAAGCAAAAGTGGAAGCATACTAATGGTGAAATTTAGGCTTTTTATCTTTCTGTATTATAGTGCTTTTCTTATACAGTTCTCCAGTATCACACATTATATGTAGCATTGTTTTCTTATTCATACAGTCGTTCATTTTTGGCATTCTTCTGAAGATTCTTTTTTAGTTGACGAGGTTAGGAAGTAAAAATTATAAAAGAAGAACATAAGCATAATGCCCAATTAGAACATCAGATTGTTAAATTTGCAAATGTCAGAGTTCTACTATACTTTCTTAATAAAATTATATTTTATTGAAAATATAACTGAAAATTTTAATGGAAAAGAAATGTAATGAAATTTAATGAAAAGAAAATGCCTTTAGATTCTAACTTCATAGAACTGAGGTTTAAGGCGGGTAAATTAACAAAGTGTATTAATGGAAGAACCAGAAATAGTTTAGTCCAAGGCCATACTTTGTCACGTGCTAAGTGAGGGAGAAACTGGTTTAGGTTATGAGAAAACTAGTTTAGTACAGTGTTGAACTTTTAAAAAATTGATTGTTGTCTGCAGTTAACTCTGTATCCAAAGAAAGTTGACAGCTAAACTCTATTAAGAGATTTTTAAGAAAGAAGGCGAGATAGTTTTTAAAATTAGAGATTTAGCTGTACTCTGCGGTACAGGAATCCCAATTACTATTCCTTTACTGTATGACTCTTGGACATCTTAGACTTTAAAGGTATCTGTTTTTATTCATATTGAGTTTATGACTGTGAGTTTATGTCACACCAAAGGAGTTATGACACAATAGGTTGTCTGAATTCCTAACATTTTGTGAGTTGATAGGTTTTTGTGGTATTCTTTACAGAACTTCATAATAAACTACCTTGAGAAATCTCCTTATGAAATCTTTAAAGGCCTTTAAAATGAACAGCACAGATTGCTGTTCATTTCCATTTTGCTAAGAATGATGTCTCCCCAGATTGCTAAGGATGATTCACTTTTTAAAAAAATTATTTGTTTGGTTGCACCAGGTTTTAGTTGAGGCTCTCTGGATCTTCAGTCTTAGTTGGGGCATGCAGGATCTAGTTCCCTCACCAGGGCCCACTGCATTGGGAGCATGGAATCTTAGGCACCGGACCACCAGGGAAGTCCCAGAATGATGCATTTTTAAACCATTTTTCATTTAGTGATAAACAGACAGCTTTGATTCCTGATGAAGTGTTTGATGCGGTAAAAAGTAACATTATCACTTCGATTAACTTCAGTAAGAATCAGCTATGTGAAATTCCCAAAAGGTAAGAACTGTTCATGATGCTATTTCTATTAAGCTGTGACTGATTCTCAGTTGTACTTGCATCTTAGTTGCAATAATACTTATTTTTCATAGTTTTTTAATTAGAAAGTATACGTAAAATACCTTAAATTGTTAATATTTGAGGGATTTGGTAAAATTTACTTAAGGATTTCCTGAGATAAGGATTAATAAAGTATTGCCTAGATTTTGGGGGGAAGTGCAGGAAGTCCATAATTAGTTTAAATATAAACTGAATGGTTTCTTAAACTTCATACATTTAAAGTCAAATACCCTCAATGGTGAAAAATTGAAAGCATTTCCCCTGAAATCAGGAACAAGACAAGGGTGCCCACTATCACCACTACTATTCAACATAGTTTTGGAAGTTTTGGCCACTGCAATCAGAGCAGAAAAAGAAGTAAAAGGAATCCAGATAGGAAAAGAAGGAGTGAAACTCTCGCTGTTTGCAGATGACATGATCCTCTATATAGAAAACCCTAAAGACTCTACCAGAAAATTACTAGAGCTAATCAATGAATATAGTGAAGTTGCAGGATATAAAATTAACACACAGAAATCCCTTGCATTCCTATACACAATGAGAAAACAAAGAGAAATTAAGGAAACAATACCATTCACCATTGCAACAAAAAGAACAAAATACTTAGGAGTATATGTACCTAAAGAAACAAAAGACCTATGCATAGAAAACTATAAAACACTGATGAAAGAAATCAAAGAGGACACAAACAGATGGAGAAATATACCGTGTTCATGGATTGGAAGAATCAATATTGTCAAAATGGCTATACTACCCAAAGCAATCTATAGATTCAATGCAATCCCTATTAAGCTACCAACGGTATTTTTCACAGAACTAGAACAAATAACTTCACAATTTATATGGAAATACAAAAAACCTCAAATAGCCAAAGCAATCTTGAGAAAGAAGAATGGAACTGGAGGAATCAACCTGCCTGACTTCAGGCTCTACTACAAAGCCACAGTCATCAAGACAGTATGGTACTGGCACAAAGACAGAAATATAGATCATTGGAACAGAATAGAAAACCCAGAGATAAATCCACGAACCTATGGACACCTTTTCTTCGACAAAGGAGGCAAGAATATACAATGGAAAAAAGACAACCTCTTTAACAAGTGGTGCTGGGAAAACTGGTCAACCACTTGTAAAATAATGAAAATAGAACACTTTGTAACACCATACACAAAAGTAAACTCAAAATGGATTAAAGATCTAAATGTAAGACCAGAAACTATAAAACTCCTAGAGGAGAACATAGGCAAAACACTCTGACATAAATCACAGCAGGATCCTCTATGACCCACTTCCCAGAATATTGGAAATAAAAGCAAAAATAAACAAATGGGTCCTAATGAAACTTAAAAGCTTTTGCACAACAAAGGAAACTGTAAGCAAGGTGAAAAGACAGCCCTCAGATTGGGAGAAAATAATAGCAAATGAAGCAACACACAAAGGACTAATCTCAAAAATATACAAGCAACTCCTGCAGCTCAATTTCAGAAAAATAAATGACCCAATCAAAAAATGGGCCAAAGAACTAAACAGACATTTCTCCAAAGAAGACATACAGATGGCTAACAAACACATGGAAAGATGCTCAACATCACTCATTATCAGAAAAATGCAAATCAAAACCACAATGAGGTACCATTACACGCCAGTCAGGATGGCTGCTATCCAAAAGTCTACAAGCAATAAACGTTGGAGAGGGTGTAGAGAAAAGGGACCCTCTTACACTGTTGGTGGGAATGCAAACTAGTACAGCCGTTTTGGAGAACAGTGTGGAGATTTCTTAAAAAAATGGAAATAGAACTGCCATATGACCCAGCAATCCCACTTCTGGGCATACACACTGAGGAAACCAGATCTGAATGAGACACGTGCACCCCAATGCTCATCGCAGCACTGTTTATAAGAGCCAGGACATGGAAGCAACCTAGATGCCCATCAGCAGACGAATGGATAAGGAAGCTGTGGTACATATACACCATGGAATATTACTCAGCCATTAAAAAGAATTCATTTGAATCAGTTCTAATGAGATGGATGAACTGGAGCCCATTATACAGAGTGAAGTAAGCCAGAAAGATAAAGACCAATACAGTATACCAACACATATATATGGAATTTAGAAAGATGGTAATGATAACCCTATATGCAAAACAGAAAAAGAGACACAGATGTACAGAACAGACTTTTGGACTCTGTGGGAGAAGGTGAGGGTGGGATATTTCGAGAGAACAGCATCGAAATACGTATTTTATCTAGGGTGAAACAGATCACCAACCCAGGTTGGATGCATGAGACAAGTGCTCAGGGCTGGTACACTGGGAAGACCCAGAGGAATCGGGTGCAGAGGGAGGTGGCAGGGGGAATCGGGATGGGGAATACATATAAGTCCATGGCTGATTCATGTCAATGTGTGACAAGAACCACTATGATATTGTAAAGTAATTAGCCTCCAACTAATAAATGGAAAAAATAAAAAAATAAAAAATAAATAAAGTCAAATAGAAATTCCTGGACAGATAATATTGCAGCTGTTCTTAAAAATCTATTTTTATCAGTTACACATCCAAACTGACTGTGATTTTTTGTGAGAAAAGTAAAAGTTACAGAAAATCTTAATTAGCAAAAATAACATAAGCTTTTTTTCTCTATGGTCAGCTTGTAGTTTTAAAGTTCTGACAGTGAATTCAAGTATTAATATTTAAAATTATTACTGTTTCAGGATTGTGGAACTGAAGGAAACGGTTTCTGACGTCAATCTCAGTTTTAATAAGCTTTCCTTTATATCCTTGGAATTATGTACACTTCAAAAATTGACTTTTTTAGATCTCAGGTATTTATTGATACTGTTGCTTCCCTTTTTTTAATAATACTTTGTGTTTTACCTGATTTTTGCCCTTTCCCTCATGTTTTCCTAAGAAACAAAATTGGTCTTTATTAATAACATTTTAGGAGAGATCTAAAAGGAAGCATTTAGGAAATATTTTAATCAGATGTCATTTGAAGTTATGTTATAAGACAATTATTTAAAATATTAGGAAATACTGACACTTTATTAGCTTCATACTTAAAATTAAAATATCACATGGAAAGTATTTGCTTCATATTGCTTTTTTCTTTTTTAACATAAAACTGTAAATGCTATGCTGGCACAATAGCTAGCTTGAATTATCATAAAAAGAACCTATTTGGTTTCAAAATATATTAACTATTCAAGGCAAGATAAAGAAAAAGAACACTATGATTGACAGCAAAAATAAAGGAAACTATTTAAGGCTCTACAGAGATAATAGGAAGTTTAATTTAAATATGTCCTAAGTTGAAGTGACAGGATCAGAAGTGTCACAGGTTTTTGAGGGTGATAATAGGTATTTCAGGGTCAGATAGTCGTTCATTTTCTTAGGCTTTAAAACTTGATTTGTGAAGTATATTTCTATTACATGAGCTTCTTACTGCTCATGTATGTTGTTACTAGGTGTGGTTTTAGTTTATTAAAATATAACTGCTCTTGCTCCACTCACACAATAGTTAAATTACAATAAGCTAATTATATCTGTTTGAAGATTAGTCTTCACACAGAAGCAAAAATTTTTTCCTTATTCAGTTAAAACAAGTATATAAGCATGTATGCTCTTGCTAAATGTGGAATTATTTCTATTTTCCACAGACAATTACACTGGCAAAACAGTTTAAAATCACATTTTAGTTCAGTATTAAATGGAACAGTGAGGATGAATTCCTGCTCCAGTACTGCTGACTTTATTTCTTTTCATCCCATCCTTGTGTGTGTGTTTGTGTGTTTGTCTGTGTGTGTGCCTCTGTCTGTAACTGTACCTGGAAGTTTCTAATTAAGTGACTAAAATATGCTTTTATGTTTGATATCAGTATGTATAAGACTCTAGGAGAAGATATAGACCTTCAGTTGGTATTCATCACGAATTAATAAAGACAATAATGGAGAAAAATACAGAGAAAGGAAAAAAGGACATATGTTGAGTTGTAGAAAGTATGGCATATTAATATATAAGGTTCACTTCTGAATGCAAAGATATAGGTTAGAGAAAATTACTCAGTGTGATAGATAACCATTTAGTGGGAGATAATTTTCTCACAAATGTTTTCTATTAGTAGTTTGGGGGCTTCTCTCTGGTAGCTCAGTGGTAGAGAATTCACCTGTGGATTCCACTGATGCAGGAGATGTGCATTCAGTCTCTGGGTTGGGAAGATCCCCTGGAGAAAGAAATGGTAACCCACTCCAGTATTCTTACAGAGAAGCGTGGTGAGCTACAGTCCATGGGGTCACAGAAAGAGTCGGACATGACTTAGCAGCCAAACAGCAATGATAGTGGTAGTTGTGTGGCCTCTAGAATACTTCTACCTTCTTGTTAACCTTCTAAATTTTTTCCCAGATCATTTCAGTGGTAAATGAGATTCCCTTTACTTCTGTGTTTTATTGTAAGATCTTGAAAAGTTACACATTGTGCAAGTTAAAATTCTAAACTGAAAGTAGAAATGGTCTTCCTTAATACTTACATAGTAGAAAACTGTAAGTTTCTAAATACACAGAATCGCTTTACATTTCTGTTCCATCTTTTTCATGTAATTTTTCAATTATTCTTCAATTATTCTATATATGAAATATTTGTGTTAATCAAATACTTAGATAACTTGTGATGTCAAATAATGAAGCATTTACAGGCATGACCTAAAGGGCTCTGACTGTGGAAAGTATTGCTGATTGCAGTTTGAAGTAGATAAGGGATTAGTTTACAGTGTTTACTCTGTTAAGTCTATTATTAAAGAGTTGTTTGCGTCGCCAGTTGGTTGCACTTTGGTATTAGGATTAGGCCCATTGATCAAATACTTAAAAGCTGCTGACTGATTCAGAATTCTCAGGACACAGTCTTAATGAAATCAAGAACTGACAAACTGAGCTATGTAAATTTTTGTCGGATCAATAATTATAAAGTTGGACAAATTTTCAAATTTTGTAAATCATCTTTTTCTCTCTAATTTAGGAATAATTTTTTAAATTCTTTGCCTGAAGAAATGGAATCATTGACAAGGCTACAAACAATCAACCTTTCCTTTAATAGGTAAGAAACATCTTACTCACAATTATTCTGTAGAAAATTTGTAGATCTTACTGGAGAATACTAGCGATTACTAGAGAATGAAGAGACAAACAAAAAGGCTGTATGTTTTTTCTTCATTTAAATATCCAGGTTTATTGTCATTTAGTTGCACTTAGAGTTAAGAATAATGTTGCCTTTTTAGAATTTTCACAACTGATGTCCACATTTTTTTGTTCTTTTTAACTATTTTAAGAAACCTGTAGCCTAGTAGGAAGACAAATATGCAAATAAATAGTTCTTATTGCTATAGAGGAAGCATAGTGCATACATAGGTATTTCCAGAGATTACTTAAAGGTAGAGGAGGTAGCTTTGAAACTGAGGCTTGGAACACACAGGGACAAGTAGCATGTATTAGTGCCCAAGGATGTGAGAAAATGATGTGTTTGGGACCCTTCAAGAAGTTTAATATGGATCAGAACAAAAAATGAGGTAGCAGAAGAGTAGAAGTAACAAATGAAATTGGGCGTGTAAGCAGTAGCCAGCGCTTTCAGAGCTTTTTATGCTAGTGAAATTTAGATTGTGTTTTGTAAACACTAAGATTTTATAATAATTAGTGAAAGTGAAAGTTGCTCAGTCATGTCTGACTCTTTGTGACCCCATGAATTATATAGTCCATGGAATTCTCCAGGCCAGAATGCTGGAGTGGGTAGCTTTTCCCTTCTCCAGGGGATCTTCCCAACCCAGGGCTTGAACCCAGGTCCCCAATGTTGCAGGAGGATTCTTTACCAGCTGAGCCACAAGGGAAGCCCAGTGTAATAATAACTAATTTTTATTGGGAGTTTATTTATTAGTATTTATTGTCCGCTGACACTGAACTAAGTACTTTACATGTATTACCTCATTTAATCTTCACAAAAGCCCGGCACGGTCGGTTCTATTACTATGTCCATTTAGAAATCGAGGAGTATGGAGCTGGGATTTGAGCCCAGGTAGTTTGACTCCAGAAGTTGGGCTCTTAACAACTATGTCATATTGTTTCCTATGATGAAAGTTGATTCTGGTAACAATTTAATGTAAATAGTAGTGGCTAACATTTATTATATTACAGATACTGTCCCATGGCCTTCATATACATTCATTTAATCCTTGTAACAAGTATATAATTGTAGTACTATTATTCATCCTCATTTACAGATAAGAAATCTAAGGCACAGTGATGTTAAAATACTGCTTATTAATTTTTTTTCTGTCTACTCAATTATTTGTGTTTTCTTGAGTATAGGTTATACCTTTGCTGTCATCATGTAAAAATATAAGCGCTTCTGAGATTCTTCTAATTTTTATTTGTGAATTGAACTATCAGTTCTCTATTGATATGAACTATCAGTTCTCTATTGAGTTTGTCTGTTGAGCTATCAGGGCCTTCCCTGGTAGCTCAGATGTTAAGAATCTGCCTGCAGTGCAGGAGACCCGGGTTCAGTCCCTGGGTTGGGAAGATCCCCTGGAGAAGGAAATGACAACCCACTCCAGTCTTCTTGCCTGGAGAATCCCATGGACAGTGGAGGCTGGAGGGCTACAGTCCACAGGGTCACAGAGTCCGACTCGACTGAAGGGACTAAGCATGCACTCACACATTGAGCTATCACTTGCATTGTTAATTAATGTCTTTGGGGAGCTGGCAAAACCTAACCTTAACTTCTATGTTAACTGGTTAACTGCATCATTTTTAATTACCTTGTTCGTGGTTTGTGGGAGAAGTTGGAGGGACTACTCAAGATAATTTGGTTCATCTGTACTTCTGGTTATTGACTCTTCGTCCCTCTGTAACTTCAGAGCTTCGTTAATGAGTTTACCCTTCATTGTAGTTCAGCTGTTTTTAACATCACGGCAGCAAAAGAAGGGCAGCTGGGGAAGTGAAAAGGCCACCACTATACAGCTCTTCTTTACCACATCCTTCTCTTTTCCAGTTGAGGCAGCAGTTTGCCTCACGTTAAAACCAAGCTAGTTTCTTTTGCCCCCACCCAGAGATCCTGAAGGGTTTTATGTTACTGAGAACTGCTCTGAGAGCCATCAACTTTCCCATCTCTGTTGTGGCATCTTCAGGGTTACTTTGGATAAGAAGCCAGCAACCTAGAGTTGTTTTATAATGTTTTCAAAAACCAAAATGAATGTATTTTTGATTGTTGGAAAAATGACTGAATCAGTCATTTTTGAAGCCTAAATCAAAGCAAAGTATAAATCTCTTTTACTTTAAATATTGGCAGAAATTCTGTTTCAAAGAAATAAAAGTAAACTAAGGAAGAATACCTACATGGAGACATTTTATAAAGAGCATTTCAGGAAGATTTCCCTGTCTCCTGAATGAGAAAAGAAAAACATGGGGGGATTTACTCCAGACTTTTGTTTGCTTTTTTTCTATAGTAAATGGAAACTGCTACAAGTCTGTCCACTTAACATATATTTCAAGGTTTCCAAAGCTTATCCATTTTTAGAATTTTCTGAAAAATTTAAGTGTAGAACTTACACCAAATTAAAAAAAAAAACAAAAAACAAAAAACACCCCTTACATTAAGAAAGCTTTATGTCATGAGATCAAACCTCCATCATCTTAGGGGATAATTTTGCCTCTGATTCCTGTTTGTTCTGTTCATATTCTGATAGGTTCAAAATACTACCTGAAGTTCTGTATCGAATTCCCACACTTGAAACAATCTTGATTAGTAATAATCAGGTTGGATCTTTAGACCCTCAGAAAATGAAGACAATGGAAAATCTGATCACGTTGGACCTTCAAAATAATGACCTCTTACAGATTCCACCAGAGCTCGGTAACTGTGTGAACTTAAGGTAAACACACTGTTCTGCTAAGTTTTTTCATTTATTTAGTTTGTGGAAGTGTTTTTGTTTCTTTTTGTTTGTTTGTTTTTTGAGGTACTCTTGCAGGCAAGTTGAAATAAAAAATGTAATGTCCTGTTAAAAATAACAGGTAACAAAACTCTGAATCCCAATTCTGTTTTCCAAATTTTACCAAATGTATTTTTTAGTTTTGTTTATATAGCATGATATATGTGTAAATATAGTACACATATATCATACATGTTGATTGTTTTTAGTGATACTTTTCTCATCCCTCTGTATGTGTATAACCTGAAACTACTGCATAGAAACATCAGGGAAATATCAACTCCTTAGCTGTGCATATAGGGATTTTTAAAATCTGATTATAGACTACTACCACTTGTTTCAAGCCCTGCATGGTCTTTCTTACTCTGTGTTTCCTATTACCTCAGCCTCAAGTACCTTTACCCTGCTTCTGTCAGTAATCGACCTAATTATCACATTTGAAAACCTTTCCAAAACTCCAGGCAGAGTTAGTCCCTCCTTAGATTTCCCATCCTGCTTTGTTAGGACTCGTTTATACCATTTCTTTGTCCTCCTGTACAAGAGTTATCCCAGTGCCGAGAAAATGGTAAGTGCCTAATGAGTATACTTGTTAAGTGAATATAAAGGGAATTTGAGACATGAACAGCAAGCCTAGTAGTTAAACAGAATGTGTCAGAAAAATTTAATTATTGAAAACTGCATATAATGGTTTAACATATTTTACTTTACTAGGGAAGCACTGATATCTTTGGTACCTTATTTACTGAATTATAGAAGGCAAGTGAGTTGACTCTTGTTATGTTCCATAAGTGTATTCTATAAAGTCTCTGTGAAAACCAACTTAGCGAATACTGACCCATTACTCCCTAGGGGAAGCACAGAGTTAGACTCTTTCAAGCTTCTGGTCACATTTTCATCAACCAATCAACACATAATCTTGTGTTATGTGTGTTTCTGTACTAAGATGCCTTATTTAATATTGTTGATTCATTCATATTGAACTGTGGCAAAACAGTGCTATGATTTATGCCTGAATGAGGCTTATCTAACGTGTGTATCTTCTCTGTAAGATACATGACATCCTTCGTGTGCTTAGAAAAACTAGAAATACATCAGCATTATGCTGGCAGGCTATATTAAACAGCAAAATCACCAAGAAAAAGTACAATAGTACACAAAAAAGTCACACTAAATAGACTATGGAAGGAACCCTTGTTTACGGTATGAGAGCTGAAACAAGACAGAGCGTCACCTTTTTTGATCTCAGTGTCAAGTGACTCAGATTTTTTGCTGCTCTGTGCATGTCCAAAATGATCTTCAAAGTGCCCCATGAATTGATTTGGAGGTGACTAATAAATTTTAGTGAGCAGGCAAATTAGCAAATTTGGAGTCTATGAGAAATGAAGATTGACTATAATTAGCTTTTTTCCTATAAATTAAGAAAATCAGTCTTTAAAAGAATTCCCATGGCACACAGATATATTTGAAGATATAATTTAGATCTACTGTATAATATGCTGTGAACCCTTTGACTTTTGTTTATATAAACACTTAAGTTACTGAAAATTAAGAAAAAATCTCTTACAGTTTATTTCATTAAATTAAGTAAATCAACCAGCCCTTAGATCTTAAACTGTTATTTCAGAACATTTAAATAGATTTTATTAGTGCGTCTGGTCAAGGGAGGAAGTACGAAGGCAGATGTGTTAACGTTGCTGGTGTGGATAGGATATATTGACTGTGTTATAGTCTTTGATATGAGTATTTGTCAGTTTGCTCATTCTAACACATGTGTAATATAATTCAGCCATTTAGCATATGGTCATTATAAGATTGAGGAGGTGATGGGTAAAATAATGATTCATATCACAAATCTTCTATTTAATAACTGTAATCTTGGACAAGTCTTTATCTTTTTGAACTTGTGTTTCTTGTTTATAAAATCAAAATATTAATGGTGCCTACATCATAGAATTGTCAAGATCATTAAGAGAGTCAGGGAATGTAAGTTACTTAGAACCATACCTTTCACGTAATGAGTGTTCAATTAATGTTATTTCAGTCTTATTATAGTTGCAATTCTAACTGTTTAAGTGCTTAGACTGAAAAGGGGCAATTAAAAAAAAAACCACATATTTTACTTATGAAATAGTAAATGAAATTAGAAGAAATGCCTCCCTAATGGAAAATGTTAAAATTCTGATTTCTCTCTTTTGTTTAGGACATTGCTACTAGATGGTAATCCATTCCGCGTTCCTCGAGCAGCCATATTAATGAAAGGAACAGCTGCTATTTTGGAATATTTGAGAGACCGAATTCCTACTTAAATTGCAGTCATTATATAATCTTGGTCATGTTAATTCTTAGACTTCTTAAATTGCTAATTAACATTTTTCTAAGGTATTGTCTTCATTTATGATGGTGTAACCATGTATTGTGTTCATACATTTGTTCTAAATATTTTGCATAAGATTTATGGAAGAAAAAATTAAGTCATTCCCACATAGCAAACAATTTCTTCAAAAGTAAATTTTTATTTATTATAGTTAAATATTTTTATAATGACAAAGCATTTTTGTAGAGATGGATTTTTTTTCCCATTTCTACTTGTGTTACGTATATTATGACTGACTTGAATATGATCATCCAATTTCTATCTTTTCTTTAAACTTTTTTTAAAATTTCTATCTTTTAATTAACTATACAATTGAATTGAATTTTATTTAATATTGTTCTTTGGCATTTAAAAAAAATAAGTCTTTTCATTATCCACGATAAGACTTTTGTGTTATGGTTGGTATCAGTATAAGTTTCAAATTAATATTTATTGTCTTGTTTTGTTTTAATGTAGTTGAAATGTTTTTTCCTAGTCTTTTTACATGTTTCATGAAATCATTTTACCAGCATTTCTAATGTCACAGAAATGGTACACAAGATGTAGTTACTGGTGGAGAAAATAGTAGTTGTTGTTTTAATTGCTCTCACAATTTTGGATTTAAAACTTTATTGGACTTTTTTTTCTAAGATGCTTTAGTACTAAGTTTCCATATAACAACCTAGTATTTCTAGATTCAGCACATTTAAAGAAATTAGATCTGCATATTTTTCCCTCAGAATGTGAGCATTTAAACAATACCTTTTGTTCTTTAAAAAAAAATACTGAAATTTTGTTAATTTTATAGATAACAGCAACAGAAAATAAGAGCATATACCGCATAGAAATCTTGAAATGTATTTTATTTAAATACTAAGCAGGTATTTGTATATATAATTACTCTGTTGATGTGTTCTGATCCTTCCTTTTGCATTTTTTTTTTAATTTCCAAGGTCTTAATTTTTAAATTTGCTAGTAATGTTAATAAGACTAAATTTGTAGTCATGTGGTAATTTTCTAAAAAGTAATTTGTTATAGGTGAACCAGATTTAATAAAAATTAAATATAAACATTTGTATTTACACCAAAAATATCAGAAGTAGGCTAGTCAGTCATTATAAAATGTACTATGTGATTCTATTAAGTAACCAATTGATAGATGGTATTAACTAGTTTATATAAATAGATGGGTGGACAGGTAGGTAAGTAGGTAATGGATGGATGGATAGATAGCTTTTGGGTGATTGAGACATACTCATATTATGAAAAAAATCGTAGCTAATAAAGATAAATACTACATGTTCATTAAAAAGTTACATTTTTCAAATATTGATTACAATGTTTATGTTTTTGGTTTAAAAGAAACATTCCCTTTTCATACAACAACTCTTGCTGCCTAAGAAATCAGCTTCCATATTAAACAAAAGACACTTTACAATAAGGTGACATTTTATTATTTATACAATAAAGAGACTTTTATGTTATTCAAAACACTTTTTTAAATACTGAAAAAGTTGAGTACATCAAAGCCGAAAAATGGCTTTGCTATACACTGCACAGCATTATTATAGTCCCTGTATTTTGTATCTGTACAGAAAGCATCTTCAAAATGCAGTCTAATCACATTGTACACCTTTACTGTTTAGTGTCAATACATAAAATAAAACTGGAGAATACAGCTTGCATTTGCGAATTAACTGACAAAGTAACTTCATTGATTCAGTAAATTTAAAATATAGATCCATAGGAGTTCTTTGCACATAAAATGAAGCAGCTTTCAAGGTTGTCATGGTCTCATACAGCAAAAAAACCCATTAACTACATTCACAATCTATGTTAATAAAGTAGTAAATATGTCTTCATTCAGTTTTTATTTACATCAATATGTAGTTCAACTAAAAAGTACTGTTGTGATACAGTAGTTTTTTTTTAACACATACAAAAATGACAAGTTTTATATATAATTTAAGCTCAAAATCACAATTATCTCAAAATATTAATTACAACACAGCCATTTCAATTAAACATGTCATGATTTAACTTTTTATAAAATGGTAAAATTTTTTATTAAAGTAAGCAATTTGTTTCGAATTGGCTAGAGTTCACCATGTAGAAAACCTTAAATGGAAAGAGGTGTTTCCAGCCCCTCCCACCCAAATTTGTATACAGCCACCTAAGCTAGCAAAGAGACAGAAAAGGCCCCAATTTATAAAGATTAAGCCTCTTTTGCTATACTGCTGTGGCTTATTGTTTCTTCCATAAAAGCTTTACAAGGGGAGTGTCAATAAACTATGCAGTGAAATGCATGCATTAATATACAATATGTCTATGTAAAATGTTAGCATTTAGTACACATTAAAATATTCACAAAGACTGCAAAAGAAGTCATAAATAAAGAAGCACTTCTACGATCTACCAGTTGCATATTGTAAACTTGAAACGTATTTAATAATATGATGGAATTTCTTTGAACACAGATCCCAATTCAAGTTCTTTCTCTGGCTAAAGGAGCGTTAGTTACTTGGCCTTAAGATGTCACTCTTGTGCTGCACATATGGTAGAGAAGTCAGATGTCAAAAAAGAGCATGAGTCTAGAGACTGTCTTCATTTTATTAAAACCGTGGCCCAGTGTTGCATCTCTGCTTAGGATTTAGTTTTTAAACTTACAGAAGAGTGAAATATTTCACTAACTGAATTATATGACCTCAAATGAAAAGTGGAAAATGTGTGTGTGTGCATGTGTTTAGCATATGGAAAAATATTAAATAGGTGAACTAGAACTTCATTATGCAATAATAAAAGGATTATGCCCCAAAATAACTGAGGTCAAAAGAAATCAACTATAAACTATTTTAGGAATGAAGAGAATTTTCATGGATACTTAAAAATCCTAAAAACATAGTATCTACTATCCTTTTAATTCTTAACAAGCCAATTAAAATTTTATCGTCTTTGTTTAGAATTGCTGTTGTTAATTTTAAGATTTCTTCCCTGAACAGAAAGAGACTGTAGTTCATATTATACTTTATTTTTATACAACTGGGTGGGGGCGTGCCCTTAGGTGGTTATAAAGTGGGAAAAATAAAACTACAGTATCTGTAAATCTTACTTTTGCAAGGTTATTTTTGGTGGTCTTTAAAATTTATAAACAGAATTTAGTAGCTTTTTACCTCATTTTCAGCTGGGAAAAAATCCCTCTTTCATACGAAGACAGCGTCATTCTCCTTAAGCTCCCTTTACTCCCTTCCACACACTGAACACAGAGGGAAGCGTGATTGGCTCTTGGGATGAAAATATCTGCTTTATGTATCAGCTATTTTTCACATCAATTCTAAGGCTCTCATTTTTGAGGAGGAAAATGTAGTTGAGGATGATAACAAGAAATGCCTAAACATCATAAAGCAGTATTAAACATTTATTGCATTCCATTGACACTAGGTGTCATCAAAGCTAAAACCAAATTTTCTAGAGTAAAACATAAAACATTTCTTTCTGCCCTGAACAGATGCCTTTCCACATTCAAGACCAATAAGAGTTCTCTGTGTGGAAAGACTGCAAGTATTGAAAATAAAACTTATTACAACAGTACATTCTGAAAATACATTACCATAGCTAGTATGGGAACTGCTTTATATTCTATCTGCCTGAGAGTTTCATCTTGGTTTTCTTGCGGACTATTCAAAAATTACATAAGATTTCCTGACTAAATAAGGAAAGGGGAAGAGGGACAGAAAGACACAAAGAAATATAAGGTGATTTTTTTTTTTCCTCCATTCATCAAATACTCTTCCTTAATCTAGCTAATATAGTGGTCAATTGACCTGCATACCTGGGCATTATTTAACTCGTTACTTTACCTGTGCAAAACGAGTGTGCAAAGAAAAACACCTATGTCTGTCTATACAGAGACATAAAACCTGAGTTTCAATAAAAAGTTTCTAATATAAGAAAACTTCTTAATGTAGGAAAATAACTTTTAAAGGGCAAAAAATACCTTTGTACAATATAATCTGCTAACTTTAAAACTTCAGTGTGCATAAGCATCACATATTTTATAGGAGCCAACAAAAAACAACCATTTACAATTTTCTTAACTATAGCTTAGATACCCATATTTTAATTTCTAATGTCTATTTTCATTCCCCTGAATTCATTAACTTTTCTAAAAGAAAAAAGTTAAAAGCACATTCAGATATGAGGACTGTGATGAACAGTTCCTGCTTTTTCCTAAATATTGAGGACCTAGGAGATTTGGGGTTGCTAGGCATATAACAATGCCAAGCCACAAAGGAATTCTAAAATGCAAAAGAAATATAATCTATTTTTAAAAGAAACTATTTGGAAAAATATTTTGTGGATAGAGTTGGGCCAAAGTGTGCAAGAAGCCATTCTTACCTGCAGGCTCCCTTTCTGCCAATGATTCACTCTTAAAAACTCCTTTCTCTACACTGCATTTCCTTAGCTTTCATTTTATTTCATTTCTTTAGTTTTCCATTCTTGACCCTGATTTGTGCCAACTAAAGCTCCCTGGTTCACATTCAGCCACCAGGGACAATGTCCTCTTCATTTATCTACATCTATTAATCTGTCTTCAGGAGCTCAGTTTTCTGGGATGACTTGCTGGCCCCCTCTCACATACCATTTAACTACGTATTGGGGGATACTCTGTTTAAATGACCGCACTTATCATGAGATACTGATTTAAGGCTATTTCAAGACCTACGTAATCCCTGGGCTGTAAACATCTCAGAAGCACACTGAGAAAATTTTATAGAAAAGTGAGTGCAGGTTGCTTCTCCACTTTGCCCCCAGATGACATTGTCATTAATTATGCTTTTGTGTCAGTTTAAGTCACTGACATTTAGAAGAGGAAGCCAACTGAACCAAAGGATTTCATCCCTTGCAACTAAGGGCCCTTTGAATCCTTGACAGGTGAAGGGACTCTGCACAGTTTCCTTGAGTGCAGGCCTGGCTTGGGGAATAGGGTGGGAAATGCATACGGCAGGTAAGGGATTAGAGGCATTAGCTTAGGGAACTCTGGTCTCTTGCTTCCTGTTTATATGACACTTGCCTGAGGATCACTAGAAAGATTTTGAATTGTGCAGAAAGCTAGAATCAGAGTCACACTTTCTCTGCCAACAGACTTGTTACCATGGGAACCAGTGCAGAAAATGAAAAAAAAAAAAAAAGCTGGGAATTAAATAGGGAGAAAAACTGATAGTTGGTTTTCACATGGCAATTTGAGCACTTGAGATGTAAAGAAACAGAATATTGCTTATGTGGCCAAACCAATGAAAGCAGACAAAATGACTTGTTGGTATCTGGTCCCGGAGACTTATCTGGGGATACAGGAAGAAAGCAGTTAAGTGTGCTGTAGTTTGGATAAGGGGGGCCTTGTAAAACCTCTGGTGATGTTGATGGACCTGGTGATGAACAGCCCAGATGTTAACTTTATGATCAAAGGGATCCTTCAAAAGGCACATGCATGCTTAGCTTAATAAATGAAAGCAGCTTGCTGTAACAATTTTTACCTTTCCAAAGCTCCACACACTGCCTGCCAGGAGTGCTGCACACCTCATATGTTATTGTTTGAAACATCTTTTCAAATACTAAAAAATTAACAACAGCAAAAGCAGCTTTCTAATCGGTGGTTCCCCCTGCCCCTCCACAAGACAGCTTTTGTAAGTAAAATTTAAATTTGTTTTATGTAGGAAACAATTGTTTTATCCGATACAAGTCTTCCTGTGTGCCCTCTTTTGTCATTCTGGAGTTGATAAACTGATCAAACCAGAGTAGGATATCAGGACAATCTATAATAAGGACTTGGGAGCTTCAACCTATCCTGAGAAAACAGACCTACATATTATACTTTCAGAGGCTCTAAAGGAGATAGCTGTCTTATTCTCCAGTTGGGCTGCTTTCTGAAATCCTATGATTAAATACCTGATTCTGTGACTTCAGCCTTTGGCCCGTGTGTAAGTATAACTGCCCTAAGGAGGAGAGGGAGGGTCACACTAGAGAGGAATTGATTTCACCTTTCATTGGAGAGCTAGTTTTCAAGTAGTAGTGAAACCCTTCACCTAACTTACCCTCCCAACATATGCAAAAGCTAAAAACAGTACCGCCCAGGAAGTAGGGGACAAGCCACTATTGTACAGCAGTCTTTGGCAGGGGGCACATCTAACTTCAAATGGTCTGAATAAAATATGCTCTTTGTGCAGTGCTAAAGTCCCCTGGACACAGATTTCACTCGCGATGCTTTCTTTCTCACTAATGTCTTGCTCTTCTAGTTGTTAGAATTTCTTATTGAAACCTTTGACAGTCTCAACAACAAGTTCTTGAAATGCCAAAAGCCCATTAAATTTCTGCTTTTCCAGGAGGGCCTATAGGGTTCTGAAGTCCAGTTAAACACCTTATTTTCTGCTACTTACAGAGTTTGGAGGTGATCTTGATACTAAATTTGAGTGCAGTGTCCTTGCTTATGCTAAAATAACTTTTTACATCAATATTTCAGTGAGTTTCAGGATTTAAGACTTCCATGCTTGCATTTTGCAGGTAGGAAGCATTCGCATAGACTGATGCAGGACGAATCTTTAAAGCTACATGAAGCACTAAGGACAGTTCAGCAGATCTGTTTCTGAAACAGGCAAATTATAGGATCTTCACAAGCAGTTATGCCTTTGAATTGACATATGCTATATAAGAGACTGCTTCTTTTAATTTCTGTTGTCATCTCTAAAATCAGTCAGCAGATGCCTAGAAGAAGACTAAATAGTCTGCCTTAAACTATACAATGATTAGATGTTTCTGCGTCTTTATACTGACTGGCCATACCTTGGACAACCTGAGCTCCTTCAGGCTGAGAAGCCACCTGATACTATTTAATAGTTCTACATTGTCTGTTCATTCTTCAGATAAGAATCTGAAACACTTAATATCTCACGATGTACTGAGAATTTAAATTTGATTCCTTCATTTTTTTTTTAAAACAATTCGATTTCCCTTCTCAGTTTCCTGAGGTTAAATGACTCTCTGCTACATAATGTACCTTAAAGAGTTATAACTTTTACATAGTTTCCTCTAGTTTATCATACAGTTCAGCATACAGTTTACAAATAGCCAATCTTGGCCAGTATTAGTACATTTTTTTGTTTTCAGCTACCACAAGCATTTGGAAATCAAGAAAAATTGAGTGGAATGATGGTGTCTGCATGGATGGCATATGATGAATAAGTCTAGAGATCTAATATGCATTGATGACTAGTTAACAGTATTGTATTGAATACTGGAAATTTGCTAAGAGTTTCAGGTGCTTTCCCCACACACAAAATGGCAACTATGGTGACCAAAGCAATGAGACATTAATTAGATTGACTGTAGTAATTATTTCTCTGTGTATTTGTACATCAAATCATGTTGTACACCTTAAATATACATAATTTTTATGAAAAAAAACCCAAAATGTCACACGCCATTGCTGTTCTTTCTGGATTATGGTGAGATGTTGGCTAAATAGTTCAATTTAATAAAGTAAAAAAAAAAAAAAATGACCTTGCATATGGACCACTGACCATATGTAGTTACTGGGCTTTTTTCAATACCTTTTAACCTTGATCTTCAATAATATGCCCAAAGTAATACCTGAAGGTCAGCATACCTCTGATTAAGAATTTAATAAGCACAATCTTATTTTCAAATTCAAGCATGCCTCACAGTCCATCGCATAGTTTTAATAATTCCCATTGTCTGAGTTGCTGCACAGAAACACTGCATCATTGTTCACAAATAAAACCCACCAGCCACTTGTGTCTCAACAGCAGCTAATTTTCCAGACCATGGTTGAACTCGTACTTTTGACCCACCCACCTTTATTATACCATTGCTGTCCCGCCTCTAAGCTAATCCTAACCTGAAACTGAAAATCCTTGATTTTTCATCTCAAATAGCAAACAAAAACTCTGAAATTTTGTTGCATAAAAACTGTATCTGTTATTTCTCTGGCCAGTGTAATCTCTGAGGAGATTTTCCCCTCAGAATGACTTGTAGAAATTTATATGATTTCCACTTCTTGGTGCTTAGGAGATGAGGCCAGGGCAGTTGCAACGGTCGACACTGGGGGACCTTTAGAGAAGGGTGTGAGGACTGGCCACATGGGCATTTCAGCTGTCCATCTAAATGGTAGATTTGGTCTGTATCTCCAAGTTCTAGGCACAAAGTCTACTTTCTAGAAAATTTTATCATAGGTATACTGCTCAAGTGTTTTGTTTTTTTTTCCCTGAATTCTCATGGGCCCTGTTCTGTTCTTAAACACAAAGTATCTCCAACCAGTCCATCCTAAAGGAAATCAATCCTGAATATTCATTGGAAGGACTGATGCTGAAGCTGAAACTCCAATAGCTTGGCCACCTGATGCGAAGAATTGACTCATTTGAAAAGACCCTGATGCTGGGAAAGATTGAAGGCAGGAGGAGAAGGGGATGACAGAGGATGAGATGGTTGGATGGTATCACTGACTCAATGGACATGAGTTTGCGTAAACTTTGGGAGTTGGCAATGGGCAGAGAGGCCTGGTGTGCTGCAGTCCATGGGGTTGCTGAGAATCGGATACAACTGAGTGACTGAACTGAACTGATCTTCCTAATATGAAGGTGTTTATTAATACAAAGAGTGTGATCTTTTCTTTCTGTATATGTGCATAAGTACTTAGAATATGTGAGTCCACCAGAAGTATGTACATTTTTAAAGGTGTTTAAAGCACAAATTCTTTTAAAGCAAAGATTTCAAGAGACCCTAAAGTTTAACTGTTTGATTCTTCCCTTTCCTGAGACTGAGCTCTTCAAGTAGAACAGTAGGTGTTTGTTATCCAGGCTTTGGTTCAGTGGTAAAGAATCCTCCTGCCAATGCGGGACACGTGGGTTTGATCCCTAAGTCAGGAAAATCCCCTGGATAAGGAAATGGCTTCCACTCCAAGATTCTTGTCTTGGAAATCCCATGGACAGAGGAGCCTGGTGGGCTATCGTCCGTGGGATCGCAAAGAGTTGGACAGGACTTAGAGACTGAGCTAGCACTGCACACATCCTGCAGTGAGTTAGATTCTCCCTGTCACCCGAGACTTTGTCCTTTTTGAAAAAGAACATATATGAGGGACAGGAACCTTGCCTTCCTAAGGGAACCAAAAAATATTCTCTGTCCACATAAAAAAAAAAACAATAAAGCTGAAAGGTCGTGTTTGCCATTTTATTATTCTGGGAGAGAAAGTGATACTGCACTGTCCTCTGTTATCACCTTATATTTTGTACCTATATAGTAGTATTTATTAGGCAGGTTATATGTCTGTCTTTCCATTAGACTGAGCTTTTGAGAGGAAGGACCAAGGCTTATTTATATTTTTATTTCCCACTGTTCTCAAAATCTTTTGCTCATTAACATATGTTTATTAAATGCACAGCAAAAAAGATAAGTTGTTTTAATCACTGATAATTTTTCTTAAAGGATAAATACATAGGTTGGTACAAGACAAATCTTAGGATGACTCAGAGGAAGACTTGGGAGATAATTACGTAATTACCTCTCTAAACTATAGAACTATTCAAATGTATGTACATATAGGCCTGGATGAATATTCTAAATATGAGTATATATTATTGTGGATATGGGAAGTTTAAAAAGAAAAGAACAAGAAGACATACTCCCTTACCTTTCACTAGTTTATGATGATCTAGGTCATTTGGAGAAATATGTGAAAACCTAAAAAAATAAAATAGAACCTGATACTGTGTGTGTCTGTGTGCCTCTGTGTGTGAGAGAAACGCAGACAGAGAGATTGCAAAAGAGATCAAGAGAGTCTTGAGTTTGAGTTTCTCTGAGGAATGGTCACAGATTGGTAACATTTGCTAGCAACATTCATGGTTTTCATGAAGAACACAGCCTGCTAGGGAATCTGTCTTGATCACAATAACACTGTGTGATGGTATCAAATGGAAAACACTTATTGCTAAATTGAACGACACCTTTAGTATGGCAAAAAATTATGTCCAAAGACTGGCTATCAGAGATAAATAGAAGGACAGCAAGTAAAGACAAATGTTGCAAGTCAAGAACACTGTGTATAATGATAACATAGAGGGAAAATCAAATTTGGAAAATGGATCTTGCCCACAACCTAACAACTCTCTTTTATGGGTGATTTCTGGCTTCATGAACATCAACAGTAGTAAATGCAGTGTCAAATATGTCCATCATTCACTTATTGTTCAGTGAGGTGACACAGCTGGACAGTCGGCATCCTATATGTGGCGGGAGGCATGCAAGGAGTATTTCAGAGGGTTGTAGGCATTTTAAGCAACCATTCTTCACAACTTTCTTCTGGGATCAGTATCTCCACTTAGAGTCTCTTCCCAGGAATACAAAGTTAATACTCTGTGTGTGTGCATGCTCAATCGCTCAATCGTGTCCGACTCTGAGACCCCATGGACTGGAGCTCGCCAGGCTCCTCAGTCCATGGGATTGTTCAGGCAAGAATATTGGAGTAGGTTGCCATTTCCTCCTCCAGGGGATCTTCCTGACCCAGGGATCGAACCCAAGTCTTCTGCCTCTCCTGCATTGGAGGCAGATTCTTTACTGCTGAGCCACCCTAAAACACTCTATACATGAAAATACTTTAGGTGCTATTTGATATAAAAAATCTAGAAATTAAAAAGTACCACAAGCATTAATAAACAACCCCCCCCCCCCACTATTTGAGTACAGAAATAGCTTTCAAGTACTTTTCTCTCATTCTCAGTACAAATTTCTCCTAATTTTTGTTCTAATATTTAGTTCAGATTTCACAGCCAAAACTATCATGAAAAGCTCTTGGAAATCTAAGAAGAGAGGGAAAAAGATGATGAAATAGAAAATAAGGCAAATAAAACAAGGCAAAAGCTGTATTAAAAAGAAGGAAACCATGGTGAATATCTGTATTTGCTTTAAAATGTGGGACCATGTTGTGTACAATTTAAATTTGTTTAGGAGATATTTTTCTCTTCTGAAAAGAGAGAAAGCACACTTGGTAAGCAAACCCAAGATGGTACACTAAAATCAACACGCTTCAGGTCATAAAGAAGTTATTGAGTTGGCCAGAAAATTCGTTTGAGTTTTTCCATAACACCTTATGGAAAAGAAGGTTGACTGAATTTGCTCAGAACAAACTGTATTAGTAGTGGGTTGATCATGTGGCCAGAAGGAAACTGTTTCCTTTGGAGGAAAACACCAGAGGATTAAATAGTTTTACATAGACTTTGGGCAAGAACACTGTGTGTTCTTTCTACCTTTGCTTGGGTTTAGAAGAAACTAAGATTAAATGGTTGGCAGAGAAATACCACAAACAGTAATAAATAGGCCTTTGGTGGAATTAGCACAGAGGAGGACCAAACAAGGACGAAGGCTAAGCCATCGCTAAGCCGCGAGAGGGAGGGTATAATTAGCTTAGAAGAAGTAAACAGAAGCTTGGGTTTTTAAAACAATGAAATAGCCAGTAGAGACCCTGACATTCCAAAGGTCTAAGAACCAAAACAGCTTGAGGACACAGGTCACCGAGGCTGCTAGGGGCCTTGTGCCTTCACCACTCAGACATTCTGGGTGAGAGAAGGGAGGGTGGGGGAGGTTTTCAACCATCCCCCTGAGTCTATCAGCTTATGAGATGTATTTTGAAATACATTCTGAATTTAGTTTATAACACATAACGTCTGATGATGTGCTCAGTCAGATTTGGCTTTTTGTGACCTCATGGACTACAGCCCGCCAGTCTCCTCCGTCCATGGGATTTTCCGGGCAAGAATACTGGAGTGGGTTGCCATTTCCTCCCACAGGGGATCTTCCCGACCCAGGAATCGAACTCGTGTCTCCTGCGTCTCTTGCACTGCAGGCAGATTCTATACCACTGAGCCACCAGGAAAGCCCAAATCTGATGATAATATTATGCTAATTTCTGTACACATAGATAAAATAAACAATTAAGATTTTATGCTGGGTACCTTGTTACTACCAGGTGTCACCTGGAAATAAAGCTGCACACGTATATACACATATTCAGATTTGGACCAGTTTTAGATTTACAGAATCAAGATTATGCGTATCCGATTCCTTGTGACCCCGTGGATTGCAGCATGCCAGGCCTGCATAGTTAATTCTTGATGTTTAAGTTTTGGAGAGGTCATCTAAAAATACATATTGTAAATGATTTGTGGTAAATACCTTCCCACATATTTGGAATGAACATATCAGAAGGAAACTTGTTAAAATATCTCTACAAAATATTTGGAGAACCAAAGGAGGTTAAAGGACAATTAAACTGGCAGATGTCATAATTAAACTGAACTGGAATATCAGAATTTTAAATCACACACTCACTTGAGGTTGCGAGAGAGACTCTTTCTTTCTGTGATTGGGTCCTGGGTGGTTGGTAAAACCTGAGAGGTGTAGTCAAAAATATAGAAATTGATTAAAATAAGCTTAAGACTTTTATTAATTTTTTGCTTGTATTGTTTAAATTTAGAGCATTATTTCAAACTAATTCTCTCAAAAGAGTATTAAAAGGAGTGTTAACAGTTTTATCAATAGTTTATTAACACTTACTTATTGTTATATCCGCAGGACCGGTATAAAAACGGACTGTCCAGAGTGTGCTCATCCAAGCTACAGACTTGCTGACTGAGATACATAAAATTGTACTATAGATATAAGGGCGCCATCTGGTGGCAACGCTTCAGAACTGCAGGCGTGTTCCTACAAAGTGCGGCTCTGTTCAACCACGTATGAAGATGCTGTATGTTAGACGTGAATCCTAGTTTGTTGCTCTCCGTAATGTAAACGGAGGGTCTCAGTGGGATGAAACATATGATTTGTTTCCTTATCGGGGTGGGTTACTGAGGGAAGCGGTAGCCTCCTCTTTGGAGGAATGTAATTCCTTGAAGGTCAATAGATGAACCATCCTCTCAAGGTTTTTCCTCATTTCTTCGCTGAACTTTCACCTAGGGCTATATTGATATTGGCCTTTATTTCAGAAGAGGGCTATGGTAGGTTTTTTTTTTTTTTAATGAGCTAACTTTTAGTGATTTTTTCCCCTTCCTTTACTGAGAAGTTAACATGACTGAAAAAATTATCCACCACATTACAAAAATAATTTGTTATAAATAATGATGAAATGAAACATATTTCTAATATATGCCTTATTTGTCATCACATTCTGTCAGGAGAAAGGGAGGGAGAAGAAGGGAATTCCAGGGATGTCTGAAGGGGGCGTGGTCACCAGGAGATGAGGATGTGTTTGAATCCAGGTCTGATCTCTGCCATCCAATTCCTTCAGTTCCTCTGTCAGCCTTTCATATCCATTCGTTCACCTTTCTCTTTTTGACTCCCCTAATAACATTAATTTCTCCCTTTCATCCAGCCTTTTATTACTCTTCCTCACTTTTCTAAAAACTCTTACTTAAAATACAGTACTCCTGCTCTTCTGAAATACTCTTACCCACTTGCTAGTCTAAAATAATATTGCTCTCTCGATTAATACTACCCTTTTCATTTTCACTTCCTTTTTGTTCAAACAGAAACTGGCATTCTTTTCCTCATGTAAATACATAGACAGTGGGCTATAAGACCAAGTTGGACAGTTTGAGGCACCCTACTATCAAAGAAAATGATTTGAAATTTCCTTCAGGATATACTAATGGCTTCTAGATACAAAATTTCATTAAAAGAAGCCCTACGCAGTCTGTTAGCAAGTTCTCCTCATACAAAGAAATTAAACGGCAGAGACAAAAAAAAAGTTAGAGGCAGATGGAATAATTAGTATTATTAGTATAAACACTATAGTAATGAGAAATGGATTTAATGTTTGAGATTCATTGAATTCTGTAATTCAATTTGCTATGAAACCCAAATGGGAAATACTGTTGAGAGAAACCTAAGAAAGAAATGCTTTATTTGTAAGGAAAGCAAGAGCCTATGAGGTAATAAAGGAATTCTGGTTAGGAGCTTACCAACCTAGTGTTCTCCTAACTTAGACATTCCACCGCCCCCCCCCCCCCCGCCCCCGCCCCCAGGGACTGAGTTCCAATTTTTTTTTTTTTTTTTGCTCCTACAAACAAAGTACCTAATGAAACTAACAGCAATGGCAGTAGAAATATTTTTCTTTCTGCTTTGAGATAAACAGGCCAGATTCTGATCCTTATAAAAGTTTGGGAGGGGGCATGTGATTTTTATTAAGGTAATCAGCTTTTCTGTGATCTCTGTACACAGTTAATTATGTTAATTTTAAAGCTTTTGAAGTAGCCTGAGAATTCTGGAGTATATGACATTTTACTTTAAGGATGAAGATAGTGGAATATCCCCATGAAAGGATCCAAAACGCAGTGTGAAAATTTTGTTATGCTGGACTATAGCTAAAGCCTGTGGACAGACTTGTCTTTATTCTGGAACAGGCAGCATTAGGCAGTGGTTTCATTAAATTTTAGAGCTAAAATAGGGTTAGGGATTCGCTTTTCTCAACTACCTTTCCCTAGCCATCCCTATCACAACTTCTTTTACTACTGCCCACTTTCTAAATTGTAAAACTTGATAAAGTGATCTACGAAACAGTGTATAGCTGGAATAACCCTTAATAGGGACCTAAAGCCAGTTCTAAGCATGCACTTTGGTCTCCTTGGTTCACAAAATCACGTGACCTCTCCAGGTCTTGGGCCTCTGGTACAATGTGGAAACAGGGCTTGATTATCTCTAAGATGCTCTAAGACCAAGACCATGGGTCTATAAGTTCAACCTTATGCATTCATTTCTCTGGGAGATTCCTGGCATCCATTTGCATGACTTCTTCCAAGAAGAGAAGACCCAGATGAATCAAAAGGATTGATATGATGTACTCCAATTAAATGAACAAAAGTTGTTTCTTAAACTTTTTGGACCATGTTTAAGGTCCTTAGCCTCCCTGGTAGCTCAGCTGGTAAAGAATCCACCTGCAATGGTTTGATTCTCGGGTTGGGAAGATCCCCTGGAGAAGGGATAAACTACTTCAATATTCACAGGCTTCCCTGGTGGCTCAGGTGATAAAGAATCTGCCTGCACTGTGGGAGACCTGGGTTTGATCCCTGGGTTGGGAAGATCCTCTGGAGGAGGGCATGGCAACCCACTCCAGTATTCTTGCTGGAGAATCCCCATGGACAGAGGAGCCTGGCGGGCTACAGTCCATGGGATCACAAAGAGTCAGATACGACTGAGCAAATAAGCATATCACAAGGTCTTTAGAAAATATAAAAGGGAAATCAAACACAACTGTTTGAACACAGCACGAGAACCTAAAAGGTCTTAGAAGAAATGCTGAGGAGGAGGGGAAGATTGGGTTAAAAGGGAGAATTGAAGAAAGAAAAGAATGAACTGAGAAAGTGAACGTTTCATGGTTTCAAGTTGTTATGTAAATTGAACATTAACTTGTTGTTTAATCCAGTAAATGTGTTTATGTGCCAGGCCTATCATCCACTTAATCACTGAACAAATATTTATTGAGCACCTGCTATGCTTCTGATGGAGAAGGCAATAGCACTCCACTCCAGTACTCTTGCCTGGAAAATCCCATGGACCGAGGAGCCTGGTGGTCTGCAGTCCATGGGGTCGCTAAGAGTTGGACGCGACTAAGTGACTTCACTTTCATGCATTGGAGAAGGAAATGGCAGCCCACTCCAGTATTCTTGCCTGGAGAATCCCAGGGATGGGGGAGCCTAGTGGGCTGCTGTCTATGGGGTCGCACAGAGTTGGACACAACTAAAGTGACTTTTTTTTTTTAATGCTTCTGATACTCTACAGGCCCTAAGGATACATAGAAAGCAAAACCAGATGTGCCTCCTTGAAGCTCTTCAGTCTAGAATGTCTCTTTTAAGTATTGTCTGATCCTCCCAAGAAGCATCCATGTGACAAGAGAGGAAAGAACAAAGGTGTATCAAACCTCTATGACCGAAGGTAGAATATAATAAGTACTATAAAACATACAAAAAGTAATATGATGGTATTAATATTAGGGAGACAAACTTCTTCCAATTAATACTTGGGAAAATTTCATGGTGGTAATCTTTGAACTGGATCCTGAAGGCTGCATATACTTTTGATACATTAGAAAGAGAATGGGGAGAGGAAGGCATTTCAATAGAGGGACCATTGTGGGCAAAGGCTGAGATCAGAAAGTACTCAGTGAAAGGTAAAAATTTCAGATGTCCAAAACACTGGCTATGGGGGCTTCCCTGGTGGTCTAGTGGTTTAGACTTTGTGCTCTCACTTCAGGGGACACAGGTTTGATCTCTGGTCTGGGAATTTAAAACCCACATGCCACATGGTGCAGCCAAAAAAAAAAAAAAAGAAAAGAAATTAACAACAAAACAAACAAACAAAAAAACTGGGGACAAATTCTACCTCAATAAAATTGTTTAAAAAAAAAATAAAACACTGCATATGTATAGATTGAATGAAGAAAAACAAGTAATTCCTAGATTCAAATAATCAAACTTTTCTTGAAAGAATAAACAGATGTCCATGATATGTGAGTGTCTGATCCTACTTAATGCAAACAGTATTTTCATGGGCTAGTCTGAACAGCACTCAGTAAAATACTTTTCACCTCACTGAAGTAAGTGAGGTAAATAAACATGACATGCAGCCAGCTGAACGAATATTCAACTCATTGCATTTCTCCATGGGTCATGAGTGATTCTAATATTGATCCTCTGGACTCACATGCTTTCTGATGGCCTGTAAGAAGCAGTGGTCATAGGAGGGATCCTTTGGGGACATTAAGCATAGAAGAATCTCTTCAATCAAACAAGCCTTTAAAAATACAGCTTCTATCTCTTTCTTCCATCATGTCAGGGACATACAGGCACAGTGCAGAGCCAGGTTGAAGGACATAATTTTTTCTAATAGTCTCTCTCTTCTTTGGAACAAATTGGTAAAATTTTCTTTCACAGAGTCAAAGAATTACAGTTGCTATTTATCTTGTCCAGTAAGGCATCCACTCTTGCCACTTCTAGCCTCTCAAATATTGTCCTAAGTCTTGGGAAGTACTCATACAGCCTCCCAAAGACCATAGAACCCAGTAGGAAGACCTATTTATAACTCCAAATGTAACATGCTCAAACCTCAAAGAGATTTGACTAGATAAGGATGCTGCCTCCTTTTGCATTGCATGGGCTGAGGGCAGGGACACAGGGACTCACCATATGGCCTGGTACTCTCTTTGATCTGGAAGTTCTCCCATCTTTTCACTTGATTGTGAGATTCTGTGCAGAGGAGACCATGTTCAAGCCCTCATAGTGCCTGGTATATAGCTGATGCTCAACAAATATTTGTTAACATCACATTTAATGTTTCTGTTATATTCTTCAACAAACTGTCCCCAAATGTTTTCAATTTATGAATGACATACCTTAGGCATCTGAGATTCAGCTATGGTTCTCCTATGGAGGAATTACAGAGTTTGCTGATGAAAGTAAGTCTCTGTACTAAGATGTTTTACTCTAGGTATAGAGTTACTTGACTATTTTTAGGTTGCTTACTCATCCTGTTACTTTAAAGAAGGGAAAAAAAAAAACTGACACAAATAATACAATTGTGTAACAGGGATAGATTTGAGAAAATATATACTTTTTCAAAAGTAGAGAAAGATTGGATGACTCATTTAACTTTTCCCCTCAACATCCTTTTCTACACATATTAAAAGTTATACTAGCTTAAAAAATGAAATATTTTAAAAGCCTCCCCACCCACAAAAAAAGGGATAAGATTTTAACCCTCAGAGTCACAGGATTTCATTGCTTTCTACATAAACACTGCTTGAATTTCACAATCTTCTACTCTGAGGTGCTGCTATTAACAAAATACAAAATTAGGCCAATAAAAGTGAGTTTTGCAGCCTAGGAAAATTGGGGGAGGTCGGTGTGGCTGTAGAGATAACCTTCTCATCTGTGCCTGCTTTACATCCAGGTCTATTTCTTATCTTGTTCAGTGCTCACTGGGTTGTTGCAAAGCAAG
Source organism: Odocoileus virginianus (assembly GCF_023699985.2). Taxonomy (NCBI): domain Eukaryota; kingdom Metazoa; phylum Chordata; class Mammalia; order Artiodactyla; family Cervidae; genus Odocoileus; species Odocoileus virginianus. The sequence continues at coordinate 56,814,957 of NC_069678.1, forward strand.
AGCTCACTGTTACACATAAAAATCCAACAGGGAAAAAGCTACCAGATAAAATAATGCTTCTAAAGATAGGGCCGGTGAATTATTTTCCTTCTCTGTTTTTCTCTCTTTACTTCCTATAGAACTGCTCTCAGAGAAGATTATGATAATCACATAGTTAAAAGCCCAAGGTTTTAATAAAATTCCTAGGTTTTCATTTACCCTCTTTATTCAAAACTTAAGAGTAGACTTTCCCCGTCCATTTATAAGAAATCTTTGAATTCTCCAAAGTTAAAATCATGGAGCTTATACTATCACAGGACAGTATTTCCCAATCATTCTCTTGCAGACAGTGTCAAAGGTGAGGATGATTGGAACCTGTCCCCATGACAATCAGCTGGGAGCCTCAGAGATTGTCCTCAATGTAGTAAAATCCAATGTTTCAAAAACAGAAGTGGAAACAGTCCTATTGAAGCACTGCCAGCTTCACCCTTGCACACAAGCTTTGTTTGATGCTGTCAGGGACATGATACATGCTCCACCTTTGAGCCCTGGTTAATGCTACTATGCTAGGTTCCTCAATCACCCAGAAATTTCCTCCCAAACCAGAAGCTGGAACCATCAGTTGATAGTCAGGGGTCTCCAAACAGAACTCTAAGGGGACCTCTTATCCTTGTGTCAGCAGGACAGAAGCAGTCATCTGCCTTTGGAACGTCATGGGGAGTCGGAGGTATGGATCTATAGCAGCAACAGCAGTGAGGAAGAGAGGTTAGTTTTGCCTTCTAGAACCAAAACAACACCAGGAGGTTCAGAATATAACTAGAAAACTTGATTGTTTCTGCCTTAGTTTCATATGGTAGAGTGTTTCAAAAAACATTCTCTGAAGAGTTCAGATCAAATGAGGTTGAAAGGATGCCTAGGAGAGGTGATGACTGGGATCTCCTATAATATTGACCTACATGCTTTCTTTGTTGCACATTTATCTTTCCACAGCCCACACTCTATTTTCTCGCTATAATGTATACTTGGGGGATGGTTGTGCTGAGAGTGATGGGGCAATACTCTGGGCCAAGCCAGGATGCTTTTCTTAATGCAAGGTGTATTACTAAGGAAAAAAGTTCATGCAGATTGAAGAGTTCCTCCCAATTCCCAGGTGATCAGGCAATTCTAATACAACCAAAAGAGAGGGCACATCACCAACCCAGTGTTTGAATATTTTATTAAGCCTCAGAATGATTTAGCATTTCTATGAGAGGAAAACTCAACCTTGTTTTTCTTGATACTATATAAAGGACCCATCTTCTTAACTGATTAGATTTTATTATTTGCACAACTTTTTACTGACCCAGTGATTCAAAAAACCTGTTATTTGGTCAGCGTATCAGGAATCAGCCAAAGATGTTGATTGAATTTACCAAAGACTTAGAGTGGTGGTCCTCTGCCAACATGGTTTTTTATCTGGTTAGGTTGTGGTGCCCTTTGCTAGGTGTGAAGTTGTCAGAATAGACTCTTGATCTGTGTGCCAACAAGGGGCAGAAATTTACTGAGGACAGCATTAAAAGCCAATAGAAAGGCAAGTTGGCAAACACACACTGTTTTCCAAGGCTTTAAATTGTGGTGGAGATAGTAAATCAATTTTATGATTAAAAGTAAAATGTTTTCCTTCATCAGTCATTTTGCCAAATTCAGATACTTGTCATGTAATGTATGAATATATAAAATTAACTTTTTCAAAGTTTTCCTTCCTTTGAATACTCCCTCTCTTTAGCTCACCTAGTAAAACATATCCCAGTCCTGCTTCTAATAAGTAATTATATTAGTGATATATGTGGAATCATTTTTAGGTTAAGAACTAATCAATTGTGATTTGTCACTTTCTCTTTAAAACTGCTTTCCATCCTGAAGGTGGTAATCCAACATAAGGCCCAGATTGTTTGACATCTATGTAATTGCAGTTCTTAATAACTGGGACACATATATTTGATAGATTTCAATGAGCAATAAATTATCATTATATAAATATTTGTATGTTATACTGACTTTCAATATTTCTTGTCAAAAGGTCCTTATATTTTGAAAGTGTTATGTTTGTTTAGGTGTCTTGTGTTGTCTGGTAAGCTAGAATTATCATAAGAGAGCTTTGGTGACAATGTATAATAAGTCATGTAAATAGTAAAAAAAAAAAAGTCCACTAATGTCTATTTGGCTTGCAAAATCTGCAACAATTCTACTAGTAATTTTCAGTGCTTATTCTTTTCACCTAATAACTTTTCTCATTCCCTCCCATTATGTCTTACTCATGTCAGGTATAAGACAGATTTCTCAGCAGAAAGATCCTAATAAAAATCAAAGACCAAGGTGAGTCTATTGGAGTCATCATGAATTCCACTCCTTTTTTTGTGGCTGTTGATTTTTCTTTTTTAAAGGCACACCCTTAACTTTTGCTTCTTCATTTCTGTTAACATAAACCAGATGCTAATTCAAACAGCAAAGCCAGTCCTTCCAAAAAAACCAATACCACCAATTTGTGTATTATTGGTTTTGGTCACCCATGGAATCAATAAGACTCTTTTCCCCCTTAAGTGATCAATGATTTTTTTCAGTCAACCTAAAAAAAAAAAGAAAAAATACCTCTTTTCATTATTACCTGCCTTTTTTTCAGTATGCAGCATGGCAGTACAATGGACAATGAGGTGCTTTGCACATCAGCTTTCCTTTCCAGTTGGTCAGGGTCCCTTTTCTCTTTTTCTCATTTCCTGAGAACAGGAAGGAGTAAAGCATGGCCCAAGACAATACTGTCACATCAGGAGTGGCAGAGGGTTTACTCGATCATGGTTCTCTCCGCTTGGCCTCAGAAACATCTCCTGAGACCCTGTATTTGGTTTTTTTTTTTTTTTGGCAATAATAATAGATATATATTTATTGAGTACTTATGTAACAGGAGTGGAGCGAGCATGCAGCCGTTAGAGACCCTGTGTTTGAAGTGGAAACCTGACATAAGAAAAAAAGACTTGGGAAGTCCTTCATCTGGCTCTTCTTCCAATTATCCCATGAAAGATTAAACAAAACTAATGGGATGACCGGAGCTGCTTCATGGCGACCAAACTACACCCATGAGTTTGTTTCTCCTTTAAGTGATCTTGGGAAGCCAGTGAGGGCCTCTATCTTGACTACTGATGATCATCCTAATATAGTGGCTGGTATGGTGGTTTGGTGTGAGTTTTTGGCAAAGAAAAAATTAGGCTCTGAAAGACATCTCTCATCAGAAATTGTCAATATATTAAAATGCATTTAAAAGTTATTTCTGGGAAGCATATTAAATAGGCCAATCATTTAATCATTTGCTAAATATCAAAGCCTATAAAATCATAGTATAATGTCACCCTGACATAAAGCAACATCAAAATTAGTGCATCATCTATAAAGTGAAGTATCATTTGCCTTCAAGTGACAAATTCTATTGCCAAAAAAATACCACTGTACTTCTAGTAAGTGACACTCATTTTAATAGACCCTACAAAAATACAATATTTTCAATGTCCCCATAAAACAGTTAACTTACAAATATTACTCTCAGAGCTTTGGTGACATCAATATGTGATACTGTCGTGAAAATCTTAACAAAATACTTGGAACACTGGCATGTAAAGTAAATTCATTATATATATTTTAAAAAAGAGAGCTATGTCAAAATATGAGAGAGAATGCATGTAAGCAACTCTGGGAAATTATTCTGGAATTTGAAATTAATAATTTAACAAATGAATGACTAATATATAAAAGAAACATTTTTAAAGGGTTATAAAATGAATTTTGATCATTGGTAAAGGAAAACATTTCCAATGTAAAAATAAGTAATTCTCTATTAGTGATCCTTATCTTTCTCTTCAGTGAGACAGAATTTAAGATTATATGTACTTTGCAACTTTTGGGGGAAAAATATTTTCTCTACTTTGCCCTCCAAGGTGGGCATGGAAATAGTAATACAGATAGACCATGGCTCTGAGAAATTATATTTGAAGTTTCATATTTAAATACCAAAGTTTATTTTATCACCCCCATAACTTTCTAACAATAGTCTTTCTTAATGATAAATTTTATCAATACCCCAAACTCATTTAAAATGATTTAAAAGTAGCAAATTGGATAAAGCAACACACAAATAAATTCCACATTTACAAGTAAAGAAATCACAGGGCTACAGTATATAATCAACATAAACTTGAAAGAAATAAAGCAACACCTTGCTGCCACCCATCATTTCACTGCTTACATTTGTGGTGAAAAAGATTTATCTACAATGACCTTTAGTCTTTTTCTTAACTCTGTCTGTATTGTAATTAGCTAAAGGCATTGAACAAATTAGGTTGTTCTATCTTTTATTCAGGTCCCAGAGGTAAATGGCTAACTGATGAAATATTTCACTCTGTGTTATGAGAATTTAGCAAATGAATATGGAACCAAATATAAACACTTTATACCATATGTACAGTTACTTTCATAAGGCATTATCTTGTAATTTTTATTGAAAAAGATTCAATATAGTAAAGTCTTATTTTAAGATATATTTTCTTTCTCAATCCGAGATGTTTAATTTATGAAAATATTGTTTTTTTAATCTATATTCTTTTTGTTTATATGCCAACATATACTTTGTGCTAGAAATATTTTATGGGAATTACAATTCTTTATATTTGTATTTTCTATATAAAGGCATATACAATTTTGAGGCAGTGTTTCTGATGGAGAGCAGAATTCATAAAGAGCTTGTGTGTGCTTCCGTGCTCCGAAATTATATGAAATCCACTTTGAGAAGAAACTTATTCAATTAAAAAAAAAAACAAAATCAAAACCAAAACTGCACCAATGCACAGCCAGAGGCTGACAATTAAAACTAATACATAACCACATGAACATCATATTTATATAGTTAACATTTTTAAGGATGATCAGTGCTAACATTATAGTATTATACATTTGGCACTAATGTTTGCCATTGGTCCAGCAATTGGCAAAATTTGTTTCTATGTATAAATTTATTTGAACATTAGGTCTGGCTAGACGTATCTTCACTATTTATAAAAAATATTTAGACAGTAAGCTCACGTTGAATAACTAGGTCTACTGTGTTCTGGAAACTCTTCAGGAGTAATACAGCTTTTTCGTGTTCCATATGTACAAAACTATGTCCATTGGCCTGTAAACACACAAATAAACAGGGTCATCAATGCAAGACACTTGTTTATCACATTGTCTCTAATAATAAGATTCAAAAGAGTTGAACAACCAAAAGTCATATGTTTTTAAAATTCACATCAGAATTGCAACTATGGAAACAACTAATTAATTTCATCCAACTTCAACTCAATTTATTAACTCAACAAATACTTATCAAGTATCTAGTATATCCTACTTAGGATTGTCCTAGTATAATGCTGGCCACTATGAAAATCACAGAGAAACACCAGTAAGTACCACACAGATACACTTGAAATATGATAGCTATTTTGTTCTTGTTCTGATTTATTTTGTTTTTGCAGGAACTCTGCTGATGTTGTTTAGAAGTGTTCATAGGACCATTGCCTTTTTGTCATATAATCACTGATATAAAGAAAGCTGAGCTGAAGAATTGATGCTTTTGAACTGTGGTGTTGGAGAAGACTCTTGAGAGTCCCTTGGACTGCAAAGAGATCCAACCAGTCAATCCTAAAGGAAATCAGTCCTGAATATTCATTGGAAGGACTGAGGCTGAAGCTGAAACTCCAATCCTTTGGCCACCTGATGTAAAGAACTGACTCATTGGAAAAGACCCTGATGCTGGGAAAGATTGAAGGCGGGAGGAGAAGGGGATGACAGAGGATGAGAAGGTTGGATGACATCTCCAACATGATGGACAAGAGTCTGAGCAAGCTCCGGGAGTTGGTGATGGACAGGGAAGCCTGGGGTGCTGCAGTCCATGGGGTTGCAAAGAGTTGGACACGACTGAGTAACTGAACTGAACTGATAAACCCACCAACTCTGTCAAATGTTTCACTGTGCAAAACAAAACATATGGTATCGTTAAATTTTGTTTCGACTCACTGAAAAGTTCTTAATTTAAACATTTTAATATTAAAAAGATAATTTCTATTTCCCTCATTGTTAAAGGCAAATATATTCATTATTTCTATCAGTGGTTCTCAATCCCATTCAGAAATGAATTAATTTCTGGGTGATCTAGGCTAGTTTTGTTATTTTTATAAATGAAAGAGTTACACCTCAGAGAGGTTAAGCAACATTCCTGAGGTCACACAGCTAAACTAGGGCTGAATCATCTGATACTACAATATTCCTTCTTATTATTTCTTGCAATACTTTACTGAAATAGTAACACTACAATTGCTCCCAGTGATTTGAACTGCTATTTCATTGATCAAGATAAATTAATCAGCATTTTGTCCTTAAAATAGTTGCTATCTTATCTCCTACTGCAGTTTTTTTTATACCAATTTTCCACTTCTTTATTTTCAGTTTATGCAGAATCTCAAATAAGAGAAGTGGCTTTGGCAAGGAAGGAATGTCGAAGTCAAGGGAAACTGTGGTGATGCCTAGTACATCATGGTTTCAAAGCTATAATTCTCATTCAGATTCCTAACAGGTTCAATTTAACTTGAGTACTTGTAAGAGTAACACTTAGTCCTAAATTAGAATCTAAAGAAATGCTGAACCTCTCATTCTTCTAGTTTTAATTTTTAACTCTGGCTTAATTGCTGTTGTTTTAGTTACATGTGAACCATCTCAAAAGCAGAAAGACTAAGTGAGACCGTCTGCTAGGGCGGTGAGACCTGAAAGGGAACATTAAAAAGGAGAAAACTTTCAGGCGTCTGATTGGATAAGGGCATAAGAAATAAATGAAAGATCAAATTATGATGCTGTTAACAGAAAGTGGAAATCTTGGAGAAGCAGCAGGCTTAGTCAGGAAAACAACGGAGCTTGTGGTACTGGCGACACATGCAAGAAAATGTTGATCATCCATTTGGAAATAAAAGACTGGAGTTCAGGAAGGAGGTCAGAGTGGCCTTAGGTTTTACTGCAAGCTGGTATTCACTACATGGAATGCTGGGAGAATCATCAGAAAATAAGTTTAAAAGGGAGCACTGTGAAAGAAGGAAAATCTAGGGAGGGGAGCAGGATTGGCCGCAGCTTTGGATTCAAGGAGCAGAACTGAAAGATGGTGTTTGCTGTTGACCTTGAAGCTCTTGCTCTGTTGCCAAGTCATGTTCAACTCTTTGCGACCCCATGGACCTGGGCATCTCGGTAAATCTGTCTGAAGTGAGGGAGGGGAAAGTGAAAGACGGCCCACTCTTTTCTGCCAGAGGATGACAGAAAGCTGACTCGGGCCTGGTGGCTGAACTAAAGGAAGAAGACACAGGTGCATTGAGTGGAGGGAACGGGAAAACTGGCAGGAAGAGAACTGGAAAGGGTTGTCCTGAGGAGGGTCATAAAGGCAGCAGGAAATCCAAGGTGATCAAGTATTTTCTAGTGGCTTCAGTTTTCTGCCTCACAGAGGATACAGCAGGGGGAAAAAAACGTAGCTAGATGAACTCTGGTATAGAATCTGGGTCCGTTTCCTGTAAATCAGGCTTCAAGATATTCAGACCACCATCCAGGTTCTGATACAAGGCTAGGGAAACCCCTTGTATAAATTCAGCTTTTAATACCGCTTTAAAGCATCAGCTTTTACTTTTCATGCTTTGTAAGTACAAAGTGCATGCTTTGTAACTGTATAAATGATCGTTATATAGTTGGAAAGGCAAAGAACTGATTTCCCAGAAGGAAATAAGCAAGTTGATAAATTAGACCATTGAGTCAAACTAACAGTAGGTTTCTACCTGTAATTCTAGTCCCCAGAAATGTTTTGGCTCTAAGCTAGAATTTCGGTGAATCTCAAGGGGCCTATTTAAAAGACCACAGCTAGAGACTTCCTGGGAATGGCTTCAAATTACCAAAATGATTCTGAAAGATCAGAAAGTAAACTATCTTAGAAAGTTTATTAAAGATTAAATGAGTTAACATATGTCAGCTGCTTAGGCACACTAAACAATCAATAAATGTTAGCTACTACTATGAATATTACTTCACTATTACTTTCTTGAATTTCAGAAATAGAATTTTCATTAAGTAACAAGAATAGTAACAAGAACAGAAGGGCAAAATGTCAGAGGAAGGAACTATTTTAGCTAATCTTAGCAATTTTTAATTTTTGTTTTGTTTTCTTAGCAATTTTTTGGATGAGAATTGTGAAGATCAACGAGATTACATGAAATATCCAAGCTCACAACAGCTAGTGTCTAGATGGGAATTTATGTCATGACTGTAACTTGACACAATTCATTTCACTGGGTGTTGTGAGGTTGAAACAAATGTTTTTAGGTTCATTAAGTGCCACAGACTCATTCAGTGAATTTACTTTTTAAGATTAATTGAGCTATTTCTTGATATGGAACATTACGGTAGGCATGATGCCAAGAGAGGCAAGAAGAGAGGTGTGAATGGAAGGAAAAGATAAAATCTCAGTTGTAGAGAACTTTCTTCTTCCATTGTTGGAAGAGACAGAAAAAAATTATATTGTATTTCTTAAAGTGATTATGGCTATCTGGCTTACATCTTGGATGGTTCAGACAGGGAATCAAACAGTTATGTTACTACATGTATGTGGGACTTTTCCAATCCACAGGAAGTTTAGAAGAATCACAATATTTCGGTTAGAAAAGTCTTGTGGCTGCTTCATGTGTGTGATTAGAAGAGCTGAGGAAATAAAGGAGGATACTATTCCATTTAATTGCAGAGTTTAAATTTGATAATGCTTTGAAATATAAATGCATATAATCTACATTTATGCATTTGATATTTTGAATATATATAATGTAAATACAAAAGACAATTTGAAGAACAAATCCTATTAATAAATTAATGAAGCTTTATAATATGTTGTTAAATTTGGCTACATATACATTTTATATAAATACACTCTCATGGATTATAATAAAATATGTTCAATTTTGAGGAAATTGCAACTTAACTGAATGGTTTAGTAAGTAAAAATGAAGTTAAAAAGAAAACAATCTACAAAGGAAAAGACACTCAGAAAATTTTGTGCTTCAAGAGTACGTAATTCATTGATTTCTGACTTTAACTGATTTGAAGTATAAAGGATCATTTTACTATAGCAACATCATTTACAGAAGGTATCCTTCCTTATTTTAATTCCAGTTAACATCTGTGCCACAAAATGTTTTTAAATTGCTTCTTTGCATGATTTAGACATGAAAAGATGGAGGGTTAATGAACATAATATTTGCAATTTGAACAAAAAGTAGAGCTTTGCAATTACAGCTTATCAATTTACTGAAAAACACACTCAGTTTCTGGATTTCAGCCTCTTGTTCCTTTCTGAATTTATCTTTGATTTCCTTCTGGTAAATGTTTTAAGTGGCTAAATTATGGATGTTTATGCCATAGACATTTTCCAGAGGGTGCTGTAATTCTCCATGAATTTCATTGTATTCTTATTATTCAAAGCTTTGAATTTAAAAATTAGTTTCTGAGAAGGTTTGGCCACAAAGTTGGGGGGATTATCCAATAAGAAGGAGAGCATGACTCTTCTTAGAATCCAAAGGAGAAATAGGATTAGAGATTTGTTATATGATTCCGAATTGATTTAAACTCCCCTTCAAGGGACAAACATTTAAAAGGCCAGTAGACATAGATCTTATTATTAGATATACATTGCTGCTATGCTTGTCTGTGTCTGACTCAGTCGTGTCCGACTCTTTGTGACTCCCTGGAATGTAGCCCGCCAGGCACCTCTGTCCAGGGGGATTCTCCAAGCAAGAACACTCGAGTGGGTTGCCATGTCCTCCTCCAGGGGATCTTCCCAACCCAGAGATCAAACCCAGGTCTCCCAGATTGCAGGCAGATTCTTTACATTAATAGAGTGTACTTTGAATGTGTATAACTCTTAGGACGAAGGAAAATGAAAATATACGGCAATCTTATTAGAGTTATTGGACTTCATGTTGTCTAATCCTGAGAGCCAGACATTAAGAGATAAAATAGTAGGTATCTTAGGTAATTACAATTATGTTTCACATTAACTACCTGGAATTATTTCCCACTGCAGAATTTTAATTTCATTAAATATTAGGATATATTTAGGGCTGAGTATACTGTATAATCAATACTACATTGACTGTATGCCAAGTCATTTGAAAAATTTTCCTTTTTATCGAAAATCTGAACTACAGACCTTTAATTCTTAGAGAGTTCCCATGAAAATTTTACACTGCATTTTTTAAAGGTGAGAAAGTTCAATGTCTCAATGGCTTTTATTATAGTATTAAAAAATCTTGATAGACTAAAACATAAATAAGAATTTCTCTTCTGTCTTAAATGTACTCATGTGCTGCAGCTTGCATGTTTCATGAGTTCAGGCTCAAAAAAAGACAAGGCAAAATAGAAAAGACTAAACTGAAGACTTTGTCTATTATTTGTATAGAAATTCCGGCATGAAACTGATAATACATAGTAATCCTGAAGATATTTACTTATTTATCTGCTTTGATTTTAGAATGCCTGTTTTCTTCTTATCAAATATGTTGAATGAATATTTCTAACAAATGAATTCCCTATGTTGTTTGAAAGCAGTTTCCCAACAACCTACACTTTTGTCTTTTACCTTACCACAAAAGGAACTGCAAAATCAACCTCTCAGTTTCAGGCAATACTTGTAGCCAGGTTGGTTTCTGTTTTTGTAGAGAGCTTGCTGTTAAAAGAAGACATACTGGGAATGGATTTTATTACGTGTTTGAAGTCAGCTTTCCCCTGTCTCTCTTCCTCCATTATCTGCTCTAGGTAATTTCGGACATGTCTACTTCCTGGGCAGAAAGTTAGTTACAAATCCCTATTACACTGTTTACATTGCTTGGCACAATATTTTGTATCATCGACATTGAATGCATATTTTCCAAATCAGTAAGTAGAAAATGTGATGAACAGGTTGCTATCAGTAAAATTTACCTCAATAGAATCAGCATGGTATAATTGAAGAAGCTCAAATAAATGATTTAGCCTCTGTCAACAATAGATACCTTGCAGGTGGCTGTGTGCTATCAATGACATAATATGGGTACCTAATTGATGCTATTTTTACTTTATTCAAATTATGGAATTAGAACCAGCTTAATGAACTTAATTTGTCTTTACTGTTTTTCGTGTTTTACTTAGTACATAATTTTTTTTTTGATTTGCAAAAAGTATTTACTCAATCTCTGATTAGTTATCTGTGCTGAACTATATAGATTATGAACAAAGCAAATGGATAAAGACATGCAGTGAAATTCTGGCATATAAAACCATACACACTTAAAAAATTATTTTTGGTTGTCTTCTAACCAAACAGTATTATAAAAATGTTTTTCAAATGTACTTTATCATTCCCTGAACACTAAGCATTACATAATACTGAACCCACTCACCACCTACCCCCCTGCCGACTGTTCCCCAATCCTCTCTGATGTTTTGATTTTCAACCACCAAAAGAGATCAACTATAGAAAATGTTAACACATTTAGTCTTGTAGGGAAATGCTTTCGTGAAATTTCCAAATACTTTATTTCTTTAAGGGTCCCATACTTCATGCCGATGGTGACTGCAGCCATGAAATTAAAAGACACTTACTCCTTGGAAGAAAAGTTATGATCAACCTAGACAGAATATTAAAAAGCAGAGACATTACTTTGCCAATAAAGGTCTGTCTAGTCAAAGCTATGGTTTTTCCAGTAGTCATGTATGGATGTGAGAGTTGGACTATAAAGAAAGCCGAGTGCTGAATAATTGATTCCTTTGAACTGTGGTGTTGGATAAGACTCTTGAGGGTCTCTTGGGATGCAAGGAGATCCAACCAGTCAATCTTAAAGGAAATCAGTCCTGAATATTCATTGGAAGGACTGATGCTGAAGCTGAACTCCAATCTTATGGCCACCTGATGCAAAGAACTGATTCATTGGAAAAGACCCTGACGCTGGGAAAGATTGAAGGTGGGAGGAGAAGGAGACGACAGAGGATGGATGAAGTGGTTGGATGGCACCACTGATTCAATGAGTTTAAGTAAATTCTGGGAGCTGGTGATGGACAGGGAGGCCTGGGGTTCTGCAGTCCATGGGGTCGCAAACAGTTGGACATGACCGAGCGACTGAACTGACTGACTGACTTCATTTTAACCATTACAAAAATGTCTCCTCTTTACTTTGTGTGGCCTTTTTTGGGGAAGAAATTGTAAAGAATTCAGAGAAATAAACATACTCTAACCCATTCTTAGTGACTCATGATAATAATTATGAATGTGAACACTTTTCAATAAAGCCAATTAGTTTCTTCCATGAAAGACATTTCCCTAAGTGTATTTTGTGGAAATAGTTAACTGATGTTGCTGGTGAAGATGGTTGCATGGTTAAGTATGTTGAGAAATGTAAGATATTTCAGGTTCTTAATATGCTTAAAACATTGTGAAATTCTGAAACAAAGGATAGACTTTGAAGTGGCTCTGAAATTTATTTGAGTAAACAACTCTTAAAAAAATATTTTAAAAGATTCCATTGGGAAACAGTATTCTAAATTGAAGAGTATTTTTGAATTTTGTTTCTTTCGTTTAAAAGATGTTTCTCTTTCTTCCTGGACAGCAAAGCTGTTGGTTATGACTTCTTGCTTCCTACAATGTGCCTGGATCCAGAGGCTTTCCCCTCGATGGTCTGGAAAACTAGACCAAAGACTCCAAGTAAGAAATAAGTCTCTGTCATGAGTAAAAGGCGTGAGATCTAGTGCATGGAATTCGTGACGATAATATGGTGTCTTGAAGGAACTTTGTTTGAGGTTGTTGAATAAGTAAACTTTGAGTAAGATAATACTGTTAGCAGCTAACTATATCCACTGGTCATTAAAAGAGGTATAAAACTTCCCCTCAGACAAGGAAGGAGTGATTCAGCGATTGTATATAGATATAGCACTGTATATCTGTATACAACTGACCCAGGCATTCATGGACATTTATTTCATTTAACTTATGGGAAATCTAAACTTTCTTTTTCCATTCTAAACCTTGAAAGCTGTAACTCATCATCTTATCCTAACCCCCATTCCCACTCCAAGCCATGTCCATGTTTGAATTCTCCAACTCAGTGAGAAACTATAAAATCAGAGGGTTTTCTTTCTTCATGCTTGGGATGTCTCTCCTCTCTCACTGTACTCCACACTCACCCGTCTGGCATAAGGCTCTCACCTCTGCTCCTGAAGACAGATGCCAGTCTAGCCCATGGGTATTCTTCCCCTGGAGAAGGAAATGGCAACCCACTCCAGTATTCTTGCCTGGAGAATTCCATAGACAGAGGAGCCTGGTGGGCTACAGTCCACAGGGTCGTAAAGAGCTGGGCATGACTGAGAGACTAATATTTTCACTCTCACTTTTATTCTTCCTTCTGCTCATCCTCTTTTCTCCTCTCTGTTAAACCTGGAATAACTCCTGCTTCATCAAGATATCATATGCTCTGACCCAATAGCTTACCAATAACTAGTGAAACTTGACAGATATATTTGTTGAGAGTGGCTTTTCAACTTGTCTGTATGAATTGTAAGGACAAGGTGTTTCAAGATTAGAAAAAAAGGGATATATCTGGTTTGTTTGAATTATCATCTCTTTGATTATTCTATATTGGTATCTCTGAGAGATAGCCATAGACCAGGAATATACTTTGGATTATAAATTTCAAAGCTACTACAATTTTGGAAAAGTAGAATTGGGTATCATAAACTAATTATAAATCATTTAATTTCTCTGCTCCTGATGAAGTTAGGCTCTTGACTTGAGAAGGTGAGAGGGCAGGTGAATGAAGAGGATAGGAATTGACTAGTGTGATAGACTAGGATACAATATACTTGCAAGTGGCCTACAACTGTGAGTCATGTTATCAAGTACAATACATTTTTTTTTTTGGCAGTCTATTCATCTTTCGAACAGAGTAACTATAATTAGTGGATTTTCTATGTTTAAATATATTTTAAATTGTAAATGTATAATTAGGTTGACTTTTTTAACTGGAAAGAATATTAGAAAAAAGAAACTATGATGTTAAAACAACAAAACTGCCACTTCAAAAATGGTCAAATATTGGCAAGTTCACATGGTTCAATTGAATAACATTTTTTATGGTCCATGAGCTTTCCCTTTTTCTCTCTCACTCTTTTATAATTTGACCTTATAGAAGATGAAGCTGTAAGGGGTCAGTTCCCCTAGCAGAGTGCTCTTTCCTCATGCTACACTGTCTTGAAGCCAAATGACTTGCTAAACTTTAGCCAGTCATTTGAATATACTCATGAATTACAGCACTTATTCTAGGAAAATGAATAGTAAATAACAGAATAATCATGTGAATATGTTTTAATTAACATCATTCCTTAATGCGCACATTTTCATGTAACTCAAATAACATGCTCATAATACAACAGCAGAATAAGAAGAGAGTTGTGGGTAAAAAAAGTTACAGGAAAAGAAAGAAATAGCTCTTATATAATAAATTCTGGGCTTGGGGGAGGCTTGGGAAAGGTATATCTCTTGCTATTTTACATATCTTTTGCTACTTGCTACTGATTTAGATCAAACCCCAAACTGCCCTCACATTACAGAGGAGCTCATTCATTGATTTTATTCTTTTTACCTTGATTTTCCAGGTTGTATGCTTTCATTAAGATTTATAAATAAATTTGCTCCAGTGAGCATATATTCTAATAATCTTGAAGTGATAGATTACTCAATGTTATAAGTTCATTTTTATCGCAGTGTTTTTTAAACTAAGAGCTACAGTATCATTAAGAGATAAAAATTTAATTTTCTCTCTTAACATCTGATGTTGGCAATGATTCCATTTTAGAATTAGTCATTTTTATTTCCTTCAGAAAATATAATTGGCCACTTGTGCTTTTTAACTAGTATGAATGAAACTGTAAACACAGCAATTTATTTGATGAAGGTCTATGTACATTTTTCTTTTACTGAAAATGGACTTTGATTTTATTGTACTAGATACAAATGAGTTCTACAGCAAAAATAAAATGCTACATCCTTGAGACTCCTCTGTGGGGAGAATAAACAACCCAGGGGCAGCTCTTCTGACTTTGATTCCACTTTTAATTCTTTATTACTTCTTGTGTTAAGAATTAATTTATCTGTGCACTTTGCTGTTGCTGTATACTTCTCAGGGACTAGAAACACTTACTAAATCCTCATTTCCCCACATGTAACCATTCTAGAATTTCACAGCCAGGCGCATATTCTAAACCTGCAACTAGATATCACCTTAATTGGTATTTCCTTCTGTAGGATATCTATATCTGTATCTCTCTATCTATAGAATATTTTAATATCCATTTAAGTATATTTCTTTTCTCAGTTTGGAGAGAAAAGTCTTCTGCCCCTCTCTGTCACAGCTAAAGGCAAAGTCTCCAAACTTGTTTCATGCTATGGGATACTTCTCTATCCAGCCTGGCATTCTAACAGATCGGAGATCTGAGATGAGCTGGCTTCATTTTTTACAGACTCTGACATTCGAAATAATTTGTTCAAAATTCAGTAGAGGAAAAGAACTAGCTATTTCCATTGTTAAATAGCACCATATACTAAATGTTAGGTAGTTACATTGTGAGTTTATTCATAGCTGTTTTCCATGGAAATTGATAAAATTATTGAACAGTTGAATTTTTGAGTTAGGGGACCTCAGCTGTAGTATAAACCACAGTTCATTTTACATATACTGAATGTGAGTTCTATAGAGATGACATAAAATGCTGAAGACCAAAGGGCTAGCTATGCAATTAAAAAATAGAGAACTTTGATAATTAAATGGTAAAGAAAGTATTTAGCTTTTATGTGTCTCTTTTGTTTCAATGTCTTAACTCAAAAGACCATCTACTAGTTTGGCCTTTTTTTCTGCATAACATAACACAGTTTTATATATAAATGTACATGTTGTATAATCACACAATATAGATACCAAGAGATGAACAGGTGGATACAAAAGTGTTCATATAACTCACTCTTATGTAATCTACTTCTGCCACTCAACAACATATCACTAACCTCTCTGTATACACAAATAAAAATCTGGTTTGAATGATGGCTCTTAAAAATCTATACAATGTTTCACTAAAGAAATGCCTTGTCATAAGCAGCTGCTGCTGCTGCTGCTGCGTTGCTTCAGTCGTGTCCGACTCTGTGCGACCCCACAGACGGCAGCCCACCAGGCTCCCCCGTCCCTGGGATTCTCCAGACAAGAACACTGGAGTGGGTTGTCATTTCCTTCTCCAATGCATGAAAGTGAAAAGAGAAAGTGAAGTCGCTCAGTCGTGTCCGACCCTTAGCGACCCCATGGACTGCAGCCTACTAGGCTCCTCCATCCATGGGATTTTCCAGGCAAGAGTTACTGGAGTGGGGTGCCATTGCCTTCTCCGTGTCATAAGCTACTTAACCTTTTTCATATTAACTGGATAGTAAGGCTGTTTTCTGTTTCCTATTATTATAAATAGCACTCTGATAGTCATTCCTGTAAAAGCATGTTTGAAAATCCGTTGGTTGGTCTTCTGTCTGCATGAAATTGACATGGACCTTTTGGGTGGTATTTCTACTGTGACACAGAAAGAGGTTGGAGTAATTCATAGTCTTTTCAGATAATTATCATTTTTGAAAACTTAAGTTTTCGTGATCTTGCTAGTTAGTTTAAAATATTTGTGAGAATAAGATTCCAAGACAATTTATCTATATAGAGTTTTTACTTTTCTGCAATTCTTTGGCAGAATTCAGTAAATAGAAGGTAGAGGATCACTTCTGAGCTGAGTTGAGTGGGGTCTTTCCATTTTGGTAACTATCTGAGCAGGGAAAGTAGAGAGAAATAACCATGTATTTCAAACTATTAAAACAGTAACAAGATTATTATTGAGAAATTAAATATCAATCAGTCCCTTCTCCCTCATCTAAAGTTACATCAATACCATATTTGGGTGCTTCATTCTTCTTACTTACACTTGATAACTATGCACAGATTCTTGTATATATTAATTCTTCTTATATTCTCAAAGTAACACCATTCATTTAAATAAATATGCAGAATACCTGCCATGTGCCAGATACTGAGAATATAGGACTTTACCAGGCTGAGTTGGTTTCTGATCTGTCTCTCAATCCCAAAACAGTAAAGACAAATAAGAAATGCAATAAAAACTTGTTTTCAATCATTTAACTCAAGTCACTTATTTGTTTCAATATTGGCCATGGAAAGCATTGCTTTGTATCTGTCTTACCTGAAGGATTTTATCACCAGGCTGTAGCAGGTTGGATGCTGGTCCATCAGGTTGAACCCTAGTAACAAAGATACCCTATAAGTCAGAAGTAACAGAGGTTAGGATTCTATTTTCAAGACCTAGATCTACTTAAAAACTTTTTCATTTATATAGAAAACAGTGAAAACATTAAAATCAGTTTATACATATAGGGTTCAAAGATTATTATGGCATTTTAAGCAAGGCACATCTAAGTCAAGTTTAAGGAAAATGACATTTTTATTTGCATAAAAAGCTCATATTGCTTTTAAAATGCACTTATGATTTATAAGTTAAATTCATGGCATATTCTTAATTTCTTCCTTAAATAATTTCATATGTGGTACTAAATCATCTTTTGTCTAACTTCTGGAGTTGTCTAAAATTGTTTCTCATTGAAAATGTCTCCTATTTGACAGGTTGTAAATTCAATATACACTTTAAAAACCTTACTAGAATTATATATAACACTGGTTTATTTTAATGAATATTACTTCATATGTTACTGAAAATTTTAAAGTGAAATGAACAAACTAAACATAAGAAAATTCCAACACAAACATTAAATACAAAGTTTGCATCTACATAGTTACAAAATTCCTAAATTGATTTAGTTTAAAAAAAGGTCAAATTACAGTGATAAGAGAACAGACTGTATGACTTCAAAACCTTTATACCATGAAATTTTTGCACCGTGTTTTGTGTCCCCAGATATGTTCCAGTGTCTCTGGGCTTATGATCTACAGGAACTTGAATAGAATTTATCTCCTGCTGTTGTTTGAAAATTGTATAAATCTTAATTATGTTAAATTGGTTCATAGTGCTTTTCAAGCCTACTGTGTCCTTCTACTCTTCTGTCTATTCATTCTATTAATTTTTGAGAGTTTGATATTGAAACTTAAACTAAAAATCTTAATTTACTTTAAAAATTATTGTAATATATAGTAGAACTATATGTAATTTTGCTCTGTATTTTCCAAGTTTTCTGTACATGTTTTATCATATACTCACAATTCAAAAGATTAAAAAATTTAGACAGACTTTATTCAGTCAAGGGAAAAAATAATTTTATTTATCATGTACACAAAGCAAACATTTATTGCATTTTACCATATGCAAGGCCCTGATCACATGGACCACAGCCTTGTCTAACTCAATGAAACTGTGAGCCATGTTGTGTAGGACCACATAAAATGGACAGGTCATGGTGGAGAGTTCTGACAAAACATGGTCCACTGGAAAAGGGAATGGCAAATCACTTCAGTATTCTTGCCTTGAGAATCCCATGAACAGTATGAAAAGGCAAAAAGATAGGACACCGAAAGATGAACTCCCTAGGTCAGTAGGTGCCCAATATGCTACTGAAGATCAGTGGAGAAATAACTGCAGAAAGAATGAAGAGACGGAGCCAAAGCAAAAACAACACCCAGTTGTGGATGTGACTGGTGATGGAAGTAAAGTCTGATGTTGTAAAGAGCAATATTGCATAGGAACCTGAAATATTAGGTCCATGAAGAAAGGCAAATTGGAAGTGGTCAAACAGGAGTGGACTGAACATGGACATTTTAGGAATCAGTGAACTAAAATGGACTGGAATGGGTGAATTTAACTCAGATGACCATTATATCTACTACTGTGGGCAAGAATACCTTAGAAAAAATGGAGTAGCCATCATAGTCAACAAAAGAGCCTGAAATGCAGTACCTGAATGCAATCTCAAAAATGACAGAATGATCTCTGTTCATTTCCAAGGGAAACCATTCAATATCATGGTAATCCAAGTCTATGCCCCAACCAGGAATGCTGAAGAAGCTGACATTGAATGGTTCTATGAAGACCTACAAGACCTTCTAGAACTAACACCCCCAAAAGATGTCCTTTTCGTTATAGTGGATTGGAATCCAAAAGTAGGAAGTCAAGAGATACCTGGTTAAAAGGCAAATTTGGAGTACAAAAGGAAACAAATCAAAGGCTAACAGCATTTTGTCAAGAGAACACACTGGTCATAGTAAATGCTTCTTCCAACAACACAAGAAAAGACTCTACACATGGACATCACCAGATGGTCAATACTGAAATCAGACTGATTATATTCTTTGCAGCCAAAGATGGAGAAGGTCTATACAGTCAGCAAAAACAAGACTGGGAGCTGACTGTGGCAAACATATCATGAACTCCTTATTGCCAAATTAAGACTTAAATTGAAGAAAGTATGGAAAACCACTAGACCATTAAGGTATAACCTAAATCAAATCCCTTACAATTAAACAGTGGAAGTGACAAATAGATTCAAGGGATTAGATCTTATAAACAGAGTGCCAGAAGAACTATGGACAGAGGTTCATGACATTGTACAGGAGGCAGTGACCAAGACCATCCCCAAGAAAAAGAGATGCAAAAAGGTGAAATGGCATCTGAGGAGGCCTTACAAATAGCTGAGAAAAGAAAAGATGCAAAAGGCAAAGGAGAAAAGGAAAGATATACCTATTTGAAT
Source organism: Odocoileus virginianus (assembly GCF_023699985.2). Classification (NCBI taxonomy): domain Eukaryota; kingdom Metazoa; phylum Chordata; class Mammalia; order Artiodactyla; family Cervidae; genus Odocoileus; species Odocoileus virginianus. The sequence goes on from NC_069678.1 coordinate 56,834,827, forward strand.
GTAGAGATCCAAAGAACAGCAAGGAGAGATAAGAAAGTTGTCCTCAGTGATGAATGCAAAGAAATAGAGGAAAACAATATAACGGGAGACTACTGATCTCTTCAAGAAAATTAGAGATACCAAGGGAACATTTCATGCAAAGATGGGGACGATAAAGGACATAAATGGTACGAACCTAACAGAAGCAGAAGATATTAAGAAAAGGTGGCTAGAATACACAGAAGAACTATACAAAAAAGATCTTCATGACCCAGATAACCATGATGGTATGATCACTCACCTAGAGTCAGACATCCTGGAATGTGAAGTCAAGTGGGCCTTAGGAAACATCACTATGAACAAAGATAGTAGAGGTGATGGAATTCCAGTTGAGCTATATCAAATCCTAAAAGATGATGCTGTGAAAGTGCTGCACTCAATATGCCAGCAAATTTGGAAAACTCAGCAATGGCCATGGGACTGGAAAAGGTCAGTTTCATTCCAATCCCAAAGAAAGGCAATGTCAAAGAATGTTCAAACTACTGCACAACTGCACTCATCTCACATGCTAGCAAAGTAGCACTCAAAATTCTCCAAGCCAGGCTTCAACAGTATGTGAACTATGAACTTCCAAATGTTCAAGTTGGATTTAGAAAAGACAGAGGAACCAGAGATCAAATTGCCAACCGTTGCATCATTGAAAAAGAATGAGAGTTCCAGAAAAACATCTACTTCTACTTTATTGACTATGCCAAAGCCTTTGAATGCGTGGTTCACAACAAACTGTGGAAAATTCTTCAAGAGATGGGAATACCAGACCTCCTGTCCTGCCTCCTGAGAAATCTGTATGCAGGTCAAGAAGCAACTGTTAGAACTGGACGTGGAACAACCGACTCATTCCAAATCAGGAAAGAAGTACGTCAAGGGTGCATATTGTCACTCTGCTTATTTAACTTATATGCTGAGTACATAATGCGAAATGCCAGGCTGGATGAAGCACAAGCTGGAATCAAGATTGCCGGGAGAAATATCAATAACCTCAGATATGCAGATGACACCACCTTTATGGCAGAAAGCGAAGAACTAAAGAGCCTCTTGATGAAAGTGAAAGAGGAGAGTGAAAAAGCTGGCTTAAAATTCAACATTCAGAAAACTAAGATCATGCATCTGGTCCCATCACTCCATAGCAAATAGATGGGGAAACAATGGAAACGGTGAGAGACCTTATTTTTGGGGGCTCCAAAATCACTGCAGATGGTGACTGCAGCCATGAAATTAAAAGATGCTTGCTCCTTGGAAGAAAAGCTATGACCAACCTAGACATCATATTAAAAAGCAGAGACATTACTTTCCCATAAAGGTCTGTCTAGTCAAGGCTATGGTTTTTCTAGTAATCATGTATGGATGTGAGAGTTGGACCATAAAGAAAGCTGAACACTGAAGAATTGATGCTTTTGAACTAGAGTGTTGGAGATGGAGAAGACTCTTGAGAATCCCTTGGACTGCAAGGAGATCCAACTAGTCCATACTAAAGGAAATCAGTCCTGAATATTCATTGGAAAGACTGATGCTGAAGCTGATACCCCAATACTTTGGCCACCTAATGCGAAGAACTGACTCACTGGAAATGACCCTGATTCTGGAAAAGACTGCAGGTTGGAGGAGAAGGGAACAATAGAGTATGAGACGGTTGGATGGCATCACTGACTCAATGGACATGAGTTTGAGTAAGTTCCGGGAGTTGGTGATAGACAGGGAAGCCTGGGGTGCTGCAGTCCATCGGGGTGCAAAGAGTTGGACATGACTGAGTGAAACAACTGAACTGAGCCCCGATTGCTGGTATTATAAAGATATACGGAATATAATTTTTGGCTTCAATGAGCTCACTATATAGTAGGAAAAAAAGTTAAGAAAACCAATGAGTACAAAGCAGTGTGACAAGTATTATGATAGAGGGATAATAGATTACTTAAAAAGCTGAATCCAGCTCATCCTTAGTGTGTCGGGGCTTCTAATTATGATAGAAACATAATAGATTATTTAAAATATTACATCCATATTAACTTTAATGTTTGGAGCTTTCAAGAAGAGGAGATAATTGGCAACTGATCATAAACGAAAATTAAAAGGTCCACACAGATAAGGAGAGGAAAGATATTCCACATAGAAGGGATAGCATATACAAAAGTGAGTGCCTTTTTTATTGAGGAAGCTGCAAGTAGTTCTATTATGACTGCAGTGGTTGTGGAAGGGTTCAAGTGGGTTGGATGGGGAGTATGAGAGGAAAACCCATCAACCCCCCAAATTAAGTAGGCACCAGATCAAGACGGGCCTTTAATGGACATTCTTATCAGTTTGGGGAGCTACTGAAGTATTTGAAGCATTATGATAAAATTTTAATATCCTAAGAATCAGCATTTGTCCTAAGAATGGAGAAATAAAACATGTGTATTCAGTGGAATATTATTCAACGATGGAAAGAAATGAAGTGCTGACATCAGTGAACTTGGAAACAATGCTAAGTGAAATAAATCATTCACAAAAGACCACATATTGTATGATTCCATTTATATGAAATGTCAAGAAGAGGCAAATACATAGAAATAGAAAGCAGATTAGTGTTCGCTGGGGGTTGGGAATCAGGGGGCTGAGGCACAACTGTTAATGTGTACAGATTTTTTTTAAGTTAATAAAAGGATTCTGAAATTAGATAGTGGTGATGATTGCACAACTCTGTGATTATACTTATAAACCACTTGACTGTACATTTCAAAAGGGTGAATTTTACAGTATGTGAATTGTATATCAATATTGCTCTTATTATTTTCAAATTACTAAAAATAATTCCTATTAAAATAAGTATTAATAGAAGATAATATTATAATGGCTTTGCCTGTTATTCAGAAAATTATCTCTCTTGCTAATCTGTAGACTTAATGACTCACTTAAACCCATAACTTTTGTGTGTATGTATGTATGTAAGTGGTTTAACAAGCAGATCCTAATTAAAATATTTCCAAGTATTTTACTTAAGCAATTCAGGTCTTTATGAGACATTAAGGCTTTTGAATGATTTCTATCTTTCTGATTTTAACTCATTTTCTTTCCCATTCAAAGATGAAACTCTAGGTAGGCATTACATTTTTAGAAAAGTGCATAACTTTAACCAGTAATTTGACTTCTAGAACTTAGATTAAGGAAATAACTGGATAAGTATGCAACAAGGACTTACCAACATGTTCATTATGATATTATTTGTAATAATAAAAATTAGAAACCACACAAAAATATCTAACATTAAGAGATTGATTAAGTAAATTATTGCAAATCTATATAATGCCAAAGCCTTTGACTGTGTGGATCACAATACACTGTGGAAAATTCTTCAAGAGATGGGCATACCAGACCACCTGACCTGCCTCTTAAGAAACCTGTATGCAGGTCAGGAAGCAACAGTTAGAACTGGATGTGGACCAACAGACTGGTTCCAAATAGGAAAAGGAGTACGTCAAGGCTGTATATTGTCACCCTGCTTATTTAACTTCTATGCAGAGCACATCATGAGAAATGCTGGGCTGGAAGAAGCACAAGCTGAAATCAAGCTTGCCGGGAGAAATATCAATAACCTCAGATATGTAGATGACACCACCCTTATGGCAGAAAGTGAAGAGGAACTAAAAAGCCTCTTGATGAAAGTGAAAGAGGAGAGTGAAAACGTTGGCTTAAAGCTCAACATTCAGAAAACTAAGATCATGGCATCTGGTCCCATCACTTCATGGGAAATAGATGGGGAAACAGTGGAAGCAGTGTCAGACTTTATTTTAAACTCACTGCAGATGGTGATTGCAGCCATGAAATTAAAAGACGCTTACTCCTTGGAAGGAAAGTTATGACCAACCTAGATAGCATATTAAAAAGCAGAGACATTACTTTGCCAACATCTAGGTCCATCTAGTCAAGGCTATGGTTTTTCCAGTGGTCACGTATGGATATGAGAGTTGGACTGTGAAGAAAGCTGAGTATCGAAAAATTGATGCTTTTGAATTGTGGTGTTGAAGAAGACTCTTGAGAATCCCTTGGACAGCAAGGAGATCCAACCAGTCCATCCTAAAGGAGATCAGTCCTGGGTGTTCATTGGAAGCATTGATGTTGAAGCTGAAACTCCAATACTTTGGCCACCTGATGCGAAGAGCTGACTCACTGGAAAAGACCCTGATGCTGGGAGGGATTGGGGGCAGGAGGAGAAGGGGACGACAAAGGATGAGATGGCTGGATGGCATCACTGACACGATGGACATGAGTTTGAGTGAACTCCAGGAGTTGGTGATGGACAGAGAGGCCTGGCGTGCTGCGAGTCATGGGGTCGCAAAGAGTTGGACACGACTGAGCATCTGAACTGAACTGAAGTCTATATAATAGAGGACTTACCTGGTGGTTCAGATGGTATATAGTCCTAAACGTGGCAGTGGTTGTACTGGGTAATGAGACATGATATATATGTGTAAATATGTGTGTGTATACATATACATACATATATGCATATGTATAAATGATGTTACATTACTAGTACAACCACTGTTAATGTTTAGGGGTATACCCTTACATATATATGTGTGTGTGTGTATATTTTTGCTTATCTGCACTTTCTAATTTTCTTATTTTTCTACAATAATTAGACAGTACTTATAAGAAAAATAAGGTACTACTATTTTAAGAAAATAGTAACAAAAACTTAAAAAACTTTAACAAATTATGGTGTCACAATTTGGTGTTGTGTCCAAACAGCTAGTTGCTTTGGTCAGTTCAGTTGTACAAATGCTCAATTCACAAGGAAAAAGAAAACAGGTTGTTTGAAAGGGACAGTTAAATAAAACATAACGACTAATCCACTAGACCAGTGAATGGCATTGGTTGTGAAAACAAATATAATCCTTACAGTCCTTTTCATACTGAGCACATAACTCTCATACTCCGTCAATCCAGGAGACTGTCTGAGTACTCAGTTCCTTGGTGGTCCCCTCTTTTTGCTATTGAGGTCACTGTACAACAGACAGAATGACATTATTGCCCAAAATAACGCACTGCATCTCTGGATGCTGAAGGTGAAGCTGTTTTTACTATTATATTTTGTCCCAGCAGTCAAAGTCTGTGCTCCCTAGTTAATTTTGATTGCCTTTTTCCAGCTCAACGTACAGGAACGGTTTTAATAATGTTTGTGTGAATCCAGACCACAGGAGTGAAATTGCGACCATCATAAATACAATGCTGGGAGGAACCAGCAACACCCCACAATCGGACTGCCAGAAGAAGACAAATGTCACGTATGAGGCAAGTTTAATTTCATTTATCACAAAGCTCTGCAGACTCAGCCACTGTTGTGAAGACTTGCTTTGAAGCTTACTCTTATGGTGGCCTGAGTCTTGCTAAGTATTTATTGCTGTTTTCTAAAGCTCTAATAGTTCTTTTCAATCAATAATTTTTTTTTTACCAACTATGAAATTGCTACAGTTTCCTTTCTTCTGTATATACATATATCCTATCAGCCTGCATATTGCCTCATTAGTCAAAACAGATAGCAATGAGTGTCATGTTTGACAATGGTGTGTAGCATTCATTATTTCTGGAGGTGGAATGTTTCCCCAAAGACTGCTTGGAAAGGCCAGTGCCCTGATTTTCCACTATATTTATGTATATAAACACTGTCATATGAAAGAGACCAAATAATTCTGAGCTCATTTTATGGTCTCTGTTATGATGAATATAGATGAGAAATATGAAAACTCTGACACTGTTTTGAAAAAGTTCTTTGTAGCAGTGTGTCACCCGTTCAACAAATTCATTATATTCTGAGATTTCAAAGAATACTTTGACACTGACAGATTATCAGTGAAGAATCACTAAACTATTTGTATTCTTAAAATTAGAGCATAACTTCCCACTGATTGGTAAAGAGCCATCTCCTAAATTCCAAGTTCAATATGCCATCTTGTATGTATAAAAGATCCAAATCATGGCCTATGACCAATTTTATAATTCTTTGGGCAAGATCTAAAAATATTCATTTCTTGTAACACTTAGCAGAGTGCTAAATGTGGATCAAACTATCATGCATTACATCCAAACTAGTGAAACAACCTATATACCTAAGGCTATAGCAAATCCATTTTGCCCAAATAAGGAAAATATCTCAGTAACTGTTTTTCAATGGGTAGTGTGTATTAGGTTTTTTGCTGCTACTATAATGTTATCACAAACTTAGTGGCTTAAAACATCACAAATTTATTATCTGACAGTTCTTTACGTTAGACATTTAACTCAGTTCTCAATGGGCTGCAACAAAGGTGTTGGCCTGCAGGTGTGTGTGTTCAGTTGTGTCCAACTCTTTGCGACCCATAGCTGGCCAGGCTCCTCTGTCCATGTAATTCTCCAGGCAAGAATACTGAAGTGGGTAGCCATTCCTTTCTCCAGGGGATTTTCCTGAGCCAGGAATTGAACTAGGGTCTCCTGCATTGCAGGCAAATTCTTTACTCTCTGGGCCACCAAGGAAGCCTGTAATAGTGGTTTATACCTCACAGTTATTAGATTAAGTGAGTGAATACATATAAAGTACTTAGAGCAGTGGATGGCATTCAGTATGGGGTCAATAAATGTTATAATTATTGAAAATTTGAAGACCGAGCTACAGTCCAGTGTCTTTTTATCCAGCAAAGCCCACTTTAAGAGACTTCTGAGTCTCCCAACTGTACTAGATTTACTGACAGGAAATTCTTCTTTACTCTTAGTCTTGGAGTGTACTGAAAGACCAACACTTGTTATCTTTCCCTTGAATTCCCAACTGATAAGAGGGAATTTAACAACATTTATTGACCCCATACTCAGTGCCATCTTTATTTAGGGAAGGCGATGGCAAGAGGGCTGGAAGTTCTTTCCTTTATCATCTGTGGTTCCCTAGTGGTGGCTCTCAGTGATAACGGCTCCAACTATTGGTTTACTCTTAATAGTGGACATAGGTCCCAACAAGAGGGTTTTCTGATGGTCCTTAAGAACGTTTAGAGGTTATTTCCTTTGGTCACTCCAAGTCAGTAGAGCATGGGATCTGAAACAATGGCAGAGTCTAGTTATTGGCTAATGGCTTATCTGAGTGTGTTTTTCTAATTTGCACCTCATGTTCAGCTCATGTTCTTTAGTGGCTCAGCAGCACAGTGGTTTTCTCTCAGCACCACCTCTAGAGAGCATCTTGCAGCAGACCAACAGTATTGCAGTCTTTTCCAAATAAGTCTTTTCTCCTATCAAACACCAATATCCAAGTGTGCTTGAGACACACACAGATCCAATGGACTGAGGGATCACAGAAATCCCCACAGTTTTGAACCAAAGCTAATCTAGAGAGCACTGGCCATGTGCTGCAAATAGGCATGACCTGTTGCCATTTCATATTTCTACCCCAGTTTTTGAACCAGTTTTCATATAATTTTATAAATGGTTTTTCCAAAAGTACCCATAATGGGCTTTTCAAAAGTTTTGCTTTTCACAGCAATTTTGAAAAAAGATGGGTATGGAAGCTATTTCATAGTGTTAAGATCTGACCTTGTCTTATTGCTTACCTAGCCTGCACTCCACTGGACATAAACCTTGAAGGACTCAGGAAGTGAGTCTACAAGGCAAACATTTAACATTCTAACTTTAGAGGAGAAAGGAACTTTATATGACTGTTTAATGATGAAGGTGAATGACTATGACAGTCTCAGCTATTGTAAATGTAGACACCAAAATAGAACTTGTCTTAAGGGAACTGCAACATCAGTTTGTGAAATATACTTTTCTTTAAAATTCTGAAAAAACTTGGCTCTAGCTGATGCTAAGAAATTGGTTTCTAGGAAGGCCATACATCAGATAAAAATTGCATACTATTGTAATGATAATTTAGAACATATTGGTTATATATTATAAAATATGATATTTTATGCTTTTATGTAACTGAAAGCTCAGAGAGTGTTTCTGGAGGAAAAAATTGACTCATAGAAATAGTAAACACAGCCACTGATTCAATAGCTTGTAAGGGGTAACTTTTTTGGGGTCAAATATTGGCAAATATTTTTTTTCATAAATTGGGCAATATTAATATTAAGCTATGATGTGGCTCAAAGGAATAGCATTACAAATGCACAGTAGACTGTGTTTACTTAATCCCTGTGATTATTAGACCACTTGATATATCAAGAATAAAGGTGTTATCAATAGTTTTACTCTATGAGTCAAAAGTATGAAAACAAAATATTGTAAGGTTAATTGCTAAGAGTCAAATCTTGATCTCTGAACAGTTTCCTAGCTTAACAACTGAAGACTTTATATGCAGCAAGAGAAGAGATTTATCTAGTGACCATTAGAAACTAAAGAGGGAGAGAAAGAGAAGAGAGGTAAGCAAAGTAGAGAAAAAGAGAAAAAAGAGGGCATTGGCAGCTGAATATGATGTTTCAGTGTATGACTGAACTTCAACTGACAAACAATGAATATAAAATCCATAAAAAATGAACAGAAAGAATTGCTTTAGAAACCTAAAATAATTGAGCCTCAAAAGACAGAGATTACAAATTATACAACTGACCAAAGTCCTCTAAAAACGTTACAAAAATCTTATCCAAAGATTAAAGGAATTTAAAACTCTCTTTCATAAACTTTTAAATAAAGAAATATTAAAATAAAAATCATATATTTATTAACAATCCATTGGAGCAACAGGAGAACCATAGAAACTGGTTATGTGATTACAGATATCTTAGTAACAATATAATGGAGCAATCCTAACAGAAAAATACATTTGCATCATTCTTTTATGTCACTGTAAAGATTTATTTAGTAGCCAAAAAGAAAAATGTATATAGATATACAGTTTTCAAGATACTGCCCTTATGACTTGATGAAAGCAACCCAAAAGTAAGCAGTTTATTTCCTTTTATCTGTGATTCCTGTTAGAAATTACAAATTGGCTACTAAAAAATTGAATTCTTTTTATAGTTTGATGCTGATTATCATGCAATATTCTCTTTTGGGGAATCTGAATATAAGAGTTAAAGTTATGTTTGGCTTTGCCTACTTTACATAGGCATATCTTGTTTTACTGTGCTTCACTTTACTGCACTTTGCAGATACTGTATTTTTTGTTGCTGTTGTTTTTTACAAATTGAAGGTTTGTGGCAACTTTCTGCCAAGCAAGTCTGTTGGTGCCATTTTTCCAACAGCATCTGCTCACTTCAATGTTTCTGTGTCACATTTTGGTAAGTCTCGCAATATTATTATTCTGTTCGTGGCCTGTGATGAGTGATCATTGATGTTACTCACTAAAGACTTAGATAATAGCATTTTTAACATTATTTTTAAATTTTTTAATTTAAGTACAGTTGATTTACAATGCTATTAATTACTGTCATACAGCAAAATGATTCAGTTTATATATATGTATACGTATATATACTCTTTTTTAGAGAAGCGAAAAGCAAAGGAGAAAAGGAAAGATATACCCATTTAAATGCAGAGTTCCAAAGAATAGCAAGGAGAGATAAGAAAGCCTTCCTCAGTGATCAATGCAAAGAAATAGAGGAAAACAATAGAATGGGAAAGACTAGAGATCTCTTCAAGAAAATAAGAGATACCAAGGGAACATTTCATGCAAAGATGGGCTCAATAAAGGACAGAAATGGTATGGACATAATAGAAGCAGAAGATATTAAGAAGAGATGGCAAGAATACACAGAAGAACTATACAAAAAAGATCTTCACGACCCAGATAATCACGAAGGTGTGATCACTCACACTCACCTAGAGCCGGACATCCTGGAATGTGAAGCCAGGTGGGCCTCAGGAAGCATCACTACAAACAAAGCTAGTGGAGGTGATGGAATTCCAGTTGAGCTATTTCACATTCTAAAAGATGATGCATGTATATTACCAAGGGTGAAACAGATCACCAGCCCAGGTTGGATGCATGAGAAAAGTGCTTGGGGCTGGTGCACTGGGAAGACCCAGAGGGATGGGGTGGGGAGGGAGGTGGGAGGGGGGATAGGGATGGGAAACACATGTAAATCCATGGCTGATTCATGTCAATGTATGACAAAAACCACTACAATATTGTAAAGTAATTAGCCTCCAACTAATAAAAATAAATGGAAAATAAATAAATAAATAATTAAAAAAAAAGATGATGCTGTGAAAGTGCTGCATTCAATATGTCAACAAATTTGGAAAACTCGGCAGTGGCCACAGGAATGGGAAAGGTCAATTTTTATTCCAATCCCAAAGAAAGGTAATGTCAAAGAATGCTCAAACTGCTACACAATTGCACTCATCTCACATGCTAGTAAAGTAATGTTCAAAATTCTCCAAGCCAGGCTTCAGCAATATGTGAACCGTGAACTTCCAGATGTTCAAGCAGGTTTTAGAAAAGGCAGAGGAACCAGAGATCAAATTGCCAACATCCGCTGGACCATTGAAAAAGTAAGAGAGTTCCAGAAAAACATCTATTTCTGCTTTATTGACTATGCCAAAGCCTTTGACTGTGTGGATCACAATAAACTGTGGAAAATTCTGAAAGAGACGGGAATACCAGACCACCTGACCTGCCTCTTGAGAAACCTGTATGCAGGTCAGGAAGCAACAGTTAGAACTGGATGTGGACCAACAGACTGGTTCCAAATAGGAAAAGGAGTACATCAAGGCTGTATATTGCCTCCCTGCTTATTTAACTTCTATGCAGAGTACATCATGAGAAACGCTGGGCTGGAAGAAGCACAAGCTGGAATCAAGATTGCTGGGAGAAATATCAATAACCTCAGATATGCAGATGACACCACCTTTATGGCAGAAAGGGAAGAAGAACTAAAGAGCCTCTTGATGAAAGTGAAAGAAGACAGTGAAAACGTTGGCTTAAACCTCAACATTCAGAAAACTAAGATCATGGCATCTGGTCCTATCACTTCATGGCAAATAGATGGGGAAACAGTGGAAACAGTGTCAGACTTTATTTTTCTGGGCTCCAAAATCACTGCAGATGGTGACTGCAGCCATGAAATTGAGACGCTTACTCCTTGGAAGGAAAGTTATGACCAACATAGACAGCGTGTTAAAAAGCAGAGACATTACTTTGCCAGCAAAGGTCCATCTCGTCAAGGCTATGGTTTTTCCAGTAGTCATGTATGGATGTGAGCGTTGGACTATAAAGAAAGCTGTGAGCTGAAGAATTGATGCTTTTGAACTATGGTGTTGGAGAAGACTCTTGAGAGTCCCTTGGACTGCAAGGAGATCCAACCAGTCCATCCTAAAGGAGATCAGTCCTTGGTATTCATTGGAAGGACTGATGTTGAAGCTGAAACTCCAATACTCTGGCCATCTGATGTGGAGAGCTGACTCATTTGAAAAGACCCTGATGCTGGGAAAGATTGAGGGCAGAAGGAGAAGGGGACGACAGAGGATGAGATGGTTGGATGGCATCACTGACACAATGGACATGGGTTTGGGTGGACTCTGGGAGTTGATGATTGACAGGGAGGCCTGGCTGTGGTTCATGGGGTCACAAAGAGTTGGACATGACTGAATAACTGAATTGAACTAAACTCCTTTCTTAAAAATATCTTTTCCATTATGATTTATCATGATATTGAATATAGTTCCCTGTGCTATACAGCAAGACCTTGTTTATCCATTCTATACATAAAAGCTTGCATCTGCTAACTCCAACCTCCTACTCCATCTCTTCACTCACTTAAAAAAAAGGCAATAAAATATTTTTACCATCTGAGCCATCAGGGAAGCCCCTGGCAATAAAGTATTTTTGAATTAAGGCATCTATATTATTTTAAACATAATGCTATTGCACATATAATAGGATACATTGTAATATAAATGTAACTTTTAAAGGTATTGAGAAACCAAAAATTCCTTGGGGCTTGCTTCATTGTAATATTCATTTTATTGCAGTGGTCTGGAACCAAACTTTAATATCGCAGAGGTATTCCTATAGGAATTATAATTTTTTTAAATTGATTGTTACATTATTATAATTATTACCTAAAAATTAAAAATCTCTGGAATTCTCTTCATTGTGACCTAAACTATATTTTTATTTCTGTTTATTTCTTGGTAAAATTCTTAAGCTTAAGAAAAATCTTCTTTCATTTGATTTTCATATTTTCTTTTAAGAGATCACACTCCTTTACATACTGTCTCTCCAGATTTCTTGCCTATTTGGGAAAAACAGGTGAAATATTTTCCATTTCTTTTATTTTATGACTTCTTTAAACTTTAAAGCCTGTATTTAATATGAGACCTTAGCTTGTGGTGAATAGCTGGGTTGCTAAGTTTCATGCAGTTTACTGGTTCTGTCAGAGCTCCTACTGTCTTTTCTTCTCAGCTTTATATATAGCATAAAAAGTAGAAACCATTAAAACCAAGTTGAGGAGCTGTAGATGGCTGTGGATTCTCCTTCCTAGTTATTCCTAAAATAGTATCAGTAATCAGCTTTCTGATGATCATCCCTGCAAGCTTCCCCAAAGCCCCTTCAATTGTCAAATTTTTTGACACTATATCATTTCAAAATAATGGACTGAGCAGTGAAAAATTCAGTGAAGTCTTTTTTGTCACTCATGCTAAAATAAGGTTTCTAAAGTGAAAAATTGTTCTTTTGTGAGCTACATTCAGTCAAACTATGATTCTTTTGGATAAAATGTGGCTTTATGTAGAGTAGACCATGCTGGGGTATTGCTTAGAGCTGGCAGTGAAATCAGGAGGTCAAAAGGCCAATGACAAATGTCTTGAAGGCTCTACAGTTGTGTATTTCTGATACATTGACTGACAAAGTGTCTCTTAGCCATGGCTGTGCATTGGCTGGAAGTGTGAGGCAGAGAGAAAAGGAAATTTCTTTTTTTAAAAAATTACTTTTTAGTCTCTATATTTCTATATTATTTAATTTTTATAGTGACATTTTTTCATTTATTACCTGTCTAATTTTCTGAGGTTTAAGTAAAAAAAGGCTGCAGTTGTACACATCTGAGACTGAGACTGTATTATGACTGTATTTATTATTTTTTATGGAAAGAAAACACCAGTTTTAGTAATTATAAAATATGTACAAAACTTCAACATTCCTGAAAGATACGACTCACGTCACAACTGAATTATAAATGTAATTGGATACTTTAATACAAAGGAAAAGACTGACTGGGCGGTGCCTGCTCAATTGTGCCTGACTCTGCAACCCCATGGACTGTAGCCTGCCAGGCTCCTCTGTCCATGGAATTTTCCAGGCAAAAATACTGGAGTGGGTTACCATTTCCTTCTCCAGGAAAAGCTTAGTTGGTTTGCAAAAAGTATGTAAACCATAAAAGATAAAAAGCATTTAAAAATATACAACAAATGCTTAAGAGCCTTTTTATTTCAAGTTATTCTGGTAATAAAGATCATGTAAAAATAACAGATGTGTGAAGTGTGAAGATTGTAAGTCATATGTGTTTACTTTTTAAAAATTCAAAGTTCAAACCTACTGGTTATAATTTTGTTGTACATTTTAAAGTGAATTACGATTTAAAAGGATGACTATGTTGTCCAGAGTAAAAGCACTGAGAATGCCCTAGTTCACAATCAGTAGAAGATACCTAAGTGAAAGTGGTTCTCAATTGTCTGTCTCTTTGGCGACCCTCACATTGTGGCTCAGAGAGGACACCTTCAGAGAACTGAAGCTGCTCCCAGCTGGTGTGTGCAAGTCATACAAACCCAGCATACTATAGGAATAAGCAATTCTTGTACCTCAGTGGAGGAATCCTACTAAATTAGTCATTCAGAGTCGAGGTAGAAACCATTTTTTTTTAAAGTAGAGGACAGGATGAATATATGATTTTCTCTCAACAAACAAATAAATCTTGGTATAGCTCAATAAACAAAGAGAAACACAAATTTAAGATATGATTCTTCTTTAATCATTTTAATGTATAGTCCAACACTTCTCATTTTATTTTAATAAATATCCTCGGAGTTTAAACGGTAGTGCCTTGTTATTGGAATGTGGTTTGTGTATGGTGATGGGGTTTGACCCAGTAGGTTTCAAATATGGGAAATAATTTCTACTCCCTTATATTTAAAAACTAAGACCATGTATAGCTATGCTAATTATAAAGATGATAGACAATTAAATAAAATCTTACTTGTAATTTTGTACCTTATGCAGTAATCCTAGACTGTTATTACGTGCTCACTGCTTAATGTAACTGGATTTATTAACAATTTATATATTTTGGGGGCTTCTCTGGTAGTGCAGTGGTTAAGAATCCACCTTTCAGTGGAAGGGCACTGGTTCGATTCCTGGTCTGGGAAGATCCCACATACCGCAGAGCAACTAAGCCTGTGAGATGCAACTGCTGAAGCCCACACGCCTAGAGCCTGTGCTCCGCCAGAAGAGAAGCTCCGGCGATGAGCCCCCGCTTGCAGCTACCAGAGAAAGGCCCGTGTGCAGTAATGAAGACCCACCACAGCCAAAAAACAAAAGTGATAAACCCCCAAACCCCATAATACGTATTTTGAAATATACATATATATATATACATTTTTAAATAACACAATCTAAAAATTCTAATCTAGTAGTCCAACTTTCCAGCAGAATTCTGGGACCTTCAGGTTAACTTGGTGTCTGGAAATCTATTCTCATCTCTTTATGGCTTTCCTTCAACTCATTCAAAAGATCTTAGGGAAAACTTAAGTTGGAACTTAGAGAACTTAAGAATCAACTCTTTGTGTTCTCATGATTTTCTTTACACATCCCAAAGAAAAATGACACAATAAAAGTGTTTTGCAGTTACTTGGGTTTTCTTTTTAATTGTTTTAGATTTCTCTGATGGTACCTATTGCTACCTGCTTTTTTTTTTTTCCCACCTTAGTGTGCTCATGCCAAATTTCCCTGCTCCTTGTGATAAATATTATTTTGTGAACCACTTTCTTTAGCTATCAAAAAACAGAGATTTGGCTCAATTAGTGATTACTATCTCTTAGAGAGGCTCAGACTATATTTGTGGGATATAGCAGTCTTTTTTTTTAAGAAAAAGATTAATCAGAAAAATTACAAAGATTTAAAAGCAGATTTAATGTGTGTTGTTGAAAAAATACAACACAACAAATTTCAGGATCCATACTGAAGTATCAGTTGCTTTGGCAATCCCTCTTAGATGCCATGGTTGAAAGCATTCAGGCTCTAGGGAAGTAATTCTCATAGATTAAAGCATATGAGAATTATGGGTACTGAAGTACTTTCAGTTTGAAAGATGAAAAACACCCATTATTTTCATAATAGTATAATGGACACGTTTGGGGACCTGCCCGGATTCCCTTGATCAGGTTGGTGCTCTCACTCTGCAGGTGCTGCTGACGGCTCACATCTAACACTTCTTTTGAAAATTACCCTCAGCTTGGAGCTTCCTTACTGAGAAATGCTGGGTAGGTCATGCTCCTTCCCACACAGTCAATGACTGAGGATGCTGTTTAGTCACTAATTTGTGTGTGGCTCTTTTGCGATCCCATGGACGGTAGCCTGCCAGGCTCCTCTGTCCATAGGATTTCCCAGGCAAGAATACTGGAGTGGGTTGCCATTTCCTTCTCCCAACCCAGGGATCTTCCCGACCCAGGGATCAAACCCACATCTCTTGCATTGGCAGGCAGATTCTTTACCACTGAGCCACTTATGAAGCCCTCAATGACTGATGCCAGGGTACAAAAGACTGTTTCCTTCCTCAGGGTGAGATAACTCTGTGGTACCCTCTTTTTTTAATTCAATTTTTAAAATTTAATTAAAGTTTCCACTAAATCCATATCTTTGCCCGGTTTGTTCACCTGCCCTACTGCATCCCTCATTCTCATATAGATTTCACCTAACAGCAATTATTCAATTAATTTGCACAAAAATCTCCATCTCTGGTTCTGCATCCTGAGGATCTGAGTTTAGACGAATATAAACTACAAAAATTAAAGCCCTGCAGTATCTTCTTGCCTGGAAGGTATATGCAGATTCTATATTTTGCTTACTAGTGATTCTTTGGAAGCCAGTATCAGGTTCCCATGCATATAGCAACTTTGGAAGTGGATTGGAGGAAACATGAATAATATTGTTATTAAATACATGCTATTGAGATACATCTCAAATGTTAGATGGGTAAATTTTTAAAAGTTAAACAATATTGCTACAGGAAGAGACATGGAAGATTACTTTTTATTTTGTTTTTGTTTTATTTCTATTAATCTGGCTTAGTAATATTTTCAAGATTCTAGTTAGTTATAACATCTTCAAGCAGAAATTAGAAATACTACGGGAGTCCCTGGAATACCATTTACAACTTGTGGTGTAAATTTATAAATGGAATACGAAAGACTTCACACATTTCTCAAGGATCTTTTGGATCCTAAGTAATAAGCTTTCTCTAACTGATGGACCTGTTAATTCTTATTAGTTATTACATAAGATATTATTTATGAACTAATTTTAAGTGTTTTCATATTTTGATTGAGAAGTCTCTGATGTTTTTCCAAAAACTGAAACAAACTTAAAAAGTCTCAAGTCCTTTCCCATACCATTTCTGCCTCCTTATTTAGCTTATTTTGTTCCATGCTAAATAGCTGACATTATGCAGCAGATGAAACACAGATAACGTTTAACTCAGGCAACTAATATAACTGGTTATGTATTTGGACTTCAATTTTATTGAAAAATATTCTACTGATTATTAAAAAATATCACAAAGTGATAGCAATCTCAATTCAAGTGTTTTTCTAAATATACTGTTGAATTAAAATGTCCCAATCAATGTTCTTATCTGAAATGGTTCTTTTAAATCACCTTATTTTTTCATATGTAAAATAGAATGATGTTTTCTTAAAGAATCTTGTCTGTGTTGTTATATTTTATTACACCACTTTGCAAGCTGAAATCTTATATCTCTTCTTTATAACATAATGTCTTGATATCAAAATCATCAAATTGGCTAAAGAACGCTGCCACAACTTCTTGAGTGAGTGTTAGTTGCCTAGTCATGTCCAACTCTTTGAGACCTCACGGCTGTAGCCCCCAGACTCCTCTGTCCATGGAATTCTCCAGGCAAGAATACTGGAGTGGGTTGCCATTTCCTCCTCCAGGGGAGCTTCCTGACCCAGGGATCAAACTCAGGTCTCCTACATTGCAGACAGTTTCTTTACTGTCTGAGCCACCGGAGAAGCCTTGGAGCCTTCTTAAAAGACCTCATATACATGCTCATACTTGTAGAATCCTATTAAAAGGAGATTGCGAAGACTGCATTTCTATTAATATTTCTGAATAGATTTAGGGTCTTTTCAACATATAAGACAAAGAACAAAACAGGCAAAAATGCACTTTTATTTAAAAAAATCCTTGCTTTTAATGTCCTTAAACAACCAAATGGTATTCTAAACCTCAAACTGCAATGTGACTAAGATGCAGCTGGAATAACCAAGTAGTACAATAATTTATGCTTGTTATTTGTTTTTAAAAATTCAGCTTAATATAAAAATGACACATATTTATATTTTATCTATTTCTTGCTCCTGAATGTTATTTTCACATAATTAATAGGTTCTCCACATTACTTTGCATTACATAATCACTCAAAGTAGAATTAAGGATGGAACAGACATATGTTAATTATAAAATTAATTTAGAAATATATAAAATAAATAATCTTTAGGAATTATAAAAAATTAAGGAACTATTGCATGTAGTTTAATATTTATGTAGTAAATATAAATCATATGCTATGTGGAGTTCTAGATAAATGTGTTTGCTATTCTTGATTTTTATATCCATGGAGAATAAATGACAGTAAGTAGGTTTATGATATGTACTTTTTTCATAAATCAAGAACAGATCTTTGCAACTTTTTGTTTGTGATCCACCAGTGTCATGAGACTGAACAAATCTGGAAAATTTTTCTTGTGTGTTTTCGAACTTGCTACTGCCAAGCAGGCCTCTGAGTATTATTATCCCCAGTAAAGTTATCAAAGAAATGCTTTGGATCCGCACAACTAACTTTTCTTCTTTTCTTAATATTAATTATATAAAAAACTCTTATTTGATGCAATGTCCATCTCCATACAATTTTTTTTTTCTAGGGGTGGAAGGTGGTGTGTAAATAGGAGGGACCTACATCTGGTTGCAGGCTGTTTGGCATCTGGAATTGATCTTTTAAAATTTACATACAATTAAGCACAGTAATTTATTCTGAAATTCCAGAACATTTAGAGTTGATTGGTGATTATAGAATTTTACAGTTGACATGCCTCTAATATTCTTCTTTGGCTTGGGATTTTTACCTAAACCTTGGGCAAATTAAGGCATTTAAGAAAGAACATGAATTGTTTCTTCCATCACTTCTGTCTACATGCAGATTGTCCAAATTCATGGAAATATAAGTAAGATCTCTTGCATCTGCTCAGCATGAGTGTTTATGATAAAACTGTGGAGAATAAGTGATTCTTTGGTCTCAGTATCCTAGTATGTGTATTTCCTGCTATCATGTAATTTGAGGATATGCATAATGTAGCTTCCATTTGATCCTGTTTCTAGGTAATTGTTCATGGGATTATTCAGTGCTATACTTTTAGAGCATATAGAGAAAGGGGCTGTGATCTCCTTTAATATCTTTAAAATCCAGAAGCTTCTTGTCCATCCATCTCAAATGAAGCAAGGAGGGATGTCAGTCCTTGAATGAGGAGCTATGTGAATGCAACATTAAAAATTTATTTATTTTCAGAGTCTTGGGCTGCCTTATGAAGTCACACAACAACATGATATCAATCATCTATTAATTCAATCTCTTCCCAACAACATCTCATGGAAACTGCACTGGTATCTTAAATTTTGTAATCATGAGTCATTATTTTATGAACATTTAAACAGGAAAAGATTATTGTGGTTTGTTCCATTGGGACAATCTCCACTGTAGTAATACCTTAGTCCAAAAGTCATACAAATGCTTGGCAATCCTATGTGTACTGTATGCTTCTAATTATCTAAGTTCAATAGAGAAAATATGCTGACTTTCAAGGATTTGTTGAAGCAAATATCTAGGTTATAACTAATTAGAGTGTTCTGTAACACCTTCAATATTAGATTATTATATTAGTCTCAACTCTACAGGGTATAAATTTGTCATGTGGCTCTTCTGCTAAGTGGTATTTGCAGATAGAGGTGTGCATCACAGGGCTTATTAAGAGAAAAGGATTTGGAACCAGATCAATCTGGGTTCCAATCTTGTCTGCCACAGATCAGCTAAATGACCCTGGGCAACTTAATTAAACACTCTGGGCCATTCCACAAAATAAGGAATAATAGTATTCAACTAACATAAGTTGTTATGAAGATCAGGTCAGTTCATGTATTTAAAGAGCCAAATATAGTGACTAACACATTACAGATACTCGGTAAAAGTCTATATACTTTTATTATTATTATTATCAGATTTGTTACATCAAAATCTTTTATCTCTGTGGAGTATCTTGCCATCTTGATAGCAATGTCCCTCTATAATAATAAATCAGGTAACGGCTCCATCCACTTCACTGGGAGGGCAAAAGCAAGCATTACATAAGGTCATTTTTATCTGGTTTTCTACAGTTTTCTCTTTTCAAGTATGTAAAAGCAGCTTTCACCTGGCAGTGAACCTAAAATAATGAACTCCATGATGAGTGAGTTGGGTTGTTCAACTGTGAGTAGTTGTTCTGTTCACCACTGTTCTGATGATGATATGAACTGTAGGACTAATCATGCTCCATACGTTTAATCCAAGGAGATCATAGTTGATTCAGACTACCTTGAGGTCTTTGAGAAGAATTACATTTGCAAGACCACATGTTGTTCTCAGCTCTCAAAGTCTGGTACAATACAGTGTTCATATCTGGCTTGATCCTCAATTCTCTCTAAAGCCTCAGTTAACTTTTGAGCTGTAGCAAGAGTTTTTCTGCAATATCTAAATTGGAACAGAATCTAAATCGGAACTTCTGACAGACTGAACAACACAACTCACTTTTGCCCCAACTCCATCCTCTCAGCCCTTTGGGATGACTATTTCATGCTTTTCCTACCTGGCTGTTTACCATGTAATCAGTTTGGATGCTATTTCACTTTGGTCATTGGCATTTGGCTGAAACAGTGGTTTCTAGCAATTGTAATAAAGAGAATGGAACAATTCCATTGGCTGCTTTAGTATAGAAAGTCTTCAATGACTCTAAGACATTCAGATTATCCTGGATACTTAGAATTTTGAATGACATGATAAAACACTTAAATATTCATAAATGGTAAAATTATACAGTGTGCTTGAAAGACCATTTTAAACCCATGACCTGTTTATTAAAAGGGTTGTTTTTAATTTGCTAAGTTGTGTCCGACTCTGCGATTACATACACTGTAGCCCGCCAAGCTTCTCTGTCCATGGACTTCTCCAGGCAAGAATACTGGAGTGGGTTGCCATTTCCTTCTCCAGAGGATCTTCCCGACCCAGGGATGGAACCCACATCTCTTATGTCTCCTGCATTGGCAGGTGTCTTCTTTATCCCTGAGACACTAGGGAAGCTCTTATTGGAAGAGGGTATATATTATACTAAAGTTTAAGCTTTTTCCTAACTTCACTGGAACTCCTTATGAAGACAGCATCAACCTCTGATCCAGTTACTATCAGCTGAATTAAAACATCAGTTGAATTTGGTTCTCCTCATCTCTCCTCACAGCTGCAAATTAGCTGCAATTTATGATAAAACTTGTTCCTCAACCTTGGAGAGAAGAGTATTTCATTTTGTTTGTGCCACATGGCTTGTGGGATCTTATTTCCCTGCCCAGAAACTGAACCCAGGGCCACAGCAGTGAAAGTGCCAAGTCCTAACCACTGGAGCTCCAGGAAACTCTCAAGAAGAGTATTTTCAAGTTTGATTTTCATTTTCTTGCTGTTTGATACTTTTAGGCTTTAGGCACTGGGTTGTACACTAAATTTTATGCTACCACTACAGAAATGGAGCACAGGGGACAAAGAAAGGCAACTGAATTTCTTTGAGATTAATCCCTTCCCTTGTGAGAGGATTAAACTCTCATAGAAATTGTCCAGAGCTAGTGTCTTTAGATCATCTCAACACTTTTTACTGAGTATTTACCATATGATTGATGTGGTCAATAAATTAAAAGCAATATGAGAATCTTCTGTAGATTTGGAACTATAGAAGAAATTAAAATTAATTAATTTTTAATTAATCTGATCAATTTGCAGTAATAGAGACTTTTCAGATTTTAAATGTTTTAGAAAGTAATAGGCAAAAAAGTGGTTTTGAGGGGGAATCATTCAATGGATAGATTATATAAGATCATAGAAATAATTCAGTCTCACTAGAGTCATTAAAATATTATAAATGAGAAATTAAATTAATAGTTATAAGTGTTCATATTTCCTCATAGAGGAAGAATCACAGGCTATGATTTGAAAGCTTCACATCTACTGTCCCACTCAGTTGAAAATAAAAGCAAAAAAGTAACAGCATTCTGACATCTTGACTACTTAGTAATTTGTTCATCCTTAATTGAAAAATATCGAATACCCTGTGCTTTCCAAAAATATGGTGGAAAAGTGTACACTACACGCTGGTGAGAAAGGAGAGGAAAACATGTCTTTTGAATTTCAACTGTCTTATGAATGATAAGGTTGTTTACTTTTCATTGAAAGAGCTTATGGAGGAGATGTAAAACCAGAGACAAAAGAAGGGCCAAGATGAATCAGACAATGATTTGAGGCTTTAAAAGATATCATATGTTTCTGATGATTTTGCATTTCATGCTTTTTGTTTTAAGATATATTAATAACTTATTAAAATTCAGTAAACACTTGGTCCTACTAAGCCACAAATATTTAAATTCTACTAACTCAATGATTATCCTCAACATCATTTCAAAAAGGAAATGCAGCAGTTATTTATACAAAAACATTTTAAACTGGAACTCCCCTAATTATATAGGGCTGCTTGATACATATTCCTTATATGGGAATACCTGTTCCAATCACTTAATCAAAGAAACTCTTACTTATGGACACTGGGGATTTCTTTCCCTTCCATTCTAATATAATATGTACAGTAAGAATAATTCTTCCTCTTGGTCCTTTCCTCTTCCTTTCTTCTCCAAAAAGAAAAAGAAGGGCATAATGGATGGTGGGAAACAAAAAGAGTGGGAAGAAGTGGAGGAAAATATGGGATTAAAAGCAACGGAAATCTCCAGAGTAGGGGCATACAAGTTTTTTCAGAAATAGTTTTTTGATCAGAAACTGATGTGTGGGTTACCTTTATAACAGTGGCACATTGAAAAGGTCTGCACCAGCATGTGACTCAGAAGTAAATTAAGAGCCTATGGAGGTTTTACTTATATCTATTTCTGTCTTTCTTCATCACCCAAAGTTTTATGATGTCACTTAATGCAGTTAAATTTGATGAGGTCAAAAGCAGTTTCAATTACCATCAAATTATAATTACTAATTGTTTAGAAGCTGAGAGTATTGAAACACTGATGGCAGAGGGCAGATTATGCAGCCCAGGGTACATTTTTTTGAATAAAAAGTCAAGTGTTCTTCAGCGGGATCAGACAGGCCAAATGTGAGCATGAGCAGCGTGGTGGATGTCCGGCAATGGCTGAGGTTAGGGTTGGGGGAGGAGGTGAACCTTTACCCATGGTTTGGCGAACAGGGGTGAGCATGAGAGGAGGCCCCGACCCCTCTGCCATGGCTAACTGATGTTCTCATAGGATATTTCTTTTCTCTGGTCTTTCAGTTCTACAACCCCATCAGTGAAATACTTTACAAATATGATGGATTAAATATAAAGATGTCATTTAACTGGCCCTGGTGTTGAATCAGTATTTATTCATCCTGTTACTATGAGAAAACATTTTCTCAGACAAGTGATCTACAACTTCTGGAAACAAATTGTTAAAAATGACCAGTGTAGTTTCCTTTACAGATATATACAACGGTGAACAAAACATAAAGTAAAAAACAAACAACTTCCTTTTCAAAGAGAATGTTTAAATTTATTTCTTATTATTTGTAGGATTTGCCAATCACTGCAGTGAATGCTTTTTTCCCCTTGCTGAGAAAATTTCTAACTGGTTTCATAGTTAACTAGCTTATTAAAGCACAGGAAAACCACAAAATTTTAAAAATCTTTTTTGCTATAGTACAGTGCTTTACTAATTAAAATTGTCAATAAGAAATTCACTTCTTACCTTGTCAGAAGGTTTAAATGGATTTCCTTGTCCACTAATTCCACCACTGATACTAAATCCAAGGCCAGGATTCTTTTCTATTCTCACACAAAACTATGTAAAAAAAGATACAAAAAAGTAATCAAATACATGTAAAGCTAAATATCTTCAAATAATTGCATCCTACTAGAAAAGATTCACGTTTCACTAAAGTTCTCAGGGTTAGCCTATGTTAACTTGGTACACAAAAGACAGTATAAACTCTGAAAAAATAGTATTTCTCTGGTGGTGATGTTCAGTTGCTAAGTCATGTCTGACTCTTCGTGGGCCAATGAACTGCAGCACACCAGGCTTTTCTGTCCTCCACTATCTCTTGGAGTTTGCTCAAATTCATGTCCACTGAGTCAGTGATGCTGTCTAACCATCTCATCCTCTGTTGTCCCCTTCTTTTGCCTTCAATCTTTCCCAGCATCAGGGTCTTCTCCAGGGAGTTGGCTGTTCTCATCAGGTGGCCAAAATATTGGAGTTTCAGCTTCAGCCAACAGTGTTTCTATAGGCATCAACTAGGATAGGAATTAACTTAAAATTACCTGAGCAAGCAGACATGAGTAAGTATTCATTCATTATCATATGCAGGACTAAATTTTGATTAGCAGTTTGTAAAACTTAAGAAATCTTTTAACAATAACAATTGCATTATTTTAATTACCCACTTTAAATGCACATATATTCTGACTAATTAGAAAGAGCTGTGTGACTGAGTGAAAGAAATTTTGCAAATATAGGGTGAGGGAAGAGATGGCTATGTAATTTAAATTAGTTTCTATTGTTCTCTAGGAAAGTAGAACAATTCATCTCCTGGGTAGATAATTCTATTGTTTAGGTAGAGGCTTTAATTTGAGAAAGGAGTGAAGTTTTAGCCACAGTTTGAGTGAAGGCAGAAGAAAAGAGAAAAGAAAGACTCTGAAAAGGGTTCTGGGTTTTGGCAGCAGCTTCTGAAGAGACAGTTAACAGGTCTTAAAGGAAAGAGGAAAAGACTGAAAAAGAAAGAGGTCAGAAATATGGAGGAATTGTTTGAGATAAAGAAGAGTCAGTAAATATTTAGGACTGTGAAGGCTAATATTCTAGTATCCTATGCTGTTACCTCCCCAAACCCCAAATCAGAAATCAGATCTGTTAAACATCAGAGTCCTGTGCTTTCCAATGAAATGATGGCATTAGAGGTAGATCCAGCTTGGGGTAAGGAAGTAGTAAAGGTAACAGCCACTATAAAATTTGATGCAAAGATGCAGATCAAGAATTCAGCAGAAGGGACATCAGTGCCAACACTGAGCTAAAGCAGGGGTCCCCAACCTCCAGGATCTAATGCTTGATGATCTGAGGTGTAACTGATTAAAAGCAATGGAAATAAGGAGCACAATAAAAGTAATGCACTTAAATCACTCTTAAGTCATCTTGCCCTCCCTCCACCCTGTCTATGGAAAAACTGTCTTCCACAAAACTGGTTCCTGGTGTCAAAAAGATTGAGGACCACTGCCCCAGAGAAACTATAAAAAACGTAGGAATTCTTGATGATTCAGAGCTGGGGATGTGTGTGGGGGGACTGTGGGAAAATGCTAGTTTTCCATCTGAAGTGGGACAGGGTGACCCCAGATGACTGAAAGACTTGGGAACCCCAGAGGTAGAATATAATTTGATTACATGACAGGAAAAAAACTTTTATAACTTTAATGTACTGAACGAGTACCGAAACTAGGATGAACCAAGTATTATCAGATATTAGCAGGCAAAAGGTTAATAAAGAGTTAAGAGAAAAAAATTAAAAAAAAACATTAGCATATATTTTGTATTTATATAAATACATACTGGAAGGGCTTCCCTGGTGGCTCAGTGGTGAAGAATCTGCCTTCAGTGCAAGAGATCGCCTGCAATGCAGGTGATGCAGGTTCGATTCCTGGCTTGGGAAGATCCCCTGGAGAAGGAAATGGCAACCCACTCCAGTATTCTTGCCAGGGAGATCCCATGGACAGAGGAGTTTGGCGGGCTACAGTCCATGGGGTTGTGAAAGAGTAGGACACGACTTAGCTACTGAACCACAACCTCCATCATACTGGAAATGTTCTTTAAGATGATTTTGTTAGGTAGTTAGAATAGGAAACAGGAGTCCAAAATGGTGGTGGCTAAAAGACAAGGAAGGGAAAAGCCCGAGAAAATAGAACAAAGGAAGGTCAAAGAAAGGTCCCAGGACCTTAGAGAAGACCTCAGGCAGAACAATCAACACTCTTGGCTAACCCAATTTACATAGGGCAGTTCCGGGGGGTAAAAAAAAATATATATATATATATAAAAAGAGGAGCCAAAGCGCTTTCTCTCTCTCTCTCTCCCAAGCGCTGGGGCGCTCTTCTCTTCGCGTCTTTGGGTCAACATGCCCTCATGCCTCAAGGATGGATTTTCCTGTTATTATCTAAATAAAATAGAGTTGTAACATGGAGCTGTAACACTGATTTGTCTAAGAGCTATAACACGGTCTGTCCAAGACCCGAGAGCTATGACACGCAGAGGGCTTTAATGCCCATCACTCCAAATCTTTGTTGTGATGAGACAGAACCAAGGAGCATACACTCGCCTGACAATTTGAAACATCAGCTTAATGTTTTCTTTAGCAACACTTCTTAGCCTATTAATTTGCTTATGGGCAAATGCAAATGCCCAAAATGTTCTCTATATCTTTATCTTTAAGGTACATTTAATCCTTACCTCTTACACAGTTCAAGGCAAACTTGAGTCCTATTTCTGGCTTAATTAGCATATATTGTGAGTTGATGGGAACTGGATCAATTTGTTCCCATCAAATCTCATTAAATGGGAACTGGCCATGTAATGAGACTATCTTTAATTCACTGTCATATTCTTTAATAGTAAATACAATGGTTAACTATTACATGCAGTTCACTTGCAGCACAAGAACAAAAAACTATCCAGTAACGTGATTTTTATGGTGAAGTCATTAATGAACAGTTTCTAAATGATGAGTAACTGCAATTACCATAAGTACTCTATGTTTTATTTTTAAAGATACATTTAATTAAAACTTTTCCTTTAGTTGATCTAGATTTGTTAAAACTAGTTATCATATGGTGGTAGAAACTACAGTTTTGAATAGTTTTGTATTTAAATGGCTCACTGTCTATGAACATGAACATATAACAGCTAGATGTAGCTTGAAAGAATATTTTAGCTTTATTCAACCATTTCAGCTAGTAGTTCTTTTTTGTTATTTGTCATTAATTAGAAAATGAGAAGAAAGGAACTAAACATAACTTAAATATTTTACCTTTATATTTTCCAGTATATCTGTGCATTTCCAATTAAATTATTAAAAATTTAGGTTGTATTTTTCTAATGTGAAAATTTTATATTTTACAATGTAATATGTGGAAGGTATGCACACTTCCAGCTTTCTCCAGACCACTATAAAAACTGAAAGGAAACATATGCAACAGATTTTATTTACAAAGTAAACTGCTGAGAACACTTTTCAGCTATTCTCCTGTAGTGAGTATATCTATTTTATAATATTGTCAATCTGGAAGGAACTAAAAATCTAAGGAAAGCAAATTTCATATGTGCCAGGTATATGAAGAACTGCTTCAATATATTTTTTAAATAACAGAAATAATAAAGATGACACTGTGGTTTTATAAATGTGACAAACAGCCATGCATTCTGATCTGAAGCTAGACTCCTCTTGGGTATGTTATGGTATGGTTAATAGGTTGCGTTGTGGCTGTTGTGTCCCATAAAGCATGTCAGAGACAGTACTCATTTCACATATAAGGGGTTCCACCTGTCTGCTAAGGCCCAAAGGGGCCATGAAATGTAAGAGCAGAGAATACTTCAAGAAGCAGTCTGAAAGTAAAGAAGTTTAGCCAACAGGAAATGCAGTGTTCTAGCAAAAGGTCAGATCTAGAGGCTAATAAATAGCATATTTAGTGAAAATCAGCTTTTCTTTATTTTCTATCAAGTTACTGATATCAACGAGTGAAATTTCTGACTGAAGATACTGGCAACAGTTTGGCAATAAATGGTGAATTTGCTTCTTGTGGAGTCTGCTTCTGTCATTTGACTACTTGATAATTCTGGTTTATATTGATCTTGTTCCAATTAAAATGCTGGGTCATAACTTGGAGAGGCCTGTGACAAAATGGATTGTTATGTAGCAGTGAGGCTCTGTGAATCATAATCTATAATCTCTGGAATTCAGTGATCTGATTTGGTCTTGCAATGCTCTAAAACCTAGTAACAAGAATAAAGGAAATTGTTGCACCTTAAGTGTTTATATATATGAACAACATGTGTGTATATACATGCACATGCATGGATGTGTGTGAGGGGTAATTCAGGATTAGAGAGTTGCATTACAGAAAGACAGGTGATGCTGTAGTTAACTTGCTTACTGTACTTTGTTCTAGGGACCATTCCCTTTCCTAGCAGTGTGTATTTATGAAGCTTTCAGGGGATACCTGCTGTTTTTGTTGCTCAAGAGCCATTCATTCTTTGTCTGGCAGCTATCATCTCCAATTCTCTTTGAAAACCACCCACTTCTCTATTCTTAGCCACTATGCTTTCAGTGAATCATGTTATCTAGACCTAAAACAAAGTACTGTACCCCCTAAAAATATCATTTATTATAGGATGGGCAGGTAACCTGATCAAATAGGAGAAATGAGAAGCCTATTGGGATTTTCAGGAAAGAGAATCTTGCTCTATCTTGCTAGTTTTAAGACTGAGAGGGTCTGAAGCTCTTGATCTATCTTCCTACCAATAAAGAAATTTTAAAAAAGAGTGGCTAGTCCCTTCACTGTACACCAGAAACTAGCCATTCTTTCTTGATTTCTTTATTGGCTCCTGTTCTGTTCATGACCTTTAAATGATAGAGTGATTCACTGATAAGACTTTGACCCCCTTCTCTTTTGTATCCATACACACTGGGAAGGCATCATAGACTGAATGCACAAGATTCAGCAAACTCCGGGAGATAGTGAAGAATAGGGAAGCCTAGAGTGCTGCAGTCCATGGGGTTGCAAAGAATCAGGCACAACTGAGTGACCGAACAACAACACACACCTATATGGTTTCATTCAGCTGTATGATGGATGACTCCCAAATTTATGTCTCTAGCCCTGGCCTCTTCTCTGTACTTCAGATGTTTATATTCAATTACCCACTTGTATCTCAATCTCAATGTCCAGTGAATTTCTGAAACTTGTTGTTTAGTTGCTAAGTCGTGTCTGACTCTTTTTCAATCCCATGGACTGTAGGCCACCAGGCTCTTCTGTCTTTGGTGGTTTAGTTGTTAAGTCATGTCTGACTCTTGTGACCCCATGGACTGTAGTCTGCCAGGGCTCCTTTGTCCATGGGATTCTCCAAGCAAGAATACTAAAGTGGGTTGCCATTTCCTTTTCCAGGGGCTCTTCCTGACCCAGGAATTAAACCCAGGTCTCCTGCATTGCAGGCAATTTCTTTACTGACTGAGCTACAAGGGATTCTTAAATTTAGCATGGTCAAAAGAAACATTGTAAAGCAACTATACCCCCCAAAAAAGAACAAAGAAATCTGGCTCAGAGAACCCACTATTGAGTGAAACATCTTAATGGGAAAAAAAAAAGGGAAAAAAAAGGAAAACCAGTAGAATAGTGATAGCCAAGTGAAGAAAATTTAAAGAAAGAGGTAAGCCACATGTTGAGAGATGATGATAGGGATCTGACTATGGGACTTGACAGAAGTAGAGAGAATGCTTTGTGGTACTGAAATTAAGCTTGAAATTAAATTTGCTGCTACTTTTACTTTTAGTACCTGGTGTTATGGGTTATTATATAACAGGGCTTGTGTGATAAAGAATTCTATACAATTATATAAAATCTACATAAAACTCTGCATTTCCAGAATTTCTAAGAAGCCTATGTAATAGGCTAAAAAATTTTTAATAATTAGAAAATGTATAAATATTTAAGAACAGTTACTATTTTTGACCCTTCTACTTTCATATTTTTTTTTCTGTTGTGAATTAGAGATGCAAGTCCAACTAAATTGCTCATTAAATCTTTTGAAGAAACATCCTAATAGAAAGATTGATGAATAGGGGCTTTCCTGGTGGCTCAGGGGTAAAGAATCCAACTGCCAGTTCAGGAGACATTGATCCCTGAGCCGGGAGGATAGTGCATGTCTCAGAGAAATTAAGCCCGGGCACCACAACTGTTGCGCTCCTGCTCCAGAGTCCAGGAAGCAGAACTACGGAGCCCAGGCGCAGCAACTACTGAAGCCTGCGCTCTGCAACGAGAAACCACTGCAGTGAGAAGCCTGCGCGCTGCAACTGGAAAGGAGCCCCTGCTCATCGCAACTTAGACAAAAAGCCACGCAGCAGTGAAGACCCAGCACAGCCAGAAAGAGATAAATAAATAAAATTCGTTTTTTAAAAAAGAGAAATTGATGAATCAAATCCTTCTAGTAGCATTTTCGAGATTTTCAGGAAAAAAATTGCCAACTCTATATGTTTCTAGAAAATAGAAACTCACATTTTTTTAGTATGTAAATGAATTTAAAAGGTTATTCACTTCATTTCCTTCATTTTACACTTAGGGAAAGCAAGACCATACATATATTTAGTGGAACACTGAGAGAGGCCTTCTGATTTCTGCTATAGTGTTTACTGAATCCCATTATCTATAATAACTGCATAAAATCCATAAGTCAATTTGTAGAATTTGTTGTGATGAGTTAGACATTATTTGTGTTGCACTATGATTTGTAATTTCAGAACTGCAGTCCTAAGGTTACTGAAGAATAAAATTTTATGAGAAAATATGAATTAATAGCTATATTTTAAGTGGAGCAGGATGAGGTATGGGATGTCCCTGAAATCATTTGAGTAAATAATATACATTAAAACCATCTTAATATCTGTTTTCTATAATCTTTATTAAATTATTGCCTTTTAATTTAAAAATTCATAAATAAAACCCCCAAATATGTCCAAGTTTTTCTTTTTATATTAAACATTAAGCATTCAGAATAATGTTTTTTTCTTCACTTGGTCCCGATAGATGAAAGCCTCACCTGGAAACCCTGTGAGCCCTTCAGGCAGCTGATCAGAGTATCTAAAGAAATGTCTGAAATCATGTGTTAGCCAATTGTTTCATGAATTATTATATGCTCCACATATTATTAAGTATTAAAAATGATTTCTTCCAGGGTACACTACAGCATCTCCTTCAGGGGGGGTTTCTAAGCTTTGTTTTTTTTGTCCTTGAATATGATGGATGGGAACTGCTTTGTATAACTCATAGGGCTTATTCTAATGTAATTCTAATGTAATGTTACAAGTCTTCTTTCAGGCACAAACTTTACTTTGAATGTATACTCCTGGTAGGAGACAGCTCTGCAGCTCTGGCCATCCTGATGTGTAAGGTTCATTAGCAGGTATGTCTTCTTTCTTGTCTGGGGCAGACAGGAACTCTAGAGTGTATTTTTATATTTTTATTCTTCCAGTGTGAGCTTACTCTTGACCCCTGTGTTTGGCCATAGTGCAGCAGGCTGTAGCTTATAATGTGGTAGACTCATGAAACTGGATTTTAAATCGAGTTCTGCTTCTTCAAATCTTAGGCTTCTAGTCAATAAAACAGGAACTGCTCTATCCATCACATTATTGGTTAGATGAAATCAGTTAATATATGAAAGGATTTTGAAACATTTGAAGCATCAAGCTGTTTTTCCTTCCTATTTATGCTTTGGAGTCTATGTGTTCTACATATACAAATATGCTTTGCCTTGGAAGGAAATGCAACCCACTCCAGTATTTTTGCCTGGAGAATTCCATGGACAGAGGAGCCTGACAGGCTATAGTCCACGGGGTTGCAAAGAGTCGGACATGACGGTGTGACTAACACTTACTTACTTCACTTATACATTTGCAAAAGAGAAAAAGTTTATTTCAGTTTCTTTAAAAAATATTCAACAAGTTATGCATGAATTGTGTATGCTTCTAAGTAGTGTTAATAACAATAACAATTCAGCTGGTAAATTGTTGAGCCATAGAATATCTCAAGTATCACTTCTCAGCCTTAGCTACATAATAGAATCACCTGGGGAGTTTCAAAAATTCCCATCACTCAGCTCACATTCAGACTAATGAAACCAGTTTCTTTGAGAATGAGGCCGGGACATTAGGGTTTTTCAAAGCTCCTGAACAGCCTCCCTCCAGAAGTATGGAGGTTCCTCAAAAAGTAAAATAGAACTATCATGTGTGCGTTAGTCACTCAGTCCTGTCCGATTCTTTGTGACTCCATGGACTGTAGCCCACCAGGTCCCTCTGTCCATGGGATTCTCCAGGCAAGAATCCTGGAGTGGGTTGCTATTCCCTTCTCCAGGGGAGCTTCCCAATCCAGGGATCAAACCCAGGTTTCCAGCATTGCAGGCAGATTCTTTTACCATCTGAGCCACCAGGGAAGCCTAGAACTATCATATGATCCAGCAATTCCACTCCAGGGTCTATATCCAAGAAAAATGAAAACACTAATTCAGAAAGACGCATGCACCGCTATCTTCACAGAAGCATTATTTACCATATCCAAGACTTGGAAATGACCCAAGTGCCCATCAACAGACAAGTGGATAAAGAAGATGTAGTATATATATAACAATATAAAAGGCCATATAAAAGGATAGAATTTTGCTATTTGCAACAACATGAATGGGCTTAGAGGGTATTATGCTAAATGAAATAAGTGAGATAGACAAATACTGTAGGATATCACTGACATGCGGAATCTAAAAAATAATACAAATGAATATATATGCAACACAAAAACAGACTCATAGAGAACAAACTTCTGGTTACCAAAGGGAAGAGGGGAGGGGGTAAAGATAAATTAGGGGTATGGGATTATCATAAACAAACCATTATGTATAAAATAAATAAACAAGGATATGCTATATAGTATGGGGAATTATAGCCAATATCTTACAATAACTTATAATGAAATATAATCTGCAAAAATACTGGATCGCCATGCTGTATGCTGCTGCTGCTGCTAAGTCGTTTCAGTCGTGTCCGACCCTGTGCGACCCCCATAGACGGCAGCCCACCAGGCTCCCCAGTCCCTGGGATTCTCCAGGCAAGAACACTGGAGTGGGCTGCCATTTCCTTCTCCAATGCATGAAAGTGAAAAGGAAAAGTGAAGTCGCTCAGTCGTGTCTGACTCTTCGAGACCCCATGGACTGCAGCCCACCAGGCTCCTCCGTCCATGGGATTTTCCAGGCAAGAGTACTGGATACCTGAGACTAAAATAATATTGTTAATCAAATATACTTCAATAAAAAAGTTGAGAAGATTCTAAAGTATAGCTGAGGCTGAGAAAAACTGATATAAAGTATTATTTTACTGAGAAGAGGAGGATAAGGTAAATAGTCACTTGGACTGGGAAACAAAGGGAGGAGCTGAGAAAATGGATATGATGGCTAAGAGTTTTCATGTGGAATGGGAAGGAGTCAAGTCTTCACTCTCTGGTTTTCTTCAACTAACTGTTTAATACAATTCTATGATTCTCTATTATATTTGTCAATAATAGTTTATTATTTATCAATAATAGTTTAATATTTGTCAATAATAGTTTATGCATTATAATCCCTTATTTTTTCTTTTTTGAAATTATTTTTAATTGAAATAATTGCTTTACTATATTGTGTAGGGTCTACTATACAGCATAGTAGATCAGCCATGCATATACATATATGACTTTTCTTTGGGATTTCCTTCCCATTCAGATCTCACAATGCATTAAACAGAGTTCCCTGTGCTATACAGTTGCTCTCATTAGCTCTTTATTTTATACACAGTATCACTAGTATATATGTATCAATCCCAATCTCCCAATTCCTTCCATCCTTCTTTTCCCTCTTGGTATCTATTTATTTATTCTCTATCTCTGTGTCTCTATTTCTTCTTTGCAAATAAGGTCATCTATGTCATTTTTATAGATTCCAACCTAAATATCCATCAACGGAGGGATGGATAAAGATGTGATACATATATACAATGGAATATTTATTACTCATTCATAAAAAAGAGCAAAATTGGGTCACTTGTATAATCCCTTTTCTAAGTAGAGTTCCCTGATAATGAATTTCAAGTGACATGCACAAGAGTTTGTTGAAGGTAATTTGTTAAAAAAGATATCATTATTGTATACCAGATTTCTAGTTTATAGAAACTAATACCTTGAATCTGGATAGTACTTTATGCTTTAAAAGTCACTTTCATATATTTTATGTTAATTATAGAGGTAAAAACAGACTTTCTACTTAATTTCTATGAAAAATGAATATGTAAAAATAAGTGTATTAAATTGGAATTCTTAGATATTTTGCCTTGTCTTATTTTGATGGGTAGTTTGAAAGTTGAGATGGTTTCATCATTCAGGAGGAACATCAAAGTTTACTAAGTGCTTCTTTATGGTTTAAAAAAAGTTAAGTGTGCTGGCTAGCTACAAAATGACATTCATTTAAATCCATTCAGTGTCATTGGTGGTAGAATTTATTATGTATTTTCAGGGGTATATGGAACTCATTTTAATCATATTAGAAACTCATTAGTTCTTTAGGCCACACTAAGGGATACAGAGGTAAATTTTTGTTGATAATAAAACTTTCCATTTGTTGAGTGTTTTTGCTTTTCAAAGCATTGGACATGTTCATGTGAGTTCTAGTTAGTATCTATTCCATCTACATAAAGCAGTTCTATAACTCTGAACTGTAGTTGAAACAGGTTCAATTAATATTATTTGACAGAAGGGGACACTGAGGCCACAGCAAGTGTCTGATTCATATGGTTAATTTAACAGTAAAACTGGTACACAGAACTTGGGTTCTGGGTTAGATAGCCCTCGGTTAAAATTTCAGCTTGACCAATTATACCGCTCACAAATTATTTTCTTAGTGCCTTGGTTTCTTCGTTTATAAAAAGGAAGTAAGATTATTGTGAGGACTAAGTGCAAGAGTCTGTGTAAGCAGGACAAGCTGTATAATTAGTGTGGCCTGATGCAAAATGAAAAAATGAGGCTCCTTGCTTAACGATTATTAAGAATTACAAGTTGGTGGCAGCAGGGCATTAAACCAAAGGCAGGGCCCATCCGCGTGCAGGGCTTTGCGCAGCGTACGGATCACCATCCTGAAGCCAGGCCTGGTGCCAGGTCCCTGGTATGTGTAGCACAGATACACTCTATGTAATATAAATAGCATAGCAGGCACTTAATGTATGGCAACTGTCGTCCCTTCTTTTCCTATTTTCATTCAGACAGCTCTACCCTGAATTAAAAAAAAAAATGCAGATTCATTGTAATTGGTCCTGTCGTTTATACCTATAGCATTCCAATAAGTGATTACTTTTTTAAAAAAGTTTTTATTTATTCATTTATTTATGGCTGTGCTGGGTCTATGTTGTTTTGTGTGGGCTTTCTCTAGTTGTGGCTAGCAGGGTCACTCTTCGTCACAGCAGCTTCTCTTGTGCAGCACCGGCTCTAGATATGTGGGCTTCAGGAGTTGGGGCTCACAGGCTTAGTTGCTCTGAAGCATGAGGAATCTTTCCAGACCAGGGATCGAACCCACATCCCCTGCATCAGCAGGTGGATGATTATTAATGAATCTTAATGAAGAATTATAATCTTAATGAAGAATTATAATTAGGAATTATCCACTGCTCCACCAAGGATATCCCAAGTGATTATTTTGTAATAGTAAAAATCTCCAAACTTTAATAGAAATTACTGTGCTTTATTATGCTATACCTAGCATTTCTATTGGTGCTATGTTTATGATGTCTCCTTGCACTTAAAAATTATGAATGACTTAGGTTTTTTCTATACAGTACTTGATCAAATTTTACACTGTTGCTGTAATCATTTAAGAAAACTGTTTTACTCTTAATGGTCTTTTTAATGCACCACTAGACATGTCTTACGAAGATACGGTATTTTGATTTATATGTCTAAAACCCATGTTAGAAATTGTCAGTTACTTCCTGGGTCTTTGCACTTCAATCATTGCTCTATAATTTTCATGTGAAACTATATAGATCTTAAATGTTTTAAATATCCTCCTCCATTTTTTCTTGCTACATATGGAAAACATCTTGCTTTTAACACATACACACATATATTAGAGAGGTCTGAGTTTTCAAAAGAAAAAAGACTTAGGAATGTAAAAAATACACAAAGTATTTTTATTATGAGAGTGAATTATATAACCTCCTCAGCCTCTTTTTGTCTGTTTTCTATCTGTATAGGGACGTTGGTACTGATAATCATGAAGCAACATCCAGTATTTTAATTCTTAAAATCTTTTATTTCTATTTCTTTTGTTTCCAGTTTCTTTAGTGTCAAACTAATTTTGCATGTGTATGTGTAAAACTGTATCATTTGACTGTCCCAAAAACTTTTTGAATGTTGTTGGTGGGTGGTAATGTTCTCATTTTATAAGGAGAAAAACAGAACCTCATGAAAAAGTTAGACTTGGCCAGAGTCACATGCTTTAATAAAAGGTAACATTAAACTCAAACTCCAAATTCTGAGACCTATTCCTAGTATTCTAGCATTCATTGAATGCTATAGAGCAGGGGTCCCCAGCCCCTGGGCCATGGCCTATTGGGAACTGGGTTGCATAGCAGGAGGTGAGTGGCAGGTGAACGAGTGAAGCTGCATCTGTATTTTCAACCACTCCCCATTGCTCACATTTCCACCTGAGCTCCGTCTCCTGTCAGATCAGCTTTGGCATTAGATTCTCACAGGAGTGTGAACTCTACTGTGCTCAAATCATCCCAAAACCATCCCCCCACCCAGGTCTGGAAAAATTGTCTTCCATGAAACCAATCCCTGGTGCCAAAAAGATTGGGGAAAGAAAGATATGAAAGAAAACAGTGTAGTAGTTGATGATGTGCTGGAAAATGTTTAAGAGCTGGCTGGGGGAAGGTGAAGGCCCTGGTTTGTAGTGTTTGCTGATTTCTCTAGTGTAATTATCCTCACAATTGCAATTTATCAGTGTGATGTCATCGAAGGTGGAGTTGGGAAGAGATGCACATTGTAATGAGCCAGGATGACTATGTGTCAGCCTGCCACTGGTAGTGGATAATTATTAGTCTGCATCATAAAAAATGTTCTGAGAAACTGTCTCTGGATTTGTAATTCAGGGGAAGCGACAGCATTGTTTGGGGACTAGTACTATTTGTTTAAAATCTCTTTAGACTTCCTCATGTTCACTCCAAAGTTTTTATCTCAGCATTCCAAACCATTTCGGCCTGAAACCAAGGCAGAAAAAAAAACTGGGAATTTAAAAAAGTAATTACACTTAAGTACTTTCCTTAATGTAAACATTGACTGTTTAAGTTTTCACCTCCCAGTTTGAAAGACATCTCATGTTTTTAGAGCTGCAAAACACTTGCAATGACTATAAGTGCATTCTCTATGATGTTTTACATTTAATAAGTATGTGAATTAAAACTTAGTAATCCTCTCATTAAGCTATACAATTTACGTATTTTTGGATAATAATGCTAAAAGGCCTTTAAATTTAGAGTGTTCAGAATAACTGCATGCTAATACTGACCCTTGGAGAAGGATATGGCAATCCACTCCAGTATTCTTGCCTGAAAAATCCCACGGACAGAGGAGCCTGGTGGTCCATGGGGTTGCAAAAGAGTCAGGCAGGACTTAGCAATTAAACAACAAATAACAATACTAACCCTATCACTAAAAGTAGGTGAAACAGAGGGCGTTGATATCAGTGGATTTAAATGTGCTGATTCTGGGAGAAAGAACTTTTGTAATAACTTATTTTATTAATTATGACTGCTAACAACAGAAATAATTAAATCAGAGAATTAGATTGAAGTTACAGTATTTGTAGTGAAGAGGATATGAACAATTTTTAACCTAAGATGCCTGTGGTAAAGCATAATTTAAAACTTTATTAACTTTTAAAAATCTCTAGAGAATTAAAAACTTCAACTCATTACCTGATTAAAGACATCTGTCTGCTTTATTTTACCTTAAATCTAACACTTGGCCTAGATCAAGGCAAGATAGGAAGAAAATTATCATAAAAAACCTATGATTCTGAGAAGGAATAATATATCATCTCAGGTTCAAGAAGGGTATTAGAAAACACAGGAGATTTCTAGAGCAGCTGGGATCAAAATAATAAATGATTCTTAATAGCATAAAGGAAAAAGCTGGAGAACGAAGATAATCTCATATGATATGTTTAGAAAACGAGAACGGTGATTTGTGAAGCTTTGAGTAAGCAATAATAAAGTGAAACCTTTACAAACCATATTAAGGGGTTAGTGAAGTCAGTAGGAGCTTTGCCTTTTTATCTACAGAATGAAATAAGGGAAATTAATTTTCTGAGGATATTAAGATCTTGATGTCTTACTTTCAAAGCTTAATATGACTCAAAAGATGAGAGCCTATTCAATGTTCTAGCCTTAAGGAAAAAAATAAGATTTTACAATGGAAAACCAAATCCTAATTTTAGGTTGATAAGAAAAGCAGCAATTTTTTTTTTTAACTACATGGTATTTATCAATAGCTTTTGGAGCATTTCAGGAATGCTTCCCTCCTAACTGCTTTATCATTTTGATCATAGCAAAGATTTATCTCTGTGTTATTCAACAATTAGAAGATAAACTTAAAAAAAAAAGTTCCCACAAATAGAAGGGAATATACAGTTTACTTTATACACTTAATTTCGCCAAAGGCCGTGGTGAATACACCTAATTCATTGAAGCACTTTGTAACATTCAAAAGCTGTGCTGAAAAGTTAAGTCAGAGTTGAGAGTAGGTAGAAGAAGGTGCAGGATAAACCAGAAAAACTATCCCAATTCATCAATTTTTCTCTATGTGAAATGGGCATTTTAACCAACCATCAATTTCTATATGTTGTAGATCTTAACCACGGAAAATGACAGTAAAAACACTACAAAGAGGGCTTCAATCCGTTCAACATGGTGATGCATTAACGTGTCTCAGGCTACATTAATGAGGGAAGGCAAACCACAGACTGCTGGGACTTATCCAAACATTTCCTAAAAATTCATCAATTATAAGAACTCCTCTCACCTGCTCTGGATATCCATCCATACTCCTCTGCCCTTTAGTTTGAATTAAGCACCGTCCAGGCTGAGGTCCCCGAGTGGCCTGTGAAGAGGGGATCTGAATGGGCAATGGTGACTGAAATTGCTGGATGGTCACTTTGTTTATGTTTCCCTCATACGGCTGCTGCTCCCGACTACGATGCTGAAGGCTTTGGGAGCCCATCAAGGTCTGGATGTGGCTGCCTGCCTGTGGAGAAGATAATCTGTCAGAAGATTTGTGCTGTTGAAAGGGTGTGATTAAAGCAGAAGGGTAGGGAAGCACAGAGTAAGTAAAGTGACATCATTTGGGCTTTCAGCCACGGCTGGAAAGGATAACGAAAAAACAGTAAGGGTCTGCCTACTGTGGTCTGTGAAAATGTTAATATCAGAGCAAGGTCACATTAAATACATTCATAGTCATCTGATGGCTTATCAAAGGTGATTTTAACCCCCATTTTAAGGAAACAAAGTTCAGACTGAAAAATTTCAAGAAGAAAAAGTCACAACTTAAAAAACAAAGAGGTGAACCATCTGGCATTTCATTTTGAATAATGGCAGAGAAAGAAATGTAATATGTGAAACATTGGGGGAAATGATAGAAACTAATTCCTAATTCTGAAGCAAAAGAATTGAATTCCATATTTTTCTTTATGCCACACAATATGTATAGGAAGCTTGTTTTCATGAGTATAATTGATATTTATTAGTTTTCTCTATTATTAAACCAAGAATACTTTTCTGGGAATCTTTAAATTCCATTAAAATTAATCATGTGAAATTCTTGTGTCTAGCCTGTAGACGCACTAGTTATGCAAGTGAAGTGAAAGTCGCTCAGTCCTGTTGATTTTTTGTGACCCCGTGGACCAGTCCATGGAATTCTCCAGGCTAGAATACCAGAGTGGATAGCCGTTCCCTTCTCCAGGGAATCTTCCCAACCCAGGGACTGAACCAAGGTCTCCCGCATTGCAGGCGGATTCTTTCCAGCTGAACCACGAGGGAAGCCCAGTTATGCAAAGGTCTTTAAAATGAGCTCTGCATGCAGATCTTGACATGAGCTTTCAGAGATTCATCAGTATCCCATTTAAAGCAACAGCAATCATTTATCAATCCATGTGTGGTTGCTTCCCCGGTAGCTCAGCTGGTAAAGAATCCACCTGCAATTCAGGAGACCCCGGTTCGATTACTGGGTCAGAAAGATCCACTGGAGAAGGGATAGGTTACCCACCCCATTACTCTTGGGCTTCCCTGGTGGCTTAGCTGGTAAAGAATCTGCCTGAAAAATGTGGGAGTCCTGGTTCTATCCCGAGGTTGGGAAGATCCCCTGGAGATGGGAATGGCTACCCACTCCAGTATTCTGGCCTGGAGAATTCCATGGACTATATAGGCCTTGAGGTCGCAAAGAGTTGGACACGACTGAGCAACTTTAACAAGGGTAGTTGCTAGAGGAGAAAGGGCATGGGAAAGTTTGGTCTCCAATCTTTACATGAAACAATATCTAATCCAGTTCTTTGTTCACTCCATTTTCTCACCTTCATTCTAGCATGGGTTTCTTGAGTCATTCTACCTGACATCCTTTCTTCCAAGGAGGCAGTTCTGTTTCTGAGTTGATAGAACATGCCTTTTATTAAATAAAATAAACAACATGGCTTTTGTTTATTGATTGATTGATTTGGCTGTACCAGGCATCCTGTGGGGACCTTAGTTCCCCAACCAGGGATCAAACCCATGCTCCCCTGCAATGGAAGGGCAGAGTCCTAACCACCGGACCATCAGGGAAGTCCTCTAGAACATGACTTCTAAAATTAAGTATGGTTTAACGTGGAGGTCTAACTTGGGAAATGAATGCTCATCCTTAATACTTTTGAAACTATATTTTAATGCTGTGCTTGGTAGTACCCCATCATTATGAAAGGATCTGAGGGAGTATTTTCTGAATTCATCATCTTTCTTATTGATGTTTTAAGGGTAGGCAATTTGGAATTTAAAAGCAAATTTCATTAGTTATGAAAGTTTGTGAATTTTCCTGACTAATCAAGATTTTTGATTACTATGAAAAAGTCAGATTGGAGGAACAAGGAAAGTTTATTTAACAAGTATTCAAGGAAAAGATGACTTCATTACTTTAAAGTTCTTAAAGAAGAGCAACATAAGGGATATAAGGAGATGACAGTGATCACTGGAAAATCATTTGGAGAGGGAAGGCATGTTGTTTGATTTCAAACAACAGGTATTTCAGCTAAGAAAATATTAAAAAAATTTACTATTTGGCAATATGTAAGGCAAAGTAAAAAATCATTTGATTACATTTTAGATATCCAACTGATTGTCTTACCATGTACAATTTTTGTTTTACATTCAAAAACAGTAAAGATATTTCAGCCACGAGAAATTGGAAGAAAAGATGCAAAAAGAAGTTTCAGGCACAATATCAAACACAGCATGATATCAAAACAAATATCATACCATTACTGTCTAAAGTAACCAGGGATCACAAAAACTATGACATCATAAGCACAACTAAGATAAACTCATAATAGGCAAATGCATATTTCTCTAATATATCTATTTCCTTCTCAGATATCTAAATGAAAGATGTCACAACTTTTTCAGCCATTCTAGAAGACTGAACGCACTTTTGGTCAAGTATTTCCTTTTTGCAAATTCCATTCTCTCATACTTCCATGGAATTTCATGTTCTCTTGTTAGGTAGGAGAGGAAAGCCATGATGAGCCCAGTATCACATTTTGAGCTACTGTACTCTGAATTAACTCACTGGCCTGCTGAGTTACTTAGGGAAACTGGTTTCCTGGACTTAGAGGAGCTGGGGGGTATAGGCTGACTAAGACTGGCTGGCTGAACCACTAAAGAATCAATTGACTTCATATCCGCTTCTTGTCTCCATTGATGGAGTGTTCATGGGTCTTCAGTTAGTACTTGAGCCAGTGTAAAAGAGGAAGACTGGCTGTTTAATTGAAAGCAACAGACAAGCAAAGAATTTTTATACCCTCCAAAATTTAGAGGGGTCCAGAACATAGCTCGAGTCCCAAAAGCATAATTCACAAGAGATGATCAATAATGATTGCTTAGCCAAAATTTCATTGATTGGAATATTCTGATAATGGTCTATTCAAGGGTAAAAAATTGTATGCTATAGTTTTAAAACATATTATATTATAGCCTTTAAAATTATTTTTATTTTTTTCCTTCTGATTGGAAAGTTTTGAGCTTTAATTATGCTTTGATGTGAAACCTTTAAGGGCAAGCACCATATCATACTTAACATCTTTAATAGCTGGCACTGTAACTTATATTTAATAAACAATGGCTATCATCCAAACACTAGGTGCCAGAGAATGTGCTAAAACTTACTTTATACATATTATCTCCTTTAACCCTTACAATAAGTATTAAGGGATTAATTATTATTAGCTGTTATTATTTAATTTTACTGAGGAGGAAACTATGGCTTGGAGAGGTCAAGTAACTGTCCCAAGTAATTTGCACAACCGGGAAACTGGCTGGACCAGGATTTGAACCAAGGCTCTCTGACAATCAGAGTTCATGTTCTTAAATGCAAAATTATAGTGGAACAACCTTTTCCTCCAATAGTTGAACTATGAAATGAAAAGGAACCACAAAAAGGAACAAAAAGTATCCACAAAAGGAACCACAAAAAGTATCAGGTTGTTGAGGAAGGGTATATAAAATTTATTTAGCAGTCCTTTAATTTGCTAAAGAGCCTTTCCTACTTTTTGAATTAGGTCTATTATCTAATTTTATATCCTATGTATGTGACTTAGAACTTTATACTTAAGCAAACAGGAGGATGCTCTGTGTATTTAGCAATCTTTTCATGATTGTAAAATAATAATGCTCATGTTCTCGGATGACTTGGCAAAACATAAAGTGGGCATGGAAGGAACATTCTGTAAAATGATTTTGTTCATATCAGCAGCAGTTCTTTCACCCTCTATTGGGGCTACAGGGTGCAGTAAATGGGGATGGGTGAAGACAGCTATAGAAAGCAAAGAATTAACACTTAAGTTTTATGTGAAGTTAACCAAACATAAATGACAAAAGACATCTAATGGAACAATTATGGTGTGGAGGGACTATAAAGAGGAAGTTTTTTTGACTGGCACAGAGGCTTGAGAAAAGTAATAAGGATGCTCATGAAGAAGTATAAAGGACTGATGAAAATGTAGAAAATGTCAAGAGACTGAATTTGTTCAAGTAGAGGGTTAGCTATGAGAACATTGACTCATACTGAAGGAGAATTTGAACATGAAGTTTTCTATAAAGGTTGAGTTGCACATTTTGAATGATAAAAAGAAATAGAGAAGATTTGACATTTGTTTTGAACTTTCGAGGGGAGGTTGAACAGAATAACATGTATTTGAGGAGAACAGTATGGAATATGATGTTTTCAAGTTGACCCAAAAACATAGTGTCAAGGTTTACAGAGAAAAACTCCAAACATCTCAAGGAAATATTTAAGCCAAAGCCACAGGAAAAAAAATGTGATTTGATACCAAATGGCAGTGTTCATATGCAATTTATCCCATAGCTCATTATTCTATGGAAATTTGAAGGGTTTGGGGGGTTTGTATGATATAAAATAGATGATTTTTTCACTGCAAGTTGTGGTTCACACTATTTTCTTAGAAAAGACTGACAAGTGTATCACTCAATTTGGCTATCTGTTTTACTACTCATCTTGGCTCTTGGACCACTTGTAATTGCTTCCAAAAATTAAACACAGCCTCAAAGGATGACAATTTATGCCACTGAGAATACTCAAATGGATACAATTCATTTTCTAAAATTAAGTTCAAAAGAGTTATAAAGATATTTGGGAGCAATGTCAACAACACAGAAACATCTACAAGGCATAATTAAGTAACTGATTTCAAGGAAACAGCAGTACTCATTTAAATGAGTCAGTTTCAATAATTTTGTAAAACAACAGCAAAACAGTTCTATCAGTTACTATCTACACCATATACTCTGCAGTACCTTTTTTTTTTTTAACATGTAGGGTTAAGTGTTAGAAATCAGGACAGTAGTATTTCTGCTTCAAGTAGATGGAGTAGACATACTTTCCCCTATTCTCTCCATTAAGAACAATGAAAAACACTGGACATTATAAAGAAACACATATAGGAAAACTCTGAAATGTAGACTGAAGAGGCTAAGGACCAAGTAACAACATGGTGGTAAATTTCTTGGGTTTTATTTTTGTGTCATATATCCCAGACTAGAAGTTGAAAAAGTGGACATCCCCAGAATGCCAACCAGTATAGATGAAGAAAGCCCCAACAAAAGCCTATTCTCTCTAGCCAAAGGACAAGGAAAAAAGGGCATCCTAGCAAGACAGAAAACTTTTAGATAACAATTGCTCTACTATAGCCAAACACCACGGAAAGGACTGTGGTCCCACCATGACAATGCCAGCAAAGACCAAGTGTGAAGAGGAGATGTCTACCCTCATAAGGATTTAATAAGGCACAACACTTCTGCTGGGGTGGTGTCAGAGAAGCCTAAGTGAGGTGTCAGTGAATGCATCCCCACTGGCCAGTAGTAAGCCACTTGCCACCCAATGGTGTCAGTGGAGACCTCACAAGGAGCATGGACTCACACCCCAACCCAGCCGTAATGAGGCACTCCTCTACCTTCACATTAGGGTGGTGAGAGAGGTCTTAGTAGACAGTCAGGATTTTCTCCATCACTTAAGTACAATGAGGCTACTCCCTCTTAGGTATCAGTGGAGATCTTCTAGGACCTGAAACTTCAACCCCCTAACAAAAATGAGGAGACCTTGCCTCAAGTGTCACTTGATTCTAAATGAAAAAATTGGACTTGTACCCCAACTTGGCCAAAATGAGGCAACTGGAGTGGTGTCAGAGAAGACCAGTTGCAACAGATGATTTAAATATGATTCAGAGTTTTGTAACACAGTATGAAAATGTCTAGGTTTTAACCATACCAAGAACAAGGAAGATCTCAAACAATAAAAAAACAAAACACAATAGATGCTAACACTGAGATGACAGAAATTAGAACTAGTTGACAAGGATTTTTAAGACAACAATAAAAAAATGCTTCAGTGATCAATTACATACAGGCTTGAAACAAATAAAAGAATAGAAACCCACCAAAGGAATATAATGTCTTAGTAAAGAAACAGAAGATGTAAAGAAGAAACACAAAGAAATTTTACAGTTAGAAAATATAATAACTGGAAAGCTCCGTGTATGGGCTTAACACCAAAATGTAGAGAACAAAGAGGAAAAAAAACCAAAACTGAAAGGATGGTAGAAATTATCCAATCTGTAACAAAGAGAAAACAAAAACAAAAACAAAAAGCCAAAAAACAAAACAAAAAAACAAAAAGAGAAAACACACTGAGAAAAAAAATGAACGGAGTCCCAGAGACTCTGTTCAAAGGTTCCAACAGTAATATTGTCAAAACAGATGAGAAATAAGTCAGGCTGAAAAATGAAAAGAAATAACGGCAGAAAAATTCTGAAATTTGGCAAAAGAAAAGTCCTATAGATTTAAGAA
The DNA here is from genome assembly GCF_023699985.2 of Odocoileus virginianus. NCBI lineage: Eukaryota > Metazoa > Chordata > Mammalia > Artiodactyla > Cervidae > Odocoileus > Odocoileus virginianus. The sequence continues at coordinate 56,879,823 of NC_069678.1, forward strand.
GCAGAGAGAAATCCCATACAGGGTAAACAGAAAGAAATCAATGCACAGTCACATGATAATTAAAATTCTGAAAACTAAAGAGAAAGAAAAACATCTCAAAAGCAGCTTGAGAAACATGACATTCTTACCTATAGAGGAAAAACAATTTGAATTACACTAGATATCTCATCAAAGACCATGGAGGACAAAACAAAGTGCCACAATATTTTTCAAGTGCTGAAGAAAAAAAACTGTCAACTCAACGTCTTATACTCCTGAAAAATATTCTTCAGCCACCAAAGAAAAACTGAAATATTCTCAGATGAGGAAAATGAGGGAATTTGTCACCACTATATTTATCCTAAAATAATGGTTAAAGGAATTTTCTAAACTAAAATTTAAAGAAACCTGGAACATTAGGAAAGGAAAAAGAACATGACAAGCAAATATATGGGTAAATAAAATGAGCTTTCTTTCTCTTCTTGAATTTTCAAAATTATGTTTGATGATGAACTAAAATTATGGTACTATCTGAGGCAATTCTAAATGTATGTAGAGGAAATATTGAAGACAATTGTAAGAATAGGACGGTGAAGGGACATAAAAGAAGGCAAGGTTTCTTACCTTCTTCATTTGAGCTGCTAAGTGATGATGCTAATGGACTCTTGTAAGTTATGTTTACATAATACAATACCAAGAACAATCACTAAAAAAACTACAAAAAAAGATATACTAAAAGCACTGTAGATAAATCAAAATTAAATTCTAAAAGATATTCAAATAACTCAGAAGAAGCAGGAAAAAGAAAACAGAGAAGCACTAAAAGAGAGCAAAAACAAAACAGTTTAAAGGTTTAAGGTTTAAAACTTAAACCTTAATGTGTCAAATTAAATGCAAAGATATTAAATATGCAAATTAAAAGACAGATCTTGGAAGGGTAGATTAAAAAACATTACTCAATTATATGTAGACTATAACAAATAACTTCAAATATAATGACATAGGCAGGTAGATATTAAAAGGGTTGAAAGTAAATGTCATGCAAATATGAATTAATGGAAATGAGATGTGGCTGCATTAATACCAGATAAGGCATATTTCAGAACAAAGAAAATACACTAGGAACAGAGAGGAATTTTATGTGACAAAAGAAGCGTTAATTGACCATGAAAACATAGCAATCCTAAATGTATACACAACAAGAAAACAGAGGTGCAAAGGTGTAAAACAAAACTGATGAACTAAGAAAATTGACATTCATTATTGCTGGGAGAAATATCAATAACCTCAGATATGCAGATGACACCACACTTAAGGCAGAAAGTGAAGAAGAAGAACTAAAGGGCCTTTTGAAAGTGAGAGAGGAGAGATTAAAAGTTGGATTAAAGCTCAACATTCAGAAAACAAAGATCATGGCATCTGGTCCCATCACTTCATGGCAAATAGATGGGGAAACAGAGCAAACAGTGGCAAACTTTATTTTTTTGGGCTCCAAAATCACTGCAGATGGTGACCGCAGCCATGAAATTAAAGGACGTTTACTTCTTGGAAGAAAAGTTATGATCAACCTAGACAGCATATTGGAAAACAGAGACATTACTTTGCCAACAAAGGTCCATCTAGTCAAGGCTATGGTTTTTCCAGTGGTCACGTATGGATGTGAGAGTTGGACCATAAAGAAAGCTGAGTGCTGAAGAACTGATGCTTTTGAACTGCAGTGTTGGAGAGGACTCTTGAGAGTCCCTTGGACTGCAAGGAGATCAAACCAGTCCATCCTAAAGGAAATCAGTCCTGAGTATTCACTGGGAGGGCTGATGTTGAAGCTGAAACTCCAATACTTTGGCCACCTGATGCGAAGAGCTGACTCATTTGAAAAGACCCTGATGCTGAGAAAGATTGAGGGCAGGAGGAGAAGGGGATAACAGAGGATGAGATGGTTGGATGGTATCACCGACTCAATGGACATGAGTTTGGATAAACTCCAGGAGTTGGTGATGGACAGGGAGACCTGGTGTGCTGTGGTCCATGGGGTCACAAAGAGCTGGACTCGACTGAGTGACTGATCTTAACTGATTGTTACAGTTGGAGATTTCAACATGCTTCTCTCAACAACTTATAGAAAAACTAGACTGAAAATTATGATGAAAAAGAAAAATTCAACAATACATCAACCAACCAGATCTAATCATCACTTTTAGAACATTCTACCTGATAGGAGCACTATACACATTCTTTTCAAGTTCCCACAGTACATTCACTGAGATAGACTATATCCTGATTTGGAAAACAAATTGCAGCAAGTTTAAAAGAGGTGAAATTACACAAAATGTGTTCGTTAATCACAATAAATCAAACTAAGAATGAATGATAGAAAGATAAAAAGAAAATATTTAAACAATTGGAGTTAAAAATGTAGTTCTAAATAACTCATGGATCAAAGAAGTCGTCTCAGGGGAAATAAAATATTGAACTGAATGTAAATGAAAATTAGTGAAACAAAGCTAAAGTGCATATACTAAAAAAGAAAACACCTTAAGTCAATAATTGAGATACTACCTCAATAGCTTAGAAAAATAGGAGTCAAATTAACCAAAGCAAGCAGGAATAAATATTAGAAGTGTAGAAATTAATGGAACTTAAAATTAACTACAAAATAAAATAAATAGTGTTTTTTAAAAGATCAATAAAATTGACATACATCTAGCAAGACTGAAAAAGCAAAAAAAGACAAATACAAAATCAGGAATGAAGGGGATATCACTACAGACTCTGCAGATATCATGAGAATAATACAGTAACACTACAAATAACTACAAAAAATTTGACAACTAATATGAAATGGGCCACTACTTTTTAAAAAAATTTTAATTGGAAGCTAATTACTTTACAGTATTGTGGTGGTTTTTGCCATATGTTCACATGCATCAGCCATAGGTGTACATGTTTTCCCCATTCTGAACCTCCCTTCCACCTCCCTCCCCATCCCATCCCTCAGGGTCATCCCACTTTCTTAAAAAACACTAACTAACATAACTCACACAATATGGATTAGATAATTTGAATAGCCCTGAAACAATCAAGGTTAGCATCAGTAATGTTAAAATTCCCAGGAAAAATATCTCTAGGCCCAGATCACTATACTGGATAATGTTATGTGATGAATCTTATTTATTCTATCAAATATTTAAATAAGAGTTAACAGTAATTCTATACATTATTTTCCAGATAATAGAAGAGGAGGAAAGGCTTCCCATTTTATGAACAAAACCACAAAAGGACAGTACAAACAAACAAAAAGCAGAAAGAAAAAAAAAAGGAAGAAAGAAAAAGAAAACTATAGACCAATATCCTTTAGAATACAGATGCAAAAAATCCATAACAAAACAGTGGCAAAATAGAATTCAGCAATACATAGAAAGAATTAAACATCATGACTAAGTGGGGTTTATTTAAATAATAAAAAGCTTGCTCAATATTTGAAAATCAACCAATGCATCATATTAATGGCTACAGAAGAAAAATCATGTGATCATATCGAAGGAAGCAGAATAAGGTTATTGTGAAGATGAGTGTATTTATGTCAAGCACCTTAGTACCATGCCTAATATATACTGTAGATACTACTTCATGATTAGGATAACCAAACTATCTTCTTATTTTATTTGTGTACCGCCAGGGCTAATTTTGATGTCAAATATCTATGTTCTCCCATTTGGGTGTTAGAGGACAAACTTGTACAAAGTCATGGAAGGGAGCCCTAAAGGTTGAAAGAGAGGCGGCAGGAGGTTGTTTCTCTTGCCCTCAGGACATGGTAACAGGGCATTCTGCTGACACAGTGCAGTATTATGTGGAGGATTAAAATTTGCTGATCTTACATTTGTAGAGTCGAATACTGGTGGTATACTCCAGTATTTCAAATGACAGATAAAAAGGTGAGGCAATAGGGCCTTTCCTTTCAGTTCATAAGCCTTAGGCTGGCAGCTGACTGATATGGGCAGGCAGTCATTTGTGGCTTATTGAAACTTTATAAGCATATTCTTCTATGATTAAAGGTCAACTTACAAAACACATCTGTGTACTTGGAAATTATTAACCACAATGAAAAAAAAGGGGATCCATAATAGTAAAAGTGATGAAATTAGAGACAAGTCAACACTTTCCACCTACAATTTGTTCTATGATGATGTTGACTTTTACATGCCTGAAATAAATAAATAAATAAGAAGATGTTAGCAATAACAGCAAAAGTTTGATAATCATTTATTTCACCCTTGAGATTTCTAGGAACATATAGGTAGTGAACCTAATAGAATGGACCTAACAGAAGCTGAAGATATTAAGAAGAGGTGGCAAGAATACACAAAATAACTGTACAAAAAAGATCTTCACGACCCAGATAATGATGATGGTGTGATCACTCACCTAGAGCCAGACATCCTGGAAGGCAAAGTCAAGTGGGCCTTAGGAAACATCATTACGAACAAAGCTAGTGGAGGTGATGGAATTCCAGTTGAGCTATTTCAAATCCTAAAAGATGATGCTGTGAAAGTGCTGCACTCAGTATGCCAGCAAATTTAAAAAACTCAGCAGTGGCCACAGGACTGGAAAAGGTCAGTTTCATTCCAACCCCTAAGAAAGGCAATCCCAAAGAATGCTCAAACTACCGCACAACTGCACTCATCTTACATGCTAGTAAAGTAATGCTCAAAATTCTCCAAGCCAGGCTTCAACAATACGTGAACCATGACTTCCAGAGGTTCAAGTTGGTTTTAGAAAAAGGCAGAGGAACCAGAGATCAAATTGCCAACATCTGCTGGATCATCAAAAAAGCAGGAGAGTTCCAGGAAAACATCTACTTCTGCTTTATTGACTATGCCAAAGCCTTTGACTATGTGGATCACAATAAACTGTGGAAAATTCTGAAAGAGATGGGAATACCAGATCACCTGACCTGCCTCCTGAGAAACCTGTATGTAGGACAGGAAGCAAGAGTTAGAACTGGACATGGACCAACAGACTGGTTCCAAATAGGAAAAGGAGTACGTCAAGGCTGTATATTGTCACCCTGCTTATTTAACTTAAATGCAGAGTACTTCATGAGAAACACTGGGCTGGATGAAGCACAAGTTGGAATCAAGTCTGCTGGGAGAAATATCAATAACGTCAGATATGCAGATGACACCACCCTTATGGCAGAAAATGAAGAAGAACTAAAGAGCCTCTTGATGAAAGTGAAAGAGGAGAGAGGAAAAGTTGGATTAAAGCTCAGCATTCAGAAAACTAAGATCATGGCATTTGGTCCCGTCACTTCATGGGAAAAGATGGGGCAACAGTGCAAACAGTGGCAAACTATTTTTTTGGGCTCCAAAATCACTGCAGATGGTGACTGCAGCCATGAAATTAAAAGATGCTTACTTCTTGGAAGAAAAGTTATGACCAACCTAGACAGCATATTAAAAAGCAGAGACATTACTTTGCCAACGAAGGTCCATTTAGTCAAGGTTATGGTTTTTCCAGTAGTCACATATGGATGTGAGAATTGAGCCATAATGAAAGCTAATTGCTGAAGAATTGATGCTTTTGAACTGTGGTGTTAGAGAAGACTCTTGAGAGTACCTTCGACTGCAAGGAGATCAAACCAGTCCATCCTAAAGGAGATCAGTCCTGGGTGTTCTTTGGAAGGACTGACGTTGAAGCTGAAACTCCAATATTTGGCTACTTGATGTGTAGAGCTGACTCATTTGAAAAGACCCTGATGCTGGAAAAGATTGAAGGCAAGAGGAGAATGGGATGACAGAGGATGAGATGGTTGGATAGTGTCACCGACTCAATGGACAGAAGTTTGTGTAAACTCTGGGAGGTGGTGATGGACAGGGAGGCCTGGCATGCTGTGGTCCATGGGGTTGCAAAGAGGTGGACACGACTGAGCGACTGAACTGAACTGATAGGTAGTGAAGTAATTAGATAAAAATCAGATGACACGAAATGGAATCTTATCATTTTGATAGTCTCTATTTGGCAGCAATCCTTAATCATCTGCCAGTTATCATGTTGTTTAGGTCTTCAAACTACCTATTCAATTACAGACATTTTCATTACAATGGATCAATTTCACACTTTCTTTTTGGTCTTAAATTTCTTCTGAATTGAAGACAGTATAAATATTATTGTTATCTCCATATACTGAAGTCAACTATTTGTTTGTTTTAAGGAACAAATGTTAAGAATTGATGAAATAGGTAGTTTTAATTTGCTACTGTTTCTATTGCTTTAATCTGTGACAATTTTTTTTTTAACCTCTCATTTAAGAACTATTTGATAGACACTCTTTGGGCTTTCACTTTTATTAAGGAAATAATTTAGAATCAGTCTGGATGAGAACAATCTCCAGATTTTATGACAGTGATGTCCCTTACTATTTACAGCTATATTTTTTTGCACTTGCATTAGGAGATAAAGTAATGTGCTTTATAAGTTAAAGAATTAATATTGTATTAAGTAAGAAAGTCTAATACAAAAGTAACTGTGGAACTAACAATACTTGATTCACCTGTCACTGTTCCTGTAAGTTAGAGAAGAAATTTTCCATTGACATTTCTATAACTTCCTACCTGCATTATTTTTGAGAACAAATTTAATTGCATAGTAGAAATAGAATAGGTTTTAAATATACCTATGATGAAAATAATACTAAAGTAAACTGATTAAAATATATCATCCTGGCTGTTCAGATTAACAAAGGAAGTATTTGAAATGGATCATTAAATAGAGGAAATTATTTCATTGATTTCTTCAAGCTTTTCTTCCTGATTCAGCTAAGTGTAAGAAAGTGCCTCTGAAGGACCCCATTTTCATGAAAATTTTTACTTCCTATCAGCCATGTACTCTTGCTTTGGCAATTAATTCTCATTTAGCAAGGAAGTCTTTATATATTTTCAGCCTTCTCTCACATATAAATAATTACCAATTATAGGGAGATTTGAATCTAACTGGATACATTCATTCTTATTCCTCTAGTATAGCAAAAGGCATGGCTGCATAGACTCACTGGAACAGTTAACATGATAATCAATTAATGACCTTGTTTTAAAAGGGTACATTCAGTTCATCTGAATAATAGTTCTGATCCTGGTAGCCTGAAAGAGGTGCAGTTTAAAATTCTCAAGGCTAAATTTGAACCCTTAGTTTATAATTCCTATAGTCATTCTTTGGATTATTTGACATATTTTAATTTGTAGAATTTTAAACAGTGCATTTTTATCCTATTCTAGAAAAATAATATATTTATTCCATAAAGACCATGCTGAGGCTAGCCTAATAGAGACAGAAGCACATATTTGTTAGGGAGGGGAAATTAGTGGATATTTCTTAATATATAGTCACTAAATATAAGCCTCAAGAATTTCAACGAGCTCTCAATAGGTGTTTGATGTATGCTCGGTCATTCAGACATGCCCAACTCTTTGTGACCCCATGGACTATGTCCCACCAGGCTCCTGTCTCCATGGTATTTTCCTGGCAAGAATACTGGCGTGGGTTGTCATTTTTCTCCTTCAGGGGATCATTCCGACCCAGGGATCAAATCTGCCTTTTCTATATTTCCACTGAGTCATCTGGTGTTTGATGGATGCCTATAAATATCATCAAGAGTTGATCCTTAACCACAAAAGTCTCATAAGATATAATTTTCACCTACTTACTTCTATTCTTAACCCTTCCTAATCTGTGATAATTATGACAGCTCTTCAGGCAACTGATGTGTTTGGAATTGTTGCTTAAAACTCCCTTTTTAACTGACGTGTGAAATTAAGGTATGAATACATACTATTCACACAGATATTCAGTTCTAGATTATTTCTGAAAAACCAAACTCCAAGAAAAGTAGAGTTGCGTTATCATAGATCTAGAGAGCCATATTCAAAGCTCTGTTAGGAATAGAAGTTCTTTTTCATTCGGACATATTTGGTATCTTCCTAAGGTCCCACGTTCCTTTTTAAACTTAAGTTCCTGGAAAAAGTGGCTTTTGGTCAAGAGAAAAATTCTGAATATATCTGTGTAAGAAATGTCACTCTGGGGGAAACAGATAGGTCTAAAATTTTTTGTTTATTTGCTTTTAATAATTAAAGAAATCTATAATTGTATGACTTCATCAATCTACCCTTTCACTGACTCTCATTTTGGTGACAGAGCTTACCAACAGCAAATGTATTCAACTGCTATTTTTTCTAGAAGTCCAGAAGCCTTAGTAGAAGTGACACCAACATGAGTAGGAGTGATGCGAAGAGGATGGTTGAAAGAAGCAAGGAGAATCTCAACCCACCAACTGACTCAAAAAGATCTCCTTTCCGACTGTTTATAAAAATGTTTGGGGCTCCATTATACAGAGCGAAGTAAGCCAGAAAGATAAAGACCATTACAGTATACTAACACATATATATGGAATTTAGAAAGATGGTAACGATAACCCTATATGCAAAACAGAAAAAGAGACTCAGATGTATAGAACAGACTTGTGGACTCTGGGAGAAGGCGAGGGTGGGATGTTTCAAGAGAACAGCATCGAAACATGTATATTATCTAGGGTGAAACAGATCACCAGCCCAGGTTGGGTGCATGAGACAAGTGCTCGGGCCTGGTGCACTGGGAAGACCCAGAGGGATTGGGTGGAGAGGGAGGTGGGAGGGGGGACCGGGATGGGGAACACATGTAAATCCATGGCTAATTCATTTCAATGTATGACAAAAACCACCGAAAAAAAAATAATAAAATAAAAAAAAAAAAAAGTTAAAAAAAAAAAATGTTTGGGGCTCAAAATGACTCTATAAAAGAATTCCAACTTGTTGCTGAGTTTCTGTGATGACCGAGTCTACCAGATGACCGAGTCTACCAGAAGAAAAATGTACTCCAACCAGTGCAAAATTTGCTATCAGAGGAGAAAAATGAGGCTTGGGAAAGAATCAGAAAAGAGGAAGCCAGAATTGTGCTTGGCACTACTCACAGTAATAGAGAATATTGTTTTCATTTGCTTATGGACTGATGAAGTCAAGACATTACTCCTGGGTATTCTTCACAGTTAAAAATGTATATTGCTTTAGGAGGGAAAAAATACAAACCCTCAGGCAAAACTTATACTACTCGACATAATTCTTTCTGTACAAAAGGAGAGTTTAGCTATAGCATTGACATTCACTAAAGTTTCAGAATTTTTTAAATTTCAATTTTACTTTAAACTAGAACAGATATTCTTGACTTTTATGTTTGTGATGGAAATCGGAAGCATTTCTATTTCCCTGTCTCTTATCTCTCATACGTAAGGTTTCCTCAGTTGATTTTCCTATCTGCTTCATCCACATCTATCTTGCTCTCTTATAGCCTCAAAATTTATTCTACTTACTGCCATCTCTATGTTTTCCAATATTTAAATCTCCACTTCTCTTTCTTATCTACTCCAGACTTTCTCTATTTCTATGTAAGTGAGCTACATCCACCCTCCACACCTACCCCACTTCCTGTCCCCTGCCTTTGATATAAAGGATTCCAGCAGCAACTCTGCCCACTCTCAGTTCAAACTGTAAAAGCCAAGAACTGTAGTTGTATTTATTTCAGTTCTATATTTATATAGACTACTGATAGCAATATTTGTTTTTAAAGGCAAAATTTTGGAGAAAATTACTTTTCAATGACTACAACTTTAAAGGTTATATATTTTAGATAAGATTTTTTATGTGTGTGTGTTTTTCACTCAGTCGTGTCTGACTCTTGGCAACCCCGTGGATGATAGCCTGCCAGGCTCCTCTGTCCATGAGGACAATTTTCCAAGCAAGGATACTGGAGTGGGTTGCCATTTCCTTATTCAGGGTATCTTCCCAACCCAGGGACTGAACCAGGAGACAGATGCTTTATCATCTGATCTACCAAGGAAGCCCCAAGATTTTTTATAGCACAGCAATAAAATGATTTTATTTAAATTACTAAATGTATGGGTGAAGTTGATTTTCTTTTAAACATCTAATTTCAAAAATGACATAAATCTATTCTTACCCTGTGAAAAATTCTACAACAGACAGATTTTCATTACCAAGTGAAAAATCAATCCCAGTAGTAATTTGATTTGGTTGTTTTAAACACAGACAATGGTGTGGTTACATGGTATTCAACAGCAAAACAATTTAAGATTTTCAAAATATATTTTAGACATTTTCTAAATAAGTATAAAAAGAAACATACATTATACTAAGTAAAATGCATTATACTAAGAATTATGACAAATGGAGTGAATATTAATAAATTAAACAAATTTTAATATTAATACTTTATACGGTCTGAAAAGCAAAAATTCTGATTTGGGGGTCTGTGAAAGAAAGGATTAAAAGAACACAGAAATTACCAAACCTCACATAAGTGAAAGTGAAAGGGGCTCAGTCATGTCCCACTCTTTGCGACCCCATGGACTATACAGTCCATGGAATTCTCCAGGCTAGAATACTGGAGTGGATAGCCTTTACCTTCTCCAGGGGATCTTCCCAACCCAGGGATCGAACCGAGGTCTCCCACAGTCCATGGAATTCTCCAGGCTAGAATACTGGAGTGGATAGCCTTTACATTCTCCAGGGGATCTTCCCAACCCAGGGATCGAACCGAGGTCTCCCACACTGCAGGCTGATTCTTTACCAGCTGAGCCACAAGGGAAGCCTAAACCCCACATAATTTCTTTCAAATTTCTTTTAGTTTCTTCTATTGAGTTTCTGGGCATGCCTCAGAGATGATGAACATATGTAAATCTTGAAGCTCTGAATGGTTGAGCAGGAATTGTAGATGTGGAAAAACCATGGGCAAGCTCAACAGAACTCATCTATGAGACAAGACTTAATTAGCTGCATTTTTATACCTTTTTCTTCAATTATGTTCATCCTGATGTTGACCTTGAAACCCACCTTTATTACTCTAACTGCCAAGTCATTATGCACTTAGAATAAAAGACACTTGAAAGACGGCAGAGTCACTAATGTTGCAAGAGATTTGAATGTCTAGTCTTTACATATTAAAAACTTTCAGATTTAATATCACTGAAATTTTAAAGTTTCTTGGTTTACTCTTTAAAGAAGGGAAATAATTTAAGTTTCCTTTGTTTTAAAGAATGCTACTGCAATGCAGGAGACCTGAGTTCAATCCCTGGGTGAGGAAGACCCCCTAGAGTAGGAAATGGCAACCCACTCCAGTGTTCTTGATGGGAAAATCTCATGGACAGAGGACCCTGTCAAGCAATAGTCAATCGGGTCACAAAGAGTTGGACAAGACTGAGCATGCATGTGTGATCTTGGCAAGTAACTTAACCTAAATTCCAAGTCTCTAACTGAGAAAGTCTAAACTCAGTTTCTTCTTTCATTAAAGTAGACAAAAATAACGGTGCTTACCTCATATGATCGCTGTGAGGATAAGATGAACAAATACATTCAAGTATTTAGCACAATGCCTGACATGGTACCTCATAGTTCTTCCCAAGGTGACTGCAATATAATCCGATAGACTGAAGCAGTAAAAACAGTGACGTGATATGATGACTAAAATACAAATATTCCTTCTGAGAGCACTGTTGTTTTCAGTCACCACCAAAGTTTTCAACTGATTCTCAGAGTGCTCAAGTAGTACTGCCTAGAATTCGAGGAGTGGGGGTGGATTTACCTCACTGTGACATCTTCTAGTAGTGATTCACAGACTTTTTGAAATAATGGATATTAGAATTTAAGATTTTGGAGACTGACACAGCAAGAGAGAATTTAAACTACCTCCTATGATTATATCACTAAAAAACAGGCTAAGATTTAACACCCTTAACACTTTGCTATATATTATCCACTCTCAGATATATAGAACAAGACGGTAGATGCAGGAGCACAATTCTTTCTGATAGATGAACACATTTTGTTTATTTTCTACATCTAAATCTCTGGATCCACAACTTGGTGGGTACCCACAGTTTGTTCTCCTATAATGCTTGGAGTACTGCTAGGCATAGCCATGCTTGTGTGCTGAGTTGCTTCAGTCATGTCCAACTCTTTGTGACCCAATGGACTGTAAGCACTCCAGGCTCCTCTGTCCATGGGATTCTCCAGGCAGGAATACTGGAGTGGGTTTTCATGCCCCCCTCCATGGGATCTTTCTGACCCAGGGATCGAACCCGTGTCTCCTATGGCTCATGTACTGCAGGTGGATTCTCTACCACTAGCCACTGGGGAAGCTCTGCATAGCCATACGTATCACCACAATTAGTTCAAAAGCTACAGTAGCTACAACAGGGAGTCAAAGGTTCAGTCAAAGCCTTTCTAAAATGGATTCCCCACCGAATCTCTGCAGTATCACAGTAGTTTCTGATCACAGTAGTTATCAAAGTATTAATGCTACATAGTAGGATTATCACAGTAGAAGCATCACAGTAGTATCTCTTGACATAGAGATAAGATTGAAAAAATCTACAGAGACTTTGAGAAACAGACTCAAATGGGGTACTGGCTAAGACTTCACCAATTAATATCCTTTGATTCCCATTCCATTTGTAGTTTAATTTCTGATTCTTCATTCTCATCCTATTCAGGCTCCCCTGGTGGCTCAGACAGTAAAGAATCTGACGGCAATGCAGGAGACCTGGGTTCAGTTCCCTGGGTTGGAAAGATTTCTGAGAGAAGGGAATGGCTACCCACTCCAATATTCTTGCCTGGAGAATTCCCTGGACAGAGGAGTCTGCAGGCCTATAGTCTATGGGGTTGCAAAGAGTCGGACACGACTGAGCTAATAACACTTTCACACTTTCATCCTATCCAGCCTACTCATTTCAGAACAACTGTAAAACTACCACTGACTTTAAAAAACATTAATTGTAGAATAAAATATAACCTCAGATAATAACAGTACCATTTTCACACCTATTTCAGTCAATCTGGAAGCCCAGGCTAACAATCCTATTATCATTTTCATTTCTTTGGGTTGATTCTCACTAGAATTTTAACTTGATATCCTCAATTAATATATAATAAAAAACTAAAACTGAACATTTAAAGGACTCATTATTCTCTTTACTCTATGAGGTGATAGCAAACATACCCATTTTAGGTTCTGAAATTTCAGATTTTAGGCAAAAAGTGCTATACAATATAGGGTAGTCAGAAAATGCTTATGATAGTAAGAAGATATAAATGAGTTTACACACGAAAGATACAGAAAGTTTAAAGACATATTACATTATTTTAAAAAATGATTAATAAAGTTTTCAGATAGATTAAACAATTATTTAGCTATTAATAAGAGGGACTAGCTCACAAATGTTTAATCAATAAATAATTGCATGGGATTCTCAACGCAAGGAGAGAAACAAGCAAATGATCATCATGAGTTGTACTGGTGATATGATTAAACATAATATCATGGACTTTGAAAATAGATTTCATGTAAAATGGATGTATATATGGATAATGTAAATACCTATTCATTCCATTTAGAGTAATAAATGAATAAAACTTTTCCTTTTATGGGAAAATTATTGAAGCCATTTGCAACAAAGTAAGAGATATGGTTCTTTTCTTTGGTCAGGTTATTTAAGGATCCCTTGGCTCTGATAGGTATTTCTTCAATTTCTCCTCTTTCTTCACAAAGAAGTAAATTTTCCTACTTTTCTGAGATCTTTCAACTTCCTCTTCACCAATCATTACTCAGCAGCCTTTAAATATAATCAGGTGTTTGCCATCTTAAATATCACTTCTGTCTTCCTCATACCCTCTTTCAGAGTCTACCATAATTCTCTCTTTTTAAAAGGAAACTACTTTTTGAGTTTTCTAAGTTTCTGTCTCTATTTCTTAACGTACGTTAGTAATGGATTCAGCCTCAATGATTATGTAAATTACTTTTGCCAAGACAACCAATAACCTTTTTGTTGCTAAAGTCAAAAAGTCTTTAGTCATACCTTGCTTGATTTTTTTGGCACCATGTGATACTGTTGACCCTTCCTTCTTTAAAAAAAATTTTTTTTTCTATTTGAGTTCCTAGTGGTGAGAAATCCTTACCTATTTTGGATCAGTGAGATGTAAAAAGAGGCTTGTTGGGGGATTTAGGGAAGAAAGGCTTTGCTTGTAAGAGACAGCTACTAGAAACTTGGTTCTCTCTCCTTACAAACTTGAAAGAGGAAGCTTGTTATCTTCAACTGTCATAGGTAGTCATCTGACAATTATGAGAGGAACCAATTTTAAGATAGAGCCAACAATATGAATGGAACAGTGGAGAGGGGAAAAACCCCAAGCATTTAAAATTATCTTTGTTGTTCAGTTGTCAAGTCCAACGGTTGGTGACCCCATGGCCTGCCGCATGTCAGGCTCCTCTGTCCTCTACCATCTCTAGAGTTTGCTCAAGTTCATGTCCATTGAATTGGTGATGCTATCTAATGATCTCATCCTTTGCTGCCCTCTTTTCTTTTTGCCTTTAATCTTTCCCAACATCAGGGTCTTTTCCAGTTATCTAACTGAAGATTAGTCTGAGGCTCAGACTAGATTTTGTCTACTTATGTTAGCTAAATATTTCTTTAATGTTCAATACTAAAATTTTCTATAGCTTGTGGTAGAAAAAAACCTTATTGATAAAATCTTTAGCCATTTATTCTCTGTAATTCTAAGAACATGTCATAAGTTCGTGTCCAATGGAGCTCTGTATCTTCTATCTAATTCATGACTCAGTTATGACTTATGTTTTAATGCTTGCTGAATTTGTATCATCAACTAAGATTTCTCTCCTGAAAAATATGTCTAAATATCCACTAAAAATTTCCACTCAGATTTTCTAGAAGATACCTCAAATCAACATTTTAACTTTTTTTGTTGCACAGCATAGTATGTGGACTCTTAGTTCCCTGAACAGGGAATGGACTCCTGCCTCCTGCTTTGGAAGCATGGTGTCTTAAGCATTGGCCTTCCAGGGAAGTCTTAAATCAACATATTAAAACATAAACTCCCTTCCTCTCTTCCACTTCCAGTTGTTACTCTTTTTGTCATCCCACCTCAGTGAATGGCACATCATGACTCATACAAATTAGAAATTGGTTATCAATCTTAGAACTATTATCTGTCTTTTATGCCCTATGTACAGTCAATCACAAGATCATGTTGACTCTGCCTTTTAAGAATATACTAAATCTTTGCATTTTCTCTCTACCACTCATTCCATCCACTCTCCCTTGGATTATAAGAGAAGCTTTGTAACTTGTTCCATGGCCTCAAATCTTTCTCCTTTCTGATTCTTTCTCAGAAAACCAGTCAAAGTGCTCTTTAGATAAAAATTTAACGATGGCTCTCCCCAAAACTTCTTCCCATTTCTTTCAGGATAAAGCTCAGCATATTCTGGTTTATGCTTATACTCCTGGCCTTATTTTCACACCAGCCTTCTCTCTTAACTTTCTTCAATTTCTTTACTAAATAGGTGTCCTTTCCAGGTGCTCTCCCAGCCCTGTATTCCATTTTCACAGGACCGTATTTATCTGCAGTGCTGGATATTGCTCAATAGGCAGATTAATAACATGTATAACACCTGCAAACCAGGATATTAACAATTATTTTGGGTAAAATAATTTGACATTTAATGTATATTTTTTAAAAAGCACTGAAGCATTCATCAAGGGAAAAATATCACTTAAGTTACAAAGAAAGTATGTGATTGTGTAGAGTATATGTTATGAAGCACAATTACAAAATGAACATTCATAAGCTTAAGAACTAGAGTGTAAAACCACAATTCAGCTGAAGAAACAGAATACTACTGCTATCAGCTTCCTCCCTGATCATCCTATCTCTAGATCCTATCTCTTTAGAGACAACCATAATCCTAAGTTTTATGCTAACCATTCCCTTATGAAAAGTTTTCTCAATCATATACTTGTGCCTAAATAATATATTTTAGTTTTACTTGTTTTTGAGACTTATAAATATGTAACTCTTTTTAATTGATTCAGTTGCATTTGCTCTATTTTTTGCTTTTGATGTGTGCCACCACCTGAAACTTGTTCCTCACTCAAACTATGCTTTTAAAGTTTATACATGTTATACTAATTACAGCTAACAAGTGTTCATTGCTGCAAAATATTCCTTTGTGTAAATAACAGAATTTACTTTCTCACATTCCTTGTAATAGACAGGTTTAACCAGTTTTCTACCACTGTAAGCTTTAGAAGTATCTTGAATGACATACACAAGAGTTTTGCTAGGATATCTTAGGAGGGCAATTGTTGGGATGTTGGATACATTCATATTCAGCTTTTATAAGATAATTTATTGTCAATGTGATTGTGCTTTATACTCTTTCAAGAAGTATAAAGGAGCACCCACTACTCTTATACTTGGAAACAACTTATATTTTCATACTTATTAATTTTTGATAGTCTAGTAGGTTTAAAATAACATCTTTTGGCTTTTTCCTGATTGATAAAAAAAGTTGAGTTTTAATATTAATTTACTCTCCCAATTGCTTTTATTTTTACCATACTTTTGGTATTGTGTTATCCATCTTTTCATAATTTTTGTAGGAGTTTTAAAAAATATATTCTGGAATATTAGTCTCTTGTCCTTCATATATGTTGCAGTTATCTTCTCGGTTTGAGTGTTCTTTTTACTCCTTTTATGGTGATTTAACATGAAGTATTATAATCACCTACTTATCACTCAGCCTATCTCACCAGACTAACAGGTTCTAGAGGTAAGACACCATACTATATCTTATTCATTTCTGTCCCCTAACATCCAGCGAGACCTCAACACTTAGTAGTGCTGCCTCATACATACAGTTGCTCATTAAGTGTTTAATGAATGAATGACAGGATGAATGAATTGCTATGATTTTACAGGAGGTGAATCAATCATTTAGTGGTCAAATTTCATTTTATGCAAATTGGTTACACTATGCTACTGAATCAGAGTTCAGAAAGTATACACTACACAATTTCCTGTACTTGTACTTCAAAGGTGGGTGTCAGGCATTAATAAGAGGTGATAAATTTTCAAAGAGGTGGCAGAATATTGTTTATAAAAATTCATTACCAGCTCTGAACACTTGGCAATATTCACTTTTCATTTTTTTCAACACACTTACAGTTAGCCAAACTTCCTATTGTGGGATAGTATTTAGCCTAAATTTATCAGAGAGTTAGAAATGATGTTAAGACACAAAATATGGATTACATATTACAATGGATATGCAAGGTTCATGGTTTGTTTCATTAATTTGAAATTGGTTACCTTTTTAGTAATGGTGTCCGGAGGTACATCCCGCCTCCCAAGAGGATAAGGATTCCATTGGCCACTAGGAGATACATCTTCTTGTCCATTGTCTAAAATGTTGCTTTGCTGGGACGGGGTCTATTGCAAAAATGGTATGGCATTCTTTAGTGATGTAATAGAAGTTTATCATAGTTTTCTGAAAAGAGTCCCTAATGATTATGGTAAAATTACTTTTTTTTTAACTGCAGAAAAACATATATCCTAAACTGGAGGTATTTTTATCCACTATTTACTTGGTAAGAATTGTAAATTAATAGCTTTTTGGAAGCAATGAAAAATTCAATTAAAATAACCATCTTAGAGTTATTTACTGAATTTTAAAGATAAGTTTAAATTTGCAGTACTGGAATAAAAATAATCAGAATAAAATTAACCAATTGTTACAAACCACATTTAAAAGTTGCTTAACTTACTTCTTTAGTATGATCTTAGCATTTAGAATATAAACTGAAACCATATAATACATAGTATGTAACTTCTAATATTCCAAACCATAATCTAAAACAAATTTTATAAGGCTATAGTGATTCTGGGAGAATGTGTCTTGCACTAATCTACAATGATGTTAAGACTAGCATAGTGTGAGATTCATGGTACTATGACGACATCTATAGATCACTGAGAGGAAAAACTAACACATCAAAAAGTTTTGAGCTGTTAGAATTTTGGTTTAAATAAATCATAATTGTTTTGATTCTAAGTTTATTTGCATAGATCATTTATATATTAAAGATTAAACTCTTCATATATATTTTATTTTTGACTGGTTTACTGCTTATTATTTTTTAACAAATAACAATTCTCCTGTCTCTGTTATTATTACTATTAGATATTTTGGGAGGCATTTGTAATCTGGTCTAAGTAACAGAAGGTAATCATACACCAAGAGAAAGACAGCTTCCTATGGAGGGCTACAGTAGTGAAATATTTTTCCTGTCAAAGCAGATTAACTTCTTGCATAGACTTTTTTTCCTCTAGCCTATAGGATATACAAGTACTGCTTGATTTTCTGGGGAATTCTTTTGTGGTGAGCTATTATAATCAGTGTTTCTTATGTCATTTACCCCACATATTTTGGAGGATCCCTACAGATAGAGAAAGTCTGGTTAGAGAGTGTATGTGCAGTTCTTTGTGTGAAGAATTGTCCTCCAACCCTGGAATGAAAGAACTGGGCCTTTCTTTTCATAATATGGTGCAGATGTACTGCTTGTCAGGCTTCATCCAGGTATATTGAGTGGTCCTAACTGTTCTCTTTTACAAAACAATTATATAATGATTCTATCTGCATTTTGATTACATGCATTTTTAAAAAGCTTTGCTTGGAACGGTTAAAAATAATATTTACTATGACAAAATTAATTAAAATCAGGTGAAATTTTTCTGGGGTCTAGTGGATATAGTGAAAGTAAGGAAATAATTCAGTTTTCTTATATTTTGACTGTGTGAATTCCTATTTCATGAGTATCAGAAATTATGAAAAAAGAGAAAAAAGGTATTGAATTGAGGCTCCTGGGTTAGTTAGGAATGAATTTACCTGTGTTTGCTTGAAAATCAGATATAGGTTAGCACATTTAAGAGGACTTCCCTGGTGGCTCAGATGTTAAAGCATCTCCCTACAATGCGGGAGACCCAGGTTCAACCCCTGGGTTGGGAAGATCCCCTGGAGAAGGAAATGGCAACCCACTCCAGTACTCTTCCCTGGAAAACCCCATGGACGGAGGTGCTTGGTAAGCTACAGTCCATGGGGTCACAAGGAGTTGGACATGACTGAGTGATTTCACTTTAACATATTATAAAGTATATATTACTTGAAAATAACCAGACAGCTCTTCAGTGACCATCTGCCTGATTTCAAGCATTAATTTTCTAATCTTTATTTTAGAGATTAATGTTTGTACATGCCCACACATAATTTTTCTAGCTATTATTATGACAAATAAAATTCTTAGAATTAAGCAGTTAAAATACAACTATGCAGAGTGGGCACCACTGAACAGTTTTCTTTTTGAATTTTTAAGATGCAAGTTGCTGCTGGTTTGGTTTCTCTGCCAGTAAAGTGGGATTATAAGTATGTTCAACTAGCTCGGTCTGTGGAACACAGAGTTTTGCAAAGTGGCCAGAATTAAGCACAAATAATCCTTTTTGCCTCCATTGTATCCCCGTCTTTATCACTATTTCCTCCACTAAACTTCCGCCAGCTGCCCTGACATGACTCTTAGTCACAGAAAACAACTGAAATTGCAAGATTCATTTTAATGTTAAAAAAGGCGAAAACCCTTAGTCAAAATCCTAAGATCATGATAATATAGATTCTTCATTCATTTACCAATTAATCTTTCTCTTTTTAAAATGAGAACTAACAACGACACCAATTTCTGTATGTTACAGGGGCCAAAGAGAACATAAATACACAGACACATGAAAAAAAAAAAAACAAAACTTTGACTAGACAACAAGAGTAAAGGAATTTCCTGAAAGCAATTTCCTTTATTCATTTCCAGAATGCTCTGGCTTCTTTGTTTCTCTTAAGTGAGACACCGGAGGAGTGACTTCAGTTTTCAAACGTGAAAATACTGTGAGAACATTTATTTATGTTTGGGAGGGAGGAACCCAAAAGAGAATTATGTAGTAGTGGGTTCACATTCTTTCTCAAAAGGAATGAGAATAGCTATTTACCAAAAAAATACTTTCAAAAAAGTGCTCCTGAACTGTCTAAAAATGCAGTTGTTTAGTTGTTAAAATTTTATGAAACGTTAAAAGGAGCAACCAAAAATTGTAAAAAGAATAATGAAGCTTTCATTTATTATTTCAAAGAACAAAATCAATTGAGTTCAATTTTCATTCAATTATTTTTAGTATCACATTCAAGTTATTTTCTTTAGATACTTTAAAAGATTAAGAATTAGTCTTTTCCTCACCACATATAACCAATTAAACATAAAATATGTGGAAAATCATCACAATATAGCATTTCTTCAGCTTCTAAATTCTGCAGATCCTTAATATTTCAAAATAAAAGAGAAAATGGTCAGTGTGATTTACTTAAAAGTCAGAAATTACACTTGTTAAGAAATTCAGTAATATTAGAAGAAGTTCTGCTGAACAGACACTAGTCTGAAAAACGAATGCAAACATTTGCAGATTTAACATTTGTGATTTTGACTACTGCGAATGATCACAAGCCTCCATTGGAAGAAGTAATTTCTGATTTTGCTGAGACATAAATGTGCTTGAATATATGTGTCTTTGTGTGTCTATATATCTGGTATGTACAAGCATGTAGTGTATGCATGCATGTGTGCATATGTGTGCCTCTGTGAGTATATGTGTATGTACAGTATTCACATATATGAGTAAATGGGCTTAGCTGTTTCAGAAGGTTTGCTCTTGACTGTTAATTGATGGGGGCATTGCAAGCTTGGGAAATTAACTTATGGCAATTAGCTGGAAGAATTCTATCAGAGTAGTATTAGAATTTGACACTTTGCAAAGGTCTTGGGACATATTACTTAAGATCTCAAGGATTATTTTGTTTAGTAATTGGCACGTAGTTCACAAAGGCACACAGTTAAAAAATGTGTTGAAAACAACTTTCCCCAAAGTATTTTCAGTGAAATTATTGTTATATTATTCTTTTTCTGAAAAATAGTAGGTAATAAAGACAAATATACATCAAGCTTGAATCTACATCATTATGATTTCACAGATCTCAATCTGAAGATGGTAATGTAATATCTAGATGATCTTTAAGCTACTGTTTCATTATAACGGTGAGGAAGCATCTGTATGAGTACAAGATTATTTTGGTAGTTTTCGTCACTCTCTATGAGGAATTATGTGGATTTACAGACTGAAGGATTTTTTTCATAATTAGAAAGATAAGTGAGTCCTTCGTGAGTGATAGGTAGCCAATAATAGATGTAGCAAAATCAAGAGAAACTATGGGCATAAATTAACCCAAGTCTCTACATAAATCTTGCTTTGCTTTCAGCAAACAAAACAGAACTGGAATTAAATAAATAACCCTTGGAACTCGGGTGAATGAATACATGTTGGGTACTGGAACTATCTGATCCCGAGTAATCTGCTTATATCTATAAGAAAGGACATTAGAAATTTAAAGAGTTTATGTGCAAACATTGCCTAATTCAATGATAGTAGAATAAGTATCAACTAATAAAAGAGTGAGGTCATCTTCTTCCAGGCAAAATTATATTAAAATATTATTTAATACATGTTCCCATAATTTCAACTTCTCTTCCCCTGAAATTGTAATTTATATTAGTGTCTGCTTCAATAGCCAATAAGTAGTAGGAGCTATGGAATAATATTATGGTGGTAGAAGTTAAAAAAAAGAACAAGAAAAAAATGATCAATTTCTCCAGTGCAGAAGAGACCACACTATTTATACTGGCAGCCGGACACCTGCAGATAGGGTGTTGGAAAAGGCAAGTGATTTCTTTCTTAGGCTTGCATATCTCTGGAGCAGCAGTGGCATGGATGATTAACTTGCAATTTTCTTAGGTTCACAACCTTTGGTCTTTCATTGCTACCAAACATATTTCTTGGTGATACTGAGTGCTCAGGGAATGCAAGCATATGTTGAAGAGTGGAAGGTAACTACTAGCATTTATTAAACTCAGTTAAATAAGAAAGTACTGTTTCTCTAGCCCATAGGGGATGATTTGGGCTGTGATATATTTTGGAATAGTTAATACATTCTATTTGTGCATTCTTTTGTGTTTCCTATTCTATACAATGGTGATAATACTTCCATTTAGGGTTTTTGGTGAGGGTTGTGTGAAAAAATACATTTAAAGTATCTCATGGTACTAGGTACATAGTAGATTTTCAATAAATCCTAGTCTTTACTCTTCTCCTGTCAAGATATCTATTTTTCCCACCATTAATGTGGATAATAAAAATGACAGTTTGAACTGACATTTTACAATATTATATTTCTTTTGATAACATAAAATTTCAAGATATTAGCTAAGCTCATTTTCAACAGAGCACATCCAAAGCAGCACACTGAACCATCAATAAAGTCATAAAAAGCTACCTTAAATGCGTTTTGGAGAGGCAGTTATAAATGAGAAATGAATAAATGAATGAATAAATGAATAAATAAATAAAGACAGAATACTAATAGTTTATAACTCAATAGCACATGTGTATGTATTACATGTTCTGGTAATAAGTACTATTAAATTGTTTAGGAAATTAGAATAAGCATCAAAAAATGAAAATGTTAAAAAAGAAATTAAATTTATCAAGCCAATTTTTGTGGTTTTTATTTGCATTCTGCTAATATCAAGGGATTCTATAAAGTTACCATAGAAACTGTAGTTTACTATTTACAGTACAGAAAGTCTATATTTAGCTTGTAATCCATGAAAAATGTATAATACTAGACTTGGAATATAAGAAACAAAAAAATAGAAATATTCAAAACATGTATCAAAACCTGGGAGAGTCTTTTCTTTTTATCCACATAAATATTCATTGTTTAAATGCTTTGTCAAGTGCAGAGTTCTTTAATCTTCATCAAAAAGCAGTTATATACTCTAACTAGTTTATTACAAGTTAGCTTAAAGGAAATTTGGAAAAAAAAAAAGAATTAGAGACATTTTGGTAGCCTTAAAAAAAAAACAGCAAACAAACAAAAAAACAAATAAATTGCTGGTTTAGGACTTCAGGGTGCCTTTTTGTCAATTACCATGAGGGTGTGGAGAGGTAGCAATCACACAAAGGTGCTCTTTCTGGGTACATAACTTGCAAAAAGACAATTTCAGTGTCACAGAAAAAATACAGAAGGATTCTCCTTTCTCCTAATTACAAGAAGTTAAGTCTTGCCAGCAGAGAGTGGGGAATGGGCCTGGATTTCAGCTTCTGAATATTCCCTGGCAAAGGCACCATCTATAAAAAATGGATGCTGCAATTCCCTATCCAGTGCTTAATTGGCAATACACAAAAGCATTAGTTTCAGTCCCTTAGGACACTTCATTCATTCTTTCTAGGACAACTCAGCATCATTTACCATAGCACATAAATAGAGAAGCAGTGTTATCATTCAAGAATTTTATGAATAAAAGGACAGCTCCAGTATTTTCAAGGGAGAATGAAGAGTTTTGTTAATTTACCTATTGAAAATGTTTATATTTTGATCTTACTCTATATTTTAGTGCAATTCTCATGGCTGACAAACATTTAGAGGCTCTCATGATATTTAAATAGCTGATGCTAATATTTATTAAGTGATAAGGTGAAAGTGTCATAATAGGTTTTTATATATTTGTAAATCAAAGGAAAATAATTTTTGCCTATCTCCTTTCCTGGTGAAAAGAGTTCCAGGAAATTGAGCTTCAGTCATAGGACTGATTATCAATGGGTCAGTGGAGCCAGAAGGGAGACTCTGAGAGACTGTACCTTAAGAAAGGTTAACCTTAAAGTTTTCCAGGAAAACCAAACACATTTTATAATTAAGAAGTTCTGTGGGAGAGATGTATCTGAGCATAAAGGCAAAAGGGTGGAGACCTAGGTTGGAAAGAAAGGAGTCCCTGGAGTAATTTTGTTTTTTTTTTTTTTTTTATTCTGGAGTAATTTTGAAACTGATTAAGCATCCGGTGCAAACACCTGATAATGTTTTGCAATAGAAACAGGGGAGGAAAGTTGTCCAGATGCCTAAATACCTACATTTTATAGGTCTTAAAGTGGTCATTTGGGTCATATAATAGTTTGGGGGCAATGCAGTAGTAACCCTGTTTCTTTTCCACTCTTGCCTTCTCTCTTCTCCTGTTGTTATTGTTGTTGTTTTTGGTATGAATGAAAAGAGTCAGTTGCTCAGACGTGTCCAACTCTTTGTGACTCCATGGACTGTAGCCCACCAGCTACGCTGTCCATGGGATTTCCCAGGTAAGAATACTGGAACGGGTAGCCATTTCCCTCTCCAGGGAATCTTCCCAACCTAGGGATCGAACCTGGGTCTTCCTCATTGCAAACGATTCTTTACCATCTGAGCCACCAAATAATCAAGTATTAGTGATAATTCATTTTGAGATAGGGTATTTCAATACTTGATATTCTTTTTTGATGTGAAGCTGGATGGCAGCATAGTAATTTATTTATATTGAAGCACAGTTGATTTGGGGCTTCCCAGGTGGTAACAACCTGCCTGCCAATGCAGAAGGCATAAGAGATGTGGGTTCGATCCCTGGGTTGGGAAGATCCCCTGGACACGGGCATGGTAACCCACTCTAGTATTCTTGCCTGGAGAATCCCATGGACACAGAAGCCTGGCAGGCCATAATCCTCAGGGTCCTAGGTTGGACATGACTAAAGTGACTTAGAACACAGGCACCATAGTTGATTTACAACATTACCTTAGTTTCAGCTGTATGCAAAGTGATTCAGTGCTACATATGCGTGTGTGTCTACATACATATATTTTTCAGTTTCTTTTCCATACTATTTTATTCTTGGTTTGCAATTTAATACAGTTTCCAAAGAGAATTCCTTTAGATCATCTCTTTGCCCAATTGGGAAGTTTGCAATATCTCTAAGTATTATAATTCTGCAACATTTCTGTTACAGATCATCTTGTTGCTGCATAGTTTTTAAGTAGTGTCTACTTCTTTTGTGACTCCATGGATTGTAGCCCTCCAGGCTCCTCTGTCCATGGAATTTCCCAGGCAGGAATACTGGAGTGGGTTGCCATTTGCTTCTCCACAGGATCTTCCTGACCCATAGATCAAACCCACATCTCCTGCATTGGCAGGCGGATTCTTTATCACTGTGCCACCAGGGAAGATCTGTGCCACCCATAGATAATCTTAGAGCTACAGTAGAATGGAAAAGACTAGAGATCTCTTCAAGAAAATTAGAGATACCAAGGGAATATTTTACACAAAGATGGGCACAGTAAAGGAGAGAAGTGGTATGGACCTAACAGAAGCAGGAGATATTAAGAAGAGGTGGCAAGAATACATAGAAGAACTGTACAAAAAACGTCTTTATGACCTGGATAACCATGATAATGTGATTACTCACCTAGAGCCAGACATCCTGGAGTGTGAAGTCAAGTGGGCCCTAGAAAGCATTGTTACAAACAAAGCTAGTGGAGGTGATGGAATTCCAGCTGAGCTATTTCAAATCCTAAAAGATGATGATGTAAAAGTGCTGCACTCAATATGTCAGTAAATTTGGAAAACTGAGCAGTGGCCACAGGCCTGGAAAAGGTCAAAGAAGGGTAATACCAAAGAATGTTCAATTGCACAATAGCACTCATTTCACATGCCAGCTAAGTAATGGTCAAAATCCTTCAAGATAGGCTTCAACAGTACATGAACTGAGAACTTCCAGATGTTCCAGTTGGATTTAGAAAAGGCAGAGGAACCAGAGATCATATTGCCAACATCCACTGGAACACAGAAAAAGCAAGGGAATTCCAGAAAAACATCTGCTTCAATGACTACACTAAAGCCTTTGACTGTGTGGATTACAACAAATTGCGGAAAATTCTTAAAGAGTTGGGAATACCAGACCACCTTACCTGACTCCTGAGAAACCTGTATACAGGTCAAGAAGCAATCGTTAGAACTGGACAGGAACAATGGACTGGTTCCAAATCGGGTAACAGTATATTTAGGCTGTATATTGTCACCTGGCTTATTCAACTTATATGCAGAGTACATCAAGTGAAATGCTGGGCTGGATGAAGCACAAGCTAGAATCAAGACTGCTGCAAGAAATATCAATAATCTCAAATATGCAGATGACACCACTATAATGGCAGAAAGCAAAGAGGAACTAAAGAGTCTCTCGATGAAAGTGAAAGAGGAGAGTGAAAAGCTGGCTTAAAACTCAACATTCTAAAATCTGAGATCATGGTATCTGGTCCCATCACTTCATGGCTAATAGATGGGGAAACAATGGAAACAGTGACAGACTTTATTTTCTTGGGCTCCAAAGTCACTGAGGACAGTGGCTGCAGCCATGAAAGTAAAAGACGCTTTTTTCCTTGGAGGAAAAGCTATGATGAACATAGACAGCATATTAAAAAGAAGAGACATCGTGTTGCTGACAAAAGTCCGTAAAATCAAAGCTATTGTTTTTCCAGTAGTTATGTATGAATGTGAGAGTTGGACCATAAAGAATGCTGAGTGCTGAAGAATTGGTGCTTTGGAACTGTGGTGTTGGAGATGACTCTTGATAGCCACTTGGACTGCAAGGAGATCAAACCACTCTATCTGGGAAATCAACCCTGAATATTGATTTGAGGGACTGATGCTGAAACTGAAGCTCCAATACCTTAGCCATCTGATACGAAGAGCCAATTCATTGGAAAAGAACCTGATGCTGGGAAAGATTGAAGGCAGGAGGAGAAGGGGATGACAGAGGATGAGATGGTTGGATGGCATCACTGATTCTATGGACATGAGTTTGAGCAAACTCCGGGAGATGGTGAAGGACAGGGAGGCCTGGTGTGCTGTAGTCCATGGGTTTGCAAAGAGTCAGACACAACTGAGCAACAGAAGAACAAGAATAGTTAATGAATTCATTCTATAGGGTACCCAAAACAACATCATAAAATTAATATAGCAGCAAAGAGGTACTTAATTTACATTTGGAGAATAATATACACAATGAGAAACAGTGCTTCAGGTGTATTACCATTTTTCAGGCACTGAAATGAAAGTAGCTCAGTCACGTCTGACTCTTTGTGACCCCATAAACTATACAGTCTGTGGAATTCTCCAGGCCAGAATAGTGGAGAGGGTAGCCTTCCTCTTCTCCAGGGGATCTTCCCAATCCAGGGATCAAACTCATGTCTCCTGCATTGCTTGTGGATCCTTTGCCAGCTGGGCCACAAGGGAAGCCCTTTCAGGCACTGAACATGTGTATATTATTCTAAAGATTGACAAGAAAACAGGGCAAAAAACTAAGTAAAATTAGGGGCTGTCCATACAATAATTTCAAGGAGTTCAAACAATATCTTCTTTCATACCAAGACCTCTCTAATCTGCTCTTGGCATTCTGAAATTCGATCATTGTAACTTAAGGGTTTGATTTCTATTTAATTGACAAGCCCTCCAGGAAAGCTGTCTGTTTAAGTTGGTGATAGCTCGTCTGTTCCTTAGTGCAAATGAGTTTCAAGGCCCTTATGAACTTTGGTTTTTTTTAGGGCAGAGGATGAACCCTGAGCATCTAAGAGGACATGAAGAAGAGGCTCCATTAAAGGAGAGGCTCCTGTGAAAAGGGTCTTACTGATAGTGTGCTGGAGCCAACAACACTCAGTCTCAATTCTGAGTTCAGTGACGTCAAGTTACCACTTTGAAATTTCTCAGAGTGAGTGTTCTGTACTGACATAGGCACAGATCACAGATCAGGCATTTTTCTTCCTGGAGAGACTTTTGCATACAATACTGGCTCTGCAACAGAAGACTGAGGACAGAGAAAATAACTTACAGAAATTCTCAATTAAGTCAGTTTTTCTTTAAGTGATCATGGGTGATTAAAAAAAAAAAAAAAGCTATGGATAGAAATGTCTCGTTGATTTTATTACTCTCCTCAGAGTAGGAAGTAAAGTATTCAGAGTTAGGGACTGTGATTAAGACTAATTTGACAATAAAACATGAGTTTGAGGTCTTATCACATTCATTTTGCTGGGAGGGTAGTTTGTTCCATATGTTCATTAATTGATTAAGAGAAGAGGGTTTGGAGGCTACCATCATTCTATTATCCTTACTTTGGCATTGCTTTTTTTTTTTAAATAAAAACTTACTAGGTTAATGACTACATTAACAATATAGTCATAATGGCATATTGTGTGAAAATGACTCATTAGTCTCCATTGAATGCAACTCGGACAGATTGCATTAGTCAATTTAAACAGGTAAAATGAACATTTTTGGGTTTGCCTGAATAAAACAAGCAGAAATTCCTTGGGCAATGGAAATATTTTCTCTTATCATATATGCCCTTTCAAATGAGTCTACATTTTCATTTAAAACCATGTCAACTTGCTACTTTCCCATTAACCTAGGATGAGTAAAAATTTGCTAGTTAAGCCACAAATTTGTTTCCCATGTTTTACTTCTATGTAATATTTCCAGCAAAAAAATGGGCTAAAGAAGCTTTTAAAAGTACTAATGACTTAATTGTCATTCTAACCTAGGGCTCTAGGACTTTTCCAACTAAAATCCAATCATAATTTCTATTTCTGTTCTCAGAATGCATCAGTAAGAGAGTATAGGACTGTCTCCAAAAAAGTAAAAAAAAAAAAAAAAGTCAACATGTGTATATATACATATACACATACATGAAAGAAAGAAAAGCAAAGAATAAAAGAAAAAGAAAATGAATAATAAGAAAAATGAGTCTTAAAGCAACACAAGAAGCCATGTACCTGCTCAATCCAAAAAGCAAAGCTGTTAAGTAAGAACCTGATAATCGGTCTAGCTATCAATATTCATATAGCAGTTAAGAGTATGGGCTCTACATTATTTGCCCTTATGCTTTTTGGACTCCTGAGAGTCTGTAAGCAGGATTGTACATACAGCCTAAACACATTACGTGAACAAACAACATTAATTGGCTTTGGTATGCTGACACATGTAGGGCAGTCCATACTTACTTTCTGAAGAGGTAGTTCTTGTAGATCAAATTTAGACTTAGTCTGCAAGTTTAAAGTCATGCTTCTGCCTGCATGCATTGCTGAAATACCTCCATAGGGCAGCATGCCAAGGTTAACTGTGTTGTGTTTGTAAGCAGCATTCTGAGTAGAGGAAATAATCATGTGACAGGATGTGAACACATGCTCAACAAACTGATTATTACATGAACATGTTTAAATTTATAACATTTAACTTTATGCAGGCAAACGGTAACTTTCTTTTTTAAACATGCACTTGATCAGACAGAAGCATACAGTAAACAGTGTTAGTTATGAACATAATGAGTACCATCCAAAACTACAGAAAAGACAAAAAGCAAAGATAACATTCTGTTTTACATCTGTTGCTATCTCATAGGCACAGAACCTATCTCTTATAATATCATGATTGTAGTGACTCTGGACAAATGTTTATCAGTGGTGATCTATTAATTCAAAAATTTCAAACAGTGAGGTCTTAAATTTTGTCAGCTGCAAATCTCACAGTCTCTTTCACATTGTGAGATTAGCATACACGAAAGACAAATACTAGCTTTTAATTCTGCCTTAAAACTAATGCCCTGTGAAGTTAAAGTGAAAATCAGTCACTTTTATTTCTGTCTTATAGGCATAATTATGGCAACTCAGAAAAAGAGGTGGTCAAAAAGTCAGTCAATCTGACCAGTGGATGATTGATTTATTAATTTAGTTAAACTACTCATTTTGCATGTGAATCCAAATATTCTCTTTTGTTAAAAATTACATTTTAAACTGATGAAATTTCATAATGAAACTAAAGGAACTATGCTTTGAATTATTAATGCTGTTTATCTGATATACCTAAACATTAATAGAATATTCTAGTGATATCTGCACTGTGGCTACCCTTCAGTAAGTGCATCTGAAGTTATTACAAGTGGTTCAGTTTTTTTTCTACAGAACTTCATTTAAAAATTAAGTCATTTTGCATATCTTGTCATCAGATGGTTTTCATCAGTATAATCTCTAATTTCCACCTACCATGAAAATACAATAACTGACAGCATTTGGCCTTTTTTAATGAATTTTAAAAAAATCTAGAGAAGTTAACTTAGTACGCTTTTTAAAACTGAATATTATTGAACATTAACAGGAGACAGTTATTCTATTCTGAGGGCATTATTTGCAAAGAAATGATTTTTAGGATCAGAATTTCGTTTACTGAAAGACGATTACACTCCTGATTGTGTGCTGTCAACCAATCATATTTGTTATGGATTCCTGATTATTTCATTCAGAGAATTTTTTTCATTGTCACCGTGCCAAAGTTGAGAAGAACTTTGAACATTTCAAGCTAGCACTTGGAGGATTCTTTAAGGTTTAAAATGACTTCAGTCTAGTGCTCTCTCAGCAGCTATGGAAGAGTCGCAGTCTTAGACATATGGGTTCATGTTTTACTATCTCTCAGTCAAGTGGGGTTCTGTAGTGGAAGCATGACCTTGAGTCAAACCAAAGGAGAAAACGAGCACCTTTAATCTATGGCAGTACTCAGAGCTGCCTCTCCAAGGTCAACACCAAGCAAGGTCTTTAACCAACATCATGTAGAGCTGTTAAGCTTATCCAATGTCTAGGATTCTAGGCGGTTCTCTTTTATAAAGAATGGACAAAGATCTTGTAGTTTCCAGTGTAACTGTTTGATTCCCAGAGTTCAAATCATTCAAATAAATTTTACTGGGAAGGAAGCAAGCTGTGCAATCTCACTTCGGGCAGAATGTTAAATACCACGATACAGAACTATTTTTACATAATAAGTCTGTGCTCCAATACCCTGAATTTATGTTGTATGTAAGTTTTAAGTAAGATACAACCTGAATAACTCAGCAACTTGATTGAGAGAGGGAAGAAGTTACTCAGAGAAAGCAGTAAGAGCTTTCAGGATCTGATGGCTTGAAGCAGTACTCTAATTTACTTTCTTTGAATTAAATGAGAAGCTATTGAACATACACTGAAATTGCTCTGAAAAATGAAAGACAAACTGAGGAAATTATAAACAGACAGGGGATATGTGAAGACTAATTAAAAAGGGACGCATTGTCACAACAAGGGAAAATGCATACAAATTCACTTTTAGTTATCTGCATCTGGGATAGGCAGGGTCTCTAGAATTCTGCTGATCTAAATCCCCCTCCTCCAGTCCTATTTTCCTCCCTCTGAATTCTTGCTCCAACTAGGGGAGATGCCTACTTTTCAGCAGCTCTGATCAAGGGAAATGAAACATTTATCTGGGAAACTAGTAAATAAATGAGAGTACCAAATACTTAAAATTTTGTCTTTTTTTTTCATTATCTGTTTTCATTCACTCCTTTGTTGCCTCAATTTACTAGTCATTGTATATATGCTCCAAAAAGCTTCTGATAACCTTTCTCAGCTAATTCATCTTACCCTGTTATGTATGGTCGTGTCTACACAAGGCCAGAGTTCCCAAACTGTACTGTTTTATTTGACCCCAGATATTTTCGCCCTTCAAGTTATCTGTCTACATGGAGGGTAAAACTTGAAGTAAGGCATGGTGACAACCGACCAGGTGTCTCCCACTGACACCCAGTCATGAGGCTTTGAGGAGGCTCCCTTTAATGGGACTGAGCACACCTATTTGAAACAGACATTCTGATGAAATATTTTGCAAGGCAGAACCAGTTTCCACATTGAGAAACTAACACCCACACCCACATTTATTAGCTCACTCTTTTCCTATTAATAATTATTTTTCTTGTCATGTAGACACGACCTACAAACAATATAATTATTTTAAAAGAGTACACCTGAAAACATAAAATTCACCATTAAGAAAATATATAATAAATGCAATGACCTATGCTTTTAAGAGTTTTAACTAAAACTATTGAGTGAAACATTCTAATGGCATATTATTACCCAGATCCCCAATATACACGGAGCACTGAAACCTATAAAATCAGAACAAAAATCCCTATTTTCAGAAACTAAGTTTTAAGATTCTAAGGTCAATGCCAAGTACACAGAGCCCCCTACACCAAAGCTATAAAGCACACTCAGTGGTGATGGTCAATTGATCATAGTTCTAGAAAATGAAATACCAGATTTCTGTTAGAGAGATATAAACAGCAACAAAAATACAATTCAGGCCTTACAGAAATTTTTTTTACTCTCTTCAATTACTATGCGTTCTATGATTTATTGTGATTCAATTTTAACTGAATTGGGATTATTTTCCTCTTTTTTGCTGCAATATACACACACTAATTTGTATGTTTATAGTCTTCATAAAGACATCATCTATTTTTGTTGTCTGTAGTATGATTAGACTTTAAACATTTCTTTCTATATGAAAATCAACATTCTAAATGGCAGGATTTTCATTAAACAAAGTAATGTGTGGGAGGGCATTCAATCTCTGCTTATTTTATCTTTCTGTTTCTTGCTGGGAAGATTATTGCTCATTAGAAGTAACAACTTTAGGAGTCCCATAGCAGTAACTATATGCAGATTCTATAAACAAATTAGGTCTGACTTCAGTATATGTGAGTCTGTGCAGAAAGGAGCAGAATATTCACTTTTTATGAATTCAATAAAAATAATTTTCTCTAGGTCACTAGAGAACAGTTTCACGTCCTAGGAGAGGCATTTTGCCTTCATGGCTAGAAAGCAATTGAAGCACCATCCCATATAAAAGAGTCGAATTCTTTCTCACTAACCACTTTTAGGATAGTTTTGATAAATAATTGACCTACAAGTTATGAACTCTCGAAGAGCATTAAATAGTATCCACGAAAAACTCTTATGATCAATTTCCCCACATATAAAGATAAATAAAATGCTCATCATCTATTCATTCACGTAGTTCATGCTTCACTACATGTGCTAAGAAATGCCAATAAAGTAAAACTAAAGGCAGGAGGGATATTCTTACAGAGAAATGCCAAACATACCCTGTCTAACCTTCTAGCTTCTATATGTCTAAGCAGCTGTTGTCTCCAGTCTGCAGGCATTTTACCACAGCTCTCCTCTCCCTTGACAGGAGTGGGCCTCGTCTTTATATCACTGTTATCTGATGGCTTGTCACCATAGTTACCCAAGTTATAGTCAGATGGTATTTTTTCCAAAAGAGCTGCCATAGTAGGCCTAGCTGAAACTGGCCTGGTTTGGGAGGCACCGTAACTCTCTGTACTGTAGCTTCTCGCAGACAATGGCCTCCTTTGGGTAAGGTTTTTAACTGGAAAACTTCCCGCCTGAGCTTTCACTTCTTGATATGAAGGGTGTTCATCTTCATACCTGCCATTCCTTTTCAGGAACTGGGACTCAGTCACTGAAACGCTGCTTTGGCGATCCAGACCACCCCTATACGGAGGTCGGCCATACCTATCACTCGGAGTTAGCTCATGAGGTTCACTGACCCTTTTAAACATGGCCATTTCTGTAGAGCTCGCCAGGGAGTCAGCTCTTCTCAAGAAGCCTGCCCTGGCGCCTTGACTTGCAAACTGGGCGTTGACCACAGCATCTTCATTAACAGACGGCTGAGAAAATGAAAATATTTGCTCCACTGGTGGGTATCCTCGGTAAGCTCGAGGACTAACCAAATCCTTGGCGATGTTTTTCCCGGGTTGTTGCACGTACTCAGAATTGTGTTGAAAAGGGGGCGGTATCCTCTTTTCTGCTTTAACTTCCACTGCTCCTTGGGGATTGAAGCTTTGGTCAAACTGATAGACTTTTTTGGTCATGGACGCTTTCTGTTGTTGAGGCCCTTTACCGCTTCCGTAGGTGAGCATCTCATCATCCAGCATTGGGACTGACTGGCTTCGAGACATACTGGACATACCATGCTCTGATCCCAACATTTTGTCAGGTCGTTCATGACTTCCTAAGTGGTCACTCCCAGTAGCATAGTTTTCTAATGGTATGTTATAAACCTTGTATGTACCAATGTCAATCTCATCGATACTCTGTGACTTTTTGAATTTATTGGACTTGATATCTTTCATTAGTGGGGAAAGTCTCTCTGTGCTTTTGCTAATCGAAATAACACCTTTAGAAGAGTCTGGGCGGCAGTGGATTTGAGAAAAGACATTACTGAGACTCCTGTTGGGGTTAGAATCGTGATACTCCCATGGTACTCCTGGAGAAAAAGGACTAGGTATTTCAGTAGATTCTTTTATGTGTTCTTTCCTTTCAGGCAATGGGCTGGTGGTAGGGGTTGTCTCTAATTTGGAAGGGAAAGCAGTCCTGTCTTCAAAAGGACTAGGGGTTCTGGTCCAATTCTGCCAAGGATTGGAAGGAGGCACTTCTGTTTCTGGTGTGTGTCTGTGTGTAGACTGCTCAAGTTCCAGGGGAACACCAACAATCCTATCCTGCCTAATCAAAGGCCTGCGTCCATGAGAAGATGTGCTTCTAGCTTTCGAACTCAGGAGGGGATTATTGTTGGCATTCTCGCCTGTGGTCTCCTCGGCAACGAACCCCGTGTTATCATAATGGGAGCCATCCGTCCAGTTGTCTGTGAATGCGTCACTCATTGGCAGCCGGTCAGGACGCTGTGGTAGGTTCCCTGGGGGGACAGCCTCCCGCTGGCTGAGTAATGGCTTTGCATCAAGAGGCTGTGGGAAAGATTGTGCAATCCTGTGAACACAATGGGAAGAAGAAACATGAAAATGAGGAAGAGCTGTGTCTTTGCCAGAAAGAGAACAAGCAGGCAAGAATACCAGCATCTTTGTTCAACTGATCATTCAGCCACACTTCACTTATGATTAAGAATAGCATTATTATTTCATGTCCAAAAAAATTCACCCCTTTACCCTGATCTAACTTTTATTTCTTCTCAGTTACCACCTTCCAGTGCATATAGCTTACTTACCTATTACATTTATTGCACATTGCCTTGTGTCCTCTGTAGGATGTAAACTCATGAGGGCAGAGGTTTTTTTCTCTTCATGCGTAACATAGTGCTTGGCACATGGTAGGTACTAAGTACATATTTGTCAGATGGAGGAATGAATGAATAAATGAGTGAATGAAGAAATACAGAGATTTTCAGCAATGGTCCTGAAACCTGTCTGATAATTAGAACTACCTGATTCTTGGCCTCCATCTCTGGAATTTCTGATTCAGTACATTTCTAAACTATTGGTTGAGGGTACCTTTCTTATCAATTTTTGGTATACTGAATAAATTCAAATTGTCTTCAAATAATATATTTGAGGGGCAGGTATTGGAAGACATTAAATCCATTGTATAGTGAATGCATTCACATATCTTTTTCTAGAAGGTAAATTAAATTATGAGTTTTGGTCATTGGTATGTTTATTCCAGTGACCACAGTATCTCTAGATGATGCCCATTTTTCTAAGTTTATTTTAAGCCATTTGCATACTAATCATATCAAATTATATATCTTTTATTACAGCCTTTTAAGTGCTTTCACTAATTGAAAAAAAAAAGTGCATTTAGAAGGCAATTTCCAAAAGTACCTAAATCAGTCTCAGCTTGTATGACAAATAATAAATTTATAAACTGAAAGAGTTAAATTTTTATCATGGACATGAATGAGTAGAAATAGTCATTCATTAATTACCAAAGAACATATTGCAAATGGTATTAATATTATCAGTAAAATCTGCGTGGAAGTCACTGATTATCCATGTCATATGACAATTTTTATTTTCTATTTGTAGTGTGAAATATAGCAACAAGCTATAAAACAAAGGAATCAGACTGGGCAAATGCTACTTCTCTGAGTCACTTTATTGCCCTCTATGGCTTTTGATCTTCATATATCTGTAAAAATGAAAGTAGTATAGAGTAGAAGGCATTTTGGAAAGATTAAATACTTTTACTTACATTCTAACTTTCCCATGTGGTGATAAAATGATGATGATGATGGAGAGGCTGATGAAAAATTTATTTAGTATTCACTTTGTACTTGGCACTTAGTGCTTTCCATGCATTTTACTTTAGTTTATAACACCATTTTGGATGGTGAATGCCCAAATGTGTCACAATTATGTAATGATGCAAACACAACTTTTGATTAATTATTTTTGATTCTATCCTCTCAATCTGTTAATCTCTTACCATCTCTCCCATAAACAATGGTTTTGCTTCACAAAATGGATTTATCCACTCTTGGAAATTCCCAGCAGGACTACATTTGCTTACCTGCCCCTTAGGTCTTCTATGCCACTCATGTGCTGAACGCAATTCCCAAATTAGGAAGATTCCATTTTTTAAAAAGTTGCTGAAAATAAGCATTTGGGGACAGAAAAGAGGGAATTCTAAACACACCTGTTACCCCACAAAGAATTATGTACTGCATCTTTAGCTGTTGTCTGCAAGGACCCCACTTTAACCCGGGTGTTAGAGGATCCTGAGGAAGCCTGGGAAGGTGAGTAGTCTGAGTAAGTGCCTGAGGAAACACTGTTATTCAGACAGTGAGTTTTGTCAACTTCAGACTCATCAGTTGATTCTGAAATGTAAAGGGAAAAATATTATAATGCTACGAACATTGACAAGTATAAACAGAAAAGCAAGTATGAAAAATAGCATACCAATGAATGTTAGAAATACATATTTATAAAATATTTCTATAGATGATGGTGTATCATAATTTACAACTGGTGATTCGTCATGCACATGCATTTGTGGCATATTTTCCACATCAGGTTCACAATGTTACCTTTTTTGTCCTTCCCTAGCAGAACAAGTTTGGGTGGGTACAGAGGGGTCTCAGCTAATGAAGGGTGAAGTTCCCCAATCCTCATTTCATTAGCTGGATGAACAAAAGAATCCTGAGAGATATAATAATATAGGACAAGGAAAGTAAACATTTAAATACTGGTTAACCAAGAAGGCAATATCTTTATTTGGCTCAGATATAATGGGACTCTAGAATCTAGTTCACTGTGGCACGCTAGGAGAAGTGAATCATATGTATATCTGAGGTAAGCACTAAAATGTTTTTCTAATTTAAATGAGTCCATTTATCCCTCAAACATTTTTTGAAAGCTATTTATATGTCTTGCACTGTGCGAAGAACTGCAGAGTTTTCAAAGAAAGACAAAATGTCACCCATGCCCTGTGGGAATTTACAGTCTAGTTACAGAGTTAGATATAACTCATAAACAGGATTGAATTATGATAAGTAATAAATAAGGTGATAGAAGCATGTAAGAGTTCTAAGGGGTGAACTCTTTTAGAGTTCTAAGTGGAAAGTACACTGACAAACTAGATTTTTTTTTTTGGATTATTAACAAAGTTAATGCACAACTGGGCCTATTTTAACCACCCATCTCTCTCTCAATGCCTACTGTTTCCCCAGTGATTATCTGTTTCTTTAGTTCTGTCATGCCTTCTTCCTAAGATTTCTGGTTTTCTCATGATCAATCTAGCCTGCTAAGTCTTCACTCTAAATCCATTCACTGAGTGTAATGAACAACACTGGTATAATAATATAACTTTATGACAAATACTCATATTTAAAAAACCAATGGATTTTAAATTTCTGTAGCAAATTTGAAAAACTCAGCGGTGGCCACAGGACTGGAAAAGGTCAGTTTTCATTCCAATCCAAAAGAAAGGCAATGCCAAAGAATGTTCAAACTACCACACAATTGCATTCATCTCACACGCTAGCAAAGTAAAGCTCAAAATCCCCCAAGCCAGGATTCAACAGTAAATGAACCATGAGCTTCCAGATGTTCAAGCTAGATTTAGAAAAGGCAGAGGAACCAGAGGTCAAATTGCCAACATCCATTGGATCATTCAAAAAGCAAGAGAGTTCCAGAAAAACATCTACTGCTTTATTGACTACGCCAAAGCCTTTGACTGTGTGGATCACAACAAACTGTGGAAAATTCTTGAAGACAGGGGAATACCAGGCCACCTGACCTGCGTCCTGAGAAATATATGCAGGTCAAGAAGCAATAGTTAGAACTGGACATGGAACAACAAACTGGTTCCAAATTGGGAAAGGAGTATGTCAGGGCTGCATATTGTCACCCTACTTATTCAACTTTTATGCAGAGTACAGCATGAGAAATGCTGGGCTGGATGAAGCACAAGCTGGAATCAAGATTGCTGGGAGAAATATCAATAACCTCAGACATGCAGATGACACCCCCCTTATGGCAGAAAGTGAAGAAGAACTAAAGAGCCTCTTGATGAAAGTGAAAGAGGAGAGTGAAAAAGTTGGCTTAAAACTCAACATTCAGAAAACTAAGATCATGGTGTCCAGTCCCATCAGTTCATGGCAAATAGATGGGGAAAAAATGGGAATAGTGAGAGATTTTATTTTTGGGGGCTCCAAAATCACAGCAGATGGTGACTGCAGCCATGAAATTAAAAGACGCTTACTCCTTGGAAGAAAAGCTTATGACCAACCTAGACAGCGTATTAAAAAGCAGAGACATTACTTTGCCAACAAAGGTCCATCTAGTCAAGGCTATGGTTTTTCCAGTAGTCATGCATGGATGTGAGAGTTGGACCATAAAGAAAGCTGAGCACCAAAGAAAAGATGCTTTTGAACTGTGGTGTTGGAGAAGACTCTTGAGAATCCCTTGGACTGAAAGGAGATCCAACCAGTCCATCCTAATGGAAATCAGTCCTGAAGATTCATTGGAAAGACTGATGTTGAAGCTGAAACTTGAATACTTTGGCCACTTGATGTGAAGAGCTGATTCATTGGAAAAGACCCTGATGCTGGCAGTGATTGAAGGCAGGAGGAGAAGGGGACGAGAGAGGATGAGATGGCTGGATGGCATCACTGATTCGATGGACAGGAGGTTGAATAAACTCTGGTAGTTGGTGATGGACCAGGAAGCCTGTACATGGGGTCGTAAAGAGAAACGACTGAACAATGGAACTGAACTGAATTCAATTTGTTATTCCCAATTAACCAGGTAGCAGGAGAACATTAAGAAATGCAAAAATACTAAATTTTCACTTTTCTAGGTGTAAAAATGGCTTGTTTATTCTCACGAGTAAGTAGTGATATAAATTTATGCACAATTGTTCTCTTTATGTCTTCTACCCTAGGTAGCTCTCAATTTCAAAATTCGATTGCACATTTCTTTTGATTAATAGCCTTTGTGAATTGGGTATTTGTTGCTTGCTGTGATCAAAAAATCAAGTGCCACCCCAAAATCAATGTGAAACAGAATTTAGAATTGTGGTATCCAATATAATTCCAAGATTTGAGATAGTAGGTGGTGTCTAAAGGGTGCAGACATTTCATTAGTAACTAGTTTTGGTTATTTAAGAGTGAAATAAAACTATGATTTTTTATTTCAGTTTATGTGTGTTGTTTTTCAGTCACTAAGTCATGTCTGACTCTTTGCAACATGCCAGGCTTGCCTGTCCTTCACTATCTCTCAGAGTTTGCTCAAACTCATGTCCATTGAGTTGGTTTTGTGTACTGTTTCCCAAATAGCCACTAAATGGGGCATAAATATCTACTAAGGTATTCAGACCTAACAATAATAAATAGAACTGTTAGGTATTTCTTGGCTATGACAGTTTACTAATCACTGATACTTTTGAGCCTTTGAAATTTTAAGTCTCTTAGGCTTTGATTTTTATATATAAATAAAATCTGGCCCCTTAAAAACTGTTTCTAAGTCACCCAGTTTATGGTATTCTGTTTAGCAGTCCCAACAGACTAAGATGCTAGGGGAAAAACAAATGCAATCTTCACAAGGCATGTATAAAAGGAAATCAGGGCAGAGGAGAACCTTCACGTCTCTCTGACCTCTTTGTTCTTATGGCTTTCTTGGTCATAGGCTCAGTCTAGATTTAGGTTAAAACTACTGGCATAGGGTTGCAAATAGAAAATGATCAATAATTATATTGATATATCTCTCCTTCTTTCTCTGTTGCTTTTACCTTGCTTTTTCTTTCTGTTTTCTGATTCTGCCTACCTCTATTTGCTTTTTTCGTGGTTTTCCATATTTAACAACATGGATAAATATATCATGTAATGTGTGATATCCTCTTCCACATTCTTGGCAGTGATCTA
Organism: Odocoileus virginianus; assembly: GCF_023699985.2. Taxonomy (NCBI): domain Eukaryota; kingdom Metazoa; phylum Chordata; class Mammalia; order Artiodactyla; family Cervidae; genus Odocoileus; species Odocoileus virginianus. The sequence goes on from NC_069678.1 coordinate 56,919,778, forward strand.
AATAATGATGATTCAAAAATTGCATACATAGGCAAAACATAAAATAAAAATGCATAATGTACACTGACCAGCCAGACACTTGGTTATTTGTACTTATTATATCTGAAAGTAGAATAGAAAGAGGGCATGGGTGCTTAGTTGCTCAGTCGTGTCTGGCCTATAACCCAATCAGGCTCCTCTGTCCATAGAATTCTCCAAACAAGAATACTGGAGTATGGCCCCTTAATTTGGGTGCGGTAATTTGAAAAGGCAGGATGTTACAGAAAGCAACATCTTCTCATTCTAGGATGTCTAAAAATTGAGGAAAGATCTAGAATCTTGATTTCAGGAAAAATGTTGATATTATCAGTGAAATTCAAGAGGAAAAGTCTTGTAGAATAAGAAAACTAAGAAAGAGCGGGGCAAATCACAGAAATAAATATGAAGTTGAAAGCTGAGCTTCAGTCTTATTTGGCTTGCCTACTAGAGCTAATTAGGAAGTACAGATAGCCAATACCAAGTCACTGTAGTGTTTTTCAAGGAGGGCAGGATTAGACTTGTGCTTCGTAAAGATCATAAGCAAGGCAATGAGGGAGCTTGGGACAAAGTAAGCCAAGAAATTGACAGTTTTTACAGAAATGCAGGACAGCGTTCAAGACCTGAAGAGTGTTAGGAGACACACTCATGAAAACATATAGGTGTTGTTGATTGTTTGGAAGGGGCATAGAGAAGGGAGAAAGAAGGAAAAAGAAATCAAAATACCTCCCAATTGTCTAGCTTGAGTGAACTGGTAGATAATGGTACCAGCTGAGATTAAGACCAATTATACAGAAGGAGAAGTAAGTCTGAAGTGAAAACATAAAATTTTTTTTTTTGGATTTGTTAAGTTTGAAGTCCTTGTGGGACAATTTTAAGATTTTTTCTCTATTATCAGATTATTATTAAATTCATGATCAAAGCTACTTTTTCCTTGCCTCACCTCTATGTATTTTGCTGTAGTTATTCAGCTTACGGATTATCATTACTTCACAGTTATGTGATAACAGGAGAGCTAAATATAAAGTGTATGTGTACTTAATGTGTACCCACTAACTGTTGATTTTCTTCCTTGAGATAAAAGTCTGTTGCTTTGTTATAAAATATCTGTAATATTTTAGAAGTGAAAAAGTACATTAATATGGCTTTTATAGGCAAAACAAAGAAGTGGTGAAAATGAATATTTACTTAAGTTTTCTCTCCTAGATATCCAGCTATATATATGCCTCTTTTCTGGGGCAGGTTTGTATCAATACTTTAACTGGCAGATGTGCACACCATGCTTATTTTTGCTTTTTTTTTCTCTTTGCCTAGAATGCCTTCCTCTGTTTTTGCCTTTAAAAGAGTCACCCAATCTTGAACATGGAATTCAACTTTAAACACTTCATGTAACTTTTAAAGTGACTGGCAATGATGGTGTATGTCTCCAGTTTCTTAGAGTACTATACTCTCCATCACAGAGCCAATCATGTTATCACACCTTATAAAATATGTTCTCTAGTTGCGTCATCTGTCTTAAATTTACCTGATTAGTCTCTACATTATTTGGGGACTATTAATACATTTTATATTTCTTTTCTTTCTCACAGTGTTTAGCACAGTGCTAAATATACAGTTGGTGTTCAATCAGTGCAACAAACTGATGCTTTGAAACGCAGATTTGTAAAAGAGTTTTGTCAACCTAGATATTTAAGCAGCAGGTATAGGAATTTCTAGATATACTCATATCAGTTATGTTTCTAATGAAGATAAAAAGATGATAATAAAATTAATTGAAGAGTAGATGAGATAGTACAGAGGTGGCATAAATGTAGTTGAATTCTTTTCAGACCACACAAACTGATACGGATGAACATCTAATTCATTCTAAAATATAGGAATTAAGCTTCATATTAGATTCCATAAAGCTAAATTTCAAAGTTATTGCCCCCTTTTTTGCTGCCTAGTGTTTTCTATAAAGGGTGAAACCCAAACACAAAAATATTTTTAAAAATTGGCCCTAAATCTGATCAAGAATTTTACTAAGATCTGCAGAATAATAATAAAAAGTTCATTCATACTTTTCTAATGATTCATACAATAAAAGTCAGGGATAGTCAAAGGAATATTGTGAAAATGACTTAACTTACTGACCAGGACTAGCCAGGTGAGCAAACTATTCCTTCTGTGTACTGGAACTGTCGAAGCTTTATTAATGGTTTAAGGCCATGAAGGTGTCATTTATTAAATGCAACCCTCAGAGTTAAAAAGAGTAGACAGATTTATTTATATATTAGGAAAAAATGCACTTAATGAAGATCTGCTCAGTTAAAAAAAATGTCATTTAGTAATTTCAAAAAATCCAAACCACACTGGCAATTACCAATAACCTTGAAATACCTCCACTGTAATCTCCTTTGGGGCTACGGGCCACTTGTGTTCATATTTTTCTTTCACAGTTTGCTCCGTGTTAGCAGTTGGATTTGAATTCTCAACACGCACTCCATGGCTTGGTTTACCCACCAGATTTTGAACAGATTTTACCATATTCTTTAAATCCTCTGGATAAGGAGTTGGATATCGTTTTAGGTTTATTTCAACCTAGAAGTTTATAAAGAGAAATTTAACATAAAAATACCTTCAGCAAGCATGTTCACAAAACTACTCCATTTTATGTGCAGTAGTATAACCAAATGCAATATAGTGAGTGTTGAGTTGGCTGAAAAAACTGTGTTGTAGAGTAGAACACAGTCTTTACACATCCTGCCTCCTAGGACTTCTCCCCACCCCTGGTCACCCTTCTAGATTAAAAACAATTTTTGGATTTTATTCTATGTTTAGACCTACTCTATAAATGGTTGAAATAGCAGTAGGTCAAACACTTGAAAAATTTCTGAATCTCTGAAAAATTTAATCAAGTTACTATCAGCTGTACTTATACTTTAGAGGCTATTCTCTGCACTATCTTAATTATTTATAAATAACTATTTTGACATTAGAAATATCTTTGAAATATCAATGCAGGTCATGCAATGAGACTGTAAAAGATTTACAAGTAGAGTTATCATTTATTGAAAAAAATGGGGAGTTGACAGTATCTATTATTAATATCATCAAATATACACCAGCTCTATGTTAATCAGCATGTTACATCAAAAGATAGGGTAGTTAATTCTTGTTAATAACTTAAAGAAACACCTTTAGAGAGATTTTTAAGTTAGTTTTTACCCTAATAAAGTAACATGCATTATAGGTTACATCTTACAATAAAGAGGAAAAAAAATTGAGAACTTTGTCTAAGATATTCTAGGTAAATATGTAAATTTTGACTGCTTTTTATTGAGAGATTTATTTCCATTCTTGAATTCATTTTTGGCATATGAATCTAACTTTAGGGAATATATGTATATTAATTATTATTCTTCACATTTAATTCAGAGAGAGAAAAAATGAGACATTCCATATAGAATATTCTACCATCAGAGTGCTTAAAATGTATTTAAAATGGCATAGATATAAATTATTCAGGCTGATTAAAATGGAGTAGGAGGAAAAATAGGGGCATATTTACTTGGCTTGGTTTATTCTAATAGCCAAGTCTTTTTGCATCTGAGTAGAATCAACTTTACAAAATGGAATGGTTTATGTGACTGTGGTGAGTATGTGTTGTGGAAAATGTGTGTGAGGGAGGTTTAGAAGTGGGCAAGAACCAACTTTACAAAATGGAATGATTTATGTGACTGTGGTGAGTATGTGTTATTAAAAATATGTGTGAGGGTGGTTTAGAAGTGACCAGAGGTGGAAGAGAAGCTGAAAGAGGAAGAAGAGAGGGAATGAGAGATTAAAAGAGAAAAAGGGTGGGGCACACACAACCCCATATCTATGTAACACATGGAATGTAAGAAACTATGATAGTGGTATAGATCTGAGGGTTATAAATATGAATTCAAACACTTTTGCTCATCTGCAGTTTAGCAAATCCACCAACTTTGTTATTCTAGTATATTTTCCTGTGGCTCACTGTCCATATCAAATACTGGGATTAGACTTCATTAAATGATTTTTAACATTTGCTTCAGTACTAAAATTAAATTATATTTCCAATTAATTTTTGGAAAGCTTATGAAAAACCAGATAATTTTGTTAGTGTAAATATCATTGAAATGTGATTTAATCCTTAATATGCTGAAACAAGGATGAAGTCAATAATATATAGAAATAAATCTACAAAAATATAACCCATGAAAAAAGTTAGACTTTACCAAAAAAAGTAGATGTTGTTAGAGTGTAATATAAGTATATCTCAGGGTACTTTATAATGCATTCTTAAATAAACATAAAAAGAATGATAGCCATGCTAGACAAAGTCCATTGGGATGCATGCATTCTTGGATCTGCTGTTTAAATTGGTATTAGAAATATTAATCACAAATTCAATCTGAGTTTTAAATTATATTATTGAACTTGTTTAAAAGTACTTGATTCAGAGGACTAAAAGTCAAAAAACTACATTTAGAAAATGTAAATTGTAAAATGGTATGCCTAGTATACCAATTGAGAACACCTTTTAATTTTTAATAAGTGGTGGTATATGAATGAAAATTAATTTTCAAATAGGGCATTAAATTAAAATTCTACACATCTTAAAATATCTTCAATGTAAAATTACATTTCTAAATTGAATCAAAGGCAAAAAATGGGATGGGACATGTTCTTTCTTAATTGAATTAAATACTTCATTGAATAATGTAATCTAATTTTTGAAGATGCTGTGTCTCTGCAGACACCATTAGATGACTGTTTTCTTATGGCCATGGTGCTGAAACTTTCTGGTTATTTTATAAGCAAGTTAATGTTATATTTTGGTCACATCACTGAATATATTTGGGTACTTTATCTCTGTAAAAATATTTAAATATGGAAATAGAGTTGATTTGCCATGAAGCTAAAGAAGCTTAAGTTTTAGGATATATCACCTTCATGGGCTCTTTCAAAGCCTTATAAGGGGCCCTACTTATGTATTTACATGGTTATTTTATATTCTTTTCCTTAAAGAGGCTCCTCTCCAAATTGTGGAAAATCATGAAATCTGAAATTGTTCCACCTATACAATAAGTTCCTTGCTTCCCATGTGTTAGTCTACCAGCAGAATTGACTGGAAGACCTAAATTTTACCCCCAACTAGCTGTAAGCCACAAATCTGACCAGTTTCTATTTGTGTAAAATAAATAGATGGAATAATAATATTTAGGGTTAATTCAGAACTCAAATAAGATAAATATACAGTTTGAAAATATACAGTTTCTATGCAGAGATTAGATACTGTTTCTAACATCAGATTCTACTTAGGTGTTTTTAAAATCTGGAGTCTTTGAGCAATTTAGATCTATTATATATATGTCTAACCGTAATATCTACAACCGGATCTTTTCCAGGTTGTATGCACCAATATCATTTATTCTGAATCTGCCATCTGCCAGGCACTATGCAAAGTGTTTTATAAGGATAAATAATTTATTATTAGTTATTATTTTATATAAATAATAAAAACTTATCATTTACCAAATAGATTTAAATATGAATAATAGTCATAATTAATAACATTAATTAAAATCTATAATAGATTACATTTCATAACCCACTGTAGTATCTGCTCCCATTTAACAGAAGGAAAACAGGGGTTCAGATGGTGTAAGTTGAAAGTCATACAGCTTTAGGTATCAATGCCCAGATTCAAGCTCAGGTTTTTGACTCCAAAGCTTATGCTTCACAAGTGTTACCTGGTTCAGAGCTACTCGCTGGTATAGGTGCAGCACATATTGTACAATCTTGTGGAAGAAATAGTGTAAATCTAAAATGTGAATTTTATCGAGTTAAATAAGATAATGTCAATGTTTAAAACATGAAGTTAATATATTAAAAATGAAAACAGTATTTTATAATTCTGTTATGTTGGTAACCTCTCTAAAAGCATATCTTATACCCTTTAACAGATAGTTTTGCCTCTCTATTTTCCAACTCACGTGTGATGTGCTTCTGAAATGAATAAACATGATCATAAATACAATTATATTTATAGTTCAGTAAAGCTCAAATACAAAAGCAGTTTCTTTATATTTCTAAATATATAAGCTATAAATATCCCCTTATTCTAATATGGGGCATATATAATAGATGGTAAAAATTTGTCAGTTATGTTCTTAGTAAAATATTGTGTTTATCACTCACCATAAAGTATTTGCTCATTTTACATATACATTTTATTAAAATGCAAGATTTTTACTGAAATGTTATTTTATCTTAATTTTGAAAAATAGAAGTGTTTCACAACATTATATATATCTTAGACCTTAAAAAAAGTGCAGTAAATGCAAATAGTAGCTGCAAGATGTTGGAGACTCCCAAAGATTTGGCAATGAAGAATTAATGTTAACAGCTAAGGGATTTAGAAATGATATCGCAAATTCACATAGAAGTATGCTTTTCTTATATAATGATTAAAATATAATTTGATTTGATTGTAAATTCCAGTAAGAGAAATAATAGTTAATACTTTGGTTGTTAGTTGTTAAATATCTTATTCTAGGAACTAATTGGAATATTTTATAGAAAGGAAACCTATAGCAGTTTCAGTTAGGATTCTCAGCTTGCGTTATATTGTAGAAAGAATATAAGCCACAGAATAAGAATCTAGTCCACTATATGTGGATGATAAAGTTTATAAAAAATAGTGCTCTTCTACATCCCATTAAGATTTTCTTTTCATTAAACACCCCACCAACTGAGACAAGTAAGTCCTTTTGCCAGAGTTCCCAGGCCAATCTTCTCTTACAGGAATTCTCATTATCTGTGCCTTCAAATTAAAGGGAAATTGATGCTTTTCAATAGATGTCCATCTTTGTGCTCAAAATCCACTCTCAGCAAATTTCAAATGCAATCTCATGCTGTTTTAAGAATCTAGCTTTAGTTATTCAGTCTCTCCTAGAACTGATATTACAGAAAAATGTGTGTATGTCTGGGGACAATTTAGATTGCATTAGTAGTGTCATCAACATTCTGCCCAACTATTGGTATTCCCACACTTTAAGAGAAAAACCTTAAAAATAAAAACATAAAAACGAAGTACCCAACTCAAAAACCATGCCAGCTATCCCACCAGTAGGCATCTCATATTGATGTTCCCTCCCCTCCAACTCAGTTCTTCCCTCCCCATTGCCAATGTCAATGCACAAAGGTTAAGCTGGGATCAAACACTGGCAATTGAAAGGTTTCTAGATGATCAACATTTCTTACCCCACATCATGCAGAACATACCCCATAAACCACTGTTCCAAGGTTGCTTCTACATAGGGGATTCTCCTACCCCAAACACCTAGGCCTACCTGTCTGCCACTTAGAGAGGGAAGAGTGGTAGATTGTGCTGCTACTGGCAATGGAGAACACATGCTCCTTTCCTGCTGGAGGCCACTTATACAACCCCATGCCAGCTGTGGGTCATTCTGGGGGACAGGCATTTCTTGGATCTGCTGATCACACCTGGCCCATGGTGTGCAGCAATCGCCAGACAGTCTGGCAGGTTGGAGAGTAATCCCACGCTGGCCCCTTTCCCAGGGGGCTTGGCAGGAGTGATCCTGTGGGAGAAGGAATCTCCATTTTCTGGGAGAAAGAGGAGCACTGTAGCAAAACTTTCACTTTATCATTTTTTTATTCTTGATTTTTTTTTTCATTTTGGGTAATGCATTTAAAACAACCATCAGAAAATTCGTTTTAACTCTGTGTGATAAAACAGTACCAGTGTCACACAAAACCAAAGGGTCTCAATTTCTTCACACAATGCAGCATTCATACTACATTAAACACACGGTAAGTAGGGCATTACACTCTAGTCCTTTCGGAAGTTAATGCCACAGGTCAGCAGTTCCTTTTAAAATTTTATGTAAATTAAAGGTAAAATGAAAATGGTGCTAAATTTAGTGTATATGTAATGAGCCAGAAAAGTATAATTTCATGTAAGATTTCAGCATATTCCATTCATCATGCTTCCATAATGATTTATTTAGACGTTTGCTTGTATTCTAATTTGTCCAATAACCAATGGCATTGGAAATACTCAAATTAGTCAAAACCAAGTAGTCTGAGATTTTGGAAACATGTATTATTTCCCCAATATATAAAATAAATAAAATATAAATAAACATAGAGAAAATGTACTCTAAAGTATAATGAGCATACTCTCATTATAATCAAACCTGATCACATAACACACAAACAGGGCTTCTAAATGTCTGTTTGCATTTACTATATTTTATGTTTTCATTGACACATATACCAGAGTATATTAAGTGTACTCTTTTCTTCTTAGAGCCTTTGAATTAGCTTTTTTTCCTTTTTTTAAGGAAGAATTATGTAGTTTTTGACATTCAATGAAGTAAAAGAATGAATCAGAGGTCCAGGATAGAATGCATCATCCATTGGTTCCGGATTTAACATATAAAATCCTTACAAGAAGAACTAAAATGTTCTAAAGGTCTTTTTTCTTGTTTTAGTTAAAAATGTCTCTTTGGTTATTAGACAGTACTAATCAACCATTCAGAAACATTTTTTAAAGCCCAAATCTTTAACACAATTGTTATTTTGATTTGGGAATCTATTTTGAGTTCTTCACAATGATACAGGTAGGCTTTGTCAATTACAGTAAGGTTCTATGGTGTGCTGGTTCAAGACAAAAGTTTAGAAAATGTGGGAAGGAGGAGACAGAGAATATGTCTCACAATCCAGATCTATTAATAGGATGCATATACAATTAGTTAGGTAATTAGTCACCAAGGATGAGAGCTGTTAGTACCCATGATGGAAAAAGTGCAAAAATAATATAAAAATGATGAGAGATTCAAGATGGTGCCATGATGATAAGATGAAGACCTGATGTTAATATAATCCATATAAATTCTGACATTTTCAAATTTATATAATGGAAAAATATAGATTTAAAAATTCTGACCTTGTTACTTAGATTAGTGCCAATAAAGGATTTTTAAAAATATGTTTTATGGTGAGAATTTTTAAGCAATTTTCCTTAAGGGATACCACCTGCTATTAGGCACTCACCTAAGTTTAAATTAAAAACTTGTTCTCACACTTAAGAAAATTCATAACGTCTTCTCAAACATTCCAGAGACGTAGAATCCTTCCAAAATTTTAAGGCAGTGTAATATATCAATCCACTGGCTCTTTCATATATGTGGAATTTGACTTCATACAGTCTGAATGATGCCCTGCATTGCTCAGTGGTTACAAAAAAGCATTTCAGTGTTTCAAAGATGTAGTAGTAAGGTATTAGGTGAAGCACATTACGCAGACTTTGTTAGGTTTTTTTTTTTGTTTTTTTTTTTTGCTTTCTCTCAGCTTGAATCTCTCATGTTGCTATTCTGTAAGATGGGGTGGTTTATGAAATTTGCTCAGTCAGGATGTTGCCTCATTCTGAAGCACAGCAGTGCTTCCAAAATCACATCCTGCTATAAGGAAAAGTACCGCCATGAGACTTGAAGATGTATCTGACCTTCTAGCAGAGGTCAGTCAGTGAGTCCCAAAGTCTATCTGAATAATAACAATGAATGAACAAAAATAATGAGAAGAAAGGGGAAACAAAAATTAAAAGGTTCACCTTAACTTTCCCAGCATTTTCGTCATCTTCCTTTTTTTCTTCAAATTCAAAGGCAACAGTCATGCGTTGTTGTCTCTGTTCTTCCCATAGTGTAGGGTTAAAGCTGTCACTGTCTGACTGGAAATCTACAGTTAGATTCCAAAGGTTACTTTTTTTTTTTACATAAATTGTTATTTAATAGAATTTAGTACACCATGCAAAAAAATGGTGATAGGTACTAAAAACAAATATAAAATTAAAAAAAGAAAAGAAAAAATAAAGGGATAGAAAGAAAGAAGCAAGTAAAGAAAGAAGGAAAGGAAAAAAAGGGAAAATTTCTCTTGATATTTGTTAAATAGTCTTTTAACATCTTAACTCAAATTCAGCTTTGCAAAGTGTACATTAATTATATATTGGGGTTGAGAAGTTTTCCAGTGTAGAGAATGGGCATAGCATAATAATGATAAAAGAGAGAGCTAGATTAAGTATTTTAAACTTTTATCTCTTAATTTGCAAAACAGCATAATGGTAGTACTAATATAATCCTCAATTTAATAATGAGAAAGCTATTGCTGAATTTCGAGAGACTTGTTCAAAGTCATGCAGCTTCTTCATGGCCAATGCAGGATCCTATTTCATGTCCTGTGACTACACAGTCCATAAATGTAATCAGTAATCTGTATTACAGTATTATAAAAGATACTATGTAACACTGCTTTGCAATAAATGGTCTAAGATTTCAAACTTTTTTGTTGTAGTTTTGTGTGTCTGGTTGGGGGGCAATGTAGTGGTGCTAGGTTTTATCATGCTAGGTACCTGGTAAAAAATGTGGAAAATGAAGTCTTTAAGACTTGGGTCTCAATTAGTTTAAATATGTCTCAAATTAACAGGGAAAAGAAATGGCTTATCCATCTTTAATTTACATGCTGGTTAATGGTAATATCTTCTTTGCAACATTATTGTGAAGATCACATTAAAAGGCAATAAAAGCACTTTTGTTCAGTTGCTAAGTCATATCCTACTCTTTGTGACCCCATGCACTATAGCACATTAGGCTTCTCTGTCCTCCATTGTCTCCCAGAGTTTGCTCAAATTCACTTGCTCAATAAAAGCTCTTAGTTTAGGCTAAATTCTTTCCCAATGCATGAACTTTATTATATATAAAACTTTATTGCAAGGAGTTCTGAAAGTTGGTTTTCTGCATGAAAAGTGAAAAAAGTGACTTGCTTAAAGTTCAAGAAAACTTTTCTGTTACAAGCTCTGCTCTCCTCAAAGGACAACAAAACAAAACAAATTAGGCAAATTTCTTAACATCCCATCTTACTTAACTAGGTCTACCTCACTCCCTGGAACAAATTAGGGATTTAATCTTTGAGGCTAGATCTCAGAAAGGGCTTCCCTGGTGGCTCAGAGGGTAAAGCATCTGCCCACAATGCAGGAGACCTGGGTTCAATCCCTGGGTTGAGAAATAACTGGCAAATATGAGATACTTTTAATTTTCTCCTATATCTTTTCAAAATGAAATATTCTGTTAATCTAGGGATATTAAAAAAGAAATGTAAGTAAAATTGCATGAATAAAACATAATCTTTACTTAAGATTCTTCTTATAACTATGTAAACATAGTGGATTTTTCTTTCATAAATTCTAAAAGATCAATTTTACTGAAGCCTGAAAAATACCTATGAAACAAGCTTTCCTTTCCTACTTCCGTAGATCAAAATTTGAAGAAAAATATCCACAAATGATTCATTTCCTTTTTAAATAAAAAACAAAAACAAAAACAAAAACCCAAATATTTATTGTAATTATTCTACAAATAACTCCATAAGCAAATAATTTCTTTTAAAAATTGATCTTTTAAATGGGTTGGGTGGATTTAACCCTTCGGTGGATTAAAGTGAGTTTGCTCTTTCAATGTTAGGTCCATGAATCAAGGCAAATTAGAAGTGGTCAAATAGGAGATGGCAAGAGTGAACATTGACATTTTAGGAATCAGGGAACTAAAATGGACTGGAATGGGTAAATTTAACTCAAATGACCATTATATCTACTATTGTGGGAAAGAATCCCTTAGAAGAAATGGAGTAGCCATCATAGTCAACTAAAGGGTCCAAAATGAGATACTTGGATGCAATTTCAAAAACAACAAAATGATCTCTTCGTTTCCAAGGCAAACCATTCAATATCACAGTAATCCAAATCTATGTCCCCACCAGTAATGCTGAAGAAATGAAGTTGAATGGTTCTATGAAGACCTACAAGACCTTCTAGAACTAACACCCAAAAAAGATGTCCTTTTAATCATAGGGGACTGGAATGCAAAAGTAGGAAGTCAAGAGATACCCAGAGTAACAGGCAAGTTTGGCCTTGGAGTAAAAAATGAAGCAGGGCAAATGCTAACAGAGTTTTGCCAAGAGAATGCACTGGCCATAGCAAAAACCCTTTTGCAACAACACAAGAAATGACTCTACACATGTACATCACCAGATGGTCAATACCGAATCAGATTGATTTTAATCTTTGCAGCCAATGATGGAGAAGCTCTATAGTCAGCAAAAACAAGACCAGTAGCTGACTGTGGCTCAGATCATGAGCTCCTTATTGCAAAATTCAGACATAAGTTGAAGAAAGTAGGGCAAACCACTAGACCATTCAGGTATGACCTAAGTCAAATTCCTTATTATTATACAGTAGAAGTGACAAGTAGATTCAAGACAGAAACTGTCTACCAGGCACTCTGTCTATGAGGAACATTTCAAACAAAGATGGGCTCATTAAAGGACAGAAGTGGTATGGACCTAACAGAAGCAGAAGATATTAAGAAGAGGTGGCAAGAATACACAGAAGAACTATACAAAAAAGATCTTCACAACCCAGATAATCATGATGGTATGATCACTCACCTAAAGCCAGACATCCTGGAATGCAAAGTCAAGTGGGCCTTAGGAAGCATCACTATGAACAAAGCTAGTGGAGGTGACGGAATTTCAGTTGAGCTATTTCAAACCCTAAAAGATGATGCTGTGAAAATGCCGGCAAATTTGGAAAACTCAGCAGTGACCATGGGACTGGAAAAGTTCAGTTTTCATTCCAATCCCAAAGAAAGGCAATGCCAAAGAAGGCTCAGACTACCACACAATTGCACTCATCTTACATGCTAGCAAAGTAATGCTCAAAATTTTCCAAGCCAGGCTTCAATAGTATGTGAACTATGAACTTCCACATGTTTAAGCTGGTTTTAGAAAAGGCAGAGGAACCAGAAATCAAATTGCCAAAATCCACTGGATTATTGAAAAAGCAAGAGAGTTCCAGAAGAACATCTATTTCTGCTTTATTGACTATGCCTAGAGCCTTTGACTGTGTGGATCACAACAAACTGTGGAAAATTCTGAAAGAGATGGGAATACCAGACCACCTGACCTGCCTCTTGAGAAATCTGTATGCAAGTCAGGAAGTGACAGTTAGAACTGGACATTGAACAATAGACTGGTTCTAAATAGGGAAAGAAGTACATCAAGACTGTATAGTGTCACCCTGCTTATTTAACTTATATGCAGAGTGTATCATGAGAAACGCTAGGCTGGATGAAGCACAAGCTGGAATCAAGACTGCCAGGAGAAATATTGCCAGGAGAAACTTCAGATATACAGATGACACCACACTTATGACAGAAAGCAAAGAACTAAAGAGCTTCTTGATGAAAGTGAAAGAGGAGAGTGAAAAAGTTGGCTTAAAACTCAACATTCAGAAAACTAAGATCATGGCATCTGGTCCCATCACTTCATGGCAAATAGACGGGCAAACAGTGGAAGCAGTGAAAGACTTTATTTTTCTGGGCTCCAAAATCACAGCAGATGGTGACTGCAGCCATGAAATTAAAAGATGCTTACTTCTTTTAGAAGAAGAAAAGTTATGACCAACCTAGACAGCATACTAAAAAGCAGAGACATTACTTTGCCAACAAAGGTCCGACTAGTCAAAGTTATGGTTTTTCCAGTAGCCACGTGTGGATGTGAGAGTTGGACTATAAAGGAAGTTGAGCGCCAAAGAAGAGATGCTTTTGAACTGTGGTATTGGAGAATACTCTTGAGAGTCCCTTGGACTGCAAGGAGATCCAACCAGTCCATCCTAACGGAGATCAGGCCTGAATATTCATTGGAAGGACTGATGCTGAAGCTGAAACTCCAATACTTTGGCCACCTGATGTGAAGAACTGACTCATTGGAAAAGACCCTGAGGCTGGGAAAGATTGAAGGCGGAAGGAGAAGGGGTCAACAGGGTATGAGATGGCTGGATGGCATCTCCAACTCAATGGACACGAGTTTGAGTAAACTCTGGGAGTTGGTGATGGATAGGGAGGCCTCACATGTTGCAGTCCATGGGGTCACAAATAGTTTAACATGATTTACTGAGCTGAACTGAATGCTTAGTTAAGCATTCTTGTGCCTTTCAGTTCAAGATATTGCTCCTAAAAGTCAATGTTATTTTCATGATAAATATAAAGAGGAAGAGTTATGTTTTTGAAATTTCACTTATTAATAAAATATTATAGTATGGAAGATAAGATTTGTGCTTGGAATTAGCTCCCAAATGATTTATGTGGCATGTCCATGTGCTAGTATTGGCCAGAGTTAGAATAAAACTAATCCCTTCCATCCATAATCACACAAGTATAGGAGAAATTTCTACTGAATGTTTACCTTCATCACCACGAGGTTGCTGGGGAAACATGTAGTTAGTCAATACTCTTTGCTTTGTTTCTGGATGGGCTTCAGTTTGTAAAGGGATAAGGGCTTTGGACTGGAAGCAAAGGATATAAATTAGATTAATAATATTAGAAATATGAAGAATATTTCTTTTATATAAGATAAAGGTCAACAGTCTGGCCTCAGTGTGTTGAATGAACAATTAAAGAAAAGTAAGGAAAAAATAACAAAAAAATAAAATATAAGATAAAATAAGACTACTGTAGAGGAATATTTTGAAATGATAAGGGTTTCATAGTGAGATTTTCTTTTTATTATATTCTTTTTCAAAAGCTATTCATCTTACAATGCCTGTTTTTACCTTGAAGAGACCAAAATGTGCTAAACTGTTTCAACTAAGTAAACTTTTGGTATAGTTCTATAAGTTCATGAACTGTTGTCTTAAAAAGGCAAATGGAATTTGCTATTAAGTTCATACTATACAAGATCATCTATGACTTCAATTAAGTTAAAACATAAGCATTTACTTTTAAGAGATTTTTGTAACCAAAGACAGAGTCTACATATACATAAGCAACTGTCCTTGTATCTGATATATCACAAAGAATTTACCTATGGATAATAATATTTAATTCTCTATATTAATTCTATTTCAGAAATATAATTTTTGAAGGTTTTTAGAACTTTGATTTTAAATACAATATATTAACATTGAGAATAATCATATTGTTTAATAGTTTATGCTTATTTCATGACATTTATTAATAAGAGTGAAGGACAATGGCAATTTGGAATGCCAACTTGACTCATGAAACTGAGTCAGAAACACATGAAATCACTGTTCTAAATAAAAGTTAAATGATGTAGCCACTGTTCTGTTCATTCTTCCACAAGAATAATAAATCCTGATATGGGATTTTTTTTTAACAGTGTAAGACTGTAGAAAAGACTGTTCCATTAGCATAGCTTGTATTGATTCCAGAATGATTTATTTTATAATGGTATATTGATGATTTGAAAAATCTACAGTTCATTGATAACTTGAATTTGAATGACAATCTAACTCTTTACTTAGTAGATGGGAAGAAAGTGCTGTAATGACTGTAGGGATATAAACATTATTCTCACACTTAACATTTTTTTTTTATTCTCACACTTACATTTAACATTTTGCAGAGGTTTAATTTTTTACAAAAATTGCCCAATACTTATGTCTGAACAATTCATTTACCAGTAATACTGCTTTTATGCTCAGAAAAAAATCATAACAAATTAAATCCAAGATGATTTGCTTTCATTTGGTAATTTATATTGGGGTAGGATATTTTAAAATTTTAAGATTACAAGAAAAAAGCCAAAAGAAAACAAAGTATGTCAAAATGGTCTATCGCTAGTTTTTGTGGTGGCAAATCAGATGCCTTCAATTGTTTTTATTTTGCAGTTAATAAAAGTATTCATTAATACTCAATTACTGATTCAATTATAATCTAATTTCATAAGTGTAAGGATTAATATCATAGCAATTTCACAGAAAATATTGATAAGAGCAACAAATGGTATCACAATATTTTTGAATACATTTTTAGAATTAAGTTGATTATAATTAAAAGCATGGAAAAAAGGGAACATGGAGGATAGTAACTCCCTCTTATGGGGATTGTAGTAATGATTTCTTATTCTTTACCTTCAGAGGTATAATTAAAGTACATCCTCTAAGGACATATATGTATCACCTAGAAAAATGATCATTTTGTGTATTAGATTTCTGAGGAAGAAGTAGATACTAAATTGAAGTATTTTAAAGGGATGAGAATTATAGTACTGTATGTCCATAGCAATGGAATACTTAATTGAGTTGCTACCCTTATAAAAATCTCTCTTCCAGGGGATAAAGAATCTATATTTTGTAGTAATTGTCAAAGGTATCTGTTGAGAATTAATTAGTAATTAACCATTTCAATTATAGTTCATTTTAATAAACAAAATTAATCAGGTAATAAAAAATTTTACCTGATTGTCAGAAAGCCACAAAGCTGCAAGCTCCTTCAGCTTGGTAAATGAGAATGGTAAATTCTTCAATCTGCAAAAACAAGAAATTTCTAGTAGCACAGGTGAATATGGATAAAGATTATTTAATGAAGAGTTATTTAAAATACTATAACTTATTTATTTCATTCTTCTCTTCACTTCTTTCTCCATGGAGTAGCCTGAGTAATCATTTAAAAGTGAAAATCTTGAGTCTACAACTCTTCAAATGATAGGGTAAAACCCCAAATTTTTACCATGCCTCGTCAGACCCTCTAAGATCTGGTCCCCTCAAACCTCTCCACAGCTTCTTTGCTATTCTTTTCTTGACAGTCCTGTCAATGCCACTGGCCTCCAATCAGCCTACTCCCAGGAATAGCCCAGCTCCTTTCTCTGTCTGGAACACTCTTTCTTCCATACTTCACTTAACTAAAATTCCACAGATTCTCTTTCAGCTGAAATGCCAGTTTCTGCAAGAAGCTTTTCTTGACTCCTCAAATTTCTTTCCCCAATCTATCCTCAAAGCACTTTTACTTCAATGACATTTCTCAGTTTGAAATTATCTACAATATTTATTTTGTAGTTATTTTTTATGTTACTCTTTAATATCTCTTTAAAACTGTAGACTCTATGAGGGCAAGAGCCATTTCCATCTTATTACTAAATGAATTTACAGCTCTGAATTTTATATTGGTTCCTGAAAGTGTGTCCTTTTGTTCTTCCACCCTGTATACATTGTGTAATAGATATTCAAAGAGGCAATCTTTAAAAATAGCATTTTGAGGTATGTGAAATTGTATTCAATCAAAATTATCTATTAAGCTTTGGCTTCAGCCTGTGGAGGGTCAAATCAGCAATTGCCTACTTCATCATAAATATGATATAGCTGGATTGTGCATGATCAATATATTGTTATTACATGAATTGCCATCATAGCTGGTCAGCACAGTGAATAATACAAACAAGGCACACCAGTGAGTTTATTGTTACTTTCTGCGTGTTCACTTTTGAATACAGACAAACATTTTAGATATGACTTGGAATGAAAATTTCTGTTAAATCTTTAATATGTTGGAATTCTATCAACCAAATGATGAATAAATATATTTTGATAACGGAGATGGAAAATGTCACAATAATGAATAAGAATTTTGAAAGCAGTTAATTGTATCTCCAAAGGCACTATTAAATAATTTAACAAATATGAAAAGATATTGACAAGCCTATAAACACATCAACAGAGTGTGCATTGGCTAGGAAACTTTAGCAAGGATATAATGACCTTGCTGAGCTAATTGGTACTTGTAAAACATAAGAATATAAAGAATAAGAGATCAAATTATATCACAGTTATTTTTAATAGAATTATTATACTAGCATTTATAATATTAAACCAAACTGCCCATAAAAACTATTTCTAATTTTAGTTATTTAGTTTAAGTTGGAAATTATAAAGTAAGATGCTATGAGAAGTGTTTACATCATGTGGAGATGAATTAAAAGTAAAATATCAATTCTGCCACAAAAAAATTACATGAGGGGATAACTCTCCAGAATCATTTACAAAATCCATGATAAATCATCAGGAAAATCATAAAAGTAGAATATGGAAAGAAACTGTCAGAGAAGATGTTACCCGTCCTTTTTTTTCCCTCTTCCTGTGACCACCATTGAAAGTGAGGCTTTTTTTTTTTTTTTTTTTACCAATAATAAATGGATTAATGTTTACTGAGCACTTACTATTTATCAGGCAGAGGGATAAACATTTTACTTATATATTTATCTTTCATGAGAAGGTGGTAATATTATTTTCTCCAGTTTACATACTGAAGCTAAATAATATAAAATGGTCATAAACATGATAATCACTAGAGTCAGAATTTGAATCATGTCAGCTGAACTCCAGAGTTCATTTTCATCATCTCTAAACTCTGAAACTTTTCTCTAGTATTTCTTCATTTCTGTTGTTGTTGTTGTTCAGTTACTAAGTCGTGTCCGACTCTGTGACCCCATGGACTACAGCATGCAAGGCCTCCCTGTCCTTCACCACCTCCTGGAGTTTGCCCAAGTTCATGTCCATTGACTTGGTGATGCCATCCAACCATCTCATCCTCTGTTGCCCCCTTCCCCTTTTCCATTCAATTTTTCTCATCATCAAGGTCTTTTCAAATGAGTCAGCTGTTTCTATATAATCTGAATATAGCAGCTTTGGAGATATAATTTCTTTTTTTTAAATTTTTTTCTATTTTTTTTATTAGTTGGAGGCTAATTACTTTATAATATTGTAGTGGTTTTTGCCATACATTGACATGAATCAACCATGGATTTACATGTGTTCCCCATAGTGATCGCCCCTTCCACCTCCCTCCCCATCCCATCCCTCTGGGTCTTCCCAATGCACCATGGAGATATAATTTCTTTTTTTTTTTTTTTTTTTCGCTTTGCATAACCTATGCTTCTTTTTTTTTTTTTCCCATTTATTTTTATTAGTTGGAGGCTAATTACTTTACAGCATTGCAGTGGTTTTTGTCATACATTGAATTAGCCATGGATTTACATGTATTCCCCATCCCGGTCCCCCCTCCCACCTCCCTCTCCACCCCATCCCTCTGGGTCTTCCCAGTGCACCAGGCCTGAGCACTTGTCTCATGCATCCAACCTGGGCTGGTGATCTGTTTCACCCTAGATATACATGTTTCGATGCTGTTCTCTTGAAACATCCCACCCCCGCGTTCTCCCATAGAGTCCACAAGTCTGTTCTATACATGAAAGTGAGGCTTTATTTAGTATTATAACTGTCCAGTAAATTAATCACCGGAGCAATCCTATAGTTGATAGTATAAATGAATCATTGTTCCTTAACTGTAATGACAAACTTCTAAAATTTATTGTACTGAGAATATAAAATTGGAATAATCATGACTTTTAAATAACATGTAATATTTAATCTTTTATTCAAGCAGTTTATTCTCTGATAGTGATATTCAACTTTTGCCTCAGCTTTGACTGAATATTGACTTTAATCTTGGGTTAAGATTCATTTATTTCACAACATTGTAAAGCAACTATACTTTCCAAAATTAAAAAAAAATTCACTGATTAATTCATCAACTTAAAAATATTAGTTTGGGTCTATATTATGTTCCAATAACTGTATTAGGAGATAGATTAGCTTATATTTCTGACCTGGTGAAGTACTTAAATTCCTAGTATTATGAGATTCTCAATGTCTTATAAATATCTTTTGCAGTAGCTTTTAGCAATTTTCTGTCCCATGGTAAGCACTCATATATGCTATATTTGTTGGATAAATAATTGCATTAGTAGTCCTAACTATGGGTCACTTAAATATTTTATAAGCATATTTTCCATATTGTGTGAATTATTAATGTATAAAATTTGAATGGGCCAAGAAGCCAGGAAAAACTTCCAGCTCATAATGAAAACTCTTCCTCCAGTTTGACAATAATGGAACTTGGTTCCACTGGGGACTGTAATTGAATCCACTGGAACCCATCTTCCTATGATATCTCTATGACTGTATATATAATATTGTCCACAAGAATATAATAAGAAAATTCTAAAAAATGTCTTACTGAAAGTTGGGCACAATATTTAATGCACCTCCTTCATTTTCCTGTCAAAGAGTCAAAACAAGAAATGGGTTGATTTGAAATGAATTACTCTTGTTGCAGTAAGCTATGAAGCTTCTTGGTCACCTTGATTTTAAAAATAAAATTCCAAAGCTTTTAAAAAATGTTTAATTCTTTACATGAAAATATTATTGAGCTGCTGTTGCTAAGTCGCTTCAGTCGTATCTGACTCTGTGCAACCCCATAGATGGCAGCCCACCTGGCTTCTCTGTCCCTGCCGTTCTCCAGGCAAGAATACTGGAGTGGGTTGCCATTTCCTTCTCCAATGCATGCATGCATGCTAAAAAGTTGCTTCAGTCGTGTCCGACTCTGTGCGACCCCATGGACAGCAGCCCACCAGGCTCCTCTGTCCACGGGATTCTCTAGGCAAGAATACTGGAATGGGTTGCCATTTCCTTTTCCAATTATTGAGCTACTAAGTGCATTATTAGTTTTTTTTTCCTCAGACAGACTAACAAATAACTCCCACACTCACTGAAACTTCAGCATCTAAACATTCTCCATGATTCCTTAGATAGTTTTGTTGCAGTCTCAGCCTCTCATATTATCATTTGTCTTACTGAAACTTAATGGAAACAGAGTTCAAGTAGTCTGTTCTATTCCATAACCACTTTATCTTTTTAGCAGTTATTTTTAGTCAATATTGATTTTTGTCCTTTCCTATTTGAGAACATTTGTGGTGGAGATAAAGATGAATTGCATTTTCACCTTTTTTCCTGCCGTTCAGCATTGTAACACTTTAGTCACAAGAAGAGAACCTATTCTTTCTTTGTCCATTCTGTTCTGAACATGGCTAAATAACCATTTGGTTGTCCTTACTATAATGCACAAACCTTATGACTTTTTAGTATTAGGTTCTTGGCATTATTCTTACCAGTGTTTTGGTGGTGTGGACAGTATACATATAGCTCAGTTAATTTACTGGTGACATAAATGTATATATGAAAACTTATATGTGCATACATATATACATATGCACATATTTTTATTATCAAATTTTATAGATTTTTATTATAATTATTTTCCATGTCTTCATAATATTATGCCTTCTGCATATGGGAGGGTTTTGACATATAATTTTTGAAGTATCAGTTTAAAATTAATTTAGCTTCTGCTATTTTCTAAATGAATATTTGCATATTTATATAAATGTTTGCATCCCATATATTTCATAAGACATAGAAAAATTTTCAAAATTATTGATAAAAAGGAATAATTTGCTTTTAAAAAATACTGTGATTGTGAAATGTTTGAAAAATACCTGTTGTCACTCAGATTTAAGACTCTTAGTTTCTGCATCTGTCCAATCTCTTCAGGAAGAAATTCCAGTTTATTGGAGCGTAGAGACATGACCGTTACATTCTTACAGCTTCCAATCTATAGGTAATAAAAAAAGTAAAGGATCACAGTGTAAACTATTCTATATTAATATTTATAATTTATAAAGTGATTTGATTGATTTATAGATTTTTTTTATCACTTCCAAGACTCAATATGTGCATTGTTTAATTTTTTATAATATGTGTATCTTTAAAATATGTTTATGTATATATTCCTTTAGATATTAAGGTAATGTATATCTCACATTCTTATACATATTACAAAGGAATAATTTTCTTTTAAATTTTATGATTAGAATACTTGTCAGCTTCATTGTCTATCCAAATAAGCATTAATAATAATTGTTTATAAAAGATCATATATACTAAAAAATGAAGTCTTATTAACATTTCCTTTGCAAAAATACTAGTTTAACTTCACATTACAATAGTACTTTCATTTTTATTTATAACTTTTGCCTCTAAGACAATGATATATGGATTATTGCTCCTGATTATGAAAGCATTTAATAGGAAATGTGAAATTTAAAATATACATCACAGTTTTTTCTTGACATGAATAAATGAAAGTCCCATTTGGAGATGAATGCTAATGAACCCTTCTGGTGGATCCTGAAGTTAAAACAATATTATGCAACATGATACTTTAAAAAATGTATTTACATGAAAACTTTCACTTAGAAATTGAAATATAATTATCTCTAAATTTATGTCATAACTTCTTAAAAGCAAAATATATAAATTGTTTGCATGAATTTATTTTATTACTATTTTTGGCAATCAATATTTAAGTCAAATGCATTTCCTTGATCAAATATAAGAACTTACCCCTTGTTATTTTAAAAAGAATGATTAACAAATATATAACTCCTATATGCATTCACAGCTTAACTCATGAAGCTACACTGCTAATGCACCTGTTAAAATTTATATCCAAAACAGAGTCATTAAAAATTAATTAATAGAAATAAGTTTATTCCTCACTTCTCTGGGCAATTCTGGAAGGAAGTTCTCGTCGACTGCTAATGTTCGAAGACTGTGAAGGTAGCCAATAGTAGAAGGTAGAGACTCCAGTTCATTACAGCTACAGTCAAATTCTTCTAATAAAGATAAACTGAAAAGTTAAATACATTAGTTAGACATTCTAAAAGGTCAGATGGCAAAAAAATTTTGAAAAGCCCACATATTCAAATTCACCAACAAAAGTTATTTATGTAGCAATTGCTTAATATTATGTAAGTTGATTTATCAGTTCAGCCAAATGGTTCACTTGGCTGAACTTTATTAATATCACTTAATAAGTGGTTCAATTTGGTAAAATAAATATAGTTCATTTTTCTCCTTTCTTAATTCACTTGTCATTTGAGCCTGAGAATGACAAAAAGTTTTGTCTGCTTTTGTACAACTTAGGTGTTTCTTATAGTCAGATGCTCATAATGTATATCCTTAGAATGAATGCATGTAAGTACATGGGCAGGTAAAAAGGTATAGATGGCAGGTACAAGAATGAGAAGATAAGGAGGGCGAAATATTAACAACAAAACCACTGATTAAGTGCAAAGTATTTTACTAAGCATTTTAGAGATAAAAGTAACTATTTTCCTTAAAGAAACTCTATCAGATATCTATTGTTTTAGACCTCTCTTACATATAAGGAAATAGAGGCGTAAAGAGGCTAAGCAGCCAGCCCAAAGACACACAAAAGCAGGAAAGCTAGTACCTAAATGCCAACAGTGTGGCTCCACTGTATCTTCTTGCTTCTCCGCCTGTGCCTTTCAGTAGCAGATGCTACAGACAGGTCACATTTCAGCCCCCAGATGTATTTATTGTTTTACAAAGTATTTTAAAAAGTGGTAAACTCTATATAATGACCCAGACTTTTGGTGTCTTTTGAAAAATAAGGATGATCTGCCAGTATGGGATCTTTATTCTCCCATGACAAGTAAAGAAACCAGTGTAATAGCAGCTGCCTTCAAATAAGCACAGTTCTCCAATTTGCCAAGATCCCCACCACTCCAAATTTAGCCCACTTTACCCCAAATCTACACAAAGGAATCCTATGAATACACATTCAAGCTATCTCAAGGGAACTTGACATTTCATTGCTTGGTTTGAGACAGTTGGGAAAGAAAGAGGGCCTGGCACAGAGTAAGCACTAGCTGTATTTAAGTTTCCTTTGCTGGTAATATTATTACACTGTTACTACTATTCATATCGTAGCTTTGCTGTAATAGGAAGGAACCCTCAAGGGTAATGATCTCACAACTGTAAAGGGAAGAATGAATTAGAAGTAGTTGGAAGAAGGTTGTAGAATCCTCTTCCTTTTTCTTTATCTTGGAACTAGCTGGCTTGAAGGTAATTTATTCCCATCATTTAGTTAACGAGTGGACACAGAAATTAAGCATTTGAGTTTTATGTTAGAATGGATTTGTGTCCCAGCTCTCTCACTTATTAGATGTATGATCTTGGATATCAAAAAATAAAACAAGGATCAGAGCTCAAAAATCAAGCTGATTTTATTTACTGCCAGGCAAGGGAACATTCCCTGCTTAGACTCAGAAGAAATTCACTCAGTAGTGCACTGGGGGGCAGGGAAAGTCGGTGCTAAAAGGGGGTGGCAACAGGGTGTCATATGATCATGCTCATTAAAGATGAAAAATTTGCATTACAGAGAGGGTGGAACAAGTTCACGTGTCTGTGTACAATTGGGAAAATCAAGTCCTATTATTCATGGGAAGGGAACAATCTAATTCAGTCAAGTCCAGCCTGACCCTGATCAGGGTAACTCATGATTCATGGTTCTTAACAGCTTCAACTGGTTAGAACTCAGAAATGGGGAAGCACAACATTCAGTTGTGAATAATAGCTTTGGTGTGCATGCTCAGTCCTGTCCAACTCTGTGTGACCTCATGGACTGTAGACGCCAGGCTCCTCTATCCATGGGATTCTCCAGGCAAGAATCCTGGAATGGATTGCCATTTCCTCCTTCAAAGGATCTTCCCAACCCGATACAGGGATCAAACATGGTCCTCCTGTGTCTCCCGCATTGGCAGTTGCTTTATTTACCACTGAGCCAACTGGTAAGTGAAAAATAGCTCTAGAGTACAGTTCAGTTCAGTTGCTCAGTCTTGTCTGACTCTTTGAGACCCCATGACGGTAGCAGGCCAGGTTTCCCTGTCTGTCACCAAATCTTGGAGCTTGCTCAAACTCATGTCCATTGAGTCAGTGATGCCATCCAACCATCTCATCCTCTTTTGTCCCCTTCTCCTCCTTCCTTCAATCTTTTAGTATTTTCTAATGAGTCAGCTCTTCGCATCAGGTGGCCAAAGTATGGGAGCTTCAGCTTCGGCATCAGTCCTTCCAATGAATATTCAGGGCTGATCTCCTTCAGGATGGACTGGTTTATCTCCTTGTAATCCAAGGGACTCTCAAGAGTCTTCTCCAACACCACAGTTCAAAAGCATCAATTCTTTGGCACTTGGCTTTCTTTATAGTCCAACTCTCACATCCATACATGACCACTGGAAAAACCATAGCTTTGGCTATATGGATCTTTGTCAGCAAAGTAACATCTCTGTTTTATAATATGCTGTCTAGGTTGGTCATAGCTTTTCTTCCAAGGAGCACGTGTCTTTTAATTTCATGGCTGCAGTTACCATCTGCAGTGATTTTGGAGCCCAAGAAAACAAAGCACATCACTGTTTCTGTTGTTTCCCCATTTTTTGCCACAAAGTGATGGTACCGGATGCCATATTCTTAGTTTTTTGAATGTTGGGTTTTAAACCACCTTTTTCACTCTCCTGTTTCACTGTCATCAAAAGGCTCTTCTGTTCCTCTTTGCTTTCTGCCATAAGGGGTGGTGTCACCTGCACATCTGATGTTATTGATATTTCTCCTGGCAAACTTGATTCCAGCTTGTGTTTCATCAAGTCCAGCATTTTGCATGATGTACTCTGCATACAAGTTAAACAATCAGGGTGACAGCCTTGAAGTACTCCTTTTCCAATTTGGAACCAGTCCACTGTTCCATGTCCAGTTCTAACTGTTGCTTCTTGACAGATTGCTCAGGAGGCAGGTAAGGTGGTCTGGTATTTCAATCTCTTGAAGAATTTCCCACAGTTTGTTTATTGTGATCCACACAGTCAAAGGCTTTAGCATAGTCAATGAAGCAGAAGTAGATGTTTTTCTGGAATTCTCTTGCTTTTTGTAGGATCCAACAGATGTTGGTGATTTAATCTCTAGTTCGTCTGCCTTTACTAAATCCAGCTTGAACATTTGGAAGTTCTCAGTTCACATACTGTTGAAGCCTAGCTTGGAGAATTGTGAGCATTAAGTCCATGAATCAAAGTAAATTGGAAGTGGTGAAACAGGAGATGGCAAGAGTGAACGTCTACATTTTAGGAATCAATGAACTAAAATGGACCAGAATGGATGAATTTAATTCAGATGACCATTATATCTACTACTGTAGGCAAGAATTCATTAGAGGAAACTATCCCTCATAGTCAACAGGTCTGTAATGCAGTACTTGGGTGCAATCTCAAATACAACAGAATGATCTCTGTTTGTTTCCAAGGCAAATCATTTCATATCACAGGCATCCAAGTCTAGCCCCAACCACTAATGCTGAAGAAGCTGAAGTGGAATGGTTCTATGATGACCTACAAGGCCTTATAGAACTAACACCAAAACAGATGTCCTTTTCATCATAGGGGACTGGAATGCAAAAGTAGGAAGTCAAGAGATACCTGGAGTAATAGGCAAGTTTGGCCTTGGAGTACAAAATGAAGCAGGGCAAAGGCTAACAGAGTTTTGCCAAGAGAATGCACTGGTCATAGCAAACAGCCTCTTCCAACAACATAAGAGATGACTCTATACATGGACATCACCAGATGGTCAATACCAATACTAGATTGATTATATTCTTTGCAGCCAAAGATGGAGAAGTTTTATACAGTAGGCAAAAATAAGACTGGGAGCTGTGGCTCAGATCATGAATTCCTTATTGCAAAATTCAGACTTACTGAGGAAAGTAGGGAAAACCACTTTAGATCATTCAGGCATGACCTAAATCAAATCAAATCCCTTATGATTATACAGTGGAAGTGACAAATAGGTTCAAGGGATTAGATCTGATAGAGTGCATAAAGGTCTATGGATGGACGTTCATAACATAGTACAGGATGTAGTGATCAGAACCATCCCCAAGAAAAATGCAAAAAGACAAAATGGTTGTCTGAGGAGGCCTTTCAAACAGCTGAGAAAAGAGAAGTGAAAGACAAAGGAGAAGAGAAAAGATATATCCATCTGAATACAGAGTTCCAAGGAACAGCAAGTAAAGATAAGAAAACCTTCCTCAGTGATCAATGCAAAGAAACAGAGGAAAACAATAGAATGGGAAAGACTAGAGATCTCTTCAAGAAAATTAGAGATACCAAGGGAAGATTTCATGCAAAGGTGGGCACAATAAAGGACACAAATGGTATGGACCTAACAGAGGCAAAAAATATTAAGAAGAGGTGGCAAGAATACACAGACGAATAATACGAAAAAGCTCTTAATGATCCAGATAACCAAGATGGTGTGATCATTCATCTAGAGCCAGACATCCTGGAGTGCTAAGTCAAGTGGGTATTAGGAAGCTACAAACAAAGCTTGTGGAGGTGATGAAATTCCAGCTGAGTCAAATCCTAAAAGATAATGTTATTCAAGTGCTGCATTCAGTTCAGTCACTCAGCTGTGTCTGACTCTTTGAGACCCCATGGACTGCAGCACACCAGGCTTCCCTGTCCATCACCAACTCCTGGAGTTTGCTCAAACTCATGTCTATTGAGTCAGTGATGCCATCCAACCATCTCATCTTCTGTCATCTTCTTCTCCTCCTACCTTCAATCTTTCCCAGCATCAGGGTCTTTTCCAATAAGTCAGTTCTTCGAATCAGGTGACCAAATTATGGGAGCTTCAGCTTCAGCATCAGTCCTTCCAATGAATATTCAGGACTGATTTCCTTTAGGATGGACTGGTTGGATCTCCTTGAAGTCCAAGAGACTCTTAAGAGTCTTCTCCAGCACCACAGTGCAAAAGCATCAATTGTTCAGCACTCAGCTTTTTTTATGATCCAACTCTCACATATATATATGATGACTGGAAAAGCCATAGCTTCGACTAGACAGACCTTTGACTAGACAGACTAGACAGCAAGTAGAGATAAGAAAGCTTCCTCAGTGATCAATGCAAAGAAATAGAGGAAAACAATAGATCATGAAAGATTAGAGATCTCTTGGATAAAATCAGAAATACCAAGGGAACATTTCATGCAAAGATGGGCACAATAAAGGACAGAAATGGTATGGACCTAACAGAAGTAGAAGATCTTAAGAAGAGGTGTCAAGAATACACAGAAGAACTGTACAGAAAAGATCTTCATGACCCAGGTAACCATGATGGTGTGATCACGCACCTAGAGCCCAGCATCTTGAAATGTGAAGTCAAGTGGGCCTTAGGAAGTATCACTATGATCATAGCTAGTGGAGGTGATGGAATTTCAGTTCAGCTATTTCAAATCCTAAAAGATGATGCTGTTAAGGTGCTGCACTCAATATTCCAGCAAATTTGGAAAACTCAGCAGTGGCCACAGGACTAGAAAATGTCAGTTTTCATTCCAATCCCGAAGAAAGGCAATGACAAAGAATGCTCAAACTACTGCACAATTGCACTCAACTCACACACTAGCAAATTAATGCTCAGGATTTGTTAAATGCTCAGGATTTGTTAAGTAGCATTAGTCTTCCAACAACATGGCTCAAATTCCAATTACCTTGGGATATTAGTTGTAAAAGTGTTAGTCCTCAGTTGTGTCTGACTCTTTGTGACTCCATGGAGTTTAGCTCATGGACTGTAGTCCATGGGCTATAGTCTTCCAGGCTTGGAATTTTCCAGGCAAGAATACTAGAGTGGGTAGCCATTTCCTTATCCAGGAGATCTTCCTGAACCAGGAAATAAACTTGGCTCTTCTGCATTGCAGGCAGATTCTTTACCATCTGAGACACTGGGGAAGGTCTATATTAACTGTGAATAGCTACATGAAGTAAAAGCTTTGCTGGTAATTCTTCAGCTCACAGATCACAATGCACAAATAACAGGCATGCATCATGATCAATGATGAGTGACATTAGCCTCTGCACATCTGCTGTTCAGTTCACATATGGACAGTAAGTCCTGTAGCTGTGTTGCCTTCTTGTCATTAGCTGTAAAGAGATACTATTGGCACCAAAATTTAACATTTAAAGCACTACTCCTGTTGAGTGATGCTCTTGGTCATCCTAATTCTCTTGGGAATTTAAATGAAAATATGAAAATTTCCTTTCTATCACCAAGAACAACTTCATTAATTCAATGGGTAGACCAAGTAGCTATTTCAATTTTGAAAGTCTATTATCTTACACACATTTTGGATAAGTTTTGATGCTACAACTGGAGATCAGACAGTTTCTCTGGCTGAGTTTTAGAAGAAATATGACATAAAGCATTCAAATGAAAATATGCAAGCATCATGGCAGGAAGTAACAGCAAGTATTATGGATGTCATATAGCAGAAACTTTCAGCACAATGTGCAAATAACACTGCAGGATTTGAATTGAACATATGTGGGATTATAGAAGAAACAGCTGACTATGGGAATGCTTCTTGCCATTATTCAAGAGCCCGTAGATCTGCTGCCAGAGGAGCTTAGTGAAGGAAAACTTGTTGACATCAAGGAGGAAAGTGGTTGTAATGAAGAGGATGATGTCCCAGAGGAAGTGACCCTGGCAATAAACTTTACATTAAAGAAACTCTTAGAGATATTTCATGGTGTTAAGAGTACAAAGGATAGAAGTTTGGAAGCTGCTCCAAACTTAAAAAGAGGATGGTATTTCACTGATGCATAGAAAGGATGTCCACTCTGAATTATGACTCACACAAGTACTGTTCAAAGTAATTTTGATAGTTTTTTTTTTTTTCACAAAAAAACCCACTTTAATTCTTAATGCTCCTAATGTTTACAATGATGATTCATTAAATACATGTTGGTTTTATTATTTTTCCATTTTCCAATACACTTATAACCAACAGTAACAGTATTTGATGTTTTGAAAAGGTTTAAAGATTCTTCATGAAAACTACCATAATTTTCCCCATTGATTAAAAGATTATTTTGTACAGTTTCAGTGTGCATGGTTGTTTTCATAGTCCCCACGACAATGTAAAGTGAGCACTTCCTGAAAAAAAAGGTAACATTTTTACTGGATCATGGGCTATGTTGAATTAATAATTTATACCCTGAAAGTATTTGACACCTTTGTGTTACAAAGAAAACTATTAGGTGCAAAACACATATCCTTCAATTATTTCTGAAATTCAAAGGATTCAAACTCAAAATATAACATTCCAACTGACTTTATTGATGGCTGTCTTGCTATAAATCACCTAAAGTATTTTATTACAGGATCCTGAGTATAGTTTTACCATATTACTCACATTATCACTGCTGTCCAAAGGATAGACCAAAATAAGTGACATAAGTGTGACAGAGAAAGACAAAGATTGTATGATTGCACTTGTATGTGAAATTTAAAAATAAGCAAAAAAGTGAAAAAAGAACCAGGCTCATAGATACAGTGAGCAAATTGGTGTTTATCAGAGGTGGGGTTAGGCAAGTGGGAAAAATGGATGAAAGTGATTAAAAGGAATCAACTTTGAGTTATAAAATAAATAAGTCATAACGAGGTAATATAGCACTGTGCTGTTGTTTAGTTGCTAAGTCATGTCTGACTCTTTTGTGCCCCCATGGACTGTAACCTGACAGGCTCCTCTGTCCATGGGATTCTCCAGGCAAGAATACTGGAGTGGGTTCCCATCCTCTCCTCTGAGGGATCTTCCGGACCCAGGGATTGAACCTGTGCCTCCGATGGCCCCTGCATTGCAGGCAGATTCTTTACTGCTGAGTCACCAGGGATATATGGTGACAAATGTTACCTAGACTTACTGTGGTAACCATTATGCAGTATATACAAATATCAAATCATCCTGCAGCACTCCAAAACTGCATTATCGTTTGTGCATAAAAAAGACAAAAACTTATCTTTTTAAAGAAGTTTTTTCTATTGTCTATAATAGTGCATATTAAAAGTAAAAACAAGCTGCAAAGAAGTGTAGAATACTTTAAAAAAGTGCTTTCCAGGGAATTCCCTGGTGGTCTAGTGGTTAGGGCTCCATGTTTTCACTGCAAGGGTACAGGTTCAACCCCTGATTGGGGAATCAAGATTCCACAAACAGCACGACCAAAAAACCCAAACAAACAAAATACAAAACAGTACTTCCCAATCTTTTGCTTGCATATGGATCCCCAGGTGAACTTGTTAAAATGCAGATTCAGATGTAAGGATTTGGAATGGGGCCTAGATTCTGTGTCTGTAACAAGCTCCTGGGTAATACAGAAGCTGCTGGTCCTGGGACCACACATTTTTAAAGTCCTTTGCTAATATTTCAAGGATAACATGAAACACACAAAATATATCAATGACAGCTAAAATCCAAGTATACATATTATAAGAGTTGTGTCAGTAAAATTTTGCCTTAGACCACATGTCAGTACTAATGACACTATTGGAGGTAGTAATGCTTGATGTTAAAAAACAACAACAACAATATTGACTTTGTTTTCTACAACTGTTCTCTACATTGTTCTCTAGTTTGGTCTCCATGAATTAGTCTTGGATGAGAAGATACTGCCCTTCTCAGGGTATCATTTGAGGTTATTATTAACCCTCAATTACTGAGCTAATGAGGAAGAGGGATTGCGAATATATTACATAGGTAATGTATAATTTCACTTTAACTTCATGTATGACCATTAGAAACCATTAGATGCCATTAAATCTTCTATTATGTAGGTAGTAATAAACATAAAAGTAAATGACTTCAGGCTTCATTGTCTTAGTTCACTTTTAACTCAGTAGAATTAATGTTGGGAATGTGAAAAATGTTGAGACAGGCTTGCATAGTTGCTTAATAGTTGAGTGCACTTGATCTACTTATTAATCCCTGTGTTCTCATCTATAAAATTGGTTTATAATGCCTGCTGTATGGAGTATCAGGGATGATTCAAGGTAAGCTACCTTGCTAGCATGGGGCTGCCAATGTGGCGCTAGTGGTAAAGAACCTGCCTGCCAATGCAGGAGACATAAGAGACTTGGGTTCAATCCCTGGGTTGGAAAAACACCCTGGAGGAGGGCACAACAACCCACTCTAGTATTCTTGCCTGGAGAATCCCTTGGGCAGAGGAGCCTGGCGGGCTACAGTCCATAGGGTTGCAAATAGTCGGACACGACTGAAGTGACTCAGCATGCATGCACCTTGCTAGCATACTGATTTTGGACTTCTCAGCTTTCAGAACTTAGAGTAATAAATGTCTGCTGTTTTAGCCACTCATGTATGGTTATTTTGTTATGGCAGTCTGAGCAGAATAATACATTATTTCATCATTATATATATTATTATATATAATATATATTTATATATATAATCACAATGCATTATTATATTTTGTACATAAGTATTTAACATTTTCTTTTTAAGAACTGGATGTTTCACTCATGTTATATTACTAATCCTCACATAGATAAACATAAGCAAGGATCAATAAAAAACGTCTTTTTGCTTATTATTGTTGATGACTATTATGATTTGTTGAAGGCTATCTAACATTAAGTCTGACAATAACCTCTGAGATGTATTATTACTTCCCTTTTACAGATGAGAAAACTGCAGCTCTGAGATGTGATTTGACATGCCCGAGGTCAATTAGTTAATGAATGGAGAAGCCAGTCTAGCTCTAAGGTTTGCAAATATTTCCCTGTGAAGGGATTAAACATGTTCAAGACATGTTATCAACCATTAAGGAGTGCATATTCCAGTTGGGAAGGCATGATATTATAATTGAAAAGTTAAATGATGATGCAAAAGATAAATAAGAGACCAACATAAGAAATGGAAAAATATCACATTAGAGTGTTCTCTAACTTGTGTAAAGAGTTCCCTAAACTTATTTGTCCATGAAGCTTATTTTTATGTCATACCTATCAAAATCTCAAGTAATGACTGTTTTGAGGAATTAAATTTAGAAAATGCTGGTTCATTTAGTAGGTATACTGAGCAGGAAGCTGCAGTGGTATGGGTGGGCAGAAGGAGAAGAATTAAGTAGCAAAACAACTAAACATATTTTTTGATTCCAAATACCCCCAATTTGATTTGTCAATAACTTTACCTTATTAGATTTTATTTTTAAGAATCATTTATTGAACACATGAGTACTTTCCATTTAATTCTCATAACATTCTCATGAGGTAGGCATTATTATCATTTCCATTTTACGGAGGAGGAATCTAAGGCTATCCACCCAATAGTACATTGAAAAGCCAGATTTTGCACCCAAAAGGTCTGGCTCCAGAGCCAAAGCAGCCAACCATTATGTAAGCTTGTTTAAGGTAGCTTTGTTTTAAACCAGCATCTCAAATAATTCTGATGCAGGCACAATGGAATAGGGTTTGAGAAGACAGTTATCTGATAGCTGTTTAAGGAGCTGAATCCAGATATTGGTTCTTAAACTTTAGCATGCATCAGAATCCCTGGAACATCTTGTTAACACACAGATTGCTGGTATGATGTCCAGACTTTCTCATTCAATAAATCTGAGACTGTCTCTGAGAATTCCTTCTAACAAGCTCCCAGTTGGAGTTGATGATGTTGGTCAGGGGACCACATGTTGAGACTCACCAATCTATACTAGAGTATGGAAAGAATTGAATATTAGTGTGAAGGAATTTGGGTTTTATCAAATGAAGTGTGTGTGTGTGTGTGTATGTATCTCTGTGTGTGTGTGTATGCTAAGTTTTTGACTAGAATAACTTTACATGTTAAGAAGTACACTGGGGATACAATAAAAGGAAATCTCCTGTTTACTCTATTGCCCAGCCCCTAAGTTCTCCTCCCAAAGTTATGTACATTTCTAGTTCCTTGTGTATCTTTCTATGATTAGAGAATAGAGGGAAGCACAGTTTTTAGCATTCAGGTACCTAGAACGCTTATTTTCTTGTCATTATAGCAGTCTAGTAAGTGGACTACTGGAATTTACCATCTAGGGTATTAATGTTATATAAACTAAACATCTAGATCAAAGAATTAGAATTTTAGACATAGGCAGAAACTACAAATGAAGAAACTAAGCCACTGAGAATTTAAATAACTTATCCAAGTTCACATAGTTAAGTGGCGTAGTGAGGGATCACACCCATGCTGTTGGACTCCAAAGCCAGTGCTCCTTGCATTATCCCTCAGCAGTCAGAGGCCCACAGGAAAGAAATGATTTATCCAGCTTTGCACAGTTATTAAATTTTCCGAAGTCTTTCTCTTTGACCATACGCTATGATCGAATGACTTTTTAAAATATCCATTCAAATTTTTGAGCTTTCATTGCTTTTCTCCAAAACTACAAAGCTAACAGAGAGAAGGCTTAGTGTAGTTTCTCTTGCTATGGAAGCTCCCTTGCCCTTAGAACAATGGAGCTCTTAAATGACCAAATATTGAAAAATATGTGACTCAACCATCGCATATATTAAGAAGCATCATAGGTCAATTAACAGTTTAGCTTTGAGATCTGATAACTTCTCTCAGCCTCTGTTTTTGCATCTGTTAATGGGGAGAAAATAATACACATCAAATAGTGTTGATGGGGTCTTTAAATAAGAATACATGTAAAGCACCAAACATGGTATCTGGCACAATGTGAACACAAACAAAAAGTTGTTTATTACTATTTTCATTGCACATTCAGTTCTTAGAATGGCTGGAACTCCTAGGTACAACTTAAGATTTGACAACAAAAATAACCAATTTTACAAGTCATTTGGCACAAAAGTCATGGAATCTATTTCAGCTGTGAAAGACAGCTGAATTCTTTCAGCAATTTTTACTAGTTGGACTATTAAAAATTACCAAAGATTAATCTATGAAACATTCTACATTCAGAATGGGAATATTTTGCTCACTGCAGATGATCTTAACATTTTGGTGAGCAGAGTTCTACACAGAATGTCTCATAATAAAACACAGACTATTCTACTGATGATGAAACTGAAACTCTAACCCTTTGGCCACCTGATGCAAAGGGGTGATGGCCACCTGAGGCGGAGTCATTGGAAAAGACCCTGATGCTGGGAAAGATTGAAGGCAGGAGGAGAATGGAATGACCAGAGGATGAGATGGTTGGATGGCATCACTGGACATGGGTTTGAGCAAACTTCCGGAGATAGAGAAGGACAGGGAAGACTGGTGTGATGCACTTCATAGGTTGCAGTGAGTCAGTCACAACTGAGCGACTGAACACCACCACCAACTGTTCCACCACTTACAAAATACTTTCTGCATGTGACCTGGGGTGACATTAAATAGTGTTCTAATCAAATTTATCTCTAGCCTTGAGCTAAACCTCTGATCTATCAGTTC
The DNA here is from genome assembly GCF_023699985.2 of Odocoileus virginianus. NCBI lineage: Eukaryota > Metazoa > Chordata > Mammalia > Artiodactyla > Cervidae > Odocoileus > Odocoileus virginianus. Next base: position 56,954,685 of record NC_069678.1, read on the forward strand.
TGAATTCTCTAAGGAAAGCAAAGCCACTGTATCATTATTATTTTTACTTCATGAAGATTGCTTATCAAGGTGTATTATAAAAGTTTAGATTTGGCTTATGTTTTGCACAAGTGCTCCATTGAAGTGAGAATGTAAGTGAGAAAATGACTGTCATAATTTTACCAACCAAAAAATGTATTGTAGAACTGAAATCTTCAAAATTTTTCCTTTTAGGATCATTTTACACTCCTAACAATCACTGGTAACCCTAAAGTACTTTTGTTTATATGGTTTATATCTATTGCATCTATCGTATTATAAATTAAAAAAGGCATTTAAAAATAATTATTTATTATTCAGTCTTAAATGACAATAAATCCATGACATGTTAATGTAGGTGACATATTTTTACAGTGTATCTATATTTCCAAAACAAAAACATTTAGTGAAAAGAGTGACATTGCTTTATTTTTTCAAATCTCTCCAATGTTTAGATTAATAGAAGGTAACTGGATTCTCATATCTGCTTTTGTATTCAATATGCTGCTGTATATTATTCCGATTAAGTTTAATATATATATATATATATATGTATGTATTCCAATCTCACACAGATATGTAGTTGGAAAAGGGAGGGAGGAGTATTTTCATAGTCTTTTTGGATAATTGTGACTATTCTTTGATACTACACCAAAACTCAACAAGTGGTGGTTTTTTAGGGGATACAGTAATTGCAATATGGAATCTGAAAACATAAGTGAACTTTTCTTACTCTTCATACCAATACATTAACATCAACTAATCCTTTTGCACTTTGAATGAGTCTATTCCTCATATGTGATTTTGTAGCTTAAGAATTGGTCATGGAAAATGTTGCTTTACAGAATTAAACAGGTTTTCCAAATGTGATGCATTTCATAGACAACCCCAATAAATCACATTCATTATCACACCAGTGATATCAGAAAAGCCTTTAAATATATGGAAGCCATCAAACTTATAGTGGCAGATACAAATCTGTCAAAATTTCAACTTTTGCTTGATAGCTCAAATTTCACTGTTGGCCACAAATACTGCCAAATACCCAAGTCTGACTAACCATAGTCTGTCAGTCATTCTTCCTTTTTTAAAAATAGGTTTTAATTTTATAGCCATTTTAGGTTCACAGCAAAACTGAGCAGAAGGTAGAGATTTCTCATATACTTCCTACTGCTTTTTTAAATTCTCCTTTTTATTGCAATAAAACATAGTATTATAGTCCATTTCCCTAACACTTCCATTCATGGCTTTATATGAATATCAAAACATCAAACTGTAGACTTTAAATATGTGCAGTTTATTACACATCAGTCATGTCTAATAAAACTGTTTTTTTAAAAAAGCCTTCTCCCCATCCCAAGGATACCCAAATATGTTAAAAATGTGGATTTATGTAATTCTTCACATGAAATGTGGGACAAGATTCCTATAAAATGGCCTTACATAATTTTAGAATGAAGACAGCTATGGATTTCTCACTTTACAGAAGTTGTAAACAAAATAATTCCAATGAAACATTGATAATAGCATACATACATTTCTTAAAGAACCGTAAGTCAAACAGTAATTACAAGATAAAATTAGAAATAAATCACTTTCAGATAAATGGAATATATTTTTTTCTTAAAAGGCAACAATGATCTTTTACCTTAAAGCTTTTTATGCAAGCTAAAACATGTTTATTTCCTTAAGTCAAAAAATACATTAAGTCTCTATAAATATAAAATTTTACTAACAGCGTAATGGTAACATATACATAATGCAGATCTTATAAAAAGTGATTTGATTTTGTAAGACATTCAAGTGAATTTAGAGCTGCTACTCAGTCAAAAGCATCCAAATTAGTAGTATCGGGAAAATTACAGGCAATGATATAATTGAAGGTCTGGGTAATCACTTTGCTTGTGAAGGGGCAATGGTCAAGTATTTCTTATCATATTATATAGTTGGGTGTCAATGTAATGCCCACATATAAAACTAAATTGAGATATTATAGATAAATATATAAGTAAATAAAATGTGGTCTAAAACAAGTTTAAATATGAACAAAATTGTTGAGATCTCCAGTGGAAACTGTGTTAAAGTAGAAAACTCAATATATTCTTTTGTCTCTGGCTTTAGAGAAGCAGACTGGTATGAAACTTGGGCACTTACTTTCCGATTGTATTGGGTAGCATCGTAAGTTGATTGTCATCTACTTTTAGAGTAGTTAGCTTTTTCAACAACCCTAAAACAGAGAAGATATATTAATACACATGAACAGATTACTGATAGAAAATACAATATATAAAATACAATACACATCACAATATAATTGTGATGAATGTTTGTCATGCTAATTGGCTGCACTCTGCTTATATCAACCTACAAACTTATATTCTCCTGTCTAGTTCTGACCTGCAAGTTGTAAAAACTTTACTTACATCAGTGGGAGTTCAAGTACAATGGAGACAATAAGGAAAACATAGGGTTCCACAGAAACCTGAGTTGGCGGTACTGCTACCACATTTTCCTTTTCTATTATACAAATGGACGAGATGAAAGTTTTCAAGCCAGCTGTGACTCAATATTTAATTAACTCATAAGCACTAATAACTAACATTCCTGTTGTGGTACAAATTGAAAACAAATCTGAATTAAGCCTAATAATCAATGAATGGGTACTGAAGCACTGCAGTGTAGTGGTTATAATTATGGACTTAGAAAATTACAACATATAATTTCATACCTTTCAGTTACCGTAAGTCCTTGCCTGGGATCAGTAGTAAACACAAGACCCCTCAGTTTTTAATATATCAAGTCGAACTGGCTAATAATTGGCATTTCAACTATTCATATTTCACTAATTTATGCCCTTCATAAACTTCCTGCTTTATCTACTCCTATTCTCAGGTATTAATAAGCAAAAACTTCAGAGTAATAGAAGAACAGCTTCCTTTACCCAGCCGTAACAGAACCCAGGGTATCAATATGGCCTAAATAGCCAAAATCCGAGGCAAAGCATAAACAGTGGCTGATTTTGGTTTTACATAATGTTTTGCAGAAAACTTGTTCTGACAGATACAGTAGGTTCCATGGTCAAATGTGTTTGGGGAATGCTGAATTAAACAAAATCAACCAGATTTCTTTAACGAAAAACGTTAAGGAACTTTTGATATACTAATGTAGCAGGGTGACTCTAAAGTTATTGTGGAACTTCTGTGTGTGTGCAGAGTATCTTGTACAGTGGTATTTCATAAACATGCTCTGAGAAGTGCTGTTACAGCTCATTCCTACCCACCTCAAGTATTTTGAGCATAGCTTAAAGGCAAAAAGTAAGTCACAAGAAGTCAGAAATAAAGCTGTTGTTGCATTTGAAGTTTCAGCATGCTCAATTACATAGTCTACCAAAGCACGCAGAATCTCTAGTGAAGAGAAGTGTCATCACTATCAGACTGCTGTGAGAAAATGCCTACAATATTTGGAGATTAACACATCAGCTTGTGCCCTTATGATACATGGCTGAAAACAGTAGCACCTGGGAAAGAGGACGATTCTCACTGGGGAAATTTATCTCTGAAATTTGAACACCCACTGCCTATTCATCTATGCTCAGAGGGCGACAATTACATTAGCTTCTCTACTGTAGATGTAAAAAACCATCAACCTTGGAAATGTAAAAGAACACTTGAGCTTGCTCATCAGTTGTGAAAAGAAAACACAGGACCATGAATTACAACTGAATTCTTTATGAACTGTAGCTGTGATCAAACTATTGTCCCTGCCCACAGGTGGAGCCAGAGGAGGGCTGACAGTTTCCGCATCACTTGGCTGGGTTACGAGAAGGTTTGGGTTGGGTTACAGAGGGCTGTGCAAGCATCTTGAAGCCAGGTTGCCAAGCAGTCTTTAAGAGAATCACAGTCCCCAGGTCTGAAGTAGTGGTGTGAAAATCTTGAGGCAGGATAGGGATTAAGGTCAAAAGATTGATGCAACAGATTTTTATGAAATAATGGATCTTTGACAGAAGCTTCTACAACTTTTGGCAACCCACTCCAGTACTCTTGCCTGGAAAATCCCATGACAGAGGAGCCTAGTAGGATACAGTTCATGGGGTTGCAAAGAGTCAGACATGATTGAACAACTTCACTTTCTTTCTACAACTTTAAATGCTGAAGCAAAGTTAGGGCTCCTTCCTTTGCTGCACATATGTGAGCTAAAGGGACCATCATTCATTTGCGATATGGCTACTTTGTCATTCACACATTCCATACAAGGGTGTGCTCTCTGGACAGATTCCAGAACTTCTGTAGTAATCTGGTTGTTCTTGTAATAGAAATAGGCCATCAACCTCAGCTCTGTTACTCATGACTTCCTCTGACAGATATTTCCTTTACTGTCTTGCTATTGATATATGTTTGGACTGCCTTCTACCCTCAGGAACCAAAGGTATTTTATACTAGTTCTTCCTCAGTTCTCCACCTCTTTATCTTATGTTCCCAATTCAGATATACTTCAGAGAAAGGAAAAGGAGGTTTTTTACTATGATTCTGGCTACTTTCATATAAATATACAATAAGCAGCAGTATAATAAACATTAATATAATTTGTTATCAAAATAGCTAATATTTATATGACATTTACACTCTATATTAGAATTTTGAAAGCCAAATTGCTGTGTACTCATCAAATCTAAGATTATAATAATTATTATATTATCATAGTACCTAACATTGATTGAACATTTACTGTATACTAAGTTCTATTCTAAGCAATTTTGCATATATTAATTCATTATTTCTCAAAATAATTCCCTGATGCAGGTACTATTACTTTCCAATGTAAAAGATGGTAAAACTGAGGCACAGGGAGATTAAGTAGCTTGAATAAGGTCACACAGCTAGTAAGGTAGAAAAGCTAGACTCTAAATTCAGGCAACTTGACTGCAAAACCTGTGTCTTTAACCACTAAGTGAATAAGATAAATTGTTTTGGAAAGTAAATATATATAATATACATATATATGTATATATATATTCTCCTTTATTGAATTTCTCTGCTGTCCAAAGAAGCTGATTATTAAAGCTCTACCCAGAAAACATAAAGTCCTCTTCATTTTCCCTGGAACCAGCACATTGAAAGAGACTCAGCATACTGGGTTGTTTGTTGAATATATAACTCCATTCAAATACCCCACAGCTAAAATAGGTGTAAAGGAACTAAAGATTTTTAGTTGCTATTTCCTTTTATTACTAATAATACTATGACGTTTCTTGTCTTTTATTCATTTAAATGTTGGTAGTCCAATAGACAACTCAGGTTCAAATAAAGGTGTAATTTACCATCCAATCAGAATCAATAAATTATTTTAGGACCTTTGAACAGAGTTCCCAGGTATTTCTCTTGACCAAAAAGGAAAATTTTCAAGGAAAGCCAGCCTTTCTACACATACAAATCAGGTACTCTGGCAACTCTGCAGATGAATAAATGTAATTTTCCCTAAAAGGTCAATAGGGTCCAAAGATAATTCCAGCTGGAAGCTACTGACAAAGTTACCTTCTTAATTTGAGGATTGCTCACTTCCCAGGTGGCGCTAGTGGTAAAGAACCCATTTGCCAAAGCAGGAGACAGAGAGATGCGGGTTTGATCCCTGGCTTGGGAAGATCCCCTGGAAGAAGGCATGGTAACCCACTCCAGTATTCTTGCCTGGAGTATCCCATGGACAGAAGAACCTGGTGGGCTACAGTCCATGGGGTCGCAAAGAGTCGGGCATGACTGAAGCGACTTAGCACACATGCATGCACAGATTCTAAATGAAGATTTTAAATACATAATACAACTTGCCTGCACTGGTCTGCTTCATGCCAGCCAAGCATCTAATCTGGTATTTTCTATCATCTGTACAGGCTATTTCCCCCAGACTGGAAGGCTAACTCCCTAGTCCATTTTCTTAACAGAGGATATTTTAAACAAATAGTTAACATCATCTTGTATTTCACTATGTGACCTCTTCATTTCCAGAATTTCTAATTGGTTCTTTTTTTTTAATAACCACCTGTTCTTCGTCATCACTCCTGTTTTGTAAGCTCTTATTATTTTTATAAATATTGTTCTTCCTTTTATTTATTTGAGAATCTACACATACTTAAAATAATTTTTTAACTTGCTTGATAACTTTGGTTTCCCATGGGGTAAAATTTCTATTGTTTGAGTTGTTTTAGCGTTAGTTTTCCTTTAAAGTATTTGTGTTCATGCCCATTTGTGTCAGTGGATATTTTCTTACCTATGTTCACTCCTCCATGTCTGACACTGGTTACTTCCACCTGACCCTCAAGTTTCCGGGGTTTAGAACCAAGTCTTAAATTAGCAACTTAGTGCTCTCATTCAACCTGGATATTGCAAATTCAGTCCAAAGCAGCTGGTAATGTGCTGTAATTTTCAGTATTGAATTTGTGTCTGTTCTCTCCTTTCATCCTAGCTCTAGGATCTTCAGCCTCTCTTAGCAGAAAAGCGTTTCCTTCCTCAATCCCTGTAAATTCATATTCTCCTGTTATGCTTAAGGGTTTTTTTTTTTTTTAAACCACTCAGGATCAGAATTTATGGCTACCACTTCTATTTGTGGTCTGGAGCCCATCATGTCTGTAAGCATTCCTGTGTTTCCATTATATCTCAGTTCCAGGTATATGCTCATTCTCTTTAAGCAGAGCTAAATTATGTTATTGACTCAATACTTAAGGAGTACTTACCATATACCACCCATAATTCTTTGTATGGAGAAGACAGTAATAAAGAAAAGTATGTTCTTCTAATATAAATAGCTTTTAAATTCTCATTATGCCTTTGAAGATACGGAGTGGTTTTTGAGTAAGGAAAGTAAGAAATGTATTTTGACCAGATGACTATCTTGACCAGATGATCATCTCTAGCATCTTCATCAGAGGATGCTCTTTTACACCAGTATATTTCCTTACTTTCTACAACTATAGTACTATAGTTATAATGGAAAGTACTATAGATATAATGGGAAGTACTATAAAATAGTATTTTCTAACCTTATCTGATCATAAATTTGATCTAAGATAATTAATAAGAATGCAGAACAGAGGGCCTATTACATACTTATGGGGTCAGAATTTTCACAGAAAGAGCCTGGAAATGTGAAAGTGTTTAATTAAGCTTAAGATAAGTCTTACAGAGGAGTAAGTTGAAAAAACACTGTCACAAAAATATATAACTATATAAATAAAAATATCATCAAATCTACAAAGAAAGAAAAACTAATCTGTTCTGTTAAAAGTAGTATTCTCTATTAACCTAAAAGAATAGTGAAAATGGAAACAACAAAAATTGGAGAAAAATTTTCGCTTGTGATTTAATTTTTGGAAGCATTAATATGTTCTAGGACATATGATACATCCAATTCAAGGAGTGTCAAAGACTATATTCCAAAATTAGTTTGATGATTACTCTCCTATCTGTGTCCCCTCATAAATAATAACAGTAAGATATCTATACAAAAGTTTACCTGTTATTTAGATTCTTTCATTGTTACTCAGATAAAAATTTATGACTAAAAAGGATTGAGTAGTTAATATATATTAACAGACAAATTTCTGCTCTTATAACTCTTGACAGCATGCAAAAGATGAGATGTCATTTTTAAATAATAGAACTATTAGAGCAAGGTTACAATAAAATTAAAGCAAAATAGAGCAAAACTGTGGATAGAAAGTGCTAGTTGCTCAGTCATATCTGACTCTTTAGAACCCTATGCACTGTATCCTGCCAGGCTCCTCTGTCCATGGGATTCTCTAGGCAAGAATACTGGAGTGGGTAGCCATTCCCTTCACCAGAGGATCTTGCCAACCCAGAGACCGAACCAGGTTCTCCTGCATTGCAGGCAGATTCTTTACCATCTGAGCCACCAATGAAGCCCATGCTACTGGTAATTCTATGGTGACAAAAGAAGACATACATAGTACTTAAATCTAGGATAAATACTCCTTTTAATAACACTTTAAAACTTAGTAGATCTAAAATTATTTAAAGTATGTCAGTTTAGTAAGATCATTGTAATAGGAGAGTATTTTGACAGCTAGAGTTACCATTTCATTCTAAAATATTGGTAAAATAATTTTTCATGTTGGATGACTATGCTAATTTTTAATATCAGGCTAACAGTATATTCCCTACATCTGCAAACAAACTATACTGCTAAAAATAAAAACAGTATATTTGACATAAACATTGATAACAAAATATTATGTTCTCACCTATAGAGTCAGGCAACTGTTGCAACATATTGGATGACAGTAAGAGGTCCTCCAGGGCTTCGCATCCAGAAATGTCCATGTCAACAGTCTCTATTCTGTTTTTTGACATATCCAGGTATACCAACATCTTTAACTTCCCTATAGACTTGATGACATTGAGTAAACTCCAGGTTAGTGAGAAACTTTCAGGAAATATTTTAAAGTTGTAAAAACCACAACACTGTAAAATTAATTTCAAAAGCAAATGCAACAATAATAAGTATTGGTGAGAATGTGGAGCAACTGTAACCCTCATACATTTCTAGTAGGAATGTAAAACTATGCAGCCACTTCGGAAAACAGTTTGGCCATTTCTTAAAATGTTAAACAGAATTTCCATATGACCTATCAATCCCTAGGTACATGCTTAAGAATGAAATATTTGTCCACACAGAAACACAAATATTCAAAGCAGTGTTATTCACAACATTCAAAACATGGAAACAACCCAAATGTCCATAAACTGATGAATACATAAACAAAGTGTGATATATCAATAAGCTGGAATATTATTTGGCAATAAAAAGCAATAAAGTACCAATGCATGCTACAAAATGGATGAACCTTGAAACAAATGCAGTGAAAGATACCGGTCACAAAAGATCACCTATTGTAAGATTTTACTTATATGAATTGTCCAGAATAGGTAAATCTATGGAATTAGAAAGTAGACTAGGGTTGCTAGAGGCTGGGAGGTCAGGGGGAAGGAAATAACTGCTAATGGCTTTCAGGATTTCTTTCAGTGGTAATGGAAATGTTATAAAATTAGATTATGGTGATGTTTGTTCACTTAGGTCAGTATTCTAAAAACCATCAAACTGTATACTTCAAATAGATGAATTTTATGATATGGGAATATATCTTACAACATAGATGTGTTAAAAGATAACAACAACAATCTCAAAGTTGCCAAAGACTTAAATGAATATAGAAAAAAAAAAAAAGGAAGGAAGGATGGAAGAGAAAGTTGTCACCCAAACAACATATGCTGACATAATGATTCTTACAATTTCAAATGCATGAGAAAGGTATTAAATCATGATTTGAACTTTACCCTACTAAGCAGAATCAATATTTTGTTCATTCAACAGTCCTTTTTGAGGATCTACTATATACCAAGGCTTGTATTATATACTAGAGAACAATCATAAATATCTTAGCTAAGTATGGGGAGAGACTTGTCATGATACAAAGTCTTTATCTTTAAGGTGTTCATACAGTGAAGGAAATTGTCCAATAAGCAAATAATTATAAAACCTTATGATATGTGCAATAAAAAAATGCCATAGAAGCACAAGGCTGAAAATTGCCTGGAAGGCACTGCTTGTCCAGAAAAAGAGAACTTGTACCTGGAAGACAGAATAGGGAATAGAAGTGTGAAAAAGGGAGTGAGTTTGAAGAAGAGTGGGAAATTCAAAGTTACTGAATATAGTGATGAAGTTAAGCATTAGAAGTCATCTGTTTAAAAGCCTTACCTTTAAGGTAAGGGTTATTTGAACTCTATCTTATTGGCAAGGAGAGCTATTCAAGGCTTTTAAGACGGTGAACAACCTTATTAGACGTGTGTTTTGAAATAATAATCTCAGGGAAATGTGAAGGGAAGATTCATGACTAGAGTTAGAGTGGAACTGAAAGGATCAGAAGGATCTGGAAGCTGTTTAGCTAACGAGATGAAAGGGACCTGAGTTAAGGCAGCAGAAGTGAGGATGAAGTGGGGATGGCTCAAGAAAAATTTAGAAGTGGAATGACTGGATTAATAACATTTCTGAGGACAGGGGTGGAGTCAGATCATATGGTGGGCAAGGGGTGAACAACGGCTATCTAGCTTGGACATGAATTACGGGACTTAGAGCAAGATGAAATTCTTCATTTTCCTTTCCTTTAAGGGCACGCTTTGCAAATAAATGTCCTACACATATCTGTTTTCCATGGTTCATCTGCTTGTTTGTCTACCTGTAACACTTTGCTATACTGTCTACTTATTTGACAGAGTATAAGCAAATAAACACTACATCAACAAATTAATTGCACAAGCACATACTTGGCACTGTGCTAAGTACCTTATACACATTACGTGATGTAATACTTTATGTTCTTGTTGCTTAGAATGTGTTTTACGCAGCAGCCGTATCAGCACCACCTGGGAGCTTGTCAGAAATGTGTCATCGAGATCCACTCCAGACCCACTGAATTGGAATCTGCACTCTAACACACACTAAAGCTTAGAGGTTAAGTAATATCACACACTGGGTTCTCCGAGAAAGGGAGACAAAGAGAAATTTTTGAGAGAGATTCTTGGGATTAATGCCAGTGAAAAGCAAGAAGGAAGGAAGGAAGAAGGACTGGGCAGGTGAAGGTAGTCTGTGATGGTTCTGAGGAATTACTCAGCTGACTCTTCAAGTAGTACTGCGGTTGTCTTGAGCAGCAGTGAAGGGACCAGAGCGTCACCGTCTTGCACTGATTGATCACTGAATTGGTAGTCTCCTGGAATACAGTTATAACCCTACATGAGAAAGTTCTCTTCAGCTGAGGAAAGTCCTGAAGAGGGTGGAGACTTGCAAGCAGTATTCCCAGAGGTTGAGGGAATAGAATGAGCTCTTCATTCCAGGAGGATGACACATGACAGGATCCACCACAAATAACATTCCAACGTTGGTCCATTAATAAGGAGTGGAGCTAAAACTTCAAACTCAATTTTATCAGATTATAGACTACAAAGCCTATTGATTAGATTAGCAGTTCCTGACCTCTAAATCGCTTATTAACCCAGCTCATATCTCTAGCCCTGCTTCTTCCGCTCTCCTTGTAGGCAGAGAGTGTGAACACAGTCAGGGTAGGTGAATAGTTTCTAGGCTAGGAACTGGGTACTCTGGATCAACCAGGCCAGAGGGCTGAGTTTCTTCTCATGCCTAGAAACACGTCACTTGGAAAAATACTGTCACACTTCTTAGAGCTCTCCACCCCAAGGAACTATTATGCTAACTTAGCTCATCTCTTCTGATGAGCACACAAAGAATAACCTATGTGTTTATGTTTGTCTGTGTGTGTGTGAGGATTTATTTTTTTTTTTGTTCCTTTATCATGAGAAAATTTCTTTTCTCTTTGAAGCCTCCCAAATTGCTATCTGCAGCACAACTCAATATGTTTGTGTGAAGTTTCTAAACATCTTTTTTTGGAAGCAAAATAACACTTCAGTGTTTATTTTTGAGTCTTTCTAAACCCTCACTTTGAAGCACCTTATAAAGGCAATAATAGCCTGGAGTGATAAAGGCCTTTGTAGCCCAATGACTCAGAGTTCTTGAGGATATTAAATGTTACTCCAACATCCGGATATAGAGGGATCTACAGATGAGCAGAGGGCAACAAATTAAAAAAGGGGAAGCCAGTACAAGCAAAAGGAGATATTGGAGTTTGCTGTTCAATTATATTTTTATTGATTGATCTTAGAGTGATGGTTGTAAGACAGAGCTATGTAGCAAACAAATTTTTGATCATTATTTATTTGCTTCTCTGATTTGTGAAAAGTAAAGTGGAAAAATGATAATCCAAGCTTCTAAAAGTATTTAAAAATATACTAGCTTAATGTATTATGGTATGTGAAATAAAAACAAAAGGAATGTGCTTTTTTCTCCTGTATCTAATGACACTAAATATTTAGAATTAATCCTTCTGTGAAACTGATAGACATGGGCTGAAGACTGCATTCAAGCTTAGACTTTCACGGCCAAATGTTTCTAGGTAATTGTCTAACAACTCTTTGCCAGCCTTAGGCATTCCAAACACCACACCTGTTTAAGGGTGGGAGGTGTAGGAGTATCCCATAAGTATTCCCATAAGGAGTGTCACAAAATTTGGAATTCAAGTGTACTAAGTAAAGCAAGAAACCCACTTAAAGATGGCAGTATATAAGAAAAAACTACTTTGTAACAGACAAATTAGATAGCATTATCTGTTTTAGAGATGATTTAATCACTATCTTTCCATTTAAATAATATATTGACTATGGAGTTCATCAGGCTTTCCTCATAATTCAGTTGGTAAATCATCTGCCTGCAATGCAGGAGATCCAGGTTCGATTCCTGGGTCAGGAAAATCCCCTGGAGAAGGAAATGGCAACCCACTCCAGTATTCTTGCATGGAGAATCCCATGGACAGAGGAGCTTGGCGGGCTACAGTCCATTGGATTGCAAGAGTTGGACACAACTTAGTGACTAAACCACCACCATGGAATTCATATGCAAGATTGGATTTTGGGAACAGAACAAGTGTGAAAAGTAGGATAAGCCCAATTCTCATTCATACCTTCTGCTGATTCCCATAGCAATAGCATTTGGAGCATCAGAGTGAGCAAGAGCCTCTGACGCTGGTTTGAACCACAGGTCCACCATTTACTGACTGTGTGACCTCGGCCCAGTTACTTACTGTTTCTGTTTCAGTTTCCTCATCTATAACATGGGGTTGGTAATAAATTCTGCTTCACAGGGTTGCTCTGAGAATTTGGTGAGTCACTTGTAAAATATCTAGATAGTGCCTAGCCCCTGATAAATACTATGTAAATAGTTTTTAATAAATAAATACACTGCAGGTATAAACTTCTCCCACTAGCATTCTGATTTCCACCAACGTGATGGACATGAGTTTGAGTAGGCTCCAGGCGTTGGTGATTGACAGGGAAGCCTGGTGTGCTGTAGTCCTTGGGGTCGCAGAGAGTGGGACACGACTGAGTGACTAAACTGAACTGAACTGATATACACCTTGAATATGGCTATGTGTAGTAGAATATAGATTTGTCCCTTCTGTTATATGCAAACCCCTCAGACAAATATGTTCAAGGTCATTGAATATATTATTTTTGTAACTCTGACATGAGCATGATTTCTAATTCATAGAGGTATATTTGTATACGGTTTTTAATAAATCAATAAACAGAAAATATGCATGCTTTTCTCTTTTGTATCTGTGAGGATAGCAGAAATGTATTCTTTTGGTGAGAGAAAAAAGCATATTTTCCATAATCTTTTGTCAGATTTTCTTCTTTATGTGGTCCCATGCTTATTCAAAAGAGAATAGCTTCCTCTTCTTGCTTTTGCAATCATTTTAAGAAATGTTTAATGTCAATTCAAACAAAGGATCAAGTCTGGCTTTTGGAACACACATTTAAATATCTCAGTGGTTGAAGAATTATCCCACAACCAACTGCCCTGGCTACTTAACCCCATGTAAGGAGTTTAGAGTGGCTTTCACCACTGAGAGCCTTCTAGTTGTTTTGTGTGTGCGTTGTTTAGTTGCTAAGTTGTGTCCAACTCTTTTGTGACCTCATGGACTGTAGCCCACCAGGCTCCTCTGTCCGTGGGATTTCCCAGGCAAGAACACTGCAGTGGGTTGCCATTTCCTCCTCCAGGGGACCTTCCCGACCCTGAGACTGAACCCATGTCTCCTGCACTGCAGGCAGAGTCTTTACCATTTTGCCACTTGGGAAGCCCTGTGTATGTGTGTACATGCTTATTCCTGAGTGCACGTGTCACGAGTGGCAAGAAACAGTGCCATACGGAAAGTCATTCTTTCACTGGATGGAAAATGAACGGTCACACTCAGTGAGCTGACTAGTACACCTATGATCCAGGAGAGATTACTGAATTTTCTGTTAGAGAAAGATAATTTGACTTTAACTTCCTATTTTTAACAAGTTATGTTCCTTGCATTTTTCAAAAAATCAAATAGATCTACTGGAAATCACCTGAACTGAGAGAAATTTTTATCTTGTGGAAGAGCTCAAACAATATGAGCAGAAACCATTATCTAATTACTTATAAGAAGAAAATTGATTTTGTAAAACTAAGACTTGGTATTATGTATAGCGTTTTTTTCATATAACAATATAAATTTATTCAGATTTGAAAAACAGTAAATACAGGAAGAGATGAAATGTACTTCTAAGAGTATGAGAAAAATCTTTCATATATGTTACATGCTCATTTTACTCACCTATAACACACATAACACTCGTAACACTCAATATTAAAAATCAAACTAGTGAAAAACACTTGATGGAATACTATTATCAAATGTTTAACTTTGAAATGAAAACACTGAGGTTTAAGATGTAAGATTAACCGTTATCAGTTACAATGAATATACAATGGAGATGCTAGACGACATGGCATAATAAAAACTTACATACCCCAGGTAGAACTTGCAATGCATTATTATCCATCCACAACTCCCTTAAATTTTGTATTTGATCCAGAACTTCAGGCTGGGGGAGAAGTAGGGAGAAAAGAGAGAGGAGAAGAAAACTAAATTAGTCTTTTCTTATCACAGCAAAAGATGTAATTTATTGGATTTGAAACTTTATTTGGGAATCCAGTGTGAATCCTCTAAGAAATTCCAAGTTTAACAGATCTCTTCTAGCAAAACTGGTATTCCCTGAGGTAGCCAACCTATAACTGATGTGGAAACCATTAGAACAAGAGTAATAAAAGTTAAAATCTATTATTCTCCCTTAACATGCAATAACTATTTCTGCAGCATTTATCAATCTCTGTCTTCTTCACTAGAGTATAATTTTTGGAAGGGCAGAGTAATATTCAGTTTCTAATCCCTGTGTCCTCAGATCCTCATTGTTTGCCATGGTACTTGGTAAATAGTAGGTTTTTATCATAACACCACACACACAAACATCCTCTGCTCCATGATGTAATAACAGTATAGGAGCTTCCCAAGTGGAACAATAATAAAGAATCTGCCTGCCAATGCAGGAGACACCCTGAGTCAGGAAGAGCCCCTGGAGAAGGAAGTGGCAACCCACTCCAGTCTTCTTGCCTGGAAATTTCATGGACAGAGGAGCCTGGTGGGCTACAGTCCATGGAGTTGCAAGGAGTTTGATACAAGTGAGTGAAAGAAGACACACAGACACACACAATAATAGTATAAGACCCACTCATTTCTTATCTTTTCATTTACTCAACAAAAAATTATTTGTTGAATAATGGGGAGGCCTACAGTGCAAAACATACAATGCAGGATCCACAATTATTCAAAGCTAGTCCCTGCCTCGAAGTAGCTGATGAGCTAATTGGGGAAATCAATGAATATAAATAACAAAAACACAAGGCATCACACGGGAGAAAAGAATAATGTAGAGAAGTTCAGAGAAAAAAAGAGACAGAATATGATCAAGGGGTAACATACTGTGCATAATAAATACTTTAATTCCAAAATTAGAAGCTGTCTCTAAATTCTATCTCCTGCTGCTGCTGCTGCTGCTAAGTCGCTCCAGTCATATCCGATTCTGTGCGACCCCATAGACGGCAGCCCACCAGACTACCCCATTCTTGGGATTCTCCAGGCAAGAACACTGGAGTGGGTTGCCATTTCCTTCTCCAATGCATGAAAGTGAAAAGTGAAAGTAAAGTCTCTCAATTGTGTCCGACTCTTAGCGACCCCATGGACTGCAGCCTACCAGGTTCCGCCATCCATAGGATTTTTCCAGGCAAGGGTACTGGAGTGGGGTGCCACTTCCTTCTCCTAGGAAGCAAACTATTCAGAGGGTAGGTTGATATTGCCGCCAGCACCATTTCTTGGTTTATAATGACCTCTTCCTCATTTCTTTCCAGAAATTATCTCCCCTGCTCCCACTCTAAGGCCACCTGCTTCCCATGAAGTTGATGCCTTTTTCTTTTTTTTTTTTTTTACCACTCCAGGGAAGTGACAATGGCCTAAACTAATTACTGCATTATATTCACCTGCCCACAGGGTTTGGCTCAAGGATCCATTCAGAGCAGATGAGAAGCAATGATTCTCTGACTGGGTTTTGTGCTTGTTTAGTCACTGAGCTGTATTCGACTCTTGCAGTCCCAAGGACTGTAGTCTGCCAGGCTGCTCTGTCCATGGAATTCTCCAGGTAAGAATACTGGAGGGTTGCCATTTCCTTTTCCTGGGGATCTTCCTGACCCAGGAATTGAACCCACGTCTCCTGAATTGGCAGGCGGATGTCTTTACCGCTGAGCCACCAGGGAAGATGTCTCTGACTGGGACTTGGGGAAAAGACTCTTGCTCTTGTCTGCTGGATCTGAAACTGGAAGGGTACAGTTCTGGGGGCTTCAGGCATGAGGTAAGGAGGAGAGCCTGTTTGAATTAATGATCCTGATGGCATCATTTAAGCTTAGAATTAAGCCTCGCCTTGTTGTTAGTCACTCAGTTGTGTCGACTCTTTGTGACTCCATGGACTACAGCCCACCAAGCTCCTTTGTCCATGGAGTTCTCCAGGCAAGAATGCTGGAGAGGGTTGTCATTCCCTTCTCCAAGGGATTTTCCTGACCTGGGGATTGATTCCCAGTCTCCTGCATTGCAGGCAGATTCTTTATTGTTCTGAGCCATCACCTTAAGTCAGATTTTTTTTTTTTGTTTGTCTCCAACTAAAAAAATTATCACTAAAGTAAGATACAACCATAGTTCAGTAAAATTTGAGACCTAATGAGGAAAGCTAGTATATTTGACAGGATATCCAGTGGAAAAGAATGGAATGATATCAATGTTACTACTGGACTATTGATAACTATGGGTCAGTACAATACACTTCAGAGACTTCTGGACTACTTTGGAGATAAGTTTCTGATGCCTTTAGTCTGCAAATGCAATGGAACATGGTGCTATTCCTGAGAGAAGTTTCATTTGTAACAAGGATCAAAATCTAAAGTTTCACCTTGGAAAATAGTTAGGACTACATGAGGAAGGTGGGGGGTGGATTTTTGTATAGGAAAATATTCCCACTATTGCTTAGCTCATGGGGAACAGGGAGTGAACTATTCTATTGGAAAACTCTGTCTCTATATCAGTCATATGTCATAACTTTTCTAAGCTCAGGCATCATGCGGACTTTAGGGGAAGAGAAAAAGTTGCATACCTAAGTTCAATGCAAGTTTATGGAATAAGACAGAGGCTAGTGTATAAACTTGAAACAATGAGCATTATTCAGGAAGTCTAGCTGTGCTGTGGTAACAAATTAATCCTGAAATCTCAGTGGCTTAACAAAGAGGATTACTTACTCTTACTTCATGTTCACTGTGGGTTTCTGCCCCCCACCAACCAGTCTTGTGTTACCACCAAAGCAAGACTTTCAGAAGAGTCAAAGGGGGGAGTGGGAGTATGGAAAACTAGCCACTGCCCTACAGATCTCAGGCTGGAAGTGACACTTAACCACGTCTTCTTATAGCTCATTGTCTAGAACTGTTTATACAGCCTGGACCTAAGTTTAGGGAAGGCTGTGGAGCGTGGGAAGAATTCAAGGAATATTGAGTGACTGCTAAAAAGAGTCAGACACAACTTAGCAACTAAACAACTGCCCCTGCCACACAGTGACACCCTATGAAAAAAAGGACAAGAATAAAGATATAATACTTTCATAATTTAGTTATCCCTTAATTTTATAAGTGTTTATTAAACAGCTTCTAAGTTCAGGTACTTCACTAGAAACATGATGTGTGCTATGATCTCTGCCTTCAAGGAACGAACCTATGGTCTATTTCTTGAGCAAACATGTAAAGAGCAATTCCATGACATTATGGGAATACAAAGAAGGAGGGGTCTATAATGCTTTAGTATCAAGGGAAACCAGACATGGATTCCTGAAGCTGAGATGAGAAGGAACTGGTCAGAAGAAAGGAGAGGAGAGGAGATGAAGCATATTTTAACCAGAATCAGAGTGGTGAGAAACAGCATGATGTATGCAGGGGAACCATAGGCAGTTTGCTTTACTTAACTGTCAAGTTTAAGATGCAGTAACTAGTGAAAGCAGCAGAAAATGAGGCTAACAAAAGAGCGTAGGGTCTGTCAAGGCCTCACCTTTTGTTAGCGAGATAGGAATTTATCTTATGGGTCAAGGAGCATCACTAAAGGTTTTCTAAGAGGAAGTGATATTTTATATTTATCACTCTGCATGCATGCTAAGTCACTTCAGTAGTGTCCGACTCTGTGCAACCCTATGGACAATAGCCCAACAGCCTCCTCTGTCCATGGATTCTCCAGGCAAGAATACTGGAGTGGGTTGCCATGCCCTCCTCCAGGGGATCTTCCTGACCCAGGGATCAAACCCATGTCTCTTACATCTTCCACATTGGCAGGCAGGTTCTTTACTACCAGTGCCAACGTTCTTTTTGAAAAAGGAAAAGAAGAAGCCAGGAAAGTTTATTAGGACTAGTAATAAAGAAATAATGAGAAATAAAGAGAAGCTGGATTCAGGAGACCTTTATAAGATGCATGTCCCCCAGTTACACAGCACATGGTACTGACAACTATGGAGGTGCAGAATATGGAGGTAGGAGTAGATCTATGAAAGGGACTGGATTTTAAAAATTTATTTATTTTTAATTGGAAGGTAACTGCTTTATAATATTGTATTGTTTTCTGCCATATGTCAACACAAATCAGTCACAGGTACACATATATCCCCTTCCTCCTGTGTTTCCTTCCCACTTTCCCCTCTGGAACCCCCTTCAATCTCTTACCCCTCCTGGTTGTCACAGAGCACTTAATTCAGTTGTGATCACGATTAGCTTTAGGTTCCTGTGAGACACAGATGGACACGTCCAGAAATCAGTTGGCTATTAAAATCTGAAGCTTACGGGATAGGTCTGAGCTAAGGATGTTCAACTTAGGTATTTTGTGGAAATAGAACTCTTGTGGATGAGCTCCCTATGGGGCAGGTAAAGAGAATCAGAGGTACAGGTGACCGAGGAAGGAACACTGTGGATACTAACAGTTGAGAGTTGAAAACAGGAAGTGTTGCTGGCAAAGCCCACTAAAAATTTCCAAGAAATAAAAGAAGGATCTGGGTAATAAAATCGAACCTTTTTTTCCCTTTTGAACTTCATCTCGTTACACTTCTCATGGTGGGTGCCCCCCACAGAAGCCTTGCCCCAGGCACTGCGGAACAGAGTTTCCTAGTGTAAAATGGCTGTGCCAGTTATGCTGAGCACCTCGTCTTGGGGCATGTGCAGAGACACCGCACCTGGCGCTGTGATATGAAGCCTAAGCAGCACACCTGTGCCCCCCAGAGCATGTGCTCTAGAGTGGGAGCTCCACCTCTTCATTCCCTGATCAGAGAGTAAAACTTTCCTTTGCTCCTGCGCTGAACTCAGTCTTGTTCTATTGGCTGGAAGGACACCAGGCAGGAGGACCCTTGCTGGGGTCCAGCTGGAAAGGGTCAGTAACAGAAGGGCAAACTACAGAAGGCAAGAAGAAATGGAGTCCAGGTGAGTAAGGGCTTATTAAAGTCCAAAGAACAAGTTGTATTAAAATAAGGAAGTGAAGAAGAGCATCATACACTGGAGAGGTGTCCAGTAAAATAAAAGATGAAGATGGGCACTCAGTTTTGGAAATAGTAACATACTGGTAAACTTAGTGATAGTAATTTCATGAGATAACTATATTACAGTGGGTTGAAGATAAATAATAGGCAAATAAATGGGGACAATACAGATAGAATATTCTTTGTAAAGTCTGGGTGAGATGAGAGGAGAGAAATTGAGGAGCTAGGAAGAAATTGAGGAAGCTGAGGGAAAAAGAGGAAGCTGACAGGAAGACACTAGATGAGGATGGTTAGTACTGGAATCATCTGAGGGGAATCAAAGAAGAAACTGAGGGGAATCAAAAGAGCTCTATCAATGATTAACTGTTATTTTAACTTTTGGGGGAGCCAGGTGATAGACTGACAATCTAGGAAAAAACAGATTAAGAGATTTCAGGTTTCCATGAGGGCAGAGAGAAGTGTAGTAGGAGTGAGGGACTGAGAGAAGTAAAAGGATAAAAAGTTAGAATGAGAGCAGAAGTTAGGAGATCAAGATTTCTGAAGTTGTTTCAGGCAATGACAAAATTCAAGCTGTAACCCTGGGTATAATGACACCTTGGTGTATGTGGGCAAGGGAGAATGCTGTGGAAACATAAGACCTTGCATGATATCTAAGGATGTGGGTAACCTTTGGTGGATTACATAGCTTGCTCCCTTGGCTGTGTCAGGTAAGGCGAAACTGGAAGTGTTAGCTGCTCAGTCATGTCAGGCTCTTTGCAACCCATGGACTGTAGCCTGTCAGGTTCCTCTGCCCATGGTATTTCCCAGGCAAGAATTCTGGAGTGGGTAGTCATTCCCTTCTCCTATAGGTTCTTCCCAACCTGGTGATGGAACCCGGATCTCCTGCATTGCAGGTGGATTCTTTACCATCTGAGCTACCATCAGGTAAAGTAGCAGATAAAATTGACCAATAATACCTCTAAAATCTCTCATGCTGGGTTCTTCTGGGGACTCTAGGCATCTAAGACAACTTGGAGAGGGATTACTGATGCTAACCTATATTTCTACTTTATTTCAAAAGTTCTCATTTAATTAACTTAATAACATAATAAGGTAACAGTAGTCCCACTTTACAGATGAAGACTCTGAAAATCATTTTCTGGGGGAAAATAAGAATAGGTGGATAAGGGTTGCATAACTGCAGCTGGAATCATTACTCAGGTCTCCTGGCTCCAAAAATGACATCATGTTACAGCTTAAAACTGAAATTCTGAAATAATGAAGAATGCTGGTGATCACAAATGCCCAATAAAGAAAGTAAAGCATATGCTGGATTTCTTAAAAACAGATAATATTTTCATTACTGGATGTTATAATAAAATGTGTCACAGAGGAAATCTCAACAACTTCCTAATAAAAGAAGAGACCAAATATATTTAGCAGATCAATACATAACCTTGCTGAAACAACATAAAGATTCAATGACATCTCATGATCAATAGACAATTTTGAAGCGGATCTTGGAACTAAACTAAATGGCTTACATCCAGCCTAACACATAAATTGCCTTTTATTCATACCACTTGATTTCATTCTCAAAGTCAATTGTTTCCATTAAAAATGAGTGAATTAACTGAAGAATGGCTTGGCATACTTCATGATCATGAAGGTGTTATGAACTGGACACTCACATAAACTCCTTTAATGATTATAAATTAGTGTAGTATTTTAGGAAAACATTTTAAAATATGTATCTCATGTTATGAAAATGTTCACATTGTTTTTGGGGCAGTTATCGTTCTGAAATTATCTGAAACATAGAAAAAACTTATTGCAGAAAAATTTTATTATAGGATAATTAATATTATTAAAACCTTAGTCACACTTTAAATAAAAACAGCATAAGAAAGAGATAACCAAATTATGATAAAATCACAAGTTGGTACAGTGTACAACAATGAGAATCTATATTTTTATGTAAGATATACCTTGCAAATAATATTGAAGGAAAAAGCAAGTATGGGAAATTTGTATAACACAAATCGGCATAGATTTTGAAGTGTTACATATTTATAAATACATATACATACAACAAAATAGTAATATATAGATCAGATGCACACAAAATTAAAAATAGTAATTGTCCTGGAATTGGAGTAGAACTAGGAGGGCGACTTTTACTTGGGGTCTCTTGTTCTTCAGTCTCTCAGTCATGTCTGACTCTGTGATGCCATTGGCTGCAGTTCGTCAGGTTTCTCTGTCCTTCACTATCTTCCGAAGTTTACTCAAACTCATGTCCAGGAGTCGGTGATAGGGAGGCCTGGCGAGCTGCAGTCCATGGGGTCGCAAAGAGTCAGACACAACTGAGCGACTGAACTGAACTGAACTGAACTGATGTCCATTGAGTCAGTGATGCCATCAACCATCTCACCACTGTTGCCCCTTCTCCTCCTACCCTCAATCTTTCCCAGCATCAAGGTCTTTTCCAATGAGTTGGTTCTTGGCAAAAGAACCCTCAGGTGGTCAAAGTATTGGAGATTTAGCTTCAACATCAGTCCTTCCAATGAATATTCAGGGTTGATTTCCTTTAGGATTGACTGGTTTGATCTCCTTGCTGTCTGAAGGACTCTCAAGAGTCTTTCTAGCACCACAATTCAAAAGCATCAATTCTTCAACTCTCAGCCTTCTTTATGGTCCAACTGCTACATCCATGCATGACTACCGAAAAAACCATAGCTTAGACTATATGGACCTTTGTCGACAAAGTGATGTCTCTTTTTAACTCACTATTTACATTGATCACAGCTTTTCTTCCAAGGAGCAAGCATTTTTTCCTTTTTTCAAGGAGCAAGCATTTTGTGGCTGCACTCACCATCCACAGTGATTTTGGAGCCCAAGAAAATGAAATCCTTCACTGTTTCCACTTTCCCCCCGATTTTCCATGAAGCAATAGGATCAGTTCAATTCAGTTGAATTGCTCAGTCGTGTCCAACCCTTTGCAACCCCATGGACTGCAGCATGCCAGGACTCCCTGTCTATCACCAACTCCCAGAGTTTACTCACACTCATGTACATTGAGTCGGTGATGCCATCTAACCATCTCATCCTCCGTCATTCCCTTCTCCTCCTGCCTTCAGTCTTTCCCAGCATCAGGGTCTTTTCCAATGAGTCAGTTCTTTGCATCAGGTGGCCAGAGTATTAGAGTTTCAGCTTCAGGATCAGTCTTTCCAATCAGTCCTGAATATTCAGGACTGATTTCCTTTAGGATGGACTGGTTGGATCTCCTTGCAGTCCAAGGGACTCTCAAGAGTCTTCTCCAACACCACAGTTCAAAAGCATCAATTCTTTGGTGCTCAGCTTTCTTTATAGTCCAACTCTCACATCCATACATGACTATTGGAAAAACCATAGCCTTGACTAGATGAACCTTTGTTGGCAAAGTAACGTCTCTGTTTTTTAATATGCTGTCGAGGTTGGTCATAACTTTCCTCTCAAGGAGTAAGCGTCTTTTAATTTCATGGCTGCAATCACCATCTGCTGTGATTTTGGAGCCCCCCAAAATAAAGTCTTCCACTGTTTCCCCATTTATTTGCCATGAAGTGATGGGACCAGATGCCATGATCTTAGTTTTCTGAATGTTGAGTTTTAAGTTAGCTTTTTCATTCTCCTCCTTCACCTTCATCAGGAGGCTCTTTAGTTCCTCTTTACTTTCTGCCATAAGAGGGGTGTCATCTGCATACTTGAGGTTTTTTATATTTCTCCCATCAGTCTTAACTTCAGCTTCTTGGTCTACATTGTTTTATTTCCTTCCCCCCAAATCTAACTCAGATATAAAAAATAGTTAACAATTGTTCCTTTAGTTGGCAGTTATTTGATATATTACTTTGAAATTTTTATATTTTTATATTTTCTTTCATTTTTTAAAACACTAGAAAAAATATGATAAAATAATAATTTTTTTCTTCATAGGCATTTTTTCTGTGTTTCCCAAATCCTATAGTATATTGTTGTTGTTCGGTTGCTAAGTCATGTCTGACCATTTGTGATATAAGCATTAATTTAATAAAAAAATTTAGAGAGCATTTCAGTGTCTTGTCTTATATTTATACTTACCTACACCACTATAGTATTAAGTGATCTTATTTTTATTAGTTGAAGTGATCTAAGAAAATGGTTACATCAGTTTTAACATAAATAGAACATATGGTTTCCATTTCTACAACAAATTCCAAAAACTCCTGCCATGTACATGCAGTTTATTCTGTTCTCTTTATTTGACTACATGTGTTACTTTTATTCCACTAATTTGGATAATAGAGTTTGATTATACTTATTTATATCTCTATTAAATTTTTTTTCAATAAGGCTAAGAGAAATGTTCACTGAAAAATATAACATCTGACATTTATCTCATTTTGTCAAAATTAAACTAGGGAACTTTAAAATTTAAAAAAGAATTTTGCATTTGAAGTGTCTTAAAATTATTGAGACTATTTAGCAGATACTGTAGTAACAAAAAATTGTTATTCTCAGAAATAATGCAGAACTAAAAGGCAACATGGAACCTGGTTCAAAATGCTGATAATACACAAGAAAGTGGTTTCTCAAATCAATAAATGTAAAATATCCAATGCAAATTAAAAAAAATTATATTCTCTAACCAAAGTGACCCAATTATGACATTTCATTGAGTTATCTGTTATTACATTCTTTCTAAATTTTGAGATCAATATTTCAAAGTATTATTTATTTTTTTACTTTATCATTTTTGCTTGATAATGTCAGAGGTTGCAATTTGCCAAGGAAGCAGGGCTTCCCAGGTGGTTCAAGTAATAAAGAATCCACCTGCCAATGCAGGATCCCTGGGTTGGAAAATGGCAACCCACTCCAGTATGGCGACCTGCTCCATGGGCAGTCCACGGGGTTGCAAAAAGCTGGACACAACTGAGCATGCATGCCCCTCCAAGGAAACACGACTGCATTTTAAGAACTTTCCCTGCATTTTCCTTCATTTTTACATTTCACAACATACTTAGCTTCCCTGGTGGCTCAGATGGTAATGAATCTGCCTTCAATGTAGGAGATCCTGGTTCAATCCCTGGGTCAGGGAGACCCCCTTGAGAATGAATGGAATGGCAACCCACTCCAGTATTCTTGTCTGGAGAATCCCATGGACAGAGGAGCCTGGAGGGCTACAGTCCATGGGGTTGCAAAGAATCAGGCATATCTGAGTGACTAACACTTTCACTTTAGCTTATTACCAGCTCTATAGTTCTCACAACTGGGAAATATTTTATTTATGAATTCAAGGATGTACTGTTGAAACTCTTTCTGATACACAAAACTGAATAAAATTGTTCAGCTCTTGATGACAAACCTGCTTGTTCATTCTCTCAATAGTTCTGTCGAACATGCCTTTAGATTCTTTAACTTCTTCAGTTAATTTCTTTGGAGATAAAAAGGTTAGCTCCATATGGTTGAGCATATTTCCAGTTTATGTTAGTTTCATGTTTCTCAATTTTATTTCAGATGCCACTCCTACTAATACATTAATAAATGTTAATGTTTTGGTTTCAATTTAACTACTACAGTTAGGTAACATGTAGAAAATATTTTTATATTTTAGAAATTATTGAATTGATAAAAATGGGCATTCTTAACAACAATAATAAAAATGCATGGCTGAGAAAATAAGATTAATTTATGATTAATTAAAACATTTTCAGCCATAAACTATTAGGAATATTATACCAAATATATGAGTGTAATATGTTTCATTTAAATATTCAAATCAATTATTAATGGCACACAGGAAGTAATCCACAGATGACATGATGTTGAGAGGGAGACAATCCATTAAATGACTGAATTAGTTTCCAAAATAATCTGAAATATTAGAAGACTCATTAATTCATTTGTTTATAAATACATTCACTCAATCAAGAAATGTTACCTACTCATGAAAAGAAGGCATTTTATAAAGGTCTCTGGGCTTACAATACAGACTGTTACAGGATTGTGTTTCTCCATCTTCTTTGTCAATGTCCTGTTCCAAATGCAACATGTGTTGGTTGTTCCCCTCTTAAGTTACTAAACATTAAGTGTCTTCAACAAAGCAGAATTTATTCAGAATATTTGGAAACCATTCCATAGGAGAAATGGTTAAAATGCCTCAAACTGTTGGACTGAAGATATAGGTGTTAAAGATTCCCATCTTTGAGGATTATTATAAGGAAGAAGGGCTGGGTTTATCCTCTCTTTATCCCCAGATCAGAATGAAAATCCATGAGGAAAGGTGCAGGAAAGTGGATGTAAGTAAGCATTACACAGGAGTGATTTTTTCCAATTTGATCTGTCTAAAATGAAATCTAATTTCCTTTAGGGGATAGTGACTCTTCTCTCAAAGGAGCACTTAGCTCCCTGAGAAGATATAAATAAAAAAGAACAAAACAATAACAATGACAATCATTTCTATTGATCACCTGGGACAGTAAGGCACTTTCAAAAATGCTTTCACATAGATTATTCTCCTTGAATCTTCACAGTTATTATTGGACAGGTGGCACTATCATCGGACAAGCAATAACCAGAATGATTAAGAACATGGTTTCAGGAGCTAGACAGAGTTCAGATTCAGGCTTTGTCACTTCAGTCAGTTCAGTCCAGTTCAGTTCAGTCACTCAGTCATGTCTGATTCTTTGCGACCCCATGAATCACAGCATGCCAGGCCTCCCTGTCCATCACCAACTTCCAGAGTCACCCAAACCCATGTCCATCGAGTCAGTGATGCCATCCAGCCATCTCATCCTCTGTCATCCCCTTCACCTCCTGCCCCCAATCCTTCCCAGTATTAAGGTCTTTTCCAGTGAGTTAGCTCTCCGCATGAGGTGGCCAAAGTATTGGAGTTTCTGCTTCAGCATCAGTCCTTCCAATGAACACCCAGGACTGATCTCCTTTAGGATGGACTGGTTGGATCTCTTTGCAGTCCAAGGGACTCTCAAGAGTCTTCTCCAACACCACAGTTCAAAAGCATCAATTCTTTGGTGCTCAGCTTTCTTCACTGTCCAACTCTCACATCCATACATGGCTACTGGAAAAACCATAACCTTGACTAGACGGACCTTTGTTGGCAAAGAAATGTCTCTGCTTTTAAATAAGCTATTTACTTGCTTTCAAATATTTGCTCATGTTCCTCTCCTGCAATAGGTAGAAAACAGTAGTACTGCCCACATAGGGTGATAATGAGGAATAGTTGTGATAAAACATTTCACATACATAGAACTGTGCCTGGTTCTAAGTGTTAGGGCTTAATGCTCACTTAGTGTTAGCTCTTATTCCTATTTATAGACAAGGAAATTTGGGTATAAAAAAGCAAATTACTGTGTCCAGAATTAAATGACTAATATACAGGGAAGGCAAGAGCAAACTCTTGAAGTTTTGTAAGATATGATAAATAAGGTTCAAAAGGAGATGAGTATTCCACAGAAAAGGTATGGTTTTCGACTACTTGGCTTTAGAATGAAGGTGCCAAAGGAGATTAGATGCTTAAGACAGACTTATTTGATAACTTAATTTAATACATTAATGTAATAGTATAACTTCATAATTTTACTCAGAAAATGTTTATTAAGAGTCTGTTATGCACTGGAGAAAGAGTAGTAAACAAAACAACCACGTCCTCATGAAGATAACATTCTGGTGTTTTATGTTTACTAGGCTGGGTCCTACAAAATGTTAACAACTGGGCATGGCAAACAATTCTGGTTTCATGACTTCCAATTTAATGCGCTACCCATTACCTAGATTGCAAACCTTAATGACCTTGTCTAAGTCTAAATTTAAGAGTGAAAACTGAATAACACATGCATTCTTGTCTCATAACTCAAATTGATTTTCTTGCTCTCTTTCTCCAAAAGACTTCCTCCATCCTCTATCGACAGTGTAGCCAGTAGGCCATTTCATTATGTCCCCTTTTGTAAGGCCCACATACCTTGACTGTATCAGACAAAATGACTCTCATCTGACCCTTGCTTACTTCTCAGGCTTATCTTTCACAGTACCCTTAGTTAGAGTGAGCCTCAAGGAAAACTCAGCTCTGCTGTTCTCAAAGGCATCAAGCTTTAGTTTGCAACTGGTCTTTGCAAATGTTGTTCTTTAAGCCTGTTCACCTGATCCCTGACTGGATTAAGTCCTTCCTTCAATGTTGGTAAGCCTACTGTAGCACTCTGTAAATTACAGTGTGAGCTCTTTGAAGCACGGAATTGAATTTTGTTCACCTCTGCATCTCCAATTCCTTTCATGGTAGTCTGTGCAAGGTAGCGCTTCAGAAAGGAGTATATCAAGGCTGTATATTTCACCCTGCTTATTTAACTTACATACAGAGTACATCATGCAAAATGCCAGGCTGGATGAATCACAAGTAGGAATCAAGATTGCCCGCAGAAATATCAACACAGGAGAAATATCAACAACATTAGATATGCAGATGATACCACCCTAATGGCAGAGAGCAAAGAGGAACTAAAGAGCCTGTTGATCAAGGTGAAAGAGGAGAATGAAAAAGCTTGCTTAAAACTCAACATTAAAAAAACTAAGATCATGGCATCTGGCCCCATTACTTCATGGAAAATAGATGGGGAAAAATGGAAACAGTGGCAGATTTTATTTTCTTGGGCTCCAAAATCATTGTGGATGGTGACTGCAGCCATGAAATTAAAAGATGCTTGCTCCTTGGTAGAAAAGCTATGAGAAACCTAGACTGTATATTAAAAGGCAGAGACATCACTTTGCCAACAAAGGTCCATAAAATCAAAGCTATGGTTTTCCAGTAGTCATGTATGGATGTGAGAGTTGGACCATAAAGAAAGCTGAGCTCCAAAGAATTGATGCTTTTGAGCTGTGGTGTTGAAGACTCTTGAGAGTCACTTGGTCAGCAGAGAGATCAAACCAGTCAATCCTAAAGTAAATCAACCCTGAATATTCATTGGAAGGACTGATACTGAAACTGAAACTCCAATACTTTGTTCACCTGATGCGAAGAGCTGATTCATTTGAAAAGACCCTGATGCTGGGAGACATTGAAGGCAGGAGGAGAAGGGGACATCAGACACTGAGGTGGTTGGATGGCATCACTGACTCAACGGACATACAGTTTAGCAACCTCTGGGAGATGGTGGAGGACAGGGAAGGCCGGCATGCTGTAGTCCATGGGGTTGCAGAGAGTCGGACATGACTTAGTTACTGAACAACAACAACTTTCTATGCTTCTAATTCACTTATTCCAACACCCTAGAACTCCCTAACAGCAGGAATTGTTAGATCACAGATATTCTAAATTTAATCATTATTTGTCTATGTTTCCGTATCACGCTGAGATTCATGATAAATGTTCCATCATTATAAACAGTTTCTTCTCACAAACATCACTTGGCAAATATGTCCTCTTTCTTTTTGTCACATTTAACTAAATGAACTTAATGTTCATTGCATCCAACTTTCTGCTTTTTCTGCTACTCTACCAAGATTAGTTGAAGAAAATCACACTTTGTTTGATTGGTTTTACTTTAACTTCATGAAAAGTACCTGAAATGTGGATCACATACTGACATGCGACCCTATTTCTTTTCAACTGAGAAGTTACTTTTCATCTCTCTGAAACTATTTCATAGTTCTTCAATCTTATATCCTGCTCATACCCCAGCTCATAACACCCTGTTGTTCTCTGAAACAAATGAACAAGCAAACACGTGATCTGATGTGAATTTATTCCAAAGGCAATGAAGCTTTTGTTTCAGGCCCTCCCCCCAACATAGTTAGAAAAATTTGCAGAGGAATGTATTTTAAAAACAATTAGCCAAGATTACTGTCATTTGCTACATAGATTTTCCCTCCATCATACTTCCTCGGGTGTAACATGGCACAATTGGGCTTGGGTTTAGTTGAAGTTAAATTGGAGATACCTTTACTTTGGATTTAGTGAAATATGTTTCTGTGTTTTGTAGTCATTTCTGGAGTTTTCTTTCACTAAGCACCTCTGGCTCTTCCAAATTTGTGACTCCTTTTGTCTTTGTGAGCTCTGGATTATATATCTCTTCCACTTTTTTTTTTTTTTTTGTCTTTCAGGCATCTAGGCCTAGAGTAATTTTTCCCCCCCTACACAACATGAATTTTTCTGTCTCTACTAGGTGACTTCCAGCAGCATTCAAACATGCTTTAGTTTGTCTCATCATTAAAAAAAAATACTATTTTCATTGCCTTTGTGGTCTCTTCCATCTATTTTCTATTTGTTTGTGTTTCTTCAGAGAGACACTTTAGAAAAAGTTTGGCTATTCTTTTTACCTTGGCTTTCTTATCTCCCCTTTACCCTTGAAGCCACTGTGGTATGTTACTGAAAATTGCTCTTGTGCTAATCATCATGAGCTGCATTTTGGGACTGGGGTCCCTAAATTACAGCTACATTATTCTGACTTTGTATTTAGCTACTAAAGTCAGAAAATAAAGGATAAGTAGAAAATCAGGGAAGAAAAACAATATTAAATGTAGAAATGAAAAACTTGTATTAAACAGACAATTGATTAAAGACAATTTTATATTTGTAAAGTATTTTCAAGATACATAAAAAATTTGCAATTGCCAATGCAGTTTAAAATTCCAGAATAAAAAAATAAATAAATAAATAAAATTCCAGAATAGTTGGGGGATATTTGAGTGTCATTAATAGAAATTGTAACTATGGTAAACTATGTAATTTCTATGTTATACCTATGTTCTCTATCTCTTATTAATGTTTTAAATGCTGAAAATATGAACATATACTTTAGACATCATATTTTATAACTCATATACTCCTATGAGATAATCTATGAAAATATCTAAAATTGTTTTCTTTCTTCTGTATCACATAAATATTTTCTTCCAATATAGTTGTTTCACTGAATGAAAAACAAATCTGAATCACTATTTTTTATTTATCACTGTTAGTCAACTCCCCAATGTGAATTAATTCACAAGCAGTGAGAAAGAAATGTTTTTAATGAAACTGTTAAGATGTACGTAAGAATTGATGTGTAGCATTAGTCTTATTTTATATAGATACTGGGAAAATTCTTTATATATTACTATTTGATGATAACATTATTGGATTTTACTTATTTAATACCATGAAAGTTAGTTTATTTGGCAAACCAATAACCTGAAATCTGTTTACACTGTTAGTTCCATACTTGTTATTGTGAGCTTCTGGAGCAGGGCTTACATCTCTGAATACCTAACACTTATTATCCTTGCTCCAAACACTTATAATAGCAGTGTGCTTGTTGCATAAATATCAGCAATGACCTTGTATATAATTAGTTTTCTATTAAACTTTATAAAGTCCAATTACTTGAACAGAAAATAACAGATAAATTATGTCACCAGTTTGCTAAACAGTAAGAAATGCATCAAATAAGAAACTGGATTGTCAAGTATGTATGCCTATCTTTTTTGCCCAAAAGCCAGTAAGTGATAAGTCAGATCATCATTTTTACATCACTTGAAGTGAGAACCTAACCTATATTAAAAACTAAATTCTTCCATGTAAAGATCCTTTTGTTAAGTGTTTCATAGCCAGAGTAGCTCATTAGAGGTAGGCAAGAAGAGTCAAGAAAATACCCATTCACAGGTGGGTTCCAAAGTTATCCTGATTTCAAGTTGTAGCAAGTATGAAATGTTAAAAGTGAGTTATCACCATTATATCCTTACCACTTAGGTTTCTGCTTAATAAATATTTGTTAAATTAAAAAAGAAAAAAACTGTTACCTTCAGTAGAAGTGAGAGAGTAAATTCCTAGGCAGGTTGATAAGAAGTCCAAGTGTCCCCAAGGAGAGAGGGGTCTGGGGTTCTCGAGGAGGAGGAAAGGACAAATGTTTTCTTTTCTTCTCTACATTCTTTAGTCGTAGTCACATAAAATGATTTTCTTCTTTAAGCCCAGAACTGATGATTACATAACTCAGCTTAAACTGTGTACTGGGGATAATATAACAACAATGTCTCCTGCCTGAGGACAGGTTCTCCTTCCTGAAAACCTTCTGGCTAATCCTGTTATTTTAAAATGTCAATTATGGGAGTGGGTCTAGTAAGATCTTTACAATCTTAAGGTATTCTTTTGATTTACTGTAATAACTAATTTAAAAAAGTATATAACTCCCTTGCTAAAAACTAGTGAGGGGGGCACTCTCCAACCCCCTCCTGATGTCTGTGTCAGGAGCTTTTTCTGTCCCTTTTCATACTTTAATAAAACTCTGCTACACAAAAGCTCTTGAGTGATCAAGCCTGGTCCCTCTTTCCGAAGTTAATCCAACACCTTTCACCGTAAGCTATCATTTAGGGGGTTCATCCGGGATCTTCAGGACAAGGTAATACCACTCAGAGCTCTAGCCTCTCTGCTTTCTCAGTACACACATTTTCTGCTTTACTTTATTAACTCTACAATGTGCTTGTGTGAATGAATGACGTGCCCTGTGTGAAGCAAGTGAGGAGCCCTGCTCTGTGTTTTCGCGGTGCTTTACAATGATTGAGTTCATTTCAGTTGCTCAATCGTGTCTGACTCTTTGTGACCCCATGGAATGCAGTACACCAGGCCTCCCCTGTCCATCACCAACTCCTGGAGTTTACTCAAACTCATGTCCATTGAGTCGGTGATGCCATCCAACCATCTCATACTGTGTCGTTCCCTTCTCCTCCCGCCTTCAATCTTTTCCAGCAACAGAGTCTTTTCTAATGAGTCAGTTCTTCTCAATAGGTGGCCAAAGATTGGAGTTTCAGCATCAGTCCTTCCAATGAATATTCAGGAATGACTTCCTTTAGGATGGATTGGTTGGATCTCCTTGCCTGTCTAAGGGACTCTCAAGAGTCTTCTCCAACAC
This sequence comes from Odocoileus virginianus, assembly GCF_023699985.2. NCBI lineage: Eukaryota > Metazoa > Chordata > Mammalia > Artiodactyla > Cervidae > Odocoileus > Odocoileus virginianus. Next base: position 56,987,182 of record NC_069678.1, read on the forward strand.
CACAGTTCAAAAGGATCGACTCTTCAGCACTCATCTTTCTTTATAGTCCAACTCACACATCCATACATGACTACTGGAAAAACCATATCTTTGACTAGATGGACCTTTGTTGGCAAAGTAATGTCTCTGCTTTTAATATGCTATCTAGGTTGGTCATAACTTTTCTTTCAAGGAGCAAGTGTCTCTTAATTTCATGGCTGCAGTCACATCTGCAGTGATTTTGGGGCCCCCCAAAATAGACTCTGTTACTGTTTCCACTGTTTTCTCATCTATTTGCCATGAAGTGATGGAACCAGGCACCATGATCTTAGTTTTCTGAATGTTGAGTTTTAAGCCAACCTTTTCACTCTCCTCTTTCACTTTCATCAAGAGGCTCTTTAGTTCTTCTTCACTTTCTGCCATAAGGGTGGTGTCATCTGCATATCTGAGGTTATTGATATTTCTCCTGGCAATCTTGATTCTAGATTGTGCTTCATCCAAACCAGTGTTTCTCATGATGTACTTGCATATAAGTTAAATAAGCAGGGTGATTATATACAGCCTTGATGTATTCCTTTTCCTATTTGGAACCAGTCTGTTGTTCCATGCCTAGTTCTAACTTGTGCTTCTTGACCTGCATACAGATTTCTCAGGAGGCAGTGCAGGTGGTCTGATATTCCCATCTCTTTCAGAATTTTCCACAATTTGTTGTGATCCACAGTCGAAGGCTTTGGCACAGTCAATAAAACAGAAATAGATGCTTTTCTGGAAATATCTTGCTTTTCCAATGATCTGGATGATGGCAATTTGATCTCTGGGTTTCTCTGCCTTTTCTAAATCCAGCTTGGACATCTGGAAGTTCACAGTTCACATACTGTTGAAGCCTGGCTTGGAGAATTTTGAGGATTACTTTGCTAGCGTGTGAGATGAGTGCAATTGTGCAGTAGTTTGAACATTTTTGGCATCGCCTTTCTTTTGGATTGGAATGAAAACTGACTTTTCCAGTCCTGTAGCCACTGCTGAGGTTTCCAAATTTGCTGGCATACTGAGTGCAGCACTTTCATAGCATCATCTTTTAGGACTTGAAAAAGCTCAACTGGAATTCCATCACTTCCACTAGCTTTGTTCATAGTCATGCTTCATAAAGCCCACTTGACTTCGCATTTCAGGATGTCTGAATCCTGGAATGACTGAAGGCAGCCCCAAAAGGGGAGCCTTGTCATAGGTTTATACTGACCTGCCAATGCCAAGAGACACCCAATATCCCTACGAGGGGAACAGCCAGAGATGGGCGAAGTATGTGGACCAAAGTTTTTTCTCGGTCACCTTTTCCTGGTCTTTTCGGCCATTTCATAATTGCATGGGAAATTGGAACTACTAACATAATCTGTCAGATTATAGACTGTCAATGGACTTGTGATTCATGCCGTTACTATGTACTTTTACTTAGACTCCAAGCTTGGAGTCATGGGAACCCAGACTTGCTAGGAACTCATTTAGGAACTAAATGGAACTAATGAGTCCTTGTCGTAGTTGTGCCTCCAAACTGTATGGCTGGAAGTGCTGCTAGCGAGCATGAGGTCTCTAAGAACATAGGTCAGGAATCCCAGTTTGGTAGTGCAGTGGGCTTTTCCTTTGGTAGTACTAGCTCTTAGCAGACTAGGTAAAGCTCTCCAGTGGCTTACTGATGTGGCAATGACTCATCGCTTCTACTGCGGTCAGGACTATACTCAGGAATGTGAACGGGCTCACGTAAGATGGATATTTCCCCTATTAGTACTAGCTTGGGAAACATTCTGGGAAACTACTCTGGCAAGTCAAACAAATATCTTAATGGTGAGGAACTGGACATTAATTTCGGATGCCATCAGGTCTACCCCTGGTGCATCTCCACCCTACCTTGGTGATAGAACTGGGAGGGACGAGTAAGACATCTGCATCGGTAAGGGACAGACTAAGTCCGATCAGGGAAGGAAAACTTCAGTGGAGAGTCTGTCTACACCCCCATTTAGAGCAGGGAAAGACCCTTCCAGTAGAAAAAAGCCATAGCTATGGATGCCGTTTTTTTCTTTCTTACAGAGAGGAGCTAGCAGTTCCAGAACCACTTCTTTAAAATGTATTTAAAAAAAAACTGGGACAAGTTTCATCCCCAGAGTTTAAAAAAGACACACCTGATCTTCTGTGATACTGAATGGCCATGGTATCCTTTGGAAGATGGGGAACACTGGCCAGTTGAAGGGTCTCAATTATAATACAGTTTTACAATTTGATAGTTCTATAGAAAACAAGAGAAATGGGTAGAAGTGTCATATGTGTTGCTCTTTATCTCTCTGTGAGACATGCCAGGCTTATGTCCTAAAGGTGTAGATTTGGGTGTGAAGCCTTCAGCAGCCTCCTGTTCTCTTACTTTACCCCTGTTTCTGAGGGTCCCAACTAAACAGTCTGAGAGTCAGGGCACCATTCTGGGAGGGGTTGCCTCTGTCTCAGTAGAAATTCAAACAGTACCAGTTGTGGTCAAGACTATTGAGAGGATCCAAAAAGTATACAGAAGACTTTACGGGACTAACTTTACTTTATAAGCTTACTTGGAAAGATATAACGTATGTCTTGGGACAGACACTGACTGCTGACTCGAGAACTCGAGTTTTGGGGGAAGCTACTACTTTTGGAGATGAATGGCTTGAACATGAGACAAGGGATAAGAGGGAACATGAAATAGCCCTCCTCCCTACTGGGAGCCACGTATTTCCCGCGACAGAGCCAGACTGGGACTATAACATGGCTAAAAGAAGGTGGGATCAGAACCACTTTGCCAGATGTATTCTTGAGGGACTCAAGCAAGTGCACACTAAGACTTTAAACTATGCTAAGCTGGCTGACGTAGGACAGGGAGAGAAGAAAACTCCTGATAAATTCCTAGAGAGACTACAAGAGGCTCTCCGCAAGTTTACTGACAATGATCCCAAAAGTACAGAGGAAGGAATGATCTTAAAGACAGATTTCTCACTCAGTCAGCTCCAGATATCTGCTATAAGTTATGAAAACAGGCATTTGGACCAAGTCAGTCTTTAAAAAACTGTTACAGCTGGCTCAGATGGTGTATCATGGTAAAGAATATGAGGAGGAAATTAGGAGAAAAAAAAAAAAAACCTGGCAAAAGACCGAAGCCCCAACAATGGCTGTTAGATCCACTCTGAAACAGCCTGAGGATAAGTGCCCAGAGGAACCCAGGTGAAAAGGGGTGGGCTTGTTATTACTGTGGAAAGGAGAGGCATCTCAAGTGGGATTGCCCTCAGGCATCTAAGCTGCCCCTGGCTCCATATCCGGTCTGTAAAATGACCCCACCAGAGGAGAGACTGCCCTCTGAGGCGTAGGTCCCAGGGGTTGGACTCTCGAGGCAATCGGGACTGAAAGTGTCTGGGGGTCCCCAAACAAGTTCCCATCCTAATTACACCTGTGGAACCCTGGTTATTAATAACTGTGGGGGGAGGGGAATCAGTCGATTTTCTTTTGGATACTGGGGCAATGTTCTCTGTGCTTGCTGAAGCCCCTGGTCTGCTTTCTTCCCAATCCACTACTGTAATGGGACTGCCAAGATGTGCCAAATGTTATTATTTCAGTCATCCTTTAATCTGCAACTGGGACTCTGTGCTGTTTTCTCACAAGTTTCTGATTGTGCTGGAGTCTTCCTCACCCCTTCTAGGGAGGGATATACTGAACAAGGTCCAGGCCTCTGTTTTCATAAATATGGAATCTGCTCTTTTAATTGAACAAAATGTAAATCCTAGAGGGTGGACTGATGGAAAAACTGTGGGTTGAGCACAAAATACTGGCCCTGTTGTTATCAGGTTCAAAGATCCTCACCTATTTTTACATCAAAAGCAGTATCCACTAAAGCCTGAGGTTAAGGAATGGGCAAAACCTTACTGCACTGACTTCTCATGATGTAAGTGGGATCTTAAACTCTAAAGTTCAGAGCAACAATGCTCTGTCTTAACACTACTGACTCAAGGGGTGTCAAAAGTTCTAGGTATAGAATATCACTTACACTGTTCCTAGAGACCCCAATCTTCAGGAAAGGTTGAAAAGGCTAATGCCATTATTAAAAGACATCCATGTAAGCTACTCAGGAAACACAAGACCGTTGGCTTAAAGTTGTACCCATGGCTTTAATGAGGGTTTAAACTGCCCTTAAGAAGAAGGGAATGTCTCTATGCCAGACTGTTTTTGTGCACAAATATTGTCATAGATTCTAAAACCTTACAATTAACTATGTGAATCAGCTTTCAGCCTTTTCAACAAACATTACTGGGAGGTTAACTCCTGACCAGCTTTTGTGTCAAGCAAGCTGGTGTTTGAGCCAGGAACTGAGAAGGGCCTGAGAATCTAGGTGAGCTTACTTCTGCTGATTCCAAAAATCCTGAGTCTGCCTTTGACCCTCAAGAGCATGACTTCCTGTCCTGGACTTATTCCTACGTTGCATTCCACAATCAGTCTAATTGCTGGGTCTGTGGAGCACTCCTCTCCTTATCAATTGAAGACTTCCCAAGGGGGGTTTCTCTGCTTCAAGGAAAGGACTTTCTTCAATTCTAGATGATATCTAGCAACCCTAAAATGGACTGGTGCAACACTTTGTACATGGACTTTGGACATAATGTGACTTTTAATTTTGATTATACATTGCCTTGATTTAATGACTATTTTGCCTGACATCTGTAACTGTGTAACTGGATTTGTTTCTAGCCGTTTGAAAGCTTTTAAGTTACAAATGGTTGTCCAGGCTCCTATGAGTGCTACAGTCTCCTCCAACTATTACTTGGGGCCCCTGGATTAGAGACCCTCAATATGAGGGTTGGGAGAATATTTTGTCTCAACAATTTAGGGACAGCACCCCATCACAGCAGGAAGTAGTTATGAGATGAAAACAATGCCCCTTTTCCTTGGCAACATAATTCTAAAATAAAAGAGGGGAATGAGAGAGTCAATTCCTAGGCAGGTTGATAAGAAATCCATGGGTCCCCAAGGAGACAGGGGTCTGGGGTTCTGGAGGAGGAGATAGGGGTCTGGAATTCTCAAGGAGGAGGAAAGGACAAACTTTTTTTTCTTCTCTACATTCCTTAGTCTTAGTTACATAAAATGTTTTTTTGTTTGTTTGTTTGTTTTCTTTAAGCCCGCTGATGATTACACAACAAACAACTCAGTTTAAACTCTGTACTGAGGATTGTATAACAACAATGTCTCCTGCTTGAGGACAGTTTCTCCTCCCTGAAAACCTTCTGGCTAATCCTGCTATCTTAAAATGTAAATTATGGGAGCAGGTCTAGTAAGATCTTTACAACCTTGAGACATTCTTTTGATTTATTGTAATAACTAATTAAAAAATATATAACTCCCTTGCTAACACTAGCAAGGGGGGCACTCTCCATCCCCCTTCTGATGTCTATGTCAGAAGCTTTCTCTGTCCCTTTTTACACTTTAATAAAACTCTGCTACACAAAAGCTCTTGAGTGATCAAGCCTGGTCCCTGATCCTGAAATTATATCTTCTTTGGAGATCATTATAATAATCTGACATTATTATATATAATTGTATATAATCTGACATTATTCACCGTAAGCTATTCAGTGAAGTAAAGTAGGGTAAGTATAAGTGTTTCCATTTCTCTAATGGGAAAACTAAAGTGCCACAAGGTTAAATCTATTTATTTGTGAATATTCTAACTGGCCACTTCTGAAAATTTAACAAGTACTTTCTGAGCACCACCCTCATGTTCAGCTCTCTGTTATGGGACTTAGGTGCATGTGCACATGGGAGAGGGAAAATGCCAGAGGATCTTAATATGATTTTAACATTTCATTGTTTCCATATTTGCTTTAAGACACTTCAAAAGTCTTGGTTTTATTTTTCTCTGCACAAATTCTATCATGTGAATTATACTAATAAATTATATATATATTTTTAATAGTTTCATAATATAATTGAATGAGCCGTTCACTAGGGTGCATTATCTGTCAATAGAGTTCTACATCAGTACACCCAAATTATTCTTATGGTTCTGTGTTGATTCCTTTATTAACCCCCATTTGAGGGCTAACTGCTACTATGTACATAGTTTAGTAAAATTATAATATTTATTGGGGCAATCTATACAAGGATCAAAGTTATGTAATTTGAAATTACATGCTCAACTGTTTTGCTTGTCACTATAAAAATTTTGCTATGTTTTATCAGACAAAGTTTTCTATTACAAAGGAGCAATGAATTTTGAGGTTATAACTCAAATCAATTTATATTATACCAACTTTAAGCAAGAAACTTTCTTATCTATATAATCTAGTCTAGTATTTGTAATTCTGTAACTCCCTGAGTTGTCCTCACATACTTATACCTTACTTACCCAGCTTTCTACCCTCACTTTTGTGACTCCGTCTCAATCTATGTTGCAATCACTCCTCATGCTCCATTCTACTCCTTCTGCCTAAACTGCTTTTCCTTCTTTTCTTTGCCTGGCTAATTTCCAGTCATCCCTTAGATTTCAGCTCAAGATTGCTCCTTGAGAAAAGTGTTTGTATGGCCAAACTCCATTAGGTGATCCTCAACACTTGTCATGGCTGGAATTTTACATTTCTGAGTGCACTAGATTAATATTTGCTTTCCTCGTTACATGATCAACTTCACCAGGGAGGAACTATCTCTTTTTTCACTTTATTGTGGATACTGGGAGTCTGACATAGTGCTCAATAAATGTATTCATCTACCACATTTTCTTCACCACTTAACGTACTTTAAGCATTGTGCTTAGTGTGGGGGATATGACAGAGAATAAAGCAAAGTCATAGAGCTACATTCATTCATCCAAGAGTTATTGCATAAAAGGATGAATAATGACTTGTTGATATAATTATTGCATATCAACCTTTCTTCCATGTAAGAATGAACCTTTGTTTCATGCACATGCTTTACCATTAACATTTTGTGTGCAGTGCTTTGCAAGTAGTAGATTGCTAATAACCATTTGCCAGCTTGATGAGTAAACTAATGTCCCGTTGGATTAATTATGATGTATAGGTTAATGTTGGCTATGTCACAGGAACAAAGGACTACATTTTAACTGCAAATTCATTATCCTTTTTGTAACAAGTTATTCTCTTCATGTGTGAACATAATTATTTTTAATAATTTTTAATAATAGCCTATCACTATTATGGTTATTTAATATTCTAATTCATATTAGGAAGTCAATAAGGAATATTGCTAAAATGTAAATTCTGACAAATATTTTGTGAAAGAAAAGTTTCCCAGGCTTCAACTTGTAACATATGGTATGGTCTATTTTTTTCTTTTTCGTATGGAGTTGTGAACAGATGCTTGAGCAGGTTAATTCTGTACTAAATCTTTTACTTCTACATGTGCATGGAGGTGGATGCTCGCCAAATCAGCACTGTAGCTCCCTTGTTGGTCATTAATCACATCAAAACCACTTATTTTTCCTATTATTAAATTAAAATGAAAATGAGAGTTCTGCTAACAAAGGCTTATTTTATACGGTGTGGAAGCAGCCTCATCTCTCATTCCTCTGCCCCAAGAACATTTGCTCTTGTTACACTAATCTAATAATCAACCCTCAGAATGCTTGCACTTCCTCATCTCTATCTATTCTTGTGATCATATCAATTTCCTGGCCAGGTTGCTCTCTCCCCTCCCCACTCATCCAAAACCAATGCATTCTTCACAGCCCAGCAAATCCTATGCCTTAGGAAAAGCCTTTAAAAATTATAGCAGTTATCAGTCAACCCATGAACATACATCAATTCCACAGTTATTGAGATTCTACTGTGTTCAAATAAACCACCGTATACTTAGGGGAAATGCGAAGATTATATAGTCACATGTCTTTCCCCTATGATGTTATAGTTTAAGAGAGAAAAAAAGTAGGCATTCATCCAAAAAATACTTATTAACTGGTGACCACTTTAAAATTTATGGTGGATAAGAATCATCTGGAGAGTTTGATACAGTGTAGATTCTTGGGCTTCAAGTGAAACCCACTCAATCAGAATTTCTGAGAGTGTGACCCAAAAGTAAAAATGTTGATGGTAATTTGAGCCTGCTTCTCCAATATACAATTCTTGGACAGATGAATGCACAGATTCTCTGCCCCTAAGGAGCTCACATTCTAGTTAGGACAAGTGGTTAATCACAATGCAAATCAAATATTATGTAATTATTACATTAAAAATAGAACAGGCTTGTGAGATAGTTTTAGGGACCCTAGGGGGTAGAAAGAATCAATAGTACTGGATACACTAAAACTACAAATTAGCCTCATTGGGTTCTGAGGGATTAAAATCCTTTTGAAGGCAATATTCACCAAGCAGTGGAGGAGGCAGAAGGAAGGCTGGTGTTCTGGAGCATGCATCTACATGGATAGGGACAACTATGACATAAGAAAGTAATGAGTGCAGTGGAGATCTCCTTAGAGAGGGATTTATAGGTGGGAAAGATTATTTCTTGCTAGTAACATCAGGAAATTTTTGAGGAGGTGCTGCATTGGAGCTGGGCCTTGAGGAAGAGTAAGATTTACAAACTATAATACACGCATGAGCATGAAGGGAAAGCAAGATACGCCAGAAGGACAAATCAGTACAAGCAAGGACACAGAAGCAGAAAAGCAAGCTGCATGCAGGGAGAATAGCAAGCAGTTTAATTTGGCTTGGAAAGGGTATAAGAAGGTTAATTTTTTTGTAGTTTTAGATTTAGGGAAATACTTTAGGAAGGTAAATTAGACTAGATCTTAGGGGACTTTGAGTATTAGACTTCAGAGTAGCATTTATTCCTTGGATGACTTATTTGAGATTTAATATAATATATATTGTGTGTGCAAACTAAGTCATTTCAGTAACATCCAACTCTTTGTGACCCTTTGCATTGTAGCTCACCAGGCTCCTCTCTCCATGGGATTCTCCAGGCAAGAATACTGGTTCAGTTCAGTTCAGTTCAGTTCAGTCGCTCAGTCATGTCCGACTCTTTGTGACCCCATGGATTGCAGCATGCCAGGCTTCCCCGTCCATCACCAGCTCCCAGAGTTTACTAAAGCTCATGTCCATTGAGTCAGTGATGCCATCCAACCATCTCATCCTCTGTCGTCCCCTTCCCCTCCTGCCCTCAATCTTTCCCAGTATCAGGGTCTTTTCCAATGAGTCAGTTCTTCACATCAGGTGGCCAAAGTATTGGAGTTTCAGCTTCAGCATCAGTCCTTCCGATGAATATTCAGGACTGATTTCCTTTAGGATGGACTGGTTGGATCTCCTTGCAGTCCAACAGACTCTCAAGAATACTGGAGTGGGTTGCCATGCCCTCCTCCAGGGAATCTTCCCGACCCAGGGATAGGACTCATGTTTCTTATGTCTCCTGCATTCGCATGTAGGTTCTTTACCACTAACGCTACCTGGGAAGCCCATAATACATACTAGGGCTTCCCCAATGCCTCAGTGATAAAGAAGCAGCCTTCCAGTACAGGAGACACAGGTTTGAATCCTGGGTTGGGAAAATCCCCTGGAGTAAGAAAAGCTAACCCATGCCAGTATTCTTGCCTGAAGAATAGGCAAGAACAGAGGAGCCTGGCAAGCTACAGCCCATTGGGTCACAAAGAGTTGGCATGACTAAGCAAGCAAGTATATATATATATATACACATATACATATGTATATATATATATATATATATATTCCATTTTATAACTTGTCTGCCCAATAAGCCTATTTTTTCCTTAAAGGCTGGGGCATGTTTCACACTTTTTTTGAAATCCCTCAAAATGTATGACAATGCCAGCACACAGCAGAAGTTCAAAATATTCCTGTCGGCTGATTAAGAGATTGGTTTTGTTTTCAGAAGGAAAGATTTCATAATGTACAGGAGGGCCATCTACCACTGACAAAACTTCACTCTGTGGGCTCCATGTTACACATATGAGAAAATTTTCACCATTGACAATCACAGAGGTCAGGCCATGAGTATGTGGAGGTCTTTAAAAATGCAATTTTAGCCCATTGGGAACTGTACTGCAGATACATACTTCTTTTTCATTTTCTGCACAGTAACTAATAATATTTTCTTAAATTTTTTGTATTTCTGTCTTATTAACATAAATAAAAATGTGCACTTGGAATGGAAATATGTAGTAATGACTACTCTGTAAAACAACAGTTTGAATATTTAAAATGTAATGATTGATGTAGCTTTATTTGGGTTACAAATTTAAGGAAGAAACCTTTTGTATTTCTTTGTTTCATTGAGTTTTTTTTAAGAGTTAAAGAACTCACCCTCAGATTCTTTATGGATTGAAGAAGGGTCTTGAGATGAAGAAAAATCATGATTTCTAATTCACCCCCATAACAAATATATGCCTAAGATTTTGAATAAATACATCAAGACAAAAAATAAGTATTTACTGAAAATCTATTACATGTTTGAAAATACTCTAGGTTCTGGCATATGCTTCATAAAACTTAAATTCTAATAAGATCTAGTAGTTTGGATCAATTGTTCCAATAACAACAATAGCAATAGTAATAATAATAATTAATTATTTTGTACAGTATTTTAAAGTTTGTAAAACATTTACATATTTGTTGTGCTATTTTTTCACAACTGTCTTTCTTTTGGATTTTTCAAAAAGTTTTATTTTTATCCATTTCCACAGGGTCTACTATATCAATGATTCTAAAATCTCTATTGCTAGCTCAGACACACTTACTAAATTCCAGATCTATATTTCTAAATATTTTTTAGGCACCTCTACCTATGTGTTCCAAAGGTAATTCAAACTCAACATGCTCAGAACTTCCATCTTCTCCTACTCAACTTCCTCCTCTCTCTATTTTCCTCTTATTTCAATTAACACCAACATTACCCACCAAATCACCCCAGTTATAACTACACACAACAGATCTGATTCTTCTCCGTTTTATCTACTGCCCCCATCCATCAGTTCTTTATTTCCTGCATCCATGAACTTTTTCTTCATTTCTTCTGTCTCCCTCTCTTAGTTCTGGCTATCTAATTTGTTTACTAAACTATTTTAGTAATCTTTCACTTATCACAGTTTTTAATTTGTTCTTATTGAAGTCCTGACTCCTATCACAATTTCTGAAACATAGTAGGTTACAAATTTAAAAAATGTTGATACTGATTAATTCATCCCTCAGATCAAGGGTGAAATTTAAAGTGCAGACGTGAACATACCTCCTACTTAAAAACTTCCAGGCTGTATTTCATAAGATAAATACCAAATTCTTAGCATGACAATTCAGAGTCTAATGCTTTAACTTCAGTTCACTTCTCTAATCTTGCTGCCTTTTATCCTACAAAAGTAACTGTATGCCAGTTATATCTAACCACTTAAAACTCTCCAAGCCTCGTCTTCTGTTTCATCCATCCATAACTTCCATGAGCTGTTTTCTATCCCTTGCTTACCTTTCAAGTCTTTCTTTACCTTGAACCTCTCTGTCTTTCCCTCTGAAAGTCACTCTTCAGTTCTATTTTATTTTCTATCTATTTAAGCATCTACCTTTTGTCTCTTAATTGTGGTGCTATCATTTGCATTTTTCTTATTAGGCTTGAATTTCTAAAAGGCAAAATTTATGTTTTATTCATCTTTGTGTTCTCAGTCCTTGCAGAGTACCTGCATAAATAGTATAAACATAACATGAATGAATAAACAGCAAGTGGATTCACATGTCAAAATGGGTTTATCTCTCATTTTTTCCCAAGTTCCACTGAAGAAAAAAAAGACAAAAACAAAAGAGAAAAAATGCTTCTGCAAGTAAACAGGAAATGGTAAAACTAAGAAGCCAGAAACTTAGAAAATTCTGTGGAGGATACAAAATAGACTCAATTATATTAAAAAAAAATTCAATGCCAATCACCTGTGACTTAATACAATCCAAAAAATGTCCCTTTGGGAAGTCAGAATTGCTTGGTTTTTCTAAGTTCCAAAAGTTTGTTTGAATTAGTTCCGGTTTTGAGAGGGAAAACTTGCAGCATCTATTAAAATGAAATATGTATAGCTAGTAATCCAGCATTTCTGCCTCTAAGAAACTATTCTTTGCAAGTATTTGCATTTGTATGTGAAGAGTTGGTCACTGCATCATTAAAATAGCAAAATACTGGAAATAACATACATGTCCATCAATAGATTACAGATTAAATAAATAATGTTCACCCACTATAGGAAACCACATATAACTTTTAGAAAAGAATAAAAGATGTACAATGCTCATGATACATTCTTAAGTGAAAAATATGCATATGCATGTGCATATTTGCAAATGCATAAAAAAAAGTGAGATGACAGACATTAAATTGCACCTTCTTCTAGGGAGTGGGATTGGAGTTTGCTAAGGGGGATTTTGCTCTTTTTCCTTTTTAACTTCTATATTATAATCACTTTTATAACTTGCTGGGAGTATAAATTGATACAGCCACTATGGAAAACAGTATGGAGTTTCTTTAAAAAAATTAAAAATAGAATTATCATATGACCCAGCAATCCCGTTACTGGGTAAATACCCAGAGAAAACCATAATTCAAAAAGATACATGCACCCCAATATTCACAGCAGCACTATTTGCAACAGTCAGTACATGGAAGCAACATAAATGTCCATCAACAGAAAACTGATAAAGAAGATGTGGTATACACACACGCACACAATGGAATATTACTCAGCCATAGAAAATGAAAAACTGGGTCATTTATAGACACATGGATGGACCTAGAGAGTGTCATGTACAGTGAAGTAAGTCAGAAAGAGAAAAACAAATATACTATATTAATGCATATACGTGGAATCTGGAAAAATGATACAGACAACCCTATTTGCAAAATGGAGATGCAAATGTAGAGAACAAATGTATGGCTACCAGAGGGGAAGGGAGGAATTGGGAGATTGGAAATGATACATATACGCTATTGATACTATGTATGGACTAGATAACCAATGAGAACACACTCTATAGTACAGGGAACTCTATGTAATGCACTGCGGTGACCTGGGGGGAAGGAAATCCAAAAGCAAGCGCATACAAGTTATACATATATATGGCTGATTCATTTTTCTGTGTGGTAGAAACTAACAACTAAGCTTCAATAAAAATTAATTTTAAAAAGAGCAATATAAGCAGTTTAACAATTTAAACAAAGAAAATTTTCAGACATGGAATAGGAGGGGCTAAGAGCAAAATAGGCCATAGTTAGTCCATAAGGAAGAATCAAAGGACTTCTAGGAAAGTAAGGATTAGTACTTAGAGTTATTTCACTATCTGATTATTTCAATATCTAGTTATTTCACTGCTCATTACAGATTGGTTCTAATATGATGGGCAGGGTCTGATAGAGAAGACACTATTCCAGCAAACTTCAGGTTGGCACAATAAAAGCAGAAATAAAGTTTGCTATGGTTTATCCTCATTAGCAATAAAGTTTATATGCTTTATCCTCATTAGTAATTCTTCCTCAACCTCTTGCTAGCAAGTACAGCTTTAGCCCCTAGGAATCCCCTAACCATAGCTAGAAGAGACGGTGGGTTGAGAGAACTCAACTAGACTGCCTCACAACAGGTAGCTGACCACAGCATTGACTATCCAGGCACGGAGTGTAAAATGAAGATATGTCACCTGAATGGGGCCCCGCTGCTGCTATCCACTTTCTTGAAGGCTCCAAATGATGCCTACCTGCTCGCTCACTCATCAGAGTCAATACATAGTATTTTCCTTAAGGGGAGTAAAGTAGGAAAAGGGAAACAGAATGGTATGAGATAGAATTATTTTATAGTTGGAGTGGTTCAAGGCCATGCTTATCTTCGGGGTTGATAAGACTGGCATTGACTCTTGCTGAGATAAGGGCAGTGGGCTAGTTAATAATTTAGACTGAAATAAAGTTTGAAATTCCCCTAGTAGTTCTCATGGATAATTTGTTTATTGGGACTTATATCTGGCATCATAGGATGAATAGCCTAGCTTGGCTATATGTACAGAAGGGCATGAACAATCCCACTAGAGACTTCTAGGGAGGCCTCTTAAAAATAAGATTTATCATATAAATCTTGGTGGTTTTATCCAGACCCAGAGATGCACGATGTCCTGTGTGAATAATAAGGACTTTGGGAAGCTGTACTTGGAAGACTCTTGGGTCCCTGATGTTTGCCTGCATTCTATTTTTACTGTTCTATGGAATAATTTGCCTTTATTGAAAATCTTATATGAGAAAGCTCTGTGGAGTCTCGCAAATACTTTCAATTATCTGTGTTGTAATTTTTGTAAGAATCAAGAATAAAATATAGCTGTATTAGTTTTTTAGTGCTGCATAACAAATTACTGAAAACCTAGTAGCTTAAAGTTACAATACTTTGGTTACCTGATGTGAAGAGCTGATTCTTTGGAAATGGCTGATGCTGGGAAAGATTGAGGGCAAGAGGAGAAGGGGGCAATAGAGGATAAGATGGTTGGATGGCTTCATTGACTCAATGGACATGAGTCTGAGTAAATTCTGGGAAATAGTGAAAGACAGGGAAGCCTGGCATGCTGCATTCCACAGGATTGCAGAGTCAGACATGACTTCGAGACTGAACAGCAGCAGCTTAAATCAATATTCAGTTATTACTTCACAGTGTTGTATATCAGATGTCAGGGCATGATGTAGCGGGGTTCTCTGCTTAGGATCTCAAAAGGCTAAAAGGGTGGTATTATCATCTGGAGCTTGGCATCTTCTTGCAAACTCAGGCAGATGTGGCAGGATTCAATTCTTTGGAGTTGTATGAGGGAAGTCCCTGTTTTCTTGCTTTCTGTCAGATACTTTCTTGTTGGGGTCACTCTCAGGTCTAAAGAATCCTATATTCCTTGAATGTGGCTCCTTCTAAGAGCTCTGTTACACTTTCAATCTGTTTAATTAAGAAGAGTCCATTCCCTTTTTAGGGATAACCCAATTAGGTCAGATTCACCCAAGATAATCTGTTTATTTAAGGTCATCTGATTTGGGACTTTAATTAACATCTGCAAAATCCCAGTAGCACTGATATCAGTGTTTAACTGAATAACTGAGAGAAGAAATCTGTATTCCAGAGGGTGTGGATCTTGGGCACCATCTTAGAGTTCTGCCTTTCTCAACATCCCCCAATTGCTAATTTAGCCTGGTAATACAGACCAGAGAATCATATTCTATGGAGCCACAGGAAGCAGAAGAAGATTGTTGGATGTGGGAGCCCTCCCTCATTTTACCAGGGCAATCCCATTTTTATCTATTATACACAATTATAGTCTATAGATTTGATAAAGGTGAAAGAGGAGAGTGAAAAAAGCTGGCTTAAAACTCAACATTAAGAAAACTAACATCATGTCATCTGGTCCCCTCACTTCATGGGAAATAGATGGGGAAAAAATGGAGACAGTTACAGACTTTTCATTTTCTTGGGCTCCAAAATCACTTTGGATGGTAACTGCAGCCATGAAATTAAAAGATGCTTGCTCCTAGGAAGAAAAGCTATGACAAACCTAGATAGCATATTAAAAGCAGAGATAATACTTTGCTGACAAAGGTCTTTCTAGTTAATGCTATGGTTTTTCCAGCAGTCACGTACTGATGTGAGAGTTGAACCATAAAGACGGTTGAACACAGAAGAATTGATGCTTTCGAACTGGTGTTGAAGAAGATTCTTGACAGTCCCTTGGACTGCAAAGAGATCAAACCACTCGATCCTAAGGGGAATCAACCCTGAATATTCACTGGATTGATGCTGAAGCTGAAGCTCCAATACTGTGGCCACCTGATTGATACAAAGAGCTGATTCACTGGAAGAGACCCTGATGCTGGGGAAGATTGAAGGCACGAGGAGAGTGAATGACAGATGAGATGGCTGGATGGCATCACCAACTCAATGGACATAAGTCTGAGTAAACTGGCAGATGATGAAGGACAGGGAAGCTTGGCATGCTTTAGCCCATGGGGTCACAAAGAGTCAGACATGACTGGGCAACTGAACAACAACAATAGTCTGTAGAAATTATAGCTATTGTATTTTGTTTATACTCTTTTGGTAATCACATCTAGCCTCATAGTTTTAAAATGTACATATATACTGGTATTTCTTAAAGTTATTGATCTGCCCTGAACTTCTGCCTAGACTCACAGTGAATATCTTTCTTGATAACTTCATTTGGAAATATAAGGCAAATCAAACTTAAAATTTCCAGAATAAAACTAATATTTCCCTCTAAAGTTACATTTCCTGTCCCCAGAATCTCTAGTTGGCTGACTGGTGAAGATCTTTCCCTATAAAAAGCTAGTCTATACAATGGGAAAGGTAGGTGTTTTTCAAATATGCAGACACCAAAACAAAGTGTCATAGAACATTAAGAAACAGGGAAATATGGCTTGAAGAAAGGAACAAAATAAATCTCAAAAAACCAACACTAAAGAACTCAAAATAAATGTCATAAAAATGTACAATGAACTTGGAAAAATGATACATGACAAATGAGTAAAAAATTTTTTAAAGGAGAATCAGATAATAAAAAAAGCAGAAATTTTTGAGCTGAAAAATATAGTAGCTGAACTGCAAAATTCACTGGGCATGTACAACAACAGACTTGATCAAGCAGAAGAAATGATGAGACATTTGAAACTACATAATCAGAGGGATAAAAGGAAAAAGAATGAAAAGAGAGTGAAGAAGGCTCAAAGAGCTTATAGGATACTGTAAAATGTATCAAAATATGCACTATTAAAATGCTAGAATAAGAAGAGAGAGACAAAGGCAGAAAGTTTATTTGAAGAAATAATGGCTGATCATTAAAAGTCTACAAAAACAAATGCTGGAGAGAGTGTGGAGAAAAGGGAGCCCCCTTCACTGTGGGTGGGAATATAATTTGGTACAGCCACTATGGAGAACAGTATGGAGGTTCCTTAAGAAACTAAAAATAGAGCTACCATAAAATCCAGCAATTCCACTACTGAGAATATAACCAGACAAAACTATAATTCAAAAATATATATGTGCCCCTATGTTCATAGAAGAACTGTTCACAACAGCCAAACCATGGAAACAATCTAAATGTCCATTGAAAGATGAATGGATAAACAAGATGTGGTACATGTACAGTGGAATACTACTTAGCCATAAAAAGAATGGAATAATGCCATTCGCAGCAACACAGATGCAACTAGAGATTATCATACCAAGTGAAGTAAGTCATAAAGAGAAAGGCAAATACCGTATGATATCATTTATATGTTTAATCTAAAATATAGCACAAATGAACCTACCTACAAAAGAGAAGCAGGCTCACAGACATAAAGAACAAACTTGTGGCTGTCAAGGGCAGGGGGACAGGGATGAACTGGGATTTTGGGGTTGGTAGATAAACTATTACCTTTAGAATGGATAAAAAGTAAGGCACTAATGTATAGCACATGGAAGTATACATGATAAACCATAATAGAAAAGAATATTAAAAAAGAATGGATGAGTGTGTGTAATTGAGTCATTTTGCTCTATAGCAGAAATTGGCACAACACTGTAAATCAACTATACTTCAACAAAAAATAATATTAAATAAAAAACAAAGCAAAAAAAAATAATGGCTGAAAACTTCACAAATCTGGAGAAGGAAGAGGACATTCAAAAGTTGAAGAAGGCTATAGTTAAAGACACTGTACTGAATACTTAAAAATTTAAGAGGGTAAGTCTTACATTATGCACTTTCTTTTTTTTTTTTTTACCACAATCAAACAAAACCCTTGCATCTTATATAGTATTCTACTCAGAAGTAGAAATGTCATCTTTTAGTTGCTTAGTCTCAAATCTTAAACTCATCCTTAACTACTCTCCCTTTCACTCCTGACATCCTATTTGTCAACAAATCCTATTGCTTCTATGGAGAGGCAGGTTTACTTTAAACTTAATGAAGTTTAAACTTTCAGGCCTCTTACTTTCATGAACTTTTTTCCAGATCCTGGGAGGCAGCCTGGCAAAGTGTTCACATGGCCATATGTTTTCACGTAACTTGCACAGATCTTTTTTTAAATTAAAAAATAATTCACATATAATTCACCTTACCCTTTTAGAATGTAAAATTGAATGAATTTTAGAATAATTAAAAAGTTGTGCAACTACCATAACTATATAATTCTAGATCACTTTCATCATCCCCCTCTGCCGATAAAAGCCATATTCAGTCTTTTCATTCTTCCCCTCTCCGCGGATCCTGGCAACTACTTATCTACTTTCTGTCACTGTGAATTTGTCTATTTTGAACAGTTCATATAGTTGGCCTTTTGGCCTTTTGATTTTAGCTTCTTTCATTTAGCATATGTTTTCAAAGTTCATCATTATCAGTCCTTAATTCTTTGTTATTTCCAAATTTCATTGTATGGATGAAATATACTATATCATGTTTATCAATTTATCAATTAGTAGACATTTGAATTTTTTCCATTTTAGACTATTATGAATATGCTGCTATGAATACTAATGTACATGTTTTTGTGTGAATATATGGTTTAAATTCTCTTGGGAAGTGTGGTAGGGTGAATAATAACTCCTTGCAGATGCACACATCCTACTCCCAGGGGCTTCTGAATATATTACCTTACATGGAGAAGGAGACTTTGCAGATCCAATTAATGTTAAGGACCTTGATATGAAGAGATCATCTGATTAGCCAAATGTAACCATAAGTGTCCTTATAAGAGGGAGATAGGAAGGTCAGGGAAGGTAGAGGAGATGTCATGACAGAGAGAAGCTGAAGTGATACAAAGAAGGGGCTATGAGCAGAGGAATGCAAGTGATTCCTAGAAGCTGAAAAAGGAGAGAAAATGGATCGCTCTCTAGAGGCTCCAGAAATAACACAGCTCTGATAACACCTACAGAACTTTAAAATAATAATTTTGTGCTGTATTGTCTTATATGTGTTGCTTTAAATCACCAAACTTGTCATAATTTGTTATAGTTCCACAGTCAGAATTAATTTTGGAATTCTGAAGTGGGTTGGAACAAATACCTAAAAATGCAGATGTGGCTTTGGAACTGGATAATGAACAAAGCTGGAAAAATTCTACCTAAAAATTGATTATCGAGAAAGCTTAGACTGCCTTGAACATAGTGCTAATAGAAATATGGATGATAATGAACTCTGCTAAGGAGGACTTAGAAAAAAGTGAAGAGCATGGTACAGAGAATCTATCTTCTTAGAGTTACAGCTAAATTATCATGAAGACTGCCGGTAGCAATGTGGATTATAAGGACACTACTAAGGAGGGCTCAGAAGGAAATGAAGAACATGTTGACATGAAAAATGGAGTAAAGGGAATCTTAGTTATATAGTAGCTGAACTGTGTCATACACGCACGAGGAAAGCATACTTTGTAGGAGATAAATTTGATATTTAGCTGGAGAGATTTTCAACAAAATTTTGAAGGTGGGGCTTGACCTCTACCTGCTGATTTTACTAGAATACAAGAGAAAAGAGTAAGCTGAAAGAGTTATTAAGCAAAAAGAAACCAGGACTTGACGTGGTAAATACTCATCCTATTCAGACTACAAAAAATGCAAAAATGAGGAGATTCACTGCCAGGAAATTGTGCTTTGGCAATAAAGTTGGGGTATGTGGGGGTAAATTTTTATTAATTCCTTGTAAGGGTTACAGTGCTTAGATAAGTGTTTCATGGAATCTGATAGACATTTTAGCAGAAGCCAAGAATAAAGATGAGATTATCCAGGAATTATCTGTAAAGAATCCCTCTTGCACAGTGGAAGAATCCTTAAGATATAAATGGGAGACCCACAGGCTCTTTAGACTGTTGCATCAACAGAAACACAGACAGCATGGACTGAAAGGAACAGAGAGAGGACAAAATGAAAGACGGTCAGACTCATAAAATTTTATAGGCCGTAAGCAGGCTGAGAAAGCTACCCCACTGCAAATCCTTGCTTTCCTTTCAGAAAAAAGAACAACGATGCAGAGGGTAAAGCTACAGGCACAGAAAAATGAGTCTTGAACCACAGAGGTTATTCTCAGGCCTTGATCTCATGGAGTTTGCCTGGGTGAATTGTGAAACTGGTTTTGAATGTAGACTGTCTATGCCTCCATTCCTGATCCACCCTGCCCCCACTTTTTTTGCATGAAGATAACTATAACTGTTATCCTTTGCCTATCACACATTCATATTTTGGAATCAGACTACCTGTTTTCTAGTTTTATAGGTCTACAGATGGAAAGGGATTTGGACCTAGGATAGATTATACCCAGAACCTTACCTATGTCTAACTTTTGTTGTTCAGTCACTAAATTGTGTCTGACTCTTTGTAACCCTTTCGACTGCATCATGCCAGGCTTCCCTGTCCTTCTTAGATGTCTAACTTAGATGAATTTAGATGACGGAATTTGGAACTTCTGAGCTAATGAGATTTAAATGAGACTTTTATACATGGGTTGATTTTGTAATAAGTAAGAATTTTGGAGACCTTGGGTTGGGATGGGTGCATTTTCATGTGGTTAGAAATGAATCTGTGGGGATAGAGACCTTACTGGTAGGCTGAAAGATGGACTTTCAAAGACATCCATGTCCTGATCCCCTTAATCTGTGAATATATCACCTTACAGGATAAAAGAGAATTTGCAGATATGATTAATTTAAAAGATACTGAGAAAGCAATTATCCTGAATTATCTGAGTGGTCCCAAAGTAATCACAAAGGTACTTAGGTGAGGGAGGCAAGATAGTGGGAGAAGAGAAAGAAAAAGAAGTAATAATAGAAGTAAAATCAGAGCAGGAGACATAATGATAGATACAGAGATTGAAGTAATGTGAGAAAGGGATCACTAGCCACTGGATGAGGTAGCCCCCCGGAGCTAGAAAAGATAAGGAACAGATTCTCTCATGAAGTCTCTAGAAGGATCAAAACCCTGACAGCACTTTAAATTTAGGACCTCTGACCTCCAGGACTATAAGATAGTAACTTTGCATTGTTTTAAGCAACTAGGTCTGGGGTTATTTGATCAACAATAAGAAAAGAATATGAGTAGGTGCCTAGGCCTGAAATGCTGGGTAAAAGTAAAACTTTTTAATTGTAATTTCTAACCTGACTTCCTTTGTGTTACAATTTCTCTCATGACATGTGCTGATGAAATGATCACAGGCATTTTAGAGAGATATTAAAAGACAAATAATAATAAATAGAATAATAGATTATTAGATAAGAAGAGAAGCAAAAAGCAAAGGAGAAAAGGAAAGATATACCCATTTAAATGTAGAGTTCTAAAGAATAGCAAGGAGAGATAAGAAAGTCTTCCTCAGTGATCAGTGCAAAGAAATAGAGGAAAACAACAGAATGAGAAAGACTAGAGATCTCTTCAAAAAGATTAGAGATACCAAGGGAACATTTCATGCAAAGATGGGTTTGATAAAGGACAGAAATAGTATGGACCTGACAGAAGCAGAAGATATTAAGAAGAGGTGACAAGAATACACAGAAGAACTGTACAAAAAAGATCTTCACAACCCAGATAATCATGATGGTGTGATCACTCACCTAGAGCCAGACATCCTGGAATGTGAAGTCAAGTGGGCCTTAGAAAGCATCACTACAAACAAAGCTAGTGGAGATGATGGAATTCCAGTTGAGCTATTTCAAATCCTGAAAGATGATGCTGTGAAAGTGCTGCACTCAATATGCCAGCAAATTTGGAAAACTCAGCAGTGGCCACAGGACTGGAAAAGGTCAGTTTTCATCCCAATTCCAAAGAAAGGCAATCCCCCAAAATGCTCAAACTATCACACAATTGCACTCGTCTCACACACTAGTAAAGTATGCTCAAAATTCTCCAAGCCAGGCTTCAGTAATACGTGAACCATGAACTTCCAGATGTTCAAGCTGGTTTTAGAAAAGGCAGAGGAAAGAGAGATCAAATTGCTGACATCCACTGGATCATCGAAAAAGCAAGAGAGTTCCAGAAAAACATCTATTTCTGCTTTATTGACTATGCCAAAGCCTTTGACTGTGTGGATCACAACAGACTGTGTGGATCACAATAAACTGTGGAAAATTTTGAGGGATGGGCATACCAGACCACCTGACCTGCCTCTTGAGACACCTATATGCAGGTCAGGAAGCAACAGTTAGAACTGGACATGGAACAACAGACTGGTTCCAAATAGGAAAAGGAGTACGTCAAGGCTGTGTATTGTCACCCTGCTTATTTAACTTCTATGCAGAGTACATCATGAGACACGCTGGGCTGGAAGAAGCACAAGCTGGAATCAAGATTGCCAGGAGAAATATCAATAACCTCAGATATGCGCATGACACCACCCTTATGGCAGAAAGTGAAGAGGAACTAAAAAGCCTCTTGATGAAAGTGAAAGAGGAGAGTGAAAAAGTTGACTTAAAGCTCAGCATTCAGAAAACTAAGATCATGGCATCTGGTCCCATCACTTCATGGGAAATAGATGGAGAAACAGTGGAAACAGTTTATTTTGGGGGGCTCAAAAATCACTGCAGATGATGAATGCACCATGAAATAAAAAGATGCTTACTTCTTGGAAGAAAAGTTATGATCAATCTAGAGAGTATTTTAAAAAGCAGAGATATTACTTTCCCAACAAAGTTCTGTCTAGTCAAGGCTATGGTTTTTCCAGTAGTCATGTATGGACTTGAGAGTTGGACTATAAAGAAAGTTGAGTGCAGAAGAATTGATGATTTTGAACTGTGGTGTTGGAGAAGACTCTTGAGAGTCCCTTGGACTGCAAGGAGATCCAACCAGTCCATCCTAAAGGAGATCAGTCCTGGGTGTTCATTGGAAGGACTGATGCTGATGTTGAAGCTGAAACTCCAATACTTTGCCCATCTGATGTGAACAGCTGACTCATTTGAGAAGACCCTGATGCTGGGAAAGACTGAAGAAGAGAGGAGAAGAGGACGACAGAGCATGAAATGGTTGGATGGCATCACTGACTCAATTGTTATGAGTTTGAGTAAACTCTGGGAGTTAGCGAAGGACAGGGAGGTCTGGCGTGCTGCAGTTCATGGAGTTGCTGAGTCAGACACGACTGAGCTACTGAACTGAGTGAACCTGACTGCCTTTGTGTTGCAATTTCTCTCATGACATGTTCTTATGAAATGACCACAGGCATTTTAGGGAGATATTAATAAATCAAAGGAAGTTGCATGGGAATACCTTTAGTATACATTCATGGAATATATTTATATAGTTTGCAATCAAGTCTCTATATAGTTAACCTGTTGTTAGCCATCTAGAGTAGAAATATCTTCCAGAAATACTCTGACTGTGTTCATTGTTCAACTCCCCCGACCCTCATAACAATAAGGTACAAAGGCCAAAGAAAGTATTAGAATATGAATATGTTCTTTGGTTCTCAGTACCAGATATGTAGGTGAAGGAAGAAAAACGAGGCTTGAAATATAGGGAGTCAGAGTTTTCCCCAAAGTTGACAATCCTAAAATTTTACGAGGTGTACCAATGGAAAATTATAAAGAAGAAACAAATGTTTCCAAATTATCAGTAATAAAAACTATGGTAGAGACAAGCCTGGGTTATTTTTCTACTATCACAATAGAAAATAATATTACAAAATATTTGTAATGTGAAAAGACTGTTAAAGAGCATGAGTCCATCATATTGAAGGGAAAAGGAGTATCACAGATGTGTGCCTTTATGTTATTTTTCTGGATTTAATGATATTTATGGCATTTATCAGCTTTTCAAAATTGTATCCTGTTAATTTTAATTGTAATTTAAAATTCACAGTTTCTTTTTTCATCATAAGTAGACATTAACTTTTATACTTAATTATGTATTCCTAATTTTGCATTATTTTTTGAAAGAAAGTGTTCCTAATTTCCTTGTAGGAGGGCATGGCAACCCACTCCAATATTTTTGCCTGGAGAATTCCATAGACAGAGAAGCTTGGAAGGCTACAGTCCATAGGGCTGCAAAGAGACACAACTGAAGTGACTGAGCACGCACATCCTTGATTTACAAGTTCAGATCCTCCTTCTAGCTGTATCTTTAACATTTACCCAGAGATCAACTCCTTCTTACCACCTCCACTGTTACTACCTTATTCCAGGTCACTAGCATTTCTTGCCTATATTATTGCAATAATTTCCTAACTGGTCTCTTTGACTACACCTTGCCCCACTTTTCATGATACTCAACACAGCAATCAAATTATCCTGGTGTGATATAATGCAGTGTAATTAATGTAACATACTGTAACCTAATGTAACATAATATGACATGACAACATAAATTGGACCATGGGTTCTACTTGTTCAATACCTTCCAAAGGGCTTCTACTTTAGTCACAGTAAAAGCCAAAAGCCTTGAAATGTCTTCCAGGATTCCACCTCTCCTTGTGTATCTGCCTTCAAATTCCCTCATTTAACTCATCACCTACTCTTCTCACTTACCCTGCTCCAGGCCTTCTAGTCTTCCTGCTGTCCACAAGTCAGGCTTGCTTTCATCTCAGGGGTTTATACTTCCTGTTCCCCCTGTCTAGAATGATCATACACCCAGATATTAGCATGATTCATTCCCTCGTCTTCTTTAGGTTTTTTGCTAAAATGTCACCTTCTGTGTAAAGCTTCCCTGGCTATCTTATCTAATTTTACTCTCCAGACATGTATACACACACACCCAGACCCACACAAACACACACATACTCTCTCTTTCCACTCCTCTTTCTTTGTATTTCTCATTAGTATTTTCATTGTCTTCTAGTTCCAGTTTGTTGTGAAGGTTGAAATCAAATAAATTTTTGATTAACTTTCAGAAAATACAACCTGATATGATATTCAGTATACAAATGTAGAAGATAGCATTTTGAACTTAATTATTTTAAATATAGTTTTGTTAGTTTTTGGGTTGAAAGAATATTCTTGTGGGTTTATTACAGAATTGCACAATACTCCTATTTTTTGGTAAGGTGTTGACTATAAACTTGTATTCTTTTTTCACATAATTCATATTGGTTTAATCAGAGAGCTTTTTTTTTTTTTCTTTAACTTCTGGCTGAAACTACTGACAGAATCACCAGGACACTTGATTATACTTAGATATATGCCACTAAGAAAAAATTATTTATGGAAAGGAAAACAGAGCTATCAACAACCTTAGATATGCAGATACCACTCTAATGGCAGAAAGCAAAGAACAAAAGAGCCTTCTGATGAAGCTGAAAGAGGAGAGTGAAAACGCTGGCTTAAAACTCAATATTAAAAAAACTAAGATCATGGCATCCAGTCCCATCACTTCATGGCAAATAGATGGGGAAACAATGGAAACAGTGACAGACTTTATTTTCTTGGGCTCCCAAATCACTGCAGATGGTGACTGCAGACATGAAATTAAAAGATGCTTGCTCCTTGGAAGAAAAGCTATGACAAACCTGGACAGCATATTAAAAAACAGAGACATTACTTTGCTGACAAACGTCCATAAAGTCAAAGCTATGATTTTTTCAGTAGTCATGTATGGATATGAGAGTTGGGCCATAATGAAAGCTGAGTGCTGAAGAATTGATGCTTTTGAACTGTGGTGTTGGAGAAGATTCCTGAGAGTCCCTTGGACTGCAAGGAGATCCAACAGTCAATCCGAAAGGAAACCCTGAATATTCATTGGAAAGACTGAAGCTGAAGCTGCAATACCTTGACCACCTAATGCAAAGAGCCAACTCATTGGAAATGACCCTGATGCTGGGAAAAACTGAAGGCAAAAGAAGAGGGTGATAGAGGATGAAATGGTTGGATGGTATCACTGACTCAGTGGACTTGAGTTTGAGCAAACTCCGGGAGACAGCGAAGGACAGGGAAGCCTCGTGTGCTACAGCTCATAGAGTCTCAGAGAACTGGACAGGACTTGGCGACTGAACAACAACATATTTGTTATTCATATCTGTTGAAACATATTAATTTCATTTATAGTGCCCAGTCTTATTGCAGTAATGAGAAATGGCAATGAGGGAAAAGCTTCTTCTTCTGAAAATAGAGGCGAAGATAATTTATTTTATTGTTAGAAAAAAGAAAGTTTAAAATTAAAGAAATGAAGTTTGTATGTACCGCATTGTAGATTGCTCCTTAAAGTTCTAGATCAACAGATGTTACACTAATAAAAATGGACACCCCAGTGTGATCCTCCTATTGAAAAAAACTCCATAATTATGTTCAGACATGAAGTGAAATTTTGAGTTAAATTTTTTTTTTTTTTGACAGATGGCTCTGCATCAGGCACTGGCAACTGGTTATGGTGGAGACAGACTGGGAGGCTAGGGGAGGAAGAAGGGACTTACTTGCTCCTTTTATTTAATGGCTGGACAGTTAGCATCTCAACAGCAACACTGCTCCCTGCAGTGACACTAACATTCAGCAACAGCAATTGTTTGCAGTTTGCAGTTTTTCCACACAACTAGAACTAGCCTTGTTGGACCCTTGAAGACATCAGCACCAGCTCACTGGTGCCCCACTTTACATGCCTGAGTCTCAGCTTTAAGTTTTCACAATTCCTTAGACTACTGTCTTCCATTTGTCCCCTCTATTAGAGGTGGTAGCTGCTTCCTAGAGTTATTACATCTCTGGTCTTTCAGAGTCCCCCTTCTGTCCTTCAGTTTTCTAATATGATTGCCCATTGTTTATATTAAACTTTCTTTGTTAAATGCTTGATATAGTTTCCATCCCCTGTTTGAACCTTTACTGGTACAGAAATTGATGTGCCTCTAATAATTTTAAAACTTGAGTTATATTTCTCAACTTTTTCTTAATATATTAATAAACTCTGGCAATGTCTGTGATATATATAAATTTATATGTGTATACACACACAAAAGCTATGGCATCAATCATTTTACAAATACAGGAAATGGAAGAGTTAATAATTAGGATGTTTTAAATATTTTTCCCTGAAAATGGGATGACTGGTTATATGATGACAAATCATATTTTTATTACTTTTTCTTTCTTATAAGTTTTACTTGAGGAATAATTAGCAAAATTTTATTAGTAGGTGTGGCAAACCTGGGACTTTCCAAGGCACTAGTGAAGAACCTGCCTGCCACAGCTGGAGACGTGAGAGATGCTGGTTTGATCCCTGAGTTGGGAAGATTCCCTGGGGGAGGGCATGGCAACTCTGCTCTCCTTGCCTGGAGAATCCCATGGACAGAGAAGCCTAGTGGGCTACAGTCCATAGGGTCCTGAAGAGCTGGACACAACTGAAGTGAGTTAGCATGACATGGCATGTGGAAAACCTATGCTGTAATTATCTATAAAGGAAATTGCTGGATATGTAAAGATAATGCTTGTCTCGTGTATACACGCATCCTAGGTAATTAAAAATGAGCACACCTTGGCCAAACTATGGAGGTGAACTCATTGGCCATTAAGGTAAAGCTTAATTAAATTCTAATCAATTTAAATTACAAGTTAAAACACCATTCAGTTGCCTCAAATGTCTATGAAAACACGTTCATATTATTTATAAAGCCAAATGGTCTATAAAACTATTGGCATTTCTTCTATATTATTTTGCTCAGAGTGTTTCCATTCTTCACTTGATCTATCCATTTGAAAGTTTTGTTTGATTCCATGAAATAAACTGAAAAAAGTCAACAGAAACAAATTCAGTTTGACTATTGAGACTAGAAATTCTTGTTTATTGTGATCTGTAGCCTTACTAAGTATTTAAAATAGTGACTTTTAAAGTGCAGGCTATTTTTGCTTTTCCATAAAGAAGTTTTATGTAATATAAATACTCTATGACAGCCCACTGCTGTTGTTTAGTCACTAAGTCATGTCTGACTTTTTGTGATCCCATGGATTGTAGCCTGCCAGGCTCCCCTGTCCATGGAATTCTGCAGGCAAGAATACTGGAGTGGGCTGCCATTCCCTTTTCTAGGGGATCTTCCCGATCCAGGGACTGAACGCAGGTCTCCTACATTACAGTTATATTCTTTACCATCTGAACCACCTGGGAAGCCCTAATAGAGTCTATGGATGGCCGAATTTATGAAATCTATAAAGACTACTTGACATACTGTTTCAAATATTAGATAGTTAAAACAATGCAAACAATGCTATTATTTCCTGATGAATCCTCTGAATCTTTAAAAGCAATCCATCTTTGCTGTTTAAAGAATTGTAAGTTTTTTTACACTTTAAATATTTTTGTTGCTGTTATTTAGGTGTTTTGTTTTTTTAAAATGCATATTTTGTTCTTGTACCCAGAATTTGAATCACCTGTAGTTTAGAACTATCTCTGTCACTAACTGGTACATTAAATTGCTCAAAGAGTTGAACATACTCTTAAAATGATTTCTTCATCACGCCAACTCTGGAGAATGAATACTGGCTAATTTTAGGTACAGAGGCAGAAAGACTTTCTTTAAGGACATGAAATACATATTTTAGAATTACCTTTTATCTGATTACTTTTCCAGAAAAAAACTTACAAAATAATTAATAAAATGATTATTCAAAATCACTTACTTCAAAATCACTCATATACATATTTAATCCAGATTTTAGCAGAAGAGACAGAAGATAAAGATAAAAGGCAACATTTGAGAAGATAAAGACTGTTAATCTTCCAAAACAGGTGAAAAAAATAAACCCACAGATAAAGTACTCAAGAATAATGTATACCAACCTCATGCATGAGCATAGATGTAAAAAAATTCTCAAGATTGAACTGAATATAGTTTATACAGAAGGTCATGATCATGTCGATATATTTCAGAGATGCAAAGGTGGTTTTCACTAGAAATTCTATGTAACTTATGGCATTAAGAGTTTAAAGGAGAAACAATATTATTTGAATAAATTCAAAAAGAGCATTTTATAGAGTTTGGCAAAGCCTCATAATAAATTCTCTTAGAAGTAGGAAGACAGGTTTGAATCTAATAAAAAGTATCTATGTAAAACTAAAGCATTTTTAATAATAAACATTAAATGTATTTCAATTAAAATCAAGAATCAATGACACTTTCTTTTATTCAACTATTCAGATTAGGGACTGAACCACCACTAAAGAAATCTACAGACAAATTAGAAATCACTTTAGAAATCCCTAAAGAACCTACAGACAAATTATTCATATCATTAAGAAAGTTTGGCAAGTACCTAGATATAAGTAAAAATGCAAGAGTCAAATGGATTACTACAGTCTGCAACAAAATAGTTGGAGACTATATATTTTTTTAAAGTGCATTTATAACTACCACAAAAAAATAAGGCAAAAAGGAGTAAACTAACTAAAAATACATAAAAACTTTTTTAAAAAATTACAAAATTATACTGAACGATATAAAAATAGACAAGTGGAGATATGTCATGTTGATGCATAAAAATTCAGTATCATAAAATATCAATTTTCTATTTTTAGTCCAATCAAAATGGATTTATAGAATCCATTTCTAACCAAATTCTAACAATGTTTTTTCCCTTTTGAGAAACCTGAAAAACTTTTTCTAAAATTCAAGTATCTAAAATGTCCAGGTGCCTAAGTTGGAGAAACTTGTCTTATCAGATATCAAAAATTTATTGTTTGTGCTAACCAAGACACCGGTTTTAACACAAAGATAGTAAAATGGATCAATGAAGAAAGTAACATATTAATGTATAGAAATCATATTTTATTAATAGGACTTTGTAGTCAGGTGAAAAGAATAACTAAGTAAATGTCGCTTGAGAAATTCAATATCTGTTAAGAAAAAAATGTATGCAATATAAAACATTAAGCCCGGGTGGAAATAAATTTGACTATGAATAATGAAATCCTCATTTTTTAAAGAAGAAAACATATAAAAAGATCTATTTGATTTCAAGGAACCAAGAACTTCTTAAGTAAGACACAGGACATTCTAGACATAAAAACTATACATTTTATTATGTTTCATTTAGGAACTTCTGGTTATCAAAAGATATTATGAAGAAAATAAAACGACCCTGCAGAGACTCAGGGGAGATATCCGTAGTACACACAACCAACAAAGGATTAATATCTAGAATATATAAAAGATCCCTGGATATCTACAAGGAAAAGACAACTAACAGAATATGGCCCCAAAATATATAAACAGGCATTTCACAGAAGAGGAAACACAAACTACCACTAACTCAGGGAAAATTTTTAATCACGTTAGAAATCAGAGATATGCAAATTAATATCATAATAAGAAGCAAAAGTTACACAATCTGACAACCATGTATAGAAGATACAAAGCTTGGGAACTGACACATTGCTGGTGAATAAGTAAAGCTGTTTTGAAACAAAAAAAAACATAAAACTATTTTTTGAATTGAATATGTACACAACCTAGGACCAAGAAATTTCACTTGTAAACATATGTCTTACATAAACTCTTGTACATGTGTATTTATAAAAATATTCATCACAGCAATAAAATGGATTACTAACAAGGACCTACTGAATAGCACAGGGAACTCTGTATTATGTAACAACTTAAATGGGAAAAGAATTTGAACAAGAATAGATACGTGTATATGAATAACTGAATCACTTTGCTGTATGGTGGTGGTTTACTCACTAAGTTGTGTCCAGATTCTTGCAACCCCATGGACTGTAGTCTGCCAGACTTCTCTGTCCGTGGGATTTCCCAGGCAAGAATATTGGAGTGGGTTGCCATTTCCTTCTCCAGGGGATCTTCCCCACCCAGGGGACTGCACCCGTGTCTCCTGCATTGCACGTGGTCTTCTGCATGGTGGGCAGATTCTTTACTGCTGAGGCACCAGAGAGAAGCTAACACAACATTGTTAATCAACTATGCTCCAATACAAAATAAAAAGCTAAAAAATGTAATAAAAATGTACATGAAAAAATAAAGGGTAAATAAAGTTGTGCAGTTATATTTTTAGAAAGCTTGAGAACAAACAAAGTGAAACAATATAATGTTAAAAATATATGCAAATGTATGGAATGTGAAATAAAATTCAGGACTGTACAGAACTGGTGATTTTCCAGTTCATAAGAATATAGTGATAGGTTCACAAGGATATATTTTATTCTGCTTTCTAACTTAAACATATATTACATATATTATTTTAAACTTATAAAATTTGATATAATAAAATTTCAAGCTTCTTTAATTTTAAAATTTTCTCTTAAATTTTAGTTCACTATTTGTTTCATGGCTATTATTTGACAGTCTTCCTAATTCAGCTGCAGAGAAAGCTTATGACATAATGTCTATAAAGAATCCAATTATTTCAATTTGATCATCATGCCTGAATACAGAAATAGAATATACACTATCACTTCAATATAGTTAATAGAAATATCTCCCTATATAACACATAAACAATATGTATGTCATAGTTACAGTAAAATTTCAAAGCTCATTTCTCTGCCCTCCTTCCTGTTTGGATCTGACCTCCCATATCAAGATCCTCTTTCCCAAGTGTTCCTTGTAGGAGTCCCTTTGTGGTGGTGGGTGGGGGGCGCGGAGTAGTGGGCAAAAAGAAGAGAAACTTTCACACAACAGGAGATGCTGTGCCAATGACCACTGTGATCTCTATGTTCACCTCCCACTGTGCTTTGTCACTTCATAGTCCGTGGTTTTTCACCCAGGCTGCTACCTGTGCCGCCTTTTAATTCCTGACCTCTAAGCTACACACAGACCCTTTTCCAGTCTGCTGTTAGCCTCCTCTGAGCTGAGCAAGTTTCTATTTCTAGTTGGCAAAAAGCTTCCTATTTTGCTTCTTATGACTGACTCTCTCGGAGAAGGTTCTCATAGCAGAGTTGTTGAGGGCTCTAAGTGACATTTCCCTGTGTGTCTCAGTGTCTCCTTTGTAAGGCAGAGGCGGGTGAAGAAAGGAAGTGAAGGAGCAGGAAGCTGGAGCTAGATTTGGGGGATGGTTAGCCATGACCTCACACTGTTACTGGAGCTATCCTGTCTCCTTCAGGCTTTGCTATTCAGTCTGCTCCAATTGCCCTTCTTGCTGATGGTGATTTATTTTGAGGGCTTCATTATTTCCTCCACCAGTTCAGAACCAGTAACAATTCTTAGTTTATGGGATAAATCTCTATATTCCTGAAATATGTTACCATACAGCTTCTGGGCCCCATGATAATCACTGAATCTGTTTTAGCATCCTTGACCATTGCTTGACATTAAGATGTTATTCATTATTGTGACAGTGTGAAGACTGTACTACCTAGGGTATACAAAGGGGTTTAAGGATTGAAAAGTGAAGAAGAACTAAAGAGCCTCTTGATGAAAGTGAAAGAGGAGAGTGAAAAAGTTGGCTTAAAGCTCAACATTCAGAAAACTAAGATCATGCCATCTGGTCCCATCACTTCATGGCAAATAGATGGGGAAACAGTGGAAACAGTGGCTGACTTTATTTTTCTGGGCTCCAAAATCACTGTAGATGGTGATTGCAGCCATGAAATTAAAAGACACTTACTCCTTGGAAGGAAAGTCATGACCAACCTAGACAGCATGTTAAAAAGCAGAGACATTACTTTGCCAACAAAGGCCCATCTAGTCAAGGCTATGGTTTTTCCAGTAGTCATGTATGGATGTGAGAGTTGGATTATAAAGAAAGCTGAGCACAGAAGAATTGATGCTTTTGAACTCTGGTGTTGGAAAAGACCCTTGAGAGTCCCTTGGACTGCAAGGAGATCCAACCAGTTCATCCTAAAGGAGATCAGTCCTGAGTGTTCATTGGAAGGACTGATGTTGAAGCTGAAACTTCAACACTTTGGCCACCTGATGAGAAGAGGTGACTCATTGGAAAAGACCCTGATGCTGGGAAAGATTGAAGGCGAGAGAAAGGGACAACAGAGGATGAGATGGTTGGATGGCATCACTGACTCAATGGACATGGGTTTGGGTGGACTTCAGGAGCTGGTAGACAGGGAGGCGTGGCGTGCTGCAGTTCATGGGGTCACAGAGAGTCGGACCTGACTGAGTGACTGAACTGAACTGAACTATCCAACCCCACACATCAACCTAACAGTGTACCATTTCTGATCAGGCCCCAAGTAATAATCATTTGATCTCATAAAAAGAAAATGGGAGGGGGGAAATAATATACCAAAATTATTAATAATGATTACACAAGTGGATGAAATCACAGATTATTTTTACCATCATCTTTATACTTTTAATTTTATAAATTTTTTAAATGAAAATTCATTTAATTTTTATATTGATTAAAAAGCTGTAAAAGATATCTTTCAGGAAAAAAAAGGTTTAGGAATCTATTATGTTTCAGAACTGTGTCCAGAATCTTCTAGAGTTTACTGCTATTAGAAGCATAATTTCTTTTGTGTAGAATTTTTTATTACTACAAAAGCATCCATAAGTAGGCACTTCCAGTTCAAACCTTATACAGGATATGTACATTGCTTTTCTAACAAGCAGACTTCTGTTCTCTTCATCAGGCTTTCCCATTCTTTCTTTTTTTACTTACTTCTATCCCTCCACATCTTTACTGTGTCACAAAATGAATTATCTAATAATCTTCTATGTGTCAGTATTTAGCTACAGATTGGAATTTAATACCCTTTCCTCCATATGATATTGCTTCTAGAGGTCTCTTATAGCAAATTCTCTTATTTTCACATTGAAAATTGTTACTGTCAGAGAAACAAGAGCTATTCCCACATGTATGATTAATGAAAGTCAAATATTTGACTAAGAGTAAATAATATTAGAGATATGAAGTTCTAGAATTATACTCCCATCCCCCTAGCCTACCAAATAACTGAGTATTATCAAATAAAGTACCCCAGTAC
Organism: Odocoileus virginianus; assembly: GCF_023699985.2. Lineage (NCBI taxonomy): Eukaryota > Metazoa > Chordata > Mammalia > Artiodactyla > Cervidae > Odocoileus > Odocoileus virginianus. The sequence goes on from NC_069678.1 coordinate 57,020,987, forward strand.
AAATGTAAAAGAAAATGTTTAAGAGACCTACTTTGTGACAAGTGGAAACATTGGGAGTTCAAAAGTAAAAGATATTTTTGCTCAGATGATTTCTTAGGCATCATAAAGCAGAAGGTAAAATACATGTATTTAAATTTTACTTTTAGCAAGCTTAACTTCAAAAAATAAACATGTCTTATTCATCTTTGTTGATGCAAATATTTATAGTAAAACATTGATTCACAAAGTATCCATACAAAAGGCTTGCAAAATGCTACACTGGACAGAATCAAAATTCATTTGAAACACACATTGTTTATTATAGATTCTCTCACATGAAATTCTCTCAAAGAGTCTATGAGATAAATAGGTTTGATACCCTTATTTTATTGAAAAGGAAGCTGAGGATAGAGAGCAAGTTACAGACCTAAAGATACCCAGCTAACCAGTGATGAAAGTTAAACCTCAGGCATCTGAATCCATTGTACATGTTCTTTCAACTACTAGGCCAAGTTATATGTCATGGGCAGATCCTACCTTCTTAAAAACTAATTTGAAAACTAGTATAAACTAGTTTTGCTACCATTATGCACTACCATTACCACTCTCTCTACTTAAATTAATAAACATTTCCCTTAAAAATACCAGAGGTGTGTTATACTAGGTACCAGGTCCTCTTGACATATTGTGTTGAGGCCACCTTACCAGCTGCCCTATAACACAGTTAGGTGCATCCAAAGCAGAGCAAGCTTGGCAGTGCAGTGTAGCAGGCAAAGGGAAGCTCTGAAATTTATTTTTTATTGGACCTTTTTCAGTTTGCATGTCATGTGGATTCTTGGAGCCTGTAGACTTGCTTTAGGGCCACTAGGAGCATTGTGACTGGTGAGGTTTCCTTCACAACAGAATTCAGGGACAGATTGCCAAGCATGGTGTTGGAGGGAAGACAGGGTAGGTACTCATGCACACACATGCAATGATAGCTGGGTGATCGCACTTCAGCAAGAGGGAGATGGCCAATGCTCCCAGGGGGTACCGCCTGAGCCCAAAAAACTGACTGCAGGTTCAGAACTGCAGACTGGACATAGAAGGTCGGATCAGCTGCAGACATCAGCCTCAGAGGCTAACACGTCTGAAAACCAGTCTGAGTCCAGGGGGGACATGTACCTGGACATGTAGAAAGACATGTACCTTCCTTTGCACTCACCCAAAATCCATCTTAAGGAGACATGCAGAGAAAGGCAAGAGATGACAGAGCATTTCTCTGCAAGAATGATGAACACAACCTTCTAAAGGGACCATGTAACTCCTAAAATTAGATTAAGCTTCTAATCACAGAGGACTAAAAGTCAGGTTTTAGCCTCAATAAACTGGATAAAGGCTGGGATAATGACCAAATTAGTTATGGTCAAAGTTCAGTCCAGTTTAGTTCAGTTGCTCATTCATGTCTGACTCTTTGCAAAGCCATGGACCGCAGCACACGAGGCCTTCCTGTCCATCACCAACTCCCAGAGTTTACTCAAATTCATGTCCACTGAGTCAGTGATGCCATCCAACCATCTCATTCTCTGTCATCCCCTTCTGTCGCCTTCAATATTTCCCAGCATCAGGGTCTTTTCCAATGAGTCAGCTCTTCACGTCAGGTGGCCAAAGTGTTGGAGTTTCAGCTTCAACATATGTCCTTCAAATGAACACTCAGGACTGATCTCCTTTAGGATGAACTGATTGGATCTCCTTGTAGTCCAAGGGGACTCTCAAGAGTCTTCTCCAACACCACAGTTCAAAAGCATCCATTCTTTGTGCTCAGCTTTCTTTATAATCCAACTCTCACATCCACACATGACTACTGGTAAAACCATAACCTTGACTAGACGGACATTTGCTGGTAAAGTAATGTCTCTATTTTTAACATGCTGTCTAGGTTGGTCATAACTTTCCTTCCAAGGAGCAAGCATCTTTTAATTTCATGGCTGCAATCACCATCTGCAGTGATTTTAGAGCCCCCCAAAATAAAATCTGTCACTCTTTCCATTGTTTCCTTATCTATTTGCCATGAAGTGACAGGATCAGATTTCATGATCTTAGTTTTCTGAATGTTGAGTTTTAAGCCAACTTTTTCCACTTTCCTCTTTCACTTTCATCAAGAGGCTCTTTAGTTCTTTCTCATTTTCTGTCGTAAGGGTGGTGTCATCTTCATGTCCAAGGTTATTGATATTTCTCCTGGCAATCTTGATTCCAGCTTGTGCTTCCTCCAGCCCATCATTTCTCATGATGTACTCTGCATATAAGTTAAATAAGCAGGGTGACACTATATAGTCTTGATGTACTCCTTTCCCTATTTGGAACCAGTCTGTTGTTCCATGTCCAGTTCTAACTGTTGCTTCCTGACCTGTATACAGATTTCTCAGGAGGCAGGTCAGGTGGTCTGGTATTCCCATCTCTTTCAGAATTTTCCAGTTTGCTGTGATCCACATAGTCAAAGGCTTTGGCATAGTCAATAAAGCAGAAATAGATGTTTTTCTAGAACTCTCTTGCTTTTTTGATGATCCAGCGGATGTTGGCAATTTGATCTCTGGTTCCTCTGCCTTTTCTAAAACCAGCTTAAACATACAGAAGTTCACGGTTCACATACTGTCGAAGCCTGGCTTGGAGAATTTTGAACATTACTTTGCTAGCATGTGAGATGATTGCAGTTGTGCAGCAGTTTGAACATTCTTTGGGATTGCCTTTCTTTGGGATTGGAATGAAAACATACTTTTCCAGACCTGTGGCCACTGCTGAGTTTTCCAAATTTGCTGGCATATTGAGTGAAGCACTTTCATAGCATCATCTTTTAGGATTTGAAATAGTTCAGATAGAATTCCATCACCTCCACTAGCTTTGTTCATAGTGATGCTTCCTAAGGCCCACTTAACTTCACATTCCAGGATGTCTGGAATTCAAGCCAGAAACTGGCTTGGGTAGCCTTTCCCTTCTCCAGAGGATTTGGATTTCCATCCAATCCAGGGATGGAACCCAGGTCTCCCACATTGCAGGCAGATTCTTTACCAGCTGAGCCACAAGGCAAACCCAAGAATACTGGAGTGGGTAGCCTATCCCTTCTCCAGTGGATCTTCCTGACCCAGGAATCGAACTGGGGTCTCCTGCATTGCAGGCAGGTTCTTTACCTACTGAGCTATGAGGGAAGCCCTGTTTAACCACATAAAAGATATGTAAATCAGTGACCACTTTCAGCTTGCTTCTCTAACGTTAATATGGTAACATGGCAAATCAGGATTAAATGAGGCACATATGTAACACGCTGAACATGGCGCATGCTACATAGCTGGTGCTCAAAACTGACAATTTGCATCTGCCTATCTATTTATCCTACCCTTTTAAAAAAAGTTAATCCTTTTTTTTTTCATTTATTTTTATTAGCTGGAGGCTAATTACTTTACAATATTGTAGTGGGTTTTGCCATACATTGACATGAATCAGCCATGGATTTACATGTGTTCCCCATCCCGATCCCCCCTCCCGCCTCCCTCTCCATCCCATCCCTCTGGGTCTTCCCAGTGCACCAGCCCTGAGCACTTGTCTCATGCATCCAACCTGGGCTGGTGATCTGTTTCACCCTTGATAGTATACTTGTTTCAGTGCTAATCCTAATAATATTCAGTTACCTGTAGTTTACTATATAGCTAAACAATCACTTTAATTTCAGATTTTATTTTGTTTTTATATTTAGCAAATGTAAATGTGCACTTGATTTAATACCTGGGGTTATAAAGAGCAACAGAAATAATCTCCTGGTGTATATTGGTCAAGTTTAGAAAATGTATTCACTTACCAGCTCACTGAATTCATTATTGCCTAGATCAAGTCTTTCCAACTGGGCCAGTTTGTGCATTGACCTATAACAGATGGAGAAAAATAATATTGTGAGGCAGTGTATGACACATTGCTCCAAAAGACATTCCAGCCACCTTCTTGTCAGATTTATCTGGGTATATTATGCACAGATATGGGGGTATTTTTCAGGGAGAAGTAAATTTCAAATATATAGAAACATGTTCAAACTGTTGCCTGAAAACCTTTAGTAGCTTACCATGTTTCCAAAAGCCAGTCTGTGGATGGAGTACAGGCCTGACTGCTTAATGAAAGTCTGGGAAGCTTGTTAAATATCTGTACCAATACAAGGTACCAGTTGAGGCTCTAACATCCATATTTTTAATAATCCACACAGGTTTGGGAACCAATGGATAAACTTAGCTCTTGGTGAAGCATTTTAAAATTCCACAGTATGGCCACAATTTCATCATCAATCCTGTTAATTTTTAACTTTCTTAAATGAATTTTTGTTATAGACAAACTTGTTTCTTTTTTAGGGTATGGTCGATTTATAATATCATGTAAGTTTCCGATGGACAAAGTTGTTATTCACAATTTTTAAAGGTTATATTTCATTTATAGTTATTATAAAATATTGGTTATATTCCTTGAGATGTATTATATACCCTGGTAGCTTATTTTATACATAGCAGCTTGTACTAAAATCCCCTACTCCTAATTTTGTACTCATTATCTCCTAAGCACATTGGCTTGATGATGTTACAGTTTTGAATAACTGGAAACCTTTGGCAAGAGTTGGTCTCAAAGATTAGAAGTACTCGTGTGCATTACATACATAACCAGTATTTGTCAAGCCATTTTCAAGTATAAGAAACAACATAGGAAAAGGTAATAGCATTCTTCTGATTTTCAAATTTTTTATCTCCCCACTAACCAGAATACTATCTTCAAGTCTTGACTATATACAGAAACTCTGGAGGCATTGTTGACTCAAATCTTAAAAAAATTTAGTTCCTTCATCTTTAAAATTCATGTAGCCATTATCTTATAGGACTTTTATGAGCAGCAAATGAAATACTACTATAATTCAGACTCTTTCAGGCACTCAGAAATGCAAAAAAAAAAAAAAAAATCTGTGTACTCTTTCTCTACTCAGAAACTGTTTTTCAAAGATTATTATGTGTTAGAGAGTCTTCTGGGGTCTGGGAAATAGCACTGTATGAAAAGAAAGAAAAATTACTCCTTGAAAGGACTCTACTTCTAGTGCAGATGATAATGACAATAAGTAAAATGATTAAGTAAAATAAAATAATATTCTAGAAGGTTGTAAGTGCTATGAACAACACTTAAGCAGAGGGGGAAGATAAGAATTTTTATAACAGGATTACAGTTTCTAACAGGGTAATCAGGTCTCATGGAGAAGAAATGTGAGTCTAGTGTACTGATTTGACTGTACACCTTTTTCCTTAAGATAAACACATGTGGGTCAGGGACCTATTTCCCTGTCTCGCACAGGAATCTAACAGGTGTGAATTCCCCTTACAAACGACTGGCCTAGAAGGCACGATCACAACCATAAGTCAGGCAGAAAACATCAGGACTTGGTTACAGTTTGGGTCACATTCTCCATCAGTTATGCTGACAATTTCATCATCACTTGTCTGAACCAAGCAACCTGCTGATTATTCAGATTCATTTGTAATGTTCACCTAGTTATCTGAAGTTCTAATGAGCAAGTTCTAATGAAAATGGTACTCAATTGTGTTAAATGATGCTTACCAACCTATGTTCATATTATATACATAAAAGGGGAAGAAATGTGTAAAATATCCATGACTGTTACTTTTGTCATCGCTACTTCTGCTGCCTGTAACATTCTACCCACAAATCTTTGCAAAGCTGGCTCCTTTTCAACTCAGCTTATATGTTTTCTCCTCATATCCCCGAATTAAATCTCCCTTCCCATCTTCACTTTGTATATTGCCCTGTTTCATTTTCTTAACACTTACCATTGAAAGTATTAAACATTTTTATTTTAATATTCAATACTGAAAATTAAAATACTTTTTGCTAACTTCCTAATTATTTCCCCCCTGCTAGATTCAAGCTTCATGAGAGCCAGTAAATTGTCAGTCATACAAACAGCTTCTCAGCCAGTGTTTGTTTAGTGAAGATATTCATTTGTGCATGAGTGAATGATTCTTTACCAGGGAGATGTTTGAATTCTAGAAATATTTACAAAGAAAAATCATTCAGTTTTTACCAGGCATCTACAACTAATTAACAGTTGCCAAAGAGATATCCTAATAGGCCTGATTTAATGAATATTGTAATGAATATACATTAGCTTACTTATTAAGAATTATGCATAATGTTAAAGGCAGATAAGGCTGAAGTTTATCTGTCTTAGAATATCTATATCTTGTGTTAAGTTTACTCCTGACATTTCAACTCGTAGGTTTTAAAAATTCCAAATAATAAAAAATGCTAAGTGAAATATTTAGGTGAGTTTTTCTTTTTTTTTTGATATCTCAAATATAGCAACAGCACTTTAAAAGGAAAGCAGTCTAGGACACAGAATCAATTCAGGCAATCTGGGTTTAAATCCCAATTCTACCTCTCACTAGCTGTTTGACTTTAAACCAACAAGAATATATTTGCTTCTCATCTATGATATGGGAATGATAATAAGAATCCTTACATTATAGGGTTATTCTGATGATTAAAATAAGTTAATAAGTTAAAGCACATAAATAATGCCTGACATATGGTAGGTGCTCTTTAAGAGTTAGGTATTGAAAAACTTAGGGAAGAATTTCAGAGTTGGAAATATTTTAAGAAATTATTGAGGTCAGAGTTTCTGAAGTTTTCCTAAGGACTTGTGTGTTGCATGATTTAAAAAAAATTCAGATGGCTAGTACATTTTGGCAAATCTTGCTTAAAAAATGTCAAATAGGTTTCTTAGCAGGATTTCTCATAAAATATACAAATGCATATTATGATTATTTAACAGATTCATTTTGACTATTTCCCATATATATGATCAAAAACATTTCTCTTTTCTACAGGAGATTTCTTAGACTCTGTTCAGTTCAGTTCAGTCGCTCAGTCGTGTCTGACTCTTTGCGTCCCCATGAATTGCAGCACACCAGGCCTCCCTGTCCATCACCAACTCCTGGAGCTTTCTTAGACTAGGAGAACATTTTAAATGATTTTTTTGTAGATGATGAAGTTGTGTTCTTCTCCATCCTAGTCCATGAAATCATAGACATATACTTAGTGCATGAAAACACAAGCCTGTGTGTTTTCCTATCATGAGTACAGGATTTAAATTTGATCAAATCATCCTCATTTGTCTGTTGAAACTGACCAATCATGCTCTGCCTCTCAGCTCCCAATATTCACTTCAGGCTCTCTTTGCATTTATAACTATTTTAGACATGTCCCCCTGGTCTGACTTTCACATCCTTCTTTAAAAGATCATGTTGATGTCTGCCATTTGGTTTTATGCACTGCAACCTCAGGAAAAAGGAATGTTCCTGTCTCCTCTCTAGAGGAGACTTCATGACTTGTTTAAGGTCACATGGAAAGTTAGTGTTAGGGCTGACACAGGACCTCTTTTTCCAGCAGTATCTAGTCATCTAAATCTGGTCTGAATTATTTGGCTTGACCATTGTTTAAATATGAATGTTTTTAAGAAAAATATATGCTCTAAAGCTGACTGTAGTCTATGTCAGGGGTCAACAAACATTTTTCTATTTAAGGCTAGATAAGAAGTGTTTTATGTTCTGTGGGCCATATTGTCTCTGTCTCAATTACTCAATTCTGCCATTGTAGTGCAATGCCATATGTGACATGTTAACAAATGGAGATGATTGTTTCCCAATAAAGTTTTATTTATAAAAAGGGGGTCACCAAATTTGGAACATAAGCCATAATTTTCCAACCCCTGGTCTATATCAGTCTAGATAGTTCCATGTGTTTATGACATAAGCCTGGTCCCTAAGAAATATCTAAGTCTTCAAAACTTGATATAACAGATAAATTAAGGACTGGAAATATTTACCATTAGATAATTGCCACTAGATAACTATATTTATATACTATTTGAAATTCTTATTCTTAGGGTACATGTTACTGGAATCTAGGGGCATTTGTTCTTAATAGTGTCATTTGGTTGCACTTATGAAAATTAAATCCTTACTAGAATGCTATTACTTTATAGCATTTATCCAATTGCAAATCTGATAAAAGATTCCAGTTAGAGCAATTACAGGAAATAATGCAATATCTTGGTACATCTGTCACTTTGATAAAATTGCATAATCTGTGATTTGCTTTTTATCAGATTCAGAGGTTTTATCTATTTAAGTGTACAATTACTTCTGAAGCCACATTAACTTGGCAGGATTTTTGTTCCTCCATAAATTCCCAGTGCAGTAACTTGGGTTTGCTGACTCTTGCAAGATTCTGCAAATTTTTGGCATGAGTTTATTCATTCCAGCTTTTAACTTGTCTTTCAAATGTTCTCAGACACTCTCTAATTATTGGCTATTCATGTCACAAGGATAGGAAAACTCCCCTCAGTTCCTACTGTCTGATGTTTCTCTCTCATTGGAACTTAGGGAAAGAATATACTATCTTTCCATTTTACCTTATCCATCTCCTATGTTAAATGGACATTTGCATTTTATACTTTGGACATGCCAATTCTACCACACTATTGGGTCCTTCTCTTGTTCACAATTTTTCTTTAAATGAACCTTGTATTATACATTTTGAGATAAATCATTTCTTATGACACATGTACTGAGGATAAGAAGGCCCAGGAACTGATATTCTTTAAAACTGCAACACTGGCATATCTCATTTATTTTGAAGAAATGTACACTCACTATCTGTGCACACCAGAAAAAATCTAAAATCTAGTATCCAATAACATAATTTCTATGATAAAATATTTTCTATAAAAATTCTCCCTTAATGGCCTATATAGGAAAAGAATCTTAAAAAGAAGAATGGATATATGCTTATGTATAACGGATTCAGTACGCTGAATACCTGACAACACAACATTGTAAATCACATTGTAAACACAACTAATACAACATTGTAAATCACATTGTAAACACAACTAACACAACACAGTAAATCAACTATATTCCAATAAAAATTTAAAAAAATTCTTCGATTATTGCTAAATCTTAAGCCAATGTTACAGTTACAATATTTATGTACTCTCCATCATATCCATTCAATTTCCTCCTAAGAAGAGCAACAGAAAGTTAAACTGGCTCCTTGGATGTCCCAGAAGGACATGTAACCACACAAAACATCTATTATTTTGTTGAAGAATATTTAGAAGACTTAATTTTTAATTCTAATTAAGCAATTTGCAAATGCTTCTAATTAAAATAATTCTCCTTATAGTATTAAATTATTAGTAAAATATTTAAAATATAAAATTTATATCAAACTGTCACATACTTTCAGCGTGTCCTTGGGAAATATTTTTTCCTTATAAATAGTCAACATTTAAAAGTTTAAGCTGAAAAAAAAAATAAAAGTTTAAGCTGATTTCTTGGTGTCATATTGAAAAATTTTTCTTTCCTATAACTACATATCTCTATTTTAATGCATAGCATGAAAAAATATTCTGTATGAAGAAATAAACTCACAGGTAACTTCTGAAGATAACATCTAGTTCATATAGTAAGAGAAACTTCTCCAATGAAGTGTGAAATATTAACTTGTGAACAACAACCAGATATAAGACAATTTCTGCACTGCTCTAATTAGATTGAGGAGAAGGCTGAATTTCATTACTCTGTCTCTAGTCTTCTTGATTTATGACCAGAACCAACCATTCATTTACTCTGAACATGAATTTTCCCACTGACCAAAAATTTTTGTGCATCCCTAACTCATAACAACGCAACAACAAAAAAATTGTACACGACTTTTTGAACTCTTTCTGAAGGGACGGTGACATATGAGCAGAAACAACAATTATCTCTGTGGATGACCACACTGGAAGAACTGAAGCTCCTAACTTGCACTGAAGCAGTCCAATCAAGAGGCTATGGGAAATACAGTCAACTCTGAAGATGTTCATCTGCACTAGAATACGCTGCAACCTACACTGTATGCTCATGAATAGGTTTCAAATGCTACTGAAAAAACACTCAGGCAAAGCTATTTTAAAACTCCTTTAGTTTTAAACTGAGCAGGGACCCTGTGTATTTTATGAGACCCTTTTCACATACACACACACACATGCACACACACACACAGGCTCATTGTTTCAGGCTCATTATTTCTTCCTATTATTTGATGAAAAAATTAAAACTTGCCACATTGGGCTTTCTAAATATTCATGTACTCTTAGATAGATCTGGCCTTAGAGTGTTGATATGCTGACTGATGTATAATACAGAAACAACCCTGTGACTAAGATGTCATAGAATTTGAACTTTAGCAGATAAAGACCTTTGAAAATAATCTGCCAAGGTAGCCACGGCTGGTTTCCCAGGCAACTGTCATTTCCTTTCTCTTTCTTCCTTGCCAGCGGTATCAGACTGCATCAGAAACTGGAAATGCCAAAGAGTTACTAGGCAAACCTCCTCTGCAGCTGGGATATAAGCTGCATATGACTCAGTTCTGGTTATAAGAATAGGAAGAGGAAGAAAAGAGATTCTGAGGGAGATCCTACGAAAAATTTTTCCCCTTGATTTAAAAAGAGGGAGAGAGGCATGAGAACTTTCCCCTGTCCCTCTTTCTCCTCTTTTTCTCATGTTTGAAAGAAAATGTGAGGTCTGGAGTTGTGGCAGACACTATGAAACCAAGAGGCAACAAACTCAAGAATGAGAACCAGCATGCTGGGAATAGCATGTGGAAAAATCGAAAAAGCTTTTGGTAAAATCATTAAGCCACTGAAACCAACTCTGAAACTGCTTATCTCAAGGCTTTGTTATAAGGTACCTATTACTTAAAAAGCCACTTTTACTCAGAATTCTGTTTCTTACTGCCAAAAGCATATTTCTAAATACACTCCTTCTACCAAGCTATTAAGTACTTCTAAGAGTGTCACATGGCTTGTTGGCAGATATAAAATAAAAATAGAAATCTGTTAAATCCCAGAAGTGTCTGATATCCCACTCATTAAAAAAAAAAAAAAAACTTAAAAAAATCCTGATTTATTAATTTGAATTTTAGGCAAAAGTGTAAAAGAAATAGTCTTAGCACTTTTGTTCTTAATTAGAAAAGACTTTTTTGACAATACTAAGCTAGTGCAGAAATGAATATTTTACTACTTAAATTAAGTACAAAGGTGTTTTGGGGATGTTTAGAGATAATATGCATTTTAAATAATTTAAAAAGAAATAGAAAATATGTATAAAATTATTTGCATAGCTTTTGCAGCTTCAATTGATTTTATTTTTTTCTTCCACATATATTGAGCTATAACTGAAATACAGCACTGTATAAGTTTAAAGATGTACAGCAAGATGATTTGACTTATTTATATCATGAAATGATTGCCACAATAGGTTTAGTGAACATCCATCATTTCATATAGATAAAAAAAGAGAAGAAAAAAAAAAAGAAAATTTTTTTTCCTGTGATGAGAGCTCTTAGTATTTACTCTCTTAGTGACTTTCATATAGAATACACAGGAGTGTTAATTACATTAATCATGTTATACAATACACTCTACCTGCTGCTGCTGCTAAGTCACTTCAGTCGTGTCCGACTCTGTGCGACCCCATAGACGGCAGCCCACCAGGCTCCCCCGTTCCTGGGATTCTCCAGCAAGAACACTGGAGTGGGTTGCCATTTCCTTCTCCAATGCATGAAAGTGAAAAGTGAAAGTGAAGTCGCTCAGTCATGTCCGACTCTTAGCGACCCCATGGACTGCAGCCCACCAGGCTCCTCCATCCATGGGATTTTCCAGGCAAGAGGACTGGAGTGGGGCGCCATTGCCTTCTCCACAACACACTCCTAGTACTTATTTATCTTATAATTGGAAAATTTGTATCTTCAACCACCTCCTTGCTTTCTCCCCTCTGGTAACCACAGATTTGATCTCTCTTTCTATGAGATTGTTTGTTTGTTTGATTTTGAAGTATAATTGACCTACAACACTATGTTAGTTCTTGGTGCACAACATAATGATTTGATGTTTCTATACATTACAAATTGATCATCATGATAAGTCTAGTTACCATCTGTCACCATAAAAAGATATAACATAATTATTAACTATATTCCTCACAACCCAGATAATCACGATGGTGTGATCACTCACCTAGAGCCAGACATCCTGGAATGTGAAGTCAAGTGGGCCTTAGGAAGCATCACTACGAACAAAGCTAGTGGAGGTGATGGAATTCCAGTTGAGCTATTTCAAATCCTGAAAGATGACACTGTGAAAATGCTGCACTCAATATGCCAGCAAATTTGGAAAACTCATCAGTGGCCACAGGACTGGAAAAAGTCAGTTTTCATCTCAATCCCAAAGAAAGGCAATCCCAAAGAATGCTGAAACTACTGCACAATTGCACTCATCTCACATGCTAGTAAAATAATGCTTAAAATTCTCCAAGCCAGGTTTGAGCAATACATGAACCGTGAAGTTCCAGATGTTCAAGCTGGTTTTAGAAAAGGCAGAGGAACCAGAGATCAAATTGCCAACATCCGCTGGATCATCGAAAAAGCAAGAGAGTTCCAGAAAAACATCTATTTCTGCTTTATTGACTATGCCAAAGCCTTTGACTGTGTGGATCACAATAAACTGTGGAAAATTCTGAAAGAGATGGGAATACCAGACCACCTGACCTTCCTCTTGAGAAACCTATATGCAGGTCAGGAAGCAACAGTTAGAACTGGACATGGAACAACAGACTGGTTCCAAATAGGAAAAGGAGCACGTCAAGGCTGTATATTGTCACCATGCTTATTTAACTTAAATGCAGAGTACATTATGAGAAATGCTGGCTGGAAGAAGCACAAGCTGGAATCAAGTTTGCCAGGAGAAATATCAATAACCTCAGATATGCAGATGACACCACCCTTATGGCAGAAAGTGAAGAAGAAATAAAGAGCCTCTTGATGAGAGTGAAGAAGTTGACTTAAAACTTGAGAGTCCCTTGGACTGCAAGGAGATCCAACCAGTCCATCCTAAAGGAGATCAGTCCTGAGTGTTCATTGGAAGGATTGATGTTGAAGCTGAAACTCCAATACTTTGGCCACCTGATGCAAAGAGCTGACTCATTTGAAAAGACCCTGATGCTGGGAAATATCGAGGGCAGGAGGAGAAGTGGATGACAGAGGATGAGATGGTTGGATGGCATCACCGACTCGATGGACATGAGTTTGAGTAAACTCCGGGGATTGGTGATGGACAGGGAGGCTTAGCGTGCTGCAATTCATGGGGTCGCAAAGAGTTAGACATGACTGAGCGACTGAACTGAACTGAACTACCACTCTGCATTTCATTCCTGTTATTTATTTTATAACTAGAAGTTTGTACTAACTTCCTTCACCCATTTCACTCATCCCCTTGATGCCTTTCCCTTCTGGCAACCATCTGTTCTCTGTATCTATGACTGTTTCTTGTTTGTTTGTTTGATCCTGTGTTTTGGTTTTCAGATTCCTTGTATAAGTGTAATCATATAGTATGCATCTTTCCCTGTCTGACTTATTTCATTTATTAATAACATAATACCTTTGAGGTCCAACAATGTTAGAAGTAATTTGTTTTTTCCTTCCTGAATTTGTCTTATCAAAATTCTAGTTTTTCATTTTGACAATTTCATTTTCATCAATTATTCTGTGGGTTTTGGTATGATTTCTGTTTACAATTACAACTTTTCAGAAACAATGACTGTAGGTCTATATATATTCTGTTTCATTTACTTTTTACTACTTTATAGTTTCAGAAATAAGGTAAAGATAATATTTTTCAAATCTGTATACCTTTTCACTTTTATATTTGTTATATATTCATATATTTTCATATATATTCATATTTGATATATGAATATACAATGTATGAATATTCATTATATGAATATATTCATGAACATATATATTCATATATATATAATTTTTTTCTAAATTCAGCTTCTTCTTAAAATATTTGCCTCAGACTCAACTAGATTTTTTTCTTCTATGTATTTACTATGAGAGATTCTTCCCTTAATATTTGAATGCTAAAACCTACATTACTGGTATTTTTTTATGATGTCTATCAATACATAGAAATGACATTTGATTTTATTTAATAATTGGAGTTATATATTCTTTCAGCTGTATATGATCACTTAAAATAGCCATTAAAAACAGATTCACTTGGGATAACTTTTTGATTGGCCTTAAACAGGACTAATATCTTCCCCCATGGATATAATTTGGCATAAAGTCTATCATGCTAAAATATAACAATCAGTAGTCACAAGTTGTGAAATAAAATATAATACAATAGCTACCAGAAATAATGGACTGTACAAGAGAAACCAAATAGAACAATGGGTAACAAATACACTCAAGATGAGACCATTGTGAAATGTGCCTCATAATGAAGACTCATTTCAAAGAACTGTTAAAGACACCAAATTCTAATACCACCATTTCTTATGGGTAATTATATAAAATCAGTCTTGCTTTTAAAAAGTCATAAGTTCAAACAGTGTTTCTCAACATACTGTCAAAAAATCATATTTTTGAACCTGAATTTTACTGAGGAAAGATTCACTTTTTGTCAATGTTACAAAACACTTAGCTAAGTGGCCAAAGAGAAAGAAAGGTCTGATACTTCATATCATCTTTGTCATTGTAGACAAGGTAACAAGTTGATTACCTCCCTTTTGTACTACCCTGAAGCTTCACTTTACAAATTCCTTGTAAAGTAAGCCTTTTAAATTTATTAAACAATTATTTCATTAATGTAACAAACATCTATTGAATAGAAGTCAGATGCCAGGCTAAGGGCTGGGGCTAACATGTGGTCAGTGCCTTCAGGTACCTTACAACTTAGTGAAATGGACGTAAAAACTTAAAATTAACAATAATAATGGATAATTGGAAGTTTTTCTTATGTGTATAACAGTAATTCAAGGATTTATACAACAAACATAGTCCCTGCTCTGATGGAATTTATATTCTAACAGAAAATTGAGTTCAATGATTTTGAAATTAATGTGCTAATTTATTATGCCTGGGACTCATGTTGCCCAGAAAATGTCAGTGTTGTGAGAACTTGTAATTCAGGAACTGACCCAGAGTTGGCTTCATATCTGATAATATTGGAATTAGGGCTAATGAGATGAAGAGTTCAGTAGACAGAGAGGGCAGAAAGGAAATTTCAAGCAAAGGACACGAGTATTAGCATTCTCCAAGGTATTGAAGTATTTGACATGTTTGGGAAATAAAGAAGTGTTTTCTCAATAAAATGCTTGGCAACAAGAAGGGACTCCAAGGAGTTTTTTGTTTCCTTAACGTTAAAGACTGAGGAAGACACAGAAAGTTCTTTCTCAAAGCAGTTCACTCATGGGGAAGACTGGTTCAGAGAATAACTCCCCTGTGAGGCCACAGGGGGTCACGTTCCCAGAGTCAACCTGGACCTTCACACTGTGAGGGGAGCTCGCAGGTCTTAGGGATGGAGAGGCATCAGTGCCAGAATAAGAAGATGGAGCCCACCACACTTTAAGAAAAGGAAGGACTGATTGTCCCAGTAAAGCTGTTAGAAAGAACCTGCCTCTAACGTCTCCATCTCCTATTTTGATAAATGCTACCACTACCTTCCTTGTAGTCTAAAATAGAAACCTGGAAGCTATTCCTAACTTTTCTTCCTCTATCACCCTCCAAATCAGTCAATTGCAAACATCTGTTTTTTCTACCTCTGTTATATGTCTTGAATGTATGTTCTCTTTTCATCTTCTCTGCCTGACCTAGAAAAGGCTTCATATCAGATAACATGCTGAGAAAGCATGACAGATAACTTGCTGTTCAGTCAAAGCTATGTTTTTTCCCAGTATTCATGTACAGATGTGAGAACTGGACCATAAGGAAGCCTGAGTGCTAAAGAATTGATTCTTTTGGATTGTGGTGCTGGAGAAGACTCTTGAGAGTCCCTTGGACTGGAGATTAAAGGAGATTAAAGCAGTAAATCCTGAAGGAAATCAATCCTGAATATTCATTGGAAGGACTGATGCTGAAGCTGAAGCTCCAATACTTCTACCACCTGATGTGAAGAGCTGATTCATTGGGCAAGATCCTGATGCTGGGAAAGACTGAAGGCAAAAGGAGAAGGGGGTGGCAGAGAATGAGACGGTTAGATAACATCACCAACCCAGTGGACATGAATTTGAACAAACTCTGGGAGATAGTGGAGGACAGAGGAGCTTGGCATATTGCAGTCCACATGGCCACAAAGAGTTGGACATGACTTAGCGATCGAACAATAACAGCATCAGATGATATTAGAATTAGGGTTTAAAAGATGAAGAATCCCTTAGCTGCTTTCACTTGTTAGTTTACTTACAACTAACTTACTTCTTGGTTTGGCACCTCTTACTTAATGGGTTATGGTGACCCAGGGCTCCGTAACAGCCTCTTTGCTAGTTGCCTACCTTCAGCTATCAGCTTCTTCTGATCCATATTTATCATTGTCACAAGAGTAACCTCCCATATTATGTCATTTCTGGGCACAGAAATAAAATTGTTTCAGGAAAATGTCCAAATTTCTCAACACTGTATTCAAGGAAATTATAATTTGACACTAGTCTACCTTTCTGGTTTTACTGCCTATAATCCCCCTATAGATATTATTATCTACAGCCATTTATAGTATCCTAAATTAGCTATGTTCTCTAATGGGAGCCATTCTCTGGTAGATTTAACTTTGGAGGTCATGAGGCTAAATTGAGCCCCTTTAAATATGTCTCAGGAGATGCTGCAGATTAAAAAATACAATTGAGAGGAACTGCATTTTTATGAAAGGAGATTATTAGTGAAAATATTGTTACAGTTTTGCCTCTTGAAAAGTATTATGCTATCAAAGGAATATTATAAGAAAAACTGTTGTAATTTTTGTAGGCCAGGAAAAAAAAAAAACCCACCAAACCATTTTGGTTTGTATGCAACCAGTATGAAGTCTCTCATGAGAAGCTGAGAAATAGAAAATAATATTTTAAAATCTATCTAAGAGATGTAATATATAACATGATGACTATGGGGAACACTGCTATATGGTATACATGAAAGTAGTTGAGAGGAAATCCTAAGAGTTCTTGTCATAAGGAAACAAATTTCTTCTTTTTTTACTTTTTATTTTTATGCCTCTAAATGAGATGGTAGATGCTAACTAAACTTACTGGAGAAATAATTTCAGTATATACATATATGTGTACATATATACATATATATATTGTGTTTCATGCCCTCAATCTTTCCCAGCATCATGGTCTTTTTTCCAATATGTCAGCTCTTCACATCAGATGGCCAAAGTATTGGAGCTTCAGCTTCAGCATCAGTCCTTGCAATGAATATTCAGGGCTGACTTCCTTAGGATTGACTGGTTTTATCTCCTTGCTGTCCAAGGGACTCTCAAGAGTCTCCTCCAGCACCACTATTCAAAAGCATTAATTCTTTGATGCTCAGCCTTCCTTAAGGTCCAATACTCACACCCATACGTGACTACTGGAAAAACTATACCTTTGACTATGAGGGTCCTCTTGTGGAACAGAATTGACCAGTACCTTGAACTTGGCCCTCCAACTTCTATAACTATGAGAAATAAATTCCTGTTGCTCAAGTCATTCAGTCACAGCAACCTGAGCTGACTAATAATATTTGGAAATTACAGGCTTGGTAATTTCTTAAATTGGATGCCCAACATCTGGCATTTTGGTAATTTCCACTTTAGGAATCTTGGTAGGAGGCAAAGCTTACCTATTGAGAAAGGAACAGCAGGCCTGACAGCTGACAGCTGGTAGCTAGCCTGGCTCCTACCACCAAACCATAATATTTCCCTGCTGATCATAAGCAATTTCACAGAATTATCAGTTGAGGACTCTTACAGACAATAATACAATAAAGCAGAAATAAGTTGACTACAAAATCAGACCTGGATAGAGACCAAAGCAGACCTCGTGTTTCTATTACTATGAGTTGTTACAACCTCTCCCCTGACAACTCCAATTCCTTTCCATCCTCCTGGTCTCACAGGTTAAAAAACGCCCAAATCTCCAATAACCAAATGTCCCACTTTCAGAGAACACCTGATCCAGAAAGACAAGCATGTACTCAAACCTTCTCCAAAATCACCTAGAAGTCTGTCCTAACTCCCTCTTACTGGGCTACTGCATGGTTCTCCGTGGACTGCAGCTTCCCAGGCTGCAGCAATTAAACCTATTGTTGATGAGTAAGTTTAGTGGTGGCTTTTGGCTGTTTGGGATCAACCTCCCTTTTAGAAGCCAGGTATCTTGTTTTCAAGTTTCTCTGGCTGGCATCAGTGAACTGGGTACAGGGACTTTATGTCAGACACGTGCTTCCTTCTCGCCACAGAAGCTAACTGTGGAGAATTCTTTATGGCTAAAGCAGCAACAGCGGCAAAAGTAACACTGCAGGGCGATGGTTCAATATTGGTGGTCAGAACCCAGTGCTGGCAAGGTGCCGGTACAAACAGTGGCATTCAGCATTCAGTGGTGGCAATAATGGTATTACATCACAGTGTTCTTTTTAAAATTGCTTTTGCCTCTTGTCTAAGTTTTACTTGTTATATAGCCTGTTCTTTCATTTATCCAGGGTCCTATCATTAAAGTCTTCTTCAGCTTAAATCACACAGAGTGGGCTTTGCTGGTGGCTTGCAGTAAAGAATCTGCCTGCCAATTCAGGAGACACAGGTTTGATCCCTGGTTGGGAAAGGTCCCATATTCCATGGAGGAAACTAAGCCTGTGTGCCACAACTAGTGAGCCTGGGCTCTACAGACTGGGAGATACAACTACTGAAGCCCATGCTTTGCAACAAGAGAAGCTATTGCAATGAGAAGCCTGCACCCTGTAGCTAGAGAGTAGCCTCTGCCAGCAGAAACTAGAGAAAAAGACCTGCAACGTAACAAAGACCCAGCACATTCAAAAATAAAGAAAGAATTAAAAATTTAAAATCATACAAAGTTGGTTAAGAATCTGTTGATACTGGAACAATACACAGTAGCCACCTATGCAAACTCAAACATTTGATGACTGAAATATAACTATCTAATCACAGATGCTCCTAAGTTCCAGGTCTAAATTTTTTTAAAAATTTTTTACTGAACCCTTTGGCTACAACATTTGCACTCCCAATTTATCATGTTGAAAACAAAGTTAGTCATCTTCCCAGACCTCCTCTATTTCCTGAATATGAGTTGATACTACTTAAATCAGAAACCCATAACTAATTAGTCACAAGTTCTATGGATTCTACTCACTGAAACCTGTTTCTTCTCAACTCTATATTCACCATCATAGCTCTAGTTCAAATCATTGCTTGTCCTGTGAATTACTTCCTTGGCATTGTCACCTGTTATTGTGTCTGCTATAATACACTCCCCACTTAGAAGCTGCAGATATCTTTTAAAAATGCAAAAATTATAATGATGTCAAATAAAACTTTTCTTTTGGTCCCCTTGCCAGAACAAAGTTGCTTCCAGAATAAAAATTCACATGATGCTGGCATGTTCAGAAATGCTCTTGAGTTACTATTTCCAGGATATGTTCAATTGTGCTTCGTGGATTGTGTAATGATGTCTAATAGTGACTCTTTTTAGTCTCTATTCTAAACAGGAAGTGATACTGCTAAAGAAGTTTTTAGAAACCTTTGCCAACCCTGTAAGCACCAAAGCATCACAGTATAAATTGATCCTATGAAGCATTTATTTGTTCATTTAATATTTATTAAGCATCTACTATGTATTAGGACTTATTCTATGATATAAGAATGTAGATAAAAGTAAAACAGATAAAGTCTCTGCCCTGTGAAGCTACCATTTTAGTGGGAGAGATGTATGAGAAGGAAATAAACCTAAGTGTACAATACAGCTGGCGTCCCAGGTGGTGCTAGTGGTAAAGAGTCTGCCTGACAATGCAGGAGACCTAAGAGACATGGGTTCGATCCCTGGGTGGGGAAGATCCCCTGGAGGAGGGCATGGTAACCCACTCCAGTATTCTTGCCTGAGAATCCCCATGGACAGAGGAGCCTGGAGGGCTCCAGAGGGTCTCCATAGGGTCGACATGACTGGAGGGACTTAGCACACATGCATACAACATAGCATGTGGTGAGAGTGCTATGAGGAGAGTAAAGCAGTGTGAGGATTATTGAGAGTATTTGGAGAGCTGCTATTTCATACAAAATGGTCAGAGAAAGCCACCCTGTAAAGCTAACATTTTATCAAAGTTCTGAAAGACATAAAGAAATGCAGTGACATAATGTGGTAGACATATAAACACAGAATACTATACCATATAAATCATGACTTCTGTAGGTAAGACTGTCCAGAATCAAATTTGAGCTCTGTCACTTATAAGACTTATAACTTAGGGCAAGATATTTAGTATCCCTGTGCCTCAGTTTTCCCATAAAATGGGAACTATATGAGTATCTATATTATTGGGTTGTACCTCTTAAATAAGTTAATAGATGTAAAGTGCTGGAAGCACATGGTAAACACTCAATGACAGAAGTTATTATTGTTTTGAAAAATGTATGCTAAAACAAATAATTGAGGTTAGGAAGAAAAAATATCACACAATACAATCCATAATTTATAGACATAATTTAATCCATATTTATAGGCATAAAATATTGGGGGAAGCCAAACCTTCAGTAGAAACCAAATAATGAAGACTCAGAGGCTAGCCTGTGAGCAGACGCATAGGAAACCACAAAGAAAAACTTCATATCATTCATCCAAGTATTCATCGAATACTTACTACATTTCAAGCACCATGCCAGATAATGGACATGGAGGTAAGAAAGTTAGACATTATCTCTTTTTTAACAGAAATTTTATAGTATAACAAGAAGACATACAGTAAAATAGAGTAATCACAGTAAAAGGCATAAATGTAATGGTATAGGACATCCAGAGAGGATACTACAGGAATATATAACCAGAATAGTGCAATAAAAAGTATACATGCCAGACAACATATAGCAAATCATCTAGATGAAACCAAACCATTTTCGTTACCCTCACTTTTATTTTAACTGCTAATCACAGTGTAAGATACCTATAAAAGAGTACATATCAGAAGTATAATGAATTTTCATATACTGAACTGACTCTCACATAATCAATTTCAAGATGAAGAAATAAAATGCTTTCAGAGTCCAAAAGCAGCAGTCTCCTTCATGCACCCTTTTAGTCATTAACTTACCTCCCAAAAGATAGCAACTATTAGAATTTCTGATACATCTTGAGGCAAGACTAGTTTTGCCTCATGTTGTAGCCTACATAAATTAAAACAAAAATATTTCTTGTGCCTGACTTCTTTCCTTTAACATTCATACAGAGACTTGTACCTGACTATTCATAGCAGCCTACTTGTAACAAAAATAGCCTGCTTAGAGCAAAAAACTGGGAGAAAACTTTCAACTCAAATATCCACCAAGAGGTAAAGATAAAGAAATTGTGCTATATTTATACAATGTATACTTTCAGCAACAAAATTTGATAACCATTAAAATGTAGACAAATAAAACAGTAATGATCAATGATTCAAGAAGTCAGACCAAACAAGACAATATATTCTAAGATCACATTTACATAAAATTCTGGAAAATTCAAATAAATCTGTAGCGATAGAAAGCAGAAGAGTATTTGCCTGGATGGAGAGTGGGTAAGCAGCGTCATGTGGGAAACTTTTTTTGATGATGGACATGACCATTATCTTGACTGTGGTGATGCTTTTGTTGTGTATATATGTCTCAAAATTTATCAAATTGTTACTTTCAATATGTGCGATTAGATATCAATTATACTTAAATAAGGGCTTCCCAGGTGCTCCCAGGTGCAGTGATAAAAAAAAAAATCTGTCTGCCAATGCAGGAGGTTCGAGAGACGCAGTTTCGATCCCTTGGTTGGGAAGACCTCCTGGAGTAGGAAATGGCAACCTACTCCAGTATTCTTGCCTGGAGAGTTCCATGGACAGAAGAGCCTGGCAGGCTACAGTCCATGGAGTTGCTAAGCACACATACCACACGCACACACACAAAAATACTTAAATAAAGCTGTTTTATTTATTTATTTATTTTTTAAGATTTGGATACTTTGCTAACAAATGTAAAGCCTTCCTGAACTCAATATTTAAACCTACAAAAATATCATCAGATACCCTCAGAACTTCAAACCAGTTTAAGTGGACTCTACCTTGCTGAGTCATGGTAATTAAGAACAAGGCTTCTGAGTCAGGCTGCAAGGGTTAGAATCCTTCCACCTCACCTTACCAACTTTGGGACATTGGGTAAGTGATGCCTTTATGTGTCTTTACTTATAAAATAAGGATAGTACTAATATTTCCTTCAGAGAATTAATATAAAGACAGTATGAGTTAATACAGGTGAATTCAATAGACATAAGCAATTACAAAATTTTTATACTTATAAATTTTATATAGTTATAAAATAAGGATAGTACTAATACTTCAGAGAATTAATGTGAAGATCGAACGAGTTAATATAAGTGAACTCAATAAATATTAGCAATTATACTACTGATGAGTTAAATTCTTGTGCCTATATTAGGTAAAATTAAATGTCCAATATTCCTTGAAAAATTGGCTGAATTAAACTTATTTCTCTTTATTTATATAACCATTATACTGGCATACAAAACCTTATTTGAATAGGCTCTACTCTACTTTTCAAACCCTATCTTTTGCTATGCACAAGTCAATACATCCAACATAAACAAATCTTCCAGTATTTTGCATAATTTATCAATTTTCTCATTTTTTTCTCTGCTTTAGCACATGAGTTTCCTTGCCTAGAATACCTTTTCTACAGAACCAAAAGCTCAATGAAAGGACCCAATATATCTTTGAAATTCTCAGCACATAGTAGAGTACTCAATACATTATGCTGGGCAAGTTTTTCTTGATTCTAATTTTCATTCTCTTACTGAGTTTTCTGTCACTAGTGTTGAATACATTTACTTCTTGTTCCTTAAGCTTGGTTTAAATGGAATATACCCTTTTGCTCTTCTGTTAGCATTACTAAAGGACAAAATTAGCATGATAGTTTATAGATTGTCATTTCAATGTATCCACATTTATTGCTGCTTTTTAATTCTTCTTATTTCCAAGTCTTTCTTTTTTTTACAATTATAGATGTCCAAACCTGTTGATCTAGAGAAGACTGATGAGAATTACATTCTTTTGCTTTTCCTAAAATTTTTCCAGTTTCTCTTTGTTTTCCTAAAGAGTAAATTGTATATCAATTACGTATATCACAGAAATAAGTTTGATTTCAAGCATGATAAATACTACATTAAAAAGTAAATTTAGAAATATCTTAAAGTAACAAATGTTTTAATATTAAAAGCTGCAGTTTCTATATTTACTTACATCAAGGAATACTGAAAGCACATTGTTCAGTAATTACTATAGAAACATCTTGGGCTACTTAACTGTTTCACAGTAATTACCATAGAAAAAATTTATATTTCAAAGTTTCACCAATTTTTGCAAAATCCTTCTGCAAAGCATCAACTTATAATGAAAATTACAATTCTAAACATTTGTCCTCAAGGAGAAATATAATATAGAATTGATGTATATTGTGTGCTGTGTGCTTAGGCACTCAGTCATGTCCAACTCTTGCGACCCCATAGACCATAGCCTGCCAGGCTCCTCTGTCCATGGGATTCTCCAGGCAAGAATACTGGAGTGGGCTGCCATCTGCTTCTCCAGGGGATCTTCCCCACTCAGGAGTGGTCTCTTGCATTGCATGCTGACTGTGTGAGGTATTGGTACCTTTACAGTCTCTTATGTACCTTTACAGTCTCTTATGTTAGGAAATGCTAAAGAAGAAATCAGCTTGGTTTTAACAGGTTGGAAAGGTAAAACTGATAAAGACACTGAGCCACAAATTTAAAGGAGGATCAAAACCTTACATAATTACAAATAAACCGATACTCTTACAGTCTTTGACACTCATTCATCATCTGCTTAATTTATCGTTATGAGGACTGAATGGTTAATCTGTGACATCAGAACCCAAAATGTATCCTGATGTATTTTTTAAAATGAAAAACACCTCTAAATAATATCAATTATTGTCATATGTGATGCATATCTATAATACAGAAGAGGCATTAATAGGGTATGATATCTAATCAAGTGCCTTGAAGGTCAATCAATTAAGAACAACATCAGCATAATTAATTTAAAGTTGCTAAATGTATAATTTAAGCAGAGCTACAACCTGTAGGAAAACAGTGACGTCACTACCTTATGGAGTACTGGAAAACAAAATGGGTTTGAATTCAAGTTCTGCCACTTTCTGCTTAATTTCTGAGATACAATTTCCCAGTTGGTTAAGAAAAGTGACAGCACATACCTTACACTGTTAAAAGGTTTAATGAAATAATGTTTGTGGATAAAGACTCTGGTGTATCCACTAAATACATATTAATTCCCTTTCACTGTCAATGAACACAAGATCACCTATAGTTTAAGTCAGTTTTGTCTTGATTATTGTTTTATTGGAGGAAAAGACAAAGACTAAGTTGTTAAGCATATGACTTCATCTATCTTCAGGTCTATCATAGTGCCAGCCACTCAGAAGAGACTTAAAAATATGCACAGCACTGTGCTTAAGTATATCATATGCTTTATTGATGGAATGTTGCTCTAACATTTATTTTCTTATTTAAGGTTTTAACTCCTGTCACTGGGATGACCCAGAGGGATGGGATGGGGAGGGAGTGGGAGGGGGGGTTCAGGACGGGGAACACATGTACACCCATGGCTGATTCAAGTCAGTGTATGGCAAAACCAAAACAATGTTGTAAAGTCAAATAAATAAATTAATTAAATTAAAAAAAAGTTTTTAACTCCTGTCTTAAATACCAGCTCTTTCTTGTTACTCACATAATCAAAATTTTTTAGTAGCCACTAGTTAGCCAGGTCCACCTCAATCCACTACTTTCTACTTTTATTTCCACTACTCATCTTAACTTATCCAACTGTCAGCAAAGTTAGGACATTCCATAACTATGCTTTGTACTTTCTGACATCCTTCATTTCCTCTGCAAATTTACCACTGCTTTCTTCCCAGTAGTTGAAATATAACTTCCCCTTCAAACCCTAGGTCAAATGTTCTCAAGTACATTCTCCTTACCTCCCAACTGGAAGTAATCTTATTTTCTCTAAGTATTTGGGGGGACTTACTTTTTTTTTTTTTTTAGCTATGCATATGAATTGCAAACCACTATTTTAGCTACTCTGGAGAGTGAATAAACAACATACACATCCTCAGGAAACCTACAATTTAGAAAAATAAAAAAAATACATAAATAAATAAGACAGAGAGATAGACATGTAGGCCTGATACACTGGAAGATTAAAGGATGGATAGTAAGAAATCAATCAAGTAAGTGAAGCCAAATGAGAAAGGTCAGTATCATTGCTTCATTTAAAAGGTATTTGCTAAATTTTAGAATGATGGTCTAAAATTATACTTTAGTAATTCAAATGAAGTGACAACTATATAAGTACTCAGTAATAATCTAGTACCTTGAATAACTGAGACTAGGAGCATGTAAATATGTTGATTTCACTGGAAGTTCTGATTAGAATAGTTCTTGCAACAATTTCACAATTTTTAGATAGAGATTGCCTTTAGAATTTATGTTGTTTTTATTACACATAATGGTACTTAAATGCTAAGCAGAAATTTATAAGGATGAGATGGTTGGATGGCATCATCGACTCAATGGACATGAGTTTGAGTAAGCTCCGGGGGTTGGTGATGGATAGGGAAGCCTGGCGTGCTGCAGTCCATGGGATTGCAAAGGGCTGGACATTATTGAGCAACTGAACTGAACTGAACAGAAAATTAAAATTCTTTCAACTGCCATATTTTCTCTGTTCATTCAACAAATCTAACTTTGGACAAAGTACTAGCTACTGGAGATGCAATGGTGAAGAAGATAAAGATTAGTATTGTCTTCAAAGAGCTCAAGGAAACAGACTTTCAAACAACTAATTCTGACAAATTTTTAGCAATATTGCATTCAAAGTCCTATATGTATTTGTGGTAGAGTTATTATGGATGGGAAACCATAATTTTCACAAAGGTGTTAACATTTGGGGGGTTCCCTGGTGGCTCAGCAGTAAAGAATCTGCCTATAATGCAGGAGACACAGGTTCCCTCCCTGGGTCAGGAAGATTCTCCTGGAGAAGGCACTGGCAACCCACTCCAGTATTCTTGCCTGGAAAACAGTCCATGGGGTCGCAAGAGTCAGATGTGACTTAACGACTAAATCACCAGCACCGACATTTGAACTGGACCTTAGTCAAGTACTATATGGAAGAAGAGCTATAGTCAATCAAAAAGTGCTAATGTTTTATGTTTGGCTTTACAGATTTGTTATTAGTTGCATCTGTACATGCCTATGACTGTTGTATGGAACATCTCTTTCAAATCAAATCATAAAGCCACAAAGTGAAACCCTGATTTAAGGAGTAAACTGAAAGCAGTTTGATTTTGTCAACGTTTTCCTGTTTTCCTTATACACATCCAGAGTAAACACTCTGATGAAAGTCCTTTGGATTTCACTTCCAAAAATGCTTCTCAATTTTACTTACTTTTCTTGGCCCTATTGTCATTGCATTCACCTTCTCTTTGCCAGATTATAGCAACTGGTCTCCCTGCTATCTGTATTCACTCTCATAATACTGTTGTAAAGGATGTTTAAAGAAACACAGCTTCTAAATAGAAGCTTCTTTCCTTGAGTTATTTGATGGATAAGGGAATCATGCTGTGAACTTGTTTCATGTGTTTGTGTGTGTGTGTGCGCTCAGTCATGCCTGACTCTTTGTGCCCCCATGGACTGTAGCCTGTCAGGCTCCTCTGTCCATGGAATTTTCCAGGAGTAGGTTGAATTTCCCCCTCCAGGGGATCTTCCTGGCCCAGGGATTGAACCTGCATCTCTTGTGTCTCTTGCATTGGCAGGCAGACACTTTATCACTGAACCACCTGGGAAGCCCAAATTTGTTTTATAGTATTTCTTACTGATATTTTCTTTTTAACCTTATACGACACCAAACTCCTAAGAAAAGCTTACTCTCTTATCCTTTGTAAATCTTCCTCTTATTTCTGTTATCATGTTCACCTCATCTTGTATCTTTGATCATCTCTTTCTCAGTTCAGTTCAGTCTCTCAGTCCTGTCTGACTCTTTGCAACTCCATGGACTGCAGCACACCAGGTTTCCCTGTCCCTCACCAACTCCCAGAGCTTGCTCAAACTCATGTCCATCAAGTCAGTGATGCCATCCAACAATCTCATTCTCTGTTGTCCCCTTCTCCTCCTGCCTTCAATCTTGCTCAGCATCAGGGTCTTTTCCAATGAGTCAGCTCTTTGCATCAGGTAGCCAAAGTATTGGAGTCTCAGCTTCAGCATCAGTACTTCCAATGAATATTTAGGACTGAATTCCTTTAGGATTGACTGGTTTGATCCCCTTACAGTCCAAGGAGTCTTCTTCTTGCACTCAAGAGTCTTCTCCAACACCACAGTTCAAAAGCATGAATTCTTCAGTGCTCAGCTTTCCTTACGGTCCAAGTCTCACATTCATACATGACTACTGGAAAAACCATAGCTTTGACTATATGGGTATGTACTCTTTCAGTGCTGGATAAAAGTCTCACAGTGTGTACTCTTGATGTCTCATGTCCCCTCACCTCTAGCTTCTACATCAAGCCTACATGAGAGTACAATTCTTCTCTTTTGACAACTTTCCTTTAAAAGAATCTTCCAGTGGTTTATCTTTTCTCTTCTCAGTATACAGAAGTGGGGGAAGAAACATAGTGGGTAAAGAGAGAGGAGAAATATAAAAACCTCTATCTTATCCAAGTTTGTTTTAATGTCTATTTTCCTCCCCAAACACAAAGTATGCAGATACTTCTATGTGTCTGGACATCTCATTGAGACATAGCAACTTCTCATGATATAAGGGTATTAGTGCTGGCTTCACTCGCTTCTCTCTTCAAGACCAGAGTTTCTGTTTGGCAGCTGGCGGATACCCCTTATTACTCTAACAAAAGCAAACAGGCCACACCAACATTCAGGTTCTGGATTTTTCCTGCCTACTCTGGGCTACATCAGGGGACCCTAAGACTGTGGCTTTGGAACTGAGTTCTAGTCCTTACCTGAAATGACTGCAGAAGGACTCTAACTAGGACAGAGCAAAGTCTCTCTTTGCCTCCTTAGGTCACACTATACCAAAGGTCCTTTAGTGGGTGAGCAGTGGCAAATCCACGTCTAGCCTCCCCAGCAATAGAGCCAGGGTTTCTGGGGATGAAGTTCTCCTGATAGGGCCCTGGGGAACCAGAACTTGGTTGCTGTGCTCTGAGGCTCTGATATTCATGGTTCTTGGACTGAAGTCAGTCAAGACATTAAACCTGGAAATCCTCATCAGGCTGTCTTACTTGGTTACTTCTTTGTTTCTGAGCTTGCCCTTCTAGTGCACCCAAGTGGTAGGCTATTTCAGTCAGCACTTAAGTCTTTTTATTTCATCAGCTACACCGTTAATCTTATTATTTTTCTAATACTAGTAGTCCAGCAGGGTAGGCCTTCTCAGCTAATAGGGTGGAGCTTCAAAATAGATCCAGAGAATGTGCCAGTAGCCTTCTCTTCTTGAAGAAAGAACTTTATTTATGACTTGAGTTATAAATTCATAAATTTATGAATACAAATTCATAAACCAACCCTGCATACTTAAAAAATTGTAGTTTCAGTATCAGTGTGACCAAACACAAGGTCCCAAGTGGTTTTCCAAGGAAAATACAGCTTGTTTTAGATTCACTTTCCCCCTTACATCTTAACAGCAGATGTCAGTCTGTCCTGATGTAGTGACTTTTTTCTAAGATATTGTGTTCTCTGGAGAAGTGATTTCAATCCAAGAAGCCAAGTTTGTGATATCCGTAGGGTAGTAACCACAAGTAGGAAGTCCAATATTTACAAATGCCCATTACAAACCTTTAAAGAGGGAAGGAAATAACGGTTCAAGATTTAGCCTTCAATAAATCTAATTAAAATATCTTGACTTTTTTTTGCTACTTTCATGTTATTGTACACTCCTGAGTCTTTTACTCTGACTGAACTCT
The DNA here is from genome assembly GCF_023699985.2 of Odocoileus virginianus. Taxonomy (NCBI): domain Eukaryota; kingdom Metazoa; phylum Chordata; class Mammalia; order Artiodactyla; family Cervidae; genus Odocoileus; species Odocoileus virginianus. Next base: position 57,050,169 of record NC_069678.1, read on the forward strand.
CTTTCCGTGCCATCCTGTCTCACACTCTTGGTCCCCTTGTATCCCTCACACTTTGGACAGGTTCACACAACACCCTTCTCATATGTCTTGTTTTTGCCATAGTCACAATCTTTTGAGACGTAAAATACCTCTGTTCTATTTGTCTCACAACAATCTGCCAGAAACCTCAAAACATGATGCTAAGTGAAAGAAGTCAGACATAAAACATTACATATTGTGTGATTCCATTTACATGGAATGTTGAGAAAAGACAAATTTATCCAGACAGAAAACAGAATGGTGGTTGCCATAGGGCTGGAGTGAAAACTGAGATCAGATGGAAGCTTGACTGGGAATGCCACACGGGACTTTGGAAAGTGACAGAAATGTTGAAAACTGCATTGCGGTGATGATTACACAGCTCTGTAAATTTACCCCAAATCATTAACTTGTGCACTTTAATGGGTAGATTTTATGTTGTGTCATATACACCTCAATAAAGCTGTTAAAAAATAAACACTGAGTGGCTTTTGCTCTCTGCTTCCTTAGTGAAGAAGTCGCCTATAAATCTTTACAAATTTTATCCCATAACTCACAAATTCATCATTCCTCAACTTAAAGCAATTTCATTGAAACCTCAATGTTACCCACAAATGAAGTCCAACCGTGGCACATGGGCCCTTCATGAGATCTTCTCTATCTACTTCCTGGCTGTTCCTCCGTCACACATGTGATTTTGCTAATTCCTTGTGCCATGTGTCCTCTTTAAGCAAACTACTCTTTCTGCCCACTTGTTATTAATTGATTCAAATTTATTGTTCAAAAGACTCTTTGAACTTCATCTCTTTTGTACGTTTTCACCTGGACTTTGCTGATAGGATTAAGCATTACTCTATTCTATTTCTGTTCATCACATTTCTAAAATCTTATGCAAATGCTGCATAGCATGTAATGCTTTACTTGTCTGTATTCCTTACCAAAACATGATCTGCCTAACTGCAGGGGCTCTATTGTACTCGGTGTCTCTGATGTTAATCACAGTGCTTGACAAATGTTTACTGAGCTGGACTGAATTAAAGGTTTGTATTCTCTCCAAAATTGCCCAAGCACAAGAGATGACTGAGCTCTGTTTTAAATGGTATATAGTCCCATCCTTATGCATCATATAGCTCAACCAAAGCAATTGCATGCATTGAGTGAGGGGTAAGGGGAATTACTGGATTTACAGAAGATTTTACTTCACTAAAATTTTGAGCAATTGTGTAGTTTCCACATCCTCAGGCTCTTCTAACCTATTCTGTTCTGAACCTGTTACTTTTACTGTAATGACATCAATATGCTATATCTTTGCCCTACTAATATTTTCTCATTTTATGCTAATAAATACACATAGACTATCGGTCTTTACCTAATTTATACTGGTTGCTGTGGCAGAAGCAACTAACATAAAGTAAAACTGACAACACCTAATATAACTTTGCTATGGTTTGTTTATGACTAAAAAATTTGTAAAATAATCGTATTCTTTGGTGACAAAACTTGAAGAAGGAAATGGCAACCCATTCCAATATTTTTGTCTGGAGAATCCCACGGACAGAGGAGCCTGGTGGGCTACAGTCCATGGGGTCACAAAAGAGTTGGACATGACTGAGTGACTAACATACTTTTAGATATGCCAGCTTTGTTTCAGAGAAAGTTGACTTGATTTAAAATAGAATACAAAGTGGCAGATATCGTAGTTGGTAAAATTTGATGCAAAAAAGAAATAAGAATGGGAGAGTATATGAAGTTCTTCATAAACATGCAGGAACCTGTAATTTCTGAGAAACATTAGGAGATGTAGTCTATTTTCTAAGATACTGCTGCTGCTGTTTAGTCACTAATTCATGTTGGACTCTTCTGTGACCCCACGGACTGCGGCCCACCAGGATCACTGTCCATGGGATTTCCCAGGCAAGAATGCTGGAGGGGGGTGCCATTTTATTCTCTGGGGATCTTCCTGACTCAGAAATCAAATCTGCATTGGCAGGTGGATTCATTACCACCGAACCAGCAAGGAAGGCCTTACACACTGTTAAGAGCTGTTAAAAATTGACTTCTCTTCATGAAATGTCAATAAGATGTCAAAAGGCAATTCAATATGTTGCTCACATGATGGCCCAGGTTCCCAGGAGGGATACTTATCTTACAAGGTGGGAAGAGGTTCTGTTGTAAAATACTTTGTATCCTAGACAATGGGTGAGCACATATTGTGTTGCCTTCTTCCTAATAATTATTTTTCATTTTAATTATTATTGTATATTTAGTCAAATTCTGCTTTAATATGCATATCCCACCATCCATGAAAATGTGATCAACTGAATATATTTCTAAATGTTAGCTCAATGAGATTACTGTGATTTCAATAATAACAAACGCCTTACCCCTCACTCAAACAAATAACACATCCTTTTAACAATTTGTCTAGTTTAAATAATATATACCTAGAGGCTAAAAAATATGTAACTTTATAAAACAAATACATTTAATATTTTTGTTAAATTGACACATGTTATTCCTCTTAGTATAAAAGATTAGAGTGCCATAAACATTGCCAAGGAATTTACAATCAGTTCCACTTGTTGGAACACTACAGTGACGTAGCATTAATGGTGGACAAAAATGAATCATATTTTTGGCATATAATTTGATATGATGGCATGTAATTTAATTTTTTACTTCTGCAATCCCTTCTACTAATGCAGTTTTAAACCATTCCAGCTAGACAACAATTATTTGTTACTTGTTAATGTCTTTTCATTAAGAGAACTTTCCTTTATCCTATACATATAAGCTCTCAATTGTATTTAATATGTTATCATAAGACTAGAAATGCAACATGGTTCAGCACAATAATTATCCAACAGAACTACTGCATGTTGTTACAGAGTTTAACTGCAGTTCCATAAGACTTCTCAAATTTAACAATAGAAAATTCAGTTCCTTACTTGGAACATGACGGAGGCAGAAATATTTCTTAAATACTTTAATGCTATTTTCATGCAGAATGTTTTAAATAATCTTTAAAATGGTATTTGAAGGACATGGTGGGAGCATATTATAAAACTACACTAAAACAGCACAATTTGTTCTAAAGCAGAGTCAGACATTTATGTTCAAATCACAGTTTCTAGAGATATGTGCAGTATATGTGAAAATGACAGAAGTCAATGAGTATATGCCACACAGCTGAAAACAATGTTGTACAAACTCAATTAAGTAAGTTTATGAAGATTTACATAAGCTCTTTATAAGTACACATGTAAGAATCCATATTTACACAATTTGAACTAAAAGAACAACATCCACTTTCAAATATATATGTGCTTTTTACAAAAGACTATGCATTTAGGGTCATTATTTTATAAATTCACATAATTAAAATGCATTAAAAACAGAATAGAAATATTCAGAAAAGTACATTTCAACTCCATAGTGTAGATTTTATAAAAAGTGACAACTTGTAATTTCCTAACTAAGAAAATAAACTAGAAGCAAATGACAATAAAAAATAAAAACACTATTAAGCTCAATGTATCTATACTGTTTATATTTGGTTTATGAAAAGAATCTTCAAATTATATTCAATCAAACAATAGTTTCAATAGAACTGATATAAATTCTTTGTATCTTGTCTTTTTCCAAAAAGAAGTGAAGACCAGGTGAAGAATGAATATGTGGTACTGTATCAAGATGAAGATCTCTGGATGCTGAATTTCAAACTCTTCAAAATTTCACTATGAAATATATCCTACTCTTTGAAGTCAAATGTATAAAATGTTAAGAGCAAAAGCACCCATTATGTCAATTGTTATTTATTTTGCAAAGACGTCATTACATTTTATATGCAAATTCATTTTATATGCAAATTGAAATAAGTCACTGAACTGCATAGATAAAGCTAATGTGGTTAATTAACAAATGTGTTTTATAGTTACAAAATAACTGTTTCACATTAAATTACATAAAATGTAAGGAAACATAAAACCAGTCAGTCACTGGTCTTTCATATTTTGATAAGGGCCATCTGGGAATAGTTATTCACTTTGCAAAGTAAGTTCACAATAGAACATAACTAGGGGGTATGACAGATGAACTGGGCAATCCTATTCAGCCTCTGAAGTATATAAATGACTACAGAAATTCTCTTGTTTACTGCTTTAGGATGCCTTTTAAATGGTGGTTTATTTTGATCTATTCAAAAATATTTATACAAAAATTTTCTGTGACAGCAGCTTTATATCAACTAAGGGAAATATATTGGACAAAAATACGTGCTAATGTTTTTCTAAGACTGATAAAATTTCATATTAATTGGAAATTAAGGCAACTGAACACACTTGGGAAAAAATCAGGTTGCTTTATATTAGCCAGAAATGTCATTATTAAATTTTAACAAAGACCAAACATTTTGCATTACAATAGGCAGTAAGAAGGCAGCCCCCATCAGCAGGTAGCACACCAAAAATGTTTGGTTTGATAATACAGTTTGGGAGAACTACCTCTCCAAAGTCTATTCGTGCTGATGCTCCTGATGCTGCCATTTCTGGAGCCCGAAAAGCTGCTGCCTCCACATCGTCTGTTGTAGGTGTCACTGTATAGTCTCAGGCGATTGGGCAAGGGGCACACTCTGGATCTTCAGATGCTAAGATGAGAAAAATCAATTTCAATGCCCAAAAGATGGAATTCCTAATGCAGAAGGTGACTTAAATAGCTATTTCAATTGGTCTATATTACAGGGAGGTGAAATGTTTGCTTGTTTCAGTATAATTGCATATAAGTAGGTTATAAACAAGATTTTTGTAAAGCGGTACAGTTCTAGGATTAGACAAATACTAGACAGGATAGAAAGAAAACCAAACTGAGTGGTATTGGACAAGATGACTAAAAAACATGCATGCTTCCTAAAAGAAGAAAGCAAAACACTTATATAAGAATCATTGAGCAATAAACCAGTCTCATGAAAATAACTTGCTTAAAGTTTTATTTTCAAGGTTATTTCTACTCATTTAAATTAATTTGACAATAACAAGCATTCCTGATTCATGATGTTCAAGGCAGAACACAAATGAACCCATTAGTATTTTACTCTGATTTTTCAGTGTCCCTTTCCCTCTGAAAATAACAAAATTTGGTTTATGAATGTTCTGTCAAGTAAAATTTTCTTCTCAAATTTATCAGTTTACATCATATGTAGAATAATTCAGCTTAATCTATAGTGTTTGACAAAAGCTCTCATAGGGGACAACAACACTGAAGAAATCAGTGAGATACAGAAGGCAACATACTGTAAGAGTGTGTTTTATTATATTCAAAGAATTCTGAGTAGAATCATGTTTTTGGTTATAAAAATAATCATTCATTCTAATTATTTTTTACTAAATATTTAACAACTTTTACCAAATATCTTCATGTTTATTTGTAACTTGTATCTTGAAACATATTTTTTTTAAATTGATTTGATTTTTAAATTATATATGCATATATGAGAACAAAATCATTTACAAAGTAAATATTTACTGGAAACACATAAGTAGCTCAAATTAATATACAATGACTATTTTAAATTAAATCAAACAACTGTCTTTTTTATTTTAAAAATTGTCATTTTTAGGACAGTCATTTATACAGCTTGTGAACCTGAATCCATTATATTTGATTTACTGTAAAGTGACAAATGATCACAAATTATAATGACAGAGTCTTATTGAACATAATTTTTCAGTAGGAGCCATACTGAATCAATTAATCACACTATTACTTTACTTTGATTCTGCTTTTCTTTTTTTTCCAGAAAAGTCACCAATTGCATGTTTCAGTTAATGATTTACACGTATTTCACTTACAACTTTGATGTACATTTTATTCAAATTACTTAAATGCTCTTTTTTATTAACATATGATTTAAAAATTGGATATAGTTAAATAGCAAAACAAAGCAAATTACAGTTTCTCAGATAAATGCAATTATGGTTATACAAAATATTAAATAATGATTAAATACCTTATCTTTATTAGAAATTTATCTTTGCTCCAGTTAGAGATTTACATTTCAATTAAAAACAGAAACATTCTTATGTTACAATATTTTTGCATATAACTGAAATTAATGTACATTAATCTTCAAGCATTTTTGTAGTAGAAAGCAAGAACTAGAGTCTTCGTATCTATATGATTATTAATTACAGTGTAACTTTGGAAATTCTCTAAATGTTGAACTCAATGCTAACATAAGGTGGATTAAAAATGCACATAGACTGTTTGAACAAAAATTGTCTATAGGCAAACTTAATGGACAGGCAATACATACACAGATTATCTGTGATGATACTTTGTCTCAAATTTTGCTCGAGTTTTAGTTTCATTTATTTTCTTGGTATAATATTAAATAGTTATTTAGAGAGGTGTTTATTGGACAAATTGCTATAGCTATTTCACAACATTATCTTAATTCTCCCAATATATGTTTATTAAATTCACATTCTTAGTATAGAAGGAATATATTAGCATATGCAAAATGTTACAAAGAATATTATATTTCCTATTTTATATGTATGATTGTCATTTTATAATTTAGATGAGGATAATGCTCTACAGCTCAAGTTGAATATAATTGTTCACTTTGTGTATTTTTCTAGATAATTTGAAATATGCAACTGGATATCTGGCAAACTCAAAGCAATGAAATCTTAGTGCTTTGTTTCAGATCTTTCTGCCTTATCATTTGACCTTCTCACAGGGCATACAGATTATTCAAGAATGAATTTATCTACAGAATAGTAATACAGCAGTCAGTAATCTCATCCCATTATTGAACTAGCCAGAATTCAACCCTGAAAGCTTAAAGTGTTACAGAATACAATTTGACTTTGAAGTGAGGGCAGAAGAACATATCATTATATTTAAACATCACAGTGAGCAATATATAAATTTTTCTAATGGCAAGTAACACATCATTCTTTAAACACATTGCAAAAAAATTTTCCGACCTATGTGTCATTTGCAGTGAGACTATTAAAACTCAATGAATTAAAACTTATGAATGTGCTTCTATTACAAAATACAGTCATCTGACAGAGTAGTCTTTATTTTAGCTCACTAGTAAGAAAATGTAAAACATTATTTTGTATATAAAAGGTTGAATTAATAAATACAATTTGTGTCAAAGCTAAATCAACTTATGAAATTCCTTTGCTTTGAAACACACTGTATGATGTTTTGAAATATTTTGTTGATATGCTAAGGTATTTCATTTCATAAGGTATTTCATTTATATACTTAATAAATAAATGTAGGAGTATTTTTCCATGGCCTTCAAGTCACTACAGGAGTGCATGAAGAGGTAGAAGAGAGAAGGAATGACAGATTCTGTTTATAGAGAATTGAACAAAAAATTTGAAGGGACAGTCTGTGACTGGAGCCATTATGTTGAAATAAGAGATTGCCATACAGTGAAAAAGAGGGAAATCTAGGCAGAGGGCATTACAGATATGAATTCATGACTTGGAAATGGTGAGACAGTCTTTCTTGAGGGAGCTTAATATGAATAAAATTGTTAAAAGATGAAGCAACTTGTCCTTATGCATTTATTTCTCTACTTCACTTTTATTTTCCAACCTTAAAAATTCTGTTTCAGGTGAAATTCTTACTTGTGCACTTGATCTGGAACTCTATCAACCTTTTCTAGGAAGCATCTGGTTTAAGCTTTCTCCCCTTTCTTCTTTGTGTTATCCTCTGTACTATCCCCGCCTTGGGCTGCGTGCCATCTACATCTCTGCTGCCTCCACTTCCATGTATACCACATGCCTAGCTCAAGTAAATATTTCTTTCTTGTTCACTGAACTAAAATTTATTGAACATCTACTGTGTTCCAGGCAATGTACTAAAGAAATGAGAGCAAGATGAGCTGTCCTCCTTTCTTCTCTTCTGAAAAGGGTACTCTATCTTACTTACCCATCTAATAGTCACTCATCAGCCCACTGCTCTGTGGAATTCTAGTCCTTCCAACTTAATAAAACTGTCTCTCTTTTAGGAAGTTAGTATTACTAGCAGTTAATCATGCCAGTTTGGGTGACACAGAAAGAAATCTAAAGCTGACTTCCACTGATCTTGGGTTGTCTGTTGACCTTAAGACTTAAGTTATTTGACTTCCCTTGGTCACTGCATTCTTATTTTATAAAACAAACATAATGCTCCTTTCCTCAGTCTTAAGTGAAGCTCAAAGTGAAGTATGATTATATGCTTTATAATGCTTCACCCAGTGCCTTGCACATAGAAGTTCAAGGAACTTGTTAAGTGTCCACGTCCAAAAGCCCTTATAATCCCAAATTCAGCTAATACTTCCCAGTTTTTGTCTTTGGGATCCCTTTGCTCTCTTTGACTTTTTGATTATTCCCTTCATCAAACCTCTCTACTTCCTCAGGTTTTACGATGAGGCGCTCTTCTGCTTTACCTTATACCTTTGTTTCTCCATCATGGACTCATTATCTGCCTGGTCTGTAAATGCTGGTTTTCTGTTTTAAGTCTATTGCTTTCATCACTCAGATTCACTGACCTGTTCTCAGTTTCAAATAACATCTCTACTAATGATGCCCAAATCCAGAATTACAGCCCAGATATGTCTTTGAGCTTCAGACTCCCATATTTAACACTATACTAGGCATAGAATTGAATGCCTTAAAATTGAATTAATTGTTTCCCCTCTAGACTAGCTTATCTTTCTGGAAATACTATTATTATGTTGATTTTAAATTCATTGATTCATATTCACTGTTCTACACATCATGATTTCTTGCCTGGATAATTAAATTAGTCTGTTCATCCATCTTTTCTCCCTGAAATTCATATTCCACATGGTTGCCAAAGAAATTTAACCATATCACTCTCTGTTATGTACTGAATTGTGCCTCACCTTCCTCCAAATTCATGTGTTGATATTTTTAACACCTAGTACCTCAGTATATGACTATATTTAGAAATAGGGTGTTTAAACTGGTAATTAAGTTAAATTGAAGTCACTAGGGTGGACTTTAATCCAATAAGGACACAAATAACTGCTTTCCTTAAAAGAAGAGGAGATATGGGCACAGATTCACAGAGGGAAGACCATGTGAAGACACCGAAGTTGGCAATGTGCAAGTCAAGTTGAGAGACCTTGAAGAAATCAGCCATGCTGACTTGTTCTTAGACTGCTAACCTCTAAAACTGAGAAAAGAAAATTTTATTGTTTAAGCCACTCAGTCTGAAATACTCTGTTATTTTGACCTTAGCAAATAAATGCACTACCCTGGGCAATACACAGTTGCCCAGAGGGCACCGGATAGAATCTCAAGGTCTCACACATCCCTATCTGGCTTCCTTGCTGACCACTCTATACCATCATGCTACGTTTCAACAATCCTCAACTGCTTACAGTCCCCTGCGTGAACGGTATTCCTTACCTATGTACCTCCGCTACTAGTGCTACTCCCCCTATTACTACTAGAGGACCTTTATCTGATTAATTCCTATCTCGTCCTTTGTTGTTTAGCCGCTAAGTCGTGTATGACTCTTAGGGACCCCCTGGACTGCAGCACGCCAGATTTCCTTGTCCTTCACTAGTTCCCAGAGTTTGCTCAAATCATGTCCATTGAGTCAGTGATGCTATCTAGCCATCTTATCCTCGGCTGCTTCCTTCTCCTTTTGCCTTCAATCTTTCCCAGCTTCACTGTCTTTTCCAGAGTCAGCTCTTTCGCATCAGGTGGCCAAAGTACTGGAGTTTCAGCTTCAGCTTCTGTCCTTCCAGTTAATATTCAAGATTGATTTCCTTTATGATTGACTGGTTTGATCTCTTTGCTGTCCAAGGGACTCTCAAGAATCTTCTCCAGCACCACAATTAGAAAGCATCCTTTCTTTGGTGCTCAAGCTTCTTTGTGGTCCAATTCTCACGTCCACATGTGGTTACTGGAAAAACCACAGCTTTGACTATATACACCTTTGTTGGCAAAGTGATATCTAGTCCTTTAGAATCAACTTAATTGCTATCTTTCCAGGAACCATCCCGTACCCTAAAGTGATTTTTGAGTAATGCACATAGAAATCTTGTAAAATATAAATAAACAGAAAAATGAGGAAAAGTCACCATAAATGTTTAACCCTAGTATGACCATTGTAACTCTAATGATTTTCTTTCCAGTCTTTTTAGGTTAGTTTTTACACAATTGAGATTTTACTGCACAAGCAATTTCGCTTCCTGTTTTTATTTGATGTGATATTATTATCTGAGCATTTTCCTATTAAAACATGATTTTAATAACTTCATATTTCACCAGCTTGACTTATCCCAATTAATCTAATCATTCTCCTAGAATTAGAAATTCAAAAGTTATCAGCGATCTCCCTAAGCTTAATAATCTGTGTATCAATTGGACCTCTTCATCAGAGCATCTCACTATAACTTAATCAGTCTAAACTAAACTCAACATTTCTAACTAGGATCTGTCCTATCCCTTCCATGTCTCCAAAACTTCTAATGTATCTGTTTATAGCACAATAATTCAACAAGTCTGTTAAGCTAGCGACCAGTGGTTCTCCTGATGTCTCATTTCCTTCAATACTTCCCAACTCAAATTCAATCATTAAAGTGTTTTTGACTCTGTCTTTTAACTATATCTTGTGTCTTTCCTCTCCATTCCATTGTTACTCATTTAAACTAGTTCACATGATCTCTATGCTATTCAAATGTGCTTTCAATCTATCTGTTTCCAGACACCTCAATTCCATCTTCCAAAAATTTGCTTTATAACTGCTAATATAACTATTAAAGATTCAAACTGATCATGTCACTCCTTAGCTTACTGGACTTAAATGCATCATTGAATCTTTCAATACCATGTTTTGACCCTTTAAATGGTTTGGTACCTATTGTTTTTTATGTGTTACTCAATCCTTCTTGCACTTCTCTGAGGGAATCAGTTCTTTTCCATTCTTAAAGAAGTTTGTTTTGACTGTCTACTTATGTATCTGTTCTCAGACTGGGAACTTAGAAGAAGCAGCTATAAAACAAAACAAAACAAAAAATTGCTAACAGGTCTAAATATTTATGTTGACAAAATCTTCATGTAGGCTAAAGGTAAGAAGGATATTAAAAGAGAAAGCAGAATAAAATATAAGAAACTTGTAATAGAATCACAACCAGAACTGAAATTAAATTTTTTTTTTTACATTTCTAAGTTTCTCTGACATGGAAATGTATGATAATTTTGTAATAGAGCCTTTACTAACGTATTTATACCAGAATTCCTAAGGGCCTGAAAAAAATATGACATAGTACACCTACTGTGAGTTTCAATTTTATATACAGATATACATACTTTTTACTTTATATGTATATGAATATGTATGTATCATACATATTTACATATACTTTTCAAGGTTTAGTAGATTCACAAATCTTGGAAAAACAGTAAACATACTGCTAAAAACATTAGTATTCAAAGAATAACTCAATAAATCACAAGTAGTAATCAAGAGAGTTACACATTCATTATTTTAAACATGGAAACGTAATGGAGCCTTGATGGTAAGCAGTAATTACCAAAGGAGCACTAATGCAGAATTGATATTCAGTGCTAGAAAATTAATTTTGAAGCTAATTGAAAAGAAACTTTGTTTTGAATAACACCACTATAAGTAATGGTTATTATTATGATTTTTAAGGATGTTCTGATGTATGCCTTATATGGGAAACCAGGTAATACATATATTCTTAAGGAAGGATTATAGTAAGATGCTTTATAAATAGAAAATGGTAAGTAATCCTTGAAGTCAGAAGGTCTGTGTTCTAACAAGTCTGGAAGCCATCAGATCCTAACTTCTAAATGCTCTTTAATTTTACTTTGGGGAGATGAAAGGATACACCATTCTACCACTGAACCTGTTATTGTGAGCCACACAGTGTTGGTTTATCACATTCTCTTTAGCTTTATGGTTATTTTCAGACCCTGCAGCTTCTCCACTCCTGGCACAGCAATCCTGTCTCCCTTGAAAACCACGTCTCCCATAAAGAACAATTAGTTTTATTGGAGAGGAAGTAAGAAGAAGATTCTACTTTCTCTTATTTTTAACCATCTATTCATTTCAGACCTAGTGACTTACACACATACACACACATCCTAAATGTTTTTCCATTAGAAGATTCACTCACCTTCCTTTCCAATATTTCAATGCTAGAAATAGTAACAGACTTACAGGAAAAACATCTTGTTGGCTGTTATCTTAGGTTTCATTCCATCGCCATTTGAGAATTTGCTACCTTGACAAATACAAAGCAACTCAAGATTAAGTATTAGATGAGATGTCTAGTTGCTGTTCAGTTGCTAAGTCATGTCCATCTCTTTGTGATCCCCTGGACTGCAGCACGCCAGCCTCCTCTGTCCTCCACTATCTCCAGGACTTTACTCAAACTCATGTCCATTGAGTCAGAGATGGTATCTACCCATCTCACTCTCCATCACTGCTTTCTCCTTTACCTTCAATCCTTCCCAGTATCAAGATTTTTTCTAATGAGTTGGTTCTTTGCATCAGGTGGCCAAAGTATTGGAGCTTCAGTTTCAGCATCAGTCATTTCAATGAATATTCAGGGCTGATTTAGGATTGAATGGTTTGATCTCTTTGCAGTGCAAGGGACTCTCAAAAGTCTTCTCCAACACCACAGTTCAAAAGCATCAATTCTTCGGCCTTCTTTATGGTCAATTACACATCTGTACATGACACCTGGAAGACCTTTGTTGGCAGAGTCAACAAAAGAAGATGTCTCTTCTTTTTAATATGCTGTCTAGGTTTGTCATAAATTTCATTCCAAGGAGCAAACATCTTTTAATTTCATGGTTGCAGTCACCATCTGCAGTGATTTGGGAATCCAAGAAAATAAAATCTGTCATTGCTTCCACTTTTTCCCCTTCTATTTTCCATGAGGTGGTGGGACCAGACATTATGATCTTAGTTTTTTTAGTGTTGAATTTTCAGCCAGCTTTTTCACTCTCCTCTTTCAGCCTCATCAAGAGGCTCTTTAATTCCGCTTCACTTTCTGCAATTAGAGTGGTATCATCTGCATATCTGAATTTCATATTAAAAAATATTATTGTTGATATTTCTCCTGGAAATATTGATTCCAGCTTTTGATTCATCCAGCCAGGCATTTTACATAACATATTATCTGAATATAAGTTAAATAAGCAATGTGATAATATACAGCCTTGTTATCCTCCTTTCCCAATTTGGAACCAGTCAATTGTTCCATGTCTGAGTCTAATTGTAGCTTCTTGACCTGTATACACGTTTCTCAAGAGTCAGGTCAGGTGGTCTGGTACTCCTATCTCTTTAAGAATGTTCCACACTTTATTGTGATACACATAATCAAAGGCTTTAGCATAGTCAATGAAGCAGAAACAGATATTTTCCTGGGACTCCCTGTTTTCTTCACGATTCAATAAATGCTGGCAATTTGATCTCTGGTTTCTCTGCCTTTTCTAAACTCAGCTTGTACATCTGGAAGTTCTCAGTTCACATACTGCTGAAGCCTAGCTTGAAGGATTTTGAGCATTACCTTGCTAGCATGTAAAATGAGTGCAACTGTACTATAGTTTGAAGGTTCTTTGGAATTCCCCTTCTTTGGGGTTGGAATGAAAATTTACCTTTTCCAGTCTTGTGGTCATTTCTGAGTTTTCCAAATTTGCTGACATATTGAGTGCAGTACTTTAACAGCATCATATTTTAGGCTTTGAAATAGCTCAACTGAATTTCATCATCTCCACCAGCTTTTTTCATGGCAATGTTTCCTAGGGCCCACTTCACTTCACACTCTAGGATGTATGGCTCTAGGTTAGTGACCACATCATGTTGGTTATCCAGATCATTAAGACCTTTCTTGTACAGTTCTTCTGTCTATTACTGCTACCTCTTTTTAACCTCTTCTGCTTATGTTAGGTCCTTACAGTTTCTGTCCTTTATCATGCTTATTCTTGCACAAAAAGTTCCCTTGGTATCTCCAATTTTCTTGAAGAAATCTCTCTTCTTTCTCATTCTATTGTTTTCCTCTATTTCTTTGCATTGTTTAAGAAGGCCTTCTTATCTCTCCTTGCTTTTTCTGGGATTCTCCATTCAGCTGGGTATATCTTTCCTTTCTCCCTTGCCTTTTGCTTTTCTTCTTTTCTCAGCTATTTGTTAAACCTCTTCAGACCACCACTTTGCCTTAGTGCATTTCTTTTTCTTTGGGATGGTTTTGGTCACTGCCTTATGTACAATATTATGAATCTCCATCCATAGTTCTTCAGGCATTCGGTTTATCAGCTCTAATTCCTTGAATCTGTCACCTTCCACTGTATAATCAATAAAGATTTGATTTAGGTCATATCTGAATGGTCTAGTGGTTTTCCCTACTTTCTTCAATTTAAGTCTGAATTTTGCAATGAGGAGCTGATGATCTGTGACACAGTTAGCTATAGGTCTTGTTTTGGATGACTGTATAGAGCTTCTTCATCTTTGGCTGCACAGAACATAATGAACCTGATTTTGGTGTTGATCATCCAGTGATGTCCATGTGCAGAGTCATCTCTTGGGTTATTGGAAAAGGGTATTTTCTATGACCAGTGTATTTTCTTGACAAAAGTCTGTTAGCCTTTGCCCTGCCTCATTTTGTATGTCAAGGACAAACTTTCCTATTCCGAGGTATCTCTTGACTTCCTACTTTCACATTCCAATCCCCTATGATGAAAAGGACGTCTTTCTTTTGGTTTTAGTTCTAGAAGGTGTTCTAGATCTTCACAGAACTGGTCAACTTCAGCTTCTTCAACATCAGTGGTTTGGGTATAGACTTGGATTACTGTGATGTTGAATGGTTTGCCTCAGAAGTAAACTGAGATAATTCTGTCACTTTTGAGGTTGCACTCAAGTACTGCATTTCAGACTCTTTTTGACCATAAGGGCAACTCCATTTCTTCTAAGAGGTTCTTGCCTACAGTATTATAATGGTCATCTGAATTAAATTTGTCCAATCTCATTCATTTTAGTTCACTGATTCCTAAGATATCATTGATTTTTAAAACACTGAAGTTCAATCTTGCCATCTCCTGCTTGATAATGTCCAACTTACCTTGATTCATGGACCTAAAATTCCAGATTCCTCTGTAATAGTGTTCTTTATAGCATCAGAAATGTGCTGAGACACAGTTATTCCCTTCCAAAGATTCCGTATACCCCAAAATGTTCTTTTGCTTTGGCAGTAGCACTTAGGAGGTATGTCTTCCCTCATTACTGCTGATGGATCTAAAGTTATCCTGTTTAGAGGCTGATTTTCAGATCACTCCTGACATGACTGGTACTTTGTTCAGAAACTATGCATCTCTGTCATCTATACGAAAAGAATTGCCATCAGTGGCTCCCTTATTCTGATGCTCTTTAAGGACCTCACTTCCTTGGCTGTTGGGATCTAATAACTATTAGCATTGGCTTGTAAAATTCACTATTGCTCCATTCCATTAGCACCCTTACTTCTTCCTTCTAATAATTAGAGTTCCTGCAGCCTAGTGCTTAACATGGGCTTCCTTGGTGTCTCAGATGATAAAAAATTTGCTGGCAAAGCAGGAAACCTGGGTTCAACCCCTGGGTTCGTGAGGTCCTCTGGAGGAGGGCATGGGAACCCACTCTAGTATTGTTGCCTGGAGAATCCCATGGACAGAGGAGCCTGGCAGGGTACAGTCCATCAGAATGGCAAAGAGTCGGACATGACTGAGCGACTAAGCACAGCACAGTGCTTAATACATTGAATAGCTAGCATTTAATGAAGATTTGCTGAATATGGGAGAGATGTTTTACAGATGGTCAGCTGACACCTCTACTTGAACCATAGCTGCAATATAAGTACCTGCACTGGTAATTAGTTTACCCTTTTCAGGCAAGGGAAGCTATTTTCTCTAGATTTGCTCTGGGTAAAGTGGAAATAGTTACCCTCTGTGAGGGTGTTCTCAGGCAGAATAACTAAAATTACCCTTTTTTTATACTTGTGGTCGATACTCCTTCTATCTCTAATGGCAAACTGCAGCAGGCAACTTTCTGTTGCAAACAGATGTTGAGAGTTTCTCAAGGACCAGTTTATCTTTGTGCCCTCATGTTCTTCTTCACTAGAAAAAGATAATAGTTAACTTCACTTGCAAACCAGTTGTTGCCATATAGTACTTAGTAAGCCTACATCTGTGTTATATTTTATTTGCTTAAATATTCAAGTTTCTCTAACATATGACATGGTATTAGCTCCATGATTCCATGTATCCAGTGACAAAAAGATTGTCATCCCACCTTTTTCTTCTTTGGTTACAGAGTTCCCACTGAAGTCGAGGTTTTTTTTTTTTAATATGTTTTGAGCTCTGTGTTCATATCCTTTGTTTAAGTTTGTGTTTCATCAGTAGTATAAATCTTACAAACTGTCCTTTAATCATGTGAAATGGTGAGCAGGATAAAGCACAAACTTGAATCAAGACTGTCAGGAGAAATATCAATAACCTCAGATATGCAGATGACACCACCCTTATGGCAGAAAGTGAAGAGGAACTAAAGAGCCTCTTGATGAAAGTGAAAGAGGAGAGTGAAAATGCTGGATTAAAACTCAACATTCAAAAAACAAAGATCATGGCATCTGGTCTCATCACTTCATGGCAAATAGATGGGGAGACAATGGAAACAGTGACAGACTTTTTTTCTTGGGCTCCCAAATCACTGCAGATGGTGACTGCAGCCATGAAATTAAAAGACGCTTGCTCCTTGGAAGAAAAGCTTTGACAAACCTAGATAACATATTAAAAAGCAGAGACATTACTTTGCCAACAAAGGTCCATATAGTCAAAGCTATATTTTTTCTAGTAGTCATGTATGGATATGAGAGTTGGACCATAAAGATAGCTGAGCACTCAAGAATTGATGCTTTTGAACTGAGGTGTTGGAGAAGACTCTTGAGAGTCCGTTGGACTGCAAGGAGATCAAACCAGTCAATCCTAAAGGAAATCAACCCTGAATATTCACTGAAAGGACTGATGCTGAAGCTGAAGCTCTAATACTTTGGCCACCTTGATGCGAAGAATTGCTTCATTGGAAAAGACTCTGATGCTGGGAAAGATTGAAGGCAAGAGGGGAGGCAGACAAAAGAGGATGAGATGGTTGGACGGCATCACTGACTCAATGGACATGAGTTTGAGTAAACTCCAGGAGTTGGTAAAGGACAGGGAAGCCTGGCGTGTTGCAGTCCATGGGGTCACAAAGAGTCGGACATGACTGAGTGACTGACCTGAACTGATAATTGCTATGTTGCCTTATCTTCCAACACTTCAACACTGGGCTCTGGATAGTTAATGTTCTTCTCTTAACGACAACAAACATGAAATATATTTAGTGACAAATTACTGAGTGCTACCCTCCACAGTGCTTGAAAGATTCATAATGGGCTTCTTCACCAGCCTTTGGTTCTGGCCAGTATGTTTTTAAATACAGTCTTAACAGCATATGTTTGAGGTTTTGTTGAATATCATCTTAGAGTTTTATTTTTAATTTTGTCAAGAGAACTCATCCATACATTCATCCATCCTACCAACCTTCTTTCCATTTATTCTACACACTTGTTACTGCTCTGGCAATGGAGATAGAAATAGTAAAGACAGTCTGCCATAATGGAAACTGTTGGCCTGCAAGGAAAACAAGCAAGTAAATAAACAATTATAGCACAACAGGATAATTTTGTTTTTTTCTAAGAGAGCACAGAAAAGGAATGGCTGTGCCAGTCTGACTGAGTTTAGAAAATGCTCTCTGGAGGCTTTTATCTCCCCTGAATTATAAAGAATATGTGAATTACCTACTTAAAGAGTAGGGAAATACGTGCAAGGCAGAAGGAATAAAATACATAAAGGCCTGGACATAAGGGTGTAATTCAGGGTGAATCACGCATAGAGTGTGAGGAGGGAAAAAAGAGAGAGTTAAAGGGCAGGACATAAAGGATCATTATGTTAAAGAGCTTAGATACTTGTTCTTGAAGGTCATGAAGTCATTAGGGATTTTAATGTAGAAAATGACTTAAAATTTGCACTTTAGTTTTGGAAAAACATAGTGGAGGGTGCAAGACTGGAGGCAGGGAAAGACATGATTTTAATAGCTGAAGCATGAGACAATGATAACTTGAACTAAAGCAATAGTAATGGACATAAAGGGAAGGGAAAACAGATGAAAATCACTACTTACAGTTGCCATTTTACATTTATTTATGTGACTGTTCGATTAGTATATATCTCTTTTATTAAATATAAGTTCCATGAGTACAAAGATAGGATTCACTTCTGTCTGACATCAGATTTCCTGTGCCTAACACAGTGACTGGCACACAAGTGCTTAATAAGTATTTGTTGAGTGAATTCAATAATGAATGAATTTTAGAAGTACATTCATATTAAATGTATACTATGAACTGGACATGATACAAGGCAGTGAAGATTCAGTGATGAATAAGCTAGGCAGGATTCCTGCTTTCAAGGAGAAATTTTAGAAAGGGGAGAAACAAGCAATAGGAGAATTTGTGATAGTAATCAGTGTTACAAAGAAATTAAAACAGGGTTTTAAGGAAGTGCTGGAGTGGAAGAGGTGACTTTAGATGGAAGGGTCATCAAAGAGTTCTAGGGCAAGTGACATGTGATTTAAGATGTGGATGATAAGAGAGGAGTCAGCTACGGGTGGATCTGGGGGCAGAGAGTCCCAGACAGAAGGAAATTAATAAGCAAATTAGACAGGTTTGACAGAACTTGTTGACTGATTGGATGTGGGAGTAAGAAATAGGCCTAGGATGATTCACAGGATCTAGAAAATGTTATTTCTATTATTTCTAAATGAGTTTGGGGATACTGACTAAAGTACCGATAGTGATGTAAATGTTCAATTCAGTGCTGGAACTGCTGATTTTAAGGTACTTGAGATGCACTGAAATAGGTAGATGGTAATTTCTCTCCAAGAAACTTTATAAGAACAGGAAAGGTACAGGCTACAACTCTAAAGGATTGTTAGGGTTCTTTAGATTAAACTTCTTGGCTGACAATATCGTCAGTTGACTACATGTGCTGAAAGTCTTCCCAATACCTCCTACTCTTCAGGACCAGTCAACCCTGTTCTGCTTAGGATTCTCTAACATGAACATCCAAACATAACATGACTATTAGTTATTGGCAGTCTTTAGACAGGACTAATTATTTCCAGGCAGAAATCTGGAAATATAGACTCCTCTACTGTACTCTTCACTACAATGCTTCAATACTGTTTTAATTTTTGTTTTCTTATAAAAATAGTTTTCACTTCTATTGAAAGATGGCCAAGGTTTGAGGGATCTCATCCACTACTTTTGCCTAAATGTCATACATAAAAACCTACTACCATTTTTTTCCTGTTCAACCTACTCTTGGGGATTAGGTTCACATCTATGTGGTATATTGCAAAATTTTCAGTACTATCTTGGGCCATAGACAGTTCCCCTTAAGCCTTTGATGAGAAGGGAGAAAATAAAATTTCTTTACTGAGGATATTTTTGTGTTTAATTTTGTAAGATGTTATAACAACTAAAGATCATTCCACGTAAAAACTGTCCTTTGTGTACAGACAGAGCAGAGACTGTCTTGCCACACACACAGCTGCTGCAACTTCACAGTGAAATATTATCTAAAAAGAGAAGGCTCAACTACAAGGAATTTGACCCAATAAACCTGTCCTATTTGTCAGATAACTTTTAAAAAGTACCAGAAAGCTAGACTTTAGCAACTGATTTTATCAAGTGTGGGTAAGACCTGGTAGCCTCTTGTCTTTGAACTGCTAACACCATGATTTCTAGCTCTGCCACACATAGACACAGCATAATTTAAGGCATAAAGCAAACAGCTTCTGAGCTAGAATTAGGATTTCTGATTAGCTTCTTCTGCCATTGCTATATGAGTTGGACACTTTCATTGATAGCTGGATCCTGCCCAGTTTAACACTTTCTTTTCTTCAGCTTAATTTTCTACCTTCTTGGACGTTCAGTTCCATTCAGCTCAGTTGCTCAGTTGCGTCCGACTCTGTGACCCCATGGATCGCAGCACGCCAGGCTTCCCTGTGCATCACCAATTCCCGGAGCTTGCTCAAACTCAAGTCCATTGAGTCACTGATGCCATCCAACCATCTCATCCTCTGCCGTCCCCTTCTCCTCCTGCCTTCAATCTTTCCCAGCATCAGGGTCCTTTCCAATGAGTCAGTTCTTTGCATCAAGTGGCCAAAGTATTAGAGTTTCAGCTTCAGCATCAGCATCAGTCCTTCCAATGAATATTCAGGGTTGATTTCCTTTAGGATTGACTGGTTTGATCTTGGATGTACTTAGCTTTTATCACACCTGTTTTCTAGGCTCCTCCTTTTTAGTCTGATTGTTACTCTTAGCTCTCTGTAAACTCAACTAGGTAAATTGCTTGTCATGTCCAGCAGGATTCATAATGTAGATTGAATCTATTACATTTTAGGAGTCAAAGTCCAGTAAAGAGCATCTGCAATTTTCATGTTCTCACTGCTAGATTTTTAATGATACTCTCATTTTTCTAAAGCAATATGTTGCCACAAGGTCATAGCAAGTTGTGTCCATTAAATATTGTTTAAGAATCCCATTTACTGAATTTACATAAAGAACATTATATATGAACCTAGAGAAATATCAATATGGTTGAAGATGCGGCAGATTATAATGCAGAGTTGTAAGTTGCTGATAGCAATTGAAGTAATTAATTTGTATTTCTTTTTGTTTTATAGTTGAAGTGCTTTATGTATAAATAAAATAAAATATCACTTTCATAAATGTATAATATGATCATGTCATATATAGGTTTTTTCAGTGCAGTTTTAATTAAATTTATTTTTTTTACTTTTTGTGTCTTTTCCTCCTTCCTTTTACCTCTTTTACTCATTTCTCATCTTAACTCCAGTCTCAGGTGACCCAAATATATAACCTAGTATGCAGCCTATATTTTTCTTGATGCTTATATAATTACAAATACACACAAACATAAAGAGTGTTAGCACTGTTATATAAAAATTAAATTACACTGTATGCCATCTTCTGAATCTTTCTTTTTTCCTTCAATAATAACTTGTAGAAGCCATTTCAATGACTTTGTCAACTCACTGTACTATTATTTTAGTTAGCCTTCATTCTGTTAATTTTTATTTTTCAACTTTTTTTGGTTACTACAAACAATGCTGCCATAAGCCTTGTAAGTTAAGTAATCACCAACAACCTCAGATACTATATACAGAGTCTAATTCTATTTCAAGTGAATCATCAATTGTACCAATAGCATTTATTAAGTAACATATCATCTTCCACTGCTTTAAAATACCCATTTTGTGGGCCAAAGAACTAAACAGATATTTCTCCAAGGAAGACATACAGATGGCTAAAAAACACATGAAAAGATGCTCAACATCACTCATTATCAGAGAAATGCAAATCAAAACCACAATGAGGTACCATTACACGCCAGTCAGGATGGCTGCTATCCAAAAGTCTACAAGCAATAAATGCTGGAGAGGGTGTGGAGAAAAGGGAACCCTCTTACACTGTTGGTGGGAATGCAAACTAGTACAGCCGCTGTGGAAAACAGTGTGGAGATTTCTTTAAAAACTGGAAATAGAACTGCCATATGACCCAGCAATCCCACTTCTGGGCATACACACCGAGGAAACCAGATCTGAAAGAGACACATGCACCCCAATGTTCATCGCAGCACTGTTTATAATAGCCAGGACATGGAAGCAACCTAGATGCCCATCAGCAGACGAATGGACAAGGAAGCTGTGGTACATATACACCATGGAATATTACTCAGCCATTAAAAAGACTTCATTTGAATCAGTTCTAATGAGATGGATGAAACTGGAGCCCATTATACAGAGCGAAGTAAGCCAGAAAGATAAAGAACATTACAGTATACTAACACATACATATGGAATTTAGAAAGATGGTAACGATAACCCTATATGCAAAACAGAAAAAGAGACACAGATGTATAGATCAGACTTTTGGACTCTGTGGGAGAAGGCGAGGGTGGGATGTTTCAAGAGAACAGCATCGAAACATGTATATTATCTAGGGTGACACAGATCACCAGCCCAGGTTGGATGCATGAGACAAGTGCTCGGGCCTGGTGCACTGGGAAGACCCAGAGGGATCGGGCCGAGAGGGAGGTGGGAGGGGGGATCAGGATGGGGAATACATGTAAATCCATGGCTGATTCATGTCAATGTATGACAAAAACCACTACAATATTGTAAAGTAATTAGCCTCCAACTAATAAAAATAAATGAAAAAAAAAACCCACAAAAAAATACCCATTTTGTCATATTTAAAATTGTTATAGATACTGAGATCTATTTCTACCTTGCATTTATACATTGACTTGCTTTTTATTTTGACAATATTTGATAAGAATGATCTTGGCAAGGCAGCAGTGAGTGGTGGTATGAAGCAAGATCTTAATTCCCTGCCCAGAAATTGAACCTGAGTAGCCTGTATGAAAACCAAGAATCCTGGCTACCAGACCATCAAGGGTTAGTGTTTAGAAGCTATTTATCTCTGGATCTTTGCCCCCAGTGAAAAATGCATTTATCACAGAGACAGAAACTCTAAATGCTGGTATAAAGTTTATTATTAGAGACATAGCATAACAACAAGTGGGAGAACACACAAAGAAACGGTTGTTCAGTTAAGACAGAAGGAAGGCAGAGACGCACAGCTGGAGAGACAGGGTGTGGGTGGCCCCCTTAGTGAGGAGGAGTGCAGTAATGAAGTGGTCAAGTCATTTATGTAGGTCAGTTCTTCAGGGTCTTTGTCTTCCTTCAGGCCAATTATCTGGCTTCTTTCCCCACATCTGCCCTCCCCTGGGGCCCTCCCCTAAGTGCGCACACACCTCTCAGCCAAGATGAACTTTGAAGTGAAGGTTTCTGGGAGGAACAGACTCATATGGCCCGGCATTATCCCCTGACCTTTGACCCACAAGGAATCCTTTTGCGCATGTGTACAGTCTCTCTTGTCCCAAGAAAAAGGGAGAGGAGATTTCTTAATCTTTTACTCAAACATGGTTTTGTCCCTCTGTCTTTGCCATGATTATTACCTTGACTATTACCATGACTATTACCTTAAGGTGTTTACAAGAGACAAAGACTGGGTACTCTGTTTATGTTGTTACTGCCGTTTCAGAGGGCAAACAGGAAGCTTATTATAAATGCCTTAACTGGAGCCTATCTATCTCTTATGTTGGGAAATGTTAAGAATTATAAGTATGCAGTCTGAAACCCACTTCTTTGTGCCCCCTGAAATACAAACAGGAGGCCAGTTGTAGACGTCTAACCTTGAGCTCATCTACCTCCTGCCTTAAGAATAGTTAATGCTATATTCTGACATTTGACAAGGCAAGTTCTTCCATCATTAATACCTTTTGTTATTATACATTCTTGACCATTATACATAATTCCTTTTTCTCATATAAATTTTAAGATTATTTTATCCAATTAAAAGCTTTTGGAATTGTAAAAGAAGATGAGTTAAATAAATATTAAACTTCATTAGTAGTAGTTTGAGAGAAATAATATTTTTATGATATTAAACTTCCCATAGAATACAGCCATAGTACAGCCACTATGGAGAACAGTGTGGAGATTCCTTAAAAAACTGGAAATAGAACTGCCATATGACCCAGCAATCCCACTCCTGGGCATACATACCAAGGAAACCAGATCTGAAAGAGACACGTGTACCCCAATGTTCATCACAGCACTGTTTATAACAGCCAGGACATGGAAGCAACCTAGATGCCCATCAGCAGATGAATGCATAAGAAAGCTATGGTACATATACACAATGGAATATTACTCAGCCATTAAAAGGAATACATGTGAATCAGTTCTAATGAGATGGATGAAATTGGAGCCCATTATACAGAGTGAAGTAAGCCAGAAAGATAAACACCAATACAATATACTAATGCATATATATGGGATTTTAAAAGATGGTAATGATAACCCCATATGCAAAACAGAAAAAGAGACACAGATGTATACAACAGAGTTTTGGACTCTGGGAGAAGGCGAGGGTGGGATGATCTGAGAGAATAGCATTGAAACATGTATATTATCAAGGGTGAAACAGATAACCAGCCCAGGTTGGATGCATGAGACAAGTGCTCGGGGCTGGTGCACTGGGAAGACCCAGAGGGATGGGATGGGGAGGGAGATGGGAGGGGGGATCAAGATGGGGAACACATGTAAATCCATGACTGATTCATGTCAATGTATGACAAAAACCACTACAATACTGTAAAGTAATTAGCCTCCAAATAATAAAAATAAATGAAAAAAAAAAATAAAATAAACTTCCCATATAAAATAATTTTTGTTTTCATCCATTCAGATCTTCTTTTATACCTTTCAATAAGAATTTACAGTTTTCTTTATAAGCATTAAGACTTTCTTGTTAAATTTATTCCTAAATATTTAACTTATTAATAAACAAAAATTTAGGTAGTTTTTTCAAATATTAATACATTTCATTGAAATCTAACTAACTGGAGTAAATTCTCTAGGAAATTTTTTTTGTTTATTTAAAAACAAGTCAAAAAGAATATATGCTTTGTCAGTTTAAAAAAACTTCCACAGTTTTGGACTTTTTACCCCTTTCTCAACTTTGCAAGTTCTTAATAAAAGCATTTTATGTAGAAAAAGATTGACACTTATAATTTTATAATTTAGCTAAAAAAAGCTTCGCCCAAAGTGATTAATTCACACTTGTCAAAAGAAAGAGATTTAACATCCGAATTCATTAACCCTAACTGACATCAGAGCAAAATCAAAGGGAATAAAAATTCCCTTATAATAAACTCAACTTATAATATAAGCTTTACTAACCAAAATGGTAGACAGGATATTCAGATTCAGTTCAGTTCAGTTCAGTCAATCAGTCGTGTCTGACTCTTTGCCAACCCAAGGACTGCCACCCACACCAGGCCTCTCTGTCCATCACCAGCTCCTGGAGTTTACTCAAACTCATGTCTATTGAGTCGGTGATGCCATCCAACCATTTCATCCTCTGTCATCCCCTTCTCCTCTCACCTTCAATCTTTCCCAGCATCAGGGTCTTTCCAAATGAGTAAGCTCTTCGTATCAGGTGGCCAAAGTATTGCAGTTTCAGCTTCAACATCAGTCCTTCCAATGAACATTCAGGACTTATTTCCTTTAGGATGGACTGGTTGGATCTCCTTGGAGTCCAAGGGACTCTCAAGAATCTTCTCCAACACCACAGTTCAAAAGCATCAGTTCTTCTGTGCTCAGCTTTCTTTATAGTCCAACTCTCACATCCATACATGACTACTAGAAAAACCATAGCCTTGACTAGATGGACCTTTGTTTGCAAAGTAATGTCTCTGCTTTTTAAAATGCTGTCTAGGTTGGTCATAACTTTCCTGCCAAGGAGTAAGTGTCTTTTTATGTCATGGCTGCAGTCACCACTTGCAGTGATTTTGGAGCCCAAAAAATAAAGTCTGCCACTGCTAATAATCAGATTAGCTATCTGGTATAGTGTGTTGAATTTGGGGATCATAATTGACACAATAATGATAGTTTTGATAACATATATAGTAAATATACTAAATAGGTATCATACTAACATAATATGTTAGCTACTGAATAAACAATCTGAATAATGAAAGACTGATAATGCATGTTTTCATTGTCTGAAAATTTAAAACAATTATTGTCTTCATCTTTTTGCTGGAAATTATCAAAACTCTCTAATTGAGAATCACATTTATTAATGTGAACCTTATATATACAGAGAGTACAAACTGAACCACTCTCAGCAGAAGCATGCAACGTTATGGGCTGATGTGAAGCAGTATATTTGAGTTTGAGTTGATCTGGGGAAACTCCTTCAGGGGAAGGGGTGGGAGTTTATTTTTGTTTGTGAATAATGACAATCATTTCTTGATCAGGGTTAAGAGTAGCAATTTATATTTGCAAAACCAATTTCCTTCCACTTAACTCTTTCCAGAAATTTATATAAAGTTTGTCCTTAATTGCCTCATTAGTCTCATTTTTCTATTAAACGACTTATTGGAATTTGAATACAATCCAAATTTTATCCTTCTTATTTCTATGTAAAGAGGCTCCTTGTTGCATGTCAACACAGAAGCTCAACTAAACTGTGTTTTTTTTTTGTTATGAAAATTGTAGTCTTCCTATAAAAAAACAACAGCAAATTATCTCATCCCTTCAAAACTATGTGAAGTAGGATCATCATTCAAATAACTCTATTCTTTCTATATCACAGAATCAGGAAAAAGAATCTTCACTAAATATTTTTCTTATCATGAATGATTATCTATTGAACTTGCTTAATAGGAAGAATCACCAGAAAATGAGAACTGGATTAGTTAATCAAGTCAAACATATATAACTACTCCCAGAGTTTTCATAAATTCAAATGGGTGATTTTAAGCAGAAGTTCTTACATTTTTTTGTGTGTCTTCTCTAGGTTTTCTCATAGTATAAGTTGTAGAGGCAAGCTTTGAATGTATTAAAGGATTCATGGCAACATTAAACAAGTCAATAAATAATTCAATGCAATGGCTATGAGAGTAAAACAATCTAACACTATATTTATGAAAGAATTCAGAATGTTCAACTATTCCTGCTCATTCTTATGATACTGTTTGGCTGTTTGAATAATACTGCTCACTGCCTTTACCTGAACCAGAACTTGTTACAGCAGATTATGGACCTGAGCAAGACATAGCAAAAATAACATCTAAATGTCAATTGGAATTTGGCATGAGTGTGAAGTGTTGATGGGGTTCTCTACAACATTCTGGTTAAGAAAAACTTTTAAAAATTGGCTGGAAATAATTCTAAAGGTTTTGAATTTATCTTCATATGATCTTCATGGATATTCAGGCAATTATTATTTTTATTTAAGACAAAAACATTTTGAAAACATAATATATCTTAATATATTTACTATCAGGTAAGTATGGAAATACAAGGAAAGTTTAATACTTGACTTTAAAAGTGTCATAAATGTATAAATATTAGCAAATAACCAAAATATATATATCTTCATTATTCACTGTGTGAACAAAAACAATAATTTGAAATGTTTCTAAGATTGTTTCTCTAAATAAACACATCTTTCTTCAATCACCTTAATGATCCATGTGTCTACTCAAGGCTTTGATTAATTGTTTTGAATTGAATAAGTCTGCCAGATTTCAGCATGTGAACATGCGACATATAACATCTGACTTGGAGTGTGGTGTACAGTGGTGCACATACAATATCACCTGTTGCAATTAGCTATAGGTGTATTGCCTTCTGGTTATGTCTTCTGATTCCAAGAGAAATATGCATTCTCTGAAAACAAATGATATTTATTTCTTCATTGACTGAATAATAATTGATTGATTGTTTAACTTTGTGCAATGTAGGATGTCAGGCACGAGGAGATTACTACAATAAATAAGGTAAAAGGGCTAGCTAAGAGGAGAGTTCTCAGGAACTGGAGGTCAGATCACTCAGGAAATGCAAAATGGGCACTTTCACAATGGCAATTTAGTACAAATATGTTATGACTCAAGGTTTAGTGGGCCAGAGGGGTGATTCTAATATCAGTATTTCGGCTTCCTGGATCCTGCTGTATAATTGCCAGTGTGAAGTACAGAGAAAAAAGGCAGAGCAAAATTGGTAAACTTGGAACTCAGGGGCCCTCTCAAAATTTTCAACTCGATAAACCTGTATGCAAGACAGAAAGAGAGACCCAGATGTATTGAACAGTCTTTTGGACTCTGTGGGAGAGAGTGAGGGCAGGATGATATGGGAGAATGGCACTGAAACATGTAAATTATCATATGTGAAATGAATCGCCAGTCCAGGTTCGATGCATGATACAGGATGCTCGGGGCTGGTGCACTGGGATGACCCAGAGGGATGGGATGGGGAGGGAGGTGGGAGGGGGGTTCAGGATGGGGACACATGCACATCCACGGCAGATTCAAGTCAATGTATGACAAAACCAATACAATGTTGTAAAGTTAAATTAATTAATTAATTAAATGATAAAAAAATTTTCAATTCAAAGGGTGAAAGAAAAAAGAAAAGGGAATACTCAGAGTATGGTACTTCTAGTATGAAAGTGTGGTAATACTGTGTAGCTTACTTGGGTATAGCCCCCTTCCCTATGAATTTCTTTTTATCTTGACCAAGGACCACTGCATATCTGAATCCCTCAGCGAAGCTTCTCTTGGCTTCTTTCTTGTTTCCTCCCTCTGCAAGCTTAAGAACCATTTATCACACATCTGCTTTATGCAAACACTATTGGGTATAATACATAACATACATACACACATATAGTCTATAGTGCATAAATATATGATACACGTGGGAAATATGTTTAAGGAGGATAAACTCAATTGTTCTAAGGCACACATTATTAAGGGGTGAAAGGAACTTCAATTCATATTTGTTTATTCTAAAGTCCAAGCCCCCTTCTCTTGGCCATGATGGTTTCCTGCTCCTGATGTAGGCAGGGAACCACAGGTTGAGTTAACAAAATGTATTCCAGATTTTACTTTGTGAACTCCAAAACAATCATATTGATATATTATGGAAATTTGAATTGGATATTAAAGGAAGATTTTTGAATTTTACCATTAAACTGCTGGAATAGCTCATCTAAACAGCTGGTTTTTTTTTCCAAAGCAATATTAATTTTTTATTACATACTTTTGAAGCAATAGCTTCCTTAAGTATGAGATTAACAATGATTTCTGTATTTCCTTTGCATCAGGCCACCCCAAGTATGATGATTAAAAAATAGCTGATGATACACCAAAAATTCTATTCCTGTTTAATTTAACTTGTTTAGTAGTAACAGAGGGAAAATCAGTATGGACTTTTGTTGGAATTTGCAAATAGAAAAAACAGAAAAATACATTTTTTAGAAGAAATTTTTAGGAAGTCAGTTACCCCTGTTATAATTACATTCAAAGTTTTAACTAAAAAATAATCTCGATTTACTTATTTAATACTTATTTTCCAGGTAGAATAAGAACAGCAAACATAATCAGCTTGTTAAATGGGATTTTTGTATCATCTATCCAAAACCTCATAAATGGAATGTCTGCCGGATTTTATAAGGGGGTAAATTTTAATCATGAACCAGTATTGAATGGTAGCCATTGTAGTTGAGAGAAAAAAGCAATGGGTAAGTTACTGAGTTACAACCAGAGGATTTCAGGTTTCTCACTGTTACCGTAAAAGGGAACTGCTACCCACTGTCCAGATCAATTCAGTTCTTATTTCTCCTCTACTTTCTCCCACACTTTGCTGAGTTTCAGTTTTGCCTTAATCTTGGATTGGATTCTTTCAACATACTTCCTCCTATGATGGTCCAAATACTTTTAAATGAAAAATTAACTATCATGAATTATATCCAAAAGGAAGAAATAAAAGGTGTTAAATTGCTTAACGATATTTCAAGTAAAGCAGAATTCCATTAAAATGTGGCTTATTTTAAAATTTAAGATAGGTCACAAATCACTCAATAGTGGTTCTTCACTACAACAATGAAACACACTGTGTATCATCTAGTGTTCTTTCTTTGTTTTGTTTTACTGTTCACATCAAGGGGATATGTAGCAGTTGCCTATGGGTATCAGGAATAATTTAAAGATTTTGTAAACATTTCCAAGCAGAATGCATTTAATAAGTTCTAGAAATTTTGGTAAAATATGTCTATAGAAAATTACAATTGCTTTATGGGTATTCTGATACATAATGTTTTAAATGGTTTGCCTCCCAGGCAACATTTGGCAATCTAGAAGAGGCCATATTGTCTCACAGCACACTGTTTCTTTGTTATCTCTTTCTCTAGAACACATTTTCATTTTATATAATGCATGGAAATCTATTCCATATAAAATTTATTATAAATTTCCTTACAAGGAAAAATTATCAAAGAATACACCCAGAGATGAATTTTTTAAATTAAAATATTAACACATAGATTAGTCCTAAAAGTAAATAAAGTTAGAACTAATTGTATCAGTTTAAGCCAAATTTTTATACTGTTAACATTTTTTTAACTGAAATATAGTTGATTTACAATGTTGTGTTAAGTTCTGCTATAATGCAAAGTGATCAAGTTATACATTCTTTTTTTTTTTGGCATGCCATGTAGGATCTTAGTTCCCTGACCAGATCCCTGAAGCTCTGCCCCTGCAGTGGAAGTGCAGAGTCTTAACAATTGGAGTGCAAGAGAAGTCCCCCTATACATTATTTTTTACTATATTTTCCATTATGGTTTATCACAGGATATCAAATATAGTTCTCTATGCTACAGTAGGATCTTGTTATTTATCCATTCTATATGTACTAATTTGCATCTGCTAGCTCCAAATCTTACCTGCTTCCTGAGAAACCTGTAAGCAGGTCAAGAAGCAATAGTTAGAACTGGACATGGAACAACAGACTGGTTCCAAATAGGGGAAGGAGTACATCAAGGCTGTATATTGTCACCCTGCTTATTTAACTTATATGCAGAGTACATCATGAGAAATGTTGGGCCGGATGAAGCACAAGCTGGAATCAAGATTGCCAGGAGAAATATTAATAACCTCAGATATGCAGATGACACCACCCTTATGGAAGAAAGAGAAGAACTAAAGAGCCTCTTGATGAAGGTGAAAAAGGATAGTGAAAAAGCTGGACTAAAACTAAATATTCAAAAAATGAACATCATGGCAACTGGTCCCATCACTTCATGGAAAATAGACGGGGAACAGTGGAAACAGTGACAGACTTTTTTCTTGAGCTCCAAAATCACTGCAGATAGTGACTTCAACCATAAAATTAAAAGATGCTTGCTCCTTGGAAGAAAACCTATGACAAAATTAGACAGCATATTAAAAAGCAGAGACATCACTTTGTTGACAAAGGCCCATATAGTCAAAGCTATGGTTTTTCCAGTAGTCATGTATGGATGTGAGAGTTGAATGACAAAGGAGGCTGAGCACCAAAGAATTGATGCTTGTGAACTGTGGTGCTGGAGAAGACTCTTGAGTCCATCAGACAGCAAAGAGATCAAATCAGTGAACCCTAAAGGAATTCAGCCCTGAATATTCATTGAAAGGACTGATGCTGAAGCTGAAGCTCCAATACTTGGGCTATCTGATGTGAAGAGCCGACTCATTGGAAAAGACCCTGATGCTGGGAAAGATTGAGGGCAGGAGGAGAAGGAGGCAACAAAGGATTACATGGTTGAAAGTCATCACTGACTCAATGGACACGAAGTGAAATGAAAGTCGTGCAGTTGTTCTGGCCCTTTGCGACCCCATGGACTATACAGTCCATGGAATTCTCCTGACCAGAACACTGGAGTCGGTTGCCATTTCCATCCCCAGGGGATCTTCCCAACCCAGGGATTGAACCCAGGTCTACTACATTTCAGCCTGATTCTTAACCAGCTGAGCCACCAGCGAAGCCCCAGGGGACATAAGCTTGAGCAAACTCAGGGAGATAGTGAAGGACAGGGAAACCTGTCGTGCTGCAGTCCATGGGGCCGCGAAGAGTTGGACATGACTGAACAACTGAACAACAATAACAAAAACTCCAAACTCTCCCTCCATCCCTTCCCTGTCCCCTCCTTAGCAACCACATTGCTAATTTTTTTTTTTTAAACAAAATAGAGCAACAGCAACTTGGTATCTGTAATGTATTCTCTTCAAAGCTAAAGATCAGTAGGATGACTAAAATGTATGCAAAGGAAATTAAAATAAAGAAATACAATGTGCTTTATGCCTGAGTTAATTTTCAATAATCAAAAACCAGCTTCAGTGGACAAAATATTTAATGAGAAAATAACACATAGTTTAACTTCCTATTCAACTCTGTTTCTTTCAGTTAATCAGGTTTTCACCAGGTGCCCACCAAATGCTTGGCAATGTTTAAGGAAAGGAAAAACTTCCTTCTGCACTACACTGCCTGCACTCATTCATCAAATGCTCTTTGAAAGCCTTCCTTATACCTCATTTGGTTGCAATAAAAAAATTAATAAATAAGATATAATTCCTTCCTTTAAAAATTTACAGTCTTTTGGGGGATATACTGATAGGCAACAAATCCAATATAATATGATAAAGGCTATCATAGAGGAACGTACAAAACGCTGTGGTAGCAAAGTGGAAGGAATAATTACTTGTATCTGCAGAGTCAGGAAATACTTTATAGAGAAGTGGCATTTGGACTGTACTTTAAAGATTCATAGTATATCAAAAAAGAGAGAAGTTCAAATAAAACATTTCTTCCTGACCCTTTCACATCCTCAGTTACTTCCATCTCCCATTTTGGATTCTGTAGCCCCAGATCCCAGCCACTCTTCTGTCAACATCCTAAATTCCCTTGCCCCTTTCCTCCTCCATCTGGTGTGCCTGGCCAAACCCAGCCAGCTGTCTCCTAAGCCTGCAGCAAAGTAACTGACTTTCTGAAGTCTGCTCAACTTTGCTGCATGGATTTCTTTCACGTGTATAACCTTAAATTTCCAATGGGGAGTCAACACTTCCAGAGGATTCTATGACACTGACCTAGTGTATTCACTTTCCCATTTGCTAAGAGAACTTATTTCTCTGTCACACTTTCTCTGATCTCCTCAAATCTCCATTATCCCCTACTCTCTCTCAGGTGATGACTCTTCATGCCTCATAGAGAAAATTAAAGCAGTTAGTTGGAAACATTCTTATCTTTCCACTTTCAAGGCACCAATCTGTGTATCTATCTTAAAATCCATTTTCTCTAGAAGCCTTATATTTCTGTGTGAGAAGCATCCTTGTATTTCTACAGCCACTTCCTCCACTTGTGCTCTGCATCCCATTCCCTCATGTCCTCTTGTAATTATTTTCCTTCTCTCCTGCATCATTAATTCTTTTGTTTCTATTGCATCATTTCTATCAACTTATAAATACGCTTTAACATTATTCTTCTTAACAAAATCTTTTTCCTAATACCATACCCCCATCCAGTTACAGCTAACTTTTTGCTGTTCATTCTGCACCTAAACTCCTTGAAGGAACCCTCTGTACTTGTTCTCCTTTTTTGCTAATCTCTGCTCTTTCTTCAACCACTCCACTGAGACAACAGATGATGCATTACTGAAATAGCTGTTATCAAGCTCCCATCAATACCCTAGATCTTGCTCAGTTTTCTGTTCCCATCATACTTGACCTCCAACTAGTATTTGATACAATTGACTCCTCCCTTTCTCTTTTATTCTTCCTGCAATTGGTTTCCTTCTTAACTCTCTGGTTATTCATCCTGAGGATCTTCTGTAGGATCCTCTCTTCCATACTTAAACTATAAATATTAAAGTGTCCTAGACTTAACTCTGGGTTCTCATCTCTTCTCTATTTATACTCTCAATTGGTTGCCTTGACCAATCTCTTATTTTTAAATATCATCTATAGAGTGATAACTCTTATATTTATATCTCTATATCCCTGAGCATATCATTTATTCAAATGCCTACACTTCATTACCTAATAGGCATCTCCAACTTTTCATTGCCAAGATCAAACTTATAATTCCTGCATCTGTTCTTCAAATTTTTTCCATATGAGGAAATTATGCCACTGGCCATCTTGTTATTCAAATGTAATCTTTGGGAATTCTCTTTAATTTCTTCTTATATCCTTATCTACTCTTCTCACCACAAATTCTTTTCATCAGCAAGGTTCCACCTCCAAATGTATCCCAAATCTGACCACTTGCCATCTCCAGAGTACTATCCTAGACTGAGCTACCATAATTACTTATCTGCACTATCACAGTCACCTCCTAATTCATGTCCTTTCAGTTTTGTCCACTAGAACCCCTTCATTGTGAAGTGGCCAGACAGATCTTTGTAAAGCTTTGATGAAATCACACATTATCCTTGCTCAAATCTTATCAAATGATTTTCATTATAGTTAGACTAAATCCTAATTTCCAAACATGGCTCACAAGACACTTCATCATTTTGC
This sequence comes from Odocoileus virginianus, assembly GCF_023699985.2. NCBI lineage: Eukaryota > Metazoa > Chordata > Mammalia > Artiodactyla > Cervidae > Odocoileus > Odocoileus virginianus. Next base: position 57,084,317 of record NC_069678.1, read on the forward strand.
CCCACCTGCCTCTCCACTTAGTTCATTATGTTCTGGCTACACCAGCCTTTTTGGTCCTGACATATCATGTTTTGGTCCCGACATATCATGTTTTGGTCCCATCACAAGTGTTTATTCTCCTGCTGTTCCTTGTTTTTTTTACTGTTCCTCTGGAACTTTGCATTACTCTCATCATTTAAATCATGCAAAGGCCATGTTTTTACAAAGGTTTTTTCTGACCAGTCTGGCCAAAAAAGAATTAAAAAAATCCAGAAAACCATTAACCAATTAAACAACTATTCCAAACTCAATCACTTCCTATAACATCACCCTGTTTTCTTCATAGCAGTTACTTGTCTCATTCACTTATTTATTTATGTGTTTGCTGTCTGTCTCCCTCAACTACACTTGAATAGTTGTAGTTTTTGAATAAAAGAGAACTCATCTTTATAGCTCATTGTCATATTTTCATATCCTCTAACATGTAGAATAGTGTCTGACACGTGCTAGGTATATACTAAAAGTTATTTTTAGACTGACTTGTTCATTATATGAACTGTGAATTTATTGCCAAACATACAGAGACACACACTTGCATGTTATATTTAGGGAAGTAACTGGAGAGAACTTAGGGAGTCAAACCGTGAATGGTCTTGAATTCTATGTTTAGTGGTTTGGATGTTATTGTAAAATCAATGGAAAGTCAAAGATTTAAGACTTTATATTCTCTCTTAAAGTCTGTAGTTATGAGAACTTTCTTTTATAAAACTAAAGTATGTAAGTATATTTTAAAATTATTTCTACTAAGTTGGATTTAATATTTAAAGAGATGCCTTTAAGAGTTTATTTAGTATAAGCAATGCTTTTGCATTTGAAAATTTCATGAAATATTTAATCAAAATAAAGCTTTTGCCTCCAGAAATCTGTTTAATTTAGAAATGTTTTACTAAATCAGAAGAGTCAATAGCTTTAATGTAATTAAATCACATAATTTATTTATGTAAGTTGCAACTGAACATGTCTTAATAGAGAATGTGTTATTCTTACTTTTTAACCGCTCCATTTGGTGCATTTTCTACCCCATTGTTTCAGAACAATCGTAAATCTGAACACCTAAGACTTGGTAAGAATCATAGTGCTTTAATCTGATTAATTTTATTTTTAATCTTACTTATAAAATTATACAGTATAACTAGAAAAGTTATGTTATGTTGTACTACAGGTTAACAGAAGTCCTTTTAATGTACTGAAATAAATTTAACTACAAAAGAAAATGAATAGAAACACAATGTAGCTAGGTAAAAGTTTGGTATCATCTTGAGCATAAATAATGTAAAACTAAACATAATGAAATAGGAAGCTTGGCAAGGAAGAATTTACAATTTTTAAAAGCCATAAAAGGGCAAATAAAATCTTGTGTTACTAAAAGGAAGTATAAAATATACATCCAAGGAAATTAATATCAGGAAGTTAATATCTTCTGTGAATTTTTACTTTTAATATTGCTCAGGCACTGATCTTAAATGTCACAGAAACTGTGGAAAACTATAGCAATTTAGAAATATTTCCCTTGCGTCTGTTCAGCAGAAAATCAAGTTTTTTTAGGATGTATTTTGCATATTGAAAGACCTGAATTAACCCCAATCTGAGTAGAGAGAAAAGTGGAGACATGAAGAAAGCAGGAAATCTCCTGAAGTTAGATATATTTCACTTGTTTTCATGTGTCCTATTGAGCCAATCATCAGTAATAGTTTGTTGTTTACTCATCATGAGTCCTTTTTAAAAGTGAAGATCAAAACATGGGTGGCAGGGAAATCCTTTAAAATTCTGGAATAAAGCATATTTCCCAGCAATCAGTTTTTTTTTTTTTTTCCCTGCACTTTCCAAAAAACCAGAGGGGGATCCTCGTGAAAATCATTTTACCAATTCCTCTTGCATGTCCACTGTTGCTGAGACTGTGTCATCCCAAGTTAGTAACTGGGAAGGAAAAAGCATACTGCTCAGCAGTTGCTTCCTTGAGAGTTGGACTGTAGAGTTGGGGCTTCAAACAACATATTCAAGATGACAAAAAGCTTCCCACAAAATGAAGCTTATTAGAATTCTGAGTCAGACTATAATCAGATCAAAATTCTGGTGAAAACTTAGCCTTGAAAAAACTCTAGCAGATTTTTTAAGCTACCAGGATGAATGCAGAATTCATGGCTAATTTCACAGGACAAGTGATGGGAAAATTAAGGGATGATTTGGAGTTTTTCAGAGAGAAAAAGGGAAGAGTTCCAAGAAAGATGCTTAGAGATGCAAAGGTGTATTGTAAACTGCTTTCATCTGAGATTCCCTGTGGGACAGTGAATATTGAAAGATGATGACACTGGAAATGTTGGCTCCAAGTTATGTAGGGTCTGGACATGTTTGACTTCTGCAAGCTGAGGGTAGTCACCATGAGCTTTTACATTGACATATGTCATGGTGTATTTTAGCAAGAAGCTCTGACAATAATGAGATGGATTCCAGTGGGAGAGATAGGATGAAGGAGGAGCTTTTGGTGGTTAAGACAAGTAACATTAAAGACCACAAGTAGGGCAATGGCAGAAGAAAGAGAAGAGTGACATAAGTTGATGGACATAAGCGGATTTGCGGGTGGTAGGAGAGGAGAATAGTATTGAGATTTCTAATTTCTGTAATTAGGTGGATGGTACTGTCACTAAAAAGTATATAATAAGATGCCTGGAATTTCTGTTTGGTTTGGTTTTGCTTGGAGTGGTGAGCAAAGAGGTATGAAGATGATTTCAATTTTGATATGTGGCAAACATTCCATCTGAGATCCAGCTATTGGAAAATGGAATTGGAAATCAGATAGATGTTTGAAACACACCATATCTGAAACCACAGGAGTAAATCTGTTAGCTAAGTCCTTTGTGTCTTTGTATATTTTTATGGGCCAATGCTCTGAGACCAAGATCAATACTAATGTAAAGTTCAGAATATATCTTTCATAAAGACACTACATTTTTCTCATAAAGGGGAGAGCAATCATCCACATTAAATTGTCTGAATTTGCGAATCTGCAAATGGTAGGTATGTTCCTTTTGGTTCTAGGATAGAAGGCAGGAGAAGGGGACAACAGAGGATGAGACAGTTGGATGGCATTACTGACTCAATGGACATGAGTTTGAGCAAGCTACAGGAGATGGTGAAGGACAGGGAAGTCGAGCATGCTGCAGTCCATGGGGTCACAAAGAATGGGACATGACTGAGCAACTGAACAAGAACAGCAAAGATTTTTTTATTTATTGTTTATCATGTCTTATTATCTAAGTTCAATTCACCCAAGGAAACTACAAATCTTAAAAAGAAAATAGTCATTAAGAATTGTTTAGTAGATATTTAAAGTTTTTATACACTTTACTGAGACTGAGAGACAATCATTTATATAAATTATTGTTACAGTACTATTTGAAAAATACAAAAGACATATTAGCATTAAATGCTATTTTAAAGATTTCAGTATTACAGAAACAATAAAAAACCTTCTGTTTCCTTTCTAATAAAGATAGTTTTTGAGATAAAAAGAAAAAATATTTAATTCATTACAATCTTTTCTTGAACCCTCTTAAGTTGTCTAAGTACCATAGTATACTACTTTTGCTTAAACAGTTTTCTGGTTCTAAATGAATCACAAGACTCATTTTCATCAACAATTACCCAAAGTACCTTTCACAGTTTAAAGAAGGCAATGACCACCCAATATTCTTTTGAAATAATGACACTGAAATTCAGAGAAGTTAAATAATTCATAAACAAGAAGCAAGGAACTGAATACAAATCCAAGTTTGCCTGCAAAGCAAATCCTCATTTAAGTACATTCTGGCTCTTCTCAGGTAAAATAAAACAAGGTACAGGCTAATTGTTCCATGAGAGTCTAAGTCTTGAGATCTTACGAAACTGAAGTCATAGCAATTTTAACCTTGCTATTATATCAGGCAGTTTTCAATCTTTTGGTAAATTTAATCATCAGGGATAAGAGTGGCTATTGATTTGAAGTACTCTGAAAACAGCGATTTGATCCCATGGTTTTATGTAGCTTTTGCGCCCTTCCCTTAGCTCCTTGCTGGGCTTGACACAACATTTCCTAACCATTATACTCTCAATCTTAATCTTATGTTGAAAATATAAGGCTAAAAAGAAATATAATTAGTTCACAAGACAGAGACCTCACACTCTTGTGAATTGTCGGAAAGCATGCCGTGCCCTGCCAGTGCTAAGTCGCTTCAGTTGTGTCTGTCTCTTTGAGACCCTATGGACTGTAGGCTACCAGGCTCCTCTGCTCATGGGATTCTCCAGGCAAGAATACTGGAGTGGGTTGCCATGCCCTCCTCCAGGGAATCTTCCCAACCCAGGGATAGAAACCAGGTCTCCTGAGGTTACTGCATCGTAGGCAGATTCTTACTGCTGAGCCACTACGGGGAAGCCCATAGGAAAGCATGTTTGATATTTTCAAAGGGAATCTAAAATAATTACATTGTAAGGATGCATTATAATTTATAGAATGTTTTTAAAATATTAAATGTCATAATTATCACTTATTTCAGTTGAATTTAAAATATAAGACCATGTGATAAGAAGTAAAAAAAAAGTCCTAATTCTAAGTGCAATTCTCTAAAACCAGAGGGGATTAATAGGGTTACCCTTGACTAGGTACTTGTTACATTGTCACTTTTGATAAAAATAACCCAGAATGGGATGGTACAATGGGTTTAACAAAACATCAAGCCTTATAATATGATACTAATTGGTAAAATTATAAGGTGATACAATTATAGAAACACATTATATCCAATATTGTATTATTGTCACAAAACCAGTTAATAGAAACATCAAAAAGCTATTTGTAAGCTGTGCCTGAATATAGAATTTTTTTTATTACAATAGCCCCAATGAACCTATTGATGTATTGTAGTAACTAGTACAGTAATGCCAAATGAGATAAATTCATTAATAGGACACTGAAATGAAACTAGAAAATTACTTAGTCACACCTGTCCAGTTCAGAATACATATTATTTTATGGTCTTTTCTTCATTATGTTGACAATGATAACTGGTAGGAAATAAATAACAAAGAAAGAGAAGCTTTTAAAAAGAAAGGAGCCAAATACATTACATTTTTGTAAGTCTGACTAAAGAGTAATCTTAGTTTAAAAGAATAAATGAATTTATATGAAAACTAAAAATGTAATTTGCAAATAAATAGAAATTTGAGTGAAAATTATGAATATGGAGTGTTTATTGCCATTCAGGTTAGGAAAAATCATATATATATATTCATATATGTAAAATCTCTATCACTGAAATTCTTATTTTTATGAATAGTTAAGCATTTTAGTACATAAATACATACTCTTCCCTGGCACACTATAACTGCAAATATTTCAGACATGAAACTGATAATTTTCTGTGTTGATAGTGACTTTTTCAATTTTTAAAGAGATTCTTTGAAAATCGTTTTTTAAAATACTTTTTTATGTTGAAACAATGCAAAAACTTACAAATAAATTCAAGGTATCATATAAATAACGTTTCTGAACTGCTTGACAGTAAATTCAGAACTGATGCACCAACATTTCCCAATACTTTAGTGTGTATTTCCTATAAATCAGAACGTTTTCTTAACAAAAAACACAATCATCCAAATCAGGAAATTATCACTGATACATTGTTACTATTTAATTCTCAGACCCCTATGCAAATTTTGCCCTTGTTTTGCCAAGAGTCCCAATAGTGTTGTTTTGTTTTTAATAGCAAAAGCACCAATTCAGAGTCACTGCTTTTAGTTATAATGTCTCTTTACTCTTCTTCAATCTGAAACATTCTCTGAGTCTTCTCTTGACTTTCATGATCTAGTGTCTAGTTTCAATTTATACTTATAATTCAATTTGTAATTTTTCTTAGAGGATGTCCAAATAAGGTACAATGTTTCTGCACCTTCTGTGAATATATGAGGGTCTTTAGGCATTCACAGTAGTTTCTGAACCTTTGTTTTTAGGTGGAGGAAATACTTAATAAATGCAATGGTGCTCAAGGAATAAAGTCATGTAAATAACAGATGCATCACTTATTAGTTTACAAGCATATATATCCTAGGAGTTTCAAAGTATCATTCATGCTTGTACTAGGGCAAGTTTTATTTTCAATTTTTCCCTAATAAGTTTTTTCTATGGAGAGTCCAAAAATTGTCATAGAAGATTGTGAAATAGAATGATTATTTTAACAACTCCAAGGAAAATTTGCTCAAAAAATATTATCTTTTGAGTGAATATACTAGAAGCAGTTACACAATTAAAATAATCCATTCAACAAATTTGATCCTTTAAAATTGAGAGGGTCCCCTTTTTCCTGCTCTGTCATAGTATACTAGGTATTTTGGTATGGATTATCTTACATAAATGCCAAATAATGTGCTTCTAGGTAAAAATTAAAATGTGAAAATCCACAATGGGCCATGAATATATTGAAAATAGAGACAATTTGGCTTTTACAATTAATACGCGTCTGGATCCCATAGCTTTTGTCAGCTTCACAGAGGAGTCCAAGATCTAAAAGTTGTCCCTACTTCAGACATCATTTCTCTAACCTGAATCTCTTCCTCCAACAACTCTTAAAGATTCTTATCCACCAAATTCATTCATTTTTCCTTTTCTGGATTTGTTCACCAAGGTTTACTTATTTATTGATATTGCCCCAGCAATTCTACTGGAACATGTTTGAAATATTCCTCTCTTAGTTGCTGTATTATGACCGCAGACCAAGGAATCACACTTTGTGCCTTGTGTACTCAAGTGGCAGGGCAAAATAAAATTAATATTGGCTTAAATCATGTTTCCTTTTCTTCAAACTATTTCATATTTTTATCATTATCGCAGACACATTTATACAACATCATGTTTTAGCTCAAGCTGAAACAGTCATAGTCATAATAAATTATCAATGGATAGGCCATATTTTAACTTTAAGGTTTCAGAAAAACTCTCATAAAATGGAAAATTTTGTTTAAAGATAAAACTCACCATTATTAGTGACCACTTGTATGCTATTAAATTACTTTTATGGAAATGGCTCCTAAACTTCATTTAAAATAATTGTCAATTCTTGTTTTTATCTTGACAGATGTTTCTTAGCTAAATGTATCACTTTTTAATGACAAAATAAAAAAATAACATACTACTTTTGGATATTCTTTAGTTGTTATAAATATTAATGTCTTAATTTGAAATTATTTTCTTCCCTTGTCATGCCTTGCCTGTTATATGTAACTTGAAACCACCTGAAGTAGTGAGTGTGTGTGTGGGTGTGTGTGTGTGTAGTTTTAAAATTCAAGGCTCACCTATCAGCCATTGAGACCTCATTAACCATTTATCCTTTTTTGCTTTCTTGATGCTCATCAAAGATTCATTTTAATATTTGGTATCTCATATAATTTTCTATGGGAAAATATACAAGTGACACAAAATGTCCAGGTCATATGACAGATATTTCTCTCTGTGAATCTATATGTCAGCTTTCTTGTTTATTCATTAAGTGCTGCCTATGCACTGGGCACTGGTTTAGGCACTGGAGATTCAGCAGTGACAAAACAGAAAAAAATCTTTTTCTTAATAGAACTTAATGTTCTCCTGAGGAGATCATTTCCAAGCAAACAGAGTCAATACAATTCAGAGAACCATAAGTGAGAAAATCAAATGTAATAGTGAGATGATATAAAGACAATGAGGGAGCAACATTATATGATGTGATCAGGGAAAGCCTCTGAGGAGGCACCATTTGAATAAAGATAGGAATCCTAAGAAAGATTTAACCTGCAAAGATTTGAGGTAAGAGAATTCCAAAGAAAATAGCTAGTGCAAAAGCTCCAAAATGGGAACATACTCATTTTTGAACTACTCTTCAAAAATGTAATTAAGAAGATAATTCTGCTATGAGGAAAAATTTTATCATAGAATTTAAAGTTGTTTTCTTTATGGTATATCTAGTTTTTTTCTAGGTGTTCAATGTCCTCGAGTATTACACATAATCAGAACTGACTGTGTCAATGATTTTTCAGCAAATGTGTACCTGAGGAATTTAATTTTCTCACTCATTGATATATCTAGAAAGGTGATTATAAAGAAACAGTGTGAAAAGATTTATAATGCTAAAGTCTAATTAATAATAGAATTTGTTCTAGAATCAGTTTACTTTAAAAAGTCATATTTTAATTCTCTATATTTATACAATTTTACACCTTGTTAGGCATGTGAACTTTAAGACAAAAAGAAGAAAAAAGTCACTGAGGACCTGCTAAAGACCCGGCATCATGCTTGCGTCCATGAAGATATCATGAGCTATCTGTTCTTGCAGTAATTATTTAAAAATTAACTTTCTTCCTAAAACTAAATCTCTTCATTTATTTTCATTGGAAGTGCAAAATAAAAGACAGTAGAAAGTTCTCACATATCTCTCCATTAGAGGTCTAGATTGGTGATCAGAAAGCCCTATGGACAAGGCATACTGAAAGCACAGTTTACTTTTTTTCAAGATAGAACTTTTTGCAACTTTAATTTTTGTAGACATTAAAATAGGATAAAGTTCTCCATATATTATGCATGTCCTTGGTTCTGTTGATTTTTGTCTATAAAGTAAAAACTAAGCACACTAGATTGAAAATAACTGAAGATATTTTAAATGTAAAAACTGTAATAGCTATACTAATGGTACAAATGCTAACAGTCCACCAAGAAGACCCCGTTTCATTTCTGCATATCTTTACACTTTTTAAATGACAAAGTTAAATGCCTATTATTCTACTTGCTTGAATTTTGTTTGATACTGATACACAGCCTCACAGTCTACAGAATACCCATGTTCCAATTATGAGCATTGTTATTCACTACTCTGTAATGTCCACTCACCTACCTCATATAAAGACTGTATTAACAATCTATGGTCAAGCTTTAATTTATATTTAAAATGTATATTTAAAAAATATATATTTCAAAACCAGTGTCAGATTTATTTGTTATTTTACATCAGAATTGTTATTTAAGAGCAGAAGGGAAAGGAGTCCTTTCTACACCATCAATATTTTCTCCTTAACTCAAATGTTTATATTTAGAGGAAGGAGACAACTGCTGTTTCACCATAATTTAGCTTGTATTTAGCCTTGTTTCCACTCTACTTTAAATGTAGACATTGAAAATATGGGGGATAGAAATGAATTTGCAGTAGATTAATGCTGAATAAGTAATAATTACATTCACATTTCTATTTGTGCCCCCAACATGGAAGAGGTGCCTTCCATTAGACCTATGTATGCTTTGGCTTAGAGAAAAATCACTCAAAAATGCAGGGTGTCCAGATATAGAAACATCTCCTACTTTTCATGTTCTCCCCTTGTCTACCACTTATGGAGGAATGAATAGATGTTTAATCTCTATGTATATATTTAAATGAAATTCATATAATTATTGGAAAGTTTTATATTGTACTCATAGAATTTTCATACATATTTATGTATCAAAATGTATTTGAGATTATTTTATTGATATGTTGTCTGAAAAAAAATCAATGAAATTCAGTGTAGTTTGCATAGAGAAAGAATATAAAATGAGGAAAATAAAATTAAGTTTTGCTTCACCAGATGAAATGTCACTAAATCCTGCTAATATGCTTGAAGAATTAATCACCGTACTCAATATTTTTCTGCAATATTGCAGGAGGGTTAAAACAGCAAGATAGTACTTTCAATATTTTAACTGTAACATATACAAATCATAATAATTTATGAGTAAAAAAAAATCCCCACTTTAAATAAATTTTGACTTTCAAAAATATTTTTTATATATAGCACACATTCTATTATTAGATATAAATAAGGCAAAACAGGATGGAACAAATAATTCTATTAAACATTGTATAAAATTTTGGTGGTTGTTTTATGTAAAAATATTCTGTTTTTAATTAAACCATATTTTACATAGACTATTATGTACATGTACAGTTTGAAAAATGTATAAATACAAATTTTCTGCCAAGTCATTATAGGATCTCCTGAAAAACTTAAATCATTTTTATGAAGTATCTTTGTATACTTTTTATTTAAAACCTGAAAACTATCACAATCCATAAATTAGCTTGAAAAGTTAAGCATTTGAAACTGGTGATTGTTCGAGGGTCATAGAAATGTCAACTTCATAGATTTCAAGGCAGTAACTTCCTGGTATGTATATTCAGCTATGACAAGAATCTTAAATGGATTCTTCCCATTTTTACTTGTAAGTATACAATTTCATAAGGCAGGATACATTCTTACTTAATATAAATCTCTTATAGTATACTGTACTTTTCAACCTCTAGAAAAATACTGTAGAAAAATTAACTCAATCATAATAACAAAACATAGCTAAAATAAAAATAGTCCTTTTTCTTTCTACTAGTGAAAATCACAATTAAAATTTCAAAAATACTCAGTCACTTACTTTGGTAGAGTTTTCAAGTGATTTTCTCTTAACTCCAATATCCGCAATTTGGCAAGTCTGTAGAAATGAATTTAAAAATTTGTTTCTTGATAGTTCTCTATAAAAAAATATTTTTATGGTAAACCAAATTGTTACTGTGTTAACCAAACAACTATGTCCAAACATTAAAAACCATGGTTATATATCTTTAAGAATTATGCAAATTGATTATGAGTAGGGTTGTATCAATACTGGAGAATGATAAATACCACTTTCTTAAACTTTCCTAAAAATAAAATCTTTCAAAGATATCACTGTCTTAGTCATCTAAATTTTCTGTTTTATAAAAATACATTCACTGTTGTTTAATCATATGCATTCAAATTATTGAATATTTACTAAATACTAAGTGCTAAGTTCACAGAAACATGGTAATAATTTCCCTCAAGAGATGACAAATGAATTTTTAAGGCAAATGATAAAGCATAGTGGTTAAAAACTTGAGCTTTGTGATCAGATATATCTGGGTGAAATCCAGACTCTTTATATTCTATCCCTATAACACTGGGCAAATTAATTAACCCCTCCTGACTCCAGTTTCTTCATTTGTAATGAGTATGCAATAATAGTACAAAATTTATATGGTTTTGACTGTTAAATGATGTCATCATACATGTAAAACATAACACTTGGCACATTATAAGTTTTAGTGAGTGTTACTTATGACTGTGGAGCCCTAAACCAAGGTCATAGTTGTCGAGTCTTGTTACCAAGGCCACAGATCTGGAACTTCGTACCAAGGTTATCTGCAGAATTGACTGAGCTCCAGTTCCAGATACTGACTGTTGCTATGAGCTCTGTTGATCTAAACTGGCTAACTCCTTGACCCCATATTAGGTAAAAATATCTGCCTTCACACTCACCCTATAGCACCCTAACCAATCACCTAATGCCAGTCTTCCAGCAAGAATTTTCTTTGTCTTGAGAGTATAAGAATTGGCTGCTAAACCATGAAAGGGGATGGCTCTCCCTTGAGCCAGCTCTCTGTTCTAACAGCATTTCCTGCTCTAGTAAACACTGTTCTACTGTCATCCTGCCTTGTGTCTGGAAATTCTTTTCAACCTGCGCAAAGACCATGACAATTACTACTACCTTTAATTAAAGACTGGGAAAAGCATCATATATATAGCATGATATACCATATTTAATTGACTCTGAGCCTGAGATGTGAACATTTCAAATAGATGCATATTTAAAATCCCGTCGTATCATCTGTGCTGTGATAGTACTGGAGTTGGGAAAAAAATGTGAAGTGGATGAGAGGTGCTTACATTTTCTGATGCTTGCAAAATACTTGGGTGATTAGGAATGCATTTCACACTTAACTACTTGTTAATGTTTGCAATCTGGGACAGTGTTGTTACTAATGTCTATGTTGGGTTGTGATTAGTTGCTCAGTCGTGTCTGACTCTCTGTGACCCCGCAGTCTCTAGCCCACCAGGCTCCTCTGTCCATGGGAATTCTTCAGGCAAGAATACTGGAGTGGGTTGCTATGCCTTCCTCCGGGGGATCCTTCCAACCCAGGAATCTAACCACGTGTCCTGCATTGCAAGTGGATTCTTTACCAGCTGAACCACGAGGGAAGCCTACTAATGTCTATAGTGAGTTTTACAATTTACTCAGTTGTGGTTATTTTAGGACAAATATTAATTGACTTGTCCAGATTCTCAGTGTTGTGGGAATATTTCGCTATTTGAACTATTTCACCTACAATGTCCCATATTTACTGTGCTTTTAGGTATTCAACTACTTCTCTTCCCATTTCCTTTTTGTTTTGAGTTCTATCAAGTCTCCAATTTAACTTTAATCTTATAACTCTTAATCTGTAGTTGAAACAAATTGTCTCAGTTCTTCAGAGCATGGGATATCACTAATAATAGACACTTCTTAAACATTTATATATCTCAAATCTTCTTAGTATCTGTACTAGAGTAATAATATTTTATGACTTTGGCCTTTAGGGGTACTAAATCTTAGGTTTTATAAAGTCTACTAAACATTCTTTGTCAAATTATCCAGCTGAAGGGTAAAAAGCTTTTTAGGTTACAATAATAAAATAGAGCATTTTGGGGTAGATAATTTACATAAAATTGAAATCTAATTCCTGGTGGTTTGGGTTTTAGTATTATGTTATATATTTGCCCAGATTTCTTCCCTTATGTTATGACTAGTAAAGAGAACTAACAAAATGCTAAAGTAAACAATGTATTTTAGGGAGATAATTAAACATTTTATGATTTAATAAACCAAAAGTATACTTGTGGTTGTGGCCAGTACCAGAAGGAAAATCTACTTTATATGAACAAATGGTGAAATATTAATTCATTTAGAAACTAGGCATATGCTCTTGTGAATATCTGTGAATTTTCAGAACTGTCTGAGTGTGTATGGTATTCGTAGGTATTATGAAATCATGATCCACAAAAGTAAGAGAATTTGAAAAAAACTATTTGAAGTGATTTCTGTATGCAAATAGAGGCTGCTACCTGTTAAACGACTTCATTATTTCACTGAGTTCTTCTTAATGTATGTATTAACTTCTGCCCAGAGGTGGAGATTGAGGTGTACTCAATTGGTTATTTGAACGATTTGAGATGATCACTTAGAAAAAGGCAGTTAACAAAAAACTTAAAATATCTTAACTTTTAAGATATATCTTTTATGCTTAAAATAGCCATGATATGGAAACAAAGCTTCCATTGACACATGAATGGATACAGAAATCCTGTGTGTGTGTGATGGAATATTACCAGCCATAAAAAGAAGAATATCCTGCCATTTGTAATGACATGGATGGATCTTAAGGGCATTATGCTAAGTGAAATAAGTCAGGCAGGAAAAGACAAATACTCTATGATCTCACATATGAAATCTAAGAAGAAAATAATAACTATAAAAAGAGGTCAGATTTGTGGTTATCAGAGGTGGAGGTAGGGGAAGAGGAAATGGTTGATTGTGGTCAAAAGACACAACCTTATGCTTATAAAATAAATAAGTACTGGAGATGTAATGCATGGCAAGATTGCTATAGCTAATACTGCTATATGGTGTCCAATATATCTCAAAGTAACTAAGAGTAAATTCTAAAAATTTTCATCACAAGGAAATGCTTCTTCATAATTATATAAAGTAATGGATGGTAACTAAATTTAATGTGTTAATCATTTTGTGATAAATTTGTCATTATTATGTTGTATACCTTAAGTTTATACAGTGCTATATATCAATTATATCTCAATAAAGATGAAAAAAAGTTCACTCTAGAACACCTAGAAAATATTGAAATTTAAGATGAAAATAAAAACCTTCCATAATTTCCCTTCAAGGAAATTGTCTTTTATTTCTTGCATATTCATATTCATATAAGAAACACAGTTTATATATAGTTATGATAAGCTTTAAACATAACATCATAGGAATTAAAAGATATGTCTCTAGTCAAGATTATAAATTGCTACATTGTTATATAGATGTACCATAATATGTTCAAGCAATTTCCTAGATGGATGTGTGATTCCATATTTTTCATATTGTAAATAATGATAAACATCTTTGTCCATAAATCCTCATGTGATATATGATGATATCTAGAAGTGTATTACAAAGGCAGTGGTTATAAATATTTTCAAATCTTTTAAAGCACACTGTCCTGTACAGAGCACATGACATTCTGCAATTTCATCAGCAGTGTGAAGTTATCTCTTTCCTCACACTCTAAACAATTTTATAGTTTCTGTGATATGCTTAGAGCACAAAGGGCCTTTATTCACATATTAATTTGTACTATTTTATTATTTATGATGATAAACATTTTTTGAGTTTTCAACTTGTACACTTATTATGAACTGCTTGCACATGTTATTTACCCATTTTTTTCTAATGAGATCTTAACTTTATACTCCTTTGAAAGAATTCTTTATAAGTTAAGGATCTAATTTGCCTTCCATATATGGTAGAAATATTTTCCTATTTATTACCTTAAAATTTAAAATATTTTCTAATATTATTTTATTTTAAAGGCATGTATGGATTCAAATATATCCATTTATGGTATTTTCCTTTTTTTCTATGCTATAAAAGTATTATCTAACCCAAGTGTCAAATTTTTCCACATAATTTCTGATTTTTTTTTTTTAATATTTAACTCTTTAACTCATCTGGAATCTGATTATTAATGACATGTAAAGGTTTAATTTTACTTTATTTTTTTCAAAATGTTTCATTAATTGGCATGGGCTCATTTATTGGATAAAAGTGAGGGTATCTTTAATTACAGGGGTCACTTTTGAAGCCTTACCTACTGATGGTGGTTAAGTACTTACCTAAGTGAAATAAAATTGATCATTTAAATTTCTTATTCTTACCTTCCAAAATTGGCTGGAAGAAATTCAAGAAAGGCATCATTCAGGTAGAGCTGGGTCAGATTCAGAAGCTGCGTGAAGCCGTCAGGGAGTCTAGAAAGGAGTTAAAGGTTTAGTCATTGCGTAGATGTTGCCATAGAAACAGAACAAAAATACATATCTCTATGGAGAAAAAATAGAAGTGTAATACATTTTTCAACTCTCCTTTGGTATCACAGTAATGGAAGAATTTATTGAGCATGTTGTTACAGCTTGAAAATTTTGCCTGTTATTAAAATAAATGGCATTCACCCCTCCACACTGCTCTCCTAGGCGGAGATTTATGTCACTGCCAAAGTCAGCGGCATCATTTCTTACTGTTACCCTAGCCTTATAAACACCAGTGAGATATTTTTATGGAAATTTCAAGATGTATGCTATCTTTTATAATTTCAAATTTATGATTCCTCTCAATAGAAAATTCACATGTATAGTCAGGCAAGGTTATCTACTCTTTCACTTAATCATTGGAAGTTGTGTGCAGTTTGTGACAATGATGGCTAAAGGTGCCCAGCATGAGAAGGGAAAGAGTGTTTTGTCCCTTAATTGATAATTTCCTTAATGCAGGCCCAACAGATACGTGCATTATAATTCAAACTGACCTGATTCATGCACACTAAAAATGAACAAGAACATTAAAACAATAAACAGAATTCTAAAGACTTTAAAAGTCATTTAAAAGTTGAGAAAATATCCTTTGGGAAAAATCTTATCAGTGAGATAAAGTAATTACTTGAAATGTTTAAATCATTTTTACCAAAATGATTTAACTCAAGGATTTTTCTTAAAAGGATATTGACTTTTTATTAATTTAATTTCTATTTAAATATTTTAATGCCTTTTCCCACACTTTAGACAAGACTATGCTCTTTCACAGAATATTTTTAAACAGTGTCCAAATTTGCCTTCTCCTCAAATTACAACCTATGACCCTCCTTGTATTTACTGACAAAATTATTTAAAAAGCTGCCTTTACTGACTACTTTTTACTACTCCTCAAGCCATTGCTTTCTGTTATCTACTCCAACTCTACTACTGAAACTGCACTCGCCAAAGCCTCTGATGACCTCTAAATCTCAATTTCACTACCTTCATTTTATTTCATAGCCCACACTGCCCAGCAACAGCTGTCGTCAGTAATTGTCCTCTCTTTCTGGGCTTCTACCATACCACTTTCCCTGCTCTTCTTCCTACTCCTGAACACTAGATCTGAGTTCCATTCCATGGTTTCTCTTTTCTGACCAATCTTTTGTTATGAAATGTTTTATGTATATAAAAGAGTATACGTGTACCCACAATATAATGTAACAAATAGAACCAGTATCTTTAAAACCCTCTGGCTGTCCCTTCCTGACTACATCTTTCTACTTGCTCCACAAATTCCCAAATGATGGTTTCTTTTCTGTTTTTCAAGGAGTTTTACCATACCTATTTAAATCCCTGAAAAAAAGTCATGTGGTTTTGGTTTTTTTAATATTATCTAAATCAAATCACACTATGAATATTTTTATGGGATTTATAATAATTCACATTATTAAATAATTCATCAGTTAAGTGAAATTCATTCATTTTGATGAAGAAGACTGATCACCATGCCATGGTATTCATTGTATGAATATATCACAATTTATTAATCCTTCTTCATCTAATTGAACATTACAGTTGTTTCTAGTTTTTGTTTGTATTTCTATTATATATTCTATTTATTTTTGAACATATATCCTGGTGTACAAGAGATTACTTAAGCTATATTGCTGGTTAGAAGAGATTAACATCCTTATGACTAGCTCTCACCTAATGATTAGCAGGAGTATAAATACCTCAGCTCTCTCACCCAAATCTGTGATGTGTGTTTAAACCCCTTCCCAGAGATCCCCAGAAAGCTTAAGGTCCAGTGTCCATACTAGTAAATAGCTTGATAACATATCCGTAATTGATATTTCCTGATATCATTTTCTAAATATATTGCTTGAATTCTTTTCTAAACTCTTCTTCTGAGGAACCCAAACTAAACACAATTAATATTTTTATAGCAATTCAGTAGGAATTGTTTATATGCTATTATGACACTGATCTTACATGGATTATTTTTGCTACAAACATCCTGCTTCACTTTGTATTTTGGAGCTGGATTGTTTGTATATGACTTCTTAGAGGATGCTTCCATAAATATGCTTCCAAAGGGAGGTAGGATTCATAAAAGCAGAAAAGAGGGAAAAAGGAGCTGGGGAAAGTGAGAGCTACAGTGAAGAGGTAAAAATTCACCTGAGATGGGTTACAAAGAGAACACAGGTTCTAGAGAGAATATTTATGAATAAGAGTATTAGTAGTTAATATTTGAGAGTATCAGTAGGGGACAGGCTTTAGAGGATATTTGATGCTTGACTCATAGGCATACACTTTATCTTATAAAAGTAAAAAAAGAATATACTGGAGATATTTATTTTCTCTATGATTTTCTTCCTTAACTACTTTAGAACTCATATCCTGGTAGTATAATAGTCTTCATGAAAATGGCACAGATATTCAACAGATTACAATTCAATTTAACTACTATTTTACTTTGATGTTCTTTTGGTTCCTATAATCATTCAAGAAAAGAAATCATTTATGATTTCTGAAAAAAAGAAGATTAATAAGTATAAAATGAGAAGAATGCTAAAACCTTTGATCTAAAATGTTGTGTTAACATCATTCAGTTCAGTTCAGTTCAGTTGCTCAGTTGTGTCCATAGAAAACACCCTCTTCCAACAACACAAGAAAAGACTCTACACATGGACATCACAGATGGTCAACACCGAAACCAGATTTATTATATTCTTTGCAGCCATAGATGGAGAAGCTCTATACAGTCAGCAAGAGTGGGAGCTGACTATGGCTAAGATCATGAACTCATTGCCAAATTCAGACTGAAGTTGAAGAAAGTGGAGAAAACCACTAGATCATTTAGGTATGACCTAAATCAAATCCCTTATGATTATACAATGGAAGTGAGAAATAGATTTAAGGGACTAGATCTGATAGAGTACCTGATGACTATGGACGGAAGTTTGTGATATTGTACAGGAGACAGGAATTAAGACCATCCCCCAAGAAAAAGAAATGCAAAAAAGCAAAATGGCTGTCTGAGGAGGCCTTACAAATAGCTGTGAAATGAAGAGAAGTGAAAAGCAAAGGAGAAAAGGAAAGATATACCCATTTGAATGCAGAGTTCCAAAGAATAGCAAGGAGAGATAAGAAAGCCTTCCTCAGCGATCAATGCAAAGAAATAGAGGAAAACAATAGAATGGGAAAGATGAGAGATCTCTTCAGGAAAATTAAGATACCAAGGAAACATTTCAGGCAAAGATGGGCTCAATAAAGGACAAAAATGGTATGGACCTAACAAAAGCAGAAGATATTAAGAAGAGGTGGCAAGAATACACAGAAGAACTGTACAAAAAAGATCTTTGTGACACAGATAATCACGATGATGTGATCACTCACCTAGAGCCAGACATCCTGGAATGTGAAGTCAAGTGGGCCTTAGGAAGCATCACTATGAACAAAGCTAGTGGAGGTGATGGAATTCCAGTTGAGCTATATCAAATCCTAAAAGATGATGCTGTGAAAGTGCTGCACTCAATATGCCAGCAAATTTGGAAAACTCAGCTGTGATCACAGGACTGGAAAAGGTCACTTTTCATTCCAATCCCAAAGAAAGGCAGTACCAAAGAATGCTCAAACTACCACACAATTGCATTCATCTCATACGCTAGTAAAGTAATGCTTAAAATTCTAAAAACCAGGCTTCAGCAATACGTGAACCGTGAACTTCAGATGTTCAAGCTGGTTTTAGAAAAGACAGAGGAACCAGAGATCAAATTGCCAACATCCGCTGGATCATCAAAAAAGCAAGAGAGTTCCAAAAAAACATCTATTTCTGCTTTATTGACTGTGCCAAAGCCTTTGACTGTGTGGATCACAATAAACTGTGGAAAATTCTGAAAGAGATGGGAATACCAGACCACCTGACCTGCCTCTTGAGAAACCTGTATGCAGGTCAGGAAGCTACAGTTGGAACTGGACATGGAACAACAGACTGGTTCCAAATAGGAAAAGGAGTACGACAAGGCTATATATTGTCACCCTGCTTATTTAACTTATATGCAGAGTACATCATGAGAAACGCTGGGCTGGAAGAAGCACAAGCTGGAATCAAGATTGCCAGGAGAAATATCAATAACCTCAGATATGCAGATGACACCACCTTTATGGAAGAAAGTGAAGAACTAAAGAGCCTCTTGATGAAAGTGAAAGAGGAGAGTGAAAAAGTTGGCTTAAAGCTCAACATTCAGAAAACTAAGATCATGGTGTCTGGTCCCATCACTTCATGGCAAATAGATGGGGAAAGAGTGAAAACAGTGACTGACTTTATTTTTCTGGGCTCCAAAATCACTGCAGATGGTGACTGAAGCCATGAAATTAAAAGACACTTACTCCTTGGAAGGAAAGTTATGACCAATCTAGATAGCATATTAAAAAGCAGAGACATTACTTTGCCAACAAAGGCACACCTAGTCAAGGCTATGGTTTTTCCAGTATGGATGTGAGAGTCGGACTATAAAGAAAGCTGAGCGCTGAAGAATTGATGCTTTTGAACTGTGGTGTTGGAGAAGACTCTTGACAGTCCCTTGGACTGCAAGGAGATCTAACCATTCCATCCTAAAGGAAATCAGTCCTGGGTATTTATCGGAAGGACTGATGTTGAAGCTGAAATGCCAATACTTTGGCCACTTGATGCGAAGAGCTGAGTCATTTGAAAAGGCCCTGATGCTGGAAAAGATTGAGGATGGGAGAGGAAGGGGACAACAGAGGATGAGATGATTGGAAGGCATCACCGACTCTATGGACATGTGTTTGGGTGGACTCCAGGAGTTGGTGATAGACAGGGAGGCTTGGCGTGCTGTGGTTCAAACATCATAACTATTAGTAAATAAAATTCCTAAAAATACTAATTTTTTAATTATAAGGATAGCTTGAACTACCCAGCTTACCTTAGTCTATTATTTTACCCATGTATGCACTAAATGATATTACTTTATACTACTTCTTTTGATGAAAAATATATTTCTTTATGTTGCTTCTCTGAGAAAATTTATGATGCAGGAAAATCTGGCTGTTACATAGAACACTTCTCTAAGGATTTGAGAATTGACTACATTGGGCAGATTCCAACTGCAAGACTGGAGTGCCAAAACTAAGTTATATGAAAAAACCAGAATGCAATGTAAGATAGTTTTTTTAGTCTGCTTATAGACAGAGATGTGCTGACATTTTATATCAAATTTTTCTTTTTTAAAAACTGCAGAATTAAGGGGTATATTTATACAGTATGTTTTGTTTAATAGCATGTATATTTTAAAATTTCAATTTAGTTACACAAGAATTTGTTGAATGGTCACTCTGCACTGAGATTCAAAATTAATGCCTTATTCCTCACCTTCTCCACAGCATTATATTCATAGATTTAGCAAAATGCTATGACAATTATGTTTATACAAGTGTTAAGAATTCTTTATTCCTGAAATAAATTACACATTCTTTGAGGAGAAGGAATTTTCTAAATCTCCTCAATGACCTAGTATTGTACTTTGAAAACATATTATTTGAAAAATATATAGTCAGTAGATCTGCTAAAAAAAATTCAACTTTATTTATTATTGACTTTATGGGATGGTTTGTAGTTTTAATGGTCTCATTTGTCAATATCACCAATTCTGGAGGAACACACAAGAACCCGTGAGGAAGAAGATATTCTTTAGCAAGCTAGTGTTAAACTTAAAGAAGATGAAAATCATGGGCTGTCTTTATCCTCCTCCAAGATATTCAATGAAATCCAACAGTTTACACTAAGAAAGTGAACTCTAATGAAATACTTTCATGTTACTAGAGTAACTGCTGGTTTTTCATAGTTGACAGATTTATTTTAAAGTCCAAAGCATTTCAAAAATATATATACTGATAGATAATTCTCTCTCTAAGGAAACATTTTCATTTTATTAATGGCTTAAATTAAAAGTAGCATATTCAAATTACAATAAATAAATGATACTAGAATCAGACACCCAAAATATTTAGTGCTTGAGCACGTGGACATTGATGTTGGAAGATCTAAGTCTAACCACAGTTCTTTCAGTTATTCATCTCTGTGACTTTTACAAATTACTTAATCTTTGTAAGACTCAGTTTCCTTTTTTAATTGTAAAATGATCAAACTAAATTCCTCTTTCAGAGTTGCTCCAAAGAGTTAAATGATTATCTGCTCCATATTAAAGATTCACTAAATAGGAGTGATTGTATTACTTTGGTTTTTTTTGTTTTTATTCTAATTTTTCAATATTAGCTAGAATACTAATTTAAATACTTTTATTAGTGCTAAATTTATTGTTGGAATAGACAAATTAAGATTGGCTGCAGACATCCTTGTTTCAACATTTTTCTTCTCTAAATGTGTTTACTTTAGAAGTTTAATGAAAACATAATACAGGCATTTGACCTCCATTAGAACATCAAACCAAATTAAAACTTTAGGAGCTATAAGTTGTGATTAAGAAGCCAAAGTAAAATCTTCTGCTCTAATTGGGAAGGTATTTTGCATCTAAACATTTTAATTTGTAACCTTAAAGTTATAAATTAACATAACATTATCAGAAACAATTTAAACTATTATTTTCATTTAATGCATTTATTTTTTATCTAATTTCCAATGAACTATTTTAACATCACTGCAAACTTGTATCATGATTTCTCCCTCTACTTTGTAAATATCTTTCAATTTTGCTGTAAATCAGAGTGACTATAATCTATCAGTCAAACTGGGACATTTTTGAGAGTTTAGAGGGAACTATTATTAATCTTGCCACATCTCAATATCCATGTGGAAGATGTACCATAATTTATTAGCAATTTTCTTATTGTTGAGCATTAAGAACGTTCAATTTTTTTCAAAGTGTATCTTTCAATTTAAACCAAAATCAAACTGTTCCCCCATAATTTGTGAAATAAAATAAAAGGAACCCAGCAATTTGTACTATCTTTGTGCATTTCCATATGTAAAAAGGAATGTAGATAATATTTTTCTACTTCACATTTTCTGTGAAGATAAAAATGAAATAATGTATCTAAAAGCCTGAGATACACTAGGTTCTCAATAAATGATGGTCTTAACTTTTTAAATGAGAAGCTGTTATTCTCAATTTTACTGTAATAATTTTCACCACTGACTCGGTTAAGGCATTTAGACTATACTATAAAGTTCACATCTAAAATTAAACCTAGTAATATAACACTTAAAACTGTAACTTTCATATTCTAGGGTTTTCATGACTTAACTACTTTGTAGATTTCTTGTATCTAAGAAAACAAACAGAAATCAGGAAAGAAAAATGAAACCCAAATCTATTTTTAATAGAGCAACTTAATAAATCTCTAGTATAACTGATTAAATAAAAAAGAAAAAAGGCACAAAACAGAGAGCATCACTAGAGAACTTACAGAATTATAGGGCTAATAAAATAATATTATGGAAAATAAGATGCCAATAAGTTTGAAAACATGAAATATACATATTCCTAAAAACAAAAACTACCAGAAATGATTCAAGGAAAAGTAGATAATTTGAATAACACTATACGTATTATGGAAATGAAATTTGTAATTAAAACTTTCCCATAAAGAAAAGCTCAGGCTTGAATGCTCCACTTGCAAATTTTATCAATATTTAGGGAAGAAATAATTTCAATACTATACAATTTCTTACAAGAAATAGAAGACGACATTTCCCAACTATTTTAATGAGGCCAGTTTTATCTTGATACCAACACCAGAGAAGGAAATTATAAGAAAAAAATTTCAGGCTAATATACCTCATGAATATAGATGGGAAAATCCTTAAAAGATACTATCAAATCAGAGGCATTCATTTATAAAATGCATAATATTTCATGACCAGGTAAATTTATTTTTTTTTCAGGTAAATTTATTTATATCATTGTGGCAATATATAATATTAAAAAAACAAGACAAAAACTTTGACAAAACTTAATATCTATTGACAACAAAAACTCTGAGCAAAACAGATATCAAAGATCGGCTATATTCTAAGGTGGCTCCCAAGATCTCTCTAGCAGTTTGCTGCTGCTGCTGCTTTGTTGCTAGTTGTGTGGGACTCTCTGCAGCCCTATGGACAGTAGCCCGCTGGGTTTCCCTGTCCCTGGAATTTTTCTGGCAAGAATACTTGAGTGTGATACCATTTCCTACTCCTGGAGATCTTCCCGATCCAGTTCAGTTCAGGTCAGTCACTCAGTCATATCCAACTCTTTGCGACCCCATGGACTGCAGCACGCTGGACTTCCCTGTCCATCACCAACTCTCGGAGCTTACTCAAACTCATGCCCATCGAGTCGGTGATGCCATCCAAAAATCTCATCTTCTGTCATCCCCTTCTCCTCCTGCCTTCAATCTTTCCCAGCATAAGGGTCTTTTCCAATGAGTCAGATCATCCCATCAGGTGGGCAAAGTATTGGAGTTTCAGCTTCAGCATCAGTCCTTCCAATGAATATTCAGGATTGATTTCCTTTACAATTGACTGGTTTGATCTCCTTGCAGTCCAAGGGACTCTCAAGAGTCTTCTCCAACACCACAGTTCAAAAGCATCAATTCTTTGGTGCTCAGCTTTCTTTATAGTCCAAATCTCACATCCATACATGACTACTGAAAAAACCATAGCTTTGACTAGATGGGACTTTCTTGGCAAATTAATGTGTGCTTTTTAATATGCTGTCTAGCTTGGCCATAGCTTTCCTTCCAAAGAGTAAGCATCTTTTAATTTCATGGCCACAGTCACCAACTGCAATGATTTTGGAGACCCCCCCAAAATAAAGTCTCTCACAGTTTCTATTGTTTCCCCATCTATTTGTCATGAAGTGATGGGATAGGATGCCACAATCTTAGTTGAATGTTAAGTTTTAAGTCAACTTTTTCAACTCTCCTCTTTCACTTTCATCAAGAGGCTCTTTAATACTTCTTCTTTTTCTGCCATAAGGGTGGTGTCATTTGCATATCTGAGGTTGTTGATATTTCTCCAGGCAATCTTGATTCCAGTTTGTGCTTCATCCAGACCAGCATTTTTCATGATGTACTCTGCATAGAAGTTAAATAAGCAGGGTGACAATATATAGCCTTGACATACTCCTCTCCCATTTTGGAACCAGTCTGTTGTTCCATGTCCATTTCTAACTGTTGCTTCTTGACCTGCATACAGATTTCTCAAGAGACAGGTCAGGTGGTCTGGTATTCCCATCTCTTTCAGAATTTTCCACAGTTTGTTGTGGTCCACACAATCAAAGGCTTTGGCAGAGTCAACAAAGCAGAAGTAGATGTTTTTTTGGAACTCTCTTGCTTTTTTGATGATCCAGCGGATGTTGGCAATTTGATCTCTGGTTCCTCTGTCTTTTCTAAAACCAGCTCGAACACTTGCAAGTTCATGGTTCACGTTCTGTTGGAGCCTGGCTTAGAGAATTTGAGCATTATTTTACTAGCGTGTGAGATGAGTGCAGTTGTGTGGTAGTTTGAGCATTCTTTGGTACTGCCTTTCTTTGGGATTGGAATGAAAAGTGACCTCTTCCAGTCCTGCAGCCACTGTTGAGGTTTCCAAATTTGCTGGCATATTGAGTGCAGCACTTTGACAGCATCATCTTTTAGGCTTTTAAATAGCTCAGCTAGAATTCCATCATCTCCACTAGCTTTGTTCATAGTGATGCTTCCTAAAGCGAACTTGACTTCACATTCCAGGATGTCTGGCTGTGGGTGAGCAATCACCCAGAAGTGGGACCTGAGCCAGATGTGGGATCAAACCCATATCTCCTGTGTCTCTTGCATTGGCAGGCAGATTCTTTACCGCTAGTGCCACCTGGGAATCCCCTTTAAGTTTTGTTGTTGTTCAGGCTCTCATTTGTGTCACACTCTTTGCGACCCCATTGACTGGAGCACACCAGAATTCCCTGGCCTTCAGCATCTCCTGGAACTTGTTCAAACTAGTGTCCATTGAGTTGGTGATGCCATCCAACCATCTCGTCTTCTGTCATCCCCTTCTCCTTCAATCTTTCCCAGCATAAGGGTCTTTTCCAGTGATTCAGCTCTTTGCATCAGGTTGCCAAAGTATTGGAGTTTCAGCCTCAGCATCAGTCCCTTAAAGGAATATTCAGGATTGATTCCTTTTAGGATTGACTGGTTTTATCTCCTTGCAGTCCAAGGAACTCTCAAGAGTCTTCTCCAACAACACAGTTCAAATGCATCAATTCTTCAGCACTCAGCCTTCTTTATGTTCCAATTCTCACATCCATACATGACTACTGGAAAAACTATAGGTTTGACTATATGGACTTCTGTTGGCAAAGTAATGTCTCTACTTTTTAATGTGCTGTCTAGGTTGGTCATAACTTTCCTTCCAAGGAGCAAGTGTCTTTAATTTCATGGCTGTAGTCACAATCTGCAGTGATTTTGGAGCCCTAGAAGTTTATGCCTTGCAAAATCTTCTCCTCTTGAGTACTGGTAGGACTTGTGATTTGCTTCTTATTAATGGACTGTGACAAATATGATGTCATTCTGTAAACTATAGTATGTTATACACCTCTATCTTACTAGAATGCTCATTCTACTCATCTGTTGGCCCTGAAGAAACAAGATGCTGTGTTGTGAACTACATCTGGAGAGGGTCACCTGACTGGGGATTACACCAGCATTTAGATTCAAGAATGGCCTCTAGCTGTCAGCCAGAAAAATGCTGGGGCTCACAGGTTTATGACAGCAAGGAAATGAATTCTGCCAATAAGCTGAATGAGGTTGAAAATGGATTTTTTTCCAGCTGGGCCTCCAGATGAGACCACAGCTTGACTGTTGCCTTGATAGTAGCCTGGTAAAAATCTCAAAAAGGGAACCCAGCTATAGCATGCCTAGATTCCTGACTTACATAAACTAAAAGATAGCAAATATTTATTGTTTTAAACCACTAAGTGTGTGGTGATTTCTTGTATAGAATTATAAAACTAACACTCATTTTGGTATCTGAAATTGGGATTCTGCTGTAATAAATTTCTAAAAAATGTGGACTGGCTTTGGAGTCAGGAAGTGGTCAGAGACTGCACAACCCTTGAAGAGCATTATAGAGAAAGCTTAGATTTTCTTGAAAAGTTTGAGAGTAGGAATATAAGTTTTGAGAGGCCTGTTGGTAAGAGCTTAAAAGGAAGTAAGAAATAGGTTATTTAAAATTTCCTCAGCCTGATAAAGGGACTGTATTAAAAAAAATAAGTAACTATCATACATAATGGTGAAAGTCTGAATGCTTTCTCCTTAAGATTGAGAACAAGACAATGGTGACTGTTTTCACCTCTTCTGTTCAACATTATACAGGAGGTCCTAGCCAGGACAATAAGGCTAAATAAATAAATTAATGAATTATAGGTTGGGAAGAATGAAATAAAACTGTCTCTATTCCCAGGTGACATGATGATCTACTAGAAAATTGCATGCTTTCTCTCACAAATCTACAAAATATTTATTAGTATCATTAAATGAATCTATTAAAGCTGCAGGATTTAAGGTCAACATACAACAATCAATTGTATTTTTGTGATAGATAAATCATTTATAACTGCCTCCAAACATGAAATACTTGGAGTAAAATAGATATGCATTATGTTTAGTGAAAGGAATACTCAGTATTTTTGCCATGCCAATTCTGCCCAAATTTATCTACAGATTCAATACAACCATTATCAAAATTCCATAAGGTTTTCATATTTTTGTAGAAACTGGCAAGCTGATTAAAAAAATATATGGAAAAGCAAAGGGAATAGAAGAGCCCAAATAATTTGATAAAGAAGAAGGTTAAAGGACTCATACTACCTGACTGTGTGAATTATTGCAAAGCTACAGTAATTGAGATAGTATAAAATTGGTATTAGGAGAGGCATATAGACTAACATAAAAATAGAGAATCCAGGAATGTATCCAAACACATATGATCAACTGACTTACAAAACAGATACTCAGATAATTTTATTTACAAAAAAGGATAAAATTTTCAACAAATGGCACTGGAACAAATAAAATGCAATAAATAAAGAAAAAAGAGAAGCATAACACACACACACACCATACATATAAACAAAAAGCAACTTTAAATGGATTACAGAACTAACTGTAAAATCAAAACTACAAAAGTTCCAAAGGAAACCTTAGGGGAAAATCTTTATAACTATGATTTATCAATATTAAAGGTCTCCTAGATAGGGACAAGAAGAATAAATAATAAAAAATTATAAACAGGGCCTCACCAAAATGAAAATCTTTTGATCTTTGAAAGTCACTGTTCAGGAAGTGCAAAGATAAGTCATAACAACAACTATTTGCAGTTTTAAAATCAAATTAAATTCTGACTAAAAGTATCTGATTTTTACCCAGAATTTATAAAGAATTTCTATAATTCAATATTAAAGAGAACTCAATAAATATGAAAAAAAATCTGAACTTTTATCAAGGAAGCAATAATATTTTAAAGAAATACAAGGAAAGATGCTAATTTGATTTTGTAAATTGAAACTTCAGTGAGTTAAAACAAAGAGATACTGTATCTACTAGAATGGTTAAAATAGAAAAAAAAATTAAACAACTGATAGTATCAAATTCTGATAATAATAAGGAATAATGGAAAACCTAATAGACTGCTGATGGGAATGCACAATGAAATTGCTATTTTAAAAACAGTTTGCAAATTTCTTATAAGATGATACACATACATACCTCACTATGCAGAAGACTACTCCTATGTGTTCACTTAGTAGGGTGAAAACAAATGCTTACACAAACACCAGTACAGAAATGTTTATTGCTACTTTATTCATAATAGCTCCCAACTAGAGACAACTTAAATATCTATCCACTGAGGAATATATAAACAACTTGTGCTATATTCATACAAAAGAATTCTACCTAGAAATAAATGGGAATGTAGTGCAATTCTTGAAATGGCAGGAATAAACCTTAAAATCACTGTGTTAAGTAAAAATATACAAAGTATGGCACTATTTATATGATATTTTGGGAAAGGCAAAACCATGGGAATTTGATTTTTCTTTTGAGTAATTTTTTTTTCCCTAAATTGACTTTTCTTTTGAGTAATTTTTTAAATGAATTCTCAAAATTGCTTTTAGTGTTAGACATTTTATGATGAAATTGGTTATATTCATTTTCTTTTCAAAAGTTAAATATATGAAAGGAATTCAGAGACAGCCAATGAAACTATAGATTCTAAGCTTTTGTAATTTATTATCTGACTTCTACTCCCAAAGACCTGATGATGATTCCTAAATACAATGAGCTCTTAGAATTAAAGAACTAGAAATCAAAACAATTCATCATCTGCCCTGGATTATGACTTAAGTCAAGGACATATTTATAGTCTTATTGTGATAAGTCAGCAATATTTATTTCTTTTATGAGAAAGCTGCACTTTGGTCTAAGTTTTTTGAGGAATAATTTTCTCATTGTTTTCTCCATCATATTTTACATTTGAGGTAGAAAATTTGTATCTTTCTATCATAGTTTGTTCCTTAATGCTCCACACTTTCTACTAAAGGCCTCAAATTATTTCACAAACTATCCACTGTAAAGAGCCTCATCTAAACTTATCTTTTTACATTCTATTTCATTTCTAGCTTCACTCACATTCTCTTTTTATGATCTATAGAGAAACCATCCCCACTACTACCTCTCCTCAACACTATTGGAGAAAAATTTCCCATTAAATGCCTTTTGATACACTTTTGTCTTCTTCTGGTAACACTAGATTGATTAATTGAACTTTAGTTTCTCCCCGTCTCCCTTTCTCTATGTGGACAAAGGACTGAAGGAATTTTCTCAAATCCTTCTGTCAGTTTTTGTATAATTAAAATACCAGTCTTACTTTGCAACTCATTACCTTTATCCCAACACCACCAAATAAATTCAACCACTTCCAAATATTACTACACCTTTCAATAGACTTTCTAGACTTTACATTCACTTTCATGGTTAAATAACTTTAATATTCAGGTTCATGACTCATCAAAGCCTTTCATGTCGGAGTTTCTTGACCTATTTTATTCCACAGTACACTCTATCACTATGACATAATTGTAATTTGAAACATGGTCACATGCTGAATTTCACTTTCCCATGGCATTGCTCTACTAACAGATCGTAACACACAAATACCCTACTTCTGTTCACAGCATCTTTACCATCCATATCTTCCATTTGGCTATTCTCATATAATTATATTTTTCCCTCTTCATGTAATCACTGGTACTAAATAGTCCCTTTTTCTGATCATACTTAATTCATTTTCCTTGAACCACATTATCAACTAATTTCATGCACCTTAATCTTGTACTTTTTTGAACTTTCATCAGAACCTTGATGCTAATTTGTCAGCGTGACCACAACTAATAACTGTTTTCTTAGTTTTGGTGCTTTTCCATGGAATGTCACCTGAGATCCACAAAAAATGGTATAGTTTGCTGTAAAGTAATGCCTTCTTGTGTCAATTAGGCCTTCATTCTTACGCAGCAATGCTTTAATCATCTTTTGTTGAACTATTGTGATTCAATTATTCCTTTACCAATATTCTATTAAATTGAATTTTAAACACAGCATTTAAAATTCATTTATTATATGAGCTTCTTTTATCTTTATTCTTTTACCCCTGGAAACACAAAGATAAATAAAATGTGATGACTCATACTCACTTAGAAATGGGATTGACACTGGCTTCAATAATTGTTAAACACTTACAGCACTTTATGTTTTCTGGAAATTCTTGTACACCTAAAATTAGAAAAAGAGTACATGAAAATATACTAAACTATAGTTTAATATTAAGAATAAATAAATACATAGTAAAAACACCATATTGATAATCATAAAGTAAGAATAAAAACTTAATAATACATTAGAGTCATCTAGTACACATATACTTTTAAAAATAAAATGTGAATGCTAAGTTATATTTCATGAAGTAGTAATTGGAAATTAGACAAAAACTAAGAAAAATTTAGTATAAGATGGATCTTGGCTATTTACTAATCTAAAGAAAAAAAAAAACAGTTGGGCTTATCCAGTTATCATCGAAACTAGCAAAGGAAGGGGAAACCAGCAGATATAAGAAAACAAAATAAAATCTTTACTTGCTCCCTCATTTCATAAGATTGGGAAGACTGAACATGCACAATGGAAAGACACCCAAGGAAAAATCATAAATCAATAGATATCACCAAACTATTAAGAAGCCCTAACACATTTTATGCAACTCTTCCTAGCTGGCAGACAGTGCAGCCCTGCATCTGCCTGAGAGGGTGACTAGGTGAGCAGCCCTTCCTGGGATCCTCTCTGGAGTCTCTGAGGTAGCCAGCTGGCTGATTGCCCTTGGAGAACTGCTCATCTGCTGTCACAGCTGTGCTGTTGGCTTTGTGACAGAAAAACACGAATTTTTCTTAAAATCAGTAAGCCACAACATAATCCATAAATGTGATAGTCAGAGGAATAAAAGATGCAGTAGATGTTACAATCAGTTGACAAAAATGAGTTAAACAAATAGTTGGCCTCCATAACTGTGAGTTCCACATTGATGGATTAACAAAAAGCAGGTAGGAAATATTATTTTTTTAATAAAACCTCAGAAATCGCCATAAAGCAAAACTCAAATTTGCTACACACTGGCAACTATTTACATAGCCTTTATATCTCATTCAGTATTATAAGTAATCTAGAGATGACTGAGTACACAGGTGGATGTGTATAAGTTCAGGTCAGTTGCTCAGTCGTGTCCGACTGCAACCCTATGGACTGCAGCACACCAAGCCTCCCTGTCCATCACCAGCTCCTGAAGTTTACTCAAACTCATGTCCATTGAGTTGGTGATGCCATCCAACTATGTCATCCTCTGTCATCCCCCTTTCCTCCTGCTTTTCATCTTTCCCAGCATCAGAGTCTTTTCAAATCAGTCAGTTCTTCATATCAGGTGGTCAAAGTATTTGGAGTTTCAGCTTCAGCATCAGTCCTTCCAATGAATATTCAGGACTGATTTCCTTCAGGATTGACTGGTTGGATCTCCTTGCAGTCCAAGGGACTGTCAAGAGTCTTTTCCAACACCACAGTTCAAAAGCATCAATTCTTTGGCACTCAGCTCTCTTTATAGTCCAACTTTCAGATTCATACATAATTACTGGAAAAACTATAGCTTTGACTAAACAGACCCTTGATGGCAAAGTAATGTCTCTGCTTTTTAATATGCTATCTAGGTTGGTCATAATTTTTCTTCCAAGAAGCAAGCATCTTTTAATTTCATGGCTGCAGTCACCATATGCAGTGATTTTGGAGCCCCCAAATATAAAGTCTGCCACTGTTTCCCCATCTATTTGCCATGAAATGATGGGACCAGATGCCATGATCTTAGTTTTTTGAATGTTGAGTTTTAAGCCAACTTTTTCACTCTCCTCTTTCACTTTCATCAAGAGGTTCTTTAATTTTTCTTCACTTCCTGCCATAAGGGTGGTGTCATCTGCATATCTGAGGTTATCAATATTTCTTCCAGCAATCTTGAGTCCAGCTTGTGCTTCATCCAGCCCAGCGTTTCTCATGATGTACTCTGCATATAAGTTAAATAAGCAGGGTTACAATATACAGCCTTGACATACTCCTTTCCCTATTTGGAACCAGTCTGTTGTTCCATATCCAGTTCTAACTGTTGCTTCCTGACCTGCATATAGGTTTATCAAGAGGCAGGTAAGGTGGTCTGGTATTCCCATCTCTTTCAGAATTTTCCAGAGTTTGTTGTGATCCACACAGTCAAAGGCTTTGGCAGATTCAATAAAGCAGAAGTAGATGTTTTTCTGGAACTCTCTTGCTTTTTTGATGATCCAACGGATGTTGGCAGTTTGATCTCTGGTTCTTCTGCCTTTTCTAAAACTAGCTTGAACATCTGCAAGTTCATGGTTCACATACTATTGAAGCCTGGCTTGGAGGATTTCGATCATTACTTTACTGGTATGTGAGGTGAGTGCAATTGTGCAGTAGTTGGAGCATTCTTTGGCATTGCCTTTCTCTGAGATTTGAATGAAAACTGACCTTTTCCAGTCCTGTGATCATGGCCGAGTTTTCCAAATTTGCTGGCATATTGAGTGCAGCATTTTCACAGCATCACCTTTTAGGATTTGAAATAGCTCAACTGGAGTTCCATCACCTCCACTAGCTTTGTTTGTACTGGTGCTTTCCCAAGACCCACTTGACCTTTCATTCCAGGATGTCAAGGTTGGTGATCACACCAACATGATTATCTGGGTCATGAAGATCTTTGTACTGTTCTTCTGTGTATTCTTGCCATTTCTTAATATCTTCTGCTTCTGTTACATAGGTTATATGTAAATATCCCACCATTTTATATTCTTGCCACCTCTTCTTAATATCTTCTGCTACTGGGCATAGGTTACATGTAAATATCCCATCATTTTATATATGGGACTTGAGCACCTGTGGATTTTGGTATCCACAGGGCTTCTAGAACTCATCCCTGATACTTCCTGAAGAATGACTGTAAGAAGCCCTACGAAAGTTAGAAGAGAAAATGACTATATGAAGCCATTGCTACATCCCTGCAGTACTTATTGGTCTCTAGTTTTGAAACTATTGGGCTTTCCCAGTGATTCAGCAGTAAAGAATCTGCTTGTAATGCAGGAGATGCAGGAGACATGGGTTCAATCCCTGGGTTGGGACGATCCCCTGGTGGAGGAAATGGCAACTCACTCCAGTATTGTTCCCTTGAGCATCCCATGGACAGAGAAGCCTGAGGACTATAGTGTATTGAGTCACAAATAGTTGGGCATGACTGAGTGACTAACACTTTCACTTTGAAAATATTATTAAGCATGAAGCACTAGTCCTGCAAAGTACTTCATATCTGACAGAAGGATAAGGAACAGTTTGTGATAGGATTTAGTTGAATTTTTTGATGATAGATAATCAGGAATGAAAATCCTTCACCTTCCTAGATTCTGTTGATCTAGACCACCATGTTCGTAGGATCTTGAGGTTGAGCAAAGAAGCAGCAGGATAGCCAAACCAAAAGGTCATTTACCACTGAAAAATAAGGGTATGAAAGTGTTGTGGGGATGTTTCTCAGCCATTTCTTTCTACGTGAAAATTCATCAGAAACTATGCTGTCCTAAAATTACTGCTGAAGTGTCTGGTTTCTTAATGAAAACTCAGGAAGTCTTAGAAGTGCCATTATGTATGAATCGGATGGGAAAAGCAATTCTCTTTTTTGGAAAGGTCATAACACCTAGAGCTGCCCTTATTAACTAGATGTTAACAAAATGGCACTGAGGTCAGTAAGGTTACCTTTGAGCTGTCCTCAACATTTCTCCTGAGTAGTCATACCCACTTAGGGTAGCTGCAACCAAAAAGGGTACGAGGCTTTTTCTTGTCTCCCTTCAGCTTTTTCTGTTCAGTCACCAATCTGGGCTCATTACAAGCTGGTGTGCTGATGCCTTATCTCCACAGGTGCCTGCCTTAGGCTGATGTGGGCTGAAATTATGTGTAAACCAAGATATGGAAGCTGAAGCAAACTAAAGGAGAATTTTAAAGAAAAGACTGTATCTCTTTATCTTCTGCTGAAAATGGAATCCCCTGCTGTGGTGAAATGTTACCACATTATTTGTTAAAAACTTGTACTATGTTGTTTACAGTTTAAACTTAAAAAAACATTCAGAGTCAAATCTGTTGGATTAAAGTGGAATCCCATAAGTGAGTTGAAGATA
The DNA here is from genome assembly GCF_023699985.2 of Odocoileus virginianus. Lineage (NCBI taxonomy): Eukaryota > Metazoa > Chordata > Mammalia > Artiodactyla > Cervidae > Odocoileus > Odocoileus virginianus. The sequence continues at coordinate 57,118,138 of NC_069678.1, forward strand.
GAATGGTGGAAATAACTGAAGCAGAGAAGAATAAGAAAAAATAATGAAAAGAAATGAGGACAGTTTCAGAGACCACTGAGACAACATTAAGTACACCGATACTCGAATTATAGGGATCCCAGAAGAAGAAGAGAAAAAGAGAAAATATTTCAGGAGATTATAATCTAAAACTTTCCTAACATGGGAAAGGATATAGTTAACAAAGTCCAGGAAGCCCACAGGGTCCTATACAAGAAAATGCAAAGAGAAACACACCAAGATAAATATTAATCAAACTAACGAAAATGAAACACAAACAAAAGTATTAGAAGCAGTGAGGGAAAAGCAACAAATAGCATACAAAAGGAATCCCAATAAGGTTGATGATTGATCTTTCAGGAGAAACTCTACAGGCAAGAAGGGAGTGGCAGGATATACTTAGAGCAATGAAAAGAAAAAAAAAACCAACAACCAAGATTACTGTACTCAGTAAGGATCTTATTCAGATTCTAAGGAGAAATTGAAAGCTTTACAGATACACAAAAGTTAAGAGAATTGAGCACCACCAAACCAGCTTTACAACTTCTAAACTTTACAACTTACTTCCTTTACAGCTAAAGGAACTTCTCTAGACAGGAAACACAGAAAGAAAAGACCTACAAGAACAAATCCAAGACAATAAAGTAAGTGGTAATAGGATCATACATAGCAATAATTACCATAAATGTAAAAGGATTAAGTGATCCAACCAAAAGACACAGATTGGCTGAATGGATACAAAAACAAGACCTCTATATATGCTCTCTACAAGAGACCCACTCAGACCTAGGGACACATAAAGACCGATGTGAGGAGCTGGAAAAAGATATTCCATGTAAACGGAAATCAAAAGAAAGTGGAAGTAGCAATACTCATATCAGGTAAAATAGACTTTAAAATAAAGAGTTATAAGAGACAAGGAAGGACACTATGCAATCATCAAAGGATCAATCCAGGAAGAAAATATAACAATTATAAATATATATGCACCGGACATAGGAAGACCTCAATACATAAGGCAAATGCTAACAAACATAAAAGGGGAAATTCATAGTTACACAGCAAGAATGAGACTTTTAACACCACACTCACACCAATGGACAGATCATCCAGACAGATTAAAATTAATAAGGAACCATAAGCCTTAAATGACACATAAAATCAGATGGACCTTAACTGATGTCTACAGGACATTCCATCCAAAAACAGTAGAATACAGCTTTTTCCCAAATGCACACAGAACATTCTCCAGGATAGATCACATCTTAGGTCACAAATTAAGCCTTGGTAAAATTTTAAAAATTTTAAAAAATTGTATTATACATTCTTTCTGACCACAATAGTAAAAGATTAGATATCAATTACAAAGGAAAAAAAAAAACTATAAACAACACAAGCACAAGGAGGCTATACAATATGCTTCTAAATAACCAAGGGTCACTGAATAAATTGCAGAGGGAATAAATTTTAAAAAACCTAGAGACAAATGACAATGAAAACAAGACAATTCAAAACCTATGGGATACAGTAAAAGCTGAGCCAAGAGGGATGTTTATAGTAATACAAGTCTACCTCAAGAAATGAGAAAAACATAGAACAAATAACCTAACCTTACACTTAAGGAACTAGGAAAAGAAGAAGAAAAAAAAATTGCCTAAGTTAGTAAAAGGAAAGAAATTGTAAAGATCAGAGTAGAAATAAATAAATAGAAAATGAAGGAAGCAATAGCAAAGATCAATAAAACTAAAAGCTGGACCTTTGAGAGGATAAACAAAATTGACAAACCATTAACTAGACTCATTAAGAAAAAGAGGGAGAAGATTCAAATCAATAAAATTAGAAATGAAAAAGAAGTAACAACAGACAACACAGAAATACCAAGGATTATAAAAGACTCCTAATAATACGAGCAACTATATGCTAATTAAGTGGACAACCTGGAAGAAATGGACAAATTCCTAGAAAAGTACAGCCTTTCAAGACTAAACCAGGAAGAAATAGAAAATATGTACAGACCAATCATAAGCACTGAAATAAAAACTGTGATCAAAAATATTCCAACAAACAAAAGCTCAGTGCCAGACAGCTTCATAAGTGAATTCTACCAAATGTTTAGAGAAGAGCTAACACTATCCTGCACAAACTCTTCCAAAAAATTTCAGAGGGAGGAAAACTTACAACTTCTATTGGGCCACGATCACACTGATACTAAAACTAGACAAAGGTATCACAAAAAAAGAAAATTACAAGCCAATATCACTGGTGAACATAGATGCAAAAATCCTCAAGAAAATTCTAGAAAACATAATCCAACAACACATTAAAAGAATCATACACTATGATCAAGTGGGGTTTATTTCAGGGATGCAAAACTTCTTCACCATACACAAATCAATCAATGTGATACACCATATCAAAAACTGAAAGATAAAAAACATATCATCTCAATAGATGCAGAGAAACATTATGAAAAAATTCAACACCATTTATGATAAAAATTCTCCAGGAAATGAGCATGAAAGGAATTTACCTCAACAGAATAAACATATGTGATAAATCCGTGGCAAACAATATTCACAGTGGTGAAAAACTGAAAGCATTTCCTCTAAGATCAGAAACAAGACAAGGGTTCCCACTCTTATCACAATTATTCAATATAGTTTTGAAAGTCCTAATCATGGTACTAAGAGAAGAAAAAGAAATAAGAGGAATCCAGAATGGAAAAGAAGTAAAACTCTTAATGTGTGCAGATGACATTATACTATCCATAGAAAACCCTAAAGATGCTACCAGAAAATCACTAGAGCTAATCAATGAATTTAGTAAAGTTGCAGGATATAAAATTAATACAGATATCTCTTGCATTCCTATGCACTAACAATGAAAAATCAGAAAGATAAATTAAGGAAACAATTCCACTTACCACTGCAACAAAAAGAATAAAATACCTAGGAATAAACCTACCTAAAGAGACAAAAAAACCTGTATGCAGAAAACTATAAAACATTGATGAAAGAAATCAAAGACAACACAAACAGATGGAGAGGCATAACATGGTCTTGGACGGGAAGAATCAATATTATGAAAATGATCATACCACCCAAAGCAATTTACAGATTCAGTGCACTCCCTATCAAATTACCAATGGTAATTTTCACAGAACTAGAAATTCTTTTTTTACTATTTGTATAGAAATATAAAAGACCCTGAATAACCAAAGCAATCTTGGAGGAAAAAATTAAAAAATGGAGCTGTTGAAATCAACCATCCTGACTTCAGACTATACTACAAAGCTATAGTCATCAAGATAGTATGGTACTGGCAAAAGCCAGAAATACAGGCCAATGGAATGAGAGAGAGCCCAGAAATAAACCCCCACACATATGGGCACCTCATCTTTAACAAAGGAGGGAAAATATACAATGGTGGAAAGAGGGCCTCCTTAATAAATGGTGCTGGGAAAACTGGACAGCAACATATAAAAGAATGAAATTATAACACATCCTAACACCATACACAAAAACAAATTCAAATGGATTAAAGACTTAAATGTAAGGCCAGAGATTATAAACCTCTTAGAGGAAAACATTGGAAGTATACTCTTTTACATAAATCACAGCAAGATCCTCCATGACTCACCTCCTAACTTAATGGATAAAAAAACAAAAATAAACAAATGAGACCCAATTAACTTAAAAGCTGTTGTAAAACAAAAGAGGTATAAACAAGATGAAAAGACAATCCTCAGGATGGGAGAAAATAATTGCAAATGAAGCAACTGACAAAGGATTAATCTCCAAAATATATAAACAGCTCATACACCTCAATATCAGAAAAACAACACAATAAAAAATGGGCAGAAGATCTAAACAGACATTTCTCCAAAAAAGATATACAGATCACTAATAAATACATGAAAAGATGCTCATTATTAGAAAAATGCAAATCAAAACTACAATGAGGTATCATCTCACACAAATCAGAATGGCCAGCATCAAAATTTCTACAAATAATAAATGCTGGAGAGGATGTGGAGAAAAGGGAACCGCCTTGCACTGTTGGTGAGAATGTAAATTGATACGGCCACTATGGTGAACAATAGGGAGGTTCCTTAAAAAACTAGGAATAAATCTAGCACTTGTTGTTCAGTAGTGAATTCATGTCTGACTCTTCGATCTCATGAACGTCAGCACGTCAGTTTTCCCTGTCCTTTTCTGTCTCCCTGTTTGCTCAAAATCATGTTCACTGAGTTAGTGATGCCATCCAACCATCTCATCCTCTGTCACTGCTTCTCCTCTTGCTCTCAATCTTTCCTAGCATCAGGGTCTTTTCCAATGAGTTGGCTCCTTGCATCAAATGGCCAAAGTATTGGAACTTCAGCTTCAGCCCAGTCTTTCCAATAAATATTCAGGGTTGATTTCCTTTAGGATTGACTGGCTTGATCTCCTTACTGTCCAAGGTACTCTCAAAAGTCTTCTCCAGCAGCACAGTTTGAAAGCATCTAGCATCTAACCCAGTAATCCCACCACTGGGCATATACCCTGAGAAAACCACAATTCAAAAAGACACATGCGCCCCAAAGTTCCTTGCAGCACTATTTACAATAGCCAGGACATAGAAGGGACCAGGTGTCCATCTACAGATGAATGGATAAAGAAGATGTGGTACATATATACAAAGGAATATTACTCAGTCATAAAAAGGAAAGTGACTGAGTCAGTTGTAGAGATGTATATGAACCTAGAGCCTGTTATATAACAGAGTGAAGCAAGTCAGAAAGAGAAAAACAAATATCATATATAAATCATATGTACAGAATTTAGAAAAATGGTATTGATGAACCCATTCACAGGTAAGTAATGGAGACACAAACATAGAGAATAAACTTGTGGACACGGTGGGGAAAGGAGAGGTTGAAGGTGGGATCAGTTTCTCCCTGAGGTGGGAGAAAGCAGATTTGATATATGTACACAATCAAGTGTAAAACAGCTATTGGGAAGCTGCTACATAATACAGGGAGCCCAGTCTGGTGCACTGTGACCACCAAGAGGGATGGTGCATGGGGGAAAAGTAGGCTCAAGACAGAGGTGGTATATAAAACTGTGGAAAATTCTTAAAGAGTTGGGAATACCAGACCATCTGACCTGTCTCCTGAGAAATCTGTGTGTGGGTCAAGGAGCAACAGTTAGAACTGGACAGTGAACAACAAACTGGTTCCAAATCGGGAAAAGAGTACATCAAGGCTGTATATTGTCACCCTACTTATTTAACTTATATGCAGAGTACATCATGAGAAACGCTGGGCTGGATGAAGCACAGGCTGGAATCAAGATTGCTGGGAGAAATATCAATAACCTCAGATATGCAGGTGACACCACCCTTATGGCAGAAAATGAAGAAGAACTACAGAGTTTCTTGATGAAAGTGAAAGAGGAGAGTGAAAAATTTGGCTTAAAACTCAACTTTCAGAAAACTAAGATTATCTGGTCTAAAACCAAGGCATCTGGTCCCATCACTTCAAGGCAAATAGATGGGGAAACAATGGAAACAGTGAGAGACTTTATTTTGGGGGTGGGGGCTCCAAAGTCACTGCAGATGGTGACTACAGCCATGAAATTAAAAGATGTTTGCTCCTTGGAAGAAAAGTTATGACCAACCTAGACAGCACATTAAAAAGCAAAGACATTACCAACAAAGGTCCATCTAGTCAAAGCTATGGGTTTTCCAGTACTCATGTATGGATGTGAGAGTTGGATTATAACAAAGCTGAGTGCTGAAGAATCGATGCTTTTGAACTGTGGTATTGGAGAAGATGCTTGAGAGTCCCTCGGACTGCAAGGAGATCCAATCAGTCAATCTTAAAGGAAATCAGTCCCGAATACTCATTGGAAGGACTGGTGCTGAAGCTGATACTTCAGTTCTTTGGCCACCTGATGTGAAGAACTGACTCACTGGAAAAGACCCTGATGCTGGGAAAGATTGAGGGCAGGAGGAGAAAGGGAAGATGGAGGATGAGATGATTGGATGGCATCACTGACACGATGGACATGAGTTTGTGTAGGCTCCAGGAGCTGGTGATGGACAGGGAAGCCTGACATGCTGCAGTCCATCTGGTTGCAAAGAGTCACATACAACTGAGCAAATGAACTGAACTGATGTGTGTGTGTGTGAACATGCACATGCGTGTGATTAGTTGTGCAGTCATGTCCAACTCTTTGCAACCCCATGGAGTGTAATGCACCAGGCTCCTCTGTCCATGGAGATTCTCCAGGCCTGAATACTGGTGTGAATTGTCATGCCCTCCTCCAGGGGATCTTCCCAACCCAGGGATAGAACCCAGGTCTCCCACATTTCAGGCAGATTCTTCACTGACCGAGTCACAAAGGATTCACGTTGTTGTATAGCAGAAACCGACACAACATTGCAAGCAATTTTCCTCCAGTTAAAAAAATAAATTTAAAAAGTTGAATCCAACTTAATATTAACTACTTGTTGGGTAACTCTAGGCAAGTCATTTAAATGTCTGATGTTTTAGTTTCCCATTCTGCAATATGATTATTATATGAATGGTTTCATCAGAGAGTTGCAGTAAGGATTGAAGGAGATAAAGTAGGTGAAGTCACTGGCACAAAGTGTTGCATATATGTTACATGCAGTCATTTGAAACAGAAGCAGAGGTGGACGTCAATGAAGGGACCAACAAACATGTTGAAATGATCTGACTTGTATAAATGTGATAAGTTTATCTACCTAAGAGTATAGCAAAGAGAAAGAAATTAGTGTGCTAAAAGAAGATCTCAATTTCTTACCAATGTAATAGCTCAGATAAATGTTCTCAGAGATGGGAAGTAAATAATAAATTCATATATTCATAAATATGTATTTATAAAGTATAGTGTACATATATAAATAAACATATATAACTAGCCTATGCTGAGCAATATTTTCATATTTTTGTGGATTTTTCATAGCTATTTCAATTTGCTTATGAAAGTCTGAACACATTTGGAAAAACAGGTTGCCAGAAGAACTTAACTATATATACTAATATGTGTCCCTTAGACTTTAAGAAAAGATTCTAGAGCATATCCTCAACTAATGAAAAAAGTGAAAAAGTGAAAGTGTTCGTCATTCGACATGTCTGATTCTTTGTGACCCCATGGACTTTAGCCAACCTGGCTCCTCTGTCCTAGGAATTCTCCAGGCAAGAATACTAGAGTGGGTACCCATTCCCTTCCTCAAGGGATCTTCCTGACCCTGGGATCAAGCCTGGATCTCCTGTATTGCAGGCAAATTCTTTACTGTTTGAGCCACCAGGTAGTAAAGTACTGTAGTGAAAAGCACAGGTTGGAAGGAAGACTGAATCTCGGTATTATCAAGTAGCCATGTAATCTCAGTCAGACATTATAATATTTGAACATAAGGTTCTCATTTCTGGTCTAGTTCAAAGAGTTGTTCTGAGTATTAGATAGCATGTTGTAAAGCAGGTAGTATCATGTCAGGCACTTAATAAGGACCTAATAAATATGAAAAAATTTGTGTATTAATAAGAGGAAAGTTAACTTGCACTTCTTTATGCCTCTGTGTAAAATAATTTAATCCCTTTAATAATCTTGTGAGGAAGATGTATTAGGCAATATTATTTTCATTTTGTAGATGAAGTAACACACATTCACAAAGATTAGGTGACTTATTGAAATATCTAATGGGTGTTTAAAGATGCAAACAGATAAACATGGGGTTTGGTTAAATTTTTTAACACCGTATCTATAGTTTCTCTTTATTATGTTACTTCTTATTAGACTTCGGTTGTATTTTATAATAGAGCCCATATTTTTTTAAGCATCTTGTTTCTTTATTTTTAAATTGGACTATAAAGAAAGCTGAGTGCTGAAGAAAAGATGCGTTTCAACCGTGTTGTTGGAGAAGACTCTTGAGAGTCCTTTGGACTGCAAGGAGATCCAATCAGTTCATCCTAAGAGAAATCAGTCCTGAATATTCATTGTAAGTACTGATGTTGAAGCTAAACTTCAACACTGTGGCCACTTGATGTGAAGAACCAACTCATTGGAAAAGACCCTGATGCTGGGAAAGATTGAAGGCAGGAGGAGAAGGAGATGACAGAGAATGAGATCATTGGATTGCATCACCAACTCAATGGACATGAGTCTAAGTAAACTCCAGGAGTTTGTGATAGACAGGGAGGCCTGGCGTGCTGCAGTCTGTGGGGTCACAAAGCGTTGCATGTGACTGAACGACTAAACTGAACTGAACTGAAATTAACAGACATCTCAGATTACACATGTCCCTGTTTTATCTTCTCTCCAAAACCTATTTCACATACTGTTTTCCCATCTGAATTCAAGACAACCCTTTTATTCAAGTCACTCGGGAAAAAAAGCATGGAGTTATCCTTGATTTCCTTTTTCCTTTCACACTCTACATTCAATCCATCAGTATATTCTATTGGTCTTATGTTCAGAGAACATCCTGATTCCACTCACTTCCTTCTTGCTCATTGCTCCTAGCCTGAGGCAAGCCACCATCAACTCTCTTCATGGTTTATTATCAATAGCCTGTGATTGACCTCCCTCTCAGGAACACTGCACTACTCAGGAGAGAGTGCTAGAATGCATGCATGCTAAGTTGCTTCAATCATGTCCAAGTCTTTGCAACCTATGGCCTCTAGCCTGCCAGGCTTCTGTGTCTATGGGATTCTCCAGGCAAGAATACTGGAGTGGGTAGCCATTCCCCTCTCCATGTGATCTTCCCAACCCAGGGACTGAAGCTGCATTTCTTAGCACCTCCTGCATTGGCAGAGGTGTTCTTTACCACTAGTGCCACCTGGGAAGCCCATGATCCTCTCTAATTATATATCAGATTGTATCACACTTATGTGTTTCTATATCTGTCTATGTCATTCAGAGTAAAAAGCAAAATTCTTGTGATGGCCTGAGGGGCCTATGGGAGTTGACCCCCCCATCTCCCCACCATACATACCCTCATTACTTCTCTAATCTAATTTTTTGCCGCTCTTCATTACTTCTCTAATCTAATTTTTTGCCGCTCTTCTCTTCCTCACTATGTTCTATCCACACTGGCCTCCTTGCTATTTCTAAAATATGCCAAGAATAATTCTTCTCTATAGCATCTTCAGTGTTTATTTCTTCTGCTTGAAATTCTTACTTTCCACCCTCAGATGCCAGATATCTATATTTCTATCATTCTCATCTTCTTTAAGTAATTTCTCAATTTCCATAAGGTTTGGAAATACCTTATGGAATAATAAAGTTTACTTTAATCACTCTAGTTAAGTTTGAAATCATCAGGCATTTGTGATCCATTTTGATTCTGTTCTAATTAGATTTTCTGTAGCATGTCTCAAAAATTAAGTGCAATTTAATTTTATATATTTCATAATATGTTCATTATATCTATGATTTATTGTACATGTTACTTTGCCAGAATATAAGCTTCACAAATGAAGGGAATGTATCCATCTTTCTCACACTGTATCAACAATGTTTGATACAATTCCTAATACAGAGTAAGAACTCAATAAATATTTTTTGAATGTATAAATTACTTTCTTTTTGGATATCTTATAATTAAAATATCAGAGAATCATATAAGACATGATGATAAAGCAATGATTCCTCACTTTATAACCATATACAGCATCTTGTTATTTTTCATTATTTCATTTCAGAAAGAATACAATCTAAAATCATGGAAGAGGAAGTCATATGGACTAAAATAGTTAAATAAACTTTCATGCAGATGATATAATCTAAATGTATTTATATGGATAAATTTAGACTGAGGATTTGGATGAAAAAGTGGGTGGGGATAGGTAACATAACTGTATTAAGAAAGTGATATTAAAAATAAATATGTGTTATAGAAATGTCTTACACCCAGTTTTGTGTTTCAGAGATCTTCCATTCATGACATAGGAATAAATGTTGCTATTGCTATTGGTAGATTCTTTATTTAATAATCGCAAAATTGTTTGCCACATTTAGACTCCATACTTATCTATTGCACTCAAAAAAAATTTTGCTTTTATACTTTAATTACAGCTTAAAGGGCTTTCCTGGTGGCTCAGTGGTAAAAAATCAACCTGCCAGGGCAGGAGACATGAGTTCAATCCCTGGGTTGGGAACATGCCCTGGAGAAGGAAATGGGAACCCACTCCAGTACTCTTGCCTTCAAAATCCCAAGGACAGAGAAGCCTGGTAGGCTACAGTCCATGAGGCTGCAAAAGAGTCAGACGAGACTTAATGACTAAATAACAACAGCCAGCTTAAAACCAACTTAATGTCTAACACACTTTTAATGACATTTAGTTTTAGTTTTCATTTTAACACCAATAATGTTTTATAATAAAATAAATTATAAAGCTATATTAATTAATATTTTATATAATTAAATGTTTTTATATTTACATAATTAAATATTATATAATTTAACAAAATTAAAAGATGCTCACTCCTTAGAAGAAATGCTATGAGCAAACTAGACAGCATATTAAAAAGCAGAGACATTACTTTGCTGATGAAGGTCCATCAGTCAAAGTTATGGTTGTTCCAGTAGTCATGTATGGATGTAAGAATTGGACCATAAAGAAAGTTAATCACTGAAGAATTGATGCGTTTGAACTGTGGCATTGGAGAAGACTCTTGAGAGTCCCTTGGACAACAAAGAGATCCAACCAATCAATCCTAAAGGAAATCAGTCCTGAATATTCACTGGAAGGACTGATGCTGAATCTCCAATATTTTGGCCACCTGATGTGAAGAACTGACTCATTAGAAAAGACCCTGACGCTGGGAAAGACTGAAGGTGAGAGGAAAAGGGGATGACAGAGGATGAAATGGTTGGATGGCATCACCGACTTGATGGACATGAGTTTGAACAAGCTCGAGGAATTGGTAATGGACAGGGAAGCCTGGCGTGCTGCAGTCCAAAGGGTCGCCAAGAGTTGGACACAACTGAGGTACTGAACTTCACTGATATTAATTACAGATTTAAGATTCTTCTGTTAAGACATGGAAAAGGTAGTTCAAATAAAAATATTTAACCTAAATTTACCTGTGACTTTCAACTTCTCCCATTCTAGAAAGGAAAGAGCCACATTGGATGATTTCAGAATTCTCCCTTTTCCCTTCTCTGGTGGAAGAATGGCTAAGCAATGGTCAGAACGAGGCAGGAGAATAAAAACCCCACAAAGTAGATTAGTTCTTGAACAGTGAAAAGTTGAGCAAACAGGACCTTCTTCAACCTCTTTTTTTTAAGAGGAAGAACAAAGAAAACAATCAGATAAAGTAGGCTTTTACATCTTTTCTTCCTCAGCGTATTAATATCTTGAGTTGGACATGACTGAGCGACTGAACTGAATGCAATTTTGCATAACTCCATTGCATTAAAAGCTTTGTTTTCAAGGTGTTTTAAGATCAAAATGCAGAAATGTTATTTCTCATTTGGCAGTACTTTTATGTACATATTAAAAATAGTTTTATGGCATAGTTAATGAAGTGAACATTTGGGGAAAATATTACCAAAGTGTCCTAATTGGAAGGGTAAACACTTTTTTATGTCATCTGATATTTGTGAATAAGGCAATTGTCCATTTTTAAAACTAAATATATCATTTTGCTTATAAAACACAGCACTTCCAATGTAATTATTTCAGAGCACAGTCTTTACTGGTTGTTCAGTTTAGGTTCAATCAATGTAATGAGCTTGACTATCCAGGAATTCCCAAAAGAATTAAAATTGTAATGCCTTTAGAAGAGAGTTCTTTATAGGCCTGTGTTAGAAAGTTTATGTGATGTCTCAACTGAAAAATTGAGGTTAAAACTTGAGTTGAGTTGAGTTCAGTTCAGTCGCTCAGTTGTGTCTGACTCTTTGCCACCACATGAATCGCAGCACGCCAGGCCTCCCTGTCCATCACTAACTTCCGGAGTTGACTCAAACTCATGCCCATCGAGTCGGTGATGCCATCCAGCCATCTTATCCTCCTTTGTCCCCTTCTCCTCCTGCCCCCAATCCCTCCCAGCATCAGGGTCTTTTCCAATGAGTCAACTCTTCGCATGAGGTGGCCAAAGTATTGGAGTTTCAGCTTCAGCTTCAATCCTTCCAATGAGTACCCAGGACTGATCTCCTTCAGGATGGACTGGTTGGATCTCCTTGCAGTCCAAGGGACTCTCAAGAGTCTTCTCCAACACCACAGTTCAAAAGCATCAATTTTTCAGCGCTCAGCTTTCTTCACAGTCCAACTCTCACATCCATACATGACCACTGGAAAAACCATAGCCTTGACCAGATGGGCCTTTGTTGACCAAGTAATGTCTCTACTTTTTAATATGCTGTCTAAGTTGGTAATAACTTTCCTTCCAAGGAGTAAGTGTCTTTTAATTTCATGGCTGAAGTCACCATCTGCAGTGATTTTGGAGCCCCAAAATATAAAGTCTGACACTGTTTCCACTGTATCCCCATCTATTTCCCATGAGGTGATGGGAGCAGACGCCATGATCTTAGTTTTCTGAATGTTAAGTTTTAAGCCAGCTTTTTCACTCTCCTCTTTCACTTTCATCAAGAAGCTCTTTAGTTTTTCTTTGCTCTCTGCCATAAGGGTGGTTTCATCTGAATATCTTAGGTTATTGATATTTCTCCTGGCAATCTTGATTCCAGCTTGAGCTTCAGCCAGCCCAGCATTTCTCATGGTGTACTCTGCATATAAATTAAATAAGCAGGGTGACAGTATACAGCCTTGACGTACTGCTTTTCATATTTGGAACCAGTCTGTTTTCCCATGTCCAATTCTAACTGTTGCTTCCTGACCTGCATACAGGTTTCTCAAGAGGCAGGTCAGGTGGTCTGGTATTCCCATCTCTTTCAGAATTTTCCACAGTTTATTGTGATCCACAAATTCGAAGGCTTTGGCGTAGTCAATTTAGCAGAAATAGATGCTTTTCTGGAACTCTCTTGCTTTTTCGATGATCCAGCAGATACTGGCTATTTGATTTCTGGTTTCTCTGCCTTTTCTAAAACCAGCTTGAACATCTGGACATTCATGGTTCATGTATTGTTGAAGCCTGGCTTGGAGAATTTTGAGTATTACTTTATTAGCGTGTGAGATATGTGCAATTGTGTGGTAGTTTGAACATTCTTTGGCATTACCTTTCTTTGGGATTGGAATGAAAACTGACCTTTCCCAGTCCTGTGGCAACTGCTGAGTTTTCCAAATTTGCTGGCATATTGAGTGCAGCACTTTCACAGCATCATCTTTGAGGATTTGAAATAGCTCAACTGGAATTCCATCACCTCCACTAGCTTTGTTTGTAGTGATGCTTCCTAAGGCCCACTTGACTTCACATTCCAGGATGTCTGGCTCTAGGTGAGTGATCACACCATTGTGATTATCTGGGTCATGAAGATCTTTTTCGGGTAGTTCTTTTGTATATTCTTGCCACCTCTTCTTAATATCTTCTGCTTCTGTTAGGTCCATACCATTTCTGTCCTTTATTGAGCCTATCTTTGCATGAAATGTTCCCTTGGTATCTCTAATTTTCTTGAAGAGATCTCTAGTCTTTACCATTCTATTGTTTTCCTCTATTTCTTTGCATTGATCACTGAGGAAATTTTCTTATCTCTCCTTGCAATTCTTTGGAACTCTGCATTCAAATGGGTATATCTTTCCTTTTCTCCTTTGCCTTTCACTTCTCTTCTTTTCACAGCTATTTGTAAGACCTCCTCAGACAGTCATTTTGGTTTTTTTGCATTCTTTTTCTTAGGGATGGTCTTGATCCCTATCTCCTGTACAAGGTCATGAACCTCCATCCATAGTTTTTCAGCACTCTGGTTATCAGATCCAATCCCTTGACTCTATTTGTCACTTTCACTGTAAGGGATTTGATTTAGGTCATACCTGAATGGTCTAATGGTTTTCACTACTTTATTCAATTTCAGTCTGACTTTGATTGTAAGGAGTTCATGATCTGAGCCACAGTCAGCTCCCAGTCTTGCTTTGTGGACTATATAGAGCTTCTCCATCTTGGCTGCAAAGAATATAATCAATCTGATTTCAGTGTTGACTATCTGGTGATGTCCATGTGTAGAGTCTTCTCTTGTGTTGTTGGAAGAGGGTGTTTCCTAAGACCAGTGCGTGCTCTTGGCAAAACTCTATTAGCCTTTGCCCTGCTTCATTCTGTACTCCAAGCCCAAATTTGCCTGTTACTCCAGGCGTTCCTTGACTTCCTACTTTTGCATTCCAGTCCCCTATAATGAAAAGGACATCTTTTTTGGGTTATAGTTCTAGAAGGTCTTGTAGGTCCTCATAGAACTGTTTAACTTCAGCTTCTTCAGCATTACTGGTCAGGGAATAGACTTGGATTACTGTGATATTACATGGTTTGCCCTGGAAACAGAGATCATCTGTCATTTTTGAGATTGCATCCAAGTATTGCATTTTGGACTCTTTTGTTGACTATGATGGTTACTCCATTTCTTCTAAGAGATTCTTGCCCACAGTAGTAGATATAATGGTCATCTGAGTTAAATCTACCCATTCCTATCCATTTCAGTTCGCTGATTCCTAAAATGTTGACATTCACTCTTGCCACTTCTGTTTGACCACTTCCAATTTGCCTTGATTCATGGACCTAATATTCTAGGTTCCCATGCAATATTGCTCTTTACAGCATCAGACCTTGTTTCCATTACCAGCCACATCCACAGCTGGGTGTTGTTTTTGCTTTGGCTCTGTCTCTATTCTTTCTGGAGTTATTTCTCCACTCTTCTCCTGTAGCATATTGGGCACCTACTGACCTGGGGAGTTCATCTTTCAGTGTCCTATCTTTTTGCCTTTTCATATTGTCCATGGGGTTCTCAAGCAAGAATACTGAAATGGTTTGCCACTCTCTTCTCCAGTGGACCACATTTTGTCAGAACTCTCCACCATGACCTGGATGTCTTGGGTAGCCCTACACGGCTTGGCTCATAGTTTCATTAAGTCCATGTGATCTGATTGGTTTGTTTTCTGTGATTATGGTTTTCAGTCTGTCTGCCCTGTTATGGAGAAGGACAAGAGGCTTATGGAAACTTCCTGATGGGAGAGACTGACTGAGGGGAAAACTGGATCTTCTTTTATTGGGACCATGCTTAGTTCAGTTTAGTTCAGTTCAGTCACTCGGTATGTCTGACTCTTTGTGACCCCATGGACTGCAGCACGCCAGGCCTCACTGTCCATCACCAACATCCAGAGTTTACTCACACTCCTGTCCATTGAGACACTGATGCCATCCATCCATCTCATCTTCTGTCATCCCCTTCTCTTGCCTTCAATTTTTCCCAGCATCAGGGTCTTTTCAAATGAGTCTGTTCTTCACATCAGGTGGCCAATGTACTGGAGTTTCAGCTTCAGCATCAGTCCTTCCAATGAACATTCAGGACTGATTTCCTTTATGATGGACTAGTTGGATCTCCTTGCAGTCCAGGGGACTTTCAAGCGTCTTCTCCAACACCACAGTTCAAAAGTATCAATTCTTCACTGCTCAACTTTCTTTATAGTCCAACTCTCACATCCATACATGACTACTGGAAAAACCATAGCCTTGACTAGACGTACCTTTGTTGGCAAAGTAGTGTCTCTGCTTTTTATATGCTGTCTAGGTTGGTCATAACTTTTCTTCCAAGGAGCAAGCCATGCTCAGTAAATCTTTAATCCAATTTTCTGTCAATGAGTGTAGCTGTGTTCCCTCCCTGCTATTTAACTGGGGCTAAACTATGGTGGAGGTAAAAGAGAAAATGTCAACAGGTTTAGGAGAGAGGTCTAGACTGTACATTTCAAAATGTAGGATTCATTATCATTTAGATAGTATTTAAACCATAACAAAAAATGTGAGCACCAATGGTGTAAATGTAGATAATGAACCAAAAAGGACCATGAACTGAACCATGGATTGGAGTACATGAAGTACTGCAAAATGAAGATGAGGAGAAGAATCAACATAAGAGACTGAACAAGATAAATCAGTGAGATGGGAGGGAAAATAAGAGTACTGAATCCTAGAAGTCAAATGAAGAAAATATATATAAGCAGGAAGAAGTATTCAACTGTTTCAAATGATGTTAGTTTGTCAAGTAAAGCCTGTGTGTTAGTTGCTCAGTTGTGTCCAAGTCTTTGTGACCTCCATGGACATCAGCGTGCCAGGCTCATCTGTCAGTGGAATTCTTCAGGTAAGATTACTAAGCGGGCTGCTGTTCCTTCTCTAGGGGATCCTGTTCACCCAGGGAATGAACCCAGGTCTCCTACATTGCAGGCAGAGTCAAGTATGGTGTCAAGTAAATCAATGTCCTAAAACTGCCTTTGACATCAGTAGTGAGCTGTATGACCTCAACTGAAATGACTTTGGAGTAGAGGATTTAAAGACTGGGGTTGGTTTAAGAGAGGATGAGAGGAAAGGAATTGTAGATAGAGGATATAAACAACTAGACATCTAGAACTTTTGCTACAAGGAGGTAAGAGACTATTAAAGGAAGAAGATCTAAGAAGTATTTTTACAATAGAAAAAAGTATATCATATGTTGAAACTGATTAGAATGAACAAGTAGAGAGGAAAATCTTGATCATGTGGTAGAGACTGAGAAGTGCTCCAGTGATATCCATGGGTAGGCAAGAGAGGATGGTTATCCAGTAGGGACACAGGTTTAAAGAGAGACAGTAGCTCATCTGTACTAACAGGGAGAAATGAGAGAATATGGGTGCAGATGCTGGTAGAAAAGACAGGATGCTGACAGTCTGGAAATTATCTTTTGAAAGCTTTAATTTTCTCAGCAGAGTGGGACAAATAACCATGAACATGGGAGAGAAGGTGCGAGAGATTTGGAGACAGAAGATAACATGTGAAACAGTCACCAGAAGAGGGGAGTCAATAGATAAAGGAAGTACAACATGATTATTGGGAAGCCTTAAGGCTATACTTCAGAATAGCAATCATGAATTTAAAGTCATATCAGTCAGTATGATGGAGTGTCTTTTTTTTTTTTCCAGATCCCTTCAGCCATAGGTAGAGAGTTAGATTCAGTCACGCTTATAATTTTACTGAGTGTATGTAGATAAATGAGAGAGAAGCAAAAATGTAAAGGGGGTCATCTGATGACTGGCTATAAAATTCAAACCATGCAAAAAGGGCAGAGCAAACATCGAGGTTGAGAGAATTCATGAAAAAATGGTGGCACTTATAGACTGGTGGGTCTGATGGGGTCAAAGGAAAGTTGGAGTGCTACAAGAGGGAGTGTTCTGGTAGGAAAGGAGGATGGAGTCAGTGGCATTCAATTTGATATTTCCAACAATACTTAGATCAGACCTAGGAAAACAACAGAAACTCAGGAAGTGTCTGTTAAATTGGATCTAATTATATTTTTGTATCAATATCCTGAAACAATGAAACAAAACACTTTACAAACATGGAAAGAAACATAGGCTGTTAAGTATAGCTGCTTTAGATTCAAATTACCTTTTCTAAATGAAAAAGGTAACTTTTCCATATAAAATTATAAAAAGGACTTCCTACAAATACCAAATTTGGAATGTTTCAGTGTTCTCTCAGATGCGTTAAAGTTCATGTTTATTACTTAATTTTTTTATATAAATCTGTATACATGATAACAGTTATGGATAGTGCATTTTGAAATGTTTCTATGAGTTCCTTGAATTTCATGATGCAGGCTGAAAAATGATTAAAACCTTAATGCTATATAAAGGAGAGGGATATATATATAACACTTTAAAATTTTCACCTGATATTTTAAATGTGATAGCAATTTTTATATTTCTTTTTTTAAGTTTTGAGAAAGTGGGCAGGTTTTTGGATATCTAATAAATTGGATTAGATTTAGGAGTAGAAAGAATGGAATTTATTGAGGAAACGTTATGAGCACTTTGTTTTATTTCATCTTCACAACAATTTTATAAAATGATTTATTATTGCTACTTAACTAATGCAGAAATTGAGGCTCTGAGGCTAGCTGGGATTTGAAAGCAGGCCAAGTTTATTCCAAACACTATCATATTTTATGTTTATTAAGCTAATTCCATCAAATCCAGGATTTAAACTATTTGGGGTTATAGATTTTAGCTACTCAAAATTGAAAATGCAACATTTCTAGAGTACAAATATATTGGATTTGTTCCATACATATTTTCCAGGTCAAATACAAACAACCCCAACTTTCTGGAACTCTGAATTTAATGCACACTCAGGATTTACTGTGTGGTGTTCATACAGGGACATTGCAAACTGCATTTGTTCTATGATTATCTTAGATGGAATTTCAATCAGTATTAATAGTATCAACTTTCTGGAATTTTGAATACATTGCTCAGGTCATAAAGTTCTTCATTTTGTTTTTAACTTCTCAGTCATGTCTGATTCTTTTGTGACCTCATCAACTGTAGCCTGCCAGGCTCCTCTGTCCATGAGATTTTCCAGGCAAGAATGCTGGAGTGGGTTGTCATTTCCTTTAGTTCTGAATTTAATATACTACAAGTGCTATAAGCTTAGTTCAGAATCTTTGTCCTCTTTATATATAGTTCCAATAGCTATTAGAAGGAACAAATAGGAAAAGGCTACTCAAAATAAGTAGAATGTCAGTCTGAAAACGTGATAACATGGTCTGATAGAAAAGGTAGTGATGGGGAAGAGTACAACATTTAACACCAGAACTCTTTTTATTAAAAAGATTATTTGATGTGGATCATTTTTAAAGTCTTTATTGAATTTGTTGGAATATTGCTTCTATTTTATGTTTGGGTTTTTTTGGCCGCGAGGCTCGTAGGATCTTAGCTCTCCTAACAGGGATCAAACCCTCACCCCCTACACTAGAAGGCGAAGTCTTAACTACTTGTTTGCCAGAGAAGTCCCAGCACCAGAACTCTTCAAGTCTAATATTATTATTTTGTCTAGAAGGAAGCAGCTACAAATACTAAAAAAAAAAAAAAAATTCAATGACACAAACTATAATGAATTCAAGTCAATTTGGAAAGGTTAAAGTGCATCCATTATGGTCACATAAAAAAATAACATAATAGGAAATATTTTTGAAATATTTTTCATTCAGCATGATTCACATAAAATTTATAAATTTGACACATAAAAGGATAAATTGTACATATTTGTGAGAAAATTATTTTGTGTATAAACCCACATTCCTGAAGGATATCCGGTAAATGAGGCAATACTCTATTAAGAATGGAAATACGGACTAGAATTAGATTTCAGAGACACAACCTAATGTATGGGAGGAAGTAAAAGCATCCAGCAATTAGGTTCATAAGTTTGGGAGAAACTGTGCAGGTCGGTTATATCTTAAAGAGAAGAGAGAGAGAGAAAACAAACAGACTGGAATGAATTGCTTTACCTACTATCCTTCAAATGAAGGGAGCTAAGAACTCAGTAAGAACCCAAGCAAGAATACAGTCTCCTGCAAGACTCGGCCTATTTTAGAGGCACTATAAAGAGAAAAGCTAAATCAAGTAAAATAATCAACACTTTGAGACAGTTGTGCAACTGATTCTGCCTTCAGGCCATTTCTGTCTAGAGAAAATTTTGAGAAATCTTTATGACCTCGACCAACAATGAGTTCTTTCACAGAGAAATGAATCTTAGTCAAAATGAATTAAAATGACACCTATCCTCCCTCTTCACCTTCTCTTTGCATCAACAACAAACATATGGAGTCACTATTTTATGAAATAGGCTTCCCAGGTGGTGCTAGTGATAAAGAATCCATCTGCCAATGCAGAAGATGGAAGAAACATGGGTTCAGTCCCTAGGTTGGGAAGATCCCTTGGAGTAGGGAGTGGCATCCCACTCTGATATTCTTGCCTAGAAAGTTCCATGGACAGAGGAACCTGGCAGGCTACAGCCCACGGAGTTGCAAAGTTGGACATGACTGAGTGACTGAGCTCACGTTATGTGAAATGAACCTATTTAATAATCTTCATATTTGACTAAAGATTTTTTTTCTTTCATTATCAGTTAACCACTTTATTGAACATTTACTATGCCTGCTCTTTGATAGTTGCTATTGTGGATCTAGAAACAGGGTAAAGTGCAGCAGCTTTTATTTTCAAGGAGTTTATACTGAAGTTGAGAGAGAGTGTGGCCTAGTAGAGAGAATGCTCACGAAGCTCCATTACCAGTTCAATTTGGTTATTTTACAATTTCCAGGAATTACAGAAACACCCAACGAAGCCAGAAGCCAGGTTAATCAATCAGCCCATAAAAGACTTTGCTGACTCCAGGAAAATTTATTGGTCTAGGTGAACACCACCTTCAGAAGGATGATGAGATGAAACCAGTTCCTTTCCCCCTAATATTTAGATCTATTACCAGATTAGAATTTCTACCCCCATGTAGTAAGTGTTGGTAACTACACGGTAACACACAGAAAAATTATTTGTTGACTTTATTTCCTGATGACATTAGAAAGAGTTAAAAATCCTAGCATCCAGCTAAGAAGGTGGCAGGAGAATAGACGTGGCTTTTGTTGCCATCATATTCTTTAATGGAAATAGAGGAGTCAATCCTCTATCTAAACACTATAATCTTGGGCAGAAGTAGACTTTAAAGATAGGAAAGTAGTCCTACAGTGATGGAAGTGCTAACGATTTTTAGATAAACAGCACATCAATTGTTGAAAGTGAGGTATTTAAGAGAACAAAATAATAAGCTTTACTCTAAACAAATGGCCTAATGATTTGCCAAACATCAAAGAGCATGTTTACTGCTAATTGAGAACAACTGCATGGTGATATTTTATGCCCAACTCACATAAGTCATTCCAAAATAGATTTCCTTGAGAATATATATGTATAACCAGAGTCTCTATTCTTCTGTTAATAGGCTCAAAATTTTAAAGATTTTCATCCTTTAACTGGTTCCTCGTATTTTCTTTCCCTAGTGTGTTTGAGAGAAACTCTTCCTCTTCACTGAAAACTGAGGATATTGCTGTCTTCAGTGTTTTGCATGCATTTTTGGGGAAGGGGTGGAATAATTGGCAAGTCAGTAAAACACATAATAATGCCTTCAACTCTGATTGCCTTTCATTATAACTAACAACAGTGATTTTGCCCACTATGATGCCGTTCAAATCCATTTTTGTATAGAAATAAGTTTGAGAGGATGAGAGAAAAATCACTTAATTGGTGCAGTATTAGGAAGAGTTTTCACATTAAATCATTTTCATTAACGTCCTTAAATTAGAGTGTCACAGTCTCTGTGAAGCTATGACAAATCAACAGACTTAAAACTGAATCACTGCCTAATTAAACCTTATCATTCATTATCCTGCTTTTTTATATAAAACAATTTACTCCATTATGACCATGTATCAGCTCTGCCAACAGGCACAGACTATCTATTCAAACACCACGCTATCATACAATGCATTTATCTCTGATGGACTAGGATTTTAATTTTACTGTTGGATTAAGATCTGAGGAAGAAAAGATAAAAGATCCATTGGCATGGAAAGTCGACGCATTTACCCATGGATTCCTGTATATAATTTTGGGGAATTTCCTTCAAGAGGAAGAGTGATTTATAAACAACATGAATATTTATTTACATTTTTCTCCCTTTCTCCTCAAGGAATATAGAGGTTAAAGTACTTACTTTTTAAAAAAAAGAATAGAATTTTTATTGAACACGAGGTTAAAATCTCATTTATAATTAAATTTATTCAGTTCATTAGGTGTATTCAATGTTCTAAGTAGGTAAATGTTCTAAACATTGGGTGCTCTCAATGTCCAGGCATATAGAAATCACTAAGATATTATATTTGTCCTAGAAAAGCCTATAATACAGTGAAGAATAAAGTGTATTATTAGATGATCCCTGTACTCAATGATCTGAGAATATGTATTTTTCTCACAAACAACGAATATATTTTAAACATTGACCATATCCTAGGCCACTATGTGAAAGTTAATGAATAAAGAGAAATTATCTAGATTATGTAATCTGCAACACGCTTCAATAAAAATAATATAACTTAAAAATTTGCAAGTATATTTGAATACTAAAAACCAATACATAAACTATAAACGTAGGAGGGGCATAATTAAAAAGCTGCAGTATAAAGTAGAAAAGTAAAAACTAATGATTGGAGAAAAAGACAACCACCCAGCCAAACAATATTGAGAATAGTAAGTCAAAAGAGTATTACTAGAAAGATTAGTAAAGTAGAAAAATCTCTGGCAGTATGGAAGATAAAAGTATACAAGATAGATGGAATGATTAAATAACATTAAGAATACAAAGAAACAGCCACAGATATGGTAGAGATTTATAAAACACCTTAAAGAAGCCTATGGACAATCTTTTACAATAAAACTGAACATCTGGGTGATGGAATAGATTATTTTTCAGAAAGTTATATCATAAAAAACTGACTCATGAAGATATAAAGGTGTAAGAACAGAAAGAAAAATACAATTGCTGTATGCAGATGATATGATTTTACACACAAATAATTCAAAAGAGTCTACCGGTTATATATATTCAGTACCATGACTGAATGTAAGATTGAGATATCAAAATAAGCAATGTGTTTATACATAGCATCAATTGAAACATTTAAAATTTTAAAAAGGAATACAGGAGTTCCCTGGTCCAGTGGTTAGGACTCTGTGCTTCCACTTCAGGGGACATGGATTTGATCCCTGGTTGGGGAATTAAGATCCTGCATGCTACATAGTGAAGTTGGAAAAAAAAAAAAATAAAAGGAATACAGTTTATAAAACTAACAACCTTAGCTACTTAGAGATAACTCTAATGAAAAGTGTGCAGATCTTTCTTGAAAGAAATAATAAAACTTAACTGGAAGACAAAATAAGATCTAAACAAAAGTGAATACCATGTTCATGGACTACAATACTTACTATTATAAAGATATCAGTTATCTCAAATTAATTTTTAAATTCAAACCAATTAAAAATTCCAATACATTGTTTGTGAACCTCAACAATTAACCTGAAATTTATGTAAAAAACTGAGTGCCAAGAACAGTGAGACACACTTTAAAACCCTCTTACACTGTTGGTGGGAATGCAAACTAGTACAGCTACTATGGAGAACAGTGTGGAGATTCCTTAAAAAACTGGAAATAGAACTGCCATACAACACAACAATCCCACTGCTGGGCATACACACCAGTGAAACCAGAATTGAAAGAGACACATGTACCCCAATGTTCATCGCAGCACTCTTTACAATAGCCAGGACATGGAAGCAACCTAGATGCCCATCAGCAGACAAATGGATAAGAAAGCTGTGGTACATATACACAATGGAATATTACTCAGCCATTAAAAAGAGTTCATTTGAATCAGTTCTAATGAGGTGGATGAAACTGGAGCCTATTATACAGAGTGAAGTAAGACAGAAAGAAAAACACCAATATAGTATACTAATCCATATATATGGAATTTAGAAAGATGGTAATGATGACCCTATATGCGACATAGCAAAAGAGACACAGATGTAAAGAACAGTCTTTTGGACTCTGTGGGAGAAGGCGAGGGTGGGATGATTTGAGAGGGTACGTTGAAATGTGTACATTATCATATGTCAAGTGGATTGCTGGTCCAGGTTGGATGCATGAGACAGGGTGCTCAGGGCTGGTGCACTGGGATGACCCTGGGGGATGGGATGGGGAGGGAGGTGGGGGGGGGTTCTAGATGGGGAACACATGTGCGCCCATGGCTGATTCATGTCAATGTTAGGCAAAACCACGACAATATTGTAAAGTAATTAGCCTCCAGTTAAAATAAATAAATTAAAAAAATAAAAAAGAATGAGTATTTAATAATACTTTTATTATTTAAAATAATACTTTATAAATATTATTAAATATTAAAACTTAACATTAAGTTCGAATGATTAGAATGATATGATATTGGTATAAGAATAGGCAAGTAGAGGGAGGAGCCAAGATGGCTGAGGAATAGGATGGGGAGACCACTTTCTCCCCTACAAATTCATCGGAAGAACATTTGAACGCTGAGCAAATTTCACAAAACAACTTCTGATCGCTAGGAGAGGACATCAGGCACCCAGAAAAGCAGCCCATTGTCTTCGAAGGGAGGTAGGACAAAATATAAAAGATAAAAAGGGAGTCAAAAGAGCTACGGATGGAGACCCATCCCGGGAAGGGAGTCTTAATAGAGGAAGTTTCCAATCACCAGGAAACCCTCGCACTGGCGGGACTGGGGGAAGTTTTCGGCAATCTAACTGGTAGGAAAAAATAAATAAGGCCCACAGATTACGTGCCTAAAAGCAACTCCCAGCAGAAAAGTACCCCAGACACCCGCACCCGCCAGCAACAAGCGGGGCGGAACGAGAGGAGCGGGCGGCATTGCTTGGGGTGAGGACTGGCCCGAAGACCCTGAGAGCAATCGGAGGGAGCTTTTTCTAAAAGGTGGGTCAAAATTAACCGGCCGGAACACACTGCCTGCGGTTTGCAAAACAAAGGGACTGAGAATCTCCAGAGAAGAGCCGGCCCATCCCCGCTGGAGGTAGGAGGCAGGGGGGAGGGGAAAAGGGCAAACTCAGCCCCTGAGAAGCCACCCCCTCCCACACTGCAAACAGGCCCCCGGTTCCTATCTAAAGACTTCCTGAGATCCGACTGGCGGCGCGCGCTGGGGCCGCGGAGGGAAAAAGCGCGCCGTACCCGGGGAGAGTGCGCCCAAGCCTCTGGCTGCCTGGGCCACTCGACACAGAGAGAAAAAGCGCCGCACCCGGGGAGAGTATGCCCAAGCCTCTGGCCGCCTGGGCCGCTCGACGCAGAGGGAAAAGGCACGCTGCACCCGGGGAGACTGCGCCCAAGCCTCTGGCTGCCTGAACCGCTCAGGCCGGGAAAGGCACAAAACACAGGCGCAACCGAATCCGCGCTTTTGTGGAGTACCCAAAAACTGGAACCGCACTCAATGCACGGCCTGCTCCATATAGAGCAGCCGGGAGCCTGAGCAGCGTAGACGTGGAAAGCACTGACACCCGTGAGCGGGGCAAACCCAGTGTGGCCGGTGAGTGCTAGCCACACCGAGCGGTATCTGTCTGCAGCGCCCCGCCCTCCCGGTAGCAGGACTAAACTGAACTAGCGAACCTAAATAAGAGAACACCTCCGCCCGCCTGTGTCAGGGCGGAAATTAGACACTGAAGAGAAGCCAAAATAAACAAAGGGAACTGCTTCAGAAGGGACCGGTGCAACAGATTAAAATCCCTGAAGGTAACACCGACTACACCGGAAGGGGCCTATAGATATCTAGAAGTGTAAGCTGGAAAGAGGAGCTATCTGAAAATGAACTGAACCTACACTGACCGCAACAACTCCAGAGAAATTCCTAGATATATATGTGGTTTTTTTTTTTTAATTAAAAAAATTTTTTTTTCCTTTCCTTTTTATTTTTTATTTTTTCTCTTTTATTTTCTTTTAAAATACCCTATTACCCCCCCCCCCCATTACTCCTCAACTTTCATTTTCATATATTTTTACGATTTTTTAATTAGGAAAAAAATTTTTTTTCTTTTTCTTGTTTTTCTCTTCTATTTCCTTTTAAAGTCCTCTAATACTCCTCAATTATTCCTTAATTGTCATTTTCATTTCACTATAACCTTGCCAAAAAAAAAAAAGAGAGAGAGAAACCCTATTTTTAAACCAAACTTCATATACATTTCTAAATTTTTTTGTGTGTTTTTGTTTTTGTTTTTAAATATTGTATTTCAAAGAGTCCAACCTCTACACTAGTTTTTTTTAAACTTTGTTTTTCATTAGGTGAATAAATTTTGGACTTTTTAAGAAAAATCCCAAAAATCATTTTTTCTACAGGAGTTGTTTTGTACCTTTTCCCACTTTTACTCGTTTTCACCCAGAAAACCCCCTATTTCCTATTTCCCTTCTCTTCCCCAAACCAAACCGTGAAAAACTTTTGGGTTCTCTAAAAAAAGAAAATTTGGGAACAGAAAATTGGGGGATTTCTCTTCTTGAGTTTTTTTTTCTTCCTCTCCCCCATCTCCTTCCCCCCTTTTTATTTTATGGAAACTTTTTGGTGAATTTGGTTGTTTTTAAATTTAGAAAATCCTTTTAAATTTTAATAGGATTGTTTTTACCGGGGTTTTTTAGTGGGAAATTTAATATTGGAAGTATAAAACTGAAATCCAAAAAAGGGCAGGAGGAAAATTAGCCCCAAAAACCTGAGAAAAACCAAAAAAAAATTTTAAAAGGGAAAATTAAGGGAAAAAAGAATAAAAATATATTTAAATAAAAAAAAAAAAAAGAATTGTTTAAAGAATTATTATGGAAAATTCTTTTTTACAAGGGAAAAAATTAGTTTATTTTGGTTTTAAAACCCCTACATTTCCCAATTACAAAAACCTAACACAAAACATCAAAATTTATGGAATATTGAAACCCCCAGAGAAGAAATAATTAGCAAGAAGTAAAAGCTTTAAAGGAAACCCTTTAAAAAAGTAAACCCCAAAAATGGGTGAAATAAATAAAAAGGAACCCCCAGACCACAAGAATACAGAAAAAACCCAATCCAGCACAAATCTAAACAAGATGAAAAGGCAGAGAAATTCCCAACAGGTAAAGGAACATGAAAAAAAACCCCCCCCAAATCAAACAAAAAAAGGAGGGTGGGAATCTACTAAAAATTTAAAAAAAAAAAAATGATCCAAAATCTTGAAACAAAATGGAGTTACAAAATAAATAGCCTGGGAAAAAAGATTTTAGAAAAATGCAAGAAAGGTTTAAAAAAGGACCCCAGAAAAAATTTTTAAAAAATTTTTAAAATTTTTAAAAAATTGAAATAAAAATGAGATAAAAAAAACTCTGGAGGGATCTTGAAAATAGAAATTTTAACAGAGACAGAAAGAAAAATTGGAGTTTTGAAGATTTTAAAAAGGGGTGGAAATAATATGAAGAGAGGGAAAAAAAAAAAAAAAAAAAAAAATCCAAAAAAAAAGAAACAACCTAACCTTGGGGGAATTTTGGGGGTTTAAAAAGCCCCAACATTCGAATCAAAGGAATCCCAGAAAAAGAAGAAAAAAAAAAAAGAAAGGCCATAAAAAATTACTCGAGGGGATAATAGCCCCGAAAATTCCCTAAAATTTGGGGAAGGAAAATTGAAACCCAAAGCCCAAAAAACCCGAGGGTCCCCCAAACAGGATAAACCCAAGGCGGAAAACACCCAAAAAACAAATTTTTAAAAATTTTGACAAACACAAAAAACAAATATTAAAAGCAGCAAGGGAGAAACAACAAATAACACACAAAGGGATTCCCATAAGGATAACAGCTGATCTATCAATAGAAACCCTTCAGGCCAGAAGGGAATGGCAGGACATACTTAAAGTAATGAAAGAGAATAACCTACAACCTAGATTACTCTACCCAGCAAGGATCTCATTCAGATATGAAGGAGAACTCAAAAGCTTTACAGACAAGCATAGGCTGAGAGAATTCAGCACCACCAAACCAGCTCTTCAACAAATACTAAAGGGTCTTCTCTAGACAGGAAACACAGAAAGGTTGTATAAACGTGAACCCCAAACAACAAAATAAATTGCAACGAGACCATACCTATCAATAATTACCTTAAATGTAAATGGGTTGAACGCCCCAACCAAAAGACAAAGGCTGGCTGAATGGATACAAAAGCAAGACCCCTATATATGCTGTCTACAAGAGACCCACCTCAAAACAAGGAACACATACAGACTAAAAGTGAAGGGCTGGAAAAAAATATTCCACGCAAACGGAGACCAAAAGAAAGCAGGAGTCGCAATACTCATATCAGATAAAATAGACTTTCAAATAAAGGGTGTGAAAAGAGACAAAGATGGACACTACATAATGATCAAAGGACCAATCCAAGAAGAAGATATAACAATTATAAATATATATGCACCCAACATAGGACCACCGCAATATGTAAGGCAAATACTAACGAGTATGAAAGAGGAAATTAATAGTAACACAATAATAGTGGGAGACTTTAATACCCCACTCACAACTATGGATATATCCACTAAACAGAAAATGAACAAGGAAACACAAACTTTAAAGGACACAATGGAGCAGCTAGACCTTATTGACATCTATAGGACATTTCACCCCAAAACAATCAACTTCACCTTTTTCTCAAGTGCACACGGAACCTTCTCCAGAATAGATCACATCCTGGGCCATAAATCTAGTCTTGGTAAATTCAAAAAGATTGAAATCATTCCAGTCATCTTTTCTGACCACAGTGCAGTAAGATTAGATCTCAATTACAGGAAAAAAATTATTAAAAATTCAAACATATGGAGGCTAAACAACACACTTCTGAATAACCAACAAATCATAGAAGAAATCAAAAAAGAAATCAAAACATGCATAGAAATGAATGAAAATGAAAACACAACAACCCAAAACCTATGGGACACTGTAAAAGCAGTGCTAAGGGGAAGATTCATAGCATTACAGGCCTATCTCAAGAAGCAAGAAAAAAGTCAAATAAATAACCTAACTCTACACCTAAAGCAACTAGAGAAGGAAGAAATGAAGAACCCCAGGGTTAGCAGAAGGAAAGAAATCTTAAAAATTAGGGCAGAAATAAATGCAAAAGAAACTAAAGAGACCATAGCAAAAGTCAACAAAGCGAATAGCTGGTTTTTTGAAAAAATAAACAAAATTGACAAACCATTAGCAAGACTCATTAAGAAACAAAGGGAGAAGAACCAAATTAACAAAATTAGAAACGAAAATGGAGAGATCACAACAGACAACACTGAAATACAAAGGATCATAAGAGACTACTACCAGCAGCTCTATGCCAATAAAATGGACAACTTGGAAGAAATGGACAAGTTCTTAGAGAAGTATAACTTTCCAAAACTGAACCAGGAAGAAATAGAAGATCTTAACAAACCCATCACAAGCAAGGAAATCGAAGCTGTAATCAGAAATCCTCCAGCAAACAAAAGCCCAGGACCAGATGGCTTCACAGCTGAATTCTACCAAAAACTTAGAGAAGAGCTAACACCTATCTTCCTCAAACTCTTCCAGAAAATTGCAGAAGAAGGTAAACTTCCAAACTCATTCTATGAGGCCACCATCACCCTAATTCCAAAACCAGACAAAGATGCCACAAAAAAAGAAAACTACAGGCCAATATCACTGATGAACATAGATGCAAAAATCCTTAACAAAATTCTAGCAAACAGAATCCAACAACATATTAAAAAAATCATACACCATGACCAAGTGAACTTTATCCCAGGAATGCAAGGATTCTTTAATATCCGCAAATCAATCAATGTAATACACCACATTAACAAATTGAAAGATAAAAACCATATGATTATCTCAATAGATGCAGAAAAAGCCTTTGAAAAAATTCAACATCCATTTATGATTAAAACTCTCCAGAAAGCAGGAATAGAAGGAACATACCTCAACATAATAAAAGCTATATATGAGAAACCCACAGCAAGCATCACCCTCAATGGTGAAAAATTGAAAGCATTTCCCCTGAAATCAGGAACAAGACAAGGGTGCCCACTCTCACCACTACTATTCAACATAGTTTTGGAAGTGTTGGCCACAGCAATCAGGGCAGAAAAAGAAGTAAAAGGAATCCAGATAGGAAAAGAAGAAGTGAAACTCTTGTTGTTTGCAGATGACATGATCCTCTACATAGAAAACCCTAAAGACGCTACCAGAAAATTACTAGAGCTAATCAACGAATACAGTAAAGTTGCAGGATATAAAATTAACACACAGAAATCTCTTGCATTCCTATATACTAACAATGAGAAAACAGAAAGAGAAATTAAGGAAACGATACCATTCACCATTGCAACAAAAAGAATAAAATACTTAGGAGTGTATCTACCTAAAGAAACAAAAGACCTATACATAGAAAACTATAAAACACTGATGAAAGAAATCAAAGAGGACACAAACAGATGGAGAAATATACCGTGTTCATGGATTGGAAGAATCAATATTGTCAAAATGGCTATACTACCCAAAGCAATCTATAGATTCAATGCAATCCCTATCAAACTACCAACAGTATTTTTCGCAGAACTAGAACAAATAATTTCACAATTTGTATGGAAATACAAAAAACCTCGAATAGCCAAAGTAATCCTTAGAAAGAAGAATGGAATTGGAGGAATCAACCTGCCTGACTTCAGACTATACTACAAAGCCACAGTCATCAAGACAGTATGGTACTGGCACAAAGACAGACATATAGATCAATGGAACAGAATAGAAAGCCCAGAGATAAATCCACGAACCTATGGTCACCTTATCTTTGACAAAGGAGGCAAGGATATACAATGGAAAAAAGACAACCTCTTTAACAAGTGGTGCTGGGAAAACTGGTCAATCACCTGTAAAAGAATGAAACTAGAACACTTTCTAACACCATACACAAAAATAAACTCAAAATGGATTAAATATCTAAATGTAAGAGACTAGAAACTATAAAACTCCTAGAGGAGAACATAGGCAAAACACTCTCTGACATAAAGCACAGCAGGATCCTCTATGATCCACATCCCAGAATTTTAGAAACAAAAGCAAAAATAAACAAATGGGACCTAATGAAACTTAAAAGCTTTTGCACAACAAAGGAAACTATAAGCAAGGTGAAAAGACAGCCCTCAGATTGGGAGAAAATAATAGCAAATGAAGCAACAGACAAAGGATTAATCTCAAAAATATACAAGCAACTCCTCCAGCTCAACTCCAGAAAATTAAATGACCCAATCAAAAAATGGGCCAAAGAACTAAACAGACATTCTCCAAGGAAGACAGACAGATGGCAAAAAAAACACATGAAAAGTTGTTCAACATCACTCATTATCAGAGAAATGCAAATCAAAACCACAATGAGGTACCATTACACGCCAGTCAGGATGGCTGCTATCCAAAAGTCTACAAGCAATAAATCCTGGAGAGGGTGTGGAGAAAAGGGAACCCTCTTACACTGTTGGTGGGAATGCAAATTAGTACAGCCACTATGGAAAACAGTGTGGAGATTTCTTAAAAAGCTGGAAATAGAACTGCCATATGACCCAGCAATACCATTTCTAGGCATACACACTGAGGAGACCAGATCTGAAAGAGACACGTGCACCCCAATGTTCATCGCAGCACTGTTTATAATAGGCAGGACATGGAAGCAACCTAGATGCCCATCAGCAGACGAATGGATGAGGAAGCTGTGGTACATATACACCATGGAATATTACTCAGCCATTAAAAAGAATTCATTTGAATCAGTTCTAATGAGATGGATGAAACTGGAGCCCATTATACAGAGCGAAGTAAGCCAGAAAGATAAAGACCATTACAGTATACTAACACATATATATGGAATTTAGAAATATGGTAACGATAACCCTATATGCAAAACAGAAAAAGAGACTCAGATGTATAGAACAGACTTGTGGACTCTGTGGGAGAAGGCGAGGGTGGGATGTTTCAAGAGAACTGCATCGAAACATGTATATCTAGGGTGAAACAGATCACCAGCCCAGGTTGGATGCATGAGACAAGTGCTCCGGCCTGGTGTACTGGGAAGACCCAGAGGGATGGGGTGGAGAGGGAGGTGGGAGGGGGGACCGGGATGGGGAATACATGTAAATCCATGGCTAATTCATTTCAATGTATGACAAAAACCACTGCAATGTTGTAAAGTAATTAGCCTCCAACTAATAAAAAAAAAAAAAAAAAAGAATAGGCACGTAAGCTGATGGAGCAAAAAGTAAAGTTTGGAAAAAAATGTCTTTTATATGTAAAAGGGATATAACTATAACTATAAATTAGTGAGAAAATGAGATTATTTAATAAGTGGTGGAATAATTGATCATTTATTTATATGGCAAAATAGATTTTGATAATACATAGTACAAAAGGTAAGTTGCAAATGAATTGAAGGCATAAATGTGAAAAGAAACACTAGTAATTTTGGAAGAAAATATAGTTTATGATATCAGCATACAAAAGAGTTTCCTAGATTAACTGTAAAAATATAGCCCCAAAAGAGAACAATGGTAAATTTTAGTACATTACCATTGACAACTCTCTATGACAAATGGCACCCAAGCAAAGTGAAAAGACAAATCACAAATTGGGAGATGATATTGGTAACCCATTTAACCAACAAAGCGTTAGTGTTCACAGTATATAAGTCTTTCAAATCACCTAAAACCTAACAGACAAATGATCCAAAATAAAAATGGACCAAAAATATCAACTTGTAGAGAAAGATACTCTATGCTTGCTAATAAAAAGAAATGAAAAAATGCCAACCTCAGTGGTGATTAATGGAATACAAACTAAAACACTGAGCTATCTTTATGTATCCGATTGGTCAACAGTTAAAATATCATGAATAACTCCAAGTATTAGCAAGGAAATGGAGTAGTGGGGACTTTTGTACTCTGCTCGTGCAGTTAGATTCACATAGATCATTTCACACTAAATTTCAGAAACATAAAGTAGAATGAAAACTTGCAGAATAATATACACAATGCGTTAGCACTTCATTGAAATTTTAAATACAGTAACACAGAGGAAGGAAAAAGGAAGGAGATGAGAATTTATAAGTTTCAGTAATGTTTTATTCATTAAAAAAAACCTAGATTGTTATCTTTTTAATAAATGCTAACATTTTCACGATGGGCAGACTGCTATCCATACTATTTCCTTCATGCTTAAAACATTTAATCATTAAAAAATTAAATCTACATAAATATTTTAATATAACTGTCAACAGTTTTTAATAATAAATTGAGTTTTGAAAGATAAGTAAGATTTAACCAGGTGAAAAGAGGTGTGAAAGGTAATTTAGGCAGAGGAAATTATACAGATAGAGTCATGGAAATAGTACAACAGCATTAAACATTTGAAGCAGCTCTTCAACATCTAAATCATAAAATTAAAAAAATACAAATCATCTTTGGTGATATGAGCAGATGGAATGGAAATGTAGGTGGTCAGTTGTGGAGACTTTTAATGCTGTTGGACTTCCCTTGTGGCAAGATGGTGAAGCATTCGCCTGCAATGCAGAAGACCTGGGTTCCCTGGGTCAGGAAGATACCCTGGAAAAGGGAATGGCAATCCACTCCAGTATTGTTGCCTGAAGAATCCCATGGACAGAGGAGCCTGGTGGGCTACAGCCCACGGGGTCACAAAGGGTCAGACACAACTGAGCAACTGACAGTTTCATTTCACTTTAATGTTATTAGGGAGCCTACAATCTATCCTAGCTCAACTAAAGCATCTTAAGTAGGAGAGTAACCTAGTCATATCTGCAACTTAGAAAGTGATGAAGCTACTTAATGAAGGACAGGTTGGGGATGTTGGTGGCAACAATGGGGTGGTTTTTGTTCAGTCGCTACGTTGCGTTTGACTCTTTGTGACCCCATGGATGACAGCAAGCAAACCTCCACAGTTCTCCACTATCTCCCGGAGTTTACTCAAATTCATGTCTACTGAGTCAGTGATGCTACCTAACCATCTCAACTTCTGCTGACCCTTCTTTTGCCTTCAGTCTTACGCAGCATCAGGGTCTTTTCCAATGAGCCGGCTCTTTGCATCAGGTGGACAAAGTACTAAAGGTTAAGCTTCAGCATTAATCCTTTCAATTCAACATTGATTTCCTTTAGGATTGACTGGTTTGATCTTGCAGTTGAAGGGATCCTCAAGAATCTTCTCCAGCACTACAATTCAAAAGAATCAATTCTTGGATGTTCAGTCTTCTTTATGGTCCAATTCTCACACTCATACATGACTACTGGAAAAATCATAGTTTTGACTATATGGACCTTTGATGGCAAAGTGATGTCTCTGCTTTTTTAATATGCTGTCTGGGTTTGTTATAGATTTTCTTCCAATGAGCAAGGGTCTTTTAATTTCATGACTGCAGTCACTATCCACAGTGATTTTGGAGCCCACGAAAATAAAATCTGTCATACCTTCTTCTTTTTCCCCTTCTATTTGCTATGAAGTAAGACCTGTATGCAGGTCAGGAAGCAAGAGTTAGAACTGGAGATGGAACAACAGATTGGTTCCAAAAAGGAAAAGGAGTACGTCAAGGCATATATTGTCACCCTGCTTATTTAACTTACATGCAGAATATATCATGGGAAACGCTGGGCTGGATGAAGCACAGGCTGGAATCAAGACTGCTGGGAGAAACATCAATAACCTCAGAAATGCAGATGACACCACTGCTACAGCAGAAAGTGAAGAAGAACTAAAGAGCCTCTTGATGAAACTGAAAGAGGAGAGTGAAAAAGTTGGCTTAAAGCTCAACATTCAGAAAACTAAGATCACGGCATCTGGTCCCATCACTTCATGACAAATAGATGGGAAAACAGTGGATACAGTGGCTGACTTTATTTTTGGGGGCTTCAAAATCACTGCAGATGGTGACTGCAGCCATGAAATTAAAAGATGCTTACTCCTTGGAAGGAAAGTTATGACCAACCTAGACAGCATATTAAAAAGCAGAGACATTACTTTGCCAACAAAGGTCTGTCTAGTCAAGGCTATGGTTTTTCCAGTAGTCATGTATGGATGTGAGAGTTGGACTATAAAGAAAGCTGAGCACCAAAGAATCGATGCTTTTGAACTGTGGTGTTGGAGAAGACTCTTGAGAGCCCCTTGGACTGCAAGGACATCCAACCTGTCCATCCTAAAGAAAATCAGTCCTGAGTGTTCATTGGAAGGACTGATATTGAAGCTGAAACTCCAATACTTTGGCCACCTGATGCGAAGAGCTGACTCATTTGAAAAGATCCTGGTGCTGGGAAAGATTGAGGGCAGGAGAAGAAGGGGACGACAGAGGATGAGATGGTTGGATTGCATCACCAACTCAATGGACATGAGTTTGAGTAAACTCCAGATGTTGGTGATGGACAGGGAGGTCTGGCGAGCTGCAGTTCATGGGGTCACAAAGAGTCAGACACGACTGAGCAACTGAACTGAATCGAACTGAAGTGAAGCTTCCTTTGTGGCAGAGGTGTTAAAGAATACGCCTGCGGTGTGGAAGACCTGGCTTTGACTCCTGGGTGTGGAAGATTCCATGGAGAAGGAAATGGCAACCCATTCCAGTATTCTTGTCAGGGAAATCCCACGGACAGAAGAGCCTAGTGGGCCCCAGTCCATGGGTCACAAAGAGTGGGAAATGATTAAGCAACTAATGATGGGACTGGAAGCCATGATATTAGTTTTTGAATATTGAGTTTCAAGCCAGTTTTTTCACTCTCTTGTTTCACCTTCATCAAGATAATGGGGAGGGGGGCAATGAAGAGACTATACCAAGTGGTCTTGGAAACAGACAAGTCACTAAGTTAAGATGGCAACAGTGGGAATTGTGAGAAAGAAACAGCTTTGACATACATTTAAGATGTAAAATGGGCAGGATTTGGTGATTTAATGTATATTGGAGTTAAGGAAAGGATGGATTTTTGCATTGTATGTCTGTGTGGGGCTTCCCTGTTAGCTCAGTTGTTAAAGAATCCACCTGCAATGCAGGAGACCCCAGTTCTATTCCTGGGTTGGGAAGACCCGCTGGAGAAGGAAATGGCAACCCATTACAGTATTCTGGCTGGAGAATTCCATGGACTAGTTAATGGGGTCACACAGAGTCAGACACGACTGAGTGACTTTCACTTTCACTGGGATGTAAAATGGGCAGGATTTGGTGATTCAATGTATATTGGAGTTATGAAAAAGATGGATTTTTGCATTGTATGCCTGTGTGGATAATAGTAACATTAACAGAGAACTGGATATAATGGAGGAAAAACAGACGGGTGGATGCTCAGTTTGGTTTTAAACACATTATGTTTGGAGGTGTTTGTGGAACATATTTTAGCTGTGTCCAGCCTGTAGTTGGCTAAACCAGTCTGAAGCTCAAGGGAGAGGTCAAAGCTTAATGTGAAGCAGTCATTATCCTATGAAGAGGAATATCAAATATATTACTATACGGCAGTTTGGAGCCGATTTTAGGAGTTACTCATCATTTATTGCATTATCATTCCTATCTTTCAGCATTCAATTGCAATATTTAACACCTCCCAGTATAATAGTGGGGATGCTATCCTTTGTAGGGTAACTCATGTAATATAATATAAATACATGTTATGTATTTTAAAGAATGCTAAAGTATAAAGTTTATTTATCTCCCAAACATTTATGGAGCACCTGCCATTTATGGGTATTGGGTTAGTTGTTCCAAATAGAGCAATGAACGAGATAGTCCCTGATTTCAAGGGTTTTACAATCTAGTCAATACATAAGGATAAACAGAAATCAAATTACAAAGTGAGATATGTTCACAGCAAAAACACTTAAGATGTATAAACATATAACAGAGAAAGGAGCAATTAATTCTCTTTGTCTACAGGATATTAGGAATGTTTCTCAGAATAAATGACATCAGAGATGCCTTTTTAAAGGTGAATAGGACTCTGGTTGATGGGGACAACAGTGAGAGGAAGGAATATTTGGGATAGAGAAATAGTATCATTTCTTTTGTCACAGAAACCAGCCTGATGCATTTGAAAATGACAGTTTGGCATTACCTGAAAATGCAATGGAAGGGAGATGGGTTGGTTGGAGGTATGGTTAGAGAGGTAGTGATAGTTATTCACACAAAATTTCTAGATCCATTTCTCTGCACAACAGTTCACCTATCTAAAGGTTTTAATATAAAATAATATTTTTAAATTGTGGAAAGAAAAATAGTGC
Organism: Odocoileus virginianus; assembly: GCF_023699985.2. Classification (NCBI taxonomy): domain Eukaryota; kingdom Metazoa; phylum Chordata; class Mammalia; order Artiodactyla; family Cervidae; genus Odocoileus; species Odocoileus virginianus. The sequence continues at coordinate 57,154,990 of NC_069678.1, forward strand.
ATTTGGGTAATGGTGGAAGAATTAGACCCAAAAAGTAAAGATTGGAGGCCCAGGGACAATGAAGATCAGATTTCACCTCCACCTCCAAGTGAAATAATTTCCTCTTAAGGGGTCACTCATCAAATTCCAACACAATTAAGGCAAATATTTATCAAAATTGAGTAGCATTTGAATGAATCCTTGGCTCAAAATAAACATTCATTTTCAGTCCTTCAGTACCAATACTGATTATATTCTCTCATGTCTTGACTCTTTTCCACCAGGACAATTCCAACCTTGTCAAACTGTGATGCTGACACTGCAGTTATTTTCTGCTCTCTGCTCTTTTTTCACTTGAGAGATTCCCAAAGGATATATTATGCTCCTTAAGTAACTGTCTAGGTCTCTGCCACAAAACTCAATGACAGGTTTTTAGGTATAATTTTGTGAAAGGATTGATGTGTTGAAATCTTTTACTATTTGTGTCTCTTCCAGCAATGGCTGGTATATCATCATGCTCATCAAACATTTTGTACTATACTAACCTTGCAGAATGATTTGCCATGCTTTGCTTGGCTTTTTGCATAAATATTTCCACAATATAACCATCATAAGCATAGCTAAAAGTTCCTAAATTCTACTTACTAGGATTTCTAATTATGTTCACGGACTTATTTCTGAGTAGAACCATAACTTGCAGTTTACATCCTGGCAACAAAAATTTCGTGATGAAAGAAAACTGCTAGGAGATGATTATAGGGCTCATAAAAATGTCGTTATTTCTTAGAAGCTTTATGTCTGTATTTGGTAATGAATTTTCTTCTGATTCTCTTTATGAATAAGATAGATTTTTATTTATTTGAACCATCTAGTCAAACCTCACCTGCCTGAAGACCAAGGGATTGTTATATTTGGTTGTAAGATATTTCTCAGAAATTGTAATTTGAAAACAGAATTTCAGGTGTGAATGTCTATAAACAGTATCACTAGTAAAGTACAGAAATATCAATCCATAAAAACATGTAGCTATAAGTCTATTTTCAAAAGAATAAAGGTAGACCTCACATCATCTTTCAATTGGCCTAAATCTAATCACTGTTCACGAAGTTGGCAAATGATCCTTTCAGGACTGTCTTCCTGAAAACCCTCTAAGTGGTAAGTCAAGTTGGTATAGAAATAAGTGTTCCTTCATTTGTACTCCATTGTTTACTTCAAGTGAAATGCTCTCCTTTATTCAGATGTTACTGTGCTTCAAGGAATTCCTCAAGCTATATTCTTTATCTTAACTCTTCCCTAATCATAAATCAGTCTCTATTAATCTTCTTATTCTCTAAGAATTTACAATTGTAATTTGTGCCATATAGTTAGGGCTTCCTGGGTGGCCTTCAGCAGTAAAGAATCTTCCTGCGGTGTCAGAGAGGTGGGCTAGATTTCTGGGTTGGGAAGATACCCCGAAGGAGGTAGGTATGAAAATCCACTCCAGTATTCTTGTCTGGAGAATCCCAGGGACAGAGGAGTTTGTCAGGGCTATAGTCCATAGGGTAACAAAGAGTTGGACATAACTGAAGCAACTTCACCTCAGATGTGTCTGACTCTTTGTGACTCTATGGACTGTACCAGGCTCCTCTGTTCCTGGGATTCTCCAAGCAAGAATACTGGAGTGGGTTACCATTCACTCTTCCAGGGGATCTTTCCCATCCAGGGTTCGAACCCACGTCTCTTTTGTTGCCTGAATTGGCAGACAAGTTCTTTACCACTAGTGCCATGTGGGAAACTCGGAACTCGCACACATGTGCCATATAATTAATCACTTCACTGTATTGGGCTCGTCAAAAAATTGCTTCAGATTGTTCCATATCCTCTTACAGAAAATCCCAAATAAAATTTGGCCAACCCAATATAATGCTTTACAATATTCCTTGATTATTTTTGTTAGTATTTTCTCCCCAATGAGAATGTAAACTTTTCTATGACTCTCATAGTCTTGAAGACTGTTAGTCACTTAAACTGGTATATTTCAACAAGTGTTCCATGTCCAGAAGGATCATTCATTCATGAATTCATCCAATAAATTGTACTGAACTCCTACAATGTTACATACATTGTTTTATGCAATAGAGATGTATCAGTGACCAAGACAATGATAAAAAGTTAGAACATCACTGAACTTTTTAGTTCAGTTCAGTTCAGTTCAGTCACTCAGTCATGTCCGACTCTTTGCGACCCCATGAATCGCAGCACGCCAGGCCTCCCTGTCCATCACAAACTCCTGGAGTTTACTCAAACTCATGTCCATCGAGTCGGTACCATCCAGCCATCTCATCCTCTGTCATCCCCTTCTCCTCCTGCCCCCAATCCCTCCCAGCATCAGGGTCTTTTCCAATGAATCAACTCTTCACAGGAGGTGGCCGAAGTATTGGAGTTTCAGCCTCAGCATCAGTCCTTCCAATGAACACCCAGCACTGATCTCCTTTACGATGGACTGGTTGGATCTCCTTGCAGTCCAAGGGACTGTCAAGAGTCTTCTCCAACACCACAGTTCAAAAGCATCATTTTTTCGGCGCTCAGCTTCCTTCACAGTCCAACTCTCACATCCATACATGACCACTGGAAAAACCATAGCCTTGACTAGACTTTTTAGTTAGGGGAATCTAAAAAATATTTAAGGCTTCCCTGGTAGCTCAACTGGTAAAGAATCCAACTGCAATGCAGGAGACCCCAGTTCAATTCCTTGGTCAGGAAGATCTGCTGGAGAAGGGATAGGCTACCCACTCCAGTATTCTTGGCCTTCCCTGTGGCTCAGACAGTAAAGAATCCACCTGCAATGCGGGAGAACTGGGTTCAATCCCTGGGTTTGGAAGATCCCCTGGAGGAGGGCATGGCAACCAACCCACTCCAGTATTCTTGCCTGGAAAATCCCCATGGAGAAAGGAGCATAGCAGGCTATAATCCATAGGGTGGTAAAAAATTGGACACTACTGAGTGATTAAGCACAGCACAGATAATACATAAACAAGTTAAAATACACTATGTCAGTTACTCATAAAGACTATTAAGAAAATCAAATCAGGAAGGACATTGAGATGACACCAGTTATCCTGAAGTGCACAATACTGTAATTTTAACTATGGGCACGATTTTGGATGGTGAATCTCTAGAAGTTATTCACCCAACACAAATGAAACTTAATACTCACTGGAAAATAACTCTTATTCATCATGGATGGATTTAGTTATTATTTTTTAGGATAACTTTATCTAACTACACTGACTGGATTATGTCCTACTAGTACGCATGTCCTTCACTTTCAATGTATCTTTAACTCAATTTTTACTTAATCACCAATAATTATTTCAGTTCAGTTCAGTTTAGATGCTCAGTCATGTCTGACTCTTTGCAACTCCATGGACTGCAGCAAGTCAAGTCTCCGTGTCCAACACCAGCTCCTGGAGTTTACTCAAACTCATGTCCATTGAGTCAGTGATGCCATCCAACCCTTTCATCCTCTGTTGTCACCCTCTCCTACTGCCTTCAATCTTTCCCAGCATCAGGGTCTTTTCCAGTGAGTCAGTTCTTTGCATCAGGTGGTTAAAGTATTGGAGTTTCAGCTTCAGCATCAGTCCTTCCAATGAATATTCAGGACAGACTTGCTTTAGGATGGACTGGTTGGATGTCCTTGCAGTCCAAGAGACTCTCAAGAGTCTTCTCCAACAACACAGTTCAAAAGCAACAATTTTTTGGCACTCAGCTTTCTTTATAGTCCAACTTTCAAGTCCATACATGACCACTGGAAAAACCATAGCTTTGATTAGATGGACCTTTGTTGGCAAAGTAATGTCTCTGCTTTTTAATAAGCTGTCTAGGTTGGTCATAACTATTTCCTCTATTTCTTTTCATTCATCACTGAGGAAGGCTTTCTTATTTCTCCTTGCTATTCTTTGGAACTCTGCATTCAAATGGGTATATCTTTCCTTTTAAATATTTATTAATGTCTAATGCATGTTCTAGAATAAATTTCATGAAGGCAAGGATCTTTTTTGTTCATGTCTATTTCTTTGGTCCCAATAATAATGCCTTAAGTTAACAAAGCAATACATACATACACACACAAAGTTTAACCAACTAGCTTAATGACAGAGGAGTCCTGTTTTATAGCCTCATAATGCCTAGACATAACCTTTTTTGACTGATCCTTGCTTTATTCTAATAAAATGGAGGGCCATATTCATTTGGAAGAAAATGAGGATTTAATGAACATATGAGAACACAGGAGACTCCCAAAAATATTAAGAAGAAAACACCATCAACATGAATATCAACAAAATCACCAGATATAATGTTTAGCCAAAATTATAACAAATATTACTGATCACTTATTATTCACCAGGCATTTCTCTAAACATCTGAGATACATCAGTCACCAAAATAGAGTAATATCCCTCCTGTCACATAATGTGGTTTATATTTTGGGGCAAGAGAGGGGAGACAAACCATAAAAATAAGCAAATTATATGCATTGAGAAGATGGTCACTGCTATGGGAGAAAAAGGAGCAGAGACAGGGAGATTGAACATTCCAACCCTAAAAAGGGTGAATGGGTAGGCCTTGTTGAGTGGGTGATATCTGAAACATGTTGGAAAAAGTTTTACTCAAAGAACGAGGAAAATATACAATGTAAAGTCATTAAATAATCTCAGAAAGGTTAAATCACATATCTGAATGCAAGGGGAAATAAGGCCTGAGTGAGCCAGGGACATTAGTAAGAGGAGGGGAGAGACGTTTTCTGTCTTCAGTTTCATAATTCAGGATTTAGCTTTTCAACAAACATTAAGTTAGAGTTGTAACAAAATCAAGGAAAAGGTGTTATATCATTTTCTAAGCAAAACATTAAAGCATATTTTCAGTTAAAAATACAAGTTATTTAGAGATGAACGGAAAATCTTACCATTTTTACTGATGTCGAGTTCTTTAAGGTTTACTAAACTAGCGATAGTGGTTGGCAGATTTGAAAGGTCATTGTCAGGAATACTTAGCTTTTTTAGAGCTTGACAGTTGAACAATTGCTGTGAAAAGAAAATAATAATTAATGAGATCTTAATTTGGTTAAATACATTTATATATAAACTTAGAAGCAACATTCAATTCACCATCTTTACCAATGTGCTAGTAAAAGGGCCAATACGAAAGTCTCACTTTCTTCCATACACTTCCACAGAATCCTCCAGATTCTTTTCAGAATTTTTTCACATTCCATCCCCGTGTTAGTCCCTCCCTATTCTCTGCTACCCAGATTCACCGCCCGAGGTATTCAACATTTCCCCCTTCGGTTTAACATTAATGTTTAATTTGCCAGTGAACAAACAGATTTTTTTTTTCTGTGAAATAATTTCTTGAGGAGCCACTTCCTTTTTATTCCCACAGCTACCAGGATTACCTCAGTTCTCTTTCACCACAACCTCAAACTACTCCCATTTAATCATGTCAAACAGCTGTTTATCAGACATGCAAGAAATGCAATACAGTTGAATACATGCACTCGCATTTCTTTTTGTGTACCCCCACACTGCTTCATAAATATCTAGCAAATGAAACATTTAATCTCTGATATTTAATGAAAAATGACCACTAGTAGTTGGTTCATTTCTGCCACTAATCCAAAAGTACTAGATGGGGACGAGTCAAGTGGTAATGCAATGGTTCTCAAATCTAGCATGGTTTTAATCACTGGTAGGTGGAGGTGCTTGTTAAAATGTGGGTCCTTGGGCTTTGCCCAACGAAATACTGATATGATGGGTCTGGGATGAAGATAAAAATCGTCATTTTTATTTTTTTTTTTTTTTTTTACCTAGTTTTCAGGGATTCCTCAACATTTTTTTCATTTATTTTTATTAGTTGGATGCTAATTACTTTACAATATTGTAGTGGTTTTAGTCACTTGTTAGTTAGTTAGTTAGTTCTCAAGTTTCAAGTTAGTCGCTCAGTCATGTCAGACTCTGCCAGGACTGTAACCTGCCAGGGATTCCCAGGCAAGAATACTGGAAAGGGTAGCCAGTCGCTTCTCCAGGGGATCTTCCTTACCCAGGGACTGAACCTGAGTCTCCCGCATTGCAGGTAGATTTTTTATCATATGAACTACCAGGGAAACCCAATAAATAATAGTGATCTGGTTATTTTTTATGTAGGTGTTTCCAAGTATCATGTTTCTGGAAATAATGCAATTAGCTTTTTTTTGCTATGTCCATCTCACCTTGACTACTCAAGATTTGAACAGCTGGGACTGAAATTTCATATTCATTTCTGAAAGAATTATCTTAATGAGGTCTTTTCTGTTTAACATTTCTAATTCTATTTTGTTGAATATCCACCAATGAAGTCTCTGTTATCCATGACTATGCAATTGGCAAACAGTACATTTAACTATTGCTTGTTCTCACACATAATTTATAATTTATATAGTACATGGTTGTTATTTCTTAACTCAGTTTTTTTTTAAAAAAATAGACTGTGTTAGTTAATATTTAGGATAAATATGTTTGTCATTTTTGGCTCCTTACAAAGCTCATTTGCAATACCTCATGTAGTGCTAGAATTTCAATATTCTCCATAGAAATGTTGCTACTTACTTTTATAAAATCTAAAAAAGAGAACTTCAATGGACAGTTTCCACTAGCTACTAATTTTCCCTTAATATATAGGGAAAAAAAGTCTACACTCATGGCCAAAGTTAGCTTAAATTTTTGTCCAATCTCTATCATTCTATTAAGACCATTGTACTACATGCAATGTGGTCAGTTATAGCTGCATATATATATATATATATATATATATATATATATATATATATATATATATATTTAAATCAACCCTATCAACCTTGGTTGATACTGATAAGATATATTAGTTATTCTTTAGTATATTATAACCATTTTATGCAAAATTCAGATAAATTATTTTCAAAACACTCTTTTTTTTTTTCAATCTGTAAATTCAAGTCTTATTTTCTCAACTAAATTCTCAGCTTATCTCAAGAATTAATAGAGGCTACATTCTTCTTCAATTTAAATGAAGCCACATCAGGAAGAAAAAAATTTGGGAATTTTTGAGCACCCTATTACATTAGAGATCCAAGACAGTTATGGTACAGTGATTAAGATCATGGCATTGGAATCAGACTGATGTGGATTCAATCCCCACTTACCTACTTACTAGCTGTATGACCTTGGGAAAATTACCTGACATGTCTGAACTCTATCATTTACCTCATCTGTGAAATGGGGATAATAACATTACCTTACTTGAAGGATTGTTGAGAGAATTACATGAGTTACTTTGTGTGTGTGTGCGTGCTAAGTCACTTCAGTCATGGCCAACTCTTTGCAACCCTTTGGACTGTAGCATGCCAGGCTCTTCTGTCCATGGGATTCTCCAGGCAAGAACACTGGAGTTGGTTGCAATGCCCTCCTCCAGGTGATCTTCCTTATCTAGGGATCAAATGTGCATCTCACATGTCTCCTGCATTGGCAGGCAGGGTCTTTACCTCTAATGCCTGTCATCAATTTTAAGTCTTGCACTTTTTCACATATTAACATCTTTGATATTTGGGATTTATCTCCCAATCTAGATTGTTATATTTTTAAAGCAGTGTTTTTTCCCTTCGTGGTACTATAATAATGGTAATGCTGTGTCTCATAATCAATAACCTTGGATTTGATAAAATGAATTACTTGTAAAAATGTAAAACTATATTTGGCACATAGTAAGAGCTTGATAACTGTTAGTCTTTACTAATATTTACATGTTAATACAGAAATATATATATATACTTGCATAATAGTCTATTCCTTACTTTTCTAGATGATGAGGTCTCTGAAGGCAGGAGTCATGTCTGATTCATCTTGGTGTCAATTTATTTCACCTTTGTATATAATAAAGTGACTGACATAGTGCCCTACACATACTGTATGTTGAATAAATATATTTGAAAGTATACTTAGATAAGTAAAATGAAAATGAGGAAAGTGCTAAGTTCTAGCTTAAGTGATACTTCACTGGTTGGAAGTTTCGGATGGACAAACAATCTCAGTGGAATCTAAATTTAATAAACAAAGCAGTGAACTCTTGAATATGAGTCATGATGTCTATAAGGTGGCAAAGAAATTAAGGCATCTTAAAGATTCTTTAAATATTCAAACTTTGAATGAAAATGAGGTAAAGAATTATCATAAATTCTTCAATATAGTATAAAACAGCAATTATAATTAATAGTTAAAGTAAAATTCTTAATGATTATGGTTATTCTGCCTTTAGTTTACTAATGATATTTCCTATTTCAAAAAATTGCTTTGAGTCTTAAAATATTTGAGTACTAAAGTGTTCTTTTTCTTGGACTGAAGGAAGCAATCTAACTCTGACAAAAACTGGTTTGAGAAGACCATGCAATTTAAATTACTGACTACAAACAGGAATTGTTAGGTATTTGTAAGGGAGTGGATACAAAAGAGAAAGGCCTAATTGTTGAAAATAAAACATATTTGGGACCAAAAATGCACATTCTAAAAAGTGTTAGTCATTAATTTATGGAAAACCATTCACTGATATCTGCCACAAAACTGAACAATATGCTAAGTGCAAGGGACATGAAATGAATAAGACACAGCAATTGAGCTCAGTAGGTCAGCTTACAGTGTAATATTTAGATATTAAATACCATGTGAAAAGACTATGCTAAGGTAAATATCAGATGTAATGAAAACACACTGGTAGAAATCTGCTCGAATTTACATTGACGATGGTGATGAGGTTGACTCATGAAAGTATATCTGGAAGAGGTAATTAAAAAATGTGTATCACCTAAGAGCTAGCAGACGATAACCAGATAAAGGCTAAAAATGGATAATGTATTTGTAGTATCTAAAGATACTCCAAATGTAAAGACTGTGTAACTCAAACTAGTTTCAAATATATGCTTGACAGCATGAGGATATTAGGATTGTGGAGGGAATTTTCTAAGTCTACAACATCTATATGCATTTAATTGAACATCTATTATATGATATGGTCTATTTCAACACTGAACATAAGGACACGAGATTCCCATCAATTCCTATTTTCAGCATGGTAGACTAAATAATCAAAGGAAACCTTTTTAGTGCAATGAATTACACACACACACACACACACACACACACACACATACACACACACACACATTCCTTTAATACATAGTTGAGTCCTGGCTGAAAAATACTGGAATTTCTCAAATTCCAGAATAACAAGAAAATGTTACTACACAGAGTTGAATGGGTCTGTATTTAGCTTCTGCTCTGGTAGTATCTGTTGGTTTCTGGTGGCTGAAGACTAAGGGTTGTTTTTTTTTTTTTTTTTTTTTTGCCAGTGGAAGATAGAAGACTGTTTGGGGTCTGAACAGAGGTTGGAGATTGGCTGAGAGACCACTCTGTACACAGTTGGGTTCTCCTAAGGGTGATACCTCAGTAAGGGAAGGAAAAAATCTGGGTTCTGCAAAAAGAGTCAGTGGTGAATATATGACTTTATCAGTCTTGAGTGAGGTGAGAAGGAAGGAAGGGAGAAAGGAGGGAAGGAAAGAGGGAGGGAAGGAAGGAAGGCAAGAAGGGAAAAGAGAGAGGGAGAAAGGGAGGAAGGAAGAAGAGAATGAAGAAAAAAGATAGGGAGAAAAAAAGACACAGAGATAATAAAACAAAAACAAAATGTCTACTTGTGGGATTAAAAAATCAATGTAGGTCAAAATAGAAAAAACTGGTAGTGGCATAAAAATAGATATGTAGATAAATGGAATAGAACTGAGAGCCTAGAAATGAACCCACTCATGTATGGTCAATTAATATTTGACAAGGGAGCCAAAAAGATGCAATGTGGAAAGGATATGCTCTTCAATAAATGTTGTTGGGAAAACTGGATAACTGCAAGTGGAAAAATGAAATTGTACCAATCACAAAAAAAAAAACTCAAAATGAATTAGTGCCTTAAATATAAGACCTGAAACTGTAGAACTTCTAGAAGAAAAGATAGGGGAAAAGCTCCTTGACATTGGTATTGGCAAAGATTTTTTGTGTATGACACCAAAAGCACAGGCAACAAAAGCAAAAATAAACAAGTAGGACTACATGAAACCAAAAAGTTTTTGTAGAGCAAAAGAAGTGATCAGCAGAAATAAAACATACAGAATGGGAGAAAATACCTGCAAATCTTTATCTGAAATGGGGTTAATAACCAAAATACACACGAAACTCATACAACTCAAAAGTAAAAATTCTAATTAAAAAATTGGCAAAATATTTGAATATACACTTTTCCAAAGAAAACATACAGATGGCCAACAGGTACATGAAAAGAAGCTTGTCATTACCAGTCATCAGGGAAATGCAAATCAAAACCACAATGAAATAAGAACTCACACTTGTTATCATTAAAAAGACAAGACACAAATGATGGCAAAGATGTAGAGAAAAGGGAAACTGTGCACCTTGTTGGTGGGAATGTAAATTGGCAGAGTCATCATGAAAACCAGCATGAAGGCGCCTCAAGATATTAAAAACACAACTACCATATGATACAGTAATCCCATTTCTGGGTATATATACAAAGAAAAGAAAAACACTATCTTGAAGATGTGTTCACAGCCCCATGTTCCCTGTAGACAAGACATAGACAAACCTGTGTTATAAGCATATGAATGGATAAAGATATGAGATCTATACACACACACATATACAATATGTGCTACAGAATCCATGACTAGTTGAATCCTCACATATGGAACCACGGATCTGGAGAGCCAACTATGGAACTTGAGCAGCCAGATTTTGGTATCTGTGGCAAGTCTGAAACCAATCCCACATAGATACCAAGGGAGGACAATATACAGATTTACAACTGTGTGGGGGTCTGCACCCATAATCCCTATGTTGTTCAAGAGTCAACTGTATACACAATGGAATATTATTCATCCATAAAAAAGATAAAGTACCATCTTTTGTGACAAAATGGATGGAACTTGAAGGCATTATGCAAAGTGAAATAAGTCAGGCAGAGAAATATAAATATTTTCTGTATGATTTCACTTGTATGTGGGATCAAAAAAGTTGAACTCATAGAAATAGAGAGAAGAATGGTGGGAGAAATGGGAAGATGTTGGTTAACAGGTGCAAATACTATGTTGGATAAAAACGAAAGAGTTAAATAAGCATGCAGCTTAAAAAGACAGAAAAATATTAACAGAATGTAGTACCAGTATCAGTTCAGTCACTCAGTCTTCCAACTCAGTAGGGAAAATAAAGAAACAAGTCCCTCACAGGCCACAGTGGTCTATGAAGCAGGAAATAAGTCCCGGACTGGGAGCTCCTCAAGCAGAGGAACCACATCATTTCCAGGTCATTGCATGTATCTTATAATGCTCTTTATCTTTTTAATTTCTTGTGTTTTTTTTTTACTGTGAAATCTATATACACAGGAATATATGTAATACATATTTTTTTAAAACTATGATGATAAAACAAAGAGCCATATTCCTCAAACCAGTTTAAGAAAGCTACTTTATTCTCCTTCAATCCATGTCCTTTGTCATCTACCTGATCCACCAAAAGTAACCAGTTTCTCATTTTCTCTCCTTTTACCACAGGTCTAGTAATCCTAAATATAGATACTGTTAAGATTTGTCTGTTAATCTTTATACTAGTAATCCTAAAATTATATACTGCTGAGATTTGCTTGTTAATCTTTATGTAAATGAAATAATGGGGGTATGCTTTCTTCTGCAGCTTGATCTTTTCATTCAGTACTGTGTTTTAACATTATTCCATGTTAATGTATATAATCCACTCATTCATCTTTACTGCTTTATGCTTCATATAACACAATCTTCTCATATATTCTACTGTTCATAGACTTTTGAGTTATTTCCAATTTTTTGAACAATGTTGCTAAGTGTGTATATATATCTCCTAGTGCACATATACAAATGTTTCTCTGAGGCGGTAGGCATACATTCACATTTACTAATAATAGAATTTTGCTTTTCCAATGTGACTGTAACAATTTAAAGTCCTATTAACATGGATAAGAATTCTCATTTCCTCACATTATTTCCAAAATTTGACATTTTCAGACTATTTTTTCCAGTATGTGGTATGTAAAATGGTAACACATTTTATCTATTACTAAAAAAACTGAACACTGTTTAGTGTTTTATTCATTTTGAAGAGTTCTTCATATATTCTGAATATGAATTTTTTGACAGTTCTTTCAATATATGGCTCATTATTCCATTCTTTTTATGGTAGTTTTTGATAAAAAGACATTTACAATAGTCAAATTTATCTCTCGGTTTTAGTGTGTGCAGATGGTCTCCTATTTTTTCCCTCCTAAAAGTTTTAATGCTTTGATTTGACTCATTTGGGATTTATTTTTGAGAATGAAGTGAAGTAAGGATCCATTCTTTTCTCTTTATAGATGACCAGTTGTTCCATTTTAAAAATAGGGCATTATTTTTTCCACTGATTTGCAACACAAATTCTGTTGGATTTTCAACAGAGCTTCAGATTTTCTATCTGTAGTCCACTGGTCTATTTGTCTATCTCTCATTCTAGCTTGGTGATTGGAACTCTGACTCTGACTTGTGCTTATGCTAGAGAAGAATAGGGAAGTGATAGAATTTCTAGAGAAGAAAGAAAGCCCATCCAAGCTTGAGAGAGGAGAGGTTCTATGAGCAGAAGGCAGGGTGGGGAAGTGGGGGTAGATTGGGAAGAGCAGGGCAGTTCAGGAAGCTGTAAGCAGGAAAGGCCCAGAGGTATGTCAGGAATGGCAAGAAATTAAAAGTGACCCTTTTCTAAGCTTTGTGGAGGTGTCAGAAATGCAGATTTTAATCAGAACATGAAATGCTCTATGGTGACTTAAATGGAAAGGAAATTCAAAAGAGAGGGACTATAATAGTATGTATATACATATATATATATATATACACATATGACTGATTCACTTTTCTATACAGCAGAAAATAACACAACATTGTAAAGCAGTTCAGTTCAGTTCAGTTGCTCAGTCGTATCCAACTCTTTGCAACCCCATGGACTGCAGTACCTATCACTGCAGTACCTGCCTATCACTAACTCCCAGAGCTGTAGTCCAGTAAAGATTAAAAAATAAAAGCAGTCAGGGCTTTATCCCACAAGAGGTGTTCAGATGGTAATTTTTAATCATTTTTGAGTCAACCTTACTGATACTCTCTCTAGAAACACACATCCACACAAACATACACATTTGCAGCCAATTTCAAGAAGCCTGCAAATCACCGGAAGCCAATGCATGGCTTTATGGACCAGGTTAAGGAGCTCTGTGGTAGGTCATGCCACGCTACTTCTAAAAAAGCTAATGTGAGCCAGCGCATCTCTTGCCTGTACTGCACTCAGTGGCTCTCTCATCTCTTTGGGACAGTCCAAGTTTCTCGATAGAGCTTTCAATGCCCTCTACCTCTCTAGAGTCTCATCTTGTCATTCCCCTGTCTCTTGTGTCTTCCTCATACCTTCCCTCCGGCCATCCTGTGGGACAGCATCTTCAGCTACACTGACCAGTGTCAGATTCTGTATCCACCTGCTCTCTACTTTTGTAAATGCCAGGTCTCCAGCTGGAGCTTTCTTCCACCCCACCCCCCCACCTCCCCTCATCCCTCCTCTTCAAGCTCAGGCCCTCTCACCTTTCTGGTTATAGCTTAAGACTGGTTTACATGCTCTAGTTGTGGATAGTTTCACAACATTCTGTATTAATCTCTACTGAAGCCTGGATGCCCCTGTTTGGGGATTACTAGACCGTAAGCGTCTTTGGTTTCTGCAGGATCTGCAGTGTATAATGCAATGCCTGACATATGGTATTTTCTCAGTAAATAGTTGTTCTTTCATGAAAATTCTGAGGCAGGGGGTGGGTGGCAAATAATAAGATAGTGCCATTTCTTGAGTACTTATTATACAGATGCAAGGCGCTAATCTAGGTTTTAAACTATATTAATCTCCTTCTTGCAACAACATTGTGAGGAAGGTGTTATTATCCCTGCTTTGTAGATGAGAAAATTTAGGAGGTTAACTTTTACAAGGTCATATATATAGAAAGTGCCAGAACCAGCATTCAAATTCAGTTTTGTCTGGCACAAAGCTATTTCTACTGCAGCATATTGTTCCCTCTGTACCATCAGATCTATGCAAAGGAAAGACAATAGTGATAACTGACAGCTGGTGGCTGTCCGGGAGGGGAAAGTGAATGAAAGAGAGGGAACCTCCAGCCCATCATAATGATTCTACAGGGGTTAGGGAAGAAGACTTGGATTCAGTGACTATCTTTTAACAGCAAGGACCTGAATTTGAGTAAATCTGACTACATGTTATAGCACTTTGTGAACCCTGAATTGCTACATAAATGCAACACACTATAATTTGGATTAACATTTTATTATCACCTTTATGCTCAGGCTTGAAAAATTAAGGACACAGTGATGACATCATGAATATGAAAAGTTAGATCTCAAAATGTAATTCCTTAGAAAGAATAAGGTGTTTTATTTTTTTCTACTACAGATGTTAAAAGTATGAGTTGCCTGTGAATTGTGAAAAGATAAACCCTTTTCCTGAGAAGTTTGATGTAAGGTCATTGATGTACAAGGAGAGTGTTATTAATGCCCTATGTTGGCACAAGTGGATTCCATCAGGGAAGAGAAGTGATTGTCTAATGAGTTGGTGTTACTGAATGGCTGGTTTCTTAGAAGTTCTTGCTTTGAATCCCCTGAAAGTGTTCAGGCTGTAGCATTTCCAAACTCAAATGAGTTTGAAATGAAAAGCTTTTCAATTCAATTTCATTTTTCAAATGAAAGCTGTTTCAAATAAATAATTATTTTGTGCACATTACAATAAACTGCTTTTAAATTATTTAAATAGGTGTTAATAATTATCTTTAGTTAGAAAAGAGACAATTCAAAAATAATAGAATAAAAATCATTCTAATGTAGGTACTTGGTGAAATTGCAGGCTTCCAATTATGACATTCATTCACTTCTTTCTTTACTTTCTTCCTCTTTCCTCTTTCCTTCCTTCCCTCTCTCCTTCCTTCTTATCCTTCCCATTTCCCTTCCTTCCAATCTGCTTATATTCAATGAGCATCTCTTGAACATCTGTGTGTGTGTGTGTGTGTGTGTGTTAGTCATTTGGCCATGTCCAACTCTTTGCGACCCCATGGACTATAGCTCTCCAGGCTCCTCTGTACATGGAATTCTGTGGGAAAGAGTACTGGAGTGGGTAGCCATGCCTTCCTCCAGGGGATCTTCCTGACCCAGGGATAAAACCCTGATCTCCTGCATTCACTCAGATTCTTTACCACCTGAGCCACTAGGCTCTCTTGAACATCAGCTCAGTGACAAACACAATGTCAGAACCCAAAGAGGAATAACAAAGTATCCCTTTCCTCAAGTATACAGTCAACTGTGTATGTGAAAGTGGCTCAGTCATGTCTGACTCCTTGCAACCCCACTGACTGTAGCCCACCAGGGTCCTCTGTCCATGGGACTGTCCAAGTAAAATATCGGAGTGGGTAGCCATTCCCTTCTCCAGGGGATCTTCCTAACCCAGGGATTGAAATGGGTCTCTGCCTACGGGCAAATTCTTAACTATCTGAGCCACCAGGGAAGCCCATACAGTCAACTAGTGGTTATAAATACACACACAAGATAAAATGCAATGTAATTATTTTTAAAAAATAGATGGGGCTTCTCTGGTGGCTCAGACAGTAAAGAACCTGCCTGACAATGCAGGAGACACAATAGATGCTGGTTCCATCACTGGGTCAGAAAGACTACCTGGAGAAGGAAACGGCAACCCACTCCAGTATTCTTGCCTGGGAAATCCCATGGACAGAGGAGCCTGGTGGGCTTCAGTTCAAAGGGTTGCAAAGAGTCAGACACAGCTGAGAGACTAAACCACCCCAAAACACATCAATACTACAACAGAACAAGGGCCTTGCAAAGCACATTTTATTCCACGAGAAACATTCCTGGACTTTGCCCTTGTCCTAGAAAATATGGGATGCTTGGATTTGTATGCCTTTTTAAATGATTCTACACTAATCCCTCATGTTATAATCCACCCCTTAAGTGTTCATAAGCAGGGAGGGACTAACTCAGATTTTTGTTTTTGAGAAACTGGCACCTCTGACCAGAGAGGCAGGCAGAAGGACAATGAGAAAATGTCTAGGTGAAAAATGATGAGAGTTTTAGTCAAGGCACGGTCAGGAAGTGTTGGGATGGAGACATACTGAATACAGGACTCATTAAGACTTGGTGCCAGTAACACGGGCAGTCAGAGAATTGGGGACTTTATGGTCCAACAACACTCTAAGGTCTCCAGCAGCAATGGAGCTGTGGGCTGGTGTGAGAGGTATGCAGATAGTAAATGCTGGTAGTATCAAATAAGTTTGAGGCTGTAGGGGAAGAGAAAACGTACAATCCCTTCCAGTACATTTTAGCAATATTGGATGTATTTTATAGAAGTGCTCTTTTCTTAGATGGCAACTGCAATAAATACTCAGTCGTTTTATCCTCAGGTCAGTTCAGTTCAGTCACTCAGTTGTGTCTGACTCTTTGTGACCCAATGGATTGCAGCATGCCAGACTTCCCTGTCCATCACCAACTCCCGGAGCTTACTCAGACTCATGTCCATCGATTTGGTAATACCATCCAACCATCTCATCCTCTCTCGTCCCCTTCTTCTCCCACCTTCAATCTTTCCCAGAATCAGGGTCTTTTCCAGTGAGTCAGTTTTTGCATCAGGTGGCCAAAGTATTGTAGTTTCAGCTTCAACATCAGTCCTTCCAATGAATATTAGGACTGATTTCCTTTAGTATGGACTGGTTGGATCTCCTTGCAGTCCAAGGGACTCTCAAGAGTCTTCTCCAACACCACAGTTCAAAAGCATCAATTCTTTAGTGCTCAGCTTTCTTTATAGTCCAACTCTCACATCCATATACGACTACTGGAAAAAAACCATAGCTTTGACTAGGTGGACCTTTGTTGGCAAAGTAATGTCTCTGCTTTTTAATATGCTGTCGAGGTTGGTCATAACATTTCTTCTAAGGAGCAAGTGTCTTTTAATTTCATGGCTGCAGTCACCATCTGCAGTGATTTTGGAGCCCCCCAAAATAAAGTCTCTCAATGTTTCCACTGTTTCCCCACCTATTTGCCATGAAGTGATGGGACCAGATGCCATGATTTTAGTTTTCTGAATGTTGAGTTTTAAGCCAACTTTTTTCACTCTCCTCTTTCACTTTCATCAAGAGACTCTTTAGTTCTTCTTCACTTTCTGCCATAAGGGTGGTGCCATCTGTATGTCTGAGGTTACAGATATTTCTCCTGGCAATCTTGATTTCAGATTGTGCTTCATCCAGCCCGGCATTTCACTTGATGTACTCTGCATTTAAGTTAAATAAACAGGGTGACAATATACAGCCTCGACGTACTCCTTTATCATTGCAGCTGTTTTTAAAATACAGATCTTTTCAGCAACAATTTTTCCAATTGTTGAATCATTTCTCCCTTTGGGACAAGTTTATTTTAGCTTTTCTTACTGTCTTAGAGGGAAGGGGATCTATCTCTTTTACTGGAATAAGAGCTGTTTAAATATATAAGATATAGAAGCTTGCTATGGGCATTCTACTTGATAACAAACTTCATTAAGATTTTTTGAATGAACATATTCCTTAACTTACATATTCATGATTACTTTACTTGATGGGAGCAAGTTAATAGCACCAAGAAACAAATAGGAAAAATGAAAAGTTGAATATAAACCGTACCACTTAAAATGTTCTTAATTTTGACCTACCTTAACTGTTGTTAGGCATTTGGGGCAAATCCCTGTATTTCTACATTACTTAAGACAAGTGGTATTTGTGTGTGTGTGTGGGGGGGTGATGTATGTGGGTGTATGCATGAATTTTCTTTTGTTGCTTTTTAAATAATTTGTTTTGTTGTTTAGTCATGTTTGACTCTTTTGTGACCCCATGGCCTATAGCCTGCCAGGCTCCTCTGTCCATGGGGTTTCCCAGGCAAGTATACCGGAGTTTGTTGCCATTTCCTTCTCCAGAGGGTTTTCTCCACCCAGGGAATGAACCCGTATCTCCTGCATTGCAGGTGGATTCTTTACCTGTGAGCCACTGGGAAAATAACTATCAGTTGTTAAAATAAATTTGGTCAATTAACATTTATAAAAATATTGGCTTTATCACTAGAGATTGATCAATATCATATGTGGACAACTGGGCTGAATGACATTAACTTTGACTTTCATATTAGTATAAGTTTGTATATATGTATATGTGAACATACATATTAGTATAAGCTAGCATATTTAATTTTTTTACTATCAATGCCTTAATCACTTCTAGGTACTAAAAACCCAGTCTGTACTGACGAGCTCTGCCTAGGTCAGTAAACCAGAGTGAAGGTGGCTCATAGTATAGCTGGATTCTCTGTTTCACTTATAGTCATAATGGAGAGATTATACATTTTGGAGGCAAAAAGACATAGATTTGAATTCTGATTTCATGCATAAAAAGTCACATGCTATTGAGCAAATTTATACATCTAAGGCTCAGTTTATCATTTAAAAAACCCAACTAAATTGTATCCTAATCTTATCTTTGACAATGCATTTCTGCCAAGCAGACTGCCTTGACCCTGCAGCAGAGCAGGATTAGTTGTCTCTCTATTCTGGTTTTATATAATCTTGCAGACACATTTCTACAATTCACTTTTTCAAAATCATAATTATTTATGTATCAAATATTCACTGAGATCCTAACTTTGAACCAAACATTTAGGGTATTTCTTCTTGAATCCGATTTCCCCAGAATAGAGTAGGCATTCAGTAAATATGTATTGAATGAATAACTACAACAAGTTTGGGTAAGTGTAATTGTAGAATTGTACACATAGTGAATAGATAGACACAGAGGAGAGTTAAATAACAATTCCAGCAAGGGAAGAATGAAGATTGTAGGAGAAGGTGACAACTGAGATGAATTCTGCAGTAGCATGTGAGGCAGAAGAAACAGGATGAGTTGAGAGGCAAGAAAGAGCTTTGTGCGTGAGGAACACTTCCTTTCAGAGCAGAAGTAAGGGACTGGAGAGGTAAGCTGTAGCTGGACCATGGGAGGACTCCTATTAGCATTATATGCTTGGTTGCATAATTTTCCTCTGTGAGTTACAGAGAAAACAGGAAACAGACTTAACTTTGGTGGCAGCCTGGTCATATTTACATTTGCATCTACCACTGTCGGCTGTGTGAAAAATACATTGGGAAAAAATGAAAATCAAAATGATTTATATCAAAATCAAATGATATATCAATTAAGGAGACTGTATCATTAGTCCATTGAGAGATCATGAGGGCCTGACAAAGGCTCTGTTGATAGGGTGAAGATTAAATTTAAGAAATATTTAGGTGGCAAAATTGGTAGGTCTTGGCCATTGATGTGATGTGGAAGGTGAATAAGTAGGAAGAGTAAAGGATGACAGCATCCTGGCATTGGGACTGAATAGATAGTCACCAACTAAGAAAGAGAATATAGACAGGAGACAGGTTTCAGGGAGGGGAAATCAGACTTGCTGAGTGTGAATATTCAGGTAAACCTAGAAAGCACATGTAAATCTGAGGATGGAGGGACAGGGCTTAGCTGGCACAAGAGATTTGTGAGTCTTCAGGGCGGTGGTTGAAAACTTGAGGATGGATGAATGTGATAACCTAGAGAAAATGGGAAGACCAAGAAGCTCCCTCCTCCTCTCCCCTAAAGTTGTTATTGTAAAAGCCACAAATGAAACTTTCTAGCCCTGTTAAAAGGATTATCTAGTTTTTGCCTCACTTCGCCTTCCTACTCCATTTGACTATGTCATCACTCCTTCCCTAGAAGTTTTCAATCCCTCAGTTTCTGTGACTATTCTAAACAGAGCTCCAACTGTCAGCATCCACCACCACCCCACGCCCTGCGCACTGGCCTTGGCCCCACTCCAGTTCTCCTGAGAGACGGTTTCTCTGCAGGTGGGTGGCCGTGTTTCACTGGCAATGAAGAAGCAGCCACCATTAACGTTAATGAGTAAATTCATGTGGTGAACGTCTATCACAAGCTTTTTGTGTAGTCAGATCTTAATTATTTAGAACAAAGAAAGAGAACCTGTATTCAAATTAAAGACCACTGACAAAAAGAAAAGAGACAATTGAAAGTCCTAGGACTTATATTCAGCACAATCTTTTTTACCACCTCAAAAAAGAGAACAAACTTTTATCATCCAATCATCCACTTAAAATTTAAAGAAAACAGAAAACTTAACTCTCTGGGAAATCATATAGCACAGACATGCATACGCACATGCCAAAAGTAAAAATCAACAGCAAGGCTACATTGCTACCAGGAAATCAAGAAGCCACAAAAAATGTTATAAAGAGAGAGACACACACACAGAAAAAGAGAGAGCGAACTATTGGTATTTCCTATAATTTCTGGTCAGGATTCAACTATTTATTGCTGTTTTGGGTTCATTTCAGAAACTGCAAACCATCTCTGAATAGAAAGAATAAATATTTCTAGGATTTTGTTAAAAATTAATTTCCACATAAATTTTGAAAGAACAGATTTTTCCAAAGACTTTCTTCCCTTTCATATCACTATTAACTTAGAAAAGAAAATAACTTCCTTTTTAAAAGTGGTACTATCATTTCTCATTTTATGAAAGAAAGTCAGCTTTTTGGTGTTCTTTATGTTAGTGGAGTGAATAAATATGCCACCATTTGTTGAAGGTTTTATGCTTTGCCAGACCCCATACTCACACTTCACACGTGTTACTCAGTCTATAACATTGAAGAAAAATCACCACAAGATCAGTAGTTGACAGAAATAAGATGTAGGTAAAACAATCCAACAAGGTAAATGGTAGCTCCTACATGGGGGAGAAACAGACTGAAAACCTTTCCCAAACTTAAATTCAAATCTGCCTGATGCTAAAGCTCTATAGCTTTCCACCACACCAGACATTCCACTCCTGCTCTTCATCTCAGCAACTAGAGGTTCTAATAAATTTGAGAGCTGACCTTTGAAATTAAATGTGATCCAGCAGGTAAAAACTGTGGGCTTATACTATCCATATCCTTTGCTTCTCTTCTTTTCCATTATCACTCAGCACCCGAGAGCTATTCACTATCTACGGAATCCAGTCCTTTTACCTTCCACCACAGCACCTCCAACAACAGAATATAGCCAACATGATTTTTTTCTTTATAATTCAGATGAATTTTTTGTTTCTGATTTCATAACATATTCTCTCTTAGAAATCTTTTAATTGTCAACCTAGAAAAATGCACCACATGCATGCTATAGTAGATATTAACATATCTATACTAAATTTTGGAAGTAAATGTTCACATAGTGATTTTTACATATGATAGGTCAGCTACAGATCAGCTTTATTGGAAGGTCAACCTCATCGTAATCACACTGACATAATGCCATGTTTCTATAACGAGCTGAACATAGCTTGGCTTCCCAGAAGTCCCTGGTCAAGAATTGGATGATGAAATTGTTCTAAATCTCATAAATACTTTAGGGAAATTATTTTTCCAGAAATTTAGAGGACAAACATACAGAAAACTAAGCAAATAAAAATGAAGCAACTTTAGGCAAAAAAATTAATGCTCTAGAGAAATAAACCATCAATTTCCTAAATGCTGATTTCATTCTGGAAGTGAGTCCAAACTGCTACATTAGTAGAATATGGTCTGGATTTAGCACCACTTCATATACTAAGGATGGAACTAGGAAATGAATAACACTAAAACTTGTAAAATCAGTGAATTATCATGTGAACCATTGAAAAGAATAAATAGCAGATATTGATCCTTCTTAATAAATTTACATTTTTCAGTTTTTATGTCATTTAATTTGCTCAAATGATACCTTATGATTTATTTGAGCATCAGACATTCATATTTATCAATGTGTCCTATGGATCATTTTCAAAGGAAATTACCATAATTGGTCAGATTTGGTTACAGCTACCAAAAGGTTAACTCCTGGTGCTTCTTTTATTCCAGCACAATGCTCTTTTTTCTCTTTATTTTTTTGAAATTAATATATATTTTTATAAAAGCATTATATCAGTTCATTGTTATCTCATTTGTATCTTATCATCACTTTTCCAAAAATAGTTCAACTTTTAAAGCTACAGTTTCTTGTATTTCCCTCTATATTTCTAGAGAATACACATGCATTTTAACTTCAATTGTAGATATTGCCTATTTATTTCATATATTGCAATTGAAAAGTCATATCAGTTTGCACCACCACAACCACCATCCTTCTCTTTCTGTTTCCTCATCTTCCCAATATACTCATATCTGAATTTTTGGCTAAATCAATAATATTTGTCTGCACATTCTGTTTGTTTTATACTGTTTACATTGTATTTGCATAAAAGTTTTCTTTTCCCCCTGAAGTTTCTTCGCTTTTTATCTGCTTGGTTTTCTGAGCATATATCTTTAATTAGTTCCAAATATGCAAACAGCTCTGTCAACTGCCCAACAGTTATATTTCAAAATGCTAAAGCACATCAGAGTTTGCT
Source organism: Odocoileus virginianus (assembly GCF_023699985.2). Taxonomy (NCBI): domain Eukaryota; kingdom Metazoa; phylum Chordata; class Mammalia; order Artiodactyla; family Cervidae; genus Odocoileus; species Odocoileus virginianus. The sequence continues at coordinate 57,177,644 of NC_069678.1, forward strand.
AGGTCCACATTTTATTCTGGAGGACCTCACTCCTGCACCCAGAACAGTCAGCTCCAGTGTGGGTAGATTGCTCTGTCACTGTGATACATACATGACTTCCACAGAGACTAAGTTGCTACTTTGCTGAGTTGGGTTCTGGTTCTCTGGATCTCAGACCTTCCTAGAAATCCAGGAGTTACCAGGTTGTTTGCTTCCTCCCAGAAATCAAGAGATCAAAGACATGACCAACTTCAGGAAAGTCTGCCTCGCCGAAACTTTTCAATCTGTATCCTTTGTGTCAGGGCCACCACTCCGGGTCAGGCTATGGTCATCTTTCACAGATTTCCCTACAAGCTCTGCCTAACTGGTCTCCTTGCCTCTGGATTTAACCCTTGAACTCTATTCTTTTTGTAGCTAGAACTATCTTTCTAAACAGGTAGCTAGAACTATCTTTCTAAAATACATACCTGATCTTCCTGCTACCCAGATAAAACTTTAAATCAATTTCCATATATTTCAGTATAAAATTCAAACCACATGTCTTACCATGGAAGGCCTTTGTAATTACTCCAGCCTCATTTCTCCCATGGTTTCTTTTGCACTATGTATTTAAGAAACACTTTACTTCTAGTTTCTGACTTATCAGTGTCTTAGTTGTAATATTATTCAGGAGGAACACTGCACTGAATGTTTCCTCACCCATTAAAGTAGACAGCATACATAATATTTGATATAATTACATGTCCAGCATTTGTTTTTCTTGCTGAATGTGCATAATTCTGTCCAACCATTATTTTCTCAGTCACTAGCAAGTATCTGGCATATAGTGGATATTTTTTCATGAAGAAATGAACAAATACAGAAGTTGGTCAAAATGTTCATTTGGGTTTTTCTATAACATTAGAAGAATCCAAATGAATATTCTGGCCAATCCAATATATATTAGGTTACAAACTCAATTTCCTAGAGGAGCTAGATGGGTAACTTCATTGCTAGAGGCAGGCTGGGTGGGATCTGTGGCAACCTACGTCTGCTTCATCAAAGGAGTACCGGGACACAAAACACTAAGTGAAGTGAAGTTGCTCAGTCATGTCTGACTGTTTGCAACCCCATGGACTGTAGTCAACTAGGCTCTTCTGTCCGTGAAATTTTCCATGCAAGAGTACCGGTGTGGGTTGTCATTTCCTTCTCCAGGCAATCTTAAGTGCCACCTAATTGTTACCAATTGAGCATATGGGCAGCACCAGATCTTCCATTTTTCTAAAAACGCAAGCAAACATTCTGGACTTTTTTGTAAAAGTTAATATTCTACAAGTTGGCTCTAAATTGTTTTCAAAAATAGGCCAAACAAAACATGGCTTATTTCTGATGTCTGGTTGAAAGATGGGTCTGTATTTCCAGTCGTGCTCTGATGAGGCTCAGTTCTGGATCTCTCTTTTGGCATCTTTATGAGAATGCTCAGCTGATAGCTCACATTTTGCATTTAAAACAGAATCTGTCATGTTTTTGTACACAATAACCCCTTTCAACATATTTTAATAGTATCATTTTTCTGGTTTTCAAGGATAAAAATTTTATCATCCTTGATTTTTCCTTTCTGTTTATCCTCCAGTCTAGTCAAATGCTAGGAAGGAAGGTCTAAGAAGAAAGGTCTTCTTTCAAATTAGTCAAGTGGAAAGGACGTGGGATTTGGCATGAGCCTGTTTCTACTCTGTGGACTTTATCATTTTCTTGTTTTGTATACCTTTAGTAAATTCTTTTAATTTCATTGTACTTCAGTATCATTGGACTTAAAGTGAGGATAACAAAACCTATTTGTCAGAGTTACTCTAAAGGACAGAAGGGCTACTGCATATGAAGATCCTAGCACACAGTAGATGCTCAATAAATGTTGCATTTCCTGTCTTCTGCTCTTTTCTTAGCTCTTCCATCTGTCTTTTTTTTTTTTTTTTTCCTTTTCTACTGCTAATCCACTGGTCCAGGCATGTGCACTATTAAGTGTTAAGAAGAACTTGGCCTTGGCATCTGTTTCTCAACTACCTGCTACTTCAAGAAAAACTTCACAAAATACAGGTAATTTATACATTTAAGAACCTTAATTCTTTTGTAAATTATATTCCTCTATAACCCTAAGCTTTATACACCTCCCACCCTCTCAGTTCACAACAATATTGCCATCTGCCACTTTTCTTGACTCATCGATTCCAGTGGTTATTTAACATATTGAGGCCACTATCATTTAAAGATTTCTATATCTATCTGCCCCTTAAGTCCTATCAACCATCATCATCTGTACCCATATTTTCTTTCTTTTCTCTTAATAAAATAAACGTAATGCTCCTATTCCTCTCAAAGGGGACCCAATTATGCATTCTGTGAATTCTGTGTCCTCTTGCCTTCAGGACATTTCTCATATAATTATCCCATCAATTTCTTCCATTTAGCTTCTCCCTCTTTCTTCTAATTTATTCTCATTAGTGTACAGTTCAGTTCAGTTCAGTCACTCAGTCATGTCTGACTCTCTGCAACCCCATGAACTAACTGCAGCACACCAGGCCTCCCTGCCCATCACCAACTCCTGGAGTTTACCCAAACTCATGTCCATTGAGTCATTGATGCCATCCAACCATCTTATCCCCTGTCATCCCCTTCTCTTCCTGCCCTCAATGTTTCCCAGAATCAGGGTCTTTTCAAATGAGTCATCTCTTCCCATCAGGTGGCCAAAGTATTGGAGTTTCAGCTTCAACATCAGTCCTTCCAATGAACACCCAGGACTGATCTCCTTTAGTATGGACTGGTTGGATCTCCTAGTAGTCCAAGGGACTCTCAAGAGTCTTCTCCAACACCACAGTTCAAAAGCATCAATTCTTTGACATTCAGCTTTCTTTATAGTCCAACTCTCACATCCATACATGACTACTGGAAAAACCATAGCCTTGACTAGACAGACCTTTGCTGGCAAAGTAATGTCTCTGCTTTTTAATATGCTGTCTTGGTTGGTCATAACTTTCCTTCCAAGGAGTAAAGCATCTTTTAATTTCATAGCTGCAATCACCATCTGCAGTAATTTTGGGGCCCAGAAAAATAAAGTCAGCCACTGTTTCCACTGTTTCCCCATCTATCTGCCATGAAGTGATGGGACCAGATGCCATGATCTTAGTTTTCTGAATGTTGAGCTTTAAGCCAACTTTTTCACTCATTAGTGTACTTTAATGTGCTTTAATATAATTTATTTAATTTAATACAATTAATTTAATTTAATACAGTTGATTTAAATGTATTTTAATACAATTGATTTTAAAAAAATAAACAAAAACTTATTTTGACCTCAAACTTCTCTCTAGCTCATTTCATTTCTCTGCTTTCCCTCACTGCAAAACCTCATAGAACAGTATGTCTGTATATATACACACACACACCATTGTTTCTTCAATCCACTTCACTGGATTTCCACCCATATCAAGGTATACTAGCAAGTACAACAGTCCCTCTTCTGTCACCTCTTAGAACAACTTCTGTCATTAGCTTCCATGACAATAGCTCATGGTTTCTTCCAGTATCCATAGCAACATTTTCTCTCCTTGCTTTCCTAATTTATCAATGGTAACTCTTTCTAAATTCCTTTTCAGGCTTTACTCGCTTATCTCCCAAACCCATTCTGTTAGCAAACTCTATCAACTTTACCTAAAGAACATAATCTGAAATACTTTGCTTTTTCTTCACTAACGCTAGTTGCTCAGTCCTGTCTGACTCTGTTGTGACCCCATGGACTGTAGCCCGCCAGACTCCTCAGTCCATGGGATTTTCCAGGCAAGAATACTGGAGTGGGTTGCCATTTCCTCCTTCAGGGGGTCTTCCTGACCCAGGGATGGAACCCAGGTCTCCAGTGACTCCTTCACTGGCAGGTGGGTTCTTTACCATTGTGCCACCTGGAAGCCCTCACTTATTTCTACTTTGGTGTATTTCCTCTGTCTGGAAAGCTCTACCTAAAATCTACCTGGTTGATTCTTCACTGTCATCTGAGAGGCATTACTGTCCTCTTAACCTAAAGAGTCCTCATAACCTAAAGAGCAATTTCTTTGCTTTATTTTCATCATGATATCTGCCATTATCTAACATTTTCTCTTAAAAAATTATTTTTATTCTCTTTTTGCAGCAAAGGAAGTTTTTTGAGAAGCCTGATTATTTTCACCCTGTTTATTTAACTTACATGCAGAGTACATCATGCAAAATGCCAGGCTAGATGAATGTCAAGTTCAAATTAAGATCACTGGGAGAAATATCAACAACCTCAGATAAGCAGATACCACTCCAATGGCAAACAGTGAAGAGAGGAACTAAAGAACTTCTGGATGAAGTGTAAGAGGAGAGTAAGAAAGCTGACTTGAAACTCAGTGTTATAAAAACTAAGATCATGGCATCCAATCTCATCACTTCATGGCAAGTAAATGGGAAAAAAATGGAAACAATGGCAGATTTTATTTTCTTGGGCTCCAAAATCACTGTGGACTGTGAATGCAGCCACAAAATTAAAAGACGCTTGCTCCTCGGAAGAAAAACTATGACAAACCTTGAGAGTGTATTGAAAAGAAGAGACATTGCAGACAAAGGTCTGTCTAGTCAAAGCTATGGTTTTTGTAAAAGTCATGTATGGATGTGAGAGTTGAATCAAAAAGAAGGCTAAGCACTGAAGAATGGATGCTATAGAACTGTGAGGCTGGAGAAGACTCTCGAGGGTCCCTTGGACTGCAAGATCAAACCAGTCAATTCTAAGGGAAATCAACTCTGAATATTCATTGGAAGGACTGATGCTGAAGATGAAGTTCCAATGTTTTGGCCACGTGATGTGAAGAGTCGACTTATTGGAAAAGACCCTGATGCTGGGAAAGACTGAAGGAAAAAGATAAAGGGGCAACAGAGATGAGACAGTTAGACAGCATCACCAGCTCAATGGACATGAACGTGAGCAAACTTCAGGAGATAGTGAAGGACAGAGGAGCCTGGTGAGCTGCAGTCCATGGGGTCACAAAGAGTCGGACACAACTTAGCGACTGAACAATAACAACAAAGCTTTTGTGAGAATAGGAATTTATTGGTCTTCCTCAGTAATGTATCTCCAGCTTCTATAACAGTTGTCTGCATGCAAATGGTACTCACAAAATGTTTGCTGAGTACATGAACTAATCAATGCTTATATTTTACCTGAAATTTGTTTTTATACCATTTCCCAATAACTGCCAGTAAAAATCAATAAAAGTTTTCAATTGCATTGAAATTTCAGTGTGATCTGATATTTGTGTAAAGATTACCAATAAATAATGGGATGAGTAGGTTTCCAATTACAAGATAAATCTGACTGGAGTACTATAGAAGTCCCAGTTTCTCACTAACACACATAGTAGAGGGTTGCTAAGACTATATATGAAACAATAAAACATTTTAAACAAAAGTAGAAATCTGAGTAAGAATAAATTATCTAAAATACACAGGGCTTTGTTTTGTTTTTTATAAATCTATCCTCTGTCTTGCTTTCCTTTGGGCCCAGAGTCCATCTGTGTTGTTTATTTATTGAAAGAAAAAGCCAATGCATTTGAATGCTAAAGTAATTGTAGGTGAAAGAACAGATTTGGATAAAGATGCTTCAGGCAAGAGATCAAACAGATTCAAACTTTGATTATTTAGGTACCACTCATGTGACAGTTTTATTTTGGATATGGCTTTACCGTATTCAGATACATTTTATACCTTTGATACTGGCAGACAGAATAACACACACTATGCACACAGAATATCTTTAAGGGGGTTAGAGAGTTGAAAAAGGTCATTTTTTTTCACTTTAATTGAATTTTCAGGGAGCCCTCCATAAATACAGCCCCTGCTACTTATATACCATGCCACAGTTATAGACTATCTATGTTTCTGCAAGACAAACACTTAAGGAATTATCTGTTACTGTGACTTTTTTAAAAAAATGACACAATTTATTAAACAAGTAGCAGTTTTTATACCCTACATGTGTAAATTTAGCCTGTGTTTGATCTAGAGCAAAGCTTTTCATATTTTTACACATGACAATTGCTTAACAACTATACTGAAACAAGTAGTTTTTTTTTTTTTTTTTTTTTTACTTTGAAAGAGTCCCCTTGAGTTGAAGAAAAAAAATCAAGGATCATTCAAGTTTTGATAAACAAATCATAATTATGAACAAACAATTCAGAATATGTCCCCCTAAAATATGTCTTCTCTGGCTCCTTTGGTGTCATTAGACCTTCTCACAAAATAAGCTAGTGCCCTTGATTTTAAATAATTTTATTTAAAGGCCTAAGAAAAACACGGTTTCAGGCTCCCAAATTCTAATTAGCAGATATGAGTGAACCCCCTAAAATATGTCTTCTCTGGCTCCTTTGGTGTCATTAGACCTTCTCACAAAATAAGCTAGTGCCCTTGATTTTAAACAATTTTGTTTAAAGGCCTAAGAAAAACATGGTTTCAGACTCCCAAATTCTAATAAGCAGATATGAATGAATTAAAAGAAGAAAGAATCAATAAAATAGCAGATATATGACATGTAGAATATTAGAGGACACTTTTATTGCTTATCCAAAATCCATTCTTTTCACACTAGAACCTCAACCTTTTTTTTAAAGGCATATTTCACTGTATAATATTTTTGGAGGCATCTGGAATTTGAATCTTGAGATGTCAAATTCTTAAGAGATGTATGTCATGGTTATATGGGGGTGTTTGAAGGTACATTTCTCACAAAAGCAGCAGTGTGTGGTCTGTATTGTCAATGCAATGTGAATTCTGTGCAGAAATTCAGAACTCTCTTGGTTTCTACCATTTTTTTTTTGTTTGTTATTTTTTCATGTAAAGTTCTTCAGGCTCATATTTGGGACCTGAGATACATTTTGAATGGACTTTCATCCTTACCTAAAATGACAAGTTGTTTTTTATGGCCTAAAATTTTTAAAAAAGACAACAAAAATGGATACAATTGTATATACATACTAAGCAGTAAATGCATAGTCATTTTTTGAATAAATTTTTTTGTTATCATAGTACTGTTTATATAAATTTATATTAAAAAGCAAATCAACTTTGTTAAACATATGCTCTTTCTAGTCAAAATAAGCCAGTGCTCTTAGCTTAAGAGTTATATATCACTTTGCTGTTCTTATAGTGCTTTCATGTACTTTAGAGTATTTGGTGCTTACTGCAATCCCAGGAGATGGGCAGAAACAAATTTGTTAGGATTTAATGCAGATGAGGAAGCTAAGAGTCAAAGGGGTTAAGTAAGATGCTCAAAGTCACCTGATGAATTTCTGTCAGAACTTGTATTAAAACTAGGTCTTCTCTACTCAGAACTCTACATTTACTGTATGACTTCTGTGATAACAATCAGTAACTACAGTCACTACTCTATTTGTCAGAACACTTCCTTCCATTGTTTATTATTTTAATCTATTTCAAAGGAATATCAAGTGAGTGAATCACAGAAGGTTAAGTTTGATAGGGATTTTAGAGAAACTATTCCACCCTCTACTGCAATAGATGTTAAAGTATATCCCTTGACATTGCTTCTATAACACTTCTAGAGTCAGAGAGCAGTTTTATTAACTTGAGAAAATATTATGTGAAAGTGCTATTTTACATGGATGAAGTACTTAGAGTTTGAGAGTAAAAATAAATGCAGAGTGTACTGTATTAGGTAGTGGATTATGGAGGAGCCTCGAAAATTATCCCACCTCACTTCAACCTCCTGAGTCAGCATTAAAAATTAAAAAAAAAAACAACCAGCAAATTCAATGAGAGAGTTTTATTTTCTATGTTCTATGCAGATATGTGCCAACATTCCGGTCCTCACCTCTGGCTGCTGTCAAAGGTCTTACTCTTTGCAAGATAATATACATTGTTTCAGAGGAAGCTATGGGCACTTTTTACAACAATGATACAGTATTTCAGCAGTGTTTTACTACTGGTTAACAGGATTGAACTGTACTAGAAATCTTCTGGAGATACAATTAAGCCTAAGGTTTTGTTAAAGGAAGTAATCGGTGGTGGTGGGCATTGTTATTTTATCTAAGAATAAAATGGGTAAAGATTCTCTGGTAAGGTGATGTTTGAGCTCAGACCTGAAGGAAATGAAGCAGCAGGCATGAGGAAGAACAGCACTGGCAGGGGAAAGAGAAGAGGCCGTCTCTGAGTAGACAGCTTGCCTGACTTTTATGTGTAGGCTCAGCCGAAACAGTTCCAGCACTGTTGTCAGAACCCATTCTTTGGTCATTCACTTGGAGCTCTATTTTACCTGCTGGTATGATTCAGGTGTGTTTTTGTTGCTCTTTTTTTTTTTAAGAGTCAGTGAAGATTTCTTCCATGTCATGGCCAGCAACTGAATCCAAGCTATACCAAAATTTTCACCTGTCTAAAACATCCCTGTTTGATAAACTCTTGTCTGCTTTATACTGGATAATCAATTTCTCAGCCTTATAGCCTTGCATGAGTGACCAAGTTAGAATAATGAGCACCATCCATCTGTTTATTGGTAGCCCTTGCCTGACACCTGGCTTCCCAATGTCTGTTTCCTTCCCAGAACCAACTGTTGATATGGAAGTGCTTTTTCCCCTAGCATCTCTCAGCTTATGAACAATATTCTGAATACAGTGGATGTAATATCATTAAGATGATGAAGCGTCTGGGAAGTATGTCCTTGAAAAGTGGTTTGAGAAACGGAAATTCATCTTGGAAAACAGAACTCTAAACCAACGTATACAAAATCCTTGAAAATGTTTTGAAGATCAAGGCAGTAATTCCAGAAGCATAGTTCTTTATCTAGAGAAGGCATTCCTTCTTAATGTTAGCAGCACTCTGAGTTTTAGGTGGATAGACAGGTGAATGGATCTACATCATTAATATATTGCAGAACTTGCAAATAACCAGACCTTTCTGATAATATAATTGTCTGCTTCTTAAGTGAGTGGCTTCTTCCACCATAGAAAGGTTCATGAAGACATTGGATGACTGTTCTAAAAAAGATATAATAGACATTTCTGCACTGTGTGGAAAATTGGACTAGTTATTAGCTATAGGTTCTTAGAGATCAGTGGTCCCTGCCAACACAACATGGGGCACAAAGAAAAACTTCAGTTATACATTTTTGACTTGTTACTATAGCATAACCTATCCTATCTTAACTATAACATTGTCTTTGATTTTAATTGTGGATAGAAATTTAACATCCCGTGTGGCCTAAGAGAAGTTAATTACCTTTTCTGACCTTGATTTGCTTATTATAGTAATTAAGGGCTTAAATAAAATAATCTCCAAAGTTGCATTTACTGCAAAATGTCATAACATGATTCTGTGAGTCAAGGAAATTCTCTGGGGAACTGGTGGTATCGTCTATTACACATGCACTTGGTGTAGCTGTTTGGGTAAATAATCTGTCACTCATTATGGACAGAGGATGCGATGGTCAGATGGCATCACTAACTCAATGAATCTGAGTTTGAACAAACTCTGGGAGATAGTGAAGGACAGGGAAGACTGGTAGGCTGCAGTTCATGGGGTCACAGAGAATTGGGCTGACTTAGCAACTGAACACCACTATGGACAGAGGATTGACTTCCCTGGTGGCTCAGATGGTAAAGCGTCTGCCTCCAATGCTGGGGACCCGGGTTCGACCCCTGGGTCAAGAAGATCCCCTGGAGAAGGAAATGGCACCACACTCCAGTACTCTTGCCTGGAAAATCCCATGGACAGAGGAACCTGGTAGGCTACAGTCCATGGGGTCGCAAAGAGTCAGACACGACTGAGCGACTTTACTTACTTGGGGATTTCAGTTAGAAATGAAGACATGCCACAACATTTTTTGATGGAGAGTTTAATAAGCAGAACTATTTTGAGATCTTACAAAATCTTACTATTCTACCCAGGGTAATTAATGTGGAAAATTTCCTTTCTCTGTGGTACAAGAATGATAAATGCCAATTATAGATTTTTTTTATTCCAAGTGCTGCATAAACAATATCACACCAAGCACCCTACTTACTTATGTATCTACATATGTATGTATGTATATATATATGTATGTATGCATCTGTCTGTCTAACCTAGGAATTGATGCTATTATTTTCCCAGTTTTGCTAATGAAGAAACCGAGGTTTTCAGAAAATGAAATACCTTCTCAACCAATTTAGCAGTGATAGGTTCTGACAGCAGGTTTGTCTGAGTACAAAGCCAAGGTTCTTAATCTCTAAAATATTTCTGGATAGTTTAAATGGAGAAAATTTTGTAAGTATGGTATTTCAAATTTAGTCCCATCCTCTTGCATATAAGGGCTTCCCTAGTAGCTCAGCTGATAAAGAATTCACCTGTAATGCAGGAGACCGTAGTTCAGTTCCTGGGTCTGGAAGATCCCCTAGAGAAAGGATAGGCTACCCACTCTAGAACTCTTAGATTACATTGGTTGTTCAACTGGTAAAGGATCCGCCTGCATGCAGGAGACCTGGTTCAATCCCTGTGTTGGGAAGATGCCCTGGAGAAGGGAAAAGCTTTCCACACCAGTATTCTGGCCTGGAGAATTCCATGGACTATAAAGTCCATGGGGTCACAAAGAGTTAGACACGACTGAGCACCTTTCACTTTCACTTTTCTTTCATATAAAGATAAATTGACCTCTTCTACCAAATTCACTCTGTGTCTTTCAATTTTGGTTCATACTGACTTTATAAAAATTATTTCTATTATCTTTTTAAAAGTTTCTCTTCAATTTCAAGAAATTTCTTTGTAGTTCTTTTCTTTATTGCACTTTTTTCACATTTGCCTTTCCACACTACTTCATTTATAATATACATCTGTGATGTTCTTTTACTTCGTATAATTTTAAGTTTCCAATTCCAAATAACAAGTAAAGCAGAGCTAAATTATAAGCTGTGTGGGTTTCTATCACTGTGTGAAAGGCATGTCATTTCTGTATTTTTACTTTCAAGCAACACAGATTGAACTATTCCTAATCAAAAGACTTCCTGTTCTTTCATATCTATTTTTGCATCTTTTCTGACACACTCTTGACATTCTTTTCCTAATGCCATTAACCTTGACTTTGTTCTCTACCTGTTGCATAAGAACTTAGATATTCATGGCCAGCTAGAACATTCTTAGTATGAAATATCAGAATGAAGATAATAAAAAAATTATAAAAAGTAATTTTTGCCATAATGTAATATTGAGAATACAAATGGTTATTTCATTACTCAACAAATCTGAAATCATAATGGCAACAATGTCAAAATAGTACCAAAAAAAAAAAAAAAAACGGTAAAATAAGAGAGAAAACAAAAAATACTATATTTAATCTAACATTGAAAGATTTAAATCTCCTAAGGACTCAATATTTTGCCTACAAGTCCTTACAAACTTTGATGAAGATGAACTATTCTTCATAAAACAGTGATTTTATAGCATTTTGTTTGTAGTGTACATTGTGGTAATCTCCCCTCCAATCCTCCTACCTCATTCCCTTGTATTGCTGCCAGTAATCACAACTCCACAGAGGTGATCCATCACTGTTGAACCCAATTAGAGTAATCCTATTTTTCTTGCATAGTGGATCCCATGGCAAAATGACTGGATCAACAATGAACATGTGACACAATTAAGCCCAGTGAGATCTAAGGACAAGGTAATTGAGGAATTCTGGAGGAGCCACTTCTTGTCCTTCTTAGAAAAAGAGAAAGTTTTCAGAAGCCAAATATTTCTATTTTTGGAGGATGTGGAAGTGAACACTAGAATAGCTGTAGCCATCTGCCCCCGAGAGAAAGCCAGCCTCAGGAAAAGTTATTCCCACATAAAGCAAATAGAAACATACCAAGTCTAGCGCATGTCCTGAAATGCATTTTCCACTTAAGGTGAGCCAATCAAGCCTATTTCTTGTTAAGTCAGTTTGGATTGTGGTTTCTATTAATTAAAACACACATAAGGTGGCTCAGACAGTTAACAATCTGCCTGCAACGTGGGAGACCTGGGTTTGATCCCTGGGTCAGGAAGATCCCCTGGGGAAGGAGATGGCAACTCACTCCAGTATTCCTGCCTGGAGAATTCCATGGACAGAGGAGCCTGGTGGGCTATGGTCCATGGGGTCACACAGAGTCTGATACAACTGAGTGACTAACACTTTCACTTTTTCAGTGGGCCCTAATTGATATGTCAGCCTTTTTGTTTCTTAATTTACCTATTTTTTTTCAATAATAAAGAAATATATACAGGTATTATTATAACCAAATTGTGAAATCAAATAATTTAGACCATATCTCAATATTAGATGCTTTAGAAAAAACTAATCTACAGGGTTGTTTTAGGAAAGTAGTAATATTGAACTTTGAGAGCCAAAGAAACCCTGAAAGATTATGTGTAAAATCTTTGAAATATATAAAGCATACTAATAACAAAAGATAACCATTCCTCCTAAATTCTAATAGAGCAGAAAAGTGTTATTAAGTCCTTGACTCACTTGTATTATTTTTCTTTATTGTTAACCCAAGCTCTCCTCATTAAGCTCCCAGTGACTTGATACGTAAAACTCTCCAACAGCATTATCTGTCTGATGTATGAAGTCAAACCCTGTTGTGTGACTCTCAAGACCTTTCATAATCTGAGTTCTTTCTGCTCCTCCTCTACCTACATGTGTCAGCACAATCCCACCTGCACCTGCAGCTCCAGACCCTTCACAGTTTGGCTGCTCCTCTCCTCCCCTTCTCCATATATTCCATCTTAGCTTTTGCTTCTGTGCTTTTTGGTCAAGCCCTCCTCTCCCTACTCCAAGATCAATACTCTTCTCTGTACATAAACTCTACCACAGGACTTGGTTCTTTGGCTCTGATTATACATCATTGTGCATTCACCTCTAAAGCTTCAGTTTTCTCTGTGATTAGGTTGTTAGATCCTTGAGAGCAAGGAATGAGACTGATATCTCTTGGAATTCACTAGAGCTTCAACTACTGTGTAGTTAAGTAGGTATTAAATGAGTGGGTATTTGATCAATTGACCTTGTGCTTGCTATTTGTCTTACAGATTATTGCACGGATCTAGAAAAAGATTTTAAATATCTGGATTGCCTTAGAACTGCCAGATATAGCAAATAAATATACAGGATGGCCAGTTAAATTTTACTTTCAAATAAATAACAAATTGTTTCGTTTTAGCATAAGTACATCCAATGCAATATTTGGGGTATAATTATACTAAAAAATGACTTGTTTAGTAATTTAAAATTTAAATTTTACTGGATGTCCTTTATTTCATCTGGAAATCCTAAATGGACCAAACCTAAAAAAAAACCGCAAAACTTTGTGTTTAATTTCTTAAGTTAGAGCTAAATATCACATTTATGAATTGTTTAACCTTATATAGATTTGCCAATCAAGTTCTATAGCACATGAAGTTCTCTGCATCATTTCCTCTAGCAGTGGCAACACATAAATGAGTATTCATTATGTAAAAGTCACCATGCATCCTCCTGTACAGGGAAGCAAAAATGAATAAGATGCTTCCTCTGCCCTCAAGTAATTTATAGCCTGGTGGAAGATACAGCTCATTTTAGTCTTATCCCTACTTATGTGCAATGTGGATGTTAATCCATATGGCCAAAATTCTTTTTGGCCTGATCCAGGCCTCCTGGGCAAAGATTCAAGATGACACTATACATTTAGGTTATCAGAAATGAAGAATATTTGCTTTGAAGTATATATTAAATACCTCCTGTCTCTGAAGAATTATATAAACACCATAATCCATCATCCCAAATGAAGATAATTTTCAAAAATTCTTTTAATTAGAATACTTTATTCTGCTTTTGAAAATTAAGTTAGCTTTTATGATGCAGGGCTTCTCTGATAGCTCAGTTGGTAAAGAATCTGCCTGCAGTGCAGGACCCTGGTTTGACTCCTGGGTCAGGAAGATCCCCTGGAGAAGGGAAAGGCTACCCACTCCAGTATTCTTTGGCTTCCCTTGTGGCTCAGCAGGTAAAGAATCTGCCTGCAATGTGGGAGACTTGGGTTCGATCCCCGGGTTGGGAAGATCCCCTGGAGAAGGGAAAGGCTACCCACTCCAGTATTCTGGCCTGGATATGTATGGACATGTATTCAGTCCATGGGGTCACAAAGAGTCAGAAATGACTGAGCAACTTTCACTTTGTGATGGAGATTTTTTTATGGTTCTTAGATATTTAATATGCATTTAATATGCATTTTTTAGCATAAGCAATAGAAATGTATTGCATGACAGTTTTTCCCTCTGAGCTATCACATAAGTTCTTCACAGGTAGATGCCATGCAAACTACTTAATCCAAGTCATTTATTTAGGTTAACAATAGGATCCAATGATTTAGATTTTATCTTTCTGCTGTGTGACCTTGTCTGCTTTAGCTAATGTCTCCAATCTTTTCTGGTCATAGGCAGTGTGTGTTTATGTGTGTGCAAAATTTGATATTAGTTAAAATTTTTTAGTTATATGATATTTATAAGTTGTATACCATATAAACTCAGTGATATTTGTTATAATCAAAGATTTCAAATTCCAGAAACAACAGCATGTTTTCCATAACAGTATTCTTGATTTTTTGTGTGCTTGTGTACATATAAAAGCATTTCTTAGGCTTAACATATAATTCAAGGCTTTAAAACAATGTTAGCTTAACATACAACATACATATTTTCAGTTCTGGAATAGAGAGTACCATATTTTCCCTTTCTTTTGTAAATATAAACATTTGATCTTAACTCATCATCTGTATTTTCTTGAAGAGATCTTAAATTAAAATAAAAATGCATATCCCATAAAGTAATGATTTCCATGGCTATTAACATATCACAAGAAGTTGCAAATGGAGTGGCATTAAAAGGTGATGAAACTATTGGGAAAAGTTATGCTAACTTGAATGATTTGTCAATTACTTAGATAGAAGGCTATAGTTAGCATTATCATTATGCCAATTCTTTGGAGATATGAAATACTCATTTAAAGTATGTGTTTTAGGTTGTCAAAATTACCTTTGGTAGCTCTTCAATTTGATTGGCATCTAGGTAAAGCTCCTCCAATGTCCGTTCAAAGTTAAAAACCTCCTTTGGCACCTGCTGAAGGCTGCAGTGGGAGTAATCCAAAACTGAGATGATTTCTTCTTCACCTCGGAAACATCGGCACGGCACCAGACGGCCAATGATTTTCCGCTTGGTGGTCATCTCCAGGCACTGCACTAGAGAAAAACAGAAAAAAAAAACCCAACTGCTTAACCACCAGCCTTGGAAGGCTTTCTTAAAATATTTAAAGCTTAGAAATTTAATTAGGATATATATTTTATAATTACATAATGCTTTAAAAAAGTTTACATAAGACATGAAATATGCATTATATCATTTAATCCGTAAACAGTTCTCAAAGGTATGTAAGACAGGTTTTTATTACCATTTAACAAATAAAGAAATGGATTCAGAAAGGGGCAGATAGTTCCCATTGTCACACAGGTTTGGAATGGCAGAACTGGACCAGAACACAATACTGACTTAGTGCAAGGCTTACACTTGCATTTGAATCTACAATATAGATTTTTAAAATTTTATACTAATTGCAGTACAGGATAGAAACCTCTAGATTTGTTGGAAAAATATATTTCCTTCATTTCTCCAAAATATTAATAGTCAAGTTTTACCCATAAGGTTTATGATATTCTTTTTGATTCAAATTTATTCCACTAATCAATAATTATCTATTGAATAGTTAATGTGCTCTAGACATTCAACTATGTACTGGGGAGAGAGACATAAACTGAACAAACTCCCTGCTGGATTGGTTATTCACTTCAGAATAAGAATCCGTACTTATGAATCCTTTTATTTTAATGGGAGGAAACAATCACAGCCTGTCACGTCCTGACATGTCTTTCGCTAGATTAGCACCAACCAAATGCTATGAAAACTTGCATGAATCGGTATCATGGCATCTACCACAGTTCATTAAAGTTACTGTTTCTCATGTCATTTTTTCCTTAGACTCTAAGCCTCTTGAGGGTAGAAACTATCTTGTTCATTTTTACATTTGTCTTGGTGTTTGACATACAGTAGACAAACAATAACCAATGTGAACTAAACAAATCAATTCATGGATGAACAGATGGATACATTTGAGAGTCTGTCCCCAACTACCATCAGATACTGGTAAATAGCTTGAAAATCTTCTCATTCTAACTAAAAGGTCACTATCTCTGGAATGTCTCAAGATAAACGAATAGCATCTTCCCCGGAGCTACCAGGCACTAATCTCATCGCTTCCTAATTACTATTTCCCCATGTACTAGGTGGGAGGAGAGGACCTTGTCTTTTTCATCTTTGAATTCATAGTAATAGCATAGTTTGCCATCTGCAGAAACAGTATTGAATGAGCATCAATTTGAAACTTGCATTTTATTCACTGATTTATTTTTACTTATCAACATAAACCTATTGCAGAAAAAGAAAGTTGCAATAGTTGACAAAAACAATGCAGTATTTTGTTTTGAAATGGCTTAGATTAAATCAAATTTGGAAGCAAATGAATACAATATGCTTAAGAGATGGTGAAAGTTCAGCCCAAAGCCACTTTTATTCTCCCTTTAACTTATGAAATTTATAAAATTATATTTTGGGACAGGTTCATGAGTCAGCTCTTACATATGGTTATTTGTACATGGCAATTTGTAGAAGGTTTATCTAAAAACATTAAAAGATGACCTTTCTTCTCCATTAGTTTCTAGCTCTCAAAATCCTACATTTCTTATTTCTGGGAGCTTGAATCACAAGGTTTTGGAATTATTATTTTACCTGACCTTAATTGAAAGCCCTGATTACAGGCTGATCTCTACACAGGATCTAGCACATATTAATAGCCAGTAAATGCATCTAATGTCTCACACATACCAAACATTTGCTATACTAGGCACCTAGCAAATGTTTGTTGAGGTTATTGTAGTTGTAAAAGGTAAGTGATGATGGCTCAGACTATGAGAGTAGCAGTAAGAATAGGAAGAAGTGATGGACTGGCAAGGTATTTAAGAAGCAGAATCCCTAGTGTGAGTGATGGATTAAATGAGAGGTGGAAAGGGTACTGTAGAGAGAAGTCTTAAAAAATTCCCAAGTTTTTAATTTTAGTCTCTAGTAACCACATGACTACTCAGCTCTGATGCCATAAAGCAGACTCAAGGCATTTATCCTGTCTCTATGATTCACGGCTGATGAATCAATTGCTCATACATTGTTTTTACCCAGTACCATACACTCACCCTTTTGTGCCAAACCATGTGGCTATTTCTTGATACCCATCTGTTGCTTCAACTGCAATTTTTTTATTATGAAGAGAAAAAAGAGAATATCCAAGCCTGTACCTGAACCATTTGGTCAGAGTGTTCACCATCCAGGAAGACTTTTGCAATTTAATGCAATTTTAGCACTGCTTTCCCTTTCATTGAAAGCATTGTTCCTCTGATAATCTCACTGCCTGCCAGTAACCTCTTTCTTTAATTCAGTTCAGTTCAGTCACTCAGTCATATTCAACTCTTTGTGACCCCACAGACTGCAGCATACCAGGCTTCCCTGTCCATCACCAACTCCTGAAACTTGCTCAAACTCATGTCCATTGAGTCGGTGATGCATCTAACCATCTCATCCTCTGTCGTCCCCTTCTCCTCTTGCCTTCAATCTTGCCCAGCATCAGAGTCTTTTCTAATAAGTACATTCTGCACAACAGGTGGCCAAAGTATTGGAGCTTCAGTTTCAGCATCAGTCATACCAACGAATATTCTGTGATGATATCTTTAAGGATTGACTAGGTTTGCTGTCTCTCTTTGCTATCAAAGGGACTCTCAAACGTCTTCTCCAACACCACAGTTCAAAAGCATCAATTCTTCAGTGCTCAGCTTTCATTATGGTCCAACTCTTGCATCCATACATGACTACTGGAAAAACCATAGCTTTGACTTGATGGACAATTGTAAGCAAAGTAATGTCTCTGCTTTTTAATATGCTGCCTAGGTTTGTCATAGCTTTTCTTCCAAGGAACAAGTGTCTTTTAATTTTGTGGCTGCACTCACCATCTGCAGTGACTTTGAAGCCCAAGAAAATAAAGTCTGTCACTCTTTCCACCATTTCCCCATCTATCTGCCATGAAGTGAGGGGACTGGATGCCATGATCTTCATTTTATAAATGCTGAGTTTGAAGCCAGGCTTTTCAGTCTTCTCTTTCACTTTCATCAGGAGGCTCTTTAGTTTTTCTTCTCTTTCTGCCATAAGGGTAATGTCATCTACATATCTGAGGTTATTGATATTTCTCCTAGCAATCTTGATTCCAGCTTGTGCTTCATCCAGTCCAGCATTTCACATGATGTACTCTGCATATAAGTTAAATAATCAGGGTGATAGTAAACAGCCTTGACATACTCCTTTCCCAATTTGGAACCAGTCCACTGTTCCACGTCCAGTTCTAACTATTGCTTCTTGACTTGCATACGGGTTTCACAGGAGGCAGGTAAGGTGGTCTGGCATTCCCACCACTTTAAGAATTTTCCAAAGTTTATTGTGATCCACACATTCAAAGGCTTTAACATAGTCAAGAAGCAGAAGTAGACGTTTATCTGAAATTCTCTTGCTTTTCTATGATCCAACGGATGTTGCAATTTGATCTCTGGCTCCTCTGCCTTTTCTAAATCCAGCTTGAACATCTGAAGTTCTCATACTGTTGAAGCCTAGCTTGGAGAATTTTGAGCAGTACTTTGCTAGCACGTGAGATAAGTGCGATTGTGCAGTAGTCTGAGCATCCTTTGGCATTGCCTTTCTTTAGCAATGAGAACTGACCTTTTCCATTCTGTGACCCCTGCTGAGTTATCCAAATTTGCTGGCATATTGAGTACAGCACTTTAAAAGCACCATCTTTTAGGATTTGAAATAGCTCAGCTATAACTGTATCACCTCCACTAGCTTTGTTTGTAGTGATGCTTCCTAAGACCCACTTGACTTTGCACTCCAGGATGTCTGGATCAAGGTGAGTGATCACACTATCATGGTTATCTGAGTCATTAAGATCTTTGTGTAGCTTTTCTGTGTATTCTTGATACCTCTTTGAGATATCTTCTGCTTCTGTTAAATCCATACTGTTTCTGTCCTTTATTGTACCCATCTTTGCCTGAAATGTTCCCTTGGCATCTCTAATTTTCTTGAAGAGATCTCTAGTCTTTCCCATTCTATTATTTTCCTCTATTTCCTTTGCACTGATCACTTAGGAAGACTTTCTTATCTCTCCTTGCTATTCTTGGGAAATCTGTGTTCAGGTGGATATATCTTTCCTTTTCTCCTTTGCTTTCCTTCTCTTCTTTTCTCAGCTATTTGAAAGGCCTCTTCACACAACCATTTGACTTTCTTTTTCGTGGGTAAGGTTC
The DNA here is from genome assembly GCF_023699985.2 of Odocoileus virginianus. Classification (NCBI taxonomy): domain Eukaryota; kingdom Metazoa; phylum Chordata; class Mammalia; order Artiodactyla; family Cervidae; genus Odocoileus; species Odocoileus virginianus. Next base: position 57,197,080 of record NC_069678.1, read on the forward strand.
TGCTCTTTCTCATTTCAGTTCACTACCTCTAGAGCCCATTGATGACTTGGTTTCTAATTTATGGATTATCTCTCCATTGTAATTCCTTCCATTCCTGATTCATACTCCTTAGACATAATAGCTTTCAACTTTCTCCACCCTGTTTCTAAGAAACTTAATTGTAGTGCTACTCCATGATTTTTCTCTTACAGATTTTTGCTATATAACATGGTGGTTTACCTTTTCTAACAAATTCTCACACACTTATAACCAACCAAAATATATATAGCAATTTTGTTTTAAATTAATAAAACATTTTACTATAGCTATAAATATCACTATAATTCAATTACATTTGATTTCTTCTGCATCTCATTTCTTTAAAAATTGCTTTATGTTTTTCTTTTCTTTTTTTAATGTATCTTTCACTCATTCAAGTTGCTGGCTATCTCCTCTTCTCTTAGTAGTGAGAAGCATGTATTCTGTCATTTACCCCCAGGATGACCTTTCAGGAACATTCTACCTTCCTGCTTCTGTCTGGAGTGGTTCCTTTTCTAGATCTTATACACACGCACACACACACACACACACACACACACGTCTGTGTATGTCTGTGCATGTGCGTGTGTGTCTGTGTATCTGCATGTGTGCGTTTGATCCTGGAATATCTCATTATTGTCATTCTGTAAATTTTACATTTCTTTCTTCTGTTTTATTCCTATTTCCTGGACCCCATGTCTTTCTCTTTCTAGACTTACTGAACTATAACATCCAACAATGAAATATAACATCCAGTAACTCATTGAGAGAGAATATACAGCAGGAACATATTTTAGGCTTCTGCGTATATGATCATGGTTTCACCTACAAATAAATTTAAAGTTTGGTCAGATACATACCTCTAGGTCAGAAGTAATTTTCTCTACAAATTTGAAGTAATTTTTAATAGATTATTTTCTAGCTTTCAAGGTTGTCAGGAAATCTAGCTCCATTACTATTCAAATTCCTGTTTTACGCCCACTTTCCCCTCTGCCAGAACATTTTAGAACTTTTATCTTATTTTTAGTCTTTTGAAATCTCATGATGATGTGCTTTGGTATGTTTTTAATCATTTGCTGGGTACTCAACAGGCCCTTTCACTTATCCTTCACTTGTTAAATTTTCTAATTTTTTTAAATTGAGAATTTCCTCCTCTTCATTGTTTTTATTTTCTTTTTATGCCATCCTGATTAGTTGGACCTACTTCTTAGAATTATCTGGTAATGCAATTCTTTTTTCTTTTGTAATTTTCATGCCTTTGGTCTTTTTGTTTTATTTTCTGAGAGACTGTCTCAACTTCATCTTCTAAACCCATCTCCTGCATTATCTTTTATCAGGTAACATATTCATACTGTCCAAAAATTATTTGTACATTGCTAAATCATGCTCTTTTTTCACAGTATCATGATTCTATTTCAGGGTGCCATATCACTTTCATTTCTTTCAGAAGATATCGTTGTTAAGTTGCTAAGTCAAGTCTGAATCTTTGCAACCCTATGGACTGCAGAATACCAGGCTTCTCTGTCCTTCACTATCTCCTGGAGTTTGCTCAAATGCATGTTCACTGAGTTGGTGATGCTATCGTATCGCCTCATCCTCTGTCACTCCCTTCTCCTCCTGTCTTCAGTCATTCCCAGCATCAGGGGCTTTTCCAATGATTTGGCTTTGCATCAGGGACCCAAAGTATTGGAGCTTCAGCTTCAGCATCAGTCCTTCCCACGAATATTCAGGGTTGATTTCCTTCAGGATTGATTGGCTTGATCTCCTTGCAGTTGAAGGGATGCTCAAGAGTCTTCTCCAGCACTCCAATTTGATAGACTTTTTTGTGTGTGTGCCTTTTCCCCCTTGTTCCTTGCATTTATTCTGAGTTTTATTTTCTGTTTGTTTCTTTTGGTCTTTATCTTTCATGATAGAGGTTTTTCACAAGTATCTGGTGATCCCTGGCTGTCCTTCAATTTTGAAGAGTGACTCCCTACAGAGCTAATTGGAAGCTTTGTATGCATAATAGGTTTCACTGCAGGATGACTGGCAGTAAGTCAAAGAATGTTCTGGTCTTCAGTCTGAGGCATAACTATGAAGTTTGGTAAATAAGGATCTAAGTCAGTTTTTCTATTTTCACTACTAAGTTTCTCCAGTTCTTTGTCTGGTACTTGTCTCCAAGACTCTCGAGGAAGGCTACAAAGCAAATTAATTTTTGTATCCCTTTGTGGGTATATTATACTGTAGCTGACAATGTACTTTTTATGCATATAAATATAAGCTACATTGTTTTTCCCTGTCTTCTTAAAATTTGTTGAAATCTCTTATCTCCTGGTGTCTTTTCTTCAATTTTCTCTCTCCTTGTGATTACATGCATTTAAAATTCTCTTTTAGTTTGGTGGAATATTGGCTGTAAGTTCAGCTCAATAAGGTAGGTGGGAGATTAACTTTCATGTTTAAAGGAACGTTCTCCTTTCTTTAATCCCTTTCATACTTTTAATCCCTTCTTATCTGACCTACTAGGAGCATTGGACTAGAACCACATTTTTCTTTCACAAACACTCTCTTTCTTTTGCTCCCCTGACTTCACACTCTTCTGACATTTATCCTTCTGCTTCGGTTCCTCAATTTCAGTCTTTTAAGAAGATCCATCTTCTCTTCCAAACACTGACATTTAAAATATTAGCGTTATTCCCCGGCTAGTCTTGTTGCCCTTTTAATTGTATGCTCTCTCCCCTTCAGTCTTTACAATCTAACTCACCTTTCCCAACTCTTTTCGTTTAACTTTGATGAGTAGTGGCTTTGAAGTTTTTCAAATTTCTACTCAGATTTATTTCCCTCATCATTTCCACTTTGTGTTTTATGAGCATCTCAAACATAACAATGTTCAAAATTGAAGTGATGCTTTTCACAGGTATGGAGTCCATCATCATCATCAAGAATTTAGACACTGAAGCCAATTCCTTGGCTGTATGACTCTCAGCACATATTTAACCTCTATCTGTTTAATCATCTCTAAGATCAGAGTACATACCAGGCTTGTAGAATTGCATCATCTGGTTTCAAGTATTCACTAAATGTTCTGCCCAAACCTCCTCTTCCTGTGTGCTGGGTCTCAGAGAGCAGCCACACAGTTCACCTAGTTTCTCAAGACAGAAAGCTTAGCAATATTCTTGACTCCTCTCATTCTCTCACTTTCCACATCCAACAATCACCAAGTCCTAATCCTTCAATAGCCAAAACTTATGTTGATTCAGGAATATTTTTCCTGAACTTCCAGCAATGTTGTTCATTTATTATCTCCTGGTGATGTACCTGTCTCTCTCACTCTATTTTTCTCCCACCACTGTGAAGCTGGGGTGACCTTTTAAAAACACAAATATTATGCCACCTTCTTACTTCAAATACTTCAATGTCTCCTCTCTGCCTTCCAGACAAAGTCAGAAGTTTTTTACTGTGGCTCGCAAGTATGACACTATCCTCTGGACGGACCACTGCCCTCCACACAGACCCAGGGCTCTGTTCTGCCTGATTAGGCACCACTCTTGTCCTCGTTTTCGGTGCTCTTTGGAATCATGGCTTCTTGTGCCACGATCAGGACTACCTGATCTTTTTTTCTATAAAGGTCTTCATAAATAGCTCTGCTTTTGCACAGGGCACATTTCCTTGCTCTTTTCTAAAAATTTAGTTTAGAAGGGAAAATAGCCTCTCTTTATTCAATATGTTCCAGCTGTGTCCTCTTCTCTATATGTTCCAATTGTATGCTGCAATACCCTTTGATCACATTTCGATTACTTATTCAAATGAATCTTGTTCACTAGATTGACACGTCTGTAGGAGAGAGACCATGTCTAGCCTTTCAACAACATATATTTCTAGTAACTTTAGTATTGAATATCTGGTTCAGAGTAGGTACTTTAAAAATATTAACTGTATTAGTGAATGAATATGAGAACTAAAGATGATTATAATGACTTTTATTTATATAGCTTTGGAAAATTTCAAAATTTATAATCTATTATCTTGTTTTATCAAGACAAATAGACATCCATATATTATTGTATTTCAATAAAAAACTAATTAAGGTTTAGTGAGTTTGTGACATGCATAAGGTCACACACAGAGTAATTAGTAGACTGAGATTAGATCTCATTTTTCCTGACCCCAAAGCCACCATTGTTTTCCCCCGATTAACAGTAAAGCATTGCATTTACAGTGATATTTAGAAAGCAATATTTGAGAATTTATCAAACATGAATTTATCAGTAGTTTTACCACACACATTTGATGGTTATTTACACACAGAATACTTCATAGGTACAAATAGAATGAAGGGGTAGCAGTGAGGGAAATAACATTGCTCTCTTATCTAATGATAAAGACTTTAAATTTTTTTGAATGTCAAAAGTATGGAAATATCATACGGTAGGATGAAAAAAGTGTTTCAGGAATTGAATAGGTCATAACACACAAGAAAGCACATAAATGTTACACGCATGATATACAGAAACATCATTTGCTTTTTTCCTGAAACATGACCATTGCCTGGTATACTATAGAAGTATACAGCTTCATATCTAGTATATGAACTGTGACTCAGAAGTAACCTGATTTCCTGTTTTACTATATACCCTCAGCAAATATCCCAAAGAGGGAATTTTAGATTTTCAGGTTTTCAAAGGGACTTAAAAAGGCAAGAGAAAAATATTCATCTCTTCCTGTTAGCATCCTTCCAATAAATTCCATAAATCAAAGTTGAGAGTATTATTTTTTGGATTCTTACTGCATAGATTCTCTTCTCTCTTGAACCTCATTTTTTAAAATCTAAATTGAAGAGCTAAAGGGAATTTTTCTACAACCAAAGCATACAGCCAACAGTCTCCCTATCAACATTCTCTGAATCAAATACATTTAAATAGCAGTGCTCGCTAACACAGCCTAAACTAGCTGAAGAAGCAGAAAGACTCATCTTGATATATTCCTCAAATCCTTCTCTATTCATAATTTAAACCAAAGAGAATTTCAACCACTTGAGAATTATGCCTGCAGAGGTTGACTCAAGCAATAAGAATATGTGTATCAAAACATCTGATTTTCGTACCTTTGCGTTCTCTAGGATTTGTAGACCCATTATACCAATTTTATCCTTGCCTAATATTTCATCCCTGGAAAGTTAAAAGGACAATGGCAAGTTCAATCTTTCCAAGATTTCTTGTGATAAATACTCTGGCTGTCCTCATTAGTTGGCACGGTCTTACATTTTTCAAATGACAAATGTTTCTAATTTATTCACTGAGAAACCCTTTGCCACAGGAATATGGAAACCTGCCAACCTCTCTCCATGTCCTACTTCAAGAAACATCTTTAAAACCATTACTTCACCTGAAGTAGTCTCTGAAACTCCCTCATCAAGACAGCATACATGGTGATTCTTGGAATCCAAGTGGAGCATCTGAGGCTTGTTTGTTTTTTGATTGTTCACATACTCACATTTCAAAAATACTCAGATTGCATGGGTTTGTTTTCATCCTATCATTACAATATCTGAAAGCCCGCAAGTGTTATTCACAATCCGATTTGCTATCCTTATAAGGAAACCAGTTTGTCTTCAAGATCAAAGGACTGTTATTAGGATAAACACATTTATGGTCTTTAATGCTGATATTACCACATCAGCAATCAAAACAAGAAATCAGAAAGGAAAGGATGGTGCCTGGTACCAAGAAAAGGCTTTTTAAATACTTCTAATTCAGCTCTTAGGCAAGTGACTTGTTTTAAGACTAGCAGTGCTTCCATTCTCTTTCCTTACATATTTCCCAGGAATTTTCATCCACTGACCAGAAGGTCTCTTTCTACAAAAGATTCTTAATATATACCATCATCTCTGATTTAGTTTCTAACTGCTTAATGAGTCACCTATCTTTAAGTACAATTCAACTGTTCTAAAGCAGAACTTGAAAATATTTGCTAAGCTCCTACTCTGTACCAGACATTGTGCTTTCCTTCTTGATTTCTTGCTTTGGTTAGTTGTGTTTTAATTCTCTTAATGCTGTTCATTGGAGTCATCTTTTACTTCTCCTTTCTTTCCTTCTATATTAGACATTCAATACTGTCTAATAATGTCTAATAATGTCTAATAATGTCTCCCCTTTCCTTTCTTTACCATTCAGTCAATCTAGTTCAGGCTCAGCATCTCTTAGTAGTACTGCCCAAAGTAATATGGTACAAAAGTATACTATTTCCAGACATCCTTCCCTTACAATCATTTATTCAGCAAATTAAATGTCTACAATGCCACTGCAATGTTGTAAAGTAATTAGCCTCCAACTAATAAAAATAAATGGAAAAAATAAATAAATAAATGTCTACAATGTGTTAGGCACTGGGTTATATGATGGGAAGAACCAGTGAGCAAAGAGCTATGTTCCCTGATCTAATGAATTCCCTGGATAGTGAGAGAGATAAATATTGAACAAAAAATTAAGCAAATAAATCCATACTTGTACATTGTGATAACTGGTATAAAAGAAAATATTAGAGATTTATCCATTTTATATATTTACACATAACATAGCTTGATTAATTCTCTAAAATGCATGTCCATTCCTTAGTTCTAAAAGCGAGTGTACATTTTTAAATAAAATATTTCCTAGTTCATATCCCCAGGTCATATCTTCTTCTAAGACATAAGCAAGCTGTGTTAGCAAATTGAGACCTAAGAGATCTTCAGGATAAAGAGATAAGCTTCTTTTTGTTCAGTGTTTCCTAAACTGCTTAAAATTTAAAACATATAAAATGTTACAGTTTATCAACATAATTAGTCTTCTAAATCACACATTTTAGGAAAGGCTGTTCTACAAGATTCTTTAGCTTGATAGTCAATCAAACTTTTCAGCTATTTTATCTAGTACTTTCAAGTCTATGTTCTATCTTATACCATCATTCAGTTCAGTCTCTCATTCATGTCCAACTCTTTGTGACCCATGGACTGCAGCACGCCATGCTTCCACGTCCATCACCAACTCTTCGAGCTTACTCAAATTCATGTCCATTGAGTAGCTGATTCCATCCAACCATTTCATCCTCTGTCATCCCCTTCTCCTCTGCTTTCAATCTTTCCCAGCATCAGGGTCTTTTCCAAGGAGTCAGTTTTTCATGTCAGGTGGCCAAATTATTGGAGTTTCAGCTTCAGCATCAGTCCTTCCAATGAATATTCAGGACTGATTTACTTTAGGATTGACTGGTTTGATCTCCTTGCAGTCCAAGGGATTCTCAAGAGTCTTCTCCAACACCACAGTTCAAAAGCATCAATTCTTCAGCACTCAGTTTCTTTATAGTCCAACTCTCACATCCACACATGACCACTGGAAAAACCATAGCTTTGACTAGATGGACCTTCGTTGGCAAATTAACATCTCTGCTTTTTAATATGCTAGGTTGGTCATAACTTTTCTTCCAAGGAGCAAGCATCTTTTAATTTCATGGTTGCAGTCACCATCTGCAGTGATTTTGGAGCCCCCCAAAATAAAGTCTCTATTTCCATTGCTTCTCCATTTTCCATGAAAGATGGGACTAGATGCCATGATCTTAGGTTTCTGAATGTTAAGTTTAAAGCCAACTTTTTCATGCTCCTCTTTCACTTTCATCAAGAGGCTCTTTAGTTCTTCACTTTTTGCCATAAGGGTGGTATCATCTGCATATCTGAGGTTATTGATATTTCTCCCAGCAATCTTGATTTCAGCTTGTGCTTCATCCAGGCTAACATTTCACATGATACACTCTGCATGTAAGTTAAATAAGCAGGGTGACAATATACAACCTTGACATACTCTTTTCCTGATTTGGAACAAGTCTGTTGTTCCGTGTCCAGTTATAACTGTTGCTTCTTGACCTGCATACAGATTTCTCAGGAGGCAGGTCAGGTGGTCTGGTATTCCCATCCTTTTAAGAATTTTCCACAGTTTGTTGTGATCCACACAGTCAAAGGCTTTGATGTAGTCAATAAAGCAAAAATACATGTTTATGGTATTACCATAGAGTACTAGGATTGATACACTGATCCATTTTCTTCTATGTCAATCCTGCCACTCTATGGTAATACCATTCTATCTTTACATTGAATAATTTTATTTTTGGTTATTATAATTTGTTTGCAGGTCTTTCAACATCACAGTAGTTTATTTCTCCATCTGCTAACACACATTGCTTGTGCTCTGATAGAAAAGAGATCCTCAGATATTGAATTTGGATCACTTATGAAGCTCAAATTTTTCTTTTTCAAGTCTTCTCTACGTGTTCCAGACTATAAATAATGCTTCTTGCCTTGTCTTCTTCCTCCTCCTCCTTACTATTATTATTATCATCTTAGCACTAACTAAAGAATCTCACCATAAGGATAACAGAATCAACCCTTAAAAAAATCTCAAGAGGAGATTTGTACTGAGTAGTGGCAGTTATGAGCTTATTCAAAAATCTCTCTTTGGAACTTCCCTGGTGGTTCAGTAGTTAAGAGTTGGGACCTAGTTCCCTGACCATGGAACTAGTTCCAAATAAGTTAACAAGAACCAGAACAAAATAACCCAACATTCTCCATATGGTATCACATAGGTGAATAACAATATTTTAATAATTCTGTCCTTCTTCCATACATCCTTTCCTAGAATTTTTATCTACTGGCTTACTTAAAGATGTAAATATGACTATAGAGGACAACAGAAATCAAACTTCAGTTTTTGCTTAAAATAACCCAAGTTCCTGAAAAAGTTCTAACTCTGTAATAAAATGTTACAGTTATATTTCTTGAAGAAATTTGCTTTCAGGCAAATTTTCAACATTTGCTCTAAGTATCCTGAACCATGTGAACCTGAGTCATGACCAGGATGAAGTAACAAATTTCTAAGTATTAAGGTATTCTCAAAAATTTAACTTTCAAAAGGTGGTAATCTAAAGTAATGAGTCTCTGGAATAACATCCGAAGCCTTGTTTATATAGAGATACAGAATAAGAAAATGGAAGAGAAATAGTCAGATATAGGCAATTCAATTAATAGTATCTTAGGTTTGGTTACAACCTTAGTCTAATCACTTATCTCATCCTTGAATAAATTACTTAGATGATAGTCTTATACCTTGATAGCTCTTGAGATATTTTTATTATATTGTATAAGATAATTACTTATGTTCCTGATGACTAATTATGAAAAAGATCAGTCAGCATGATTTATTGAGAAGCCAGAGATACATATAGTACATTTAGAAGTAGTTTAATCAAATATTTTATTTAATAAAAATTGGGGAACATGATGCTTAATATTTATTTTTGTAAAAATTTCACCTTATGTGAAATACTTTATTCTACACCTTCTTCCAAAGATTTGAGTACGAGCTTAAGAGAAAGCATTTTCCATGCAGTTGTCTCAGCTAAGGGATCTCTTGCCTTTTATGAAGTGGCACAATGTCAATATGGTTCCCTTCACAAGGCATGATGAAACACCCATCTTTTCAATCTGATATAAACAACATTGAGAAAGCATTTTAAAATGGTATTTCATACTACTTTATATTCATTCTTTAATTAGAAGTATAGATAACTTCTGATATTATCTCTGTTTATTAATATTTTAATTAATGCTCATGATGGTGGTACTTGTGCCTTTAGGATAGTTAGAGCAAATGTTGAAAATTTGAACTAAATAAACAAGGCTTCTGGTAATAATCTTTTAATCAATTAAGTTTCTTTGGATTTAAATTTAGGCAGTTACTTTATAACTGGAAAGATTTTAAGAGACTCATGAAACATGTAAGCCTGCTTGAGGTCACCCTTGGGCTGAAAGAAGTGTTAAAAGAAAATTAATTTAAAAAGATTTCTGCAAGGAAGTTAATAGCATGTGAGAATGCACTCATAGATTCAATAATTGCTAAATGACAAACTTATGGAAGCTTAATATGGAAGAATCAGAGGCTCATTTTAAAACTGAAATATTTTGCTATGATTCTGAATTATGTTCATTGTTAGTTTCTGATATGAGATTAAAAGAATAATTTCAAACAAGAATTTAAAACATCCTGGGTATTTAAATACGTATCTTTATTTACTTTATAAGTAATAAACATTATATATGAAATTTTTTGGTTTATATTCTTACTGAATTTAATAATTTAGGAGACAACAAAAGGCAACAGGTTTTGAGAGAATTAAGAGAGTAAAATCAGCAGCAAAGTTTTGGAAATAGAATTGGAAGAAGCCTAAAGAAGGCAGGTGACATCTCTGAATGAATAGGGCGTGCTAGTAGATAGAATAAACTTCAAAAGGACCACATTACCAGAATAATCACTACTAAAATTCAAATCTGAACATGTGTAAAACTCTTTTCAGGCTTCCTGCTACCTCACCATGAATTCTGTATTTGCAAGCTGGGTGTATAATCCTCTGCCAAGACTTCAGTCTCCTCCTGGACCACACTCATACCTTATCTTACATGTCTCTTTGCCTTTCCTGATCTTCTCATGAACCATCTTGCCTGCTTATCTCTCCTCATTATCCTTCCTTATCCTTTTTCAACTAAATTCAAGGATTATCCTTGTAGAAAACTGTTCCTCTACTATCCCTATTACAGGTGAATTGTGTCCTCCCCAAATTCATGTGCTGAAGTTCTAACAATTAGTGCCTCAGAATGTGAACCCTTTGAAAACAGAACTGCTGCAGTACAATTAGTTAAGATGAAGTCCGACCACTGTAGGGAAGAGCCCTACTCCAGTATCACGAGCATTCTTAGAATAATGCACATGAAGAAGGAGACACATATAGAGGAAAAATGGAGAGAGACATGGAGAAGATGTCCATCGATAAGCCAAGAAGAGAGTCGTGGAACAGGTCTTCTCTCACAGTCCTCAGAATGAACCTTTAGTATTCCTACTCTCCAGCATTATGAGACAATGAATTCCTGCTGGGTGGGCCACCTAATGTGTGATCTTTGTTATAGCAGCCTTAGCAAACTAATAGAACCTTTTTCTTCAGCTTCTGAGCAAAAGTTAAGTATCTCTTCTTCAGCATCTATAAAACCCAGGATCCAATTTCGCAAAGACTTATTAAAATTGTTTCCTTGTGAATCTCTTTTGGTAGTATTAATTAGACCATGAACTCTCTCTTCTTCTGTTTGTTCTCTTAGTCTAAGGCTGACATGCTATGTGAAGCTCTCTTTTGTACAGATTAATGAATAGAGGGAAAGAAGGAAATTTTGTTTGGCCTTAGAGTCGCCAACTTGTTTCAAAAGTGAAAGCTGTTCCATCATGTCCGACCCTTTGCGATCCCATGAACTATATGGTTCATGGAATTCTCCAGGCCAGAATACTGGAATGGGTAGCCTTCTAGATTCCTTTCTCCAGGGGATCTCCGCAACCCAGGGATTGAATTCAGGTCTCTTTGCAGGCAGATTCTTTACCAGCTGAGCTACCAGGGGAGCCTTGAAGATTTAAAACTGCAATTTCAGATGCAGGTGAAAAAGCATAAATTAGATATTCTGAAGAACAATATGTGTGATATTACAGAATGAATAAACAGAATAAGCAATCCCTCTCTATCTCAGAAATAAACATCCTTAGAAAATAAAAACAACTCTCAATGTCTTTAATTCAGCTTCCCAGGTGGTGCTGGTGGTAAAGAATCTGTCTGCCAATGCAGGAGAAACAAGAGATGCGAATTGGATTCCTGGGTCAGGAAAATTACTTGGAGAAGAGAATGGCAACCCACTTTCAGTATTCTTGCCCGTAAAATCCCATGGACAGAGGAGCATGGCAGGCTATAGTCCATGGGGCTACAGAACTGTACATGATTGAGCAAATGAGCAACTGTCTTTAATCATCACACATGGGGAATATAATAAATTACTTGAATCTAACAATTCAACCGACTCAATGGACATGTGTTTGGGTAAACTCCAGGAGCTGGTGAAAGACAGGGAGGCCTGGCGTGTCGCAATTCATGGGGTCGCAAAGAGTCAGACACAACTGAGCTACTGAACTGAACTGAACTGAACAATTTAACCCAAAGAGTTAAAGATTTCAAAAGTGTCTTGAAAAATTGATATGATGATATATGTAAATAATGGGTATATTTTGTTTAGAAGAAGCGGTTCTAAAAGAAAAAAAGAGATTGCTCTATGTCAGTATGGATATCTTAAATGGGTAGTTGAAGCAAACTGAAGAACATTTGAGAGAAGATAAAAGTAGAAATTATATTACCTTAGAAAATATCCTATTAACTTTCAGATTGTGTGAAATATATATGAATGATACTTTTATAACGAACATTATCACACCAGCACCAAGAGAAAAATAGGAATAATGATAGAAAAGTTGTTTAGATATTTTGGAGACATAATTCTGCTCAATAAAAATTCTCCTATTTAAAATTCTTTGCTATTTTCTTCAGAACACAAAAGCAATGTCTATACCTTATAAAAAATTTGGAAAATATAGAAAAGTATAACAGAAAAATAAAACTCACCATATTTCTATTATCCAGAAATAAAGTACTATTAACATAGTGGAGTATTGTCTATTATCCATTTAAGGTTGCAATTCTGAATACACACATACAGACAAATTCACATGCATACACATACAACATACATATATATTACTAAGATTAAATACATTGCTTTGTGTCATGCTTTTTCACTTAGCATTATACTATGAATATTTCCTCACATCATAAAACATACCTAAAAGCATACTTTTTGAAGACTATGAAATATTGTTGTGAGTACCAATTTATTTGACCAATTTTCTTATTGTAGAAATTTATATAGTTTTCTATTTTCCCAAATTATAACTAATACCTTGATGAAAGTGAAAGTGAAGTGAAGTCACTCCGTTGTGTCCGACTCTTGGTGACCCCAAGGACTGTAGCCCCCCCAGGCTCCTCGGTCCATGGGATTTTCCAGGCATGAATACTGGAATGGGTTGCCATTTCCTTCTCCAGGGGCTCTTCCTGACCCAGGGGTCAAACCTGGGTCTCCCGCATTATAGGCAGATGCTTTACCCTCTGAGCTACCACAACCTCAAATATAAGTTCTTCTGCATTTACTAGGTGAAATGAAATAAAGCTGAACACTTTTATTATTTTTGATAAATACTAATTGTTCAATTATATGTGCCAATTGATAATGTCCAGAATATTGCACCTGGATATCCATTTCCTTGCTCCATTGCCAGTAAATTTCATCAGTTTATTCACAACCTGTGTCAGTTTGAGAGATAGTGTCTAATTTGAAGTGTTTCTAATCTCTTCATTTGTTCCTCCTTTGCTTATAAAATCAGTTTGCTGAATGTACTTGACTCAATAATTATAAATGGTTGTTGTTCAACACACTCAGTCATGTCCGACTCTTTTTGACTATATGGATTGAAGTACGCAAGGCTTCCCTGTCCTTCACTATCTCCTGGAGTTTGCATAAACTCATGTCCACTGAGTTGTTGATACCATCCAACCATCTCACCCTCTGTCACACCTTCTCCTCCTGCCTTCAATCTCCCAGGATAAGGTCCTCAGTTCAGTCAGTTCAGTTGCTCAGTCTTGTCCAACTCTTTGCAACCCCATGAACAGCAGCATGCCATGCTTCCCTGTCCATCACCAGCTCCCAGAGCTTACTCAAACTCATGTCCATCGAGACCCTGATTCCATCCAACCATCTCACCCTCTGTCATCCCCTTCTTCTCCCACCTTCAGTCTTTTCCAGCATCAGGGTCTTTTCCAAAAACTCAGTTCTTCTAATCAGGTGGCCAAAGTATTGGAGTTTCAGCTTCAACATCAGTCCTTCCAATGAATATTCAGAACTGATTTCCTTTAGGATGGACTGGTTGGATCTCCTTGCAGTACAAGGGACTCTCAAGAGTCTTCTCCAACACTACAGTTCAAAAGCATCAATTCTTCATTGCTCAGCTTTCTTTATAGTCCAAATCTCACATCCATACTGACTACTGGAAAAAATATAGCTTTGACTAGATGGAACTTTGTTGGCAAATTAACATCTCTGCTTTTTAATATGCTCTCTAGGTTGGTCATAGCTTTTCTTCCAGGGAGCAAGCATCTTTTAATTTCATGGCTGTAGTCACCATTTGCAGGAAATTTGGAGCCCCCCAAAATAAAGTCTCTCACTGTTTCCATTGTTTCCCCATCTATTTGCTGCAACATGATGGGACCAGATGCCATGTTCTATGTTTTCTGAATGTTGAGTTTTAAGCCAACTTTTTCACTGTCCTCTCTCACTTTCATCAAGAGGCTCTTTAACTCTTCTTTGTTTTCTGCCATAAGGTTGTTCTCATCTGCGTATGTGAGGTTATTGATTTTTCTCCCAGCAATCTTGATTCCAGTTTGTGCTTCATCCAGACCAGCATTTTGCATGATGTACTCTGTATATAAGTTAAATAAGCAGGGTGACAGTATATAGCCTTGACATATTCCTTTCCTGATTGGGAACCAGTCTGTTGTTCCATATGCAGTTCTAACTGTTGCTTCTTGACCTGAATACAGATTTCTCAGGAGGCAGGTCAGGTGGTCTGGTATTCCCATCTCTTGAAGAATTTTCCATAGTTTGTTGTGATCCACACAGTCAAAGGCTTTGGTGGAGTTAATGAAGCAGAAGTAGATGTTTTTCTGGAACTCTCTTGCTTTCTTGGTGATCCAACGGATGTTGGCAATTTGATCTCTGGTTCCTCTGCCTTTTCTAAATCCAGCTTGAGCATCTGGAAGTTCACAGTTCACATACTATTGAAGTCTGGCTTGGAGAATTTTGAGCGCTACTTTGCTGGCATGTGAGATGAGTGCAACTGAGCAGTAGTTTGAGCATTGTTTGGCATTGGCTTTCTTTGGGATTGGAATGAAAACTGACTTTTTCCAGTCCTGTGGCCACTGCTGAGTTTTCCAAATTTGCTAACATACTAAGTGCAACACTTTAACAGCATCATTTTTAGGATGTGAAGTAGCTCAGCTGTAATTACATCACCTCCACTAACCTTGTTCATAGTGATGCTTCCTAAGGCCCAGTTGACTTTGCATTCCAGGATGTCTGGCTCTCAGTGAATGATCACACGATCATGGTTATCTTGGTTATGAAGATCTTCTTTGTATCGTTCTTCTCAGTATTGCTGCTACCTCTTCTTAGTATCTTCTACTTCTTTTAGGTTCATACCATTTCTGTCTTTATTGTGCCCATCTGTGCATGAAATATTGCTTTGGTATCTCTAATTTTCTTGAAAAGATCTCTAGTCTTTCCCATTCTATTGTTTTCCTCTATTTCTTTGCATTGATCACTGAGGAAGGATTTCTTATCTCTCCTTGCTATTCTTTGGAACTCTGCATTCAAATGGGTGTGTCTTTCCTTTTCTCCTTTGCTTTTCGCTTTTCTTCTTTTCACAGCTATTTGTAAGGCCTCCTCAGTCAGCCATTTTTCCTTTTTGCGGTTCTTTTTCTTGGGGATGGACTTGATCCCTGCCTCCTGTGCAATGTCATGAACCTCCTTCCATACTTCTTTAGGCACTCTATCTATAAGACCTAATCCCTTGAATATGTTTCTCACTTCCACTGTATAATCATAAGAGATTTGATTTAGGTCATACCTGAATGGTCTAGTGGTTTTCCCCACTGTCTTCAATTTAAGTCTGAATTTGGCAGTAAGGAGTTCATAATCTGAGCTACTGTCACCTCTCTGCCTTGTTTTTACAAACTGTATAGAGCTTCTCCATCTTTGGCTGCAAAGAATATAATCAGTCTGATTTCAGTATTGACCATCTGGTGATGGCCATGTGTAAAGTCTTCTCTTGTGTTGTTGGAAGAGGGTGTTTGCTATGACCAGTGTATTCTCTTGGCAAAATTCTGTTAATCTTTGACGTGCTTCATTTTGTACTCCAAGGCCAAATTTTCCTGTTATACCAGGTAGCTCTTGACTTCCTACTTTTTCATTCCAGTCCCCTACAATTAAAGGGACATCTTTTTGGGTGTTAGTTCAAGTCTTGCAGGTCCTCATAGAATCATTCAACTTCAACTTCTTCAGCATTACTGGTTGGGGCATAAACTTGGATTACTGTGATATTGAAAGGTTTGTCATTCAATATATATAGTGGATATAATGGTCATGAGTTAAATTCACCCATTCCAGTCCATTTTAGTTCACTGATTCCTAAAATGATGATGTTCACTCTTGCCATCTCCTGTTTGACCACTTCTGATTTGTCTTGATTCATGGACCTAACATTCCAGATTCCTGTGCAATATTGCTCTTTACCGCATTGGACTTTACTTTCATCACCAGTCACATCCACAACTGAGTGTTGTTCTTGCTTTGGCTCCATCTTTTCATTCTTTCTAGGGTTATTTCTTCACTCTTCTCCAGTAGCATATGGGGCATCTACTGACCTAGGGAGTTCATCTTTCAGTGTCCTATCTTTTTGCCTTTTCATACTGTTCATGGGATTCTCAAAGCAAGAATACTGAAGTGGTTTGCCATTCACTTCTCCACGTTTTGTCAGAACTCTCCACCATGACCCACTTGTCTTTGGTGGCTGGCCCTACATGGCATGGCTCATAGTTTCATTGAGTTAGACAAGGCTGTGGTCCATGTGATCAGTTTTATTAGTTTTCTGTGATTGTGATTTTCATTCTGATTAAGATAAGAGGCTTATAGAAGCTTCCTGATGGAAGAGACTGACTGAGGGGGAAAGTGGGTCTTGTTCTGATGGGCGGGGCTATGATCAGTAAATCTTTATCCAATTTTCTGTTCATGGGCAGGGATGTATTCCCTCCCTGTTGTTTGACCTGAGGCCAAATTATGATGGAGGTAATGAGCATAGTGGTGACCTCCTTGAAAAGGTCCCTTGCAGGTACTGCCACACTCAGTGCCCCCAACCATGCAGCAGGCCACCACTAACCCACACCTCTGCCTGAGACTCCTGGACACTCACAGGCAAGTCTGGGTCAACTCTTGTGGTGTCACTTTTCCTTTCTCCTGGGTCCTGGCATGCACACAAGGTTTTGTTTGTGCCCTCCAAGAGTCTGTTTCCCCATTCCTGTGCAAGTTCTGGCAGCTCTATGGTGGGGTTAAAGGCAATCTCCTCCCCAGAGGCTTATGCCATACCCAGGTCTGCTGCACCAAGAGCCCCTGCCCCTGTGGCAGGCCACGGCTGACCCAAACCTCCACAGGAGACACTCAAACACTAAAAGGCAGGTTTGGCTCCATCTCTGTGGGGCTTTCTGGTGTGCACAAGGTTTTGTTTGAGCCCTCGGAGCATCTCTGGTGGGTATGGTATTTGATTCTAGGTCAGGGAGCTAGCTCTTCACATCAGGTGGCCAAAGTACAGGAGCTTCAGCTTCAGCATCAGTTTCCAATGAATATTTAGGGTTAATATTCCTTTGGGATTGACTGGTTTGATCTCCTTGCTGTCCAAGGGACTTTCAAGAGTCTTCTCCAGGATTATAAAAAGAAAACACCTTATTTTTTTATCAGTCATTATTTTTAAATATCATCTTTGGGAATACTTTTCTCTCCTCTGGGACAAAAACTTTTGTCAATCCCATACCTTTCTAAATTTTCAGTTCTAAGAGGAGTCTCATTTAGATAATTAGACTTTTTCTTGGGTAAAGTTTTAATATAGTGTGTGAATAATCCAAATATTTTTGGAAATTTTCTACTGGCCATGGTTTTTATGCAGATTGGTCCATTTTAAGAGAACCAGGTAGTGATTATATAAAGGATACATCTTTATATGTGAAAATTTAATAGAACTTAATCTTTCACTTGGTTGTGTGTTTACATGAATAAATGGGTAAAATATTTCTAAGATTCTGTTCTCCTTTGTCACTAACAGACTCTTTCAAATGGGAATGCCTCTTGATGGCTC
Organism: Odocoileus virginianus; assembly: GCF_023699985.2. Taxonomy (NCBI): domain Eukaryota; kingdom Metazoa; phylum Chordata; class Mammalia; order Artiodactyla; family Cervidae; genus Odocoileus; species Odocoileus virginianus. The sequence continues at coordinate 57,214,971 of NC_069678.1, forward strand.
TTCTGTTAACTGACCTTGAAATCTAATTATTCTAAGCCTTAGGTCAAGGATATTTATTTTTCTTACTGACACAGGATGTCACAGACCAAGTAATTCTTTTACTAATATAAATTTAATATCTTACTTTGTTTGCAAACCCAGTTAGAGCTCAGTCCATCTCTAACAATTATAGTGAGATTAACATATGAATGCTGTCAGAACAAATCTTCTTTCTAATTCACATTTCCTAGATGTACATATAACAAAATAAGGTACAGAAATGAACATCAATGGAGACAAAATGCACCTGGTTTCTCATTAAGTAGCAACAACTGTCTTCCTAGATTGGCTCTGAACCAAGGGCTAAATCTAATCTGAAAGATAAAAGTAACATAATTTCATCATTCTCCTGGACCATAGGCTTAGGTTTTAAAGATAGTAGAAAATAATTCATTAAAAGAGTTTATAAGCATTGTGCCAGTGTGTTTGTATGTGTGTATGGGGTTTGAAAGCAAGCTATGTCAAAATAGAGGTAAAGATGAACATTTTGAGATAAGAGAGTATACTAAATAATTAACCTTTTGGCTTTTTAAAATAGGCATTTCATTTATACTGCAAAAATGCTTTGAGCCATAATAAGGGAATATATGAATACATATTTAGGATAATTAATTTTTTTTTCTTCCTGTCTCAGAGTTATCAGTATTGGTGGTCTGCTTTGCAAAGATTATAGGAGATATAATTGGGTAGAGTATAGAAACTAAATGGAATTTTACCATATATTTTTAGGACATTTTCCACTTAGAGTAAATATGTTCAATCATACAACCAAGATTTCAGAGTAACAGACAAAATATTTTTTTTCCTTGTTAAAAGTTTATACTTCAGGTGAATCTCACGAATTGTTTCCCCCAGTGGATTTCTCCCCTGTACAGATTCTATTGTTGACTACTCTCTGCTGCTACTGCTACTGCTGCTGCTGTTTAGTCACCAAGTCACGTCTGACTCTCTGCGACCCCATGGACTATAGCCGACCAGACAAGAGTGCTGGGGTGTGTTGCCATTTCCTTCCCCAGTGGGTCTTCCTCATACGGGATCAAAACCACTTCTCCTGTGTCTCCTGAATTGGCAGGTGGATTCTTTACCCCTGTGTCACCTGGGAAGCCCCCAATGTTTAACACATGCTCTTATTAATTTTTTATCTTCCAAATCGAAACTTAATGTTCAATTAAGCTCATCTTTCAGTTAATGGGTCAACACTCATCCAGCTTCCTAAGTACACCTTTGGAACCATCCTCCATGCTACATTTTCTATCATTATACATTTTCAATATCACAGATGAGTCAGAACTTTCAAAGTCACCCCTCGTCACCCTTAACTATTGCTGGAATGTTAAATCCTTTTGCCTTTATTTCCTCTGACTTCCTAAATAATTTTCTAGTTGATTCCAAATAGCCTACCCTGTAAATGCTGTCCTCTTATTCCACCTAACACATATCCACATCGCCTCTACACACTGCCATGCTTTTGCAAATGTTTCTCTGCCACTAACGATCTTCACTCTTTTTTTAACTTGAAGAAATCTCATCCATCGTGAAGAGAGCTTACATGACTCTTCTTCTGCACCTCTTTTCCAATTTCCATAGCATGTAAGTTGCATTCCTTCTTTTGTCCTTAGAATACTTACTAGCATTTATTTTGGTAAATTTGCCAAAGCTCATTTGTGGATTATAATGACCCAACCTGCACATCCCTGACAGAGACAGACAATTTCAAAATTCTTTACTTTAAAAGTATCCATCCTTAGCCACTGAAGATTCAATTTTTTTTTTTTAATTTCAAAAGAAAATCAAAGCACTTTCATGCTTTACTGGACATTACATATGGGTGACATCTCAATGATGAATCATCTCCCCTATGAAATGGCTTCTATACTCACATTTATGTTCAAAATAACACCTTGGTAGGTTATAACAAATATAACCAGATGCCAACGCTGTTTTCTTTCAAAATAAAACACTTTTTTTTTTTCCTTTAGTAAATTAATGGCTCAGAAACGCTAGTCTGCCTCAAGTACAAAATACTATGCATCAATTTTTAAAAAGCATTGGTCAGTTATAGATTATAACTATGTTCTTTATTTTTTTTCCATTTATTTTTATTAGTTGGAGGCTAATTACTTTACATCATTGCAGTGGTTTTTGTCATACATTGAAATGAATTAGCCATGGATTTACATGTATTCCCCATCCCGGTCCCCCCTCCCACCTCCCTCTCCACCAGATCCCTCTGGGTCTTCCCAGTGCACCAGGCCCGAGCACTTGTCTCATGCACCCAACCTGGGCTGGTGATCTGTTTCACCCTAGATAATATACATGTTTCGATGCTGTTCTCTTGAAACATCCCACCCTCGCCTTCTCCAAGAGTCCACGAGTCTGTTCTATACATCTGAGTCTCTTTTTCTGTTTTGCATATAGGGTTATCATTACCATCTTTCTAAATTCCATATATATGTGTTAGTATACTGTAATGGTCTTTATCTTTCTGGCTTACTTCGCTCTGTATAATGGGCTCCAGTTTCATCCATTTCATTAGAACTAATTCAAATGAATTCTTTTTAATGGCTGAGTAATATTCCATGGTGTATATGTACCACAGCTTCCTCATTCCTCATCCATTCGTCTGCTGATGGGCATCTAGGTTGCTTCCATGTCCTGGCTATTATAAACAGTGCTGTGATGAACATTGGGGTGCACATGTCTCTTTCAGATCTGGTTTCCTTGGTGTGTATGCCCAGAAGAGGGATTGCTGGGTCATATGGCAGTTCTATTTCCAGCTTTTAAAGAAATCTCCACACTGTTTTCCATAGTGGCTGTACTAATTTGCATTCCCACCAACAGTGTAAGAGGGTTCCCTTTTCTCCACACCCTCTCCAGGATTTATTGCTTGTAGACTTTTGGATAGCAGCCATCCTGACTGGCATGTAATGGTACCTCATTGTGGTTTTGATTTGCATTTCTCTGATAATGAGTGATGTTGAGCATCTTTTCATGTGTTTTTTTGCCATCTGTATGTCTTCCTTGGAGAAATGTCTGTTTAGTTCTTTGGCCCATTTTTTGATTGGGTCATTTACTTTTCTGGAGTTGAGCTGGAGGAGTTGCTTGTATATTTTTGAGATTAATCCTTTGTCTGTTGCTTTGTTTGCTATTATTTTCTCCCAATCTGAGGGCTGTCTTTTCACCTTGCTTATAGTTTCCTTTGTTGTGCAAAAACTTTTAAGTTTCATTAGGTCCCATTTGTTTATTTTTGCTTTTGTTTCTAAATTCTGGGATGTGGGTCATAGAGGATCCTGTTGTGATTTATGTCAGAGAGTGTTTTGCCTATGTTCTCCTCTAGGAGTTTTATAGTTTCTGGTCTTACATTTAGATCTTTAATCCATTTTGAGTTTATTTTTGTGTATGGTGTTAGAAAGTGTTCTAGTTTCATTCTTTTACAGGTGGTTGACCAGTTTTCCCAGCACCACTTGTTAAAGAGGTTGTCTTTTTTCCATTGTATCTCTTTGCCTCCTTTGTCGCAGATAAGGTGACCATAGGTTCGTGGATTTATCTCTGGGCTTTCTATTCTGTTCCATTGATCTATATTTCTGTCTTTGTGCCAGTACCATACTGTCTTCATGACTGTGGCTTTGTAGTATAGTCTGAAGTCAGGCAGGTTGATTCCTCCAGTTCCATTCTTCTTTCTCAAGGTTACTTTGGCTATTCGAGGTTTTTTGTATTTCCATACAAATTGTGAAATTATTTGTTCTAGTTCTGTGTAAAATACCCTTGGTAGTTTGATAGGGATTGCATTGAATCTATAGATTGCTTTGGGTAGTATAGCCATTTTGACAATATTGATTCTTCCAATCCATGAACACGGTATATTTCTCCATCTGTTTGTGTCCTCTTTGATTTCTTTCATCAGTGTTTTATAGTTCTCTATGTATAGGTCTTTTGTTTCTTTAGGTACATATACTCCAAAGAATTTTATTCTGTTTGTTGCAATGGTGAATGGTATTGTTTCCTTAATTTCTCTTTCTGTTTTCTCATTGTTAGTGTATAGGAATGCAAGAGATTTCTGTGTGTTAATTTTATATCCTGCAAGTTTACTGTATTCGTTGATTAGCTCTAGTAATTTTCTGGTAGAGTCTTTAGGGTTTTCTATGTAGAGGATCATGTCATCTGCAAACCGAGAGAGTTTCACTTCTTCTTTTCCTATCTGGATTCCTTTTACTTCTTTTTCTGCCCTGATTGCTGTGGCCAACACTTCCAAAACTATGTTGAATAGTAGTGGTGAGAGTGGGCACCCTTGTCTTGTTCCTGATTTCAGGGGAAATGCTTTCAATTTTTCACCATTGAGGGTGATGCTTGCTGTGGGTTTCTCATATATAGCTTTTATTATGTTGAGGTATGTTCCTTCTATTCCTGCTTTCTGGAGAGTTTTAATCATAAATGGATGTTGAATTTTGTCAAAGGCTTTTTCTGCATCTATTGAGATAATCATATGGTTTTTATCTTTCAATTTGTTAATGTGGTGTATTACATTGATTGATTTGCAGATATTAAAGAATCCTTGCATTCCTGGGATAAAGCCCACTTGGTCATGGTGTATGATTTTTTTACTATGTTGTTGGATTCTGTTTGCTAGAATTGTGTTAAGCATTTTTGCATCTATGTTCATCAGTGATATTGGCCTGTAGTTTTCTTTTTTTGTGGCATCTTTGTCTGGTTTTGGAATTAGGGTGATGGTGGCCTCATAGAATGAGTTTGGAAGTTTACCTTCTTCTGCAATTTTCTGGAAGAGTTTGAGGAAGATAGGTGTTAGCTCTTCTCTAAATTTTTGGTAGAATTCAGCTGTGAAGCCATCTGGTCCTGGGCTTTTGTTTGCTGGAAGATTTCTGATTACAGTTTCGATTTCCTTGCTTGTGATCGTTTTGTTAAGATCTTCTATTTCTTCCTGGTTCAGTTTTGGAAAGTTATACTTCTCTAAGAACTTGTCCATTTCTTCCAAGCTGTCCATTTTATTGGCATAGAGCTGCTGGTAGTAGTCTCTTATGATCCTTTGTATTTCAGTGTTGTCTGTTGTGATCTCTCCATTTTCGTTTCTAATTTTGTTAATTTGGTTCTTCTCCCTTTGTTTCTTAATGAGTCTTGCTAATGGTTTGTCAATTTTGTTTATTTTTTCAAAAAACCAGCTTTTCGCTTTGTTGATTTTTGCTATGGTCTCTTTAGTTTCTTTTGCATTTATTTCTGCCCTAATTTTTAAGATTTCTTTCCTTCTGCTAACCCTGGGGTTCTTCATTTCTTCCTTCTCTAGTTGCTTTAGGTGTAGAGTTAGGTTATTTATTTGACTTTTTTCTTGCTTCTTGAGGTAGGCCTGTAATGCTATGAATCTTCCCCTTAGCACTGCTTTTACAGTGTCCCATAGGTTTTGGGTTGTTGTGCTTTCATTTTCATTCATTTCTATGCATATTTTGATTTCTTTTTTGATTTCTTCTATGATTTGTTGGTTATTCAGAAGCGTGTTGTTTAGCCTCCATATGTTTGAATTTTTAATAATTTTTTTCCTGTAATTGAGATCTAATCTTACTGCACTGTGGTCAGAAAAGATGACTGGAATGATTTCAGTTTTTTTGAATTTACCAAGACTAGATTTATGGCCCAGGATGTGATCTCTTCTGGAGAAGGTTCCGTGTGCACTTGAGAAAAGGTGAAGTTGATTGTTTTGGGGTGAAACGTCCTATAGATGTCAATAAGGTCTAGCTGCTCCATTGTGTCCTTTAAAGTTTGTGTTTCCTTGTTCATTTTCTGTTTAGTTGATCTATCCATAGTTGTGAGTGGGGTATTAAAGTCTCCCACTATTATTGTGTTACTATTAATTTCCTCTTTCATACTCGTTAGTGTTTGCCTTACATATTGCGGTGCTCCTATGTTGGGTGCATATATATTTATAATTGTTATATCAAAGGATTGGTCCTTTGATCATTATGTAGTGTCCATCTTTGTCTCTTTTCACAGCCTTTATTTGAAAGTCTATTTTATCTGATATGAGTATTGCGACTCCTGCTTTCTTTTGGTCTCCGTTTGCGTGGAATATTTTTTTCCAGCCCTTCACTTTTAGTCTGTATGTGTCCCTTGTTTTGAGGTGGGTCTCTTGTAGACAGCATATATAGGGGTCTTACTTTTGTATCCATTCAGCCAGCCTTTGTCTTTTGGTTGGGGCATTCAACCCATTTACACTTAAGGTAATTATTGACAGGTATGGTCCCGTTGCCATTTATTTTGTTGTTTGGGGTTCATGTTTATACCACCTTTCTGTGTTTCCTTTCTAGAGAAGACCCTTTAGTATTTGTTGAAGAGCTGGTTTGGTGGTGCTGAATTCTCTCAGCTTTTGCTTGTCTGTAAAGCTTTTGAGTTCTCCTTCATATCTGAATGATATCCTTGCTGGGTAGAGTAATCTAGGTTGTAGGTTATTCTCTTTCATTACTTTAAGTATGTCCTGCCATTCCCTTCTGGCCTGAAGGGTTTCTATTGATAGATCAGCTGTTATCCTTATGGGAATCCCTTTGTGTGTTATTTGTTGTTTCTCCTTTGCTGCTTTTAATATTTGTTCTTTGTGTTTGATCTTTGTTAATTTGATTATTATGTGTCTTGGGGTGTTTCGCCTTGGGTTTATCCTGTTTGGGACTCTCTGGGTTTCTTGGACTTGGGTGGCTACTTCCTTCCCCATTTTAGGGAAGTTTTCAGCTATTATCTCCTCGAGTAACTTCTCATGGCCTTTCTTTTTGTCTTCTTCTTCTGGGACTCCTATGATTCGAATGTTGGGGCGTTTCACATTGCCCCAGAGGTCCCTGAGGTTGTCCTCATTTCTTTTGATTCTTTTTTCTTTTTTCCTCTCTGCTTCATTTATTTCCACCATTTTATCTTCTAACTCACTTATCCTGTCTTCTGTCTCTGTTATTCTACTCATGGTTCCCTCCAGAGTGTTTTGATCTCATTTATTTCATTATTAATTTTTAATTGACTTTTTTTTATTTCTTCTAGGTCCTTGTTAAACATTTCTTGCATCTTCTCAATCTTTGTCTCCAGGCTATTTATTTGTAACTCCATTTTGTTTTCAAGATTTTGGATCATTTTTATTATCATTATTCTAAATTCTTTTTCAGGTAGATTCCCTATTTCCTCCTCTTTTGTTTGACTTGGTGGGCTTTTTTCATGTTCCTTTAGCTGTTGGGTATTTCTCTGCCTTTTCATCTTGTTTAGATTGCTGTGTCTGGAGTGGGCTTTCTGTATTCTTGTGGTCTGTGGTTCCTTTTTATTGTGGAGGTTTCACCCAGTGGGTGGGGTTGGACGATTGGTTTGTCAAGGTTTCCTGGTTAGGGAAGCTTGTGTCAGCATTCTGGTGCGTGGAATTGGATTTCTTCTCTCTGGAGTGCAATGGAGTGTCCAGTAATGAGTTTTGCAATGGGTCTATGTGTTAGGTGTGACTTTGGAGAGCCTGTATGTTGACACTCAGGTCTATGTTCCTGCATTGCTAAAGAATTTGCGTGGTATGTCTTGTACTGGAGCTTATTGGCTCTTGGCTGGTGGTTGGTTTTGGTGTAGGTATGGAAGCTTTTGGATGGTCTCTTATTTCTTAATGTTCCGTGTAGTCAGGAGTTTTCTGGTTTTCTCATGTTTGGGGCTTAAGTCTCCTGCCTCTGGATTTCAGTTTTATTCTTCCAATAGTCTCAAGACTTCTCCAACTATACAGCACTGATAATAAAACTTCTAGGTTAATGGTGAAAAGATTCTCCACTGTGAGAGACAACCAGAGAGGTTCACAGAGTTACATGAAGAATAGGAGAGGGAGGAAGGAGATAGAGGTGAGCAGGAGGAGAAAATGGAGACTCAAGAGGAGAGAGACAGATCTACGCAGTTATCTGTTCCCAAAGTGTTCTCCGTAGCCCAGACACCCACAAAGATTCACAGAGTTGGATTGGGAAGAGAAGGGGAAAGGAGGAAATAGAGGTGTCCTGAGGTAGAAAACAGAGTCAAAAGTGGGAGAGTAATCACCACACTCCTGTATAGCAATGGGAACTGAATATTGGATTCTTAAATGTCCAAAATTTATATCACATACTGAAAAACAAAGATTAAAAATCTAGTGTAGAGGTTAGACTCTTTGAAATACAATATTTAAAAACAAAAACACACAAAAAATTTAGAAATGTATATGAAGTTTGGTTTAAAAATAGGGTTTTTCTCTCTCTTTTTTTTTTTGGCAAGGTTATAGTGAAATGAAAATGAAAATTAAGGAATAATAGAGGAGTATTAGAGGACTTTAAAAGGAAATGAGAGAAAAACATGAAAAAGAAAAAAAAAAGAAAAACAAATTTTTTTCCCCTAATTAAAAAAATCGTAAAAATATATGAAAATGAAAGTTGAGGAGTAATGGGGGAGTAATAGGGAATTTTAAAAGAAAATAAAAGAGAAAAAATAAAAAATAAAAAAAAGGAAAGAAAAAAAAATTTTTTTTTAATTAAAAAAAAATATACATAGATATCTAGGAATTTCTCTGGAGTTGTTGCAGTCAGTGTAGGTTCAGTTCAATTTCAGATAGCTCCTCTTTCCAGCTTACACTTCTCGATATCTATAGGCCCCTTCTGGTGTAGTCAGTGCTACCTTCAGGGATTTTAATATGTTGCACCGGTCCTTTCTGAAGCGGTTCCCTTTGTTTATTTGGCTTCTCTATTTGCCATCTCTTCGGTGTCTAATTTCTGCCCTGACACAGGCAGGCAGAGGTGATCTCTTATTTAGGTTCGCTAGTTCAGTTCAGTCCTGCTACGGGGAGGGCGGGCCCTGCAGACAGATACCGCTCTGTGTCGATAGCGCTCACCGTGTTCTGGCCACAGTGGGTTTGCCCCGCTCACGGGTGTCAGTGCTTTCCCCATCGACACTGCTCAGACTCCCGGCTGCTCTATATGGAGTGGGCCCTGCGTTGAGTGTGGTTCCAGTTTTTGGGTACTCCACAAAAGGGCGGATTCAGTTGCACCTGAATTTTGTGCCTTCCCCGGCCTGAGCGGTTCAGGCATCCAGAGGCTTGGGCGCACTCTCCCCGGGCGCGGCGCGCCTTTTCCCTCCGCGTTGAGCAGCCCAGGCAGCCAGAGGCTTGGCCGCACTCTCCCCGGATGCGGCACGCCTTTTCCCTCCGTGGTGAGCGGCTCAGGCAGCCAGAGGCTTGGGCGCACTCTCCCCGGATGCGGCGCGCCTTTTCCCTCCGTGGTGAGCGGCTCAGGCAGCCAGAGGCTTGGGTGCAATCTCCCTGGGTACGGCGCGCTTTTTCCCTCTGCAGCCCTAGCGCGCGCCACCAGTCGGGTCGCAGGAAGTCTTTAGATAGGAACCAGGGGCCTGTTTGCAGTGTGGGAGGGGGTGGCTTCTCAGGGGCCGAGTTTGCCCTTTTCCCCTCCCCCCTGCCTCCGACCTCCAGCGGGGATGGGCCAGCTCTTCTCTGGAGTTTCTCAGTCCCTTTGTTTTGCGAACCGCCGGCAGTGTGTTCGGGCCGGTTAATTTTGTCCCTTGCTATCCCACAGTTTAAAAAAGCTCCCTCCGATTGCTCTCAGGGTCTTCGGGCCAGTCCTTACCCTAAGCAATGCCGCCCGCTCCTCTCCGTTCCGCCCCCGCTTGTTGCTGGCGGGTACGGGCATCTGGGATACTTTTCTGCTGGGAGTTGCTCTCAGGCACGTAATCTGTGGGCCTTGTTTAATTTTTCCTCCCAGTTAGGTTGCCGAAAACTTCCTCCAGTCCCGCCAGTGTGAGGGTTTCCTGGTGATTGGAAACTTCCTCTATTAAGACTCCCTTCCCGGGATGGGTCTCCGTCCGTAGCTCTTTTGACTCCCTTTTTATCTTTTATATTTTGCCCTACCTCCCTTCAAAGACAATGGGCTGCTTTTCTGGGCGCCTGATGTCCTCTGCTAGCGATCAGAAGTTGTTTTGTGAAATTTGCTCAGCGTTCAAATGTTCTTTCGATGAATTTGTAGGGGAGAAAGTGGTCTCCCCATCCTTTTCCTCCGCCATCTTGGCTCCTCCCTCCTAATTATGTTCTTTAAACAATAAGAATATTAGTAACAAAGTTGAAAGCACTTATATAATTATATTTTCTCTCATAAAGACTTAAGATAATGGAGGTCTATCTATGGCATATCTCTGGGAAATAACAGTGACCCTATTTTCCTGCTTTAATCTGAAAATGACTGACCATGCCAGGAATTTCATAAACATTATTAAACAGATGGGTCTCACAACCCCAAATTATTCACAACTGCTGTGATATCTCACAATATTTATACTCACACATAGATACATACATACACACACATACATAAACACTTTCTAATGCCATATAATTGAAGACATTAAACATATTCAAAATAAAATGTATAAGGTAATATAATATTATTTTAGTCATAAAAATATATTTCCTTTAAAATTACTGTTTTGAAATATTTTCATTGGGAATATTTTGCCACTTGTTTACATATAACTTATACAAAGTAGCATGGTTATATCAAAATATCAAGAAACCTGTATTATAGTCCTAATTCTGATACAAACCATGTTTTAGACTATTTGATGTTCAGTTTTTCACAAGTAAATAATTTTAGACTGAAATAGCACAGATCTTTACCAAATGTAATACCTTGTGATTTGAATTATTTCATATACTTAGCTCTGCTTTATTCAATTTAGAATATATGAGAATTTTAGGCAGTTTTTTTCTTCTGAGTTTTTGTGTTACATAATTTGCATATACACATACCCAAATGTAGTTTTTAGATTTCTGCTCTTGTTTTTTAAAAATTATATTCAACTCTTCATCACGTTTTAAATTTTCACTTTCTGAATAATTTGTGTTGGCTTAAACAAATAAAAGTTTATTTTTAAGTGTCCTGAGGGTTCTAAAAGGGGGAAAAGCTCAGATCAGATCTATATTTGTATCTTGTTCCCCAGTGAAGAATAGTGGGAGGAAGACTGGGAAACCAATCAGGAGGTTCTTGAGGAAGTTGTGGCCAGCATGGAGGTAGAGATGTGAGAAGTAAACACAATAAAATATTTAGTAAATAAATTACAGTTACAGTTGGCAAGACTGGTGATTATCTGGTCATGATTAGTAAGTCTCCTGTAGCTTATTCCTTTGGAGGATTGTAGAATTTGGTTATTTCTTCCATCTCTCCCACATGGATGACTCTGGTCGCTATTTTGTTTGTTTTTTTTTTTTTTGGTTAATCATTGTCAGATGTCTGCTTCTCACCACTGGTTCTCATCTACACTACATTTTGGCTATCTCTAATTTACTCTTGGTGTCTAGCATTTTTCTCTTGTGTGAGGTTCTCTCCCAAGCTTTCCTATTCTTTTCCTGCTCTTACTCATTCCCTCAGGCCTTGGGTTACATGTCACCTTTGTGGAGTTTTCCTGATCTTCCTGGATTGAATCATAAAGTTGTCAGATTTAAGAAACAAACAAAATGAGGAACCAAACAACAACAATGAAAAATAAGGATACCTAGTTAAATTTAAAATTTGGATAAGCAACAAATAGTATAAGTATGTCCCATGCAATAGGTGGGACATGTTTATACCAAAAATTATTTGAGATGCAGATTTAACTGGAAATTCTATATTTAATCTGGCAAGATTAGATTGAGAGCTCTTGTTAAATGCTCGTACATAGTTCACCCAGTGAATTAAGCACTTTTGCCTAGTGTAACTTAATTGTTTAAATGCCTCCCTTCCTCACTAACCTGAAGAATAAGATCTAAGTCTGCCTTTCCTTATTGCAGTTCCTTTGGTGAACACTAGTGAGTGCCTGCAAATCGTTGTTCAGTTGTGACCCCATAGACTGTACCATGCCAGGCTCCTCTGTCCTCCACTATCTCCTGGAGTTTGCTCCAATTCATGTCCATTGAGTTGGTGATGCTATCTAACCATCTCATTCTCTGCAGTTCCCTACTCTTTTTGCCTTCAATCTTTCCCAGCGTCAGGGTCTTCTCCAGTGAGTTAGCACTTTATATCACATAGCCAAAGTATTGGAGCTTCAGCTTCATCATCAGGACTTCCAAAGAATATTCAGGGTTGATTTCTTTTAGGATTGAGTGATTTGATCTCATTGCTGTCTAAGGGACTCTAAGTCTTCAGCACCACAATTCAAAAGCATCAGTTCTTCAGGGTTCAGCCTTTTATATGATCCAACTCTCACATCTGTATAAGACTACTAGAAAAACCATTGCTTTAACTATACAGACTTTTGTTGGCAAAGTGATATCTCTGCTTTTTAATATGCTGTCTAGATTTGTCATAGCTTTCTTCCCAAGGAGCAAGTGTCTTTCAATTTCGTGGCTGCTGGTACCATCCACATTGATTTTTGGAACCCAAGAAAATAAAATCTGTCACACAGTAGGTAATTAATAAAAATAGATCATGTGTAAATTTATTTATGGTTACTGCTACTAATCTTTTCTCTTTGGGGGTTGGCAGTTGCTATGGACAGAACCGTAATTCCCCAAAATTCATAGGTTGAAGCCCTAACCTTGAATATGACTGTGTTTAGAGAGGGTCTTTTATAGAGGTAATTAAGGTTAAACGATGTTAAGAAGAGTAGGCTCCAATCCAATAGGACTGGTGTCTATTTAAGAAGATGAAGACATACTAGGGAGATGCACACACAAAGAAAAGGCCTCTGTGAGGACATAACAAGAAATCAGCTGCCTGCAAGCCAAAAAGGGAAACCTCTGGAGAAGCCAACTCTACCAGCACCTTGATCTTGGATTTCTAGCTTCCAGAATTGTCAAAAAATTAATTTCTACTGTTTAAGCCACCCAGTCTGTGATATTTTGTTATGTTAGCCCAAGCAGACTGATGCTGCAATCCTGATGTATGTTGCTATCGTTAATCAATACATATCTTCCTTTAAATTTAGAAAACTGACCAATCATACAATAGAGCCCATAAACTCTCATCTCTTGCTCATTTTCCTCATTTGTTTGTTCTCTACCTTAGAGGATTTTTCTGATGTTCCTCAAAGCTGTGAATGATGGTAGTTATGAAAGCAGATTCTGACTAACAGATGACAAAGGCATTTTTTAACTGTAAACTTTTAAAGTGAATTCAGTCTGACTAATGATAGTTCTTTGTTTAATAGCTTACACCAGCAGTCAGTTTCTCCTCTGGTGATTGGCATCTTGAAAATTCATATTTATAGCCCCATTACACACAAATTAAGGTTCTTTTTGGCAAAGTATGAGTTTATATCTTTAACAAGTAATCCTTCAATAAATGAGATATGAATTATCTAGAACAGTTAACCAGTAAATTGCCCAGTTAACCAGTAAATAGCCTGCTTTTCCTTTGATGATAAAAATGCAACATTCAAAGCAATTGAAAAAAAAAAAGGACACAAAGGTCTATAGTCAGATTACTTAACTTTCTAAAAGTGTGCTCCCAATCTTATTTTAATCTTGTGCTTTCTTATCCTGTATTCATTCTGAGACTGTCCAGTTTGAATTCCTGTAGTTGCTAAGCAGTCTTGATGGTAGAAAGATGGTCTCAAGCCATCCTGATCCTTGGTGGATTGGAAGTATTCCTTCTCTCTTGCTGGGTTTACAATGGACCTGCTGAAAGCCCATGGCTGTATCACACTATGACTAACACCTTTAATTACTATGCCTACCCTTAGCTCAGCCTGCCTTTTGAAGGCTCCAGCAAGGCCAAGGAAAACTATATAACATGATACTTTCTAGCTAGTACCTAGACTTCCCTGGTGGCTCAAATGGTAAAGAATCTGCCTGCAATGTGGGAGACCTGGGTTTGATCCCTGTGTTGGGAAGATCCCCTGGAGGAGGGCATGCCAACCCACCCCAGTATTCTTGCCTGGAGAATTCCATGGACAGGGGAGGACCCTGGTGGGCTACAGTCCATGGGAGGACAAAGAGACAGACATGACTGAGCAACTAAGCACATAGCACAGCTAGGGTTTATCCCACCACCTCTTCTTTCCTAAGTCAGAAAGGAATAGATGGAAAAAGCAGCTTGGTGCTATGGCCTTTATATATAAGCTCAACCTAATCTTAATCTTTCCCAATGACATCATTTCACCTCTGTTACCATAGTGACCAGCTACTGTTATTTTGCTTTTAGTCAGGTCTCTCAAACTCTCTTTATTGTTCAATACAGGAATTTGCATTATACCCAGTAACCTGAAAACTGCTCTTTGGGGTATAATTATAGTCTGTTTTTTCTCTCTAAGGAATTTCTCACTTGGCCATCTTTTTCTAGGTCCTGTTTGTTTCCAAGCTATTAAAAGTCCTCCAAGAACTTCCTCCTGCATATCTACTTTTTACTGACTCTCCAGGGTTTACTTAAGTTTTTTCTTTTCAAGATGCCAAGAAAGAGTCAGATTTGTAATTCCTGATAGTTTATTAAGTAAAGCAATTTAGCTTGTTCTGTGTCTTATTTCTCTCACATAAACTACCCTGGGGGTGGGGGGGGGGGCTTGCCTTTTACAACTAACAGATCCATCAGTGTGTTGTTTTTGAAAAAAAAAAAAGCGCCTTTTTTCTTTCTCTCTCAAAGGGGTACTATTCAATATTTCTAAGCAATGGGCTCAAAAAGCAGCATACTGATAAACTAACACTATGTATAATAGGAAAAACATAAAGGCACTTTTTAAAAAGTGGGCTTTTTGTTTTAAAGAGTTCCATATTTCGATTTTATAAGATACTCAATGAACTGACAATAGAGAAAAATGAAGAAAAACTGGCAGGAAAAAAGTTTTTAAAAAGGTATATATCATTCATAGAACCTATAAAATACTCAATTATGGATTAGTATCCAATTATCAATTCTGGGACAGGTGAGGCAGAATGATGAGAGGGTAAGACCAGGACTTATGAAATCAGACGATCAACAACATTCAAATTTCAGCTCTACTCATTACTAGTGCTATCATGTCAGTTACCTTCCCAATAAAAGAGGGATATTCCATTCTAAATAGGACTCAGTGAGGTAATCAATGCAAAACTTCTTATTAGGTTTCAGTACATTTTTCTTCTTCTATGATCTCTATGAGACAAGTAATTCAGCTATCACTTGGCACCCAAAATAGTTGTCAGTAAACCAGAGATCAATTTGCCAACATTGCTTGTATCATGGAGAAAGCAAGGGAGTTCTAGAAAAACATCTACCTCTGCTTCATTGATTATGCTAAAGACTTTTAACTGTATGGGTCACAACAAATTGTGGAAAATTCTTAAAGAGATGGAAGTACCAGACCACCTTAGCTGTCTTCTGAGAAACCTGTATGTAGGTCAAGAAGCAGCCGTTAGAACTAGACATGGAACAGCTGACCGGTTCAAAATGGGAGAGGAGTATGTCAAGCCTATATATTGGCACCCTGCTTATTTAACTTTTACGTAAAATGCCAGGCTGAATGAAGCACAGCTGGAATCAAGATTGCTAAGAGAAATATCAGCAACCTCAAATATGCACATGATACCACTTTAATGGCAGAAAGTGAAGAAGAACTAAAGAGCCTCTTGATGAAGGTGAAAAAGCTGGTTTGAAACTCAACATTATAAAAATTAAGATCATGGCATCTGGTCCCATCACTTCATGGAAAATAGAAGGGGAAAATGTGGAAGCAGTGAGATATTTTATTTTACTGGGCTCCAAAACATTGGGGATGGTGATTGCAGCCATGAAATGAAAAGACACTTGCTCCTTAGAAGGAAAACTATGACAAAGACAGACAGCATATTCAAAAGCAGAGACATCGCTTTGTCAACAAAGGTCTGTATAGTCAAAGTTATGGTTTTTCTAATAGTCACATATGGATGTGAGAGTTGGCCCATACAAAAGGCTAAGTACCAAGAATTGATGCTTTCAAATTGTGGTGCTGGAATAGACGCTTTAGAGTTCCCTGGATAGAAAGAAGATCAAACCAGTTGATCCTAAAGGAAATCAATCCTGAATATTCATTGGAAGGACTGATGCCGAAGCTGAAATTCCAATACTTTGGCCACCTGATGTGAAGAGCCAACTCATTGAAAATGACAATGATGCTGGGAAAGACTGAAGGCAAAAGGAGAAGGGGGACATAGAGGATGAGATGGTTAGATAGCATCACCAACTCAACCGACATCAATCGGAGCAAACTTTGGAGGTGGAAGACAGGGAAGTCTGGTGTGCTACAGTCCATGGGGTAGCAAAGAATCAGACACAACTTAGCAACTGAACAATAACCACCACAACAGCCCAGACAGGATAAGTTTTCCCTCTGGAATAAAATAAGGCAGTTTCTGCTCCAGACAATCAGATTCCTCTGTTGGACAACTGCAGTGTGAGCCCACAATCAAATTTCCTGGTTCGAAACTGTGAAATAGATTCAACAAAAGCCCTTTCTTCCTCTTTCCTCTTGTCTCAAAAAAAGCAGAAGAGTATCCCTAGCATAATATTAATATTTATTAAAAGAATCAGCTCCTTGGTCTTTGATCCAAAACTCAAGTATAAGACCAGTAAGTTGAAGGATATCAGGGCTGATCAAAGCAAGATTTGGTGGTGGCACTTGGCCAAGCTTCCAAGGGAGCTCTGGGAAGTGCCTCACATTGGGAGAGCTTCCTTATAGTATAGTATGGGACTATACCTTCCAGAAGAGGACTAGGACAAGGGAAAGGAATTGGAGAGGGGGTTTATATGCCCAGGTAATGATGCTCATCATCAATAAGATGGGGAGTCTTTGAATTGGAGGGCTGCTAAGGGTAATAACCTCTTTTGTAGCCATAGGGTTTGTCTTATCCATGTCTACCATCTATTGGGTGCAGTTTTGTGGGGCATGCAAAGCAGGCGGGCTCCAAATGACTAAAACTAAGCTTTGGCAATGAATTAGACATGAAAGAATTTGAGTTTGGCTCTGACAAACTTTGAGCTAACAGTCTTAACCTGCAGTGAAGACAAACTCTAGGGGCCAATACACAAAGGTCATACTTACAGAACCTTGGTTTACAACTTTATTTTCTCTGATCGATTCAAGGGCTGATAAATACCAAAGGTAATGTAAAGATAATGATGGTGAGAATAATAATCATGATGGCTACATTAATTAGATGATAGTCTACTCTGAACCTCATAACCAGGAAAAAAAGCTGGTAGTTTTATTCCCTTTATACAGATAAGGAGACTACAACCCAAATTAGTGAATGCATCAAGATTCAATCACAGGGCAGTTTACAAAAACTGTACTTATCTTCTATACAAACTCCCTTCTTATCATGAGAATGCACCTTTCTATTAAAATAAACCCCAATTTTCTGCAACTTTCAAGATAGAAATTTTCATCTTTCAGAACATGCTCTGTTTTTCTGAAAGAGAATCATAACACATTCACAAACACTAATGAGGTATTTTTGAAAATCAGTTTTTGATGGTCTAAAATGTCTCATTGTCATTCAAATACTATTGGATTATGTTAAAATATGAAGAAAATATTCAGCAATTTTTATTTCTGTAAAAAGCTAAAAACAGAAAACTAGAATTATAAATAATTTGTTTTTTTCTCAAAGAGGTGAAGATACAGCAAAGTGACTTGGCAAGTGTTTGCATATTAAACACTGTGGCATTGTTAAATAAATTAATAATTGTCTATTCTAAGTGAATCAGTTAAATGGTAATTGAATCTTATTCCTATAAAGATAAGAATTCCTATAAAAAGCAAGCTATATAACACTGTTTCTGCAGGGCTTAGTCCCGTGAATTCTAAATGTCATTTGGATATAGAAAATTGTGAAATAATTTCACCACATATCATGAAGACTTACAGAAAAGCAGCATTATTTTCAAAATAATGGAACAATGTTGATGTTACTAAGCATATTCACTTTCCCAAGCACTAAATTCTGAACATTTTTTTATCAGCAAAATGAACTAAATTTATGATTAAATTTCCACTGCTTTCACTGAATTTAACACAAATATTTGAATTAAAAACAAATTCATGAGTCTACAAAGCTGTGAGAGAGAGAGAGATCAAGAAAGGAACTCCTTGAAAGAATATTAAAACAGTATGGAAAAATGATAGAATGCCCATTTGGCATTTGCTAATGGCAATTCTAGATGTCCAAGCTGGGTTTAGAAAAGGAGGAATCAGAGATCAAAATGCCAATATTTGCTGGATCATAGAGAAAGTTAGGGAATTCCAGAAAAGCATCTATCTCTGCTTCATCAACTACAGCAAAGCCTTTGACTGTAATAAAATGTGGAAAGCTCTTAAAGAGACGGGAATACCAGACTATCTTACCTGTCTCTTGAGAAACCTGTATACAGGTCAAGAAGCAACAGTTACAACCCTGCATGGAACAACTGATTGGTTCAAGACTGAGAAAAGAGTTTGACAGGGCTGTCTGCTCTCACCCTGTTTGTTTAACCCATATGCTGAGCACATCATGAAAAATGCCGGGCTGGATGAGTTACAAGTTGGAATTAAGATAGGTGGGAGAAACATCAACAACCTCAGATATGCATATGATATCACTCGAATGGCAGATCGCAAACAGGAACTAAAGAGACTCTTGATAAGGGTTAAGGAGGAGAGTGAAAGAGCTGGCTTAAAATTAATATTAAATAAACTAAGACCATGGCATCCGGCCCCATTACTTTATGGCAAATAGAAGGGGAAAAGGTGAAAGTAGTGACAGATTTCCTCTTCTCAGGCTCTAAAATCACTGCAGATGGTAACTGCATCCATGAAATCAGAAGACATTTGCTTTTTGGCAGGAGAGCTGTGACAAACCTAAGCAATGTGTTGAAAAGCAGAGACATTACTCTGCAGACAAAGGCCATATAGTCAAGGCTATGGTCTTCCCAGTGGTCACGTTCGGTTGAGAGAGCTGAACGGAAAAGAAAGTGGAGCACTGAAGAATTGATGCCTTCCAACTGTGGTGCTGGAGAAAAGTCCTGAGAGTTCCTTGGACAACAAGGAGATCAAACCAGTCAATCTTAAGGGAAATAAACCCTGAATAGTCATTGGAAGGACTGATGCTGAGGCTGATACTCCAGTATTTTTGTCATCTGATGTGAACAGCCAACTCACTGGAAAAGTCCCTGATGCTGGGAAAGATTGAGGACAGGAGAAGAATGCATCAGAGGATGAGATGGCTGGATGGCATCACCAATGCAACGGATATGAACTTGGGCAAACTTCAGGAGATATTGAGGGACAGGGAGACCTGGTGTGCTGCAGTCCATAGGGTCGCAAAGAGTCAGACACAACTGAGTGACTGAACAACAATAGCAATTTAGTAAGGCATCATCAATAAATGCTAAAACTATTGGGTAAAAAGTTAAGAGTCAGGATATATTCACAGCTCTTAAAACTCACATAATATTTACCAATTACAAAGGAGAAAATGTACAGTGGAGGGATTTGGCACCATCTCAATTAAGGGGTCAAATTCCTTGTTGTTACTGCTGTTGTTCAGTCGCTAAGCTAGGTCAGACTCTGCATTGACCTCATGGAGTGTAGCACTCCAGGCTCCCCTATCCTTCACTACTTCCCAGAGTTTGCTCAGAATCATGTCCATTGAGTCAGTGATGCTATCTAATCATCTCATCATCTGTTGCCTCCTTCTCCTCTTACCTTCAATATATTTCCCAGCATCAGAGTCTTTTCCAATGATTGGCACTTGCTTCAGCATCAGTCCTTCCAATGAATATTCAAGGTTGATTTCCTTTAGGATTTACTGGTTTGATCTCCTTGCAATCCAAGGAATTCTTTAGTATCATCAATGGAAGGACAAACTGACCTTATACGCCTTCCGATGTGATCAGAAGCAATTAGTACCAACAGTCTAGTAGTTTTCCAAAGAGGCTATGATGAGTAAATTCAGTATCTAAGACATCTTTAAAAAGATGACTGAGTATGACTTTTAAAAATTTAATGTCATGTAAATGTTATTAGGACTAAAGGAATACAACAACCAAAATATATGAACATTGATTGAATTAAAACAAAATAGCCATAAATGGCATCTGGGGGACAACTTGAGAAATTTAAATATGGAACACAGAGTGGATGATATTATGGAGTAACTGTAGGTATTTTAGGTCTGACAATGGTGTTGTACTTATGGAAATGATTGTCTTTACTTTAGGAGCCATAGAGTACAATCTTTAAAGGTAAAATATCATAATGTGTGAAACTGCAGAGAAATAGATAAAGGTAATCTTTCTCTGTAAGTTGAATAAATGTGGCTAAATGCTGACAACTGGTAAATCTAGGGAGAACATATGAAGGTGTTGTCTATTTTTTATCAATATGGAGATTTCTGAAAAATTGGAAAATATTTTTTACTCTTCATGATGTTTCTTTGTATATTGCCATTGGATAGCTGCTGCTGCTGCTAAGTCACTTCAGTCGTGTCCAACTCTGTGTGACCCCATAGACGGCAGCCCACCAGGTTCCCCTGTCCCTGGGATTCTCCAGGCAAGAACACTGGGGTGGGTTGCCATTTCCTTCTCCAATGCATGAAAGTAAAAAGTGAAACTGAAGTCGCTCAGTCATGTCCGACTCCTAGCGACCCCATGGACTGCAGCCTATCAGGCTCCTCCATCCATGGGATTCTCCAGGCAAGAGTACTGGAGTGGGTTGCCATTGCCTTCTCCATGCCATTGGATAAGGAGGCTGTTTATCCACACAACTTTTAAAAATTACTTATCAGCCATTTTGTCTACAGTGCAATAAAACTGAATTTAAAAAATATGCAAAAAAAAAAAAGAAAAAAAATTACCAGTGGGATAAGGAATAAGAAGTGAAGAATTCAAAATTGTTATTCAGAATTTTTATTTGAACAATAATTTTACCCTTAAAAATCTACCCAGAATTGTTTATAAAAGCAAAGAAAATTAAAAATAACTTAAAATATAGTCACAAAGGATTGGTTAAAGAAACATAGAATGTACTCATAGTAGAATACTATGCAAGCTTTAAAACTGATGTAGATGAATAATGTTCACATTGGTTATATTATCTTACTCTGGTTCATATAGCTCTCATTCATTCAGAGATAGTATTAATGTAAAATCCACATAATTACTATTTTAAATTCAAAATTGATTATTTATTTAATGAGAAAATCTTTGCCATATATTGATAAGAGCAAAAAAGCTTAACAAGTCACCCTTTTGGAATTATTCCTTTTCATATATGTGAGCTTTTGTGTGTGCTTATGTATTAAGTACGTTCAGAAGCTAAACAGGGGTTATCTCTGATGGCTTATGGATACTTCCAATTTTCTTTGTTTTGCTTATATGTACTGTTTAGTTTTCCTATAGTCACTCTGTTTTACTCCAATAATCAGATAAAATATTAATGTAAAGTAAAATAAAATTAAGCAAGATCTTAGATTCTTGATAAATATATGTGACACTCTCAATCTGATACTTATGCTATTTTGTGTGATGCTCTAAATTTTGTGAAGTACCTACTTACAAATCAGAGTATCACATCATCAACTCAAACTCCTGTTTAGGATCACCCAAAGACTGCAACAGGAGACTGTATGCCTAACTGAGCTGCTTATGGTAGCTAGTGCAACTGCAATGATAAGAAAGCCTAACGGATGATTTCCAAGATGGAAAATTTCTGCTTGTATAGATGCATAACCTGATACAATCAAATGCCTTTGGAAAAAAATTACAGTTTTAGCAAAGACACTATTTCTGTGCATAAAACAGATTTTGTGTTGAGAAATCAGTGAAAGAAATGTTTAGTGCTAGTAAAAAAAAATGCTTTGATAACTTAAAGAAGTGAAAATTTGAGAATGACATATAACTATCAAAATTCAGGAGAAGTAGGAAAAATTTGATGTGGGAGGTCCCAGTTTGCAGCAAATTTCCCACTATTATTCAGAAATAAAATTAAAAATAAATTGGGAGTCACTTGAACCTAAGAGAGATGTTAGGTACTTCAGTTAATGCAAATAAGGAAACCTAAGCAGAAAATAACAAATAGTCAAATCATGTTATTATCCTTGTTTTCTGGATAACTTAAATAAAATTACTTCACTGACTCAATTTTCACACTCTCTTCTCTGTCCCTGGGTGAATAATGTGCCCTCTCATAGAATCTGAAGAAAGTCATGTTCACAGAGAAGTGGAACAAGGACCAATTATAAGCTTAATTGCATGTCTAACAGGGAACATCAAGTATCATCAGAAACCTTGCCAGAGTTCCACTAAAGGGCTTTGGATTAAGAGTCAGGAGACCTGAATGCTAGTCCCAGTTCTGTAATTAAGTAGCCACATGATGTGAATCAAATCACCTTTTTTTTCCCTCCCCTAAAGTGTTCTTATCTACAAACAGAGTATACTGGGACCCATTTCTATGATTCTCTAATCTTACTTTGTCTTAAACAGATAAGAAAATACACACTCCATGTATTTTTTCTTTAATTTTATTTCTACCAAAATCCATTTAGATCTCTTCTTACCCCGGAATCTCCCCTGGGAATGAGATATTCTTTTTACATCTATCTAGTACAGAGCCTCAGGATCAGTTTCGGAGCTGCTGATGAACTACTGCTTCAGGAATGTATGGAGCCCCTATTAACTATTAGATGCTTTATGTCTAATGTGATTTACTACAAGAGTATACTTTGGCAAAAGTACACTATGTTCAAAGGAACATGTGGGTTACAATCCAGTCGGCATTCACATCTAACTTTTTGTTCAAGAAAATGAAGTATTTTTGTTTATAAAAAGGAGATAGAGCCAAGTCTTCATTCATTTTGTCAAAATTTAGGGTCAAAGTATTGCAAGTGTATATTAAGTACAAGTGAGCATTGCAGAAAATTCTCTAGCTCTGGAGTTTTCTCCAGATTTTTGTCCCTGTTTGTCAATATGAAATATTTTTAATTCATTCCCTCACAACAGAATGTTAACACATAGAACATTAAAATAATTACTGTTTTACAGTTTCTAAATTTAAACAAGATATTTAGTTTATTTCTAAACTTTCAGGTGTCTTTTTTAATTGAATAAGACTTTGGATTTCCCAGTGATTGCTTATTTTAATCACAATGGTGTGTATCTTCCTTTGGACAATTAGCTACATAAGTTTCCTATATTTCATTAGATTGTATAACACTATCCAATTTTCCAAAACTATAAGAAACCTTTAAAATTTTTATCTGCAATAATGTTAAATGCTTCTTTCATTAAAAAATACTTGATTTTTCTTGAAGTTATGTTTCAGATCTTTATTTTTAAAATTAGCTGATTGGCAATGCCAAAGAATGTTCAAACTACTGCACAATTGCACTCATTTCACATGCTAGTAAAGTAATGCTCAAAATTCTCCAAGCGAGGCTTCAACAGAATGTGAACCATGAACTTCCAGATGCTCAAGCTGGATTTAGAAAATGCAGAGGAACCAGAGATCAAATTGCCAACATGTGCTGGATCATCGAAAAAGCAAGAGAGTTCCAGAAAAACATCTACCTCTGCTTCAGCTTTATCGACTCAGCCAAAGCCTCTGACTGTGTGGATCACAACAAACTGTGGAAAATTCTGAAAGAGATGGGAATACCAGACCACCTGACTTGCCTCTTGAGAAATCTGTATGCAGGTCAAGAAGCAACAGTTAGAACTGGACATGGAACAACAGACTGGTTCCAAATCGGGAAAGGAGTATGTCAAAGCTGTATATTGTCAGCCTGCTTATTTAACTTATATGCAGAGTACATCATGCAGAATGCTGGGCTGGATGAACCACAAGCTGGAATCAAGATTGCCAGGAGAAATATCAATAACCTAAGATACTCAGATGAGACCACCCTTCTTGCAGAGAGCAAAGAAGAACTAAAGAGCCTCTTGATTAAAGTGAAAGAGGAGAGTGAAAAAGTTGGCTTAAAACTCAACATTCAGAAAACTAAGACCACAGCATCTAGTCCCATCACTTCATGGCAAATAGATGGGGAAACAATGGAAATCATGAGAGACTTTATTTTTTGGGGCTCCAAAATCACTGCAGATGATGACTGCAGCCATGAAATTAAAAGACACTTGCTCCTTGGGAAAAAAGCTATGACAAACCTAGAAAACATTAAAAAAGCAGAGACATTACTTTGCCAACAAAGGTCTGTCTAGGCAAAGCTATGGTTTTTCCAGGAGTCATCTACGGATGTGGGAGTTGGACTATAAAGAAAGTTGAGCACTGAAGAATTGATGCTTTTGAACTGTGGTGTTGGAGAAGATTTTTGAGAGTCCCTTGGACTGCAAGGAGATCCAACCAGTCCATCCTAAGGAAATCAATCCTGAATACCCATTGGAAGGACTGATGCTGAAGCTGAAACCAACACTTTGGCCACCTGATGAGAACTGACTCATTGGCAAAGATGTTGTTCTGTTGCTGGGAAAGATTGAAGGTAAGGAGGAGTGGACACCAAAGGATGAGATGGTTGGATGGCATCACCGATGCGATGGACATGAGTTTGTGTAGGCTCTGGGAGTTGGATAGGGAAGCCTGGCGTGCTGCAGTCTATGGGGTCACAAAGAGTCAGACATGACTGAGCAACTGAATTGAACTGAACTGAACTAAATTGGAATTACTTTTGTAACTTGCAATACATTTTTATTGAGAGACTTTTTGTAGTTTATTACATTTTCTAGGAATTAAGAGGTTAGATGTATAGTTCCACAGTTTGTATAAAACAAATCAAGTAAAAGAGTCTGTCTTGTTTTTTCAAAGAAATAATCTAGGTATCCATCAAAATGTCATGTTTCTCTATATAGTGAGTAAAATTAGGACAATATAGAGGAAATTTTCACACTTTAGCTGAAAATACCAAATAATAACTCATTAGTAATAACAAGCCAGACCTTTTAACATTGCTATTCCTTTTCCAGAAGTACTTATAAACTGTTCAGAACATCTAGTGTTACTCTTTCACCCTCAAAATGCATCAGTAGAGAATCAGTGGATGATTTGCTAACATTCGCAGATAGAGACCAATAAGCTTAGCATTGAACATTTTGTTTCAGATAGTTGTTTTTCAATTTGCTGTTTGACAGAGAAGTGAACACTTTTCACAATTACTACCTGTGCAAAAATGTACTTTGGAAGAGGGTATCGAAATGCTTTGTCTTTTTTTTTTCCCCACAAATGGTTGAGTTAGATGCAATTTATATTCTGTTAGCTACTCCAAATGGATCTTATTTTCTTGTGCCGCTTACACATTTTGATGAAATAATAGTGAATTTATATAACTGCCCAATAGCTAGTCTATCAGCGTACCCTTTGACAATTTGCTCCTTTAGCTTAGGCATAGCTGCAAAACTGTTAAGCAAAGTTCACTTCTTTCAGTTGCTAAATTGGTAATAATATTAATGGAACATCAGTTTCCTTGCTTGCAAATAAAATTGTGTGTTTTTTTTCCCTAGTTGAAAAAGTTGATCTGCTTTCTTAAAATGAAAGGAAATGTAATTAATTTTCACATTTCCTTGGCTAATGATCATGGAAAGAGCTGGAATCTGGAATCCGGTGTTCCCTTTCCGATTCTCTTACACTTCACAATGGCAGATATTTTCATGTGGCAATATTACCTAATCTGTCTTGTTCACAAGGAGAGCTCTGCACAGTAGGTGAAGCCAATGAACTGCAGGATGGCTTTATCCTTCTTTCCCTTGCTGCATATTTTATGGCCTTTAATGTAGCTTCATTCCTTGTTAAATGCATTCTCCAGGCAATTTGACAGATGGGACTAATTTTTTTTTTTTTTGGTGTTTATGTGGTATTTCTAAAGCAAGAACAAATCTGCCTTTTTCAGAAAATCTCCAGTTATAACTCCATAAGGCTGTACATAATTCTGGATTTTTTTTGGGGGGGGTTGCTTATGTGGGGATTTAGTATATTAGAACTTCAACTAGTTTCCTAAAGAACTCTGTTAATACATCTTAGACATTAAACTATTCCACTGATAATTTAAAAAGAGAAATAAAAATAGTCTTCTATTTTATGTGACTAAGCACACATGCACACACACAGATTCTGTAAAAAGAATAAAACTGCCAGTAAATACACATCCCAGGTGACTGCCACAGACAGTGGATGTTGCATTAAGTACCTACAGAGTGATAAAAGTGGTTGGCATGAAGATGTAAGTGTGTATCAACTCAAAGCCCTCCTGGGAAGTATTTTTACACTATCCTCACAGTCAACGCTGTCATAAATTAATAATCACCAAGATGATGAAAAGCTATATTTAACTTTTTTCTATATTCATGGGCATGTGACTATGGTAAGATTTCTTATTTGTAACTGTTTACTTAGTGTCTTCTAAGGAGATGGAAAGTCCCACATGAAATATGTAAGACTAGACTGTTCAATGCAGTCAGAGCCTTACAGTGATACACCATGTCTTTGTTTGTAATTTCTGAATTCCTTAACTTAGACCAACCATGGAAAGCCTCTTTTCTATTGGTAATTGATTTAGGAAAAGCAATTCTGCAAAATATGGTTATTTTTCACATAATACATGCTAATGGCAATGGCCATGGAAATCCACTTTAGGTTTATAGCTGCATCTATGGTACAAGATAAGCTAAGAGTAAAAATTAATGAAGAACAGTGAAGGAAAAGTGAGCTACTTAATTGGAGGCCATGTAAGTAGATAAAGAAGCTACCTAAGAAGAAAATCTGGCAGTAAAGGAGTGAGCTGGCAAGAAGATGGTGGGGAAGAATTTGGAAGACAGGATTATTGGTTGCAATAATATCTCTTACCTCAAAGTATTTAAAATGATAGCCTGCCCTTCCCAGTCATTGACTCCAATCTCTCCTGGGATGCTGTGAGGTGCTGCCAAACCGAGATCTCCTAAAGGCTGGAACCATTCATTTTTCTAGCTGCTAAAAGGCTGCCTACTAATGGCTCACAGGTGCATTTCTCTGGGCACTGTCTTTTCCTGAAGGCAATTACCTTCCCCGGTTACACTCCTCCAAAGGCTGATTGATGCTTGTTTAAAACCTTCACTTTGGCATAATTCTGAAGGGCTTCCCCAGCTCCAGTGCTCTCTGCAGGGTCTATTGAGGCCTCCTTTGTAATGTCATCAATAGTTTAATTTCTCTCTCTATCCAGCATTCTCAAATAATCTTTATCTTGGAACTTGTTTCCAAGGGACTCAATTGAAGACACATTCAGTTCCTTACCTATACTATTATGGACTTCTTCCACAGTTACCTTACAGTATCTTAACCACCAGATTCCATAAACCTTTAGATTTCTTTGCAGCTTTTATTTAACTCTGCTGACTACTTTTTCCCCTTAGCACTCTCCTTTTTTGCTTCCATGAACTTGCTTAACTCTGTCTTTTCCTTACCTCTCTAAATGTTTTTGCCATTTTTTTTTTTTTTCGTCTTATTCTTTAGCTCAGGTTTTGCTCTTGGTTCTTATTCTGCTTTCTACTTCTTCTTAGGAAATCTCATTTATACCCTTGGCTTTAGTTATCATCTTCATGGTAAAACCGCCTGCATCTACATTTTTAGCTCAGATCTGTCCTATGTTTCAAAAACCTACTTTGTATTATTCCCTGGATATTTCATGGCTGCTCCTGAACAGTCATTCTGTCTACCTCCTATCATGATCTTCATAAATCTACCCTTTATCCTATGGTCAGAGGCTTCATACTTGATGCATCAATACTGACAGCTATTGTCATTGTTCCAATTGTTATTGCGTTAAGAAGGCATTGTTCAATTTCTATTTCATAGACATATAGCTCTAGAGTTTTATAATGCCGGTTAAATTTTATGATGTTCTCTCCTTTCAGTTTTTCTCATGCAAACTCTCTTCTCTTGGCAATAGAGTAGAAAGAGAATAAACCTTTGAGTCATGTAGAAATAGGTTATAAGACTGATTTTCCCTTAGTAGCTGTGTGTGCATGCATGCTCAGTTGCTCAGTCATGGCCAGCTCTTAGTAGCTGTAGTAACAATGGAAAAGTCACTTAACTAGCTTCTCCGCAGCTCAGTTTCTTTCTCTCTCATTTAGAGCTATTATGAGAGCTAAATGAGAAAATGTGTGTATAAATGAAATTGGACTACATAAAAGTTACTCAATAAATGTCAGTTTCCCTCCCTTCTGCCCTTCTTTTCCTCTCCAAGTTTAAAGAACTATCAGTTCCTAGATTCCAGCCAGAAAGCTCTCAACCAGGCTATAGGTAGGAACTAGGCTCTTTCTTCAGCACAGGTAGGAATAAATTCAGATATATGCCGCAGCATCAGGAACTCATTCACCTAGCATCAGAACACCTCAAGACACAGAAGCCACGATGCAGACTTATGCAGAGATACCCAGAGCAGCACAGGTCTGGCGAGGAGCCTGAAGTGTGCCGCTGGTAGTGGTCTCTCTCTCTGCCCATCATAGCTTGAGAGTCAAGTACAGTCTGTGTTAACTTCCCTCCTAACCACTAGCTTTCCTTTCATATGATCATTATTTAGAGGCTCATCCACAATTACTTTCTTATCTATCATAACAGACACCCAAGTTGCATATGGGCATTCTGCTGAAAGTGAAAGCATCTGTTTCTCAGTTGTGCCTGATTCTTTGCAACCCCATGGACTGTAGGCCGCCAGGTCCTCTGTCCATAGAATTCTCCAGGCAAGAATACTGGAGTGGATAGCCATTCCCTTCTCTAACGGATCTTCCCCACCCGGAGATCAAACCTGGGTCTCCCGCATTGCAGGCAGATTCTTAACCACCTGAATCACCAGGGAAGTTCACATGGGCATTACAGGATCTGAAGAACCACGTAACCAATTTAATTCTTTAAATGTTGAATTTCTGTCCACATAGATGCCACATCTACAACGACTGGTTATCAGTTTTAGGTTATTTTTCATGGACAATATTGTATATTTTTATTTCTCTCTGAGTATCTAGAAACAAAATGACTAAGGCACACTCAGTAAGATATGTACTTGGAGGTGTTTTTAAAAAAATAAATAGTTTTAAAAAAAATAAATATAGAAAAAATATATCATACGAAAACAAGAATTATCGCCATGTTTTTTAATGTCAGTAGACTTGTCAACCTGGATTGTGGACCACAATGACTCATTAATCCCCTCTAACAATTAAGCCTTCGTATTCTCTGCTATTTCATCAATTTGTCCAGTTATGGTGCTAGCCAAAAGAGGAGCACACGCCAACTTTTGAACTGCAGCCTTTCCTTAAAGCTCATGACAAATGTCCTCAGCAACAGGCAGAATCAACTCGTCACCAGAAGTAAAGGACTTCTTAACTTTAGCAATGTGGTTAGCCACTAAGAATGATGCTCTTCGTGCAGACACATTTGATAAAGTAGTGGCCTTCAAAAACTGCTTCTGTTCTTTGTATTCACATTTTTCTTTTGAAAAACTCCAAAGACTTGCTTTTTAATGCAGGGTGGTTGGCCTCTCTGTGGTGAAGCAGTTTTGAAAGTTTCATGGCTTCACTGGAGAGCCAGTCACCACATATTACACAAAGCAAGCGGCCCTGGAGAATGTGAAATCACCTGTTTCAACAAATCCATAATTTAAGTAGGACTCCTCGTATTTTCTTTCAAATGCACCTTTATTTTTTTTTTGCAGTCTTACAGTCTTCTGCTGTCTGTTTTTTTTTTTTTTTTCTGCTGTCTGATCATCGAATCTTTCCCCTTTTTCAAAGAAGCTCTCCAGTGACGTTGGTATTTTACTCATTTGGTTAGGGGTAGTTTGTGGGCTTACCAAAACTGTGATTGAGACAAGTATGCAGTGCAGTAAAGAGGCACAGATGCAAATGGTAAAGAAAATAATGGGCAGGCCACTTGTGGACTAAAATAAGTGTTGGGTTCTGACTTAAAGCCTGCCACCAGATGCAGCTGTACAATTGAAGTACATCAACTCACTTGTCACTATAAAGCCTGATGCAGCTTAATTGTCACTTGCCACTCATTGATAGGATTTTGCTGTGAGTCTGCAAACAATTGATTTATTATGGTCTCTGTGCAGTCAAACCTCTATGCTAATGATAATCTTTATTTGCATCCACTCCCCAGCACTAGTATCATTACTTCAGCTCTACCTCAGATCATCAGGCGTTAGATTTTCATAAGGAGCTCACAACCTAGATCCCTCACATGTGCAGTTCATGGTAGGGTTCATGCTCCCATGAGAATCTAATGCCATCGCTGATCTGACAGAAGGCAGAGCTGAGACAGTAACGCAGCAATGGGGAGTGACTGTAAATACAAATGAAGCTTTGCTCTCTAGCCCACCACCCACTTCTTACTATGTGGCTGGTTCCTAAAAGGCCACGAACCAGTACTGGTCTGTGGCCCAGAGGTTGGGGACTCCTACAGTAAACATACTTTCTTTTTTATTTTTCCATTTATTTTTATTAGTTGGAGGCTAATTACTTTACAATATTGTAGTGGTTTTTGCCATACATTGACATGAATCAGCCATGGATTTACATGTATTCCCCATCCCGATCCCCCCTCCCACCTCCCTCTCAACCGATCCCTCTGGGTCTTCCCAGTGCACCAGCCCTGAGCACTTGTCTCATGCATCCAACCTGACTTGGTGATCTGTTTCACACTTGATAGTATACTTGTTTCAATGCTGTTCTCTCTGAATATCCCACCCTCGCCTTCTCCCACAGAGTCTAAAAGTCTGTTCTGTACATCTGTGTCTCTTTTTCTGTTTTGCATATAGGGTTATCATACTTTCTTTTGAAATAAACTTGTCCATTTTGATTTGTATTTCTTGATTCTTATAAAAATCACTGTAAGTATCGTTTATTGTGTGTTCATTATGTGCCATGTGTCCTGTTGCTTCTTATTCTGATTCATTTCTCATACTGTTCTCAGAAATATATTTCATATTAATATCCCCAAATACTTCACTTATGAATTTACAGATTTTGCCATTTTTGTCTGCTGACTTCTTCACAACACCTAAGCAATCTTATAAAACAAGTACAATGAAACTGTTTTACAGATGAGGAAACAGAAATGGGAATGAGGGCCTTCCTTGGTGGCTCAGACGGTAAAGAATCTGCCTGCCATGCAGGAGACTCGGGTTTGATCCCTTGGTCGGGAAGATCCGCTGGAGAAGGGAATAGCTACTCCAGTATGCTTGCCTGGAGAATCCCATAGATATAGGAACATGGTGGGCTAGAGTCCATGGGGTCACAAAGAGTCAGACACGACTGAGCAACTAACACACACAAACACACACAATGAAACTCACTTTACAGATGAGGAAACAGAGGGAATAAAAGGTTAAAGAATGCATTCAATTTTACACAGCCTTAAATGGTAATGCTGGATTTTAACCTAGATGATTTAACCCCCAACATGCATTTCAACCACTAGACTCTATTATCCTCATGACATATGTATTCTTGCTACCCATCATGCTCAACTAACACTATAATTTGTAAAGCAGAGAGGATCTCTATCATGTGAGATGAATAGTAATAGAAGTAAAAGTTTTAATTTCCAAACACTCATCCAAATACTTGTGGGAATTATCCAGTAAACATGGAAGTAAGTAAGAAATAACTCGAGGACTTCTGGCAACTTTTTTAGTATCAGAAAAAACAAAACAAAACAAAACACCAGTATTCCTCTCCCTTTCCTGACATTTTGAGATAATTTTTTCCTCTTAATCCAGTAAGTCTAAATTGAGGGTTACTCTCTCTTATTTACTGACATTTCTTCTCTATGAAATAATATTAATACTTTCAGGACAGCTGTATAAAAGTGTGAAACCATCACACATTTCACATTAAAGACAAACATTCCATAATTGTAAAAACTAACTCTTTCACAATCATAAATGAATTAAGATTAAAATAATGAAATAATTTAAGAAAATATATTTCCTGTCATAATCTCTAAGAATAATACAACTCCTTCCAGAGAATTAATTACCAATATAAATTATATACAGAAGAATCACAGCAAAAGCTAGCTAATTTTATTACAACAAGAAAAGATCTGTTTTGCCTCACATAGCTAAAAAAATGACAAAAACATATGCAAAATAAAATTTTAGCTAGGTAGAATATTTGTTATATATTTGAAAGAAAAAAGGGTTGGTATATGTATTAACATACAAAGTATAGTTACAAAGTGATAAAAAACAACAAAAAAGTAGGCAATAAAGGCAATAATATGCAATTTATAGAAGAGCATATGACTAACAGATATGAAACAATTCTGAACCTCTCTAATTGTCAAGAAAATGCAACTTTGAAGTAATTCAGATATTACTTTACATATTCAGCACAATGAGACTCAGAATAAGAAAAGAATCATTACAATCTACTTCTGGGTGGCAATGTGAGGACAGGATGTCTACATATAATCCTGTGGCAATCTAAGCCATCACAGCTTTCGAGTACAATATCCATCTATTAAATTTAGAAAGTCATATTCATCCCATTGGGGGCTTCCCAGGTGGCACTAGTGGTAAAGAACCTGCCTGCCAGTGTAGGAGATGTAACAGATGCAGGTTTGATCTGAGAAGATCCCCTGGAGGATGGCATGGCAACCCACTCCAGTATTCTTGCTTGGAGAAACCCATGAACAGAGGAGCCAGGCAGGGTGCAGTTCGTAGGATTGCACAGAGTCGGACATGACTGAAACCAACATGGATGCATTCACCACATTATAGATAATGGTAAAAATTGGAATAAGCTCTATGAGGGAGAATTTTACAGACTCAACCAAAATGACATATCATTATATATAACAATTCAAATTCTCCTATTAATATAATATGTTTGTATGTATGCAAAGAAATTTATGAATTATATATGATTACTTAGAGCTGCACTGCTTGTGATAGCAAAAGACTGGAAATGACATACATCTATACAATGTACTATTAAGGAGTTTAAAAAATAAAAATAGGAAAATTCTTTATAAACAGATATCAAATTATCTCCTGTATTTTCTACTACGTGGAAAAAGCAACTTTTTTAAACAGTGTCTAAAAATGCTATCTATGGAGAAGAAGGGAAAAAGTGTGTGTCCATAGGTTTATATATTGGAAAAATATTTCTAAAATTTATATAAGAAATTGATAATAGCTACTTCCCTCTAAAGAGGGAGATTGGTTGACTTGGTATAGAGTTGAAAAAGACTTTTTCTTCAAGTCATATGATTTGGAAGTTTTCATTTTTGAACTATGTAACTTATTACCAATTAACATTAATAATGATAATAATATTCAGCATAAGAATGTTAATGAACTTAGTGCCACAAAACTGTATACTTAAAATGTCAAATTTTATTTTATGCATATTTTACCATAATAAAGTGATTTTTAATTTTATATATTTATACATATATATATATATGTATCCGACTATATGTGTGTCTGACTCTTTGCACCCCCTTGGACTGTAGCTTGCCAGGCTCCTCTGTCCATGGATTTTCTAGGCAAGAATACTGGAGTGGATTGCCATTCCCTTCTCCAGAGGATCTACCTGACTCAGGGACTGAACCTGGGTTTCCTGCATTGCAGGCTGATTCTCTACCATCTGAGCCACCAGGGAAGTCCCCTAGGATGTCTACTAATAAAAACAACCCACAAGATAGTGAGTGTTGACTAGGACGTGGAAAAACTCGTTTGTTTGTGGCTTGTTCACTGTTGGTGGGAATATAATATTTTGCAACCACTACAGAAAACAGTACGGCAATTCCTCAAAAAACTAAAAAGAAAATTATCATATGATCCAGGAATTCCACTTCTGGATATATACCCAAAAGAGTTGAAAGCAGAGGTTTGAAGAGATATTTGTATACCCATGTTTATAGCAGCATTATTCACAATAGGCAAAAGGAGGAAGCAACCCAGGTTATCTATTCACAGATGAATGATAAAACAATATGTGATATATACTTAAAATGGAATATTATTCCATGTAAAAGAAAAGGAATTCTGCCACATGCTGCAACAGAGATGAATGTAGAAAATATTATGCTAAGTGAAATAAGTTGGTAACACAAGGACAAATACTCTTTGAGTCACCTATATGAGATCTCTAGAGTAGCTAAATTCATAGAGACAGAAAGAATGGTGGCTTCCAGAGTCTAGAGGGAAGGAGACTGAGGAGTTATTTTTTAATGGATACAGAGTTTCAATTATTATTGGGTTGGCCGAAAAGTTCATTCTGGTTTTTCCTACGGACTTTCTGGTTTTTCCTACAGATCAGAACAAACTTTTTGGCCAATCCTGTAAAAACCCAACTGTATCAGCAATTATATAAATATAAATGGCTTAAACACTCCAAGTAAATATCTATATTATCAGACTAGATTTTTTTAAAGGTTACTATATGATGCTTCCAAGAAATCATAGATGTAGGGACACAAGAAGTTTAGAAGTAGAAGGATGCAAAAATAAACACCATGCAAATATTAACTAAAAAAAAAAAATGCAGTATTTGTACTCAAGATAGAAGGAAGATTTTTAAAACATGAATAATCATTAGAGATAAAAAGGGACATTTCACAATGATAAAGTGATAACCCATAAGGACTGTAAATGCTAACTGTGGATTTATCAACTGAGTGGTTTTTGAAGCAACTTTTACTTTCTTTATCATACTTTCACATCGTTTGAAGTTTTCACAATGAGCATGGATTATTTAGATAACCTGAAATAAAACAATAAAGCTACTATTATGTGGACAAAGAAAAGAATAAAACAATACAAATATTTAAGAGTATTTGTTTTCTATATTAAAAGTTTAGAAAAATGTGTCTGTTATTAGGCTCTAATGACAATTATAATAATAAAGTATATAGTGACAGGACATAAAAATAAAAAGTAGCACTAATGAGAATCAGGTAGAAAATCTCACACAAAAGTGTTACATAATCTCCTTTCTCTGAGTCTTATTTGTTTATTTAAGGATTTAAAGATAGTCAAATAATTCTGAGTGTATTTTTTGCAAGAGAATAACTGTACTTTAAAAAAAATGTGGAGATAATCCAAAGGGAGAAGAGCACTGATTCATTTGCTCATTCAATAATTACTTATAAGCAATTATAATTAAGTCGGTATTATGTGCCAGGTACTAGTTGAAATTATTGCCTATGAGGCTATGGGCTTCAGTGGGGGCTCAGATGATAAAGAATCTGACTGCAATGCAGGAAACCTGGGTTCAATTCCTGGGACAAGAAGATTCCCTGGAGAAAGGAATACTAGAGTGGGTGGCAACTCTAGTATTCTTGCCTGGAGAATCCCATGGCCAGAGGAGCCTTGTGGGCTTCAGCCTATTAGGTTGCACAGAGTCAGACATGATTGAACAACTAACACTTTCTTTCACAGGTCTCTATCTCCAGTTCTTGACATAGAGCTCGTGAAATCCCTTATGAATTTCTAAGTGGTAAGAGCACAGGAAACATCTCTTATTCTAATATTTGGTCTTTGACTTCCGTTTCTGACACCCTACTCCTCTTGGAGTTTCCTGAGTGATAGGAATGTCTTTTATTCTAGTGAGGTGACTTTGAGTGGGCTCCTAGATGGCTCCTGAGTTGGGGCTGTCCACAGAAAGACCATGAATAGAAGCCTGGAATTTTCAGTTCCATCTCCCATTCTCTAGAAAAGGGAGAGGGGCTAAAAATGGGAGTTAATACGTGGTCATGCCTACATGAGGATGCTTCGATAAAATCCCAATAGTGTGGGGTTCAGAGTGCTTCCAGATGGTGAACACATTCCCCCACTTGGAGAGTGATACACTATAGCTCCATAGAGACAGAAGCTCCTGCACTGAGAACCTTCCCAGACCATGCTATATGTATCTTTTCACCTGGACGTTCATCTGCATGCTTTTCAGTTCAGTTCAGTTGTTCAGTCGTGTCTGACTCTTTGTGACCCCATGAATCGCAGCACGCCAGGCCTCCCTGTCCATCACCAACTCCCGGAGTTTACTCAAACTCATGTCCATCAAGTCGGTGATGCCATCCAGCCATCTCATCCTCTGTCGTCCCCTTCTCCTCCTGCCCCCAATCCCTCCCAGCATCAGGGTCTTTTCCAATGAGTCAACTCTTCACATGAGGTGGCCAAAGTATTGGAGTTTCAGCTTCAGCATCAGTCCTTCCAATGAACACCCAGCCCTGATCTCCTTTACGATAGACTGGTTGGATCTCCTTGCAGTCCAAGGGACTCTCAAGAGTCTTCTCCAACACCACAGTTCAAAAGCATCAATTTTTTGGCACTCAGCTTTCCTCACAGTCCAACTCTCACATCCATACACGACCACTGGAAAAACCATAGCCGTGACCAGACAGACCTTTGTTGGCAAAGTAAACTGTCCCTGCTTTTTAATATGCTCTCTAGGTTGGTCATAACTTTCCTTCCAAGGAGTAAGCGTCTTTTAATTTCATGGCTGCAATCACCATCTGCAGTGATTTTGGAGCCCCCTCAAAAAAAGTCTGACACTGTTTCCATTGTCTCCCTATCTATTTCCAATGGAGTGATGGGACCAGAGGCCATGATCTTAGTTTTCTGAATGTTGAGCTTAAAGCAACTTTTTCACTCTCCTCTTTCACTTTCATCAAGAGGCTTTTTAGTTCCTCTTCACTTTCTGCCATAAGGGTGGTGTCATCTGCATATCTAGGGTTATTGATATTTCTCCTGGCAATCTTGATTCCAGCTTGTGCTTCTTCCAGCTTACCATACCCTTTAAAAAACTGGTTCATGTAAATGTTTGCCTGAGTTCTGTAAGTTATTCTACCAAATAACTGAATCCAAAGGGAGTATGTCTTGGGATCTGCCAATCTCTAGCTTAGTCAGACAGAAAGTGTGAAAGTGAAAGTCACTCACTTGTGTCCGACTCTTTGCGACCCCATGGACTATATGGTCCATGGAATTCTCCAGGCCAGAATACTGGAGTGGGTATCCTTTTGTCAGACAGAAGTTGTAGATAACTTCTAGGACCTATTACTTGCAGTTATCATCTAAAGTGTGCATGTCAGGGGGCAGTCTTTGAGAGTGAGTCCTTAACCTGTGGGATCTGAGAGCATCTTCAGGTAAATGGTGTCACAATTGATTTAAATTATGACACTCAGATGGTATTACATAAAATTGCTTGCTGTGGGAAAAAAAATCCTGATACATTGGTGTCAGAAGTGTTGTGAGTTTGATAGTAGTAGGAGAGATGCAAGAGGACTGGTTTTTCCCAACCCAGAGGGAAATAGAATATTTGCCAGCCTACTGTGGAAAATCATCTATGAGGTTCCTAAATGAAATAATAATAAACTATTTATGTTTGATAGAATTACCCAGTAATAAAGATTCCCTTAGAAAAATTATATTAAATTGGATTAGCTCTTCAAATTATGGGAAGTTTTAAGGGAAGACTCCCTGGAGGAGGGCAAGGCAACCCACTCCAGTATTCTTGCCTGGAGAGTCCCATGGACAGAGGTGTCAAGGACGCTGCAATCCAGAGTCGCACAGAGTTCGACATGCCTGAGGAGACTCGGCACCATGCACGCAGGTGTCGTTAACTGATATATTCTGAGATTAAGTAAATCTGAGTGAATAAAAAACTACCTAAAGATAACTCTGAAAAACATAATTCTATTATTGGGATTGACATAGGAAAGTGATAAGGTAGAGAACAAAGGCATTATTATATTGGAAATGATTCGTAAATCCATCTGACTGTCAAAATTGGATTATCTCCATTAGAGCTCCCAATGACTGACTAATTGTGATCTCCAAAAGCTTTTTCTCCGTCAGTGCTGAACACTTTTCAGCACCACTTAATACGGTTAACCTTTTTGATTCTCTCTGCTTCTTTGGTTCCGTTAAAACAAAACAAAAACAGCTGAAGTCAGTTTTTCTCTTATTTTTGACTAGAGCTCAGTTTTTGTTGCCAATTCTTCTTCTTCTATGCAGAATTTTGACAACTTAATATCGAAGATCCTAGGAACTGTACTGGAGCAATGTTTCCTTTTCACTCTGTATGTTTTCTGTCTGCCTGGTCAAATTCTGGTGGCTTCAACCAGCATCCTACTCAGATAAATGCCAAAGAAAGACAATGCCAAAGAATGCTCAAACTACCTCACAGTTGCACTCATCTCACACACTAGTAAAGTAATGCTCAAAATTCTCCAAGCCAGGCTACAACAGTACGTGAATGGTGAACTTGCAGATGTTCAAGCTGGATTTAGAAAAGGCAGAGGAACCAGAGATCAAACTGCCAACATCCACTGGATCATTGAAAAAGCAAGAGAATTCCATAAAAATATCTACTTCTGCTTTATTGACTATGCCAAAGCCTCTGACTGTGTGGATCACAATAAACTGTGGAAAATTCTTTAAGAGATGAGAATACCAGACCACCTGACCTTCCTCCTGAGAAATCTGTATGCAGGTCAGGAAGCAACAATTAGAACTGGACATGGAACAACAGACTGGTTCCAAATAGGAAAAGGAGTACGACAAGGCTATATATTGTCACCCTGCTTAAGTAACTTATATACAGAGTACATCATGAGAAACGCTTGGCTGGATGAAGCACAAGCTGGAATCAAGATTGCCAATAACCTCAGATATGCAGATGATACCACCCTTATGGCAGAAAGTGAAGAGGAATTAAAGAGCCTCTTGATGAAAGTGAAAGAGGAGAGTGAAAAAGTTGGCTTAAAACTCAACATTCAGAAAACTAAGAACATGGCCTCTGGACCCATCACTTCATGGCAAATACATGGTGAAACAGTGGAAACAGTGACATACTTTATTTTGGGGGGCTCCAAAATCACAGCAGATGGTGATTGCAGCCATGAAATTAAAAGACACTTACTCCTTGAAAGGAAAGTTATGACCAACCTAGACAGCATATTAAAAAACAGAGACGTTACTTTGCCAACAAAGATTCATCTAGTCAAAGCTATGGTTTTTCCAGTAATCACGTACGGATATAAGAGTTGGACTATAAAGAAAGCTGAGCACCGAAGAATCGATGCTTTTGAACTGTGGTGTTGGAGAAGACTCTTGAGAGTCCCTTGGACTGCAAGGACATCCAACCAGTCCATCCGAAAGGAAATCAATACTGAATATTCATTGGAAGGATTGATGCTGAGGCTGAAATGCCAATACTTTGGCCACCTGATGCAAAGAGCTGACTCATTTGAAAAGACCCTGATGCTGCCGAAGATTGAAGGTGGGAAGAGAAGGGGAAGAGAGAGGAAGAGATGGTTGGATGGCACCACCAACTCAATGGACATGGGTTTGAGTAAATTCCAGGTGTTGCTGATGCACAGGGAGGCCTGGTGTGCAGTCCATGGGGTCGCAAAGAGTCAGACACGACTGAGAACTGAACTGAACTGAGGAACTGTACTGGAGCAATGTTTCCTTTTCACTTTGTATGTTTTCTGCCTGGTCAAATTCTGGTGGGTTCAACCAGTATCCCGACTCAGGTAAATCAAGTCAAT
Organism: Odocoileus virginianus; assembly: GCF_023699985.2. NCBI lineage: Eukaryota > Metazoa > Chordata > Mammalia > Artiodactyla > Cervidae > Odocoileus > Odocoileus virginianus. The sequence continues at coordinate 57,254,484 of NC_069678.1, forward strand.
GTCTTCTAGTTCTAGAGCTCTAGTTCTGCATTTCCACCGACCCTGTAATATCCTATTTTACTATGCTAGAGGCACATGAATTTCACATTAAAATTAAAGTTACCTTAAAGAGGATTTTAAAAAGGATTTTAACATCCTTTACTAAAAGTAAACCGTTTCTTTTTTAAAATATATTTATTTTTCTGGCGGTGTAGGTCTTAGTTGGGGCATGTGTAATTTTCATTGCAGCACAAGGACTCTAGCTGCGACTTGTGAGCTTAGTTGCTCGGTGACACGTGGGGTCTTAGTTCCCGATCAGGGATGGAACCTGAGTGCTCTGCACTGCAAGTGGATTCTTAACCACTGGACCACCAGGAAAGTCTCTGCTCTTTTTTTAATGGTCAGATCTTATATAACGGGATTACTCTTCTTCCAAACCAGGTTCCTATAGAAGCCACTGAGAAAGATATTTCTTTCATCAAAATCCTCCTACTGCAGCCACATAGTTTGGCTCCTAAAATTTCCCCCCTGGGTTATTCCAAGCATCAGTTTCTTTGTGTACAGACTCTCTCTCAACAGTTTAGTAGATACTTTTTCCTTTGTAAGTTCCTCAATATCTTCAAAGTTATGGTCTTCTTCATTTCTTTCTGAGTTAAATTTAATCTTGACTATTACAAATGTATTTCTAAATATATTTTCACAATGTTCTCTCCTTTAGTACTAAGATAGCCTAACTGAACTATTTAAAAAAGGACCTGAAAAAATATATACATATACATGTATATATATAACTGAATCACTTTGCTGAAATGAACAGAATATTATAAATCAACTGTGCTTATTTTTAAAATTTTTTAAATTTTGAAGGTTCTTTCCTTTCTACCATTTTATAGTGTAAGCTTGTATCACTGTATGACAATCCATGATAAAAAGTCTAAATTTATAAACCAAATACCTTAAGGACTAATAATTTACATTATAATGATGTTTTTCACTTCTACCGAGTCATTGCTTAGCATTTTTCTTTTCAAAATAAATGGCTCAAATTGTAAAATATTTGATAGCATTTAAACATAAGGTGTTTATCATCCATGATTTGCCATTTATAAAGCCTTAAAAGAGATTGAAAGAAAAGAAACTTCTGTTGGTTTATATAATTATTTAGGAATCTTTACTGCTATGAAATTAAAACACAATTTTGTAATTATAGAAATTTCTACTATAGGATTTTAAATATAAAATATTTATGGACAATTTCTAAAAGATTTTGATTGCAAATACTGCTATCATTTCTTATATATGTGTATCTTTGTAAATATATTTTAATCACCATTAAAAATATGTTTAATTAAGAACTTTATTAATTTTATCTTAAAATATATGTATATTATGTTATGCTGTTGTTTTTCAGTCACTAAGTCGTGTCTGATTCTTTGTGATCCCATGAACTGCAGCACGCCAGGTTTCCTTGTACTTTACTATCTCCCATATGTATATGTATCTAAAGGTATTTATGTGATATATGTGTAATTTTAGCATATAAAATCAATTCCTACTTGCAATCTTTGTTCCTTAATCCATATCAGTGAAAGAGCTGATATAAATGTTTTCTAAAATCCTTTTAGCTTTAACATTTTCTGATTCTACTACAATCTTCAAGATACATTTGAGGAGAAAGAATCAACTCTGTCCACTTTCATTTGGAACAATGAGACTTTCAAAGATTCTTCTTGCCATTAAAATAATCTTATTTACTCCTTCCCACATCGCTTGTCTTTATCATTGAACCTCCTATTTCATTTCTTGCACATGTCAGTGAGTTCTAATAAGTGGAAAGCTCCTGCTCTGTGCCTGGATTTTATTTGATATAACCTTGAAATTTTGAAATGTAACCTTCAGAACTGAATTTAATTTCACTCTAGTTCTTAAAAGCATGATTATAATATAATTTCTGTTAATGATTAAGAGAGGAATTCACTCATTTATATAGTGGTTAAGTATGTCATAAGGCAAAGGTAGCTCTTATTCTTTACAAAGGGATAGATTGTTGAATTAGGGTGCTGAAAATAAGACCTCAGAGAGAATGCAAGATCATATCATTATTATTGACAGAAAATTAGTTTCCTGAAATCCATAGTTATAATTTTTCTTCCTAGCTATTTTTGTGATGACATATACTTAACAAAAATAATACTAAGTATAAATTTAAAATTATAAGACCATTTGGTCATTATAGAGTAAGATTCCCAAAATACTACTTAATTCTATATACTTAATCATAGTAAAATAACATAGTATCTACTTGCTAGTTATTCCTGTCTCTGCAGACTTCTAGGTTGTGACCACTTTGACTTGCATTTTTTTCATGTAGCGGGCTCCTTTAAAAAAAAAGAAAATGTAAAAAATTTTGATTAACTGTTCTTATAAATTGACAAATGCATCTAAATAAACATAAAAAGCAAGACTGGATTGTGAAGAGCATAATCAGATGCTTTTCTAATTGTCAGGTTACACAGCCTACTAGTATATATACACAGACACTACCACTTTAGATGCTGTGACTATCTAAATTCAGTGGGGAACAAAAAGATGATACTATTCTTCACTATTCCCCCTTAAAGTAACACTTCAGCAGCTTCAAAAAAAATTCTTTATATAAGCATCTTATTCCTTGCCTGTTTTATGTCTGGTAAGTAAACAATAAATCTCTTCTTGAAATTAGGACGGTAAAGGATATTCTAGGAAATTTTAACTATAGTGAAAATACATAAACAGCAGTCAAAATTTTGGAGATTATATTTATTTAATTGATGCAATTCTTTCTGTCTATAAAATGTACAATCATATAATAAAGTTTAGCAAACCATGTGTTTAGGCTGAAGTAATTTTCTGATTATAAATGCATTATTAAAATAAAAAATTAACAAATTCTGTAGTTATAATTATTGTTAATAATTTTAACTTTTATATTAAAATTAAAAGTGATTTACATACCACCATTATAGTGTTACATTATGAAATCATCACAGTCAGCAATATATTATCCTGAATTTTATAGAAAAACAAATATACAGTCTGATTAAATACTATTTAATACAGTCTAGGCCTACATATTTGAAAACTTGAATCATCTATTTTAACTTTTTTAATCTGTAAAATGGCAATAATAACTAAACTTTTGTTGTTTAGTCACTAAATTGTGTTCGACTCTTTTGCAACCCCATGAACTGTAGCCCACCAGTCTCTTCTGTCCATGGAATATCCCAGGCAAGAATACTGGAGTGAGTTAACATTTCCTTCTCCAGGGGATCTTTCCAAACCAGAGATTGAACCTGTGTCTCCTGCTTGGCAGCTGGATTCTTTACTACTGAGCCACCTGGGAACCTCAGTAATTAACCTTATTGTAGTGAAAGTCGCTCAGTTGTGTCCAACTCTTTGTGACCCCATAGATGAGCCTGCCAGGCTCCTCTGTCCATGGAATTCTCCAGGAAAGAATATTAGAGTGGGTAGCAGTTCCCTTCTCCAGGGGATATTCCCAATCCAGGAATCAAACCCAGGTCTCCCACATTGCAGGAGGTTTCTTTACTGTCTGAGACACCAGGGAATCCCTTAACTAACCTTAAGTGCCCCAAAAAGCTTTTTTTTTTTAATTGTATAAATTATTAATAGTTAAGCACTCTCCTTAGGAGAAATGTACTTGTTATTATTTTCTTTTATTATAGCGAGTAAAATTATAAGCTCAAAATTTACTATTCAAGTATCCAAGAAAGTGACATATACTTAAAAAGGACTGACACTGAAGCTGAAGCTCCAATACTTTGGCTACCTGATGCATAGAGCTGACTCATTGGAAAAGGTCTTCATACTAGGAAAGATAGAGGGCAGGAAGAGAATGGCACAACAGAGGATGAGATGATTGGATGGCATCACTGACTCAATAGACACGAGTTTGAGCAAACTCTGGGAGATAGTGAAAGACAGGGAAACATGGTGTTCTGCAGTCCATGGGGGTCACAAAGAGCTGGACATGACTTAAGAACTGAACAACAACAACAATATATAGTTATGTTGGGCTTCCTTGGTGGCTCAGTGGTAAAGAATCTGCCTGCCACTACTGGAGATGGGCATTCATTCCCTGGGTCAGGAAGATCCCCTGGAGAAGGAAATGGCAACCCACTCCAGTATTCCTGCCTGGTAAATCCCATGGACAAAGGAGTCTGGTGGGCTACAATCCACGAGAGCTCAAGGGTCAGACAGGACATAGTGACTAAAGAACAACAACAAGAAGATAGACTTGCTTTTATTCTCTGCAAATCACTGGAACTGGGTCCTGCCATAGCTGGTGTAAATTCACACTTTTCAGAAAAGGTTTTAGGATATCAGGAAGATACATACTGTTAAATACAATAATTTTGCAAGAGACCTAGTATTCTTGGTTACAAGTAAGATCACATTTTTTTTGAGTAACATCACATTTTTGGGAGTAACATCATGTTTTTAAGGCCAATGTTGAAGTGCAAGAACCGATGATGATGCTAGAGACCAGCATACCAGTCTTAGTGATGTCTTTCTGACAAATAAAATAAGATCTTAAAAAATAAATTTTCATGTTTGTTTGTTTGTTTTAAAGTGCTATCAATGTCCTGGTTGGTCCAGCATACCCTTAGGTAAGTGCCTGAGCCTCTGGGTCAAAGTGATTTTAAAAGACTTAGTGGGTTATATGTGGAAATATTGTTTGAAAGCTTTTGGAAAAGTTCCTTGCTTTGGGCTAAACTCCTTTTGTGTATTCCTGGCTTCCAGGTTTTAGTCAACATTCTTGAAATATAACCTCATTCAGCACCTTAATTGTATTTAAATGATATGACCAAGAGAAGAAAAAAAAATCATTGTGTGCATTAGGTGGATGCTAATTATCACTTGCTTGTGCTCCTTATTTCACAATCCTTTCCTTCCTGCACTTTCGGTATTTTTCAATGGCCTGAGCTGCATTCAGCTGCCTCTTTTTCCTGCTACTCAAAAGTAGAAAGTACACATAAAAAAAAAAAAAAAAAGAAAGTACACATAAAAAGTCCTTAAGGTACAAATTCTTACTTAAAATATGCTCTCCTGGGGATAAGACCTTGTTCAGTTACACTTCTAATCAGTGTTTTTCACTCTGTGGACACTGCAATATTTAACAAGTGTGGGTAGGGCACTTAAGTTGTGACTGCACAATAAATAGGCCAGACCTGGATGCCAAGCACTACAACTCCCAGCTTCACATTTCAATTATATTTAAATGAGACTGCTAATGAAAGCGTTTCAATGTTCATTAAAATTAACCTTTCAAATTCAGAGTGCCAGTGGGCACTCGTGATAACACTAGAGTTTGAGATTTAGGTTTTCAAACACTACTGCATAAATGAAAAATTCAGGAGGGTTGAAATGTCAAGAATGCTTTGAAATAAACATTAAATTGACTAAGAACTTTAACTCTACCTCAAGGTTCATGTTCTCTTAGTTCTTTGTGATGTGGTTACTAATAGTCATCATTTAATGCAGTAATGTTCTTGGATCTAATGAAGAACAGGCGGCATATCAAATAAATTCACTAATTGTAATCCAAGAAAGAATTATGGTAGAGAATATTGAAGTAAAGTTACATGGCTCAAAATAGCCTGGAGTTAAAACTCCCCCTCCAGGTCTTCCCCACCATTCTATGCAAAACAAAGAACACTCTTACTGGAAAGAAAAAAAAGGACATTAAGGTTGATTATGCCCAGCTTCCAGCTGGGCCAACCACTGGCCATCTCCAGAATTCCTTGCCCCAGCCATTTAAGAGATAACTACTCTGAAAAACCTTGGAGAAGAACAGGCTCCCTTAAGACAGTAGCTTTCCACATATATGCCTATATACACTTACTCTTCTCTTAGGTTAGTGTAGCAGCTCACTAATCTGCTGCCCCTTCTCGCTTCTCTTCTCATTAAAGGTGATCTGTTCCTGTAAAGTGCCCTTCTCATTCTTTTTCTGAACCTCGCCTTCTCTAACTCCCTTACCCTACAAATATTGTATGTTTAGTTGAATTATAAGCTTGAGAGACATTTTAAATAGCCATAGTCCATTCAGTTTCTGGGAAAGAATTTCACCACAGCTGTCCTTAGCAAGTGAGAATCGACTGCATTTTAAATGTCACCAATATCTTCAGAAAATTCATTAAGATGTGTTGTTACATTTGGCAGGTTTCAACCTATGTGAATTAGAGTAAGGGGTTTTCCAGAAAGCATGAGGCCATACACTCAACACTAGATTTGTGAGAATTAGGTGGGGCAAAGGATGTCTTAGCAATAGCACTGCAAATCTCTTGAATTTAAAGGCAAAGCTTTGAAGTCCAGATATGAAGCCTTTTCAGGAACTAGAGGGCAATCCAGAATTCTTTATGCAAGAGTAAGGCCTGTGTGGGTTCTGGCATAAATTATGAATAAACCCCTACATGAGCTTATCATTGAAGGGCAATGACCCAAAACATGTAAATATAATCTAAGATGTGATATGACAGAAGTGTGCCCACTGTACTGGGGAGCTTGAAGGAAGGGCACTCAGCACAATCTAGGGGTTCATGGAACTTCTGACGCAGTGATCAGTCAGTGCCTTGGATGTCCCCAGGCATTGTATACATTTTATTAAGTTTGAATTGAAGATCAGTCAATAAACCCAGGATTTCTTGTTTCTTCCATGCATATGTTTTATCTCAAGACCAGTAAAAAAGACAGAAAAAGATGGCGAGTCTCATGAATCACTATAAGATGTTCATTCATTCATTGTTCCTTTTTCATTCACTCCCTTCTCCAAATCCTTTCAACTCTACAGGGATGGGGAGGAGTACACATGTATAGAACTGCTCTGTCTGGGTAGTGGGGCCAAGAGAAGGAAGCCCTGCAGCTTCACACAATACTCTGGGCTAGATGGTGCCATCCTTTCTGCCTCTTTCTGCTTTAAGTCTCTTGTCTTGACATTTTTTTTTTTAGAACATATTCTCTCAACCATTATCTTAAGAAATGAAACTTAAAGTCTTGCTTCATATATCCACATATTTGCATGCAACAATAATTTTTCCTTATTTTATCACAGATAGTAATTCAAACACAATAACAACATTTTTGAAGCATTTTTTTGATGTTTTAAAGTTTTTATTAACACAGTTGGATTAACATCTACCATATTTGTTAATGTTTTCAGTTTGTTACCCTTGTTTTTTTTCTGTCCCTATTTTTGTCTTCCATTGGTTTTCTTCCATTTGTGGTTTTACATGATTATTTTATATGGTTTGATTTTCTCTTCTTTTTTTAGCATATCAGTTATACTTAATTTTTTACTGTTTTTTAATTAGTTTATTTTTTAATTGAAGGATAATTGCTTTACAGAGTTTTGTTGTTTTCTGAACCATTTCTAAAATAGAAGTGAGGTCATAAAACCAAGACAGACGCATAGAACATAGATCTTTGCATAAAACAACTCCCTATCACAGAGATTACTTTTTAAATTTTATAATGTTTCTCTTAGGTATGTATTATTATTCTCTTTTCTTAAATGAAAAAACTGACTTCAGAATCAGTTCATTATTGTAGCTGTTCATTCATTCACTGAGCAAGTGACGAGCTTCTACTTGCCAGGCTTTATGGTACCAGAGACACATCTTGCCATCAAAGACCCCACAATCTTAGTAGAAAAAAAGTTGTATGTTCATCACAAAATTTTAATTTCCTGAATAGCAAGAAGGCTGGATTTCTCTGCCTCCTACCTCATACTATAGCAGTACTGGGGCCACATGATTGAGTTTTGGCCAGAGGTGGGTAAAAGTTCCTGTGTGTGTGCTAAGTTGCTTCAGCCGTGTCTGACTCTTTGCTACCCTATGGACAGTAGCCCTCCACGCTCCTCTGTTCATGGGACTCTCCAGGCAAGTATACTGGAGTGGGTTGCCATGCCCTCCTCCAGGGGATTTTCCTGACCCAGGGATCAAACCCACATCTCTTATGTCTCCTGCTTTGACAACTGGGTTTTTTACCACTAGTGCCACTGGGTAAAAGTAATAGAAGCCATTTCTTGGCCTGGCCCTGGAAAGAATCTTCACATTTGATCTTTTGGTCCTCTCCTGGATGGGCTGCACAAACTCAGTTAACATAGCTATTATACAAGGGAGCAGTGCTTCTTAATTTGCATCAAACTGTGACATGAGGAATAAATAAACTTTCATTGTGTGAAATGATATTTGGGGCTTAATTTGTTACCATAGATAGCCTATTTTTTCTTTCACGTCTAATACAAAATTTCATGGGGGAGACAGTCATTAAACAATTGAATAACAAAAACAAAATTGCCTGGAAGGGAGTAAAATGAGTACTTTGAACTGGAATAACAAAGGAAACCTGTTGTAACAGATTGGATCATGGTTCAGAAATGTTCCCTTCCCAATCCCCATGTTTCCAAGGGTACCACTGATGTTGGGTTTGCTCTGTGATTTGATTTGGCTAACAAAAGAGGAGGAAATAATAATGGACCAGTTCCCTGGTAGCTCAGCTGGTAAAGACTCTGCCTGCAATGCAGAGACCCCAGTTTGATTCCTGGGTCAGGAAGATCCCCTGGAGAAGAGATAGGCTACCCACTCCAATATTCTTGGGCTTCCTTGGTGGTTCAGCTGGTGAAGAATCCACCTGCAATGCAGGGGAGACCCAGGTTCGATCTCTGGGGTGCAAAGATATCCTGGAGAAGGGAAAGTTTACCCACTCCAGTATTCTGGCCTGGAGAATTCCATGGATTGTATAGTCCATGGGGTCACAAAAGGGTCGGACATGACTGAGTGACAGTCCCCACTCTGAGTCCAGGTCTGAAAAGACCTTGTGTGTTTCTCTTCATACTGTTACACCCTGCACCATGGGTAAAGACTATGAAATGAACATAATGAGTATATACAGATTAGCCTACTGGGCCTAGGAAGAAAAAAAGAGATATATGAAGCAGATACCTTAAAGTAATAGCTTCATCACTGGTTTCTTGGACTCTTAACTTTAGCTACCTCCAAAATTATAATATAATCTAGAGATAACTTCGTAAAACATTTCATCATATATGTTTTACTCAGGGGCACTAAGAGTGAAGAAAAGAAGAACTAACATTTACTGAGTGCATGTGCTATTCCAAACATTATCCTAGGTAATTAGAGATGATATTTCTTTCAGATTGTGTTCCCCCAGCAGCAGACTGCCTAATAAAGATGTGAGAATACATACTTTATTTGAGAGGCAACCTTAGAAAACACCAGTAGAAAAGAAGTGAAACAGGGAGGAGAGGGAAGCCAGTAATAAGTACATAATGAAGCGATTGCCACTCTGGGCAATGAAGGCTCATCCATGTGGAATATACCTCAGGTGAGCCATCAGAGGGTGAGAAACGTGGATTATTTATTCTCCATCTCTCATCTGTGAATGACTGAAGGCTGCACCTGGAGCCATTAATCCCTCTGTACTTCCCAGCTTCACTGGACACAAACTGAAAGGAGGATTTCAATAAAATTTAACAGTGCTTGCACTTAGATGCCATGAACACATGTGTGTGTGCATGCTCACTTGTTTCAGTCATGTCCGACTTTGTGAAATCCTATGGACTGCAGCCTGTCAGATGCCTCTGTCCATGGGAGTCTCCAAGGTAAGAATACTGGAGTGGATTGCCACGCCCTCCTCCAGCCATGACTACATAGTAGAATGTCAATATTCAGGAAGGCTTGGGAGGGCTCCCGACAGCTACAGAATCTTTTTTTTTTTTTTTTCATTTATTCCTTGTAAATATTAGCACTTTAGAGAGGTTTTCCCTGATCACTGAAAGACACATACCCCAGTTTTCTATCACTTGTTCCTGTCCTTCTGAGCCTTTATCACAATGGTTCACTATTATTTTGCTTCTTTTCTTGCATTTCTATACTTGTTTCTAGACTGTGAACATAATGAAGCCAAGAACCAAGTTTATTTCATTCAACACCACCTAGTACAAAGTAGGAACCCAATATTTGCTGAATCAATTATTGAATGACAGTGCTATAAGCTAGATAGTGTCTGGATAGGAATACAAAGGCCATACTGGTGGTGATAGAATTCCAATCCAGGAAGGGCTGACCTAAAATTCCATACTCTTTACCACACTGTGATAATGATATCATGCTGTTTTCCTATTTCCTGCCTCAGAAAACTCAATTATTTCCTATTTCCTACATCATTAAATCTAAATTCTTCTGCATAACTTCCAATTCCTTCTATAATCTGGCTAGTAAGTGCATCTTAAAAAATCAGGGCATAAACACATTATGGAATGAATGAAATGTTGCTTAAAAAATATGTAAAAATGACTTGGAGGTTGCTTATTGTCAAAAATTAGTGTCATATGAGAAAAAGAGTGTGATGTGGCTTCTAAAAAGTCCAAAGTAAAAGGCTAAATGAATGTAAATGTAATTTCTAGAGCAGTCAGAAGGATGGGTGTTAATGACGGTGCACAGCAGACTGTTTCTGAGGCCAAAAATGACTGAAACTCAGAAAAACTGATGGCAGGAAAACAAAATTCCTTCTATCCATGCCTGATGAGTGATTTTGGTTTAGATGTTGGGCCTGAACAAAAAACACTCTACCACACAAGCAACATGGAACTAGGAAGAATGAGGTAGGAAACAAGAGAGCAAGAAAACAATGTATTTCTACTTATATTTGCTAAGAATACGTAGATTCTTTCATTTACATTATTTCATTTAAACCTTAAGACCAGGTCATTAGCATGAGTGTAGGGCCCAACAAAAGCAGGAAACTAGTTCAGCATTCAGTCATGCAGTAACAAAATTACTGAAAGAAGAGAGCTGCAGCCTGGATACTGACAGCGAAAATGCACATTTGAAATAATTAGGTAATAATATGACTTTTTTTTCCCCCTCTTTTTTAGAAGACAAATGTGGTAGAACGTATTGACTGATCATATATATTTGAAACATTTCCATATGCTATTGCTCTTCTTCATGGGTAACTCTTCCTACGGGAGGATCAGACTTCCTGCCCAGTGATAGTAGCCTAGGTCACGTGGCTGACTCAGGCTAACAGAATACAAAGCCAAGGGGAGGCTTTAAGCCAGCCTGCCTGTGCTCTTTGCTGTCTGTGGCAAATCACAGATACTGGCTCTGACTTCCCTGGTGGCTCCGATGGTAAAGCATCTGCCTACAATGCGGGAGACCTGGGTTCAATCCCTGGGTCGGGAAGATCTCCTGGAGAAGGAAATGGCAACCCACTCCAGTATTCTTGCCTGGAAAATCCCAGGGATGAGGAGCCTGGTAGGCTACAGTCCATGGGGTCGCAGAGAGTCGGACACGACTGAGTGACTTCACTTTCTTTCTTTCTCTCTAGATCTGGAACAAAAAGATGATGGGGTGGAGCCCCAGCCAATACACAATCAACATGTAATGGTAGTGAAAAATAAATCTTGGTTGCGGTAAACGCAAAGGTTTAAGGTTGATAATTGTTACAATGATAAAAGTTGTCTTCGAAGAAATAGGTAAAAGTGTTTTTCTAATTCTGGGAAAGTTTACAATTAAAAATTGAGATCTTGAAGAAAACCACTTTCCATTCATAACTCGTAAAGTTTAATGTAAGAAAATTTATGAATGGTGTTTATAATATTGAAAGACTTTCACAGGTTAGAGAATAAGGGCACATAATTTCAAATGAAAAGATAAATTATTTATCGAGTTGTAACATTTATTTGAAATGTGCTGGAGAATTCTATTGGTTAGTAATACTATTGTAACCCTTACAAATGCCTGAAATTTACTATATTTATACATTTAATTGATAAGATTTGCTAGAGTCGTTTAAATCTTTAGGGAGGTTTTGCTTGTTGTAACAGAGTTTGAAATACTTTATAAAGAAGATAAATGTATTTGATTCATGAAGAAAATATTTAACCAAAAATTTAAATAAATCTTTTAAAGTGATGGTTAAAACTTAACAAATTTATAAATAGAGTAAGATTTTTTTGTTTTCTTAAAAAATATTTAAAAACTAGGTTTCAGTTAAAAACTTTAACTTTTATAAAATAAAAATTAAAAATTGCAAATAGCCATAGATAATCTTCACTGTGCACAAAAGTCATCCTATAGCATTTAAAAATCCACAGTAACAAAAGTCACTATGAAGTGGTAACATATGTCCCATTTTATAAATAAATGAAGGCTTAGAGAAATTAAAGTTGCTTCAAACCAAAATTATGGTAATACTACAGTTTTACAATGATTTTCAAATGTTTCATAAAATGCACTTTATAGTCTTCTTTTTGCATTTAAAATACTAATGCATGTTCACTTTTAAAAGCTTTCTAAATCATTGTATAAAGTCTTTGCTATTATAGGTATTTGTATACTGAAAAAAATTATTCTCTGATTTTTCTTTTGAAATTTTTTTGCTTCCCCACCTGTATGGATTATTCCTTAAGAAGAGAAGAGATTTTTCCTACCTGAAGTAACTAAAAAAAAAACAAACTGTACATAGCAAGTTCTTGGTAAGTACTCACTGAACTAATAAAGACAATGCAAAAAAGAAAAATAAGCATTTTCTTTTATTATTACTTTATCTCCTTTTATCTCCTTCATAAAAGAATTTGAGGAGGCTTATAATAAAAGACAGATATAATCTAGGTTTAAGTAAAAAATATTGAGTGATAGTTCAATCATGCCTGACTCTTTGCAACTCCATGGACTATAGCCTGCCAGGCTCCTCTGTTCATGGAATTCTCCAGGCAAGATTACTGGAGTGGGTTGCCATTTCCCTCTCCAGGGGATCCTCCTGACCTAGGGATCGCAGGAGAGTCTTTACCATCTGAGCCACCAGGGAAGCCTACATTAAGAGACATTTCTAAGTATAAAGACAGGTCAACTTAAAAAGTATCAGCAGATACATGCTTGACTTTATCTTATAATCTATAAACAATACATTAGAATATGTAATTAATCCATACACCTTTTCCAAAGGAAAACCCAAGATGGAAGTAGCAATAAAGTTATAAATGACAGTCATCAATCAGATGAAATAATTTAGATGAAGCTTTTCTCTCTCGAAGAGATAGGGATTGGGCAAGTGGTCAGGAAGGAAATACAATGTGCTTTTAACTTTGTATGAAAAATAATGTTCAGTTCCACATTGCTGAACATAGTTCTATTTTTGCCAAATAAATCCTCTACTTCAAGTTACTGTCCAAATGCTTTATTAAAACTCCACTTCTGGCCTTTGTTTTGGAATCTGTTACTTTTGTTGCCATCTCCTGATCGCTGTCCTCTGAAGCTTCTACTTCTTTCCCGCTGTCCCCCGACACCTTGGTTGCCCTCGCACTGTCCCCTGAAGCCTCGATTGCCTTTCTGCTGTCCTCGGAAGTTACGATATCCTTCCTGTGGACCTTCTAGCTCTGGTTGTGGCCACAGAAAGCTGCCAGCACCATGAATCATGCCACTTTTCCTGTACTTCTCTTACTGATGCAGTAGGGATATCAAAGTAAACACCCTGCTTTCCTTTGAGGAAAACCATTCCCTTCACTTTGGAATCAATATCCTCACCCAGCTGCTCTTTAAATTCTTTCCAAGCATAACTAATGTTTGGCATTTCAATTGGGCACCGCAAGAGCATGGTCACAAAGCCCGCTTCTGAGTTGATCAAGGAGTGCTGGTCTACCGACTTGGCACCAGAAATGTGGGCCAGGGCTGCTGCCAGGGCTTCCACAGCTCCCTTCTCCTCAATCAGCTTCTAGGCTAGATTGCTTGAAGTGACCGATTGCAGTGGGTGGCACAGAGTCCAAGAGCCTGATGGCATCTTTGCTAGAAGCTTTTATTATCTCTGTTGCAGAAGGAACACCTATTCGTTTAAATTTAATTCCCACTTTTTGCTCCACTTGGACTAACTGGTATTCTTCTTTGTGCTGGTAAAAGCAGATGCAAACCCCAGTTCTCCCAGCTCTACCTGTTTGCCCCAAACGATGAATGTAGGATTCAACATTCTTTGGTGGAGAATTTTGAACAACCAGATCAACCTCGGGGAAGTCTAACCCACATGCAGCAACACTGGTTGCAACCAAAACTCCCAAATCACCATTTCTAAAACCCTTCAGGGTGATTTCCCTTTGCTTCTGTGGAATGTCTCTGTAACAGCTGAGCATCCTGTCTTACAGCCACATTCTGTGACAACTCCTGGGCTTCTTCATTTCACAAAATATGATAGTGTGCCCTTGAAAACCACTGTACGCTTGGATAACTCACTGTTTTCTTCACTGGCAGCTTCCTCGGAGTTGGAGTCAGGTCCAGAGAGGAAAAGAAAGTAAAGATCTCATTTTCAGTTCAGTTCAGTTGCTTAGTTGTGTGTGACTCTGTGACCCCATGGACTGCAGCACGCCAGGCCTCCTTGTCCATCACCAACTCCCAGAGTTTACTCAGACTCATGTCCATTGAGTCAGTGATGCCATCCAACCATCTCTACCTCTGTCGTCCCCTTCTCTTCCTGCCCTCAATCCCTCCCAACATCAGGGTCTTTTCAAATGAGTCAGTTCTCCGCATCAGGTGGCCAAAGTATTGGAGTTTCAGCTTCAACATCAATCCCTCCAAATGAATATTCAGTACTAATTTCCTTTAGGATGGGCTGGTTGGATCTCTTTGCAGTCCAAGGGACTGTCAAGAGTCTTCTCCAACACCACAGTTCAAAAGCATCAATTCTTCGGTGCTCGGCTTTCTTTATAGTCCAACTCTCACATCCATACATGACTACTGAAAAAACCATAGCTTTGACTAGATGGACTTTTCTTGGCAAATTAATGTCTCTGCTTTTTAATGCGCTGTCTAGGTTGGTCATAACTTTTCTTCCAAGGAGCTAGCGTCTTTTAATTTCATGGCTACAGTCACCATCCGCAGTTATTTTGGAGCCCCCCAAAATAAAACCTGTCACTTTTTCCACTGTTTCCCCATCTATTTGCCATGAAGTGATGGGACCGGATGCCATGATCTTAGTTTTCTTAATGTTGAGCATTAAGTCAACTTTTTCACTCTCCTCTTTCACTTTCATCAAGAGGCTCTTTAGTTCCTCTTCACTTTCTCCCATAAGGGTGGTGTCATCTGCATATCTGAGGTTACTGATATTTCTCCTGGCAATCTTGATTCCAGCTGTGCTTCATCCAGCCCAGCGTTTCTCATGATGTACTCTGCATATAAGTTAAACAAGCAGGGTGACAATACATAGCCTTGTCGTACTCCTTTCCCTATTTGGAACCAGTCTGTTGTTCCATGTCCAGTTCTAACTGTTGCTTCCTGACCTGCATACAGATTTCTCAGGAAGCAGGTCAGATGGTCTGGTATTACCATCTCTTAAAGAATTTTCCACAGTTTATTGTGATCCACACAGTCAAAGGCTTTGGCATAGTCAATAAAGCAGAAGTAGATGTTTTTCTGGAACTCTCTTGCTTTTTCGATGATCCAACAGATGTTTGCAATTTGATCTCTGGTTCCTCTGCCTTTTCTAAATCCAGTTTGAAGATGTGGATGTTCATGGCTCAATGAAACTATAAGCCATGCTGTGTAGGGCCACCCAGGACGGACAGATCACGGTGGAGAGTTCTGACCAAACATGGTCCACTGGAGAAGGGAATGGCAAACCACTTCAGTATTCTTGCCTTGAGAACCCCATAAACATTATGAAAAGGTCTCATTTTAGGACTAACATTTACTGTGACTTAGTATGGACTATATCTCTTTGCTTCCCTGGAAAGTGGCAACAGGGCAAAAGTAGAGGGCACACATATTCTTAATTTGTTTAAATGAAGCACATTAAGTCTGATGCAGAACTCTTGTGTGTGCGAAGTCACCTTTGTGTCCTACTCTTTGTGACCTTATGGACTGTAGCCCTCCAGGCTTATCTGTCCGTGTAATTCTCCAGGTAAGAATCCTGGGATGGGTTGTCATTTCCTTTTCCAGGGGATCTTTCCAACCCAGGGATTCATCCCAAGTTTCTTATGCCTCCTTCGCTGGAAGGGGGGTTTTTCACCACTAGGGCCACCTGGAAAGCCTGCAGAATTCTTAACAGGGGTTAATTTGTTGATTCACATAACGTACAACCTAAAATGCCTGTAAAGTTTACCAGTGACCAAATTATATATTTTTCCAAGTTTAGAAAAGAAACAGCAGACCTTTCAATAAATAAAGAATAGTGATTAAATCAAATGCATGATTATCTCTATCACCTATCTATCTACATTTCTATGTTAGTAGTCTTTTACTACTGAGGGTTTTTATGCTATTTCAAAGGTACATCTCAAAATTAAGTTATTATATGTTAACATACACACATTATACAAATAATATATATGTGTACATACACACAAAAATATTTGTGTAATTTGGGGAATTTGAAGCAATAATTTATATAATCTTTTGGAATCCTAAAGACAGAAATTTGAATTTGTTATAGGAATAGACATACAGATATGTAATCAGTGATATATCTTTTAAGGACTTTGAAGTTATGCCATCCTTAGACAAACTAGCGTATGTGTGCTCAGTCATGCCTGACTCTTTGCAACTCCATGGACTATAGCCACCAAGCTCCTCTGTCCATGGGATTTCCCAGGCAAGAATACTGGAGTGGGTTGCCATTTCCTTCTCCAGGGGATCTTCCTGACCCAGGGATCGAAACTGCATCTCTTCAGTCTCTTGCATAGTTAAGCAAATTCTTTACACTGTGCCACCTGGGAAGCCCATGGAGAAACTAGAGTGAGTACAATTCAAGACTGAAACATAACCTCCTCTTAAATCCACATGGTCTTATCTAAAAGTTTATCAAAAACACTTAGAATTTATAGTGAAATAGAAATGTTGAGCAACAACTTTTTGAAACAAAGTGAAATGAGATTTTATTTTTTATCTTGAGGCGTTAAACAATTAGAGAAAGTAAATAATTTATTTTTTAACCACTTATAAACTTAATAGTAATTCCAGAGAGACTCATTTCCAAGAGAGTTTTCAAAATAAAGCAAATCAGGACAAAGTAAAAGTGAAAGGCAGTTTGTGAATCAGAGGTAAGATTTATTCAAAAGTTTTGGTGTTTTCAGACTCTTAGTTTATCACAAGAACTGAAAGCACTACATAATTGAAGGCTGGAGTCTGTGCAGATGGATCATTGAGCTTGGAACAAGCCACCTCATGAACTTTGCTTAATGATGGTGTGGATAATACATGGTACTAGAAATATAAGTTACATTTATGTAATAAACATTGCAATTGGTCCTAGGAGAGGAAAACATGTCTGGATAATGACTGGTCATAAAACTGCTCACCCTTTTCTGACTATCACTGATTTTTTTTTTAAACAGAAAAAAGTCATTATGGCTATTAAGCACATATTATAGTATGCCTAGAATACTGCCTATATTTCATAAATCATCAGAAATATTCATGTTATTAATATGCTTTCCAAGGGCTATAATTACATATTCAATTAAAACTCACTTTTTCATCCTTTATATATTTTGAAGTTTACCTCTCAATTACAGTCAGCCTTTGAGTCAAGAATTACAGTGAGCCTTTAACAGTCTCTTTTTCCTTTTTCCCCTTCCAGTTAATTTTATAACAAGTTTAGTTAAGTGTTTGGCCAACAGGAGAAAAAAAAACAAACCTGAAAAACAAAAAAGCCTTGAAAAAAGCTTAGAAATCATTTTGCAGACAATGATGCAGGAACCATTGTTCCAAGGTGGATTATTCCTAGTAATACTGTCTAGGCACAGTATTATTAATAACAGGATGCCAGCAAAAATGCTGCTGATCACAAAAGCTGTCATGTTGACTGTCATCTGTAGGGCTTGACTTTAAAAGAGCGCAATAAGAACTGATGTACTTTATGATGTGCTCTATCTTGCCTGACAGTAAACTGATGGGCATGTGACATGTCAAGTGCTACAAGTGAAAATAGTTCCTTGATTAAACATGGTATGTGAAGACCTGTAAACAGATAGGTAACATTATTCAATCTTCAGGCATGCAGCCAAGTGGCACAGAAAGTCACAAATAGTTCTGCTTTCAAAATTAAAAAGGAAGGACTTCCCTGATGGCCCAGTGGCTAAGTCTCAGCACTCCCAATGCCAGGGATCTGGGTTTGATCCCTGGTTTAGGAATTGGATCCCACATGCCATAACTAAGAGTTTGCAGGCCCCAACTAGAGACCCCACATGCTGCAACTAAAGCCTGGCACAGACAAATACATATATATTAAAAAAATTAAAAAGGAAGTATTTAGTTTTGGGGTTTCACTGGTAGCTCAGTGGTAAAAGAATCTGCCTGCCAATGCAGGAGTCATGGGTTTGATCACTTAGTTGGGAAGATTCCCTGGAGAAGGAAATGGCAACCCACTCCAGTATTCTTACCTGGGAAATCCTATAAAGAGAGGAGCCTGGTGGGCTACAGTCCATGGGGTCGCCAAAGAGTCAGACATGACTTAGCAAATGAGCATGCATGCATTTAGCTTTGGTCTTGATGACAGGAGTTTCAAATTCACACAAAATGAAACAACACAGTGCCTGATTTTTGTATGTGAATGAATTCAGAAAGTGTTGATGTGAAAATTTTCTTGCCTTATATCATATGGACACACTGTCAATTCAAATAATTGAAACATGTAAAATGTAATCTCCCCTTTGGCCTCTCCAGTAATGGAGATACCATTTAAAAATCTTTGAGTACAAATACTCTTTGTATACAATGAAAACAAATTAAGGTAACTCTTTCTAAGATAGCATGCTCCAATTAAACAGTTATGTTTTCTTTAAATTAATAAAATCAGAGAACTTCCAAGAGGGCAAATATACATTGTTTGCTTTTAGACCTTTTATTTTGTAAAAACACTTACTTATTCCATATATAGAACAATATCATATGGAACAGAGGTAGTAAACTTGTCACTCAGATGTAGGCAGCTTGGCTCCAGAACCGGTGTTCTGAACTACACCTATCTGATCTATGCAGCTAAGATTATGGTCTGTGATTTTTGGATATTCTCTCCTTCCAGTCAGATCAATGATTTATTATAAAAAGTCTTAGTGCACTGAAAGAGAAGGAGACTTTATGAAGGAACTTCTTCGGAGAGGTTACTGCCACTGTGTGAGTACCTTCCCACCCCAGAGACGATGCTCTCTTGGCGTTGGCCTTTCATTCTGAAACAGGAGTTCTAGATACTGAAGAGCAGTCACATCACGGTAGAGATAACCTATAAGAGCATCTGCCAGAACTGGTTCATGGTTGTTCAGTGTTACAGGAGTGCTATAGGAGGAGACAGACATATTGTCTGCTTCCAAGGATTACATGAGACATTTCCCCTAAACTTCCTGAGCTCTTGCATCATTGTCTCCTTTCCAGGGATATGGATGGGGTTATCTGATTGGTAAGTTCTGAAGAAGACATTTCGGGTCCACACCGCCTCCCACTGACCAGCTGCTGGGGGTGTCCCTTCTCATCACCCGGAGTGGCTGTCTGTATCCGGACTCCCTGGAGAGCTGACTCCCATGTCTACTGACAAGAGGCGGCAGGTGGATGTGTCTGGGGGCATTCAGAGGGACCCCTGGCTCTCAGGAAGGCGGCTCTGGGAGCCCAGGTCTATGGCTCGAGGCCAGGAAGCCTTGAACTTGGGTCTGCTTGGTCAGGATCCATGTCCTCTCCCCAGAAGACCCCCCCAGCTGCAAAGCTCTCCAGATCTGCCCATGAGAGCAGGTCAGGCTGGTCCCACACAGAGCAGGGATCCAGCGCCCATTCACGTGTGGCCTTGGAGCCATGTGCAGAGTTGGCATACCTGGGTGTGTGTCTGCTTCTGCAGCCAAGAGTGTCCTGAGCAAGAGCATGCTTTTGTAGGCAGCTCTGTGGTTTCAGATGGCTTCCCAGGTGGTGCTAGTGGTAAAGAGCCCGCCTGCCAGTGCGAGAGACAGAAGAGATGTGGGTTTGATCCCTGGGTTGGGAAGATCCCCTGGAGGGCATGGCAACCCACTCCAGTGTTCTTGCCTGGAGAATCCCATGGACAGAGGAGTCTGGCAGATTGCAGTTCATGGGGTCACAAAGAGTTGGACATGACTGAAGTGACCTAACACAACTGAAGAAGAACTGGGCACAGATATTGTGTTCAGAACCCCTCTCCTCCCTCCTAGCACCTGCCTAGGACATCTGGTTTGGCCCTGCAAGTTTCCAGCGGTACAGCAATATGCCCCACGGAATGCAGTTACATGAGCTAATTCTTAGGAAGATCATGGGAGCCAGGCACATCAGCCACATCCTCCAATGTCAGTTTTATCAGTAATAAACATAAGTAGGCAAAAAGTAAATTTTGGTGATGTCAATGGCACTTGGAAAAGTTTTTGATGGGACCAGGGCATGGAGTCATGGTCTTTCAGTATTAGCAAGCAGGATATGCAAGATTTGACTGGGGGTTTATTGCAACTCACAACACTCTTATTCCCAAGCAAATGGTTGTTTTTGTGCAGACAGGGCTGTTTTATCAACACTATATTGACCTTGCTGATTGTATTGGGCACTGGTCACAGTGTTTAAGCTGTTGCAGTTAGACCTCAAGCCCTGGGCTTGATCCTCATATAAGCACTGTCCCTGGCCTTATAAATCAGAGAACTCTCAATGTGGATGTTCCCACAGAAGAGTAGTGAATTTGATTAGCAGACAAATGAAAGGTAACAGGGAGTCCTTATAATGAAGAGAATCTGTCCTCTCCTAGGAGGAACTGAGAAAGATAACATACATGTCATTGAAATGATTGCTATATAAAGGCCACAAACAGAAATAATAAAGTCTGTTTGGAGCACTTGGTCTGTAAGAATTGAGTTTGTTAAGGTATCCAGGAGGAGTTGGAATGGTATGAAAAGGAGCATGCTTTAGCTTTATTATTATAACAGAAGCAGTACAAAAATAAAAACAAAATAAAGGAAAACTGGCTAATTACATTGGAGGGACAGCGAGCTTTCCTTAGGAGAAATGTTGAGATTTTATAGGATATATTAGACAGATAGGAGGAAGAAAATGGGAACTTTCAGGCCAAGAGAAATATTAAAATGAAATGGATAGACCCAGTTCTGATGAACTTTAAAGGAGAAAATAGAAAAGCAAGAGATGTTTCAGTTGCACCAAGTCAAACAGTTATGACTGTAGCCTAAAGAAATCTAACCAAAGCAGAAAGACAGAATTTCAGAGAGCAATCTGGAATGAATCCCCAAGAGATGGCAGGGTCTGGGAAACTACAGAGGATGTGGCCTTTCAAAGCTGGAGGTAAAGACTCCAGAATGACAGCAACTGGGAACTACAACTCAAAGAAAGGGAACACAATACCAAAACATCCACAAAATCTGGACAAATTTAAGGACAGAAAAAGTATATTTAAAGCATTATTAGGTGAGTTTCAAAGTGACAAAATCATTATATGTGAGGGTACAGGCACTATCTTGTCCTAAGGAAACACTCCAGAAATTTATATGGTTATCTGTTTAAAGGAAGATCCAGGGCTTCCCTGGTAGCTCAGACTGTAAAGAACCCATCTGCAATGAGGGAGATCTGGGTTCAATCCCTGGGTTGGGAACATCCCCTGAAGAAGGGAATGGCTACCCACTCCAGTATTCTTGCCTGGAGAATGCCATGGACAGATGATCCTGGCAGACTACAGTCCATGGGGTCGCAAAGAGTCCATGAGGTCTCAAAGACAAGACTGAGTGACTTTCACTTTCACTTCTTTTCAAAGGAGACGTATTGCAGGAAAAGGTATGCAGAACAATAAGAGATGGAGTCTCAGCTTGATTTTCATCCTGATTTCATGGGAAATTTCTCCCCTCAGCGTGATTATCCAACCCAGACAAGTGAGGATAAATATGATTTCCTTGAATAGTGAATTCTTTTGAAAAACTTAGAATTTATTGATTTAATAGCTCTCATATAGAAGACCTCATGAGACAAAGTTTAGGAAAATATATTACAAAAAATATATTTGAGTCCAAAAGCGGTGAAAACCTAAAAACCAAAGTACTAGGAAATAGTTATAGTTTTACATTATTAAAGAAAGAAATAGATCAACATGGGAACAATTTAAAGTCTTAGAAACTCAGTTCAGACCCCTGAATAGAGTTGCCAGATTTAGAAATAAAAGACACTGTACTGGTTGATTTTCCAAGTCAAACTGATTGGCCACAATGCCTAACTATGTGGTCAGACATTATGCTGGAGGCTTCAGTAAGGGTGTTTTTGGATAAGATTGATATTAAATTAGTAGAATTTGAGTAAAACCAATTACTCTCCATAATGAGTGTGTGTGTGTGTGTGTGTGTGTGCGCGTGCGTGCATGCACACATGTGCATTCAGTCACGTCCAACTCTTTGCGACCCATGAACTGTGGTGTGCCAGACTCTTCTGTCCATGGAACTTTCCAGGCAAGAATACTGGAGTGGATTGTCATCTCCTACTCCCCACATCTTCCCAACCCAGGGATTGAATCTATGTCTCTTGTGTCCTCGGCACTGGCAGGCAGATTCCTTACCTCTGGCACCACCTGGGAAGCCATGAGTGTGAGCCTCATCCAGTTAGTTGAAGTTATTTCTAGAAAAAGTCTGACTTTTCCAAAAAAAGAAGGAATTCTGCTAACAGATGGACTTTTAGATTTACATATCAGTTTCTTCTTGGTTCTTCAGCCTACAGATTTTGAACTTGCCAGCCAAAATAATCAGGTGAGCCAATTCCTTTAAAATACACACACATACACACACACACACACATATATACATGCTATTGTTTCTGTTTTTCTGTAGAATCCAAACACCCTTATCTGAGTTTCAGATAAAGAATAATATTTTAATTTTAAATGTGCTGTAAATGTTAAATAAGATATAAAAATGTATTTGTTGTGTATATGAATTCAAATTTATCTGGGTGTCTTATATTCTATCTGGCAACATTAACCTAAAATCAGTAGAACAACAGAAAGAGATGAAACACTACATGCCTACTTAACTTCTGTGAAAAAGATAATACAGAGATTCTACTCAAGGCCTTCCCAGAACAATCCAATGTTGAAAAAAGAAAGTTTCTTGAAAGAACAGACACTTAGCTTCATTAAGTCCCTGCTGCTACTGCTGCTAAGTTGCTTCAGTCATGTCCGATTCTGTGTGATCCCATAGACCGCAGCCCACCAGGATCCCCCATCCCTGGAATTCTCTAGGCAAGAACACTGGAGTGGATTGCCATTTCCTTCTCCAATGCATGAAAGTGAAAAGTGAAAGTGAAGTCAGCTCAATCGTGTCCGACTCTTAGCGACCCTGTGGACTGCAGCCAACCAGGCTCCTCTGTCCATGGGATTTTCCAGGCAAGAGTACTGGAGTGGGGTCCATTGCCTACTCCACATTAAGTCCCTAGAGGCACACATTTCTGAAGAAACAACAGTTGATTTAGGCCAGGAATGTGCTGAAGTTAATTATCCAGATGAAACAGATGACAATGACAGCAGTTATAAAGGTCTAAGCAATTCCATGGTCTTCCTGGTGGTTCAAATGGTAAAGAATCTGCCTGCAAAGCAGGAGACCTTGGTTCAATCCCTGAGTCAGGAAGATCCCCTGGAGAAGGAAATGGCTACCTACTCCAGTATTCTGGCCTGGAGAATCCCATGGACAGAGGAGCCTGTCAGGCTACAGTCCATTGAATCCTAAGAGTCAGACATGACTGAGCGACAAACAACAAGCAATTTCACAGCAGTACATGTGGCAAAGGGCCCTAGGGTTCCAGGACTAAAGACACTTGCTCATCAGACTTTGTAGAAACCATGCCATTAGCCAGACTCACATTCAGCCCATATCTGGCACTCAAAAAGGCAACAATTTTTAAAGGCTTGAAAATATTGCATGGGAAAAAAAGTGAAAGTTTAAAGTGTTAGTCACTCACTTATGCCCAACTATGCATGATGCCAAAATTAACCTCTGGATAGGAGGGTTCTTCCAGTTAAATTTAAATGCAGGAGTCATAGAATTTAAAATTTGTAAATTGGTGTGGCTAACTCCTTCATCTCTTTATTTGTGACCTTCTACATATTCTGGTCTTCCCACTTAAAAGTGCCCTCAAATCTCTATCTAATCATAAACCCCCTTAACTTTGCTCTTTGTTCCACAATATGAATCACCTTCTATGGATTATAACCTACTTATTTTGTTTAATGTCTGTTTTCCCCAATAAGAGCATAACTTTGTTGAGACTAGAAATGTTTGCCTTTTTTGATTTTTAAATTTTTTCTCACTGCGTATCACAAATACCTAGAACAGGGAGAGAGGCACACATGTGCACTCAAACAGTAGATATTTGTTGGATAAATGAATATAGTTTAATCATATTGCAGAAACCTTGCTAATCATGTACAGCATTATTTGGATAATAAGTAGAACATGAAGTGTTAAGACTTGTTTACAGTGGTCTTGGAGTTAAATCTACACTGCTTCACCTCTCTGCCCCAAATGATACCAGAAGAGTTCATGAAAGAATAGCAGTTTATATCTGAGAGAGATTGCCCTAATTAATTCCCCTGTAGTTGTCTAAGTGCTTAATATTTAAGCTCTGTAGCTTAAGACATAAAAATTATAAGCAACATTGTAAGTGGAACTGTTTCTCCACTCACTTATTTTCTGTGTAGAGAGATTTTTCCAACACTATAGACCTCTTATCTCTTTCCTAACTCTTACTAGGAAATGCAGTGATTTACCTTATTTGTAAATTTTGAAGAATTTGACATGTGTAGGCCAGCCCCTTCCTCCATCTTTCTTTGGGGTGAACCTGCTTTAGGGAAGACAAGGTGCACTGATCTGTTTCTCAGTGCTATACATTTTGTAGGAGGAATCCCCCACATGAGCAGGCCCATGGTTTTTCTGAACTGCTGTGGCTAAGTGGGTTAAGTATGCATTTGTAGTGAGAAGTCGATTGTTGTCAAACATCTCAGCTATGTCCTCCTATCCAGCTTTTAAAAGTAATGAAATTGATGCTTGATCTCTAAGTTCCTGATATCTTGTCATTACCTTAATTGGTTCCAAAATTATTCTGGAAAATGGAAGTTATTTATTGGATTCCTTTGAACTCCAATAGCGGCTTCCCAGGTGGTGCTAGTGGTAAAGAGCCTGCCTGCTTATGCAGGAGACATAAGAGATGTGGGTTGACCCCTGGGTCAGGAAGATCCCCTGGAGAGGACATGGCAATTCATTCCAGTATTCTTGCCTGGTGCATGCCCATGGACAGAGGAACCTGACGGGCTACTGTCCATAAGGTCACAAAAAACTTGGACACAATTGAAGCTAGTTAGCATACACAGGCACAGACTCCAATAAATATCATAGCATGAATTGAGTTTCATCATTTACAGCTTGTTAATTTTGGGGGTAAACTATTATTAGAGTATAATTGCATATCAAATATTATGCTTAATGCTAGTGGTAGATAAATGAGTAAGATGTATCTGTCTGCTCTTAAGCAACTTAGAAACTCAACTAGGAGGAAATAAACATGCAAGCAAATGATAAAATACTGTGCTGTAAGTACTGCACTATTAATCTGTGCAAAGTGTTTCAGGGACCTATAGGAGGGTGTTCCATCCTGCCATCTGCCAAGGAGAGGAGAACCCTTCATAAAGAAGGAATAAATTAGTACGGTAGCTACTACTGAAACAAATGGAAGAATGTAGAAAAGGCTGAAATTTTATGTGAAAATGTCTTTCACCAGATAACAGAACCAACCCTTAGCAAAAATATGTAGCAAGTGAATTTGTTTTTAAAATCCTCACCTATATAACCATTTTTTGACCTTTCCTTTTTCTTTCTGAGCATCCAAAGTTCTCTTGAGATTTGATTCTTTGCTGAGATTAGTGATCTAAAATCACTTTTATGTTAGAGAGTCTTAAGATTTGACTAGTGTTACCCTTGAAGGAATTTGCATTTAAAATAAGTTCAGTGATGATTCAAGCCCTAATTCAAATGAACGGTTTGCTAAGCCAGAGGTGCCAATAAAATTAGTCTTAGTGGATCCTAAAATTATATCTTACATAGAGTCTTGGGACAAATATAACTGCTGATAACTGAGAAAGCTGGTTTAAACCTGTGGATATTCCAGAGAAGAATTCAAGACATTTTTGCCTGAATTTCTGTTACCAACTTGAATGGAAAAGTTATCTAAAATATACCAATTTTGTACTAAGCTTGCATGAGCTTGATTTCAATTTTTTAATGAGTCTAAGAATGTTCAGGCTATGAATCTAATTTAATCTAATCTCCCTTTTATCTTATCTTTATAATACATCATGCCCAAACTATTAGTGAATAACGTATTAATTTCAGATGTGCTGATAAAATTCAACTTAAAAATGCAACTTTGTTTTTTTGTTATGACACTGTATAGTCACAATCTGAGATATTAATAAAAAATCAAACAAATAATAAGATTTTCAAGCTAATAAGTAATCACTGACCATTTGTTTCTTTTGAGGCCCCCGGTACGGAAATCATGTACATTATCCCTTTGACTTTGTTGTAGGACTTAAGAAATGGTCGCTGTAAAGAAAGACCCCAGAAATGAGAAGTAGGAAAGACTAGTTTTCTAGAATGGATATGCCAAACTAAAGAGATAAACAGAGATGAGTAGGAATCTGTAATTCAGCAACTCTGATGTTTTAGATACACGAGTGCTAGTTTCTAACTCTTTAAGCTACATGCACATGTTATATACCTTTCTTTGTATGATAATTTATGCTTAAAAAATTTTAAGAATTAAGCAGGAAGTGAATCCTGGAGAGCTAAAATGAGGGCATAGAATAGTGTGTGTAGGCATATAACATGGAACAGCAGGAATAAGATAGCTTCTGAAGTCAAACTTAACATTTGCATCCCAGCTTTGGCACTGACTGGTTGTGTGACACTGCATGAATTATTTAACAGGTCTGAGATCCTATAGCCTCATCTATGTACATGCGGGCTAAGTTGGTTTAGTCATGTCTGACTCTTTGCAACCCTATGGACTGTAGCCTGCCAGGTTCCTCTGTCCATGGTATTCTCCAGGCAAGAATCCTGGAGTGGGTTGTCATGCCCTTCTCCAGGGGGATCTTCCAGACCCAGGAATTGAACCTGCATCTTCTACAGCTCCTGCATTGCAGGTGGATTTTTTACCACTGAGACACTGGGGAAGCCCCAGCCTCATCTACACAATATGGCCAATAATTAAGCTTGACAGAAAGGAGGGCTGGCCCTAGAATGGAAGGGAGATGTAGAGGAAATGGGTTTCATTCCAAACAAGAAGGAAACTGTATTTTAAGAAAAGCTAAAAGAGCAACTGAAGATAATGGAAACACAACTGCCCACAAATTATGGGGCTCAGATAGGAAAAGAGGGCTCTGCATGATAAACAGAGGCCTGGAAGTCACTTTAATATCACTGGGGGCTTCCCTAATGGCCTAGATGGTAAAGAATCTACCTGCAATGCAGGAAAACTGAGTTCAATCCCTGGGTCGGGGAGATCCCCTGGAGAAGGGAATGGCTATCCACTCCAGTATTCTTGCCTAGAGAATTTTATGGACAGAGGAGCCTGGCAGGTTACGGTTCATGGGATCCAAAGAGTCAGACATGACTAAGCAACTAACACTTTCACTTTCAGATTCCTGATCTCCCAAGTACCACCTCTTCTATTTCTATGTTCCCATTCTCATCTCTAAAACAATTTGGGATAGCTATGTATACATAGACAAATATATACTATAAGCAACTGTATGGGATACAATGTTGAGTAACTTTACCTTTTCCATTATGCTAGGCCAAATGGCAAATATATTACCTTACTTTCATTACCTTACATTATCTAGGATTACTTTTAATACCAAACTAACTCTTGAATGTGATTGGTCCAGTATAATAGGCTTAAGCCAATGAGTACATAGCATTCTTATGGTGTATAGTGATGATACAGGAATAGGGATTTATCCCAATTTAGGCTAATGAAAGGAGAGAGAGTATTTTCTAGAGGCATCTAAGAAGTTTCCTAGCATAAACAGAAGCCCGGAAGAAGATAGTAACTCTTCCTCTGCACACTGACATTGTTACTCACATGTATGAGGTCTATAATTACATAGCATGGTGCTACCATCATAAAGGGTTACTTCAAACTTCCTTAGCAAATATGAGCCCTCCCCCACCCTCACTGCCTAAGAGCCCTGACCAAGTGAGTGAGATGACAGTAACACCAGGTCTTCCACACCGTACTGGAAACACTGGGACATAATTTGAAAAGAATCCAAGTATAAAGAATCCAAGTATCCAGAGACCCAATCAGTGAGAAGAAGGGTAGGCTTAGGATCTTTTAAATTAATGTACCCCACTTCTTATATCGCATTTAGTATTCCCTACCTCTCTATCCTGTTCACTGTAAATCATCCAAGGGCTTGATTGGTTTTCAAGCCTTGACACATACTTAGTGTGAAATTCTTAATAAGCATGGTTTCTGAAAGAGAACATTAAAATAGGAAACAGAATCCCAAAAGAAGGGGTAGATAAAGCAAGAGCAATCACAGCCAAAGTGAAAGAGGACAACCTGATATGCAGGGACGCCCAGGTACAATTCTAGATAGGAACTGGCATTTACAAAACTGGCCTTGAGTCATCGGGGAGAAGTTAAATCATGTTCAATAACTTCTAATATGAAGGCAAGAACTTGACTAATTATCATGATTTTTACCAAACTGGTTAATACAAGAATATTTTGACATTTTGTATAAATAATGAAGTAAACAACCATATTGAGAACGTACATATACCAAGGAACTGCAAAAGATCTCTAGATCCTAAATGTAGCCCGCAGCTAGACTCCTGGTCATACAAAAATCTAGACTCTTGGTCACAGAGCCACAAGAAAGCAAATTCTGCCAACAGCCTAAGTAAGCTTAGAAGCGGCCTCTTTCCCAACTGAGTGCATGATGAAACTTCAGCCTGGTGAAACTCTGGGGTAGAGAACCTAGCTAAGCCCCACCTGAATTCTTGACCCAAAGAAACTGAGATAAACTGTTTCTTAAGAGAGTAAATTTGTGGTAATTTATTACAAAGCAATATAAAATGAATACAGCATCATAAAGAGATTATGGAAGGTCTGAATAAAAGCTGTCTCAGCAGAGTGACTGAATAGGAGCCAGACTGCATTGATTTGGAGGAGCGAGAGGAGGGTAAGTGAAGTGAGCATAGACGACTCTTTTAGAGAGGTTTGCCTGGGGACAGAAGGAGAATGTAAGGGCTGTAGCTGAATGGTGCTTTGGTTTTGAGGACAAAGTTTTTATTTTTGTTTTTTAATGGGAAGTAACGAGCATATTTAAAAGTCTGCCTTTTCAAAGGATCAATTTTTACTTGGTTCTTGAAAATTTGTACTTGATTCTTGAAAATTTGCTTGGCTATGCTAAAGGCAGCATAGCTAGATATAACTTACAAAAAATAACTGGTTAAAAGCAATATGTCTGGTGATCTAATATCAATATTAACATTGAAAATATTGTAAATGATTATAAAAGAAAGTAGCATAAATTCTGTTATTCAGCTAAACCCTCTTGTTTGCAAATCTCCAAATGAAAGAGGGCTTCCTTGCATTTGGAGGATCCTGTCGACTGAGAGATAGCACACACACACACATTGTCAGAGTCAAGTTCCACTCTTCTTTCAATTCACAGCAAAGGGAAGCCACTATTATTTGACTTTCTATGATGATTTTCTAAGGTGGCAGCTTCCCACAGGAGCTGACCTGTAAGTCTTGATCCAGATCCCATATTGAATTTGTAGAATTATGAGGAAAGAACTTGTGTGAGACTAATTATGTGAGACAAATTACCATCTAACATAAATTACTATCTAACCCTGCTGCAAGAATTCCAGCTTTGTATCATTTGTTTACAACCTGTTCCTTGCTGTATATTATTATTTCTAAAAATAGTAGTTTTAATTTCCCTACATTTTAATTTCTTTGATTAAAACATGCTTTACTATCCTCAAATGGTTAGCTGAAAATAAGCACTGCAATATTAGATGAAGAGGGAGAAAGCAAGAAAGAAGAAAACTTGCCACATCCCAAGTCCTATACCAGGTACTTAATATAAATCATCCTTAATTCTCCAAACAAACTTTCAAGGAAGACTCTTTAATTATCCTAATTTTTCAAATAAGCAGACTGAATCATTTAGATTAAGAAAATAATACCCAGGGTCCTGCATCTGATCATATTGTGTCACATTAAAGAATAAATCCCTGTGCATAACTTTAAAGTTAATGTCTTAATTAACTACTGTATTGCTCTAATTCTAAAAAAGAGGATTCTTTCTTAGGGAATTAACAGCAGGCAGTACAAAACAAGAAGAACTATGTATTAAACTAACAAGGAATAATGCCAGAGAATATTACTTTGTATGTTTCTCATTTCTCATTATGTCCATCCATGTTCAACAACATAGTCAATCCAGTTGAGCTCCTGTAGTGATATTTCAAAACTTGTCCTAACTGCCATGATCCAGGTGTTGAGGATTTTCTTGTTATAACAGAACAAATAGGTTTTTTTTAATGTACCTTACATTAAAAACAATAAGACTTAGTTCTGAAATATGTCTATTATTATCAGTCTTTTGTAACCATGGTAATTTAATGTTATCTTGCAGCCAGTCACTTGACTTAGGCTAATGGTTTTTAGGTTTGAGCTTGCATCAGAATCTCCTGTAGGGCTTCTTCAAAACACACAGATTATAGGACTTGACTCTCAGATGTTTGGATTCAGTAGATGTGGGTTGTAGGTCTTAAAATTTGTGTTTCAACAGCACATTCCCAGGTGCTGTTGCTGGTCTGGGGACCACACTTTGAGACCCACTGGCCTAGACCAGGGTTTTAAAACCTTTTTCTGTAAAGAATCAGGTAAATACTTTTGGCTTTGTGGACCATATAGTTTCTGTCACAGCTACTCAACTTTTCATTTGTTGTGGAAAACAGCCATACACAATTCCTAAATGAACAGAGATGGCTGTATTTCAATAAAATTTTATTACAGAAAGAGGTGTCAGGATGTATTTAGACTGTAGCTGGTCAACCTCTGAGTTAGACCAACTCAGTATAAGAGGCCTGAAAAATGACTTTATATATATTAAATATACTCTGTGACTCCAAGAAAATCAACTATAGCTTTATTCGCAAAACTCCTTCTAAGTTTCTAAATAAAACCTGCAGACCTATAACAGAGACTAAGTTGATTGTGTTAAACCATCACAGAGGAGAAATCCCAGTGAACGCAATAAAGAAGCAATAGTTTTATGCACAAGTCTGCATTTTACAAACAGTTTTTGTTTTAACATGCCCATTAACTATATCGTCATTTTCAAATTTTAGTTTTACTTGGATATTGTTTATAATGTTGGAAGTTATAAATACACCAAATGAAGCACTATATTGAATGACATAGATGCCAACCCAATCAGATTATCTATTGACTTTCTAAAAAAAAATGAAAGAAAACAAAAACACACTGATCGCCATGAATATGGCCAGGTTTAATATATTTGGTCTTCACCCAGAATAGTGTACTTCAAACTAATTTAAAATACCAATATGACCTTAAAGTCTACTAAATTGTTTATGCCAATGAATCCACTGCATCAGCTCTATCCTTAACAACAGTGTAAATTCCTGCAAAAATACATGATTCGGATAAATTTTTGTCATAATCAATTGTGATTTAGTTCCCTGAAAATAACCAGATGCAAACGCCATGAGGGAAGCTAGTGTTATGCGTCATCATATAAACTTAAAATGCAAATACTGTGATAATGCAAATACTGTGATAAAAACATCTCCAACAATGCTATACATTAGAAACATTTAGACAAAATCTATGCAACTATATATTGTAATATTTTGATAAGTTAAAGATGGATTAAAATGGCTTTATGAGGGAATACACGACTCCTCATTCAAAATTTGTTCCTAAATTCAATTAATTCAAATATTTCATTTTGATCAATGGATTTATATTTGCCACTAGACATTTATTCTCTAGGCTAATGCAGTGGTTTTCAAAGAGTCCTTGGTTTGTCGTTGTTTTGTTTTTTAAAGGTTGAAAGAATATTGTGGTCAAAAGAAACTGGAAAATGTTCATTTAAAACAAATTTAATTTTTTTTTAACTTCTTCAGAAGCAATATTCATGGTACATATGTCTAAGAAAGATGTGGTAAACTGTGCAGCCTTTTCCAATCTCAATTGAACACAGAACCAAATTATAAGTAGCGCATTTTGAAGTACACAAGAAACAATAATGAAAATAATGTTCTTTGTGCTTAAACCCAGGTACCACATGATATTTTTTATAGTAAATTCAATTAGATTCAACAAGTATTTTGTTAAATACCTCTATTATTTGATTGATCACTTAAAGGTTAACATTTTAGTTTTGTTATGCTACTCACCTAAGTCTATCTAGAACAAAGGTAATCCTATTAAACATACTTACACTCCTCTTCAGGCCTCTTCCGAAGTGCTGCACGAACTTCTTTACAAGGACTTCTCTGATATTGTGGGGGATTCCTTCCCCGTATTAAGTTCTCCATCCTATAGGAGGAAATTAAAAGAGTAGTTTAATATAAAACTCTCAATACATTTTGAAAAATTAAATGATTTAGATCAAGAGTCAACAATTCAGGTATATAGAGACGCTTAGTAGACCACATCCTTAAGACTACCGAGCAAGGAGCAGGACAGTCGGGAGTGGCAGGGATTCTGCATAAACTGGAGAGGGCTTGACTTTTCTAAAGCATTCCAATTTTAAAAATATAGAAACCCATGTGGGTGAAACTAATATGCACATTCTCCAATCAGGGACTCATATGGGTTGAATGTTTGTGTCCCTACCCTCCTCCACTCCCCCCACCTCCCACCTTCACAGGTTGAAACTCTCACCCCTAAAGTAACAGTATTTTGATGTGGAACCCTTGAGAAGTAACTGGATTATCTGAGGTCATGAGGGTGGGGCACACATAATGGGATTAGTGTTTTTATAAAATGAGGAAGGCAGACTAGAGCTCCCTCGCCCTTGCACAGGAGGATTCAGTGAGAAGGCAGTCATCTACAAACCAGGGAGAGAGCTCTCGCCAGGCACCAAGTCTGCTGGTGCCTCTGTGTTAGACTCCAAGACTCCAAAACTGTGAGAAGTAAGGTTCTGTAGCTTAAGCCACCCAGTCTGCGGTATTTTGTTATAGTTACCCAAACTGAGTAAATCAGAGACCCACTGACTAAAAAAGTGAATACTTACAAAGCAAACACATTTATTAAAAATCAGGTTACACTTTAGGAAGAAAGAACCTTTCACCAGCATTCTGAATACCAGTTTTCCAGAGTTTACTTGCTGATTTTCTCTGTGCCAATTAAATTGATAAGGATTTTCTAATTCTAATTAACTGTGACTCCTTGAAAATATGGTTAATATAAAGTGCACTTCTCAGTTACTTTCAATGCTGACAACCAGAAAATAATAATAAATGGACCAAATACAACTTGAGTTGGAATATTAAACAGAATATATTCTGTGATTAGTATTTTCTGGTTTTAGTAAACCTGACAGTTGTGTGCCACCACTGTACATTCTACTTATTTTGAAAACATTAAGCAACTATTGAGTGTTCAAGATTTGAAAATTCAGAACAAAACAGTGACATGTATCATTTTGAAAATAAAAACATAAACTTATAAGAATCTGCTATATAACCCAGGGAACTCTACTCAATACTCTGTAATGGCCTACATAGGAAAAGAATATAAAAAAAGAAAAGAAAATATAACATAGCTTCTTAACATCTACATAATTATTCTAATGGAATACCACTGTGCTGGCTGATAGCATATATTGAAAACAGCACGGTTGTCATGGGTTACAGTAGTGGAAGATCACCTAAGGTTAGTAGTACAGAGACATATTTCTAGTGCCTAGAGAGGTAATTGGGAAAGGATGATCCAATAAAAGCAATATGTAAAATGGCATGAAATATGAGTAAATAACATTTTTGTACTGGAAGAGTAACATAATAGGGCTAGTAGTAAAGAACCTGCTGCCATTGCAGGAGACATCAGAAACCTGGGTTCAGTCCCTGGGTCAGGAAGATCCCCAGGAGGAAGGCATGGCAACCCACTCCAGTACTCTTGCCTGGAGAATCTCATGGACAAAGACGCCTAGTGGGCTACAGTCCATAGGGTTGCAAACATCCGGACATGACTGAAGTGACTTAGCATGCACACAGTAACATAACGCTATTCCTATTAGAGGCTGTCACTGGTTCTAAAAAACGCTTTTCCAAATATACTTACTGAAACCAATCTATTCATAGGTAAGGACTACTTTGTGTGTGTGTGTGTGTGTGTGTGTGTGTGTGTGTGTGTGTGTACTCACTCATATGCCCAGGATATGTATATAAAGTACAAGAAAATATTTCTCAATGTGTGATAACTTGAAACAATTTCACTCAAAGCTTAAGTGAGAAAAAAGCTTATCATTGTATGATAATACAATGACAGGTAAGAAAGTGAAAATCTCATGAGTTTAAGACATAATTTGCTTTAATGTTATATATGAGGAGCATGGTCTGAGCTTCCAGGACCAACTATGCAGTTTCAGTATAAACCATGCAAATTATACAAAATGTTCTAGATTCTGACTCTTTAATTAATTCAATGCAGAATTTTGATTACATGTTTCAGCAAATGCATGGATTTTCATGATGATATAACAATCCAAGTGAACTTATAATTAACCACTAGTATTCACAAGCTCAAGATAGGAAACTACACTAGTCTGCATTCCCACCAACAGTGTAAGAGGGTTCCCTTTTCTCCACACCCTCTCCAGCATTTATTGCTTGTAGACTTTTGGATAGCAGCCATCCTGACTGGCGTATAATGGTACCTCATTGTGGTTTTGATTTGCATTTCTCTGATAATGAGTGATGTAGAGCATCTTTTCATGTGTTTTTTAGCCATCTGTATGTCTTCCTTGGAGAAATGTCTGTTTCCTTTGGCCCATTTGAAATAGAACTGCCATATGAGCCAGCAATCCCACTTCTGGGCATACACACCAAGGAAACCAGATCTGAAAGAGACACGTGCACCCCAATGTTCATCGCAGCACTGTTTATAATAGCCAGGACATGGAAGCAACCTAGATGCCCATCAGCAGACGAATGGATGAGGAAGCTGTGGTACATATACACCATGGAATATTACTCAGTCATTAAAAAGAATTCATTTGAATCAGTTCTAATGAGATGGATAAAACTGGAGCCCATTATACAGAGTGAAGTAAGCCAGAAAGATAAAGACCATTACAGTATACTAACACATATATATGGAATTTAGAAAGATGGTAATGATAACCCTATATGCAAAACAGAAAAAGAGACTCAGATGTATAGAACAGACTTGTGGACTCTGGGAGAAGGCGAGGGTGGGATGTTTCAAGAGAACAACATCGAAACATGTATATTATCTAGGGTGTAACAGATCACCAGCACAGGTTGGGTGCATGAGACAAGTGCTCGGGCCTGGTGCACTGGGAAGACCCAGAGGGATGGGGTGGAGAGGGAGGTGGGAGGGGGGACCGGGATGGGGAATACATGTAAATCCATTGCTAATTCATTTCAATGTATGACAAAAACCACTGCAATGATGTAAAGTAATTAGCCTCCAACTAATAAAAATAAATGGAAAAAAAAAGATAGTAAACTACAACAAACATAACCTACAAATGCAAGTATCTACACAAAATTGTGATTTAATTTTAAAAACCAATTTTTAGTCATCATGATTATACTAATGAGGGATGACAACTTATCCTGGTTGGAAATCTATGTAAACCAGTCTTTTAGATGGGTTATTAATTTTCTTTTTATGTATCTGACTATTGAATATATGAAAAACGAAAGTGGTCTAATTGATTTCCATGTAACTACACTTGAGGGTATGCCAGAAAAACTGAATGTATGTTAGAAAGTACTGCTAAGGATTCCAGGAGAGTTTCACTTACAATGGTAGCTAATTGGTATCAAAGATCATAAAGAATCATGGTGCCCAAATGTTGCATTATGGGAATGCTCACAAGTAGATATGCAAGAGATTATGCAGTATTATCAAAGAAGTATGGTTTAAATGGGATGAGCCCAGGTTCTGGAATTGGACTGCCTGGGTTAAACTCCCATTCTGTCTCTTAAAGAAATATTTCAGGGAAAGATAGTTATTTTGGTGCTTCCCAGGTAGCGTTAATTGTAAAGAACCCTCTTCCCAATGCAGGAGACACAAGAGACATGGGTTTGATCCCTGGTTGGAAGCATTCCCTGGAGAAGGGCATGGCAACCCACTCCAATATTCTCGACTGGAGAATCCCATGGAGAGAGGAGCCTGGCAGCCTATAGTCCATGGAGTAGCAAAGAGTTGGACATGACTGAAGTGACTTAGCACACACTCATGCATACTCATATATAAAAAATATATATTATATGTAAATATAATATTACACAATGTAAAATATAATATTACACAATGTAAAAATGCTTATCTGCTAATTAATTGTTGATTTTTAAAATCAATTAGTTATTTTAGAAACGCTTGCTTTCATTTGTGATATTTTAAATTTTTAGAACCAAGAAAAAGATAACTGGGGTCAAGGAAATTCATTATAAACTATATATACAACACAGTAATAGATGAATATAAATTAAAATAGCATTAAAAGTTGTCAGAATGCTAAGTGTTATTATACCCAGTGGGAAATATACTTTGAATCAAATTAAATGTGTTACACAGCAATGTTCATGTCCAAGCTAATATAACTGTGAGATTTCCACCCTCTTGAGATTATACTTCTGGCTACTTGAACTCTTCTACCAGATGACCAGCATCATCTGTGATCTACAGTTTGCATTAAATGGTCAGACAAAATGACCAAGAATGAAGCCTTGGAGCACTGCCAGGACACAGCAAAGATGCTATTCTAGCTACTCTCAAGCTTGGCATGTCACCAGCAGGAGTGTGTTAACAGTGCCAGCAAGAAGAGACTAAGTGTGATGACCACAGGCAAGACAGATGCTCTAACAACTCACTGAAGAGCTCTGGAAAGTGCAGCCTACATGTCAACTGCTGGGAAGAAATAGGGGCAGCCAGGCTGATATCAAACAGCGTGAAAAAGCAATCAGAGGTCATGAGCAACCATGTCCACAACTCTCTTGGCAGTGTCTCCAAAACATAGGTCACGAAATTATCTGAGCAACTTTATATAATACAGATTCCCCCATTTTCAGTACTAATGACTTCCATTCAATAAGCTGGGGTCAGGTCCAGGTAGATATATATTTTTTAACATTAATTAAGTGAGTACATGAAGTTTGTATATTGTCACTCTGCTTATTTAACTTATATGCAGAGTAATCATGCAAAATGCCAGGCTGGATGAAGCACAGACTGGAATCAAGTTTGCCAGAAGAAATATCAGTAACCTCAGATATGCAGATGACAACACCCTTATGGCAGAAAGTGAAAAGGAACTAAAGAGCCTCTTGATGAAGGTGAAAGAGGAGAGTGAAAAAGCTGGTATAAAGCTCAACATTCACAAACCGAAGATCACAGCATCTGGTCCCATCACTTAATGGCAAACAGATGGGGAAACAATGGAAACAGTAACAGGCTTTCTTTTCTTGGGCTCCAAAATCACTGCAGATGATGACTGCAGCCAAGAAATTAAAAGATGCTTGCTCCTAGAAAGAAAAGCTATGACAAACAGAGACAGCACACTAAAAAGCAGAGACATTACTTTGTCCACAAAGGTTTATATGGTCAAAGCTATGATTTTTCTAGTAGTCATGTTTGAATGTGAGAGTTGGACTATAAAGAAGACTGAGTGCCAAATAATTGATGCTTTTGAACTGTGTTGTTGGGGAAGACTCTTGAGAGTCCCGTGGACTGCAAGGAGATCCAACCAGTCCATCCTAAAGGAAATCAGTCCTGAATATTCATTGGAAGGACTGATGTTGAAGCTGAAGCTCCAATACTTTGGCACCTGATGGGAAGAACTGACTCATTAGAAAAGACACTGATGCTGGGAAAGATTGAAGGCAAGAGGAGAAGAGGACAACAGAGGATGAGATGGTTGGATGGCATCACAAACTCAATGGACATGAGTTTGAGCAAGCTCT
Organism: Odocoileus virginianus; assembly: GCF_023699985.2. NCBI lineage: Eukaryota > Metazoa > Chordata > Mammalia > Artiodactyla > Cervidae > Odocoileus > Odocoileus virginianus. The sequence goes on from NC_069678.1 coordinate 57,292,765, forward strand.
AGGAGATGGTGAAGGACAGAGAAGTCTGGCGTGCTGCAGTCCATGGGGTTGCAAAGAGTCAGACATGACTGAGGGACTGAAAAACAACAAAAAGTGCTTCTAAAACAGCCTTACACTAGTTCTAATACTGGCTTTGGGAACCCTTGTAAATAAAAATATGTATACTTGAAGATGTAGGAAATGGGAGTTCAGTGAAGTCATTCTACTGGTTCAGAGGTAAGGTGAGGTCTGGTGAGAAGACTGCAGTTAGGACAGGTACTATCAAAAATGAGAAGAGTGGCCAAAGCAACAGAGTCAGGCTTGCCATGTCAGTAAGTTTAAAGTGTCTACCATGTGATACCAGTAAAACATCTTTTTCTTTCCATAGCTACTCCGTCTGTCTTGATATTCCTTCCAGGGCCTAGACTATGGTCAATAGGCCACAAGTATTTAATAAATGATTCAATGGATAGATGAAGTCTGCTCTATCCTGGCAGAAACATTTGGAATATTCTCCATTTTCATTCCAAATTTTACCCATCCTTGAAGATCTATGTTTAATTTCTGATTACACTCAAAAACAAATCCAACCACTTCAAATATACTCAGTTCTTGCATTCTGAGTCTTCTCTATGATATCTACTAAATGTTTGGAAGTATAACCAAAGATTTTCCAGCTAGTATTATTCTTCATTTCAATGTTTGGATCCTTTACTCATATAGATTCTAGACCATTTGAGGGCTTTGACATAACACATTACATTTGTCAAAATACTGTCATATAATTTGTTTCATTTTCTTGACAATTCTAAACTATATAGCAGTGCATTACTATCTACAGATGAGACAACAGGAAGTCTAAGCAATTAAGTAACATATGCAAGGCAACACAGAAGGGCCAGAGGAAGGACTTGAACTCAGGTCCTTTGACTCCCAAACTGTAATCTTCATCTCACAATGCATAGAAAAGGTTGTCAATCTTTTCTTTTTTCTAATGTTTAGTGTCCCAAAAAGTAGTTTTCGTACTGAGTTGTAGATGTTCACTAAATCTTAAAATACAGAATATTTATCAGTTACTGTCACTTTAACTTAGGCTTCTATTAAGTCTAAAAACTAAATAGAAATAATTCATGGTAAAATAAAATAAAAGTAATAAGAATTTAAAACATGAAAATGTACTTTGCCTCTGCATATATAAAAAGAAAGAAAAATATTGCTATAGGATTTTTGGAAATAATGATTTATAGTCTATTCTGTCCAGGGAAAGAGAATAATAAGGTAGCAGCATGTTGTAACCATCCATCCATACAAAGTTCTAAGGTCAGGTGACCACTCAACTTTTCAGAAATCCTTTGTTGGCTTTGAATTTAAGAAAAAAAGAGGAAAGAGTTACTAATAAAAAGGCACTGGAAAGTCTTCTTGCTTTATCTCTGAGCTGTTGATTTTCTTTTTATGGAAAGTGGAGTCTGAATTTAGCACCCCAAACCAAACTGAAGCAAAACTAGAACTATGAACACATATTAAGAATAAAGTAGCCATTAAAAAGTCTCAAGTATTTATCAAGATCCAATTTGAATTCCAAATGACAGCGCAAAGATAATCAATATCCAATTATCTCAGTCAAATATTTTGAATTGATATTTAATAAGGACAAACTGGACAAAGTTAAACAGAAAGATTGTTGTGAAAAATATCACATCTTAACTACCCTTAAACTGCTCAGGTAGAGAGTAAAATGCCTAACATAATATAAAGATAGGTAAAGCACTGTTCAGTTGGAAAAGAGACAGATGTGTGATTTATAAAGCCAGTGATGATGATTCACCAGACATTCAAATATCATGGAATTCTCAAGGAGAAACTGGCTTTATACAGCCATGTCATACATTTATCGATGCCAGAAGAAATATAAAAACCTCAGATATGCAAATGATGCCACTCTAATATTGAAAGTGAAGAGGAACTAAAGAGCCTCTTGATGAGGATAAAGAGAAGAGTGAAAAAGCTGGCTTAAAACTCAAAAAGATGATGATCATGACATGCAGTCCATTAGTTCAGTTCAGTCACTCAGTCGTGCCTGACTCTTTGCGACCCCATGAATCACAGCAGGCCAGGCCTCCCTGTCCATCACCAACTATCAGAGTTCACCCAAACTCATGTCCATTGAGTTCATGATGCCATCCAACCATTTCATCCTCTGTCGTCCCCTTTTCCTCCTGTCCCCAATCTTTCCCAGCATCAGGGTCTTTTCAAATGAGTCAGTTCTTCGCATCAGGTGGCCAAAGTATTGGAGTTTCAGCTTCAATATTAATTCTTCCAATGAATATTCAGGACTGATTTCCTTTAGGATGGACTGGTTGGATCTCCTTGCAGTCCAAGGGACTCTCAAGAGTCTTCTCCAAAAACACAGTTTGAAAGCATCAATTTATAGGTGCTCAGCTATCTTCACAGTCCAACTCTCACATCCATACATGACCACTGGAAAAACCATAGCCTTGACTAGACAGACTTTTGTTGACAAAGTAATGTCTCTGCTTTTTAATATGCTGTCTAGATTGGTCATAACTTTCCTTCCAAGGAGTAAGCATCATTTAATTTCATTGCTGCAGTCACCATCTGCAGTGATTTAGGAGCCCACAAAAATAAAGTCAGCCACTGTTTCTGCTGTTTCCCCATTTATTTGCCATGAAGTGATGGGACCGGATGCCATGATCTTAGTTTTCTGAATGTTGAGCTTTAAGTCAACTTTTTCACTCTCCTCTTTCACTACATCAAGAGGCTCTTTAATTCTTCTTCACTGTCTGCCGTAAGGGTGTTGTCATCTGCATATCTGAGGTTATTGATATTTCTCCCGCCAATCCTGATTCTAGCTTGTGCTTCATCCAGCCCAGCATTTCTCATGATGTACTCTGCATATGTTAAATAAGCGGGTTGACAATATACAGCCTTGACATACTCCTTTTCCTATTTGGAACCAGTCTGTTGTTCCATATCCAGTTCTAACTGTTGCTTCCTGACCTGCATACAGGTTTCTCAAGAGGCACATCAGGTGGTCTGGTATTCTCATCTCTCTCAGAATATTCCACAGTTTATTGTGATCCACACAGTCAAAGGCTTTGGCACAGTCAATAAAGCAGAAATAGATGTTTGTCTTGAACTCCTTTGCTTTTTCGATGATCCAGTGGATGTTGGCAATTTGATCTCTGGTTCCTCTGCCTTTTCTAAATCCAGCTTGAACATCTGGAATTTCACGGTTCACGTATTGCTGAAGCCTGGCTTGGAGAATTTTGAGCATTACTTTACTAGCGTGTGAGATGAGTGCAATTGTGCAGTAGTTTGAGCATTCTTTGGGATTGCCTTTCTTTGGGATTGGAATGAAAACTGACCTTTCCCAGTCCTGTAGCCACTGCTGAGTGTTTCAAATTTGCTGACATATTGAGTGCAGCACTTTCACAGCACCATCTTTTAGGATTTGAAATAGCTCAACTGGAATCCCTTCACCTAAACTAGCTTTGTTCATAGTGATGCTTCCTAAGGCCCATTTGACTTCACATTCCAGGATGTCTGGCTGTAGGTTAGTGATCACACCATTGTGATGATCTGGGTCATGAAGATCTATTTTTGTACAGTTCTTCTGTGTATTCTTGCTACCTCTTCTTAATATCTTCTGCTTTTGATAGGTCCATACCATTTCTGTCCTTTATTGAGCCCATCTTTGCATGAAATGTTCCCTTGGTATCACTAATTTTCTTGAAGAGATCTCTAGTCTTTCCCATTCTATTGTTATCCTCTATTTCTTTGCATTGATCACTGAGGAAGGCTTTCTTATCTCTCCTTGCTATTTTTTTGGAAATCTGCATTCAGATGCTTAGATGCTCAGTGATCCAGTTCCGTCACTTCATGGCAAATAGATGGGGAAAAAGTGGAAACAGTCAAAGATATTATTTTCCTGGACTCAAAAATCACTGCAGATGGTGACTGCAATCATGAAATTAAAAGATGCTTGCTCCTTGGAAGAAAAGCTGTAACAAACCTAGACAGCATATTAAAAAGCAGAGACATCATTTTGCTGACAAAGGTCCATGTAGTCAAAACTATGGTTTTTTCCAGTAGTCAGCTATGGATTGAGAGTTGGACCATAAAGAAGGCTGATCACCACAGAACTGATGCTTTGAATCGCAATCCTAGTAAAGATTCTTGAGTCCCCTGGACAGCAAGGAGATAAAACCAGTGAATGCTAAGGAAATCAACTCCGAATATTCTTTGGACGATCTGATCCTGAAGCTAAAGTTCCAATACTTTGGCCATGCAATGAGAAGAGCTGGAAAAGAGTCTGATGCTGGGAACGATTGAGCTTAGAAGGAGAAGGGGGAAATAGAGGATGAGATGGTTGATTTGCATCGCCAACTCAATGGACATGAGTTTGAGCAAATTCCAGGAGATAGTGAGGACAGAGAATCCTGAAGTCCATGGAGTGGCAAAGAGTTGGACATGACGTTGTGACTGAACAACAACAACAACATTTAGGAAATGACAAATATAATAGTATGGCTTCCCTAGAAGTTCAGATGGTAAAGTATCCGCCTGCAATGCAGGGGGTCCAGGTTCAATCAATGGGTTGGGAAGATCCCCTAGAGAAGGAAATGGCAACCCACTCCAGTATTCTTGCCTGGAGAATTCCACGGACAGAGGAGCCTGGTGGGCTACAGTCCATGTGTTTGCAGAGTCAGAAATGACTGAGCGACTAACACATACATACAATAGTATTGCTTTTCACCTTGTTTCTAGAAAATTGAATTCAAAATAGCTGGCAATCATTATGGACTTCTTGAAAATGTAGATTCTTCCCTTTCTAAACAACACATCAAAACTGAAATGTGCAAAGTCACTTCAATTGTGTCCAACTCTTTGCGACCCTATGTACTGTAGCCCTCCAGGCTACTCTGTCCATGGGATTCTCCAGGCAAGAAATCTGGAATGGGGTGCGAGTTCCTCCTCCAGGGGATCTTCCCACCCCAGAGATCAAACCTGCATCCGTTAACCTCCTGCTTTAGCAGGTGGGTTTTTTAGTACTAGAGACACCTGGAAAGCCTTAGGTGTCCAGACAATAAATCAAAACTGGAATGTGAATGGTATATAATTCTCTCTATAGAGTTTGTAGCAAACAATTGTTCCATTGAAAATCAATGAAATTATTAAGAGCATGCATAGCAATGGGAATAAAAATCCAGCTCTTAATAAATTCAGAAAGCAATCTGTTCACAAAGTTATAGATTTAAATTGATTTATTTTCCTCCTATTAAAAAAAAAATCTTTGCACTTTTTACTAACACACAAAGTAATACTGTGTCAGAAGTCTGCTATTTTTATGAAGATATTTTACTAACAAATTGAATTGATATGTGGAATAACAATCTTCCCTCATTGTGAAGCTCCTTACAGAAATAATCGTTACATGAAATATTTAGGATATGTTCATTGCTGAAATCTCTCTCTCTCTCTCACACACACACACGCAAAGTTAAGTTCACTAAAATAAGAGTTACTCAGAAAATAAATCCCTTAAAGCTACAGAAATTAATCAGTTGAATTAATAAAACATTTGCCTATAAGAATTAATGACATTCAAAGATGGAAAAAAATGTAAAGAAGGCATAATAAGAAATAAATCAACACATCTAAAATATCCAAAAGATGTGTACTCTCTTGTTAATAGCAAAAAAAGAGTTGGCAATGTAGAAAAACTATATCAATTTACAAAATGGTGAGCTGGTGGGCATCTAGGTTGCTTCCATGTCCTGGCTATTATAAACAGTGCTGCGATGAACATTGGGGTACACATGTCTCTTTCAGATCTGGTTTCCTCGGTGTGTATGCCCAGAAGTGGGATTGCTGGGTCATATGGCAGTTCTATTTCCAGCTTTTTAAGAAATCTCCACACTGTTTTCCATAGTGGCTGTACTAATTTGCATTCCCACCAACAGTGTAAGAGGGTTCCCTTTTCTCCACACCCTCTCCAGCATTTATTGCTTGTAGACTTTTGGATAGCAGCCATCCTGACTGGCATGTAATGGTACCTCATTGTGGTTTTGATTTGCATTTCTCTGATAATGAGTGAAGTTGAGCATCTTTTCATGTGTTTTTTTGCCATCTGTATGTCTTCCTTGGAGAAATGCCTGTTTAGATCTTTGGCCCATTTTTTGATTGGGTCATTTATTTTTCTGGAATTGAGCTGGAGGAGTTGCTTGTATATTTTTGAGATGAATCCTTTGTCTGTTGCTTCATTTGCTATTATTTTCTTCCATTCTGAAGGCTGTCTTTTCACCTTGCTTATAGTTTCCTTTGTTGTGCAAAAGCTTTTAAGTTTCATTAGGTCCCATTTGTTTATTTTTGCTTTTATTTCCAATATTCTGGGAGGTGGGTCATAGAGGATCTTGCTGTGATTTGTGCATTCATCAGCGGATGAATGGATAAAGAAGCTGTGGTACATATACACTATGGAATATTACTCAGCCATTAAAAAGAATTCATTTGAATCAGTTCTAGTGAGATGGATGAAACTGGAGCCCATTATACAGAGTGAAGTAAGCCAGAAAGATAAAGACCAATACAATATACTAATGCATATATACGGAATTTTAAAAGATGGTAATGATAATCCTAAATGCAAAACAGAAAAGGAGACACAGATGTACAGAACAGACTTGTAGACTCTCTGGGAGAAGGCGAGGGTGAGATGTTATGAGAGAACAGCATTGAAACAAGTATACTATCAAGTGTGAAACAGATCACCAGCCCAGGCTGGAAGCATGAGACAAGTGCTCAGGGCTGGTGCACTGGGAAGACCCAGAGAGATGGGATGGGAAGGGAGGCCGGAGAGAGGATCGGGATGGGGAACACATGTAAATCAATGGCTGATTCACGTCAATGTATGGCAAAAACCACTACAATACTGTAAAGCAATTAGCCTCCAACTAATAAAAATAAATGGAAAAAAAATAAAATAAAAGCAATGCTTGGAAGTAATAAATAAATAAATGTTGCAAGTGTTTTACAAATAAAAAAAATAAAAAATGGTGAGAATTTTTGAAGAAGTTCTAGTTTTGGATCAACATAATTATGCAAAGATAAAACTGATGCTAAAAAATACAGGAAGAAATGCTAGGTGCTTTAATAAGATTATTACTGCCAAGGTAATAATGGTGATGGTTTAGTTGCTAAGTTGTGTTTGACTCTTGTGACCCCATGGACTGTAGCCTGCCAGGCTCTTCTGTCCATGGGATTCTCCAGGCCTGCCATGCTCCTCTGTCCATGGGATCCTTGAGGTGAGAACACTGGAGTGGGTTGCCATTTCCTTCTCCAGGGGATCTCCCTGACCCAAGAATTGAACCCAGGTCTCCTGCATTGCAGGCGGATTCTTTACCAACTGAACTCTGATATATTACCAAATTTAAAAAGGCTGAGTTCTAAAGAATTGATGCTTTCAAATTGTGGTGCTGGAGAAGACTCTTGAGAGTTCCTTGGACTACAAGGAGATCAAATCAGTCAGTCCTAATGGAAATCAAACCTTAATATTCATTGGAAGGATTGATGTTGAAGCTGAATCTCCAGTACAGTGGGACCTGATGTGAAGAGCCAACTCATTGGAAAAGATCCTGATGCTGGGAAAGATTGAGGGCAGAAGAGGGTGACAGAGAATGAGATGGTTGGAATGCATCTCTGACTCAGTGGATATGATTTTGAGCAAACTCTGGGAGATAGTGAAGGACAGGAAAGCCTGGTGTGCTGCATTTTACAGGGTTGCAAAAAGTCAGAGACAACTGAGCGACTGGACAGCAACATATCTGAACTATCAATCATTTTTAAAATTTATGAGCAAATGGAAACTATTCAAGATATGTATTTTGAATAAGGTAAAGAGATATATTTACCTACTATTTAGAAATTAACACAATACATATTTATTTGTTGATGTTGTTATTCAGTCGCTAAGACATGTTCAACTCTTTCAGGCTCCATGGACTGTGGCTTGCCAGGCTCCTCTGTCTATGGGATTTCCCAGGTAAGAATACTGGTTGTTGCTCAGTTGCTTAGTCATATCAGACTCTTCGTGACCCCATGGACTGCAGCACACCAGGCTTCCATGACCTTCACTATCTCCAGGAGTTTGCTCAAACTCATGTCCATTGAGTCAGTGATGCCATCCAACCATCTCATCCTCTGTTGCTCCCTTTTCCTTCTGCCCTCAAGGTTTTCCCAGCATCAAGGTCTTTTCTAGTGAGTCAGCTTTTATCCAGTGGCTAAAGTATTGGAGCTTAAGCCCTTCCAATGAATATTCAGGGTTGATCTCCTTTAGGATTGACTGGTTTGATTTTGCTTTCCAAGAACACTGGAGTGGGTTGCCATTTCCTTGCCATTTCCTAGGGATCTTCTTGGACCAGGGATGGAACCGGCATCTCCTGCATTGGCAGGTGATTCCTTATTACTGAGCCACTTGAGAAGCCCAATACATATTTATAAACCCAGTCTGATTTTTTCTCCATTCTTTTTTTCCTTCCCCTACATACACTGATTTCAAAGATTGAGGAAAACACTTGTGTTAGCATTTGGGTTTCATGATTTTCAGTCAACATTTATTGAATGAGAATACTAAAGCTACTGGAATACAGAATCATCTCTCCTCTTGGAAATGTTTTATGATTTCGACCACATCCCCAACTATCTTCTGTCTCTCTGTCCTATTATAGGATCCTCCACATACATCTTAGCACTCTGATCTTAGCACTAAAATTCCTTGAGGACAGAAATTGTATCATTCCTGAGGATTGAGCACAATTTGCAGAGCACAGTAGAAATTAAATATTCATTTTTAAATGAATGAATGAATGAGTGGTGTGAGAAATAAATGTATGCCCTGTACAGCTCTAATGTGACCTATGGTTATACAACCTCTTCATGTGTATTATTTATTCCTCATAAAGAGCCTATGGGCTTAATATTTTACAAATGATGAAATTGAGACTCGCTTGCCCAAGGTCAGCAGCAAAGCCAGACTAATGTCTGGATTTTCTGCTTCCTGGTGATCTCTGCACCTGAGCACAGCTGCCTAAATAAAGGAATTGTTTTGCTCATTTCCAGGTGACTCCTGGAGCCTCATTATCTCGGAGGAAGGACTGCTACCATATATGCAGTTGTTTAGATGCAGAAAAAATGTGTGCAGATTGACTTAATTATTTTGCAAGAAAAGCATATGTTCCTTTCTGCAAGTGAAATACAGAGAGTTGGCAAATATAAAATAATATTATCTTCCCAGTGTGCATAAATATCTAAACATATACTATAATGTATAATATAAATGATATCATAGTCTTTATAATCAAGGGAAGTAAACATCAAGTTGTTCCCTGAAGTTCTGCCTTCAGCCTGTTCTCCTGCATCCTATCCCTGAATAATCTCTTTGTTACAGCCCACGAGCCAATGACTCTGTCACCAGATTGAAATTACTAAATGTTAGGACAATGTTCCCCTAATAAATTCTCTAGTATTGTTGCATATGGCTCTGAGACACAGAAGATACTCAGCATTTTCTTTAAATAAATAAACTGTTACGATTGAGTACTGTTTGGTGGCTATTGCTCTTATTTATGAGAAAAAAACTACATAATTGAAATCATATTTATATTGTCTAGGATGTTTTAAAGCACAAATACTTTCAACATCTTAGTATCTTAGATGAGGAAAATGGAACATGCTGTATCTTTTACTAAGGAAAGAAGGGAAAAGATGATTCATTGACTTTGAAAAAATGGGTTTCTGGGGAAAACCCAATTAAGCTTCTATTTGAGACTGAGTACTTGAACAGCCTGAACTACTCAGATGGACCTCATGTAATTATGCGCTAATTCTAGGAGCATTTAAAAAAATCTTTTGGCTTTACCTAAAACTTTATGGGTTCACAATGAAGAATCACATCCCATGGAACATAGCAATCTTATCTGGCATTTCATTCTCAGTTCCTTCCCTCTCCATGGCCAGAGGGTTTGCTTTTCTTTTTATTTTTTTATTTTTTGTTGTTGTTTTTTTTTTTTCCATTTATTTTTATTAGTTGGAGGCTAATTACTTTACATCATTGCAGTGGTTTTTGTCATACATTGAAATGAATTAGCCATGGATTTACATGTATTCTCCATCCCGGTCCCCCCTCCCACCTCCCTCTCCACCGGATCCCTCTGGGTCTTCCCAGTGCACCAGGCCCGAGCACTTGTCTCAGGCACCCAACCTGGGCTAGTGATCTGTTTCACCCTAGATAATATACATGTTTCGATGCTGTTCTCTTGAAACATCCCACCCTCGCCTTCTCCCAGAGTCCACAAGTCTGTTCTATACATCTGAGTCTCTTTTTCTGTTTTGCATATAGGGTTATCGTTACCATCTTTCTAGATTCCATATATATGTGTTAGTATACTGTAATGGTCTTTTCTGTTTCCTTTTCACTTATCCTCCACCGACTTCTTTTGTGAGTCCATTATAGAAAAGTTAGAGCTTATATTCACAGTCTGTCTTACAACCCTTGTTTCCCTGTGGTCTATTTTCAATTTAGCAGCCAGGGAGTCTTTCAAAAAGTCAGATGACGTCACTGCATTGAGCTCAGTATGCTGAGGATTTCCCTTCCACTCAGAGAGAAAGTCAAAGTCCTCACAATGGCCTATGAGGTCCTTTGTGTTCTGCTGCCTGTAACTTCTCCTCACATCCTCTCCTTCCCCTCTTAATCAGCCCCAATAGTTCATTCCTCCATGAACACTCTTGTTCTTCCTTGTCCTGTTCTACTTTTTTCTTTAACCTTGGGTTTATCCACATCTAAAATAATTTTTTAATCTACTTATCTGCAGAGTTTATTGACTGTAAAAGTCTACATGTGCTTTGAAAAGAATGTATATAATTCAAATGTTGATTTTTGTTTCTGATATATCTACTAATTAGTGAGAGATGTGTGAATGCCTTCCCCAGTTTGATGGTGAATTTATTTATCCTTGTATTTCTGTCATTTTTTGTTTTATACAGTTTTTTAAAAAAATTATATATACATCTTGTGAGTTCTTTTTATTTTTTTTGGCATCACTACATCATGCAGGATCTTAGTCCACTGACCAGGGATCGAACCCGTGTACCCTACAGTGAAAGTACAGAGTCTTAACCACTGGACACCCCCGTGAAGTCCTTGTTTTCTATCCTGATGCTATATTTTTGAGTATATATATATAGAAGCTGTAACATCCTGACAAATTGACCCTTCTATCATTATGTAGTGATCTTGAGATCCAATAAGACTGTCTGCCTTACATTCTCTTTACCTGTTAATAACATAGTTTTCAAGAGCTCTCGTGGATAGTGATTGCCTGGAATATCATTTTCCATACTTTGGATTAAGCCTATTTTGGTCTTCTATTTAAGATATGTCTCTTGGGAAGAATATTGTTGGGCATTTTAAACCCACCTTTTAAAAAATTCAGCTTGTAATCAGAATTTTTGTTACAAGAATATTTGTGTTTATATGATTTCACTGATAATAATTACATTTACCTTTGATTTCTTATTTTGTGCTTTCTATTTATGCAGATTTTCTATTCTCTTTTTCCTCCATTCTTTTAAATTAAGGTTTTTTTCCCCCTGCTTTCATTTTATTTTTGTTTTCTACTTTGGAAATTATGAATTCTATGCTTAGATATACCATGTAATTAATATTTGTTTACTACTCTTTATTGTATCTCAGACCTTCTACCTTTGATCACTGTCCTTCTTCCCAAAGTTCATCCTTTAAAATTGTCTTTAAAATGAGTCAGATTTTAAACCTCTAAGTTGTTCATTTGAAAATGTCTACATCTCATACCTCTTCTTGAGAGACAGCTTTGAAGTATTCAATGCTAACTCATTGAAGGTGTTTATTCTCAATTTACAGCCCCATTGTGGTTGAGAAATTAATGATGAAGTCTTTTGGAACTAATCTCTCTTTCCTGTCTAGCTGATTTTAAGACCTTTCATTGTCTTTGGTGTTGTTTCACTATGATATTGTCTATTTGTGAATTTCTTTTTAAACTGGATTTGCTTTTTGATCTGAGAGGTTATTGTCTTTCAGGAATTCTGGAAAATTATCAATCATTTCATCTCTGAACATTTGCTTTCCCTCCTTGCCCTTCTTTTTTTTAAAAAATAACTCTGTTTAAGTGTAAGTTGGTGGCACTAGTGATAAAGAACCTGCCTGCCAATGCAGGAGAAGTAAGAAATGCAGGTTTGATCCCTGGGTTGGGAAGATCCCCTGGAGGAGGGCATGGCAACCCACTCCAGAATTTTTGCCTGGAGAATGACATGGACAGAGGAACCTGGTGGGCTACAGTCCATGGGGTCACAAAGAGTCAGACACAACTGCGTGACTAACGCTTCCACTTTTCACTCTATACTTAATGTCTCATACTCTTCTGCTGGTAATTCTATCTTTTGTCCCTGTAATCCTCCCTTCTCCACTCTGCTCTGTGTCCTGGTATTCTAACCTCTACGTCATGTATCACCAAAGTTCCCTTGCCTCTGGTATTTAGGTGTGGTTTGGTCGGTGAAAGGTACAACAGGTGCGGGAGGAGAGAGACGGGAATATTTATTTCCACATCTACATACTTAGTGGGTTGTGGGTCAGCATTAGCTGCATCCTACCAAATTTGGCTCAGTGGTAAAGAAACTGCATGCTGATGCAGGAAATGCGGGAGATTTGGGTTCAATCTCTGGGTCAGGAAGATCCTCTCAAGGAGGAAATGGCAACACACTCCAGTATTCTTGCCTGGAAATCCCAGGGACAGAGGAGCCTGGTGAGATACAATCCCTGGAGTCGCAAGAGTCAGGCAGGACTTAGCATGCAGGCCTCTACCAAAGCTTGTAATTCCTCTCAGATAAGCTTCGCTCGAGCTACAGCTACAGATTTCTCCAGTTTCTTGCAACCTCTGTTTCTATACACCTTTACACACAGGGCTGAAAATGACTCTTGTTAGTCCTGGATGCTTCATCATACCTTTCTGGTTTCTCTCATTCTGACTATCCTGTTTTTGCAAATCCACCTGGTTATTTTGATAGACTCCTGTTCTTTTTTCACATTTACATTCTTTATTTCTTAATGCACATACATTTGAAAATTTTAATATCTGAAGACTTTGTAATCTGATTCTTCTGATTCTTGTTTCCGCTGACCCTGATTTATAGTGCTATGCTTCTTACAGTTTCTTTTTGTGCTTTGTGATTTTATACAATGAACTCATTTTTCTTGGATATTTTATCTTTAAGAATTCTTTGAATTCCCGACTGAAATGTGTTTACTCCAGAGAATACCTAAGTTTTCTTTCCTGACTGCCTGGCCATTTCCAGAAACAAAAACAGAAGTTCAAGATTTCTAAAGTTTAGCAGATGCTCTTAGGACAAAATCCAGCTTTAATTCTTACCTAACTTCCAGGGTTTCTCCTTTGTTTAAGCATTTGCCTACTTCTTTATTTTCTAACCAGCTCAGCAATTCATTTAAAGAAACGCATGGAGAAGGAAATGGCAACCCACTCCAGTATTTTTGCTTGGGAAATCCCATGGTCAGATGAGCATGGCGGGCTACAGCCCATGGGATTGCAAAGAGTTGGAAACAACTTAGCATCTAAACAGCAACAACAACAATTTACATTTTATCCAGATTTTTAAATTGTTTTCATGGGAAGGTATTTTCAGGGTATTTAGTGTTTCATGCTGACAGTAATAGAAGTTACGTTTTTTCAAAAAACAAATTCAATTGTCATGATAATATATTTTGGAAGGGATAAAAACAAACTAATAGGAATTACTTAAAACATTGCCATTATATTCAACATATGAGGATATAGAGCCTTAGAAACGCTAAGTATGTAAGCTGCAGAATAAGAAGTAGGAAAGATAGAATTCAATTTTAAAGT